>NC_134357.1:209445837-210645837 GCF_048569485.1 Anomaloglossus baeobatrachus | reverse complement strand
CTGTACCATCAGATCCTTGGGACCGCGATGGGCAGTAAAGTCGCACCAACTTATGCAAATCTATTTATGGGAATTTTTGAATCTGTTTTTATTGAACAATCTGAATATCAGAACAACATTATACTCTATAAAAGATACATAGATGACTTATTTATAATTTGGGACAATAAGGAGGATAACGTGTCTAATTTTATTTCTCATATAAAAAAGAATAATTGGGGTTTATCTTTCTCCTCTACTATTAATAAGGATACAATAGATTTTCTTGACCTCACAATTGCACACAAGGAAAATAAGATTTTTACTAAGACCTTTTTTAAAAAAGTAGACACAAACGGGTACATACATTTTAATAGCGGCCACTATAATAAATGGCTGCTAAACATTCCCATTAATCAGTATCGGAGAATTAGGAAAAATTGTACACTAGATGATGATTTTAAGATACAAGCTGGAGTTTTATATGACCGTTTTAATGAAAAGATCTACCCCAAAAAACTTTTAACCCGTGCTTTTAAAGAAACCAAGAACCTGAGACAGGAGGATTTGATTATAACCTCCAATAAAATGTCTCCTCGTGATGGACCCTCTGATTTTAGTTATAATTTTATTACCACTTTTAGTCATGATAATGCGTTAATTAAGAAGACCCTTAATAAACACTGGGAGATCCTTTTGGGTGATCCTGTGCTTAAGAAGATTCTTCCATCCCATCCAGGCATCACTTACAGGAGAGCCCCGACTATTAGGAATATTGTGGCACCCAGTAGGTTGAGAGTTCCTATTAATTCTAAAGAAGAGGAACGCTCTATTGGGGTCTCAAAATGCTACAGCAAAAATTGTCTATGCTGTACATCCATTGCACACAAAAGAAAGACTTTTGGTACAGCTGAGGAACCAGATAAATATACGATCAAGGGACATCTCACATGCCATTCTGATTTTGTGGTGTATCTCATTGATTGTGCATGCGGTAAAAAATATGTAGGAAGGACTAGACAGCCCCTACATAACAGATTAAATTCCCATAGACATAACATCAAGAAAGGGTTCCTCTTACATGGATTGTCCCGACATTGCACTTTGGTACATGGAAAAAAGGCAGACATCATTATAACACCAATTGAACAAATCCCTATTGATACTCCTAATAGAATAGAGGTTTTAAATAAAAAAGAGACTTTTTGGATTTATAGATTGGATACATTGAAACCAACTGGACTTAATGAAGTAACTGACCTGTTTTACTGATCTGTTGTGCCATTTGGGAGTTTTTATTCAGTCTGACTCCTTTTTATAGGCTCTATGTATATATATATATTTTTTAGAGAAATAACTGTTTATATTATGTTTTTATATCTATTAATTTATATGTTGCTCTTCAGAATTTAAATAACTGCATACACAGCCACCTTGAACCAGCTATATCCCTGGCCCAGGCGCCTTAGATTTTATTCCCACAGTCCCAGTTCTGGCATCTACTCCGTACCGCTGTACTATGTGTCCTCATGGTAGGGTCAAGAGCATGCGCACACATATATATATTTTTTCCCACGCTTATGCCCGCTAATAACCTTAAGCTCGTTGATACTATGATCCTCTTTGAAAAAGAAAAAGTAAATATCACATCCTCTTTAACACACAAACAAAGAATATAGCACACATTATATTATAAATTTTTATTCACATATATTTATATACACATCACTTTGTACTCCTGGGTGAAAGAATTTTTATTCTGTATAAAAAGTTCACAGAAAATTATGCATTTTTATTATCATTTTATTTTATCTCTTTCCTTTATCATTTTTTCTATATTGAAATGTTTTTAATATATTTATTAAACATATGTTTTATTTAATTGTACGCATATATCACAACCTTGTGAACATAACTTTAGGGATACACAGATTTTTGAGAACTACTGGTGGCGTACACCACAAAAATCGAAGGTTACCTTATGGGCAACTTTCTTGGAGTTCGTGTCCTGATTTTTGACTTTTTTTCTTTCCTTTTCTTTTTATTTTATAATTTTCCATTTTATGAATGTGTATTTCTCATATAAATTGTTTTTATGACCAGTATAATAGCATTCTACAAAGTATATGATATCTGTGAAAAACGCTGTATCATGCATGCAGATTTTTTTTTTTTTTATTTTTTTTTTCTTTCCCTTCTGACTTTTTTCAAAGTGCCGGGAGGCGGTACTTTGTGGTTACCACAGGTATAAAAGAGCTTCATTTGTATGTACATGTAGTGTTGATTTACTGGTCCTGAAGAAGAGGTCACAGACCTTGAAACGCGTAGACCCATGGAATAAAAGAATGTTCTGAATTATCAACATCTCCTCTGAATTTATCTGGCGGATTGCGCGGGTTTAACCCCTTCTCCTTCTCCACTTTGATCCACAGGGTATGGCATGGCATTGCAAAATGGAGTGATAGCCTTCCTTACTCGAAATCCCTTTTACCTTGTGCAAATCTCCCACTTTACCAGCACCAAAGCAGCTCCAGACCATCACATTACCTCCATCATGCCCTTCCAGCATTTTACTTGTTCTGCGTCTCACATATGTTCTTCTGTGTGATCCAAACACCTCAAATTTGGATTTGTCCATAACACTTTTTTCCAATCTTCATCTGTCCAATGTCTGTGTTCTTTTGCCCATATTAATCTTTTCCTTTTATTAGCCAGTCTCAGATATAGCTTTTTCTTTGCCACTCATCATCAGCATCCTGGAGTCGCCTCTTCACTGTAGACATTGACACTGGCATTTTGCGGCTACTATTTAATGAAGATGTCAGTTGAGGACCTGTGAGGCGTCGATTTCTCAAACTAGAGACTCTAATGTACTTGTCTTGTTGCTCAGTTGTGCAGCGGGCCTCCCACTTCTCTTTGTACTCTGGTTAGAGCCTTTTTGTGCTCTCCTCTGAAGGGAGTAGTACACACCGTTGTAGGAAATCTTCAGTTTCTTGGCAATTTCTCACTTGGAATATCCTTCATTTCTAAGACCAAGAATAGACTGTCGAGTTTCACATAAAAGTTCTCTTTTTCTGGCCATTTTGAGAGTTTATTGGAACCAACAAATGTAATGCTCCAGATTCTCAAGTAGCTCAAAAGAAGGTCAGTTTTATAGCTTCTCTAATCAGCAGAACTATTTTCAGCTGTGCAAACATACTTGCTCAAGGGTTTTTAAGGGATTTCTAAACATCCATTAGCCTTCTAACACAGTTAGCAAACACAATGTACCATTAGAACACTGGAGTGGTGGTTGTTGTAAATGGGCCTTTATACACCTACTGTATGTATAAAGAAAATATAATAATTCCATGTTCCAGGGCATTCCTGATAGTAAGTCGTCATGGTGATGTGGATTGTTGTATCTAGTCTCCATGATGACTCAACGGCATGAGTTTCCAGACCGTGTGACTCGCAGTTATGTGAATGGTGACGTACTCGTAGTGTGACTCACCCACAGGACGCACATCATGATGCTCCGTGTGTCCGAACACCATGATAGAACTACACAGCTGAATCCAACTACACTGCCCATAAAGAGGCAAACACTACTAACTCGTTATGCCTCCTGACAAAACCGGAAGTGTGATGAAACGTGTGTTGAGGTGAGGTAGTGTATAGGACAAGTTGCATAAACGAACATATGGCCACAGGTTAGATACATGGGTGCAAACACATCTACTGGGAGGCAGTGCTGCCTGTGGGGCTGACATATTATACTATTGAATTAATCACTGGTTAGGTCAGCTACACTGGATAGCAGTATGGGGTATTGAGTTTGTTTATACAACTATACTTGATCCATAAGAATCTGCTACCAATTTTATATGTCACTCTGAGTCAGTGCTCCTGCTAACTGTTTTCCTGTAAATGAGCCATTATATGCTATTACAGTTAAGATATACACAGATCTATGCACCATTTTCCCTTTTATCTTTATAGTTGTAGTCTATGTATAAAGTAAATGTAATTTTGTATGTATTTGCACATTATTTAATACATTTTCTATTGAACATGTTGTTGTGGCCCTGAAATGTGTATATGTAGATTTGTATTATGATGTAACCAGTAGAGTTGAGCGCGGTTCGTGGTTCTTGGTTCTCCAGTTCACGGTTCGAGTGATTTTGGGGGTGTTCTAGATAGAACTAGAACTCGAGCTTTTTTCTAAAGCTCGATAGTTCTAGATACGTTCGAGAACGGTTCAAGCAGCAAAAAGCAGGGCTTTTTACAGCTACAGTGTGCAGGAGCCATCGCTGTCAGCCTGCCAGAAGCTGGTAACCAAGATAAACATCGGGTATCCAAGCAAAGCGCTTTGGTTAGTAACCCGATGTTTATCCTAGTTACGTGCAGGAAGCCCACACTTCCCCGCTCAGCTCGCTCCGCCCCCTCCTGCACGCGGCATGTACACACACACACACACACACACACGTCCGTCAATCCTGGCACTCTGCACACATGGTCCCGCTCGGCTTACCTGCGGTGATGAAGTCCCGACCTCAGCGCTGTCACTGTCGTCCATGGCCGCCGCTTGTCACATCACCTTCCCTCGCTTCCGCCCCGAGACTGACTAGCGGTGACCTCACGGGCCTCTCGCGATACTTGGCTGTGAAGGCAGCGGTCATTGAACTCAGTGACAGGTGCTGTCAGCAGTGCAGGAGATCAGCGCAGGTAATGTACCTCGCTGACAGCAGCACTTGTCATCCCCTGCAGTGACCTGGGCTGACCCATTGATGTTAGCTCAGGTCACTGCACTGCTCTCCCAGCCAATGGGGAACATTCTGCTCTTCATTGACTGGGACAGTGTGGATCGTCATGGCAACGCCTTGGATTACACCAGACCTGGATTTGTTTTTCTTTCTAATAAATTGGTTAAAAAGGGAATGTATTGGGGAGTATTTTTTCAAATAAAAATGTGTTTCTCGTCTATTTTTTTTTATTACTGACTGGGTTGGTGATGTCGGGTATCTGATAGACGCCTGACCTCACCAACCCCAGGGCTTGATGCCAGGTGACATTACACATCTGGTATTAACCCCATATATTACCCCGTTTGCCACCGCACCAGGGCGCGGGATGAGCTTGGGCGAAGCACCCGGATTGGCACATCTAATGGATGCGCCACTTCTGGGGCGGCTGCGGCCTGCTATTTTTAGGCTGGGGAGAGTCCAATAACCATGGACCTCCCTAGTCTGAGAATATCAGACCCCAGCTGTCTGCTTTACCTTGGCTGGTGATCCAATTTTGGGGGGACCCCTACGTGTTTTTTTTTTTAATTATTTATTTAATTTAAAATAACAGCGTGGGGTGCCCTCAGTTTTGGATTACCAGCCAAGGTGAGGTTGCCAGCTGTGGTCTGCAGGCTGCAGCCGTCTGCTTTACCCTAGCTGGCTACAAAAATAGGGGGAACCCTACGTCATTTTTTTTTTTCATTTTTTTGGCTAAATACAAAGCTAAGCACCCCTTAGTACCACATGAAAGGCACCAAAGGGTGCAAAATTACAAAATGCAGGAGAGTGGGACATTATGTGTTTTTCTGCCATTATAATGACAGAAAAGACTGATATGAAGTGCACAAGCACAAGAAAATCACCAGAGCGCTCTACGCTGTGAAAAGCAGTAGAAAATGGCACTGGAGTGAACATGTGACCGCCTCATGTAGGATGAAGCTATGGATCCTGGGTAAATTTATGCATTTACCCTCCTTCAGTTTTTTTGCAGTACACAAAAAAAACGGAAGGCACACGGATGACAAACAGATGACATACGGACCGTCTACGGAATGGAAACGGATGCCACACGAATGCACCTGTGAAAAAAAACGGACTGTTTTTTGCAGACCGCAAAAATGGATCGGTCGTGTTAATGTAGCCTTATTCTGATCTGCCGTTTATAAACAGCAGGCAGAAATAAGTGAATAATGCCCCCCAGCGTCAGAAAATCTCCGGGGTTTCAGGGCTAGCTGAGACCCTGGAGATCATGATTCAGGACGGTTTTTCCGGTCCCCGCTCACGTGATCACAGGTATACACCGTACACCGATGATCACGTTACAGTAAATGACAGCGCCGGTAAAAAATTATTTATCTCCCATCTGGCATGAACAAACATGATAAATCTCCTCCCCGGTCCCCCGGTGTCGCCAAAGTGGCCCCCCTGATGCCCTCCCAGAAATCCAAGATGGCCGCGCGCACAGCAGCGCGCCGGCCGCATTCACCCTACTCCTCTGATTTCTGTCGCATGTGCCATGACACATGCAACAGAAAACTCCTCCCCAGGCCCTGCCAGGTCACCCCCTATAACCCCACCGGTGTTCCCCGGTGTCCCACGGTACCTGTACAGCGTTGATCCCCCCACGGCCCTCTCCTTCACAATAGACGCAACCGCATGCACAGAGCGGCTGTCAGCTCAGCTTCCTGTGTTCAGACACAGTGAGTGGTGGTTATGCATCTGTAAGCTAAATGGGTGGCACGGTGGCTCAGTGGTTAGCACTGCAGTCTTGCAGCGCTGAGGTCCTGGGTTCAATTCTCACCAAGGACACCATCTGCAAGGAGTTTGTATGTTCTCCCCGTGTTTGCGTGGGTTTCCTCTGGGTACTCTGGTTTCCTCCCACACTCCAAAGACATACAGCGCTATGGAATTAATAACGCTATATAAATAAATAAATTATTATTATTACTCTATTGCCCTGCTCATGAGGTAAGGAACATAATTGATCAGGAGAGCTATATACTACATTTCCAAATGGAGGGATTTGCTTTTATAGTTTCCCTGCTGAACGACTACCAAACATGAGAGTCCGTTATACGCCACAAGAAAACACATCTAAATAGCGAGCTCTGTTGTTAAGTATTCATTCAGCTGGATAACTGGACTTAAAGGGGTATTCCATCTCCAAGATCCTATCCCCAATATATAGTAGGTGGAATAGCAATAATATCAGCAAATACCAATATTTGGAAATGTAGAATAGTTCTCCTGATTAGGTATGCCCTTAACTCATGAGCAGGGCATTGCAGCTTTGGTAGCAACCATTACGACATGGACTCTACTGCTGTGGACCCGGGGAGAGTGAGTGCAGATTCATTGCACCCACACTCCTCACATAAAGGGTCCGCACTCCTAGAAAATGGGGGATACGTTCCCTGAGTGTCTCCCCCCCATATTCTAGATGGTCCAGAGTCGTCATGGGACCCCTTTATTTTTTTTCTTACAATAAATTGGTGAAAGAGGAAATGTTTGGGGGACTGTTTTTTCAAATAAATTTGTTTTGTCGATTTTTTTTTTTTAGTTATTACTTTCAGTTTATGATGTTGGGTATCTAATAGACGCCATGACATCACAAACTGCTGGGCTTGATCTCAGGTGACTTTACAGCTAGTATCAACCCGATATATTACCCCGTTTGCCACTGCACCAGGGCACGGGATGAGCTGGGGTGAAGCGCCAGGATTGGCGCATCTAGTGGATGCGCCACGTCTGGGGTGCCTGCGGCCTGCTATTTTTAGGCTGTGAAAGCCCAATAACTATGGACCTTCCCACCCTGAGAATACCAGACCACAGCTGTCCGCTTTACCTTGGCTGGTGATCCAATATGGGGGGGACCCTACTTTTATTGTGTAATTATTAATATTTATAAAATAATTATAAAAAAAGAGCCTGGGGGGACCTCCACATTGGATCCCCAACCACGGTAAAGCTGCCAGCTGTGGTTTTCAGGCTACAGCTGTCTGCTTTACCCTAGCTGGCTATCAAAAATGGGGGGACCAAACATCATTTTTTTTTTAACTATTTTTTAAATAGAAAAAATTAATGGGCTTCCCTGTATTTTGATTGCCAACCAAGGTAACGGCAGGCATATGGAGGTGGCAACCCATAGCTGTCTGCTTTATTGCTTTATCTGCACTGAGAATCAAAAATACAGCGGAGCGCTACGTCATTGTTTTTAAAGATTTATTATTACAGCACTGTGATGTCCAGCAATCAAAATACAGGGAAGCCCATTTTGTTTTTAGTTATTTAAATAAATAATTAAAAAAAATATATATGGGCTCCCGCTGCATTTTTTGTATTGCTAGCTAAGGGTAATCCAAGCAGCTACTGGCTGCTAACCCCCACTGCTTGGTGTTACCTTTACTGGCAATGGAAAATCCAGGGAAGCATTTTTTATTTTTTTTGCCAAAAAACTACAAAAAAAGGACGTGAGCTTCGCTATATTTTTGTATGCTAGCCAGGTATAGCAGGCAGGTGCTGGAAGAGTTGGATACAGCGCCAGAAGATGGCGCTTCTATGAAAGTGTCATTTTCTGAGGCGGCTGCAGACTGCAATTCGCAGCAGTGGGGCCCAGAAAGCTCAGGCCAACCTGTGCTGCGGATTCCAATCCCCAGCTGCCTAGTTGTACCTGGCTGGACACAAAAATGGGGCGAAGCCTACGTCATTTGTTTTCTAATTATCTCATGAAATTCATGAAATAATAAAAAAAGGGCTTCCCTTTATTTTTGGTTCCCAGCTGGGTACAAATAGGCAACTGGTGGTTGGGGGCAGCTGTAACTGCCTGCTGTACCTGGCTAGCATACAAAAATATGGCGAAGCCCACATAATTTTTTCAGTGGGCAAAAACTTCTGCATACAGTCCTGGATGGAGTATGCTGAGCCTTGTAGTTATGCAGCTGCTGTCTGTCTGTATGGAGAAGAGCAGACAGCAGCTGCAGAACTACAAGGCTCAGCATACTCCATCCAGGACTGTATGCAGAAGTTTTTTCCCCACCAAAAAAATGACGTGGGCTTCACCATATTTTTGTATGCTAGCCAGGTACAGCAGGCAGCCACGGGCTGCCTCCAACCCCCAGTTGCCTATTTGTACCCGGCTGGGAACCAAAAATATAGGGAAGCCTGTTTTTTTTAATTATTTCACTTATTTCATGAAACAATTAAAAAACAAATGACGTGGGCTTCGCCCCATTTTTGTGTCCAGCCAGGTACAACTAGGCAGCTGGAGATTGGAATCCGCAGCACAGGTTAGCCCGAGGTTTCTGGGCGCCTCTGCTGCGAATTGCAGTCCGCAGCCGCCCCAGAAAATGGCGCTTTCATAGAAGCGCCATCATCTGGCGCTGTATCCAACTCTTCCAACAGCCCTGAAGCCAGGTGGCTTGTTGGGTAATAATGAGTTAATACTAGCTTTGTTTTACTAGCTAGTATTAAGCCAGAGATTCTTAATGTCAGGCACGTTTGACCCGGCCATTAAGAATCTCCAATAAAGGGTTAAAAAAAAGACACCACACAGAGAAAAAATACTTTAATAGAAATAAATACACAGACACATTAGAGACTCCATCTTTATTACCCCCTGTCAGCCCTCCATGATCCATGGTCTTCTGTCTTCCTCGTTCAACAAATGCAGCTCTGCTCCATCACTGCTGCATGGGGGAAGACGCTGCTGCTCCCCGTGCAGCCTTCACTCCGTGAGTGATCAGTGGTGCTGGCTGTCAGCGGTAACGCTGACAGACGCGTTACCATAGCAACGGTGCTCCTGGAGCCGCGGTTAGCGGTGACGTCACCGCTAACTGCGTTGCTATGGCAACGGTGATCTCCGTTAATGACCGGCTGTGTCAACCGGTCCCTAACGGAACGGGGAGTCGACCGTGTGCTAGAGCATGTCGCCAGTACACGGCGATACACAAATGTGCACCGTGTACCGGAGAGATGCACTCGCAGGTCCTACATGACGCGTCATAGTCATGTGACCAGTCTGTAGCCAATGAGATAATAGCCACGTGACTGGTCACATGGCTATTTTGACGTCACGATAGGTCCTGCATCTCTGCTGTCAGTGCTGGTCACCGGGAGGATTCAGCGATCATCGGATGGAATAGCGGCAGGAGACAGAGTGCAGGAGGGATCGCGGGGACCGGTAAGTGTTATGGCAATGTTTATTAACTGTTTGTGTACATTTATCATGCATTTTTATGTGTTTGTGATTGCCTCCCATTATATCCTATTGGTTCGAGTTCGGTTCGTCGAACGTTCGACGAACCGAACTCGAACGAGACCTCCGTTCGGCGAACCGAACTCGAGCCGAACCACGGCCAGTTCGCTCATCTCTAGTAACCAGGGACACTCTATTTTTATGAGAATAGAGGCAGTTCATAGGTATTGTATTCTTGGAAAGAGAGGCCTACGCCTGTGAGTGATGCATGTTTTCATTTAAAAAAAAAAAATACCAGCCCACAGGCATGTGTGTTGCATAGACCATACCTCCCTGCTGCTTTAGTGCCCTATGGCGAGGGAGAAATTGATGCCACTGTACTGCTGTGTTTCTGGAAGGATTTTTAATGTCAAGACTCCAAAATGGGTGTGAAGCTTACGTCTTGGGGGTAGTGTAAGGCTTCTGTGACCAAGAGGTCTAGATCGGTCACTGTAGCATGTCTTCCTTTTTATATTTCGAATGCCAGCCCACAGGCCTGTTGCATGGACCATCTTTCTCTACTCTTTTAACTCCCTATGTGGAGGGGGCCAATTTATGCTACTTTATTGCTGTGCCCCTGGAAGGATTTTGTAATGTCAAGACTACTACATGGGTCTTCAAGTTGTGTCTTGTCTGTACTGGCAGGGGTATGAAAGCACCAGCCATGCACCTGTCTCTGATTCACCTCTATATTTCTTCTGTCAATAGCCTAAAAAGCTAATGGCTATGTCAAAACAGTGGTACTGGACTGTAAACATATTTTTGCTGTTTTGGAAGCTTTTCAACCCTTCCTATAGGTGTTTTCTGTGCCTTACATTTGGCCTCCCATTGAATCCAATGGGGTTTGGAAAGGTTCGATAAAGGTTTGCAAATACACCCCTTGTTTGGTTCGGCGAACCGAACCGCAGGGTTTTTGCTCACCTCTAATTGTCAGTCTCTTTAAGGGGCGTAATATTCTGCCGTAATTGTTTTCAGCAGCGACCTGGGAGTCAGAAATGCATCCAGGCATCTTCCTTATGCTGTTCCTGTTACATTTCATTGGTGTTTCAATCCATTTCAATGACTTCCAGGATCTCATCAGAACTACAGGGGGCGGGGTCTGCCTCAAAAATACTCTATTTCCCATTGACTTCCATTATCCTTGCTTCCCCCTGAGCATTAGAACTTCCTCAGCCCAAGCATTTTATTGCTTGCCCATCACTAGTACATACAAATAAGTATTAGTTTATTGATTCACCGACAAGGATAAAACAAAAATATGCCCAACGTTTTGGCTAAATGCCTTTTTCAAGAATATATTTATAAGGATCAGTCAGAATAAGAGGAAGTCACAATGCGGTGCTGTAGGGTGGCCTTGTTTAACTGACAGGCACTTGTAAAATTCTGGCACTTCTCACTTGAACAAGTGAGATGACCTTACAGCATCAGGGAACAAACTCAGTAAGACAAATGAAATATATTCCATTGTTATAGGATGGAAAGATTGGTTAATCACAACAGATAAATTAACTATATACTTGTTTGAAGAGAAGAGAAACGAGTGTTAGATTCATGTCATGTTTAAATGCTGGGTGGTTATAAAAATCGGGCAGCTCAATAAAATCTTCAAAAAGACCCCCCTCACAAGTTGTGCTAGTGTTTATTTAAATTTTTCCATATCAAAATCTGTATTTAAAATGCATAATTGATACACGCCACCCACAATTATAGGTTTCATGCAAATAGATAAAATTATTTTTTTGCCTAGTGTATGTGAAGACATCCTAGGTCACTGTACATCAACTATTCGATCTAGGGCTCGGTTAGGTTAGATTTCAAACTATCCCCAACAATCTACACTATCAAAGTTCAGGAAACATTCAAATGGGAGATTGCTGGTATAGGTAGCACTTTGCTAAACGAGATCCACATCATGAGGCCGCGGGTACAGTCAAAAGTAGCACCACCAAGTCTTTCAATAATGTTTATTATTAAGCAATGGGGAGCTTGTTCCATCCATACACTGTAGATGCTACATTTTCACAACTGCCAAGATTAGAGATAGTCCAGATCACATGAAAGTTAAAGTGTTATTTTTTATTGCTTGATGACAAATAATTTTCTCTTTCACTTTTGTTGTCACAGCTTTTGAAAGATAAGGATGAAAAAAAAGCAAAAAAAAATTGATTAACTGTTCTCTTCTAGTGACAACTGTAAATATCAGTCTATAGGCCTGTATTGGTATCATATTCAAAATGCAGTGGCAGGCAACGCATCCATACATTATTACCTGTAAAATCTGTCCTAGTGATAACACTGGTCCTAGTTAAAAGTTAGGAGACATTGTAATTGCCTTTTAAGATGTTCAATTATATCAAGATATATATTTCACTTTACGTTTTTTCCCTCACTGGTTAGTATCATTGCTTTGGGTTCAAATTCCATCAAGTGCAACATCTAAAATGAGTGGGTATGATCTTCCTTTATTTGTGCTTTGTTTCCTTATGGTTATCCGGTTTCCTCTCACACTCCAAAGGCACACTGATAGTGAATTAAGACTGTGAGCCCCAGTGAGGCCAGTTATGATGATGTCTTCAAAGTGCTGCAGAATATGATGGCGCTATATAAGAAAACCATAACAAAAATTACAATTTCCACAATAATTGATCTTATCCATGATTATATCAGTAAATATTTGTTTATAGAAATTTTGCTTAATTTCTTTTCTATCTAGCCATTACTGATGTTGTTTTCATTGTCTTTAAGATATGGTGATGGAAATTCAACATAAAGAGAAAACTTATGAAAATAGCCACCACTAGATGTACTTGTATCACAGAAGACATGTTGTTCTTCAACCAACTGCTGAAAAATATGTTATTTTGATAAATACTAAAATCATGGGTGTATTATGCTCTGTATATGTTCTCTTGACTATAGACTCAATGAAGATCATTTTTTATAGTTGTTTGGTTACTTAACTTTTTAAAAACATTAAAACATTTCACTTATATAGTCATTACAAAAAAAAGTTACTGCTCATTAGTGATGAGCAAACCCGTGTTCGCTGAACCAGCACAAACTAAAATAAAATTAGGTTTGACACCTTAACTTTATCCTGAACTTGACCCCGGACGCTGAATCACATATTAGTCTAAGGGACCTGTACTTATCTAATATATAAAGCTAAGTGTATGTATGTGTGTATGTGTGTATGTATGTCTGCTAAAGGAATTTGCACCGTCACATTTACAATCATGAAATTTTGGACAGACGCCTCATGTGACTCTGGGAACGTCATAGACTATGTTTTGCTGGGAAAATTTAACCCTGCGCTTTACAGTTACTCTCCAAAATCCTGTCTCCATTAAACTGAATGGAGGTGGGAGCTACAGACTATTAATAGCAACTGTCAGTGGTTGCTTTAGGAACAAAATAAACTGTTAGTATAAGAAGCTTATGTGTGAGGGAATATGATGTCGGTGGGGAGACGGATAAAGAGAGACAGAAAGAGACAGACAGACAGAGACACAGACAGAGACAGATGGGCAAAGAGACAGATGGGCAAAGAGACAGACCGGGAAAGAGACAGACCTGGAAAGAGACAGACGGGCAAAGAGATAGACGGGCAAAGAGACAGATGGGCAAAGAGACAGACCTGGAAAGAGACAGATGGGGAAAGAGACAGCCCTGGAAAGAGACAGCCCTGGAAAGAGACAGACAGGCAAAGAGACAGACAGGCAAAGAGACAGACAGGCAAAGAGACAGACCTGGAAAGAGACAGACGGGCAAAGAGACAAACCTGGAAAGAGACAGACCTGGAAAGAGACAGATGGGGAAAGGGACAGACCTGCAAAGAGACAGACGGGGAAAGTGACAGCCCTGGAAAGATACAGCCCTGGAAAGAGACAGATGGGCAAAGAGACAGCCGGCAAAGAGACAGCCCTGGAAAGAGACAGCCCTGGAAAGAGACTGCCCTGAAAAGAGACAGACGGGCAAAGAGACAGATGGGCAAAGAGACAGACCTGGAAAGAGACAGCCCTGGAAAGAGACAGCTCTGGAAAGAGACCGATGGGCAAAGAGACAGACCTGGAAAGAGACAGACAGGGAAAGAGACAGATGGGGAAAGAGCCAGCCCTGGAAAGAGACAGACCTGGAAAGAGACAGATGGAGAAAGAGACAGCCCTGGAAAGAGTCATCCCTGGAAAGAGACAGACGGGCAAAGAGACAGACAGGCAAAGAGACAGACCTGGAAAGAGACAGACGGGCAAAGAGACAGACCTGGAAAGAGACAGACCTGGAAAGAGACAGATGGGGAAAGGGACAGACCTGGAAAGAGACAGACGGGGAAAGTGACAGCCCTGGAAAGATACAGCCCTGGAAAGAGACAGATGGGCAAAGAGACAGCCGGGCAAAGAGACAGCCCTGGAAAGAGACAGCCCTGGAAAGAGACTGCCCTGAAAAGAGACAGACGGGCAAAGAGACAGATGGGCAAAGAGACAGACCTGGAAAGAGACAGCCCTGGAAAGAGACAGCTCTGGAAAGAGACCGATGGGCAAAGAGACAGACCTGGAAAGAGACAGACCTGGAAAAATACAGACGGGGAAAGAGACAGACGGGGAAAGAGACAGCCCTGGAAAGAGACAGCCCTGGAAAGAGACAGCCCTGGAAAGAGACAGACGGGCAAAGAGACAGATGGACAAAGAGACAAACGGGCAAAGAGACAGACGGGGCAAGAGACAGATAGGGCAAGAGACAGATGGGGAAAGAGAGAGACAGACAGACACAGTGACACAGATATAGAGACAGACTGATACAGAAACAGACAGTGGGATAGAAACAGACAAGGAAAGACACAGACAGAGAGACAGACAGACAGAGACACACAGACAGAGACTGGGAGAGAAACAGTGACAGTTACTATTCTGGGCAATCCCTGGGTACTACAGCTAGTATATTATAAAATGGTGTTAGTAAGGTCTAAGGGGGTGACAAAAGGACGACAATAATGAATAAAACAAGTCAGTTATACTTACTGACCTTCCCCGTGGCTGTAATACTACTTCTGGGTTCGATCATTAGTTCTCATGCATAGTAACTGCTTCACCCGTCCATAGTCAGTCCCGGCATTTATGATTAGTTACTGTCAGAGCACACCCCACCCTTTGTGCCAGGGTCTTTGAATGGTTGGAATCACACACACTGTCTGCATCCCTATAGTGGAGTAAAGTTAAATAAATAAAAATTACGTAATGTCTGCCATATATTGATACCCAGAGCAGATAAAGCACAAGGCTAGAGACTGCAGCCCCCAGCCATGTGCGTTATCTTGGCTGTGTGCCAAAATACTGTGGACATAATGCATTTTTGTTTTAATTATTGAAATAAATAATTTAAAAATACTACATGCGATCCCCCCCATTTTGATACTCAACTAAGAAAAAGCTGACAGCTGGCGGTTGGTATTATCAGACTAGGGAGGCCCATGGTTATTGGTCTCCTCTAGCCTAAAAACAGAAGCTCACAGCCACCCAGAATTGTTTCATACATAAGATGCGACAGTTCCGGAGCGTTACCTGGCTTATCCCTGGTGCAGGGAAAATCAGGGTAATATAAGGGGATAATGACAGCTGTGATTTGTGAGAAGTTCCCACGGTACCCCAATGAACTCAATGAGACCTGCATGTCCTGTCAGAAAACCACATTTTTTTAAGGTAAGAGATGCATATTTGGTGTTGAAATTTATACAATATTACATTTCTGCATCAATACTGCATCTCCTAGCCACAAAAAAATGTATAAAAAAAAATGCAATGCAATGCAGAAGTGGAGCAGGGATGCCAGTACTCTGCCCATAAAGTTCCTGGACACCGCAGAGGCAAGATGGCGGCAGCAAAAAACTGGTCACCGGAGCGCGCTGCTCTCGGGACCGTGACCTAGATTGAACAAGAGCCGGAGCAGCTCAGCAGGAGGATGCGGACTCCGTTCCTCTACATCCTGGACCACTGGAGGGAAGAGATGAGGAGCCTGGCTATGGTGGCACAGGCCCGTGAGAAGGAGGACCCGAACATGATGCGTGTAAGCAGCTACCCAGTCCCGATTGACCCGGCCTACTCGGCCGCAGGATCCGGTCTGCCCCCGGATACCGCAAGCACCCAGCCACCGCCACCCTCGCCCTCGGCAGAAGCCGAGCCGCTAACCCCAACACCGGCAGCGGAACCTTCTGTCCCAGGCGAAAGTGAGCAGGCCGCAACGCCTCGGGCCTCACCCCCAGCCAGACCAGACCAGGCCGCAACGCATCCAATCCCATCACCGGCCCAACCAGACCCAGCCGCATCACCGGGCCCATATCTCGGTACGGAGCACCCGGCTGCGGACCAGCCGGTTTCTTTACCAACCATAGTGTAAACGGAGCTCGACATCAGCACTCACGATTGAAAAAGGCATTGGCGGCAGCTGATGTAACTGCGGGCAGAGGTGCTTGCTAGAGAGCGGTGCCGGAGAGGAATTGCCGTCCGCCCCAACATGAGGAAAATGATATCCAAGCAAAGATACCATCTGGGTTCGTACCATACCAGTACCATGACCCATTGCAGTGCTTCCCCCCGAAGGGAAAGCTGGTACCGTCCGCCCCAGAGTGCTTGTTGCAGTACTGGTAGCGGAACCTGGCTACCCTATGTATAAAGTTTAAGTTTCTATGCTGCTAATGTTGATGTGAAATGTTAAAAAATGTTGATTGATTACTAATGCTTGAAAAATGGCAATTACCTGAGTACCTCACCTGTTTTACAGTTTGCACCTAGTGCATGGACCCTGCTTTATCTTGTTGCTAGTTAATATGGACCATGGCTGCGGGATTGGCAGCAACCAGCACGAACTTGTGCTATTGTATATAGTTGCACCTCATGCGCCCACCAGAGTCGTCTTTTACACCTCCAGGACTTCAATGCCGTCACAAGGAACCGGGGGATACAGGTTGTTTGGATGGCGGGTTGAAGGGAGAGGGACAATGGGAATAGATTGCTGTAGGAAGGGACTGCAGCGGGGCAGGCTGAGCCACCGACTACCGCTAAAACCGGTATCGTTCCCATGGTTCTTATAAATGTGAACTCTGAGAGTTTTATGCAACGTTTAAGTGATGTGCCTCCCCTGTGTGGGATGAGAAATTGTTAAATTAAAAATGTTACTTCTTTTTCTCTTTCAGTTAAAACAAAACAAACCTCTGGGTGTCCTGTAACTCGGGGAGTAGCTACGTTTAACCAAGGGGGAATGTGACGCCCCTGAACTAATCAGGATGTCACAGGGTACTGCACTTCTTTTTCTTCTGGTGCAGGACTCAACCCCCATGGTTCTGGGATCGCATGCAAATCCTAGTCTCACCTCACACCACACCCTATCAGGCACACCAGTGGGTGGTCTAGCTGGAAAAGGGCCACTCGCCTAGGGGTCAGGCAGACTGGTTGGAGGGAGGAAGTCAGTGAGAGGAAGTGGAGAGCAAAGCTTAGTCAGATAAGAAGTAGCTCCCAAAGAGTGAAGAGCTGGGAGTTGGAGCTCCCTGGGGACTTTTGGCTAGGTTGCGGACGGTGGTCTGGGACCAAAGGAGTCGGAGACCCAGTCGCAGGGTACTGGAGAAGGGTGCCAGGCCTAGTTTAGGTGAACGGGCGGCACCGGAGTACCTAGTAACCGAATTGGTATCAAGCACGGCGGGGTACTGGACCCTAGATCAGGGAGTAGCTTCCCGCATCCTGATAATTAACCTGTGGAGGATAGTCTCTTTATGAACTTTCCCCAAGAGCTCAGAGATCGAAGGCATCAACACAAAGAAGGGAATAGGGCTTTCCAGCTTATGCGGCCCTCTGAAATCCCAAGTGTCAACCATCAAGAGCACAACTTCCCTATTTAACAGTGGGGAGCGGGACCCTGACAGCTTCAAGCAAGGGGTCACTCAGAACATTTAAAGTACAGTGCATGGAGGCAAGGTACAGACCATCAGCAATACCAAAGGGAGCGGACTCCCGGATGAGCTCCCCTGAAGTGGCAGCAGCACCCAGAGACTTTGTTTATCTTTGTGTCAGAGTCTGATTTGCGGTCGCATCACTACCAACACTGCCTGAGTGAGTACGCTGTCCTCCCCTGCTTCCAACCTGCACCACGCTCCCCTACACCAACTCCACCATCCAGAGTCCTGGGGCCTCCCCTACTCGTGGAGGGAACGTCATCTGGCTGCCCCACTCCATCTCCCCCAGGTACTCCCATCCGCAGCGGCGGTACTCCCTTTACCGCGAACCACGGGTGGCGTTACAAACTCTTATCCCCTGTAAATACCCCCTTTACATTTGAAGTGGCCACGAGACCCCGTGTCCGGAGACCCTCGAGCCACAACAGCCCCCTGATCTGAGCAGTTTGCCCGCTGCAGGGGAGGCACATTTACTGGTGTGGTCCTCCCTGGCCTGAAACACTTGGAGGTCCACCTGGCGTGTCTTGGTCCTACCGCTGGCGGCACGGACTATTTAATGGTTATTGGTCCCGATCCTCCCTGTGCTGCTGATGCCTCGGATGTTTTCTTGATCGTGGGGGATCCTCAAGATCCTCTTGCCTGGCAGAATTGACAGTCAACCTGAAGTAACTAAATGTCCTGGGGATCTGCACCCCACCGCGTGTGGAGTACTGAGGGCACTGGATTCCTGCTCCCACAGCTTCCCACAGTTCCTGGAGCCTGGTCACACACCCCTCAGCTACTCCCCTCCTGTAGTGTTTTGCTGTTACTATCACAGGTCCTTTCACTTCACCCATCAACCGTCAACTCTCCTCTCAACTGTCAACTGACAACTACCTGTCAGGCCACAAGCTCCTCCTCCTGGTCTAGGTCTCTACCTATAGGTTGACTGCCTATTAACAAATAGTACCCAGCCCTGTCACCTGTTGCTAGGGAGTCTCCTAACTTGGTTCTGGGTGTATGTGTCCTGAAGGTGCTGGTGTGTTTACTGGCACAGTTGTCTGAGACTCGAGCTACCACAGGGCTTGTAGCTTTATTTGTGGCACCTGTTACCGCAGGGGTGCTACACTGTACCAACAGGTTGATTCACGCAGTGCATATGTGATGTTGCCCAGACGTTGTGTCACTTGGCCGTAGTTCTGCTACTAGTTTTTCAGCCTGATCACACTTGGCCTTCTATAGGTACAGGTTCAGTGTAGCCAGCTATTTATCCAACTCACTCACCAAAGTACCGAGAGAGGAGCAGCTGGATATTCCTAATGACATTCATTCTAGTAGATATGGAAAGAGAGGAGAAGGCTATGGAAAAAGAATGCTGGCAGTAACCTCTTCACAAAATTAGGAGACCCATTTTCCATACCTCCCAACTTTTAAAGAAGGAAAAGAGGGACAAAGTTTGCGGCGCGCGTAGCGCGCCGCGGCAATTTTTTAGGCCACGCCCCCCTAACCACACCCATTTCACAGTCACGCCCATATCCACTCCCCATCCACACCCATTCAGCACAAACACGCAGGCAGCCGGCGGGCCTCCAGCACGGACACGCAGGCAGCCGGCGGGCCTCCAGCACGGACACGCAGGCAGCCGGCGGGCCTCCAGCACGGACACGCAGGCAGCCGGCGGGCCTCCAGCACGGACACGCAGGCAGCCGGCGGGCCTCCAGCACGGACACGCAGGCAGCCGGCGGGCCTCCAGCACGGACACGCAGGCAGCCGGCGGGCCTCCAGCACGGACACGCAGGCAGCCGGCGGGCCTCCAGCACGGACACGCAGGCAGCCGGCGGGCCTCCAGCACGGACACGCAGGCAGCCGGCGGGCCTCCAGCACGGACACGCAGGCAGCCGGAGGGCCTCCAGCACGGACACGCAGGCAGCCGGCGGGCCTCCAGCACGGACACGCAGGCAGCCGGCGGGCCTCCAGCACGGACACGCAGGCAGCCGGCGGGCCTCCAGCACGGACACGCAGGCAGCCGGCGGGCCTCCAGCACGGACACGCAGGCAGCCGGCGGGCCTCCAGCACGGACACGCAGGCAGCCGGCGGGCCTCCAGCACGGACACGCAGGCAGCCGGCGGGCCTCCAGCACGGACACGCAGGCAGCCGGCGGGCCTCCAGCACGGACACGCAGGCAGCCGGCGGGCCTCCAGCACGGACACGCAGGCAGCCGGCGGGCCTCCAGCACGGACACGCAGGCAGCCGGCGGGCCTCCAGCACGGACACGCAGGCAGCCGGCGGGCCTCCAGCACGGACACGCAGGCAGCCGGCGGGCCTCCAGCACGGACACGCAGGCAGCCGGCGGGCCTCCAGCACGGACACGCAGGCAGCCGGCGGGCCTCCAGCACGGACACGCAGGCAGCCGGCGGGCCTCCAGCACGGACACGCAGGCAGCCGGCGGGCCTCCAGCACGGACACGCAGGCAGCCGGCGGGCCTCCAGCACGGACACGCAGGCAGCCGGCGGGCCTCCAGCACGGACACGCAGGCAGCCGGCGGGCCTCCAGCACGGACACGCAGGCAGCCGGCGGGCCTCCAGCACGGACACGCAGGCAGCCGGCGGGCCTCCAGCACGGACACGCAGGCAGCCGGCGGGCCTCCAGCACGGACACGCAGGCAGCCGGCGGGCCTCCAGCACGGACACGCAGGCAGCCGGCGGGCCTCCAGCACGGACACGCAGGCAGCCGGCGGGCCTCCAGCACGGACACGCAGGCAGCCGGCGGGCCTCCAGCACGGACACGCAGGCAGCCGGCGGGCCTCCAGCACGGACACGCAGGCAGCCGGCGGGCCTCCAGCACGGACACGCAGGCAGCCGGCGGGCCTCCAGCACGGACACGCAGGCAGCCGGCGGGCCTCCAGCACGGACACGCAGGCAGCCGGCGGGCCTCCAGCACGGACACGCAGGCAGCCGGCGGGCCTCCAGCACGGACACGCAGGCAGCCGGCGGGCCTCCAGCACGGACACGCAGGCAGCCGGCGGGCCTCCAGCACGGACACGCAGGCAGCCGGAGGGCCTCCAGCACGGACACGCAGGCAGCCGGCGGGCCTCCAGCACGGACACGCAGGCAGCCGGCGGGCCTCCAGCACGGACACGCAGGCAGCCGGCGGGCCTCCAGCACGGACACGCAGGCAGCCGGCGGGCCTCCAGCACGGACACGCAGGCAGCCGGCGGGCCTCCAGCACGGACACGCAGGCAGCCGGCGGGCCTCCAGCACGGACACGCAGGCAGCCGGCGGGCCTCCAGCACGGACACGCAGGCAGCCGGCGGGCCTCCAGCACGGACACGCAGGCAGCCGGCGGGCCTCCAGCACGGACACGCAGGCAGCCGGCGGGCCTCCAGCACGGACACGCAGGCAGCCGGCGGGCCTCCAGCACGGACACGCAGGCAGCCGGCGGGCCTCCAGCACGGACACGCAGGCAGCCGGCGGGCCTCCAGCACGGACACGCAGGCAGCCGGCGGGCCTCCAGCACGGACACGCAGGCAGCCGGCGGGCCTCCAGCACGGACACGCAGGCAGCCGGCGGGCCTCCAGCACGGACACGCAGGCAGCCGGCGGGCCTCCAGCACGGACACGCAGGCAGCCGGCGGGCCTCCAGCACGGACACGCAGGCAGCCGGCGGGCCTCCAGCACGGACACGCAGGCAGCCGGCGGGCCTCCAGCACGGACACGCAGGCAGCCCGCGGGCCTCCAGCACGGACACGCAGGCAGCCGGCGGGCCTCCAGCACGGACACGCAGGCAGCCGGCGGGCCTCCAGCACGGACACGCAGGCAGCCGGCGGGCCTCCAGCACGGACACGCAGGCAGCCGGCGGGCCTCCAGCACGGACACGCAGGCAGCCGGCGGGCCTCCAGCACGGACACGCAGGCAGCCGGCGGGCCTCCAGCACGGACACGCAGGCAGCCGGCGGGCCTCCAGCACGGACACGCAGGCAGCCGGCGGGCCTCCAGCACGGACACGCAGGCAGCCGGCGGGCCTCCAGCACGGACACGCAGGCAGCCGGCGGGCCTCCAGCACGGACACGCAGGCAGCCGGCGGGCCTCCAGCACGGACACGCAGGCAGCCGGCGGGCCTCCAGCACGGACACGCAGGCAGCCGGCGGGCCTCCAGCACGGACACGCAGGCAGCCGGCGGGCCTCCAGCACGGACACGCAGGCAGCCGGCGGGCCTCCAGCACGGACACGCAGGCAGCCGGCGGGCCTCCAGCACGGACACGCAGGCAGCCACAGTGAGGCGGCCGCCTTCACAGACAGGCGGCGGGCCGCCCGCACAGAGAGGCGGCCAGCCGCCCGCAGAGAGAGGCGGCCGGCCGCCCGCACAATGAGGCGGCGGGCCGCCCGCACAGACAGGCGGCGGGGGGCGCCCGCACAGAC
Source organism: Anomaloglossus baeobatrachus (assembly GCF_048569485.1). Classification (NCBI taxonomy): domain Eukaryota; kingdom Metazoa; phylum Chordata; class Amphibia; order Anura; family Aromobatidae; genus Anomaloglossus; species Anomaloglossus baeobatrachus. The sequence continues at coordinate 210,623,528 of NC_134357.1, read as the reverse complement.
AGGCGGCAGGGGGGCGCCCGCACAGACAGGCGGCAGGGGGGCGCCCGCACAGACAGGCGGCAGGGGGGCGCCCGCACAGACAGGCGGCAGGGGGGCGCCCGCACAGACAGGCGGCAGGGGGGCGCCCGCACAGACAGGCGGCGGGGGGCGCCCGCACAGACAGGCGGCAGGGGGGCGCCCGCACAGACAGGCGGCAGGGGGGCGCCCGCACAGACAGGCGGCAGGGGGGGCGCCCGCACAGACAGGCGGCAGGGGGGCGCCCGCACAGACAGGCGGCAGGGGGGCGCCCGCACAGACAGGCGGCGGGGGGCGCCCGCACAGACAGGCGGCGGGGGGCGCCCGCACAGACAGGTGGCGGGCCGACCGCACAGACAGGCTCCGGCCGGGGGTGAGGGGGGAGGGAGGGAAATCAGCGCTGGGGAGATTAGTTTACTGTACCAGCAGCAGCACAGGCAGCGCTCCTCTCTATGCCACGTCTACTAGGATGGTAGGAGGGAAAAGCAGGGAGGCGGAGAGTGGGTGGGCGGAGCCCGGGAGCCGGCCGTCCCGCCCGTGGCAACGGGACAAACAACGTAAAGCGTGAAAGTCCCGCTGTATCCGGGACGGTTGGGAGGTATGCAGCATGTTAGAATGTGTACATAAGATCCCGCTGGTGGTGGCCGCAGCTTATAGGCCCCAAATCTGGTGACAGGTTCCCTTTAAAGTGAACCTGTCAGGTGCAATATGCACTCAGAGCCAGGAGCAGTTCTGGGTGTATATTGCTAATCCCTGCCTAACCGTCCCTGTATACACTAGCATAGATAAAGAGATCAGGAACAAATATTTTTAAAGATCTTATATCTTATGCTAATGAGCGCGGGGACTAGTCACAAGGGCGTTACTTCACTTGGCTAGTCGGCTCGCATAGCATGTTAGCATGTTATTACGCCCCTGTGTGAGTACTAACACGCTATATGAGCCGACTAGCCAAGTGAAGTAACGCCCTTGGGACTAGTCCCCGCGCTAATTAGCATAAGATATAAGCTCTTTAAAAATACTTTTTCTATAGATGCCTTTATCTATGCTAGTGTATACAGGGACAGTTAGGGAGGGATTAGCAATATACACCCAGAACTGCTCCTGGCTCTGAGTGCAGATTGCACCTGACAGGTTCCCTTTAAAGGGAACCTGTCACCAGAAATTTAGCAAAAAAAATAAAAGATTCCCCTCTGCAGCTCCTGGGATGAATTCTGGAAAGGTTCCTGTTGCTATTGTGTCCCCTTTGAGACCTAAAATAATACTTTATGAAGTCTTACCTTTTTGTATGCAAATCTGTTTTTATGGTCACGGGGGCGGGCTGCCTGGCGTCCGTTATTCCCCCTCCTGCCGTTGTACGCCGTCCCCCATTGCTCATTTCCATACATGAGGACGCCTTCCTCATGTAACTGTCCTCCTGAAGTTTTGTGCATGCCCAGTGCCACTCTCGCGGGAGTAAGCACTGTGCAAAGTGTGAACGCTTTTGAGGTGATTGCGCAGGCGCGAGATTATGGGCGGCGCTGTGATTGTCATCAGCAGCGTCATCCAAGTACCTTCCCATAATCTCGTGCCCGCGCTTCTCACTCTGCCTCCACCGTTATGCGCAAGCACTGGCCATATGAACCACGTTACCTATTACCATGGGCGCGAGATTATGGGCGGCGCTGTGATTGTCATCAGCAGCGTCATCCAAGTACCTGCCCATAATCTTGTGCCCGCGCTTCTCACTCTGCCTCCACCGTTATGCGCAAGCACTGGCCATATGAACCACATTACCTATTACCATGGGCGCGAGATTATGGGCGGCGCTGTGATTGTCATCAGCAAAGTCATCCAAGTACCCGCCCATAATCTCGTGCAAGCAGTAATAGGTAACATGGTTCATATGGCCAGCACTTGCGCATAACGGTGGAGTCAGAGGGAAAAGTGCGGGCACGAGATTATGGGCGGGTACTTGGTTAACGCTGCTGATGACAATCACAGCGCCGCCCATAATCTCGTGCCTGCGCAATCACCTGAAAAAGCGTTCACATGCGCAAAACTTCGGGAGGACAGTTACATGAGGAAGGCGTCCTTGTGTATGTAAATGAGCAATGGGGGACTGCGTAAAGCGGCAGGAGGGGGAATAACGGACGCCAGACAGCCCGCCCCCGTGACCATAAAAACACATTTGCATACAAAAAGGTAAGACTTCATAAAGTATTTTTGTAGGTCTCAAAGGGGGCACAATAACAACAGGAACCTTTCTAGAAGCAGCCCAGGAGCTGGAGAGGGGAATCTATTACTTTTATTGTGAAATTTCTGCTGACATGTTCCCTTTAACTGGTAGGGGAGCCAGGATAAAGCAGAGCTGAAGCTGTTGGGAAGCTAGGACCCAGCAGCTCTGCTCCACAGGCAGGAGACCACTGATCGGTAATAGAAGCCTGCAGATGTCACTCTGCATAGGTTATTGTCAGTGCTATCTGCAGGAGAGAGAAGTGCTGATTGCACGGTCTCCTCAGCTTCCTGACTCCCCGCGTGTCTGCAGCAGTGAGAAGCCACACACGGGGAATCAGAGAGAACAGCTGCAGACAAACGCAGGCTCCGGGACTGGGGGGGGGTCGGCTCTGGTGCAGGGGGGGGGGGGGGCTCTGCTGCAGGGGGGGGTCGCTCTGCTGCAGGGGGGTCGCTCTGCTGCAGGGGGTGATTCATACCTCAGCAGCAGTCACAGGAGTAGGTGCGCGCTCGGCTCTGTAATGAATAGTAGAAGGGAGAAACAGCGAGGCGGGGCTACAGTGGGTGGGTGGAGCCCGGGACAAACAGCCTCACGGGCGGGACCCGGGATCAAAGGCTCAGAAGAGGGACTGTCCCGCTGTATCCGGGACGGTTGGGAGGTATGCATTTTCTAGTCTCTTCTAGTAAAATACCATCAATCGCTTCTTTCCCATAGGGAAGTGCCCCCTCCCCAGAGGGCTTTCAAACAGTATGGAGTTACGGTCCATGCAACAAAGGCTGTGGGCTGGCATTTTTGAAAAAGTGATCACATACAGACTGTGCCTTCTGCAGCAGTGCATCTAGCACATAATCCTGTTTTAGAAATTGCTGTACAACCAGATTGATACATGCAGTGCAAATGTCATGTTGCACAGACGTTGTTTTGCCCAGCCCTAGTACCACCTCTAGGTTTGCAGCCTCGTGCATGGCTTTCCTTAGCTACAGGCTGAGTGGAGTCAGTCATTTATCAATTTTAAGCCCACTACACACGCTTCAATATATCTCACAATCCGTCATTGGGGTCAAGTTGTAAGTGACGCACATCCGGCATCGTTAGTTAGGTATCTGCGTGTGACATCTACGTGTGATCAGGATTGAACGCAAAACCGTTGATCGCAAACACATCGTATCTTTGTCTAGAATTGAGCGTTTTGTTGCACGAACCTAGTCAATTGTAACGTGTGACATCCCTCATACGATTTTGGTGTCTGATGCTATGTGCGCAGGTGTGCGCTCTGCACCGCAGCTTAAAAAAGGTCCGCTTCAGAGCGCAGCTGAAAAGCTGCGTTCTGAAGCACCTCACAACGTCTGTCATTGACTAATCTCTGTCAGTCGGTCACTATCTCTGTCCCTCACTCTCTGTCCATGTCAGTCTATCCCCCTCTCTCATATACTCACCGATCCCCGATCCCCGGCGCTGCACGGCGTTCACACTGCTCCGGCGGCTTTTACTGTTTTGAAAAAGCCGGCCGCCCATTAAACAATCTCGTATTCCCTGCTATCCCCGCCCACCGGCGCCTATGATTGGTTACAGTGAGACACGCCCCCACGCTGAGTGACAGGTGTTACACTGCACCCAATCACAGCAGCTGGTGGGCGTGTCTATACTGTGTAGTGAAATAAATAATTAAATAATTAAAAAAAACGGCGTGCGGTTCCCCCCAATTTTAAAACCAGCCAGATAAAGCCATACGACTGAAGGCTGGTATTCTCAGGACGGGGAGCTCCACGTTATGGGGAGCCCCCCAGCCTAACAATATCAGCCAACAGCCGCCCAGAATTGCCGCATACATTAGATGCGACAGTTCTGGGACTGTACCCGGCTCTTCCCGATTTGCCCTGGTGCGTTGGCAAATCGGGGTAATAAGGAGTTATTGGCAGCCCATAGCTGCCAATAAGACCTAGATTAATCATGTCAGGCATCTATGAGACACCTTCCATGATTAATCTGTAAATTATAGTAAATAAACACACACACACCCGAAAAATCATTTATTAGAAATAAAAACACAAACATATACCCTGGTTAACCACTTTAATCAGCCCAAAATAGCCCTCCATGTCCGGCGTACTCCAGGATGATGCAGCGTCGCTTCCAGCGCTGCTGCATGGAGGTGACCGGAGCTGCAGAATACACCGCCGCTGCTCCGGTCAGCTTCACACAGCAACTGAAGACAGCCGTGCGATCAGCTGAGCTGTCACTGAGGTTACCCGCTGTCACTGGATGCAGCGGTGGCCGCGGGTAACCTCAGTGACAGCTCAGCTGATCGCGATACTCACGGCCGCTCCTCTCACCTCCACGCAGCAACTGAGGTGAGTAGCGCGATCAGCTGAGCTGTCACTGAGGTTACCCGCGGCCACCGCTGGATCCAGTGACAGCGGGTAACCTCAGTGACAGCTTAGCTGATCGCATGGCTGTCTTCAGTTGCTGTGTGAAGCTGACCGGAGCAGCGGCGGTGTATTCTGCAGCTCCGGTCACCTCCATGCAGCAGCGCTCAAAGCGACGCTGGAGCATCCTGGATTACGCCGGACATGGAGGGCTTTTTTGGGGCTGATTAAAGTGGTGAACCAGGGTATATGTTTGTGTTTTTATTTCTAATAAATGATTTTTCGGGTGTGTGTGTTTATTTACTGTAATTTACAGATTAATCATGGAAGGTGTCTCATAGACGCCTGACATGATTAATCTAGGACTTATTGGCAGCTATGGGCTGCCAATAACTCCTTATTCGCAGTGTGAATGCCGTGCAGCGCCGGTGATCGGGGATTGTGAGTATATGAGAGAGGGCTGCTCAATTCACTTACTCAGGAGATTAGTGGTCACTGGTGAGTCCTTCACTGGTGACCGCTAATCAGGACGCGACACAGACAGAGCCGCAGCATGACAATGAAGTCGGGTGAGGTTCACCCGAGTTCATTCTGATCGTGCGGCTCTTTCTGTGTCTGCTGTCATCTGCCATTCACCTCTGCTACATGGCTGTCTGTGTCTGCTGTCAGCGGCCATGTAGCAGAGCTGAATGGCAGATGACATAGTAAAAACGCATCCCTACACATTACACACGCTTGGCAAGTCAATAAATAAAAAAAAAAAGGGTGCCCAATGCATACGTCACGGAACACATGATCTAAAGGATCGCACATAAAATTGATCAATTTAACATAGACTACTAACGCTGGTGTGACAGCAAATGAGCGACCTACGTGCAATCTCATAAGATCCCGTATGCAACCTGGGCGTGTCACATCGCAAATGCGATTGTACAACTAATTGCAACGTGTAAAGCAGGCTTTAGTCACCAAAGTATCGAGAAAGGAGCAGCTAGATATAGCAGATGATATATTAACATCTGCAATAGATTTGGAAAGAAAGGATAAGGCTATGGAAGAAGAACAAGGGTTGCCACCTAAGGGACAGCAGATCACTGTTGTTGGTCGAAGTGGGTATGCCACAGCTGATGACTAATCTGTGTTTTTTGTCAAATAACCTGCAGGGTATTGCAGAACAAAACAACGAAAATTTTCAGACTCTGCCATCTTTTACTCTCTGCCTTCCCAAACAAAAAGCTGTTTAGTATCATAAACTTCCCCCTACCCATATGGCTTTAAAACACCAGGGAGTTACGGTCGGTCCACCAAACAGATAGGCTGTGGGTTTGTTTTTTTTGTTTTAAATCAAGATATTTATTAGTGGACCTGCGCAGACCTGAACACTGGCAGTAACCTCTCCACAACATTTGGAGACCTATTTTCTAGTGACTATCTTTATAAACAGCAGTTTAATACCATGAATTTCCCCCTCCCCATAAGGATTGAAATCACCAGTGAGTCCATGCAACCCAGGCTGTATGCCACTATTTTTTTTGGAAAACAGTGAAGACATGCATTACACTATTGTCCACTAATGAAGAATGTTGTGTAAAGATGACAGCTCTTTGGTAGTCCTAAATTATTGGTGAAACCTCATTAATGACAACTTTAAGTGGGACACCAAAATACCCGGCTCATGAAGTGTTGACCACAGGAGGAGGAAAAAGCAATAGTCGTAGTTGATTTGGTGTCCGGTGGTTGGGTAGGCATGGTAGTTGCATTTTAATGCAGTCAGATTACCACACTAATGTATGTTGTTTGCACATGTAGCATGTAGTAGTAACATTTATTCATTTTTTTAACTCCACAGAGTTGTTTGTCCCAATGTTGGCAGATAAGGAAGGTAATATAGAGGTGGATGACAGCCAAGTGTAGGGCTGGTGCTCCCATACCAATGACAAAGCAGACAAGAACCAACTTGGACACCCATCTTTGAGCCTGGAGATTCAAAAACCTTTCAGGAACACAGGAGCGTAGTATAGTAGCATCACTTGCCTCCTCCCCATAGGGCCTTAAAACACCAGGGAGTTGGGGTCTTAAAATCAATATATGCATTAGTGGGCCTGTGGCAGACCTGAACACTGGCAATTACCTCTACACAACAATTGTAGACACGTTTTTGTCTGTGCGTACCCAGACAGCAGGAGACTACCATCAATTGCCCCATCCCCATAGTAAATTGCCACCTCACCATAGGGCTTTCAAGCAGCAGGGAGTTACTGTCTACCAAACACATGGGCTCTGGGCCATTTTTCTTTTTGTTAAAATCAAGATATACATTAGTGGGCCTGTGGCAGACCTGACCGCTTACAGTAACCTCTACCCAACAATTATAGGCACATTCTTTTGGATATGCGTACCCAACAAGAGTACACTACCATCAATTGCCCCCTCCCCATTTGGAGACACATTTTGGAGTCTTTGCCCCCTGTGTCTGTAGCGTACCAGGACTGCAACACTCGCCCATGACTACCGCCCCTTGCTACATTACATTTGGCGTAGTCAGCAGGATGCGGACATATTGCAAAAAGCGGGGAGAATGTGACCACAAGTTTGGGAGATTCACCCTGAAGATGATTTAAATTTACAAGAAGAAATCATCCATAAAGTTTTGTAAAGTTTCAGTGAGATGAATATCTGTGAAGATGATATGCCTCTGGTTTTAGGTCATGTTGATGTGGTCAAATTTTAAGATTCTTTTGAAAGTGTAGCAATGACAGATGGTGAAGAATGTCCAGCTAGTGATGAATAAAGAGAGAGCTAGAGAAGGGTTTTCATGTGCCGCGCCAATGATCACTGTTCAAATGATATGATTAATGTATCTTTATTTTGCACAGGTCTACGCGTTTCAGGAGGCTCAGCTACCTTCCTCAGGACCGTCAGGCACAAGAAAACATCAAATCTCTTTTTGATGAGATTTGATGCTTTCTTGTGCCTGACGGTCCTGAGGAAGGGAGCTGAGCCTCCTGAAACGCGTAGACCTGTGCAAAATAAAGATACATTAATCATATCATTTGAACAGTGATCATTGGCGCGGCACATGAAAACCCTTCTCTAGCTCTCTCTGTTATCTGCCGCTTGGGTTGCTGGTGTCTTGGTAAAGTCTTCCATGCGTTTATAGTAGTTGTGACTTTCACAACTCCATCTGGTGAGTATTTTTGCTCCCTGACCTCATCCCGCATATATTGGGGTAAGACTCTATTGCGCTTTCTTTCCACGGCTCTTCACCCTTCAGCTAGTGATGAAAGCATAGACATTGAGTCAATTCATGTCGAAGATGTCTATGGATATGAAAAGACTGCATCTGTTGAGGGATTGACTGAATATTTAGAGACTCTAACTAGTGAAGATTTTGGGTAGAGTGAAGAGGATTCATCCACTTTCAACATCACTGAGTGTGGAGAGATGACAAGTAAAGACTATCAAGCAAATCAAACATAAAGGCACATAGGGTAAGGAGATATGTAACTGCGACTCCCATACATTGGGGAAAAAGGTGGGTTTAGAACTGACAAAAGAGTCCCTCATGAAAATAACAGTATCGAATAGCGGATAAATAGGGATCATTAGTCTGTATGCAAAAATTATACTGCACTGCCCGTCACTAAATTATTGGAAATATTGCTCACAATAAATATATAGAATCTCGGACAGAAAAGCTGCAGATCATGCTTCATTTCATGCATGCATTATCACCATGGATTACGCTGGTTATAGCAGGAAAGTAGCAGTATATTAACCATGTGATTTCTCTGCTATAATGCAATATCAAAGATATCCTCCCCTGTAGAGGAGAATACCGTTGTATGGATACCGTGCTACTATCTCCCACAACCACAGGTCACACCGGAGAATGTATGGGGGTATATATAAGGCACATAAACTAACTAGCAAATGGCACTAGAGTACCCTTTAGTAATTTTTATGCCGGTCATGGATATATATATCCCCAGATCATATTAGAAAATATATGGGGGTATACTAAAGGCATATATCCTGAGTAATAAATGGCAATAAAGTACCTTTTTAATAATATCTATGCCAGAGAGGGATGTATCTCTCACCCAAATGTGTAATTAAACACATACTGGTATTACATCACACATCCTCACCCTAATTAGGACTGAGCAGTGTGCATTCTACCATATGGACTAACAAATCGGAGAATGCACACTGCTCAGTCCTAATTAGGGTCAGGATGTGTGATGTAATACCAGTATGTGCTTAATTACACATTTGGGTGAGAGATACATCCCTCTCTGGCATAGATATTATTAAAAAGGTACTTTATTGCCATTTATTACTCAGGATATATGCCTTTAGTATACCCCCATATATTTTCTAATATGATCTGGGGATATATATATCCATGACCGGCATAAAAATTACTAAAGGGTACTCTAGTGCCATTTGCTAGTTAGTTTATGTGCCTTATATATACCCCCATACATTCTCCGGTGTGACCTGTGGTTGTGGGAGATAGTAGCACGGTATCCATACAACGGTATTCTCCTCTACAGGGGAGGATATCTTTGATATTGCATGATAGCAGAGAAATCACATGGTTAATATACTGCTACTTTCCTGCTATAACCAGCGTAATCCATGGTGATAATGCATGCATGAAATGAAGCATGATCTGCAGCTTTTCTGTCCGAGATTCTATATATTTATTGTGAGCAATATTTCCAATAATTTAGTGACGGGCAGTGCAGTATAATTTTTACATACAGACTAATGATCCCTATTTATCCGCTATTCGATACTGTTATTTTCATGAGGGACTCTTTTGTCTGTTCTAAACCCACCTTTTTTCCCCAATGTATGGGAGTCGAAGTTGCATATCTCCTTACCCTATGTGCCTTTATGTTTGTATGTGCAATTTTATGCCTTAATTCATTCTCTAATAAAATGTATTTTTGTAAGGAACATCAGCATCATATGTATTCTTGAGTAAGGGTATAAGTAGTTTCTATACTGAATAGATGCTATCCTGATTAATGTGAAGCAAAACATGTGGAATGTGTGGTTATATCAAGCAAATCAAGCAGATGAAGACTCTCTCCAGAAGGAACGCATAAAGATGTTTGTCTAAGCTTTGAAGAGTTTAAAGCCACAGTTACCGAAGTCTCATTGACTGATGTCAGTCAAGATTGTAAGGCTAGTGGAGGTGAAGAATTAGGCGGGCTTTGCACACTACGACATCGCAGGTGTGATGTCGGTGGGGTCAAATTGAAAATGACGTACTTCCGGCATCGCATGCGACATCGGAGTGTGTAAAGGCTCGATGATACGATGAACGAGCGCAAAAGCGTCGTAATCGTATCATCGGTGCAGCGTCGGCGTAATCCATGATTACGCTGACGCGACGGTCCGATGTTGTTCCTCATTCCTGCGGCAGCACACATCGCTGTGTGTGAAGCCGCAGGAGCGAGGAACATCTCCTACCAGCGTCACTGCGGCTTCCGTAGGATATGCGGAAGGAAGGAGGTGGGCGGGATGTTTACATCCCGCTCATCTCCGCCCCTCCGCTCCTGTTGGCCGCCTGCCGTGTGACGTCGCAGTGACGCCATACGACCCGCCCCCTTAATAAGGAGGCGGGTCGCCGGCCAGAGCGACGGTCGCAGGACAGGTGAGTCCTTGTGAAGTTGCCGTAGCGATAATGTTCGCTACGGCAGTTATCACAAGGATATCGCAGTTGCGACGGGGGCGGGGACTATCGAGATCGGCATCGCAGCATTGGCTTGCGATGTCGTAGTGTGCAAAGCCCGCCTAAGTGTCTAATGAAGACCTGAAACTCAAAGACCTCTGTGAAGAGCTGTTAGGTAAAGAAGACATCAGGATGCCGGAGAAGAAAAAAATTGTTGATAGAAATGAAGTTCTAGTGGTATTGAAAGCATGACATGCCTTTCTGTTTTACTGGTGACCACATGGTTGAGGACAATCATGATTAAAGTGGGGATGAATGTAAGAGGGTTTCTGGTGCCCTGCCGCCCCTGGAGATGTCATGCCTTTAATGTTATTGACCTGTGTGTTTTTTGGTGTAATGTTTGCTAATGTAGAAATGTCAAAATGCCTTGTCATGTGGGTTATGTCGCACTACTGTCAGCTGCCACTAGATGGCAACGGGCTCGTTAGCAGGGAAGGAAGACATTGATAGAAGGTATAGTGACAGTACTGAAAGGTTTAGGGAAATAGGCCAGGCCCACAGTGAGGGGATATAGGAAGGCATTTCCTGGTTTTAGTGAGTTAAGGAGGATTAACAGAGAGAAGTGAAAGTAGCAGATGTATCACAGTGGAACAGTGTGGCGTTGAGGTGAAAAGGCAGGAGATTAAGCAGGGGGAAGAAATCTAGTCACTAGAAAATATAGAAGACAGCAGGGAGGTTGCAGTGAGGTACAGCAAGGGATCAGACCGTGCCCCCTCCTTGAGTGGGCAAACATGAACGGTGCAGACAGTCGGCGGAGTCAGTGTTGACAGGACATCTGACAACGCAGGATAGAAAACTCTACCAGTTATCCTAGGAAAGTAGTCTAGCTATCAGGGGGAGCACTACAGCGCCTAACAACAACAGCGCCAAGCCTTCATCCTCTATGAACGCTGGTGGAACTCTGTTAGGTGCCGTAAAGGGAGAGACAAAATCTGTAGTACAGAAATTACCTGTTAAAGAATGTGGTGTCACGCCTGTGAATATTAACTCAAAACGTTGTATAAGATGAATATGCAGTAAAGCCATAGAAGTTTTAACTGATTGTGGACTCATGTCTGACAAGGCCACATGTGTTTCCGCATGGTGTGAATGGGAACCAGAGAGGCCGGATGACGTTCTGAGTGTCCAGCTGCAATCATGTACCGCACACCTGCCTCCCATGTCTGTAGCATACCGGGGCGGCCTATAAACTGCAACCCTCGCTGTAACTACCGCCCCCGCACATGTTACAGTTATACGCAGAGCACCGGTTTAAACATTTTCTAAAGGCAATTTAAATTGGTAGGATGCAGTGTGTAGATACTGCCCCACCAATTATTTTTAAGTCTACCAATAATACGTGGCTATAACCAGACGATGTTTTTTCAATTTTTCTAAGGCAATAACACTTGCCAACAGGCAGTGTGTACAGACTGCACTAACAATTTTTTAAACACCCCAAATAATATGTGGTTAGATCCTGAGCAGTGTTTTAAAATTTTTCTAAAGGCAATAATAAATTGCAACAGGCAGTGGGAAGATTATTATTATTATGATTATGATTATGATTATTATTATTATTATTATTATTATTATTATTATTATTATTATTATGATTATTATTATTATTATTGTAGGTTGGGAGGAGCCAGCCATTTATCAAATTTGCTCACCAAAGTACCGAAAGAGGAGCAGCTGGAAATTCCTGATGACTAGTGATGAGCGAGTACTAAAAAGCTCGGGTGCTCGAAGCTCGGGCCGAGCCTCCCAAGATACTCGTGTACTCGGGCCGAGCAACGAGCCCAATGTTATCCTATGGGAGACCCGAGTATTTTTGTGAAATGACCCCCCGGCAGCATGGAGAAACCCTAAAAATGGCACAAAAGTCTCAGAAGAGTGCTCAAATGACATGGCAACAGCATGGGGAAGACCCCTTGAAGCATTTATCACTCAAAAGTCACAGCTGTGAACAATTCTGTCCGCGTTTCACGCCATTTTTACGGACTCACCAGAAAACCTTCCAAAATGACCCCAAAATGATTTTTCATGGCGGAAATGTTAAGGGCACATACCCAATAGTGAGATAGAGCTGGTGTATGTTACTTTTTGAGATTAATACATGAAAGATTTTACGTGAAAACATTGTGTGGCACTCCGATGTCCCTGAGAAGAGACGTACATGAAGGCCTCTTGAGTCTAATGTGCCCATTTTGAGGAAGTGAGTCTTTGTAGTATTTTCCTTTGCCAGGGCAGTCCAAAATTGTGAGGTTCACCAATGCCCCTGCATACAGACGTGCATGAGGGCCTGTAAACCTGAAGTGCCCATTGTAAGGAAGTGGGTCTATTTCAGTATAGCCCTTTGCCAGGGCAGCCAAAAATTGGGAGGCTCCACATTGTCCCTGGATAGAGACGTGCATGATGGCCTGTAAACCTGAAGTGCCCATTGTAAGGAAGTGGGTCTATTTCAGTATAGCCCTTTGCCAGGGCAGCCAAAAATTGGGAGGCTCCACATTGTCCCTGGATAGAGACGTGCATGATGGCCTGTAAACCTGAAGTGCCCATTGTAAGGAAGTGGGTCTATTTCAGTATAGCCCTTTGCCAGGGCAGCAAAAAATTGGGAGGCTCCACATTGTCCCTGGATAGAGACGTGCATGATGGCCTGTAAACCTGAAGTGCCCATTGTAAGGAAGTGGGTCTATTTCAGTATAGCCCTTTGCCAGGGCAGCCAAAAATTGGGAGGCTCCACGTTGTCCCTGGATAGAGACGTGCATGAGGGCCTCAAAACATTAAGTGTCCATTTTAAGGAAGTGGGTGTATTTCAGTATAGCCCTTAGGCAGGGCCGCCAAAAATTGGGAGGCTCCACATTGTCCCTGGGTAGAGACGTGCATGAGGGCCTCAAAACATTAAGTGTCCATTTTAAGGAAGTGGGTGTATTTCAGTATAGCCCTTAGGCAGGGCAGCCAAAAATTGGGAGGCTCCACGTTGTCCCTGGGTAGAGACGTGCATGAGGGCCTGTAAACCTGAAGTGCCCATTGTAAGGAAGTGGGTCTATTTCAGTATAGCCCTTTGCCAGGGCAGCCAAAAATTGGGAGGCTCCACATTGTCCCTGGATAGAGACGTGCATGATGGCCTGTAAACCTGAAGTGCCCATTGTAAGGAAGTGGGTCTATTGTAGTATAGCCCTTAGGCAGGGCAGCCAAAAATTGGGAGGCTCCACGTTGTCCCTGGATAGAGACGTGCATGAGGGCCTCAAAACATTAAGTGTCCATTTTAAGGAAGTGGGTGTATTTCAGTATAGCCCTTAGGCAGGGCCGCCAAAAATTGGGAGGCTCCACGTTGTCCCTGGATAGAGACGTGCATGAGGGCCTCAAAACATTAAGTGTCCATTTTAAGGAAGTGGGTGTATTTCAGTATAGCCCTTAGGCAGGGCCGCCAAAAATTGGGAGGCTCCACGTTGTCCCTGGGTAGAGACGTGCATGAGGGCCTCAAAACATTAAGTGTCCATTTTAAGGAAGTGGGTGTATTTCAGTATAGCCCTTAGGCAGGGCAGCCAAAAATTGGGAGGCTCCACGTTGTCCCTGGGTAGAGACGTGCATGAGGGCCTGTAAACCTGAAGTGCCCATTGTAAGGAAGTGGGTCTATTTCAGTATAGCCCTTTGCCAGGGCAGCCAAAAATTGGGAGGCTCCACATTGTCCCTGGATAGAGACGTGCATGATGGCCTGTAAACCTGAAGTGCCCATTGTAAGGAAGTGGGTCTATTTCAGTATAGCCCTTTGCCAGGGCAGCCAAAAATTGGGAGGCTCCACATTGTCCCTGGATAGAGACGTGCATGATGGCCTGTAAACCTGAAGTGCCCATTGTAAGGAAGTGGGTCTATTTCAGTATAGCCCTTTGCCAGGGCAGCCAAAAATTGGGAGGCTCCACGTTGTCCCTGGATAGAGACGTGCATGAGGGCCTCAAAACATTAAGTGTCCATTTTAAGGAAGTGGGTGTATTTCAGTATAGCCCTTAGGCAGGGCCGCCAAAAATTGGGAGGCTCCACGTTGTCCCTGGGTAGAGACGTGCATGAGGGCCTCAAAACATTAAGTGTCCATTTTAAGGAAGTGGGTGTATTTCAGTATAGCCCTTAGGCAGGGCAGCCAAAAATTGGGAGGCTCCACGTTGTCCCTGGGTAGAGACGTGCATGAGTGCCTGTAAACCTGAAGTGCCCATTGTAAGGAAGTGGGTCTATTTCAGTATAGCCCTTTGCCAGGGCAGCCAAAAATTGGGAGGCTCCACATTGTCCCTGGATAGAGACGTGCATGATGGCCTGTAAACCTGAAGTGCCCATTGTAAGGAAGTGGGTCTATTGTAGCATAGCCCTTAGGCAGGGCAGCCAAAAATTGGGAGGCTCCACGTTGTCCCTGGATAGAGACGTGCATGAGGGCCTCAAAACATTAAGTGTCCATTTTAAGGAAGTGGGTGTATTTCAGTATAGCCCTTAGGCAGGGCCGCCAAAAATTGGGAGGCTCCACGTTGTCCCTGGATAGAGACGTGCATGAGGGCCTCAAAACATTAAGTGTCCATTTTAAGGAAGTGGGTGTATTTCAGTATAGCCCTTAGGCAGGGCCGCCAAAAATTGGGAGGCTCCACGTTGTCCCTGGGTAGAGACGTGCATGAGGGCCTCAAAACATTAAGTGTCCATTTTAAGGAAGTGGGTGTATTTCAGTATAGCCCTTAGGCAGGGCAGCCAAAAATTGGGAGGCTCCACGTTGTCCCTGGGTAGAGACGTGCATGAGGGCCTGTAAACCTGAAGTGCCCATTGTAAGGAAGTGGGTCTATCTCAGTATAGCCCTTTGCCAGGGCAGCCAAAAATTGGGAGGCTCCACATTGTCCCTGGATAGAGACGTGCATGATGGCCTGTAAACCTGAAGTGCCCATTGTAAGGAAGTGGGTCTATTGTAGTATAGCCCTTAGGCAGGGCAGCCAAAAATTGGGAGGCTCCACGTTGTCCCTGGATAGAGACGTGCATGAGGGCCTCAAAACATTAAGTGTCCATTTTAAGGAAGTGGGTGTATTTCAGTATAGCCCTTAGGCAGGGCTGCCAAAAATTGGGAGGCTCCACGTTGTCCCTCGGTAGAGACGTGCATGAGGGCCTCAAAACATTAAGTGTCCATTTTAAGGAAGTGGGTGTATTTCAGTATAGCCCTTAGGCAGGGCAGCCAAAAATTGGGAGGCTCCACTTTGTCCCTGGGTAGAGACGTGCATGAGGGCCTCAAAACATTAAGTGTCCATTTTAAGGAAGTGGGTGTATTTCAGTATAGCCCTTAGGCAGGGCAGCCAAAAATTGGGAGGCTCCACGTTGTCCCTGGGTAGAGACGTGCATGAGGGCCTCAAAACATTAAGTGTCCATTTTAAGGAAGTGGGTGTATTTCAGTATAGCCCTTAGGCAGGGCCGCCAAAAATTGGGAGGCTCCACGTTGTCCCTGGGTAGAGACGTGCATGAGAGCCTCAAAACATTGTTCCCATTGCAAAGGAGCGGGTCTCCTGTCGTTGTAATGTCCATTCTGCAAAGAATGGGCGAAAAAATTTACCACTGGGGGTATACCTGAAACAAAGGCCTAAGTATTGCAATTTGTAATGGTCATCATCATGGTGGCGCATGAGGAGAAGGAGGAGCAGTCCAGCGATTATCCAAAGTCGAGAAGTGTGTACCCATGGGTGAGTGGAGGTACATGGCAAACTTTAAATTCCGCTCTCATTTGCTGGTGGTGTGGTGAAGTCTGGCCCAATCCAACCCTTGTTCATCTTTATCAGAGTCAGCCTGTCAGCATTTTCAGTTGACAGGCGGGTGCGTTTATCTGTAATGATTCCACCTGCGGCACTAAAAACACGCTCTGACAAAACGCTAGCAGCAGGGCAGGCCAGGACTTCCAAGGCGTAGAGAGCCAATTCATGCCACGTGTCCAGCTTGGATACCCAATAATTGTAAGGCACAGAGGAATGTCGGAGTACAGTTGTTCGATCTGCAAGGTACTCCTTCAGCATCTGGGCAAACTTAGGATTTCTTGTGGCACTACCCCGCACCTCAGGGGCTGTGGTACGTGAGGGGCTGAGAAAACTGTCCCACATCTTAAAGACTGTTCCCCTACCTCTGGCGGATTGGACTTGTGCCTCTCTCGCCTGTACGCCTCGGTTGTCCACTGATTCCTGACCTATGCCGCTAGCGTTTTGTGAGGGGAATGCTTTGCCTACTTCCGTGAGTATGGCCTTCCGAAACTGCTGCATTTTGGTTGACCTCTCCTCCACGGGAATAAGAGACAAAAAGTTCTCCTTGTAGCGTGGGTCTAACAGTGTTACCAACCAGTAATGATTGTCGGCCAAGATGTTCATAACGCGAGGGTCACGAGACAGGCAGCTTACCATAAAGTCAGCCATGTGCGCCAGACTCTTAACAGCCAGGACTTCAGTAGCCTGACCAACAAGATGACTGAACATGCTGTCCTCCTCCTCCTCCTCCTCCTCCTCCTCCTCATCTACCCTGTCCTCTGGCCAGCCACGCTGAACCGAGGATATGACTGGTGTGCATGTCATATCCTCAATTTGGCCGGAGAGTTGCTCCATGTCTTCATCCTCCTCCTCGTCATAGTCCTCCACTGCACGTTGTGATGAGACGAGGCTGGGCTGTGTGTTATCACCCACACCCACTACTGTTTCTTGCTGCAACTCATCGCGCTCCGCCTGCAATGCATCATGTTTGTTTTTCAGCAGAGACCGTTTTAGAAGGCAGAGTAGCGGTATGGTGACGCTAATAATGGCGTCATCACCACTCACCATCTTGGTGGAGTCCTCAAAGTTTTGGAGGATGGTACATAGGTCTGACATCCATCTCCACTCCTCAGGTGTTATGTGTGGAGTTTGACCCATTTCCCGACGGCTTAGGTGATGCAGGTACTCAACAACTGCCCTCTTCTGCTCACATATCCTGACCAACATGTGCAGAGTTGAATTCCAATGCGTGGGGACATCACACACCAGTCTGTGAGCCGGAAGATGCAAACGGCGCTGAAAGCCGGCAAGGCCGGCTGAAGCAGTAGGTGACTTTCGAAAATGTGCAGACAGGCGGCGAACTTTTACCAGCAGATCAGACAGCTCTGGGTATGACTTTATAAACCGCTGAACCACGAGGTTGAGCACATGGGCCACGCATGGAACATGTGTCAGCTGGCCTCGCCTCAAAGCCGCCACCAGGTTCCGGCCATTGTCACACACGACCTTTCCTGGCTTTAGGTTCAGAGGTGTGAGCCAGTGATCTGCCTGCTGTTTCAGAGCTGTCCACAGCTCTTCTGCATTGTGGGGTTTGTCACCTATGCAGATTAGCTTCAGCACAGCCTGTTGCCGCTTCGCCGAGGCAGTGCTGCAGTGCTTCCAGCTTGTGACTGGTGTGGAGGGCACAGTGGATGAGGATGCGCAGGAGGAGGAGGAGGCTGAAGAGCATGACATTCCGGAGCTGTAGAGTGTGGGTGAAACACTGACTGAGGTAGGGCCTGCAAACCTTGGTGTGGGAAGGACGTGTTCCGTCCCTCGCTCAGACTGGGTCCCAGCTTCCACAATATTAACCCAGTGTGCCGTCAACGAGATGTAGCGGCCTTGCCCACAAGCACTTGTCCACGTGTCTGTGGTTAGGTGGACCTTGGGTGAAACAGCGTTGTTCAGGGCACGTGTGATGTTTTGTGACACGTGGTTATGCAACGCGGGGACGGCACACCGGGAGAAATAGTGGCGGCTGGGGACCGAGTAACGTGGGACAGCTGCCGCCATCAGGTCACGGAATGCTTCTGTCTCCACCAGCCTAAAAGGCAACATTTCCAGCGCAAGCAGTCGCGAAATGTTAGCATTTAGAACTGTGGCATGTGGGGTGTTGGCAGTGTATTTGCGCCTGCGTTCAAAGGTTTGCTGAATGGATAACTGAACGCTGCGCTGGGACAAGGACGTGCTTGATGATGGTGTTCTTTCTGCGTAGGCAACTGCAGGTGCAGGAGTGGAGGAGGCTTGTTCGCAGGCAGCATGGACAGAGGATTGGCTCGCATGCACAACCAGCGAAGACGTAGCAGTGACATCAGCAAGCACTGCTCCTCGACTCTGTTGTACTTCCCACAAAGTCGGGTGCTTGGCTGACATGTGCCTGATCATGCTGGTGGTGGTCAGGCTGCTAGTTTTGGTACCCCTGCTGATGCTGGCACGGCAGGTGTTGCAAATGGCCTTTTTTTAATCATCTGGATCCAACTTAAAAAACTGCCAGACTCGGGAAGACCTAACATTTGTACAGGCACCTTGTGTCATCGTGTTGTTCCGGGGAACGGTTGCCTGACTTCTGCCTGGGGCCACCACCCTGCTTCTTACTGCCTGTTGTGATGCTACGCCTCCCTCCCCCTGTGCACTGCTGTCCTCGCTCTGCATATCCTCCTGCCAGGTTGGGTCAGTTACTGGATCATCCACCACGTCGTCTTCCTCTTCCGCACCCTGCTCCTCCTCCTGACTTGCTGACAATTGCGTCTCATCATCGTCCACCACTTGTTGAGACACGTTGCCAACTTCGTGAGAACGTGGCTGCTCAAATATTTGGCCATCTGTACAGACGATCTCCTCATGACCCACTTCAATATGAGCTGGCGAGAGGCCAGAATGTGTGAATGGAAACGTGAACAGCTCTTCCGAGTGTCCAAGTGTGGGATCATTAATGTCCGAGGAGGACGTGTACTCAGCCTGGTGGTAGGAAGGAGGATCAGGTTCAGAAATGTGCGGTGCAGTATCACGGCTACTGACACTTGACCGTGTGGAAGACAGAGTGTTTGTGGTGGTGCCAATCTGACTGGAAGCATTATCCGCTATCCAACTAACAACCTGTTGACACTGGTCTTGGTTCAAGAGCGGTGTACTGCTGCGGTCCCCAAGAATTTGGGACAGGACGTGCGAGCGACTAGATGTGGCCCTTTGTTGTGGCGAAATTAGAGCTTGCCCACGACCTCGGCCTCTGCCTGCACCACCATCACGTCCACTTCCTTGTTCCTTGCCAATGCCCTTGCGCATTTTGCAATGCTGTGCACTGCTGACGTGTATATTCACTACTTGTGCGTTATATCAAAGTGTGTGGAAATTGCACACAAGTGCACCTGTACGCTGCCACCAACAGGCACACACGTGCGGTTTTAAAAACCAAGCACGGACGCAATAATAACCTAACAGGTTTTTTTGGGGAGCGACAATTACAGACAAGTCAGACACTATCTGGACTGTTTTACACTGTGTACACCAGCCCCAGATATGATGAAGGCTGGTATACGGTCACCACTACCCTGCCTGCCTGCCTGCCTGCCTGTATACTGGTACAATAGTCCTGACAAGGACACTTTTGGTCACTAGCCTGTATTCAGACCTGGCTATACCCTGCCTGTATATAGCAACAAGAGTCCTGAGAAGGACTCTGCTACTGTACACCGACCTGGCTATACCCTGCCTGCCTGTATACAACTAGAATAGTCCTGAGAAGGACTTTTGGTCACACTGTTTGCAGCCCTGCAACTGAAAAAGCTATAAAGGGCCGCAAAGCTTTCCCTGAATCAGCGACACTCTCCCTACACTGACTGTCTGAATAGCTGTGAGCAGAGCACAGCGCGCCGGCCGATATAAAGGCTCGGTCACGCTGTGCAGGCCGGCCAATCACTGCAATTCCACAACTAACAGGGCTGTGGCATTGCAGTGGTCTGCCAGCCAATCCCTGCATGAGGGCTGGCTCTCAAAAGAGCGCCAACATGCAGAAATGAAGACCACGAGTAAAGCACGAGTATCGCGAGATTACTCGGTCCCCGCCGAGCAGCCCGAGTACAGCGATACTCGTGCGAGTACCGAGTAGTGACAAGCATGCTCGCTCATCACTACTGATGACATATTAAATCTATAGTAGATGTGGAAAGAGAGAACAAGGCTATGGAAAAAGAACACTGGCAGTAACCTCTCCAATACATTTGGAGATGTATCTTTTAGCCTCTGGCTTCCAAAACAGCAGTTTAATGCCGCCTCCCCATAGGGCTTTAAAATAACAGGGCGATACGGTTCATATAACACAGGCTGTGGTCCGTGATTTAAATTTTAAAAATCAGGACATGCCTGAGTGCCAGGTGTAGTTCTCCTCTTGCCCCAGAAGACTGGCACTACAGACGAAAACAAACTTGGAAACCCAACTTGGGGTGTCCACATTTCCAAAAATTAAGGTGAGGCTGCAGGAAAAGTGGCCACAATTGGCACACAATATCGATAGGCCAACAAAGCAATGTGGCTGTGTGGGACCGACACGGGAACAAGGCCTGAAACAGCATTTTTTGGGTCACCAGAGCAAGCAAGATCACAGACAGGCATAGGCCTCTTGCTCAAAGATGCCTGGCATTACACCATCACCTAATCTGCACAAACTGGGACTGGGGTGGCAAAGTCATTGAACATCGATCACTTGTTCGTCTTTATGAATGTTAGATGGTCTACACATTTAGGGGACAGACGTTTGCGCTTATCCGTCAATACATTGCAAGCAGCGCTAAAGACACGTTCTGAGAGAAGGCTGGCTGCTGGGTAGACCAAAACCTCCAAGGCAAGAGTGGCAAGCTCAAGCCACTCTTCCATTTTTGAAGACCAAAATGCAAAATGGTCCAATTTCCCCCGTATTGCATCCATATTGAACTCTAGATAATCCAGCACGATCCCCTTAGTTGATGACTATGTGTCAGACTGATTCCCTGTTCTGCTGGTGCATGCGATGGTGTGAACAAATGTGTTCCAACAAGCATATAAATTGGTTCTGGCGCTGCTGCTGCTACATTGAAGACACAATGTTACCATGGTTGGAATTGTAGAATTGCCATGCATGCTGTGTGCCTCCCTGCTGTCTTGTGGACACATACTGTTAAGATAGTCTACAAGTGTGTCTTGATTCTCCTGCATCTGCGCATCCCTTTCCAAGGGAGGAAGCATTTTGCTAAATTGACTTTTGTAACATGGAACTAATAGAGTGGCAACCCAGCAGTCAGAACTATTTCTAATCTTAACAATATGTACATCATGTTGCAAATAGTGCAGCAAGAAGACGCTCATGTGTCGGACTCTTCCATGCTGTCCAAGTCTATATTGAGTTGTTGACGGGTTAACGCTCAAGCTTTCCTCCTCCTCTGTCTCCTCACACCAACCACAGTCAAAAGAGATAGGACCAATATCTATCCATGTGGTGCTCGGCTTCTGCATCTTCACTACCAGTTTCTCTGTTACCATGTGTCTGCTTTGATCGAATGCCTACACTATCCTGTGATACCGTCAGTGCGACGACTGTCTGGGCATTCCATGAAATTTGTTCCCTTCCTCATCCTCCTCTGCTTCTCCTCTTCCTCTGGGACCTCCACCTTCTGCAGATTTTTCAAAGTGTGCTCCAACATGTAGATGAGCGGAATAGTGATGCTTATGATGGAAAAGTCAGCGCTATCAATATTTGTAGCCATTTTAAAACTGTCAAGGATGGAAAAGAGGGTCTTGATCTGTGCCCACTCTGCAAACATGATTTGCCCTACCTCCATACTACCTTGTGCAAGGTTATGCCTCAAGTCATATTGCAGCAGGACTTGCTGTTGCTGACACAGTCGCTGCAACATGTGCAGAGTGGAATTCCACCATGTCGGCACATCGCATATCAACTGGTGAATGGGTAAGCCGAAACTCCTTTGTATTGTTGCCAGTCGAATAGCTGCGGGTTGCAAATGGAAGACGTGAGCACACACCAATCAAACCTTGTGCAGCAGCGCATCCAGCCCGGTAAACTGGCCTAGAAATTTCTGTACAACTAGGTTCGATACGTGGGCCATGCAAGGCACATATGTGATTTTTTTCCAGGCATAGTGCCACTAACAGGTTTGCACCATTATTGCACACGGACTTCCCTGGCTCCAGGTTCAGTGGAGACAGCCATTGATCAAACTCGGCCCAGCGAGCGACTGTGGCAGCACCGCCAAGCCCTGGTGCAATACGTTATGACGTATAGCCTGGGCCAATGAGATCCAGAGTAGGGGCAAACCACGCTGATGGAGTAATCTCAGATAAAGGACCTATGCACCCTTCTGCACAGTTTCGACATGGTGACGAAGATGTTTAGCGCTGACAACGCCATTATCAGCATGACAATCCCAGTCATTTACATGCTGGAGCACACTCTAAACAGTATTCGGAGTCAGGTGGTGGGACAAGAGGAAGGGGAGGAAGTACAGGAGGATTCATATACGGAAGGGATACCAAGATCTACAAGGTCCAGACGATCAGCAGCACCAAGGCGGCATGTATGGGACAGTGGGGGAGAGGAATTAACAAGGGCGCATGGTAGCAGCCAAACTGTTGAGGAAGGTGCAGGAGCCAAGGAAGAAATGGAGGACGAACTGGCGATGGGCATGGAAGACTCAGCAGATGAGGGAGACCTTGATCACATTTTTGTTGTGCGAGGTTGGGGGAAGAGGGCAGAGGAAGGAAGCATGATTCTCACCTCGCCGCCACCAACACAGCAAGGAGTTGGTCATCCTGGATACTCCAGACACATGAGCGCCTTCTTGCTGAACTACCTACAACATGACCCTCGGATTGTCAGAATTCAAAGTAATGCTGACTACTGGGTTGCCACACTCTTAGATCCCCGATACAAGTCAAAATTTGGCGAAATAATTCCTGCCATAGAAAGAGACGCACGTATGCAGGAGTATCAGCAGAAGCTGTTACGCAATCTTAGCTCGGCTTTTCCAATAAACACCAGTGGTGCACAGAGTGAATCTCAGAGTTCTAACTTGCCAACCATGGGAATGTCGAGTCATCATCACTCAAACCGTACCAGCAACACCGTATCTGGTGGTAACAGAAATTTTATGGAATCGTTTCATGAATTTTTTAGACCATCCTTTGCAAGGCCACAAGACACAAGAAGTCTGACACATAGTCAACGCCTGGAGAGGATGATACAGGAGTATCTCCAAGTGAATATCGATGCCATGGCTCTGCAACTGGAACCTTGCTCATTTTGGGCTTCCAATCTGGAAAAATGGCCTGAGCTCGCCACTTACGCCTTGGAGATCTTGTCGTGTCCTGCAGCCAGCGTTCTCTCGGAACATGTCTTCACTGCTGCTGGGTGTGTGCTGACAGATAAGCTCACGCGTCTGTCTAGTGACAATGTGGACAGACTAACGTTCATCAAGATGAACAAGTCATGGATAAGCAAGGACTTTTCTACCCCTGTGTCATCCTGGGGAGAGAAAAGGATTGTGTATTTTTGATTGTGGTTCATGCAAATCAACATGTTAAGTTTGCAACTGTGGGACAATTGATGCCATTTAAGTGGTGTCTGTGGCCCAATTTTTTGAAAAAATGGAGACTCTTGTTGGAGTCCCCTTGCTGTGTTTTAGATGATCATTCATCAAGAGGAACAAGTCATGGATCCGCAAGGACTTATCTACCCCTGTGTCATCCTGGGGAGAATAAAGGCTTGTGTATTTTTGATTATGCTTCATGCAAATCAACATGTTTAGTTTGCAACTGTGGGACAATTGATGCCACTTAAGTGGTGTCTGTGGCCCAATTTTGTGAAAAAATGGAGACTCTTGTTGGAGTCCCCTTGCTGTGCTTTAGATGATTGTTCATCAAGATGAACAAGTCATGGATCCAAAAGGACTTTTCTACCCCTTTGTCATCCTGGGGAGAGTAAAGGCTTGTGTAATTTTGATTGTGCTTCATGCAAATCAACATGTTAAGTTTGCAACTGTGGGACAATTGATGCCACTTAAGTGGTGTCTGTGGCCCAATTTTTTGAAAAAATGGAGACTCTTGCTGGAGTACCCTTGCTATGTTTTTCATGATTTTAGAAGGGCATGACATGCCTATATCTGTGTCTTCTCCTCCTTTTACTCATCCAGCTCTTTTCTTTCAACATGAGTATATGTACTTGTCACTTTTCCATGTATTTGTGGTGTCTTCTGAGTTGTTTGACACCTTTTGGACACCTTAGAAGGTATTTTCTAGGTGTTTATATGTGTTTGTGTTTTTCTGCCATTGTTTTCAATGGGGTTCGAAGGTGTTCGTCGAACATTCGATGAACACACCCGCCGTTCGACGAACCGAACCAAACTCGAACACTAGGTGGGTGGCTCATCTTTACTAAACACCAGTGGTGCACAGAATGAATCTCACTGCTTTGTCATGGCTAGGAGGAAATGGTCTTTTACTTGTCCACATCTGAGGGACCGAGGGCTTGGCTGCTGTGCTGAGACGGCATTGAGTAGGGTGTCCCTGCAGAGTTGCAAATCTGGTCATATACAAAATGAGTGGAACAAGGCCAGATGCTGGTGGAAAGGGGAACAGGCATGTTGGAAAGGGATAAAACGTTTGTGTCCGTGGGGTTGGTGGTAAAGCAACCGTAACATCTGCTGAAGAAACACCATCTGTTACGGGGGGAGTGGCAGATTGGGATAAGGTGGTACATATCCCAATCGCCAGTCGGGGTTCACCGTGCTCCCAGATGGAAAAGGAGATGCTGGCAACCCGAAGGTTAGGCGGAGGATATAGAGCTGGGTTGCTCTGAAACTAATTGTAGCCTGACCAGAGTTAGACAACACTCGGATCAGGAGACTCTGAACCCTGATAGCGTCACAGGGTCCACACACCCAGCCCAGGAACCCCCTGTTAACAACACAGGGGCCATTGGGTATGCTGTCCGTGTGCGTAGGGGGCACACCTGTGGACAGCAGGCACAGCAGCAGCAGCCCAGTTAATGCCACTGGGCTGCACTAGCAGGACTGGTAGGACAGGAGCTGGCCGTAACCATGCCACGTTACCAAGTGTGGTGGCGTCCAGCACCAACGCCCTATCCCTGCCTACCTCTGTCCTAAAGCTGCAATGGGTTCAACACATGGAGGTGTGCTCTGTCTGAGCATAATAGAACACTGCGCACCTTCATGTTGTCTCCAGCCCCTTTTATAACCTGGGTCCGCCCCAACCCAGGGTGGACTCCAATGCACCTTCAGGAGCCAATAGCAGAGTTGCACATCATCAGTGACATAACCAGCGGCCTATCCAGAACTGCCACTTCACTGATGACCTCATGGCAGCCACGTCCCAAACACCTCACCAGTCATCGTCTGACGAACAATGATGAGGTTCCAAGTCATATTGGTAGGCCTTGGCGAGCAAGTCCGGAGTGGCTACATCATCAGGACACCTGATGTCCTCTGGCCTATCAGGGCCTGCCACCTCACGGACATGGCCAGTGAGGTCCTTACCGGACCTAGCCTCTGATGCACTAAGTGCCTGAGCATGCTCAGTAGCCTGAACAACAGTCTCAGAAAACAGACTATCAGCTTGAGCATGTGTACCGCCTTGTGCCCCATTACCTTCAGGTCGTCTCAGGGTCTTCAGGGACGGTGCGTCCTGGATCCTTCTGGTCACAGGTAGGTTGACTTCTATGGGATTCGTGACGCCACTCTCGGTATTGCGGTCAGGGCGACCGCCACTGCAGTTTTAGGGGACACCTGGGGCTGATGGTAGGTGCAGTTAGATGTGGTAGCCTCCCTAGAGTGAGGCTGGCCCCAGGGTCCGGTGAAGGTGGGTAGGACCACAGGTCGCAGAAGAACTCACACGCAAAGTAGGAATGTCTTTCAGGGTTTTTACTCACTTCAGGTGGAAGGGGTGAGTAACCCGGGCGATGCTGTGATGTTCCAAGAGGGGAACCAGGCTCCTTCAGGCTGACTTAGGGGGTGGCTGCTGACTCGCCTTCCTAGCCCTCGTGTTTTTGTGGTGACCCAGACTTGGAGTCCTACGGGTTCACCCAGGGAAGTTGCTTCCGCGTGTTCTCCCGTTTTTGGCCCATTTGCTTGTAGCCTGGACCAGGTCACTCCGGCTGCTTGCCTCTTGTCTCCTATGGGCCCTCTCATTGCTACGTGGCTGCGGACTCTGTGGTGTTTTGGTGGAGGGTATAAAGTGCCCCCACCTACAGGTTGAGCAGGCCAACTGAATGGGCCCCTGCTCTGGGGACCTGTAACCCCGTGCGGGCAGGGTCTCCGGCAGTCCCCGTACTCAGCCACCTCTCTGCACTCCGGCCTCAGGTGGTTTTTGGGCGGCACTACCAGGTAACCCCTTCTCCCCCACCAGCAACCACTGCACCTTCGGTGTCTGACTAGTGACAGCCTCCAGGTTCCCTCCTTGCGTCTCCTCTCTCTCCCTGAGCTTCACTAACTCCGACTCGGCTCACTACTCCCTCCCTTCTATGCCAGACTCTCTACCACACCCTTTGAGTGGAGATGGAGGCCACGCCCCCTCCTGGATTCCCCAGGGGTCCCTTCAAAGGTTAATGTGGGAGACCTGGTTACTATGCGCCTATGTAACCACACCCCTGTCAGCCTTCTGTATTACCTGTGCTGTACTGACCCAGCATGGGTGCAGTACTCAGTGGTGACTGACCAGGTCAGGGGCACCACATTCCCCCTTAGTTATTAACAGCACATCCTCGGGCTGCAAAGACAAACATTTTAAAATGCATAAAACAGTAAAACGTCATAAAAAGCATCATATAAACACTGTAAAACTGCACCAAGTACCATACATCACCACCCTCCACCCACAAGTCCTTTACCCACCCATAACCCTCTCAGGAGGCAGGTCACCGGTCCTTTTAGCAACCAGGTCTGTGCCATCCGATTCCCCAGATCTTTCCTCCAATCTTCCTCTCCTGGGGCTGGTGGTTGAAAGCAAACCTCTCTCCCGTCGATCCGACGTCTTCAGCCTCTTCTGGCAGGATGCAGAGGCGGCTTTCTCAGTCGGTGTTGCTTCTTTGTGGGGGAGAGCCAGGCCCCATAAACAGGAGTGCTCCCTGGTCACAGGCGAGCCAGGCCCCTAAACAGGCATGATCTGGTGGTAGTATCTCTGGGGTAACTATGAACACTGCGAGAGTTTGTGGCTATAGCCAGTTCATAGCCTATGGTCCTTGAAAAAGTGCACAAACCAGGTGTATATGCTTGGTAAACAGGGTTCTCACATCAGTTTATGTGGGCACATTTCTTGAACTTTGTAAACGTTGCAAACACTTCAAACTTGTAACTTTGCTATACTCTTTATTCACTACATGGACTCTCTTTACCAGGGCTTTGGCCTGTAGGGCTTTGGCACTGGACAACTTCTTTATCTTTGTCTTCATCTGTAGTTGTATCTAGCTTGTACTTTTTGTCTTTATCTGTTTCTGTTTCTTTTGGTGTTGGCTTTGGGGGTTGGGTAGAAACTGTTGGGCTTTCACTGAGATTCCTAGGGCATGGTGTTACATCTAGTGCATACCATCCACGTTCTCCTTGGTGCTTAGTAAACCACTAAATCTCCCATGTGTAAATCTCTGCCACGGTGTCCTCTAAGCAAGTGTGAACGGACATCTCTCCTGCTAACAAATATGCCTTCTTTCACACCGGGTGCTAAGATAAAGCCGTATCCAGACTTGAGGCTAAATTCTTCAACCACTCCACGGTAAAGAGGACCTCTCACCTGGTGGCGGGCTTTTCACAGAAACCATTTCTCTTCCAAGTCCCGGGCTGTGATTTCTTCCTTCTGCCGATCTGGAGACTGTTGCACAGAGGTTAGTTTCGTTCTGATGCGGCGTCGTGCTCTGCTAGCTGGATTCTGCTTGTCTGCCACCTCATTGCCTGCGGGCTCCCAGGTGATATACATGCCCGGCATCATGACGGCCTTCGTTTCGTCTTCAGCAGGGGACATCGGGCTCTCTTCATCCCAGCGGCAGTAAGGCAGCATCTCGGCCTCCGGGCCTCCCTCACTTCTGCAGGGTGCTGCATCCTCCCCCGGCTGTTCTGTGGTTGACTCTTCAGCCTCCAGGCCTCTCTTCCCCCTTAGTGCTCTTGAGCACTCCTCCGGCAGCAGCGCTGGGGACTGGCGTTCTTCAGCAGGCCAGAGTGGTTTGCTCTCAGCTGCCGGAGTTGCTGGGGCTGCTCCGGGTGAGCGCCTGGGGACGAGGTACGTGTCCACCAGGTCTTTGTGGTAGCGGGCACTCAGCTCCTTCTTGAGCCTCAGGAACACTGGGTCTTCTCCCGGTGGGGACGCAGGACCTGGTTCCTTAGGCGGTGGCTGGGGCGCGGTGGTCGCTTCTGCTGTGCGGGCTGGGGCAGACGGCGTTGCGGCCTGGTCTAGTCTGGCCGGACGGGATGTCGCTGTTGCGGCCTGATCTTGGTGGGCTGGGTTTGGTGTCGCTGCTGCGGCCTGGTCTTGGCAGGCTGGGCGTCGCTGCTGCGGCCTGGTCTTGGCGGACCGGTCTTGGCGGACCGGGGTGGGCGTCACTGCACCAGGCGTCTCTGCAGGAACCGCAGGCTTCGCAGAGTGGGCCATGGCGGGCGTCACCTCCAGATCGCAGCAAGGATCTTCACAGGCGTGGCAGTGCGGCGCACCGCGGGCATCGCGCCGCGCCGTGAGCATCGCAGCAGCCTCCTGTCGGAACAGCGTCAGCAGGGTCGGTGCACTCACGAGGGCAGGGGAACACGAGACTCACCCATAGGCAGCATCATCGGGGTTTGGGTGGTCACCGCCCGGTGTGGCACTTGTCGCGCGGTCTACCTCTCATAGGCCCAAACCGCTGTAGCCATCTCCCGGAGCTCGGTGCGTCCCTCTCTGATCTGCTGTACGACCCGGGCCTCCAGTCGTTCGCAGAACTGGGCAAGCTCCTATTCCGACCAGGCAGCGGAGCCTGGCTCTAGATCTCCCCGTGCAGATGCCATGCTTCATATGTCGTCGCTGCTTGTCCAGTCCTCTCTGCATCTGCTGACTTTCGTTTTCTGCAGACTGGTAGCTTCCCGTCATCCAGGGACAGATCCGCCTCTCATCCTCTCTTACAAGGTCAGAGTGATGCAGGGGTTCTCTGTCTGTAGCTAGCCACACCTCTTCGTGGGCGGAAACTTCTTCTAGCGCGGGCTGCTGTTGTTCTTTAGCGCGCTTTTCATGGTGGCAATATGGCGGCGCTTCAAATTTTTCATGCGGACCGCCAAAGCACATGGTCACCTGTCTTAACAGGTCTAGTCCTTATCCTGTTTGTGACGCCAGGGTTTAGCTGCCCAGTGCCCCGTTACCTTCAGGTTATCTAAGGGTCTTCAGGGACGGCGCGTCCTGGATCCTTCTGGTCACAAGTAGGTTGACTTCTATGGGATTCGTGACGCCACTCTCGGTATTGCGGTCAGAGCGACCGCCACTGCAGTTTTAGGGGACACCTGGGGCTGATGGTAGGTGCAGTTAGATGTGGTAGCCTCCCTAAAGTGAGGCTGGCCCCAGGTCCGGTGAAGGTGGGTAGGACCACAGGTCGCAGAAGAACTCACACACACAGCATCAATGTTTTTCAGGGTTTTTACTCACTTCAGGTGGCAGGGGTGAGTAACCCGAGCGATGCTGTGATGTTCCAAGAGGGGAACCAGGCTCCTTCAGGCTGACTTAGGGGGTGGCTGCTGACTTGCACTTCCTAGCCCTCGTGTTTTTGTGGTGACCCAGACTTGGAGTCCTACGGGTTCACCCAGGGAAGTTGCTTCCGCCTGTTCTCCCTTTTTTGGCCCGTATGCTTGTAGCCTGGGCCAGGTCACTCCGGCTGCTTGCTCTGTGGTGTTTTGGTGGAGGGTAAAAAGTGCCCCCACCTGCAGGTTGAGCAGGCCAACTGAATGGGCCCCTGCTCTGGGGACCTGTAACCCCGTGCAGACAGGGTCTACCGGCAGTCCCTGTACTCAGCCATCTCTCTGCACTCCGACCTCAGGTGGTTTTCGGGCGGCACTACCAGGTAGCCCTTTCTCCCCCGCCAGCAACCACTGCACCTGCGGTGTCTAGCTAGTGACAGCCTTCAGGTTCCCTCCTTGTGACTCCTCTCTCTCTTTCCATGAGCTTCACTAACTCCGACTCGGCTCACTACTCCCTCACTTCTGTGCTTGCCTCCGCAACTTAGCAGCCAGACTCTCTACCACACCCCTTGAGTGGAGATGGAGGCCACGCCCCCAGGGGTCACTTCAAAGGTCAATGTGGGAGACCTGGTTACTATGCGCCTGTGTAACCACACCCCGGTCACCCTTCTGGATTACCTGTGTTGAATTGACCCAGCATGGGTGCAGTACTCAGTGGTGCCTGACCAGGTCAGGGGAGCCACAAATGCTCAGTAGGCACAACACAGGACTTAGACACGGCACGGAGTCAAAGTGCTTGTGCAAAGAGGCTTTTCACACCAAGTGTGGGAGCATGCTCAGTAGCCCGAACTGAGGACTTTGCCTCAGGAATGGCTCAGTCAGGTTCAGCATGCTCACTAGGCAAAACACTTGACTCAGGCTGTGGCTGGGGTAAATCAGCACACGCATGCGCACTAGCCACCTCTCCACACTTAAGGCCCCGTTACACGCAACGACGTATCTAACGATATATCGCCGGGGTCAAGGATTCTGTGACGCACATCCGACATCATTAGCAATGTCGTTGCGTGTGACACCAATGAGCGGCCCTTAACGATGGGAAATACTCACCAAATCGTCCATCGTTGACACGTCGTTCATTTTCAAAAATCATTGATTGTTGAGGACGCAGGTTGTTCGTCATTCCCGAGGCAGCACACATCGCTATGTGTGACACCTCGGGAACGACGAATTAGAGCTTACCTGCGGCGCCGGCAATGAGGAAGGAAGGAGGTGGGCGGGATGTTACGGCTGCTCATCTCCGCCCCTCCGCTTCTATTGGGAGGCCGCTTAGTGACGCCGCTGTGATGCTGCACGAACCACCCCCTTAGAAAAGAGGCGGTTCACCGGCCACAGCGACGTCGCTAGGCAGGTAAGTCTGTGTGATGGCTCCTAACAATATTGTGCGCCACAGGCAACGATTTGCCCGTGACGCACAAACGACGAGGGCGGGTACGCTCGCTAGTGATATCGCTGCGTGTAAAGCTCCCTTTAGATGTGGAGAAGGAAACAGCCATCTGGACGACCTGAGGCACGGCCAAAAATGGCAGCCGATGCGTGGGCGCAACTAGAACCGCAGCAGGCTGCTTGCGGCTACGGCGGCACTGATTCGTAACACCATCTTCCAGCCAAAATAAGATGTCTACTTCTTCCTGTGGATAATCTGATATGATCCCTTTGTTACGGACACCACCATCGCTACTAAATGTAGATGAGGCACCAAAACAGCAGGTGCTTGAATGGATCTCAAGTACTCCATCAATTTGCCTCTCCTCCACCTCAACTTCAATATCCCAAATACTCCATTCCTCTGTGGTGTCACCCCAATCACACTTGCTTCCTACCAGCTCTCAATTCTCCACCTGCCCTGCTAAGTATGGGGTAACAGAGATGGTTGAGTCTGCAGAGCTGTTCAGCAACACTATAGCCTGGGAATCAGAGGTCTGCTCCAAAGCTGCAGTGTGTCCAGACAAGGAAATGATCTACGCTGATGCCCAGAAGCTTTGTGAGTCGGATCCAGGCCCAGATGAAGAAGGTTCTGAGCATAATGTAGACCCTCATTCCCAAACTGTAACTCCTCTTGGTGGAGACAATTGGGAACATGCTGATGAGACTCAGATACCTGATTGGAACGACAACTTTACTATTCGGTCAGGGCAGGAAGAGGTTGGCTCTAAGGAGTCAGGATGAGGGGGTGAGAACACACAGGGTGATGATGAGGTTGGAGACCCCACTTACTGTCAATCCACAGTCAGCCAGTCGATGAGGTCAGCAGAGAAGGTGGAGGAGGATGCTACTGATGACGAGGTAAGGTTGCGCCTTCCTGGACAGAGACAGAGTACTGGAAGCACGTCAACAAGTGCATCCTCAGCCACAACTCTGCCTCTGAGCAGAAGTCGTGGTGGCTCTGCAGGTCACATGGGCTGTAAGCCTTGCATAGCCTGGGCCTATTTTGACATCGCAAAGGATCACCCAACTCATGTCATCTGTAAAATTTGTCACCAATCTGTAAGTAGAGGCCAAAAACTCACTAGTTTGAGTACTTCGTCCATGAACCGACACATGGATATGAAGTGATAGGGTAAGGGTGTATTGATGACCTTTATCCACTGTGAATGCAAGATGCTTATTTGCTGTTCATTGTATGCATTGTTATTCACATGTAAAAGGGTAAGAGTGTATAAATAACCTTTATTCACTGTAAATGCAAAATGCTTATTTACTGTCTATTGTATGCATTGTTGCTGACCACCCACAAGGGGCCGCTGTTTTGCATCTGCCTTTGACTGTTTGGTCACTATAGCAACAGCAAAACGGTCTTCGGCTGTGGACTTGGAGACCAGAGGAGGTGCTGTATGTGAGCTGAAGCAGGGGGGTTAATGGTTTTTGTCTATGTTTAGGTAGATAAGTTGTAAGCTCTTCTGCTGCGCCACTGGTAGGTCGTGTTCGCGCGCACACACACACACACAATTATTCCTGCTACCCAGAGGGATTACCAGGTATTAGGCGACTGTTTAGACAGTTCTTTAGTTAGGCAAAGGTTGGTGAGAAGGCGGTATAAATAGCCAGTACGAGTGGCGCAACATAGGGGTGTAGGCTTTTGGACTCGTGAATAGATTGTTCTATTCTTTCTGTTTTATGCATGGTTTTTATTGTTTGTTTTGGTTAAGTTAAGCAATCATTTATCAGCCCAACTGCCTATAGTCCTTTTCCTGGTGCGTGGTTTGGCTGTATACTGGGGAGCCCACCCTGTACATGACTTTAAATGAAGCATAAGTCACAGTGGGAAGGTCACTGTGCTACAATGCGGCCTAGCGGCGTGGGGCAACCACCGTCTGCCCCATCAAGTGCATCTGCGTGCTCTTCATCCGCTGTGTCTGTGGGGACACCAGTCACACATGCTGTTGGACGCAGACCTTCCACCTCTTTATCCGCAACAGGCAGTGTGATTGGCAGGTCGTCAGTTGTTTTGGAAGTGGAAACAGCTGCTGGTGTTGAGCTTTCTCAGACATCGAGAGCACCACCTTTGGATGAAGGCAACATTATATCTACGCCTGCACCTTCCTCACAGATTGGCTGGACTACCTGCAGTTAAAAATTGTCTAGCACAAAATGGAGAGGGGGTGTAGCTTTCTTGACAGCAGTGGTACATCACTGACTATCACAGACACTGAAACTATGCCCCAAAGAATTGCCTGCACTTTTTGCAGTTAAAAATTGGCTAGTAGAAATGGAGAGGTGGGGTAGCTTTCTTGACAGCAGTGGTACGTCACTGACTAGCACATATACTGATACTATGCCTCAAAGAATTGCCTACACTTTTTGCAGTTACAAATTGTCTAGCAGAAATGGAGAACTGGGCTATGTTTGTGGAAAGCAGTGGTACGTCACTGACTATCACACACGCTGATACCATGCCCCAAGGAATTGCCTGCACTTTTTGCAGTTACAAATTGTATAGCAGAAATGGAGAAGTGGGCTATGTTTGTGGAAAGCAGTGGTACGTCACTGAGTATCACACACCGATACTATGCCCCAAACAATTGCCTGCATTTTTTGCAGTTAAACATTGGCTAGTAGAAATGGAGAGGTGGTGTAGCTTTCTTGACAGCAGTGGTATGTCACTGACTATCACAGACACTGAAACTATGCCCCAAAGAATTGCCTGCACTTTTTGCAGTTAAAAATTGGCTAGTAGAAATGGAGAGGTGGGGTAGTTTTCTTGACAGCAGTGGTACATCACTGACTATCACAGACACTGATAATATGCCCTAAAGAATTTCCTGCACTTTTTGCAGTTAAACATTGGCTAGTAGAAATGGAGAGGTGGTGTAGCTTTCTTGACAGCAGTGGTACGTCACTGACTATCACAGACACTGATACTATGCCCCAAATAATTGCCTGGACTACCTGCAGTTACAAATTATGTAGCAGAAATGGAGAGGTGGTGTAGCTTTCTTGACAGCAGTGATAGGTCACTGACTATCATGGACACTGATACTATGCCCCAAAGAATTGCCTGAGCTGGTTTAGACAGACGCTGTGAAAAACCCCTGCACAGCGCTGGCACAGACCTGCCTAGCAAAAATGGCTATGAACTTCTCTAATCTAGCTCTGAAAAGGGCTGAAATTACAAGTAGTCCCTAATCCCTAAACCTATGTGTAGATTGCACTGTGTAAGTGTATATTGTCCACAGCAGCAGCAGCGGATGCGGTGACTGACACACACCTGCAGCACTGAGATAATGACGGCGATGGGTAAAATGGCCGGGTCTTATAAGGCAAGAACAAGTGATATGCACAGCCAATGAAACATGCCCTTGCTTGTTTGGCAAAAATCCACTTTGCTGTGTGTGTGTCTGTGATTGGCTGACAGCCTGACCCGCCCCACTGTATGCGCGGTTAGGAAAAAAAAATGGCGATCGCCATTCTTTCAGCACTCAGCAGCACTGATCTAAACCAAGTCACCCCCGCACACTATACACTAAATTTTGATAATATTATTAACAGTGACTGACAGTATTACAGTGAAAAGCCAGCTAGTAACTAGCTACGGTTTGGTGATCGAACCGTTATCTAACGGTAACTCAACGGTCGATCGTGAAGCAAATCGTTCGAGTTCATCGAACAACTCGAACATCGCCCAAAACAACTCGAATTTGAAATTGGCGAACGGTTCGATTCAAACATCGCTCATCTCTACTCACTAGACCATAAACTTACAGAACTTCCCACACATACACCTCCAACAGCCCGCCTGTTACCCCTTCCATGACCATCTTGTTGGGATTTTCCACTCATGGTATATGTACCCTTTGAAACAGATGTTTCTCAACCCTATGCACACATGTGAAAGGCAGGTAACTCAAAAGATAAATTTTAGATTTCGTGCCTGAGTTGCTAATATTGTGAAGATACAAAATAGTATCACTACCTACAATAGTATTTCACTGACTGATTTTGTTAGAGATGTGGAAGAAGGAAATCAGGATATGCCGCACTGACATCAAACATCCAGGAGTTGATTCAGTTCTCTTTTATTTAATCAGGTCTACGCGTTTCGGAGGACACAGTCAATTCAGGATAATTATTCAGGACAAAAATCAACCTTACTAGTACATCAGAGTCTCCTCTTCATATATACACTTGTCTAAGTAACGATTGAATTCAAGACCGACCACAAAATTTATAAAAAATGGCGGGTGGCTGGTCAGTGGGATGTACTATCGGTAAATAAATCACAATTATCCAAAAAACATATTAAAAACATTTGACTGACATTCCATATCGAGAATTGCTTTAGAAAAAAAATAAAAAAAAATTAAGAAAAAAGAGAGAGGGAGAGGGGGTAAAAAAATGATATACTGTATGTGTAAGAGGTTGGTCACGAACCAGCGATGCTAATGTGATAAACACATACACTAACTATCACACCAAAGTAGAAATATATGACAAGATGTGGATCCAAAAGGAATTAAATGTGAAAAATGGATTTAAATGTGCAAAAAAAACCGAGAAACATTCAATATAAAAAATTTTAATATTATAATTTAATATTATTTGAAATATTTAAATATTATTTAATAATAATAGTTAATTTAAAAACTGACTAATTATGAACAGGTAAAATATATATTTGTACCGTGTTAGCCAGTAGAGATAAAAAAGAAAAAAAATATTTTACAGGACTGAGAGTCCTCAGTGGTTGATACATTTTAATGGCTAACTGAAAAGATGGTAATAAATAGCATGCTTTTGAAACTACTCAGGTCTCTTCATTAGGCTCAGTATAACACAAAATCTGGAGAGTCACATGTTTATACACAACAGGACACAGAATGGAGCAGTAAATAAGACAAGTTATATGAAGCAGAACTATCAGTATGGAAAGTGGACAAACAGTTGTGGCAGTAAATATGCAGCAGTTCAAGGAGTGTGAAAGTTTTATTGACCTCTGATTGAGGTCTGGTCCAGAGTTGTGATGCCCCCAGATGGTCTGAGAAGCACATTTCTTAAATTATGTAAAAAGACATAAATCCATGTGACACATTCGAAGCGCCCACGAGGTCTGGAGGGTTGCTCGTCACGGGGCCGGTGTAGGTGATGGGATGTCACAATGGTCAGGACCGATTCTGTGACCCAAGCGATGTCAATAAAGATGGATGAAGGGAATATTTACAGGGGAGGAGAGTTTGTATTCGTGATGCCACTTCTGGTCTGCGGCTAATATAGGAGCCGCCACTGCGGGAAGTATCCTCCGGGGCTGATGGAAGCGCAGCTCGGATAGTACAGCTCCCCACAGGCAGAGCTCAGGCCCAGGGGATGATGAGAGTGGTAGTCTCTGATGGGAGAAGGACACGAGGGCGATGATGCCGGCAGTGATAGGATGATACAGGGCTTGCAGTCAAAGTTCTTTACTCACTGAGATGTCACCGCCTTTGGAGTGAGGAGATCCGCTGTTATGGGCTCCAGCCAATCCCGGATAGTTCTGAGGTCAAGGCCGGTGTTCCCTCTGTGTGTCATTTCTGTTGGTAATCCCTCCACCCCAGCAACTGGTCAGTGGAATTGGCCACGGGCGCTCACTGCGAGCCCTGGATCCCCCTTCTTCCTAAGAACCTAGGCCGAGCATCTCCAGCTCCAAGCCACGGGTCCTTTGTTCATTCGTGTCCTCTCTCCCTTGTCTACTGTTGCCTGTTCGCAGGTCCAGGCTCGACTCTTTGCTGTGTGTTGTTGCCATTTACTTCCCCTGACAGTACCCCACCTCCTTGGTTGCCAAACTAGTGGCAGGAGGTCCCATACCTCCTGATGGCCAACCCCACCACCTACCCTTGCCCAGTCCCGGTTGAAGGGCAGCTAATTGTGTGTTGTATGAATTGTGGAATGCACCGGTGAATGACCCCCGTCTTACCCAGGATGAATACTACACCTCAGCTGAGGTGCAGTATCCTATGGCACCTGAAGCACCAGGAGTGCCACACTCTCCCACAGCCAATCCCAGCACGTCCCCAGGCAGGAAAGAAAACAATATAGTGGAACAACTGCAAATTTTGGTTATGCTGTAAAACATGAACATTTCTTCCCTTTATGGGAGGCACGGTTTCTTGAACGTTACAAACTCTTACATTTTCTACATTAAGACAGATAAAACTCTTAGTACCATAAAATTCAGTAGAACATTTGCTTTTACACCTTGCATCGCTCCGACTATGTGCAACCAATTAGCAACAAATAAGCAGTATTAAGGACCTGCCTCAAACCCCCAACGTAGGCTCTGGGCGTGATTCAGAGCATTACAGACCACTCTTCATTACTTCTGCACCCGCAACAGGTGCTGACTATGTACAAGGTAGTCCTGGCCACACATAGTCCAGTGGCCCAGATATCCACTTTAACCACACACTTACCACAACGCTATCAGCATACTGTTAAAGAACTATTTACATTTCCACATTTGCTTCTTACTCTCTTTTGGCTTCGGGTCTGCAGCTTCCCGGTTCAGGTGGTCCACATGCCTGGGCATGCCGTAACTGAGAACATAAGTCTGTGTCTCCTGTTCGCAGGACGCAGTCTTTGGAGTGAGCTCCTTCATCTCCTCCTTTATGAGCTTCGATTTTAGTGCGGGTCGTGTTACCATTGTTACCATTGGACAGCCAGGGGAGCATATCGCTTTCACCCCTTGCTTCACATTGTTGCTTGCCAGAGCTCGCACCCAGTCTGTCTCCTGCACAGGAACTTTTTCCTCCTTATTCAACATGTTCTTGCCCCCTGGTTTCTCTTGGGGAATCTGGGGTTAACTCCTCACTGCTGCAGGGGTTGGGTTCCCTTTCATATGCCTTGCTGGGTTTCCGCCCACGATGGCATGCCCTCTCTTCCTCCCGCGCTGCACGGTTAATGGCGATGGTTGTTTTTAGAATATGCGCTTTACACAGTTCTTGAAGGTGCACAGTACCCTTCCATAATGCTCACGAAATCCTGCTCGTGATGTCAAGTTGATGCGTCCACGGGGTCTGGAGGGTTACTCGTCATCAGGCCGGTGTAGGGGGTGGGATGTCACAGCAGTTATGCCCGGATCCGTGACCCCTTTGGTGTCAATAAAGATAGACAAAGGGGAGCAGAGTTTGTATTTGTGACGCTACCTGTGGTCTACGGCTAATATAGGAGCCGCCACTCTGGGAGGTATCCTCTGGGGCTGATGGTAGGGCAGCTTGGATACTACAGCTTGAAGTCTCTTTTCAATACCAGCAATTTCATGTCCATGATGGTCTGGGTTACAAAACTGTTTGGCTACAGGTAGATCTATCCTTTTTTCTCTAATTGTGTGGCGATGAAAATTCATCCTTGTTCTGAGCTGTTGTCCTGTCTCCCCTACTTACAGACCCCAGTTGGACAGTTGGTACATATAATTTAAGTACACCATATTAGTTGTGGTGCAGCTGAAGGTACCTGGGATCTTGTAGTCCTGATGTGATCTGGGAATCTTTATCTCATCCGTTGTCAATATAAATGGACAGATCTTACATTTTTTCTGGTTGCAGAGAAATGTTCATGTTGTTGTTGTAGAGAACAGAGAGCTTCTGACAATGAAGCTTCTTAGATTCGGGGATGTCTAAAGGTACCGTCACACATAACGAGATCGCTAGCGAGATCGCTGCTGAGTCACGGTTTCTGTGACGCAGTAGCGATCCCGTTAGCGATCTCGTTATGTGTGACATCTACCAGCGATCAGGCCCCTGCTGTGAGGTCGCCGGTCGTTGCTGAATGGTCCAGGCCCTTTTCTTCAAAGGCGATGTGCTACTGGGCAGGACACATCGCTGTGTTTGACACTGTGTGACAGGGTCACAGTGACTGCTGAGATCGTTATGCAGGTCGCTACTGCGACTTGTATTGTTCCCTCATCGCTGGTAAGATCTGACTGTGTGACATCTCACCAGCGACCTCCCAGCGACTTACCAGCGATCCCTATCAGGTTACATCGTTTTTGGGATCGCTGGTAAGTCGTTGTGTGTGACTGGGCCTTAAATCACAGAAGTGGGGGGGTCCTGGAAAAATAGATTCCAATAATTACCGTGCAGCTCCTCTTAACACCTCCAGATTTGGATTGTAGGTGATTACAAGAGGTATCCTGTTGTTTTCTTCTTTAGTTTTATAATGTAGGAGATGGTTTCTTGATATTATGGTGGCTCTTGCAATCTGGTTTTCAATTGTTATTGGATGGTAGCCTTGATTCAAAAAGGTCTTTCTGAGGCCCTCAAGGTGATTGTCTCTATCTTGTATCTAATGGCCTGACTGTACAAACTAGAGTTTTGTATGTGTTTTGGATGAAAACTGTCCCATTTCAGGTATGTTGGATGGTCAATTGGCTTCTGGTACAGGGATGTCTAAATTTTATTGTTCCGTAGTTTTATGATGGTGTCTAAAAAGTTGATTTCAGTGCAGGAGTAGTTAAGTGTTAAGTTGATGGTGGTATGAAACTGAATAAAGTGTTCATGGAACGTCATCAGCTGCTGCTCAGACTCTGTCTATATGATTAAAATATCATCGATGTACCGGTAATAGCCAGAGTCCTGATAGGAAAAGAGGATAAAATGTCACTTTCAAGCTTGGCCATGAAAAGCTTTGTATATAGTGGTGCCATTTTGCTTCCTGTTGCTGTTCCAGTCTCCTGTAGATATATGTTATTATCAAATGCAAAGTAACTATGGATGAGGATGAATTTTGAAAGCTTCATCACAGAATCGGCATCAATTCCTATATTTTTCAAGGAAGACTTTGCAAGCATTTAATCCATCCTGGTATGGAATATTCGAGTACAAAGATTCCACATTCATGGTGGCAAGGATGGTTCCTTCTGGTAGAGGACCTATGGCTGATAGTTTTTTCAATAGGTCAGTTGTGTCCTGAATATAGCTGGTTGTATCCCTTACCAGGGGTTTAAGAATACCCTCTACCCATCCAGAGACTTGTTCAGTGAGGGTGCCCACACTTGAAATGATGGGTCTACCTGGATTTCCAGATTTGTGAATTTTGGGAAGCATGTAGAATGTGCCTATTCTTGGACTTACCGGTACCAGTTCATCACCTCTTAATGATTTGTCAGGTAGACAAGAGACCAACTTGTTTAGTTCCTTGTTGTAGTCCTGTGTAGTGTCAGACTCCAATTTATTATAGTAGCGTATGTCCATCAGTTATCTGTGTGCTTCCTTCAGGTAATCTGATTTGTTCATCACTACTATTGCACCAACCTCGTCTGCAGGTTAAATGATGATTTATTTGTTGGTTTTCAAATAGTGTATGGCCCTTCTCTTCTGGGCACTGATGTTGGATGATTGCCTCCTGTGTGTGTCTAGGATAGTGTATTTTAACAAATGTCTAAAAGTGTCTATATATTTAACCAAATGAGAGTTGCATTCAGGCAGATGTGTCCAATCTGACTTTTTCTTGGTTGTTAAGATCCATCTTCCTACAGTCTTTGTGGATTCTGAATAATCTGTATTGTTGAAATATTCTCTCAGGCGTAGTCTTCCATGTCGCTGCAGAGTTCAGTTTTATCTAGAGTTTTAGTAGAACAAAATGAGAGTCCCCAAAAAGCACAGCAAGTTCCACGTTGTTGGGTTTACAAACCGAGAGATTGATGACACAGTTAGATCCTTTTGTGTCTTGAATGCAGTGATTGTCCAAGTTGTCAGGTTTTGGCTTTGTTTTCAACCTGCTTGAATTAAGTCCTGAATTGAGGCACAATCTATGTAACTTCTTTTCCTTATTAGGGATCAGAAGGGTTCGTAGTTCGTAACAGTAATTTTTTTCTGTTCTTTCTGTAAGTGTTTTCCTTTGTGTTTAAAATTCCCCCTAAATTTTACTCTTGATGATGTAGAACACATGCAAAAGGTGGTTCCTTAGTCTCTCAGAAGTCCTGTGACAAAGGTTTTGTACATAATGAATATTGAAGGTATGTAGAATTGGGTTTATAATCCAGACTCCTGGGGGATCAAATTCTCCTTTTTGCATTTGGATAAGAAAAAAATGTCGCTGTCCAGTTGTGCACGTTTCTTCAGAAGTGTCTTTAGTTCCATAAAGTTGCAGTACATTCTGGTATTTTCCATTTTGATACAGGTAAAATCTTTGTACCGTGTTAGGCTAGGTTCACACACTGCGTTTTTTTGACGCTGCGTTTTTGTGCGTTTTTTGCGGCAAAAACTGCACAAAAATGCACCCGCGGCAAAAAAACGCGGCAAAAAACGCACGCGTTTTGCCGCGATTTGGTGCGTTTTTTGCTGCGTTTTGCTGCGTTTTTGCTCACTGCGTCTTTATGCGTTTTTTATCAGTGAACAAAAAAAAAGGTCTGATGTCATTTCCTTCAATGTGTTCTTCATTCTCCACTAGTGTATGCAGAAGAGCAGACAGCTGCAGAACTACAAGGCTCAGCATGCTCCATCCAATAGTGTATGCAGGAGAGCAGACAGCTGCAGAACTACAAGGCTCAGCATGCTCCATCCAGGACTGTATGCTTGAGGGAGAGTCAGGGGGAGCAGATCTACAAGGCTCAGCATCCTCCATCCAATAGTGTATGCAGGAGAGCAGACAGCAGCTGTCGAACTACAAGGCTCAGCATCCTCCATCCAATAGTGTATGCAGGAGAGCAGACAGCAGCTGTCGAACTACAAGGCTCAGCATCCTCCCATTGGCTGCGAACCAAAAATATAGGGAAGTCCTTTTTTTTTTTAATTATTTCATGAATTTCATGAAATAATTTTAAAAAAAAAAATGACGTGAGCTTCGCCCAATTTTTGAGTCCAGCCGGGTACAACTAGGCAGCTGGGGATTGGAATCCACAGTGCAGGGTGCCCATGCTTTCTGGGCACCCCCGCTGTGAATTGCAGTCCCGCAGCCACCCCAGAAAATGGCGCTTTCATAGAAGCGCCATCTTCTGGCGCTGTATCCAACTCTTCCAGCTGCCCTGATGCCGGGTGGCTCGCTGGGTAATAATGGGGTTAGGGCTAGCTCTATAGCTGGCCCTAAGCCCGAAATTCATGGTGTCACGCCAATATTAGACATGGCCACCATGAATTTCTAGTAAAGATAAAAAAAAAACAACACACAGAAAAATATTTTTATTAGAAATAAAACACAACACAATTAGTGACTCCATCTTTATTGAAATAAAGAACCCCCCTCCGCAGTAATCCTGGGTCAAGGGTCCCGCGCCGTCCAATCCGGATCCAATATCATCTGATCGGTTTGCTGGAAGGCAAAGCGATCAGATGATGTGTCAGGTTCCAGGGGCTGAATCACATCACACATCAGCTGATTGTATAAAAGCCGATTATACAATCAGCTGATGCATCGGTGCAAAAAAAAAAAAAAATACTCACTTATGTGCTGATTACCGGCAGCTCCTGGAGCGATTGGAGGAGTCTGATCCCGTCCGATCGCTGCAGCAGCTGCCGGTAATCAGGGATGAAGT
Organism: Anomaloglossus baeobatrachus; assembly: GCF_048569485.1. Taxonomy (NCBI): domain Eukaryota; kingdom Metazoa; phylum Chordata; class Amphibia; order Anura; family Aromobatidae; genus Anomaloglossus; species Anomaloglossus baeobatrachus. Next base: position 210,580,736 of record NC_134357.1, on the reverse strand, counting down.
CTCCTGACGCATCCGCTGATAGGTGAAGCTGGCTGGCCGCTGGCATCAGCCCGAGACTTACGATCACCTGATGCGTCAGGTGACTGCATCAGGTGATCCATCGCCATGTCCTGCATCTATCGTACTGCCCGGGGAGACTGCACACACCCGGAGCGGCGATACCGTGAGAGGAGATGGGAGCGGGCATGGCACCGGGAGGCTGCAGACAGGTGAGTATAACTTTTTTTTTTTTTCTTCTGTTCACTTTTGTTTTCGCAGCCGCTTCCACCTCCTGCCCAGACATGGCGCCGCACGGCAGCATACATGCCCAGGACTGGAGGTGGAAGCGGCGGTGACGGTACCGGGAGGATTCACGCTTCTGTGTTTACTGACAGAAGGAATCCTCTTCCTGTACACGTCACTTTACTACCCACCTCCTGCGTTTATAGCTGCGTTTTTGGTCTTAGAAACGCACCAAAACGCACCAAAACGCAGCTATTTGCGTTTCTCATTGCGTCTTTCAACATCCCATTGCACTCAATGGATGAAAAGCGCAGTGAAAAAGCGGGAATAATTGACATGCTGCGTTTTTGTGGCACCACAAAAACGCAGCTGAAAAAAAAACGCTGTGTGCAGACAGCAAAAATGAAAACTCATAGACTTTGCTGGGGAAGCAAAGTCATGCAGTTTTCTGAGCAAAAACGCACCCGAAAACTGCGCAAAAACGCAGCGAAAAATGCACTGTGTGAACTTACCCTTAGCCAGTAGAGACAGTAGAGATAAAAAAATGGTTTAAAAGAACTGAGTCTTCAGTGGTTGATACTTTTTAATGGCTAACTGAAAAGATGGAAATAAATAGCAAGCTTTCGAGACTACTCAAGTCTCTTCATCAGGCTCAGTATAACACAAAATCTGGAGTCACATATTTATACATAACAGGATTTAAAATGAACCAGTAAATAAGACAAGTTATATGAAGCAGAACTATCAGTATGGGAAGTGGACAAACAGTTGTGGCAGTAAATATTGCAGCAGTTCATAGATAAGGAGTGTGAAAGTTTTATTGACCTCTGATTGAGGTCTGGTCCAGAGTTGTGATACCCCCAGATGGTCTGAGGAGCACATCTCTTATTTGATGTAAAAAGACATAAATCCATGTGACAAATTCATTCCTACTCTTAATGTGTCAAAGGTTATCATACGTTTGCCTTCCCAGACTCTCCTGTCTCTCTGGAATGTGGTTTCCTTTCAATACCATACTATTGTACAATACCATACATTACCATAGTACTATATGTAGGAGAGACAGGACAACAGTTCAGAAGAAGGATGAATTCTCATCGCCACACAATTCGAGAAAAATGGATAGGCCAAACATTTTTTGTAACCCAGACCACAGCATCATGTATATGAAATTGCTGGTATTGTGGCCTACCAATTTTTTGAACAGCAACAGTAATACATGGCTGTAAACACACCGGTGTTTTTGAAATTTTTCTAAAGGCAATTACAATTGCCAACATGCACTGTGTACAGACTGCACTAACAATACCTATTAATGTGCTGCTGACCTCAGCCTGTGTAGATTGGAGCAGGCGCCAAAAGCTATTTGGATGCCTCACTGCCTGGCAATGGTTTTTTACACACTACAAGTACATGCAAATCCTCATTTCTGATTTCATGTGCTGATTTTTGGCACAACACTGCCTATTTTAAACTATTGCTGGCCTAAACTGTTTCTGATACACTACAAGTATCTGCAATCTTTCCTTGATTTCATGTGCCAATTTGTGGCACACGCCTCACTACACTGCACTTCCCTATTGTAAACTATAGCCGGCCTATGTAGCTAAATTGCCTAGCATTAAATTCATAGTTACATAGTCACTGTACATAGGTTGAAAAAAGACCGAGGTCCAGCTAGTTCTACCTTCCGCCACAAATTATACACTTTGTCATTGTCATTTATAATCAATGATGTGTGTATTGAGAAATCACCCAGCCCTTCTTTAAAAGCTGTTAAAGTATCTGCCATTACTACCTCTTATGATAGTGCATTCTAAAATCTGACTGCTCTAACTGTAAAGAACCCTTTCTTATTAAATTGCCAGAATCGCTTTTTTTCCATTCCCCTAGACCTTAGTATTGTCTTTGGAAGGAACAAGTCATGTGCCATTCCTTTATATATACATGCATTTAAACATATAAATGAGATCTCCTCTGAGATGTCATTTTCTAAGCTAAACAAATCTAACTTTTTCAAACTCTCATCATTTGTGAGGCCTCCCATTTCTTGTAGTATTTAAACAAATGAGCAGTGATATATAATACATTTTGAATCACTAGTCATTTTACATGGTTCAATGATTTGTAAAGCAAGGACTATATATATATGGGCATAAATCGCAAAAACATGTAGGAAGGAAAGAAGAAAAAAACACGATCAGAAAAGCCCAATAAAAATGAGAATCAGGGATTTTTCATTAAGTTAGTTTTTATTCATTATAATTATTTACCACAAGTGAATGTGAGATCAAACATATGCATCAATAACATAACAGAACCATATATATCAAAATATAAGTGTAACATACACTATATTGCTAAACTGGACATTTCTTTTACCAAGGATTATGTGTTAATTAATACAATGTAAAAAAGCACTATGCATCTAGGTCTGAATTCACTTATGAATGCAGTTTATGCAGAAAACTACCAGGGGTCGCTGCTCTTTGATCTCAATATACTGGTGTATATACTTTAATGTATCACCAGATATACCTGCTCCTATAATTTAACGTGCCTATGCAAACATTCTTATCATCACATAGAACAATAGAAACTGCCGCAAGATATATAATGTTTTTAATGCATCAGGCATAGTTTAAAATGCATAAATAAGTCCAGGTATTCAATTACTGTTATGATGTAAAGCACTCCAACTTCAATTACTATTGCAGTTTCTGTAGAAAACCACCAGGGGTCGCTGCTATTTAGACTTAATACACTGGTGCATAGAACTTAATATATCACCAGATGTCACTGCTGCCATGATTTAACATATCTATGCAATCGTTCTTATCAACACATGGAAACAATAGAGATAAGCTAACAGGCATCACTAGATACACATTGCTTCTAATACATCAACCATGGTTTAAGATATATATATAGTTAGAGCCAGATTGTGATTACCGTTATGGTGTAGACACCCGACAGGTGTTTCGGTTTTTCGTTCTTCGTCAGGGGGCGTATCCAATCAACCAAAGCGGAGGCTTAAATACTGCCCGCCTCCAATCACCGTCCACTACCTTAGGTGACGCGCGCATCGTCATGGCAACTTGCCGACGCGAGCCCAGCCACCGCGTCACCGATCATCTGACCCGGGGCATCACATGACCCGAGCACAGAGGACCGGTATAGATACAGCGGACTGAGCCGGCGTCGGCAGCCAATGACAGCCGCGCGTGCAAGTATCGGGTAATTGCTAAAAAAGTGCAAATTGTGCAGGTAACATATATAGATATGTCAGTCCAATAGGAAAGTAATTGTATATTCAATTACTATTAGGTAATGCAGTATATATACATTTTTTCTCTTCGCCACAGCGAACTAATACCATGATAGCATAGCAGCACTATATATGTAAATACAAAATATATATATATATATCGCTTATACCAGGGCCAAATATATGCATCATTTATACACTCCGCATATATTGCTAATAGCAGATCACCACATAAGGAAAATTTCAGGGATATATATAAAGATATGGCAATTTATCATCATAAACAAAGATAGTACATGTGTACATCCAAACATATTGTATCATAAACCCAAATTGTCATACGTTATAATTACATCAAATATAACCACTATTGCCATAAAACAAAGTGAGTGTGGTCCCCCATCATCTGAACTCCCTAGATAGGTACTGCTTAACATTTCCAAAGATCCATATAAGAGCGATGTTGTGCCACATTTTAAACACACTCATGGAAAAATATATATGCTGTATATCCATATATCTCCTCTTTAGGTGCTTAAAACCTTCCTCATGGACGGACATATCAACTAAAAAATAAAAAATAAAAAGAAGGGGTCAATTAGACAAAAATTAATTAACACCATCTAAGACAGATGCATACACGGCACAGTTAAACATCCATAAAATCACAGGCCTAGCACCTGGCGATCATGCTCTCAATATCTACAAAAAGGACGCAAAACTAATATTTTCATTGAGGCCAGATGGATGCACAGTACCAAGTTTGTATATCCATCTGGCCTCAAGCTGGGCCAATCTCATGCTAACCTCCCCACCTCTAATCCCCAGATCCAGTTGGTCAATTCCTTTAATCTTAAGTAGGGCACTCCTACAAGAGTGAAATTTGTAAAAGTGTCTTGGAAGGGTTTTAAGGCCATCAATATCTGTCGCATTCTGCGCGGCCTCAATCCCCAATACATGCTCGCGAGTACGTACCTTCAGCAGACGCGTTGTAAGTCCAATATAGATCTTGGGACATGGACACGTCGCATAGTATATAACTGCCTTCAAATTGCACGTTATGCGTTTACGTATCTGATAGGTTTTACTATTACCAGCGTCAGTGAAGGTACTCTCCTGGCATATATTGGGGCATGCCACACATTCCCCACAGGGGAAGCAGCCCATTTTAACATTGTTTCTTCCAATTAGAAGCTATAAGATTTCTAGTAACTAGAAATAAATGAGTTAGGATAGGTTTATATATAGGGTCAAATTTTTCCAAAATAAGTGAAAGCAGGGCCATTTGGGGAGTTACCTGACTTGTGGAGTTAGTAATCAAATTAATCAGACTAGAAATATTTTCCCAGAGACTCTTTAATTTGGGACAACTCCAGAAAATGTGGAGTAGAGTACCTCGTCGCAATCCCTCCAAAATAAAGGGGACGTGTCTCTATTAAATTTAGCAAGTCTGCATGGAGTGAGATACCAACGCGAGAGAAATTTGAAGTGAGATTGATGAAGAGAGGCACATGCATTTGAAGAATAGGTTAGTGAAATGGCTTTCTGCCATTCCTCATCCGTAAAGCTCTTACCCAAATCTTTTCCCAATCTAGCATATATTTGCTTTTGTGGAATGCTAGGTCGTTATTGAAGTAGTTATAGATATTTTTACAACACCATAGGGACATTTTGGTTGGGTTACAGAATAACATGCAGGTTATTTCAGAAAGGGGGTTTGTAAATAATAATTTTGTCTTTAAAATTTCCCTAAATTTGATAAGGGCCTTAACGTCAGAGTCTGGGAGTTTTTGTTTGATCTTTATATCCAGGAAGTTTATAAAGTCTTTTCCGATGAAGATGTCTCCAAACGTTTTTAGATTTGACTCCTGCCATGTTGAGGGAATTTCTGAGTTATCCAGAATCACCAAAATTTGTAGGGGATTATTTCTAAGAAGATGATTTTTATTAAGATTAGTCGGAGTTTTGGCCAAAGTTTTCCATGCTTTTATTGTAGCGTAAAAAATAGGGGAGTTTAAAGGTGGGATAGAAGGGTTGATTGGGTGAGTTAAAATTAAAGATTTTATGGGTTGGTAATTAACAGAGGACATCTCTAAATCGATCCAAGGAAATAAATTGCTTCCCTCTATTAACCTCTGACTCTGTTTAATTAAGTTAGAAAGATGATAGTTTTAATATTGGGGAGCCTTATACCTCCCATTTTTTCTGTTTGAGTAAAATGTTTTTATTCACTTTTGGCCTTTTATAGTTCCAAATAAAGTCACTAAGTACTTTTTGAAGTTTGTTTAATTGATTTGCCGGGATCATTAAAGGTATTCATTCATTTTCTTTGCAAGACTTCTTGCATTTGCCAGTAGACATTTAATACTATTAACATATTCCTTACTCCTTACCTCCCTACTTTTCTTGTGCTCCCTAAACCTTCATTGACCCTACTGTATCAGTGTCTCTATCTGCTCTATCTATCCCCTTATTTGCTCCACTACCCTCACTCCCTCCAGATCCTAGTTTAAAAGCTCCACCATTCGTCTGACAATTTTCTCCCCCAGCACAGCTGCACCCTCCCCATTGAGGTGCAGCCCACCCCCAGCCGGTAGCCAACTGAGAAGTCGGCCCAGTTCTCCATGAACCCAAACCGTTCTTTCCTGCACCAATTTCTAAGCCACACATTTATCTCCCTAAGCTCCCACTCTCTTTCTAGGGACACTCGTGGCACCAGTAGTAATTCTGAAAACACCCCCTTGGAGGTCCTGGACTTCAGCTACCCTCCTAGTTCCCTGTAATAGTTTTTAAGCAGCTTCCACTTGCCTCTAACTCTGTCATTAGTACCAATGTGCAACATGACCGTGTTTTCCCCAGCCCAACCCAGCAATCTGTCTATCCGATCCGCAATATGCCGAACCCAAGCCCCCAGCAGGCAACACACTGTTCTGCATTCACAGTCTCGGCGACAAATGACCTTGTGTGTCCTCCTAATTATAGAGTCCCCTTTCCACCATCTGTCTGGCCTTTGCTGCACTCCTGTTTCCCTCCTTCCTACAGCAGTCGTTTTCCAGGTTGCTAGTGTGACGACATGGACTCTCATGAGTTAAAGTTTCTTAAAATCCAGCCAGACAGCATGATAGATTGTCTATAGACGGGGGAGAAGTCCCTCATTGTTTTTACAAGACTCTTGTTGACTCAATGTAATTGTGTTGGCCACTGAAAGCCAGACGTATTGTTCTCCAGACTTTTTCAGTAATCATTGTATTGTAGTTGTGTATTGATAATGTAATTACCTTAGTAGCCATTGTCTAGTCGGTGCCTTGCCGACTCCATGTTGATATACTGAGTCTTTCTATGCACATCATTTAAATGAACATTATCCATGCAGCTTGAAATTCATCCAATGGGAGAAGCAATCTTGTCCAACCAATCGATGAGGACGCAGTGTATCCTAAGGGAAGGTTATGGCTGTAAAAGGGACTTCTTTAAGCCACCAGGGTTGATGAAGGTTGATGGATGCTGATGGATCCAGTCTAAGCTCTTTGGAGCTGACTAGAGGATCAGGATATCTTATGGCTTCAATCTAGGGACCCCGGTTCTGGTTGGAGACCATATCCACAGCCTAGGGATTTCGACTCCGGCTGCCAGGATTGTAACATCCAACCAGGACTACCTAAGGAGGACACTCAGGTTGGGACAGTTCAGTCACCTGTTACAGACTTTGCAGACCTCACACAGATTCCTGAATCTGGCATTATTCCTTTCTCGGTGGGTGCCCGCCAAAAGCGGGGTGTTACTGGACTGGAGTAAGCGGCCCTGGAAGCTCTGAGGCATGGACATTCTAAATCCCTGGTGAGCCAGCGGAAGGGTGAGACTCTGTTGCCTGTTACATTTGTGTGTTTTGCTGGTTATGTGTTATGTGCCGTTAATTGTTTGGGGATCCAATAAAGTCTAATTATTGTGGTTCCCTCACCCTGTGTTGTCTGAGTAGTGTTACGCCCACGGTTAAGGAGGCCGGCGTTCAGTTGGGATGAGCCCTGAGCCACGCTGTCTTTCTAAAGGCGGCGGGTTTTAGTGGACGAGAGCACCCAATGAGCCCCGTGTCTCCACAATTGGTGGCAGCAGTGGGATACTACTCAGCCCGGTTTACCCAGGGGAGCTGCAGCGGACTGGTGTTTTCGGACACCGTCCAGGGCTCAACAACCAGGGAGGCACATAAGCATACCCAGCAGGCCATAGGGGAGGCATTCAGGTTTCGGATGCTGCCATGTCCAACCCCACCAGCTCAGCCATGGGACAAGGACAAGAGAGGAGTTACGACTGCTGCAGTAAATGGATGCTACAGGATCTGTGCCAGAGGCGAAAGATTATCTACTGGAACGCTGAGACTCGGTCAATCTTTATCCAGAAATTAGTCCGTTGGGATGCCCAGAATGATGTAGAGGATGATGAGGATCCCGCCGATATTGACCCAGAGGATTTAAACTATGTGCCACATCATGGATCTAGTGACAATCGGGAATCAACTTTGTCTAAAATGGCCCAAGCCATTTTTTTTTTTTTTTTTTGGATGCATTGGGGCCTAGATCCTCAAGAGAAGAGAGGGCTTGGGTTATGGAATATGTTTATGGGATGCTAGCACCAGCTGGTCGAGAAGGATGGTCCTGCTACCCAGCAGAAGCTGCACCAAAACAAAGAGGCCGCATGCTTGGAGCCCATCTGCCAGTCCAACCAGTCAACATATGCCGAGATGAACCAATGAGACCTGAGGAATGCTACTCCCAAGAAACCCCAATAGCTGAGGAAGTGGTTTATCCAGTCCACACCCTACGGCAGGTCGGACAACGTACACCAGCCAACCTCCATCCCCACATCCAGACGGTCAAGGTCGGGGATATACAGGCTCAGGGACTTCGAGACATTGGATCTTCCATCACTCTGGTAAGCCCAGTTATTGTTTCCCCGGAAGACCCTGTACCGGATTCCCAATTATCCATCTCCCTGCCTGAGGGCCAGCGCTCAGACATTCCTCTGGCATGTGTGCAGTTGGACCTAAGGACTGACCAGGGAGAGGTTGGGGTGGAGCTTGTGGACAGCCTCCCCACACCTGATATTTTGGGGACCAACCAGGAAGTGATCGATGTGGGGATTGTGAACATCCTCCCCATACCTGTCATTGTGGAGACTGACCAGAGCAAGGCTGATGTGGAGCTTATGGACACCGTCCCCACACCAGTTATTTCGGGAAAGGACCACGGAGAGGTTGATGTGAGACTTGTGAACAGCCTCCCCACATCTGTCATTGTGGACACTAATCAGAGCAAGGCTGATGTGGAGCTTATTGTTACGGGGGGACCGGCAGATTAGGACCAGGGGGTATATATCCTAATCGCCAGTCGGGGCCCACCGTGCTCCAGATGACAAAGGAGCTGCTGGCACCTGAGGGTTAGGCGGAGACTATAGAGCTGGATGGCTCTGAGATAACCCAGGAACTCTGGGAACCGGTCACGTGTGTTGGGACACGTCAGACCGGACGACAACCCGATTAGCGTTTTGGTGCACCTAGCGCTACACCAACCACGTGTGCAGGAAACACGTCAGGCCGGGTGGTAACCAGGTAGCGTTGACCAGCAGACCGCCACGAAAGCGCCCTGTCGGCCACGTGTGTAGGACACGTCAGGCCGAGCGGTCCTCCGATTAGTGTTTCTGGCCACCTCTCGACTGGCCACGTGTGTGTAGGACACGTCAGGCCAGATGGGTACACCAGTAGCGTTGACCGGGAAGCCGAGGAGGATAAGGAACACCCTGTTAACTCCACAGGGGTCCTGGGGTACGCTGTCCGTGCGCGTAGGGGGCACAACCGGACAGGTGGCGCAGCATGTGCGTTGTCCGTGTGCGTAGGGGGCACAATCGGACAGGTGGCGCAGCAGGTGCGTTGTCCGTGTGCGTAGGAGGCACAATCGGACAGGTGGCGCAGCAGGTGCGTTGTCCGTGTGCGTAGGGGGCACAATCGGACAGGAAGCACAGCAGCCGCAGCCCAGTTAACGCCACTGGGCTGCTATAGCAAGACTGGAACGGCAGGAGGGAAGCACGGCGCCTGACCCTGATGTGCCGAGCCACGAATCTTGGCGTGACAGGCACCGTTCGCCTAACCCTACCTACCACTTCCCAACATAGGCTTATGCCGCAATGAGGCTCTAACATGGAGGTGTACTCTGACTGAGCAAAAGTGAAGACTGCGCACCTCCATGTTGTCTCCAGCCCCTTTTATAACCTGGGTCCGCCCCAAACCCAGGGTGGAACCACCAAGGTCCAATAGCAGAGTGCCATGTCATCAGTGCCGTCACATGCGACCTATCCGGAACCGCCACGTCATTGATGACCTCATGGCAGCCACGCCCCAAACACTTCACCAGTCATCGTCTGACGACCAATACTGAGGTGTCAGATCATAGGGGCGGGCCTCTGCGAGCCAGTCCGGAGTTGCCACGTCATCAGGACACCTGACACCCTCTGCCCTATCAGGGCCTGCCACCTCACGGACATGCTCAGTGAGGTCCTTACCGGACCTAGCCTCTGGTGCACTAAGTGCCTGAGCATGCCCAGTAGCCTGAGCAACAGGCTCATAAAGCAGACTATCAGTTTGAGCATGCTCAGTAGGCACATCCCAGAACTTAGACACAGCACGAAGTCCAAGTACCTGTGCAAAGAGGCTGTTAGGGTTAATTGTGGGAGCATGCTCAGTAGCCTGAACTGAGGACTTAGTCTCAGACATAACACAATCAGGCTGAGCATGCTCACTAGGCAAAACACCGGGCTTAAACTCTGGCTGGGGTAAATCAGCGCACGCATGCGCACTAGCCACCTCTCCACACTTAGACGTGGTGGAAGGAACAGCCAACTGGACGACCCAAGGCACGGCCAAGAATGGCAGCCGGCGCCTGGGCGCAACAGGAACCGCAGCAGGCTTCTTGCGGCTATGGCGGCGCCAGTTCGTAACAGTACCCCCCCCTCTAGCGGCCCTCCCACTCAAATGGTCTATAGTCGCCACAGATACCACTGAGCGACGGGCGGAAGATGGAGACATGCAGTGGGAGCTACAAGACTCGGTCCACCGCATAATCACCCCAGACGACCAGTCGATATGTGGGGAATGTTGCTTCAACCAAGGAGTACCCAGCAGAATATCATCTGCACCCTTAGGGAGAACCAGAAATGAAATGGTCTCTCTATGCCCAGATGACATGGCAAGGGTAATGGGCACTGTCCGCTGGTGAATTACCTTGGGCAACAAGGACCCATCCAATACACGGACTCTCACTGGCCTTGGCATTTGCACCAGTGGGATGGCATGCCGCCGGGCAAAAGAAGAGGAGATGAAACTATCCCCAGCACCTGTGTCCACACTTGCCCTTGTGGACCATGTTGACCCCTTAAAGGAAATTGACGCGGGAAACGTCACCCTAATGGATGACGCAGAGTCCAGTCTACCTTCAGCTATGGTCACCAATCGCGGTCGCTTACCCTGACGCTTTGGGCAATGGTTGGCATAATGACCATACTGCCCACAAGCGAAACAGGAAATGCCCTTGCGACTCGAAGACCTAGCAACACCAACCCTAGCGATGTCCATAAATACAGAGATGTCCTCTAAGGGAGGTGCAGTAGGAGAGACCACTACAGTGGCTGAACAACCCTCTGGCCTGCGCTCCATCTGACGTTCGGAGGTCCGCAGGTCAATGCGGGTAGCCAGAGTCATGAGGCCCTCAAGGGTAGTTGGTACCTCACGCGACGCTAATGCGTCCTTCACGTGCGAGGCTAATCCCCTCCAGAACAGTGGAATGAGAGTCCTCTCTGACCACCCCAGTTCTGCAGCAAGTGTCCTGAAACTCACAGCATATTGACTTGAGGAGGTACGCCCCTGCTCCAAAGTCAGTAGCTGTAGGGCCGAGTCGTGAGTGACCTGAGGCCCCAGGAACACTTGTCGCAAGGACTCCAAAAACTCCTTAGAGTCCTGTACTACGGGGTCATTCCTCTCCCAGAATGGTGTAGCCCACTCCAGTGCTCTATCAGAGAGCAAGGAGATGATAAACCCCACCTTCGACCTCTCTGTAGGAAACCGTGCAGCCAACAGCTCTAGATGGACTGAGCACTGGTTCACGAATCCCCTACATGCCTTGCTGTTCCCCGTAAACTTGTTGGGCAGCGAGAGGTGAGGGAGGGTTGGAGTAGGCTTGGTGACTGACACTATTGCAGCCGCTTGAGCCACCACATCATCCATATCAGCAGCAAGAGCAGACTTCTCCAGAGACCTCACTCTGGCATCAAGCTGCAGCATGAACTGACGTAGCTGCTCCATCTCCGCCATGCCAGCCAGACCCTGGCGCAGTCTTACTGTTACGGGGGGACCGGCAGATTAGGACCAGGGGGTATATATCCTAATCGCCAGTCGGGGCCCACCGTGCTCCAGATGACAAAGGAGCTGCTGGCACCTGAGGGTTAGGCGGAGACTATAGAGCTGGATGGCTCTGAGATAACCCAGGAACTCTGGGAACCGGTCACGTGTGTTGGGACACGTCAGACAGGACGACAACCCGATTAGCGTTTTGGTGCACCTAGCGCTACACCAACCACGTGTGCAGGAAACACGTCAGGCCGGGTGGTAACCAGGTAGCGTTGACCGGAAGACCGCCACGAAAGTGCCCTGTCGGCCACGTGTGTAGGACACGTCAGGCCGAGCAGTGCTCCGATTAGCGTTTCTGGCCACCTCTCGACTGGCCACGTGTGTGTAGGACACGTCAGGCCAGATGGGTACACCAGTAGCGTTGACCGAGAATCCGAGGAGGATAAGGAACACCCTGTTAACACCACAGGGGTCCTGGGGTACGCTGTCCGTGCGCGTAGGGGGCACAACCGGACAGGTGGCGCAGCAGGTGCGTTGTCCGTGTGCGTAGGGGGCACAATCGGACAGGTGGCGCAGCAGGTGCGTTGTCCGTGTGCGTAGGAGGCACAATCGGACAGGTGGCGCAGCAGGTGCGTTGTCCGTGTGTGTAGGGGGCACAATCGGACAGGAAGCACAGCAGCCGCAGCCCAGTTAACGCCACTGGGCTGCTATAGCAAGACTGGAACGGCAGGAGGGAAGCACGGCGCCTGACCCTGATGTGCCGAGCCACGAATCTTGGCGTGACAGGCACCGTTCGCCTAACCCTACCTACTGCTTCCCAACATAGGCTTATGCCGCAATGGGGCTCTAACATGGAGGTGTGCTCTGACTGAGCAAAATTGAAGACTGCGCACCTCCATGTTGTCTCCAGCCCCTTTTATAACCTGGGTCCGCCCCAAACCCAGGGTGGAACCACCAAGGTCCAATAGCAGAGTGCCATGTCATCAGTGACATGCTCAGTGAGGTCCTTACCGGACCTAGCCTCTGGTGCACTAAGTGCCTGAGCATGCCCAGTAGCCTGAGCACCGGCTCAGAAAGCAGACTATCAGTTTGAGCATGCTCAGTAGGCACATCCCAGAACTTAGACACAGCACGAAGTCCAAGTACCTGTGCAAAGAGGCTGTTAGGGTTAATTGTGGGAGCATGCTCAGTAGCCTGAACTGAGGACTTAGTCTCAGACATAACACAATCAGGCTGAGCATGCTCACTAGGCAAAACACCGGGCTTAAACTCTGGCTGGGGTAAATCAGCGCACGCATGCGCACTAGCCACCTCTCCACACTTAGACGTGGTGGAAGGAACAGCCAACTGGACGACCTGAGGCACGGCCAAGAACGGCAGCCGGTGCCTGGGCGCAACAGGAACCACAGCAGGCTGCTTGCAGCTATGGCGGCGCCAGTTCGTAACACTTATGGACACCGTCCCCACACCAGTTACTTTGGGGTCTGACCAGGAAGAGGTCCATATGGAGTTTATGGACAGCCTCCCCACACCTGTTGTTTCGGGGACTAGCCAGGAGGAAGTTGAAGTGGGGTTCATAGATGGCCCCACCAAGCCTGTTGTTTTAGATACCACTCAAAGGGAAGGGAAAGTGGGGCTTGTGAGTTACCTGCTCACACCAGTCATTTTGGAGAATGACCTAGGACAAGGACTATCCAGTCAGTTTGAAGCAGCCGTCACCCACCTCCAAGCCAAGCAGGACCCTGATGTGGATCTTTCTAACATCTTTTCCAGAGATGGTTTGCATTCCCGGTCTCCATCATCCACTTCTGAGCCAAGAACCGTGAGTAAGCCTAACCACACTGTGGCTGTTGACTGGGGGAGGATTGATAGTGGGAGATTTGTGCAGGCCCAACTCATGGACCCCACCTTAGTGCTTGTCCGCAATATGGCTGCTCAACTTGGGCGAGGTAATCAGGGGGAGGTGTATAGATGCAAGCCTCTGTTGCTGACCTCACCATTAAAAAGGACAATGCCGTCAAGGGGAGAAGGATGATCGGAAGCCTATCATGTCTGGCTAATATTAAGAAGGGGGAGGAATGTGACGACATGGACTCTCATGGGTTAAAGTTTCTTAAAATCCTGCCAGACAGCATGATAGATTGTCTATAGATGGGGGAGAAGTCCCTCATTGTTTTTACAAGACTCTTGTTGACTCAATGTAATTGTGTTGGCCACTGAAAGCCAGACGTATTGTTCTCCAGACTTTTTCAGTAATCATTGTATTGTAGTTGTGTATTGATAATGTAATTACCTTAGTAGCCATTGTCTAGTTGGTGACTTGCCGACTCCATGTAGATATACTGAGTCTTTCTATGCACAGCATTTAAATGAACATTATCCATGCAGCTTGAAATTCATCCAATGGGAGAAGCAATCTTGTCCAACCAATCGATGAGGACGCAGTGTATCCTAAGGGAAGGTTATGGCTATAAAAGGGACTTCTTTAAGCCACCAGGGTTGATGAAGGTTGATGGATGCTGATGGATCCAGTCTAAGCTCTTTGGAGCTGACTAGAGGATCAGGATATCTTATGGCTTCAATCTAGGGACCCTCTCCGGTTGGAGACCATATCCACAGCCTAGGGATTTTGACTCCGGCTGCCAGGATTGTAACATCAAACCAGGACTACCTAAGGAGGACACTCAGGTTGGGACAGTTCAGTCACCTGTTACAGACTTTGCAGACCTCACACAGCTTCCTGAATCTGGCATTATTCCTTTCTCGGTGGGTGCCCGCCAAAAGCGGGGTGCTGCTGGACTGGAGTAAGCGGCCCTGGAAGCTCTGAGGCATGGACATTCTAAATCCCTGGTGAGCCAGCAGAAGGGTGAGACTCTGTTGCCTGTTACATTTGTGTGTTTTGCTGGTTATGTGTTATGTGCCGTTAATTGTTTGGGGATCCAATAAAGTCTAATTATTGTGGTTCCCTCACCCTGTGTTGTCTGAGTAGTGTTACGCCGATGGTTAAGGAGGCCGGCGTTCAGTTGGGATGAGCCCTGAGCCACGCTGTCTTTCTAATTGCAGCGGGTTTTAGTGGACGAGAGCACCCACTGAGCCCCGTGTCTCCACAGCTAGTACCAATGTCATGCTGTAGTGATCCTAGTCCTGGGCCAGAATTCCTAATATCAGCCAAACAGGCATATTTACTAGGTTGTGCCAGATCAGGACTAGGTTACCTGACACTTTCCCCCTACCTCTTCTTCCAACTGTTACCCAGCTACCCATCTCTGGGTCCTGACCTTCCCCACCTCCACCCTCCTCCATATCTCTGGCCCCAGCCAGAGTATTCTCAGTGAGCTCTAAACTCCTATCCAGGTTCGCAATACTCCTGAGTGTTGCAAGCTGCATATTTAGATCAGTTATCAGGGCTTCCAATTATGTAACATGCTGGGATCGAGTACAGACATATTCACCCTTGGACGAATGTTCAAGGCATGCATTCATCTCACAAGATACACAATTGGCAGCATGTCCTTGGAGCACCTATTAAATGGGGATGAACATGTACAGAGTAAAGCAAAAAAACAATGGAAAACTTACACAGCTATCACATTTATGATATTGTGTTTCAACTACGGCCTTACCTGCCCCCCTCAGACTTCACTGCATCCTTACAAGCTCAATAAAGGCTGCTTTACATCTTACAATTTCTCATATGATCACATTTGCGATCCCACCCACCCCCATCGTTTGTGCGGCACGGGCAATTTCCTGCCTGTGTCGCACAATGTTGTAACCCCCGTCACACGTACTTACCTTCCAAACGACCTCGCTGTGGGCGGCGAACATCCACTTACTGAAGGGGGAGGGACGTTCGGTGTCACAGCGTCGTCACACAGCGGCCGGCCAATAGAAGTGGAGGGGCGGAGATGAGCGGGACGTAAACATCCCGCCCACCTCCTTCCTTCAGCATTGCCGGCGGGACGCAGGTAAGCTGTGTTCATCGTTCCTGGGGTGTCACACAGAGCGATGTGTGCTGTCTCTGGAACAATGAACAACAGGACGTGGAATTTTTAGAAAATGAGCGACGTGTCAGCGATGAACGAGAAGGTGAGTATTTCTGCTCGTTCATAGCTGTCACACGCTACGATATCACTAACGATGCCGGATGTGCGTCACTTACGACTAGAGATGAGCCACCCTCTAAAGGCTCGAGTTCGGTTCATCGAACGGAGGCCGCGTTCGAGTTCGGTTCGATGAACCGTTCGACGAACCTCTCGAACCCCATTGAAAACAATGGGAGGCAAACACAAACACATAAAAACACATAGAAACCACCTTCAAAGGTGTCCAAACGGTGACTAACAACTCCCAAGACACTACAAACACATGGGAAAGTGACAAAGACATATACTCATGCAAAAACAAAATAGCTGGACGAGGAAAAAGAGGAGGAGACACGGATATATGAGTATATGCAAGTGAACATCGATGCCATTACTGTGCAACTTGATCCTTGCTCGTTTTAGTCTTCCAATCTGGATAAATTGCCTGAGCTCGCCACTTATGCCTTGGGGATCTTGTCGTGTCCCACAGCCAACGTTCTCTCGGAATGTGTGTTCAGTACTGCTGGGGATGTGCTGACAGATAAGCGCTTGCATCTGTCCACTGACAATGTGGACAGACTAACGTTCATCAAGATGAGGAAGTCAAAGATCACAAAGGACTTTCGGGAGGCAAAAGTCTGGTGTATTTTTGAGAGTGCTTCATGCAAAGCCTCTTTTTAAGATTGTGTAAGGATGCAATGTGGTAGATGGCCGGTATGTGTCACAGAGGGGGAAATCCTCTGTGATCTGAACCTGGAATGTTTCTCTGGGACTTGTAGTTCCATGAGGATTGTTGTACACATTCAGGGCTGGGTTCATGGGATGGTCAGAAGTGATGGGCGGGACTGACCATCCACATACCTCCCATACGTAGGTGTGTCTCATGGGATTTAATAGAGCTGTCATTTGTCACATGATCTCTGTGTGCTGGTGGGAGCCATCTTGGTTGGAGCACATGAGCAGGAGATCCTGTGCATACAGAGCTAGTGAGGGCTCTGAAATGTCAGGGAGCTGCAGAATCCACTGAGGCTGTGAGGAATTGGAACGTGTACAAGGGCCGGGATGTTGAGCCCAGTGTGAGAGTCTCCCTGGACTGGATGGAGGCAGACTGACAGCCTGCAAACCTACTGGCAGGTAACACCCCACAAAGGTGGACTTTACTGGCTGATGCCAGAGAATGAACTGTATGAACAATCAGCAGTTTAAACAGACAGTGAGACATTGTCCTGCGGGAAAGTGGCTGTGGCCCATTACACTGCGTGGTTTATGAGGATGTGAATAAATCACCGAGATTCTTTAGGTGACAAAGTGCTTGTGTGTGTCTTGATCCCGCTGCCAGACGTGTGCCCCAAGACGTTCAGGGCCCAGGTCGTTACATTATGGTGGAGAATGCGGGCATATGGCCTGGTTGCTAGGGGCAACACAGCCTGGTTGCTAGGGGCAACACAGCCTGGTTGCTAAGGGCAACGGCCTAGGACATATTCTTGTGGCTACGGACTGCTTGCTGTGGATCGGCGGGTCCACAAAAAAAAATAAAAAATTTTTGAAGCGGTTTGCGGTGGATCGGCGGGTCCACGAAACTGACGGCGCACTCAAGCAGCTTGCGGTGGATCGGTGGGTCCACGAAGTTCCGGGAAAGCTGAGCGACCATGAGTGGAGCCGCAAGCCTGGACGTTATGGAGGAGCTGTACCAGTTCCTTGTGTGTGGACAGCAGGAGCTGTCAGTGCGCAGAGATGTGGCAGCAGTGGACCAGTTTGTGAGTTCCCTTCTGGGGCCAGTACGGGCACAGGGTACCCAGGGAGATAAAGGGGAACGGTGTGAACTGGGATCTAAGGACACTGCAAGGAAGCCACAGAAAGCCCATAAGGGGGTGGAGTCCCATAAAGGGGTCGAGTCCCATAAAGGGGTGGTTGCCCATAAGGGGGTGGAGTCCCATAAAGGGGTGGTTGCCCATAAGAGGGTGGAGTCCCATAAAGGGGTGGATGCCCAAAAGGGGGAGGAGTCCCAGAAAGCGGTGGTCCCCCAAAATGGTGCAGAGCATCCCAAATCCAAGGGTGAAGTGGCACAGATGGACTGTAGCCAGGGACAACAGTGTTCATGCCACAAGTGTCCGGTTTGCGGTATAGACCACCCATCCGACGAGAAGCCACGTCTGTGTTCCGTGGAAGTGGATGGGGAATCTGTAACAGGGGTCGTAGACTCAAGGAGCTTGGTGACCCTGGTGAGGGCCACTTCTGATGTCAACTTGATTCCTGGAAGGAAGATCCACGTCATTATTGTGGGTGGGCTGCACCCACAATAATGAGACAGAATACCCAGTATCCAGCGTGGTCATTAAGACAGCCAGGGACAGTGGTTCTCATGATGTTCGTGTAGTCTCAGATTTACTGCACCCAATTATTATAGGTTGGGACTCTAAATTATTTGTGCACTTGTGGAAGCAGGGGGACGTATCCGGTTGCTTGTGTAAGAGCCAGAACAGCCCAAAGGAAACCCTACCACATTGGGAGGTGAAACTGGGTCCTGGTTGTGGAGTTATGTGTGGTAAGGAGGAGATAGTACCTTCTAAAATTGACTGTCCTAAGTAGAGATGAGCGAACCGGTCGCGGTTCGGCTCGAGGTCGGTTCGCCGAACGGAGCTCCCGTTCGAGTTCGGTTCGTCGAACGTTCGACGAACCGAACTCGAACGTATAGGCTATAATGGGAGGCAATCACAAACATATAAAAATGCATTATAAATGTACACAAACAGTTAATAAACATTGCCATAACACTTACCGGTCCTCGCGATCCCTTCTGCACTCTGTCTCCTGCCGCTATTCCATCCGATGATCGCTGAATCCTCCCGGTGACCTGCACTGCCAGCAGAGAAGCAGGACCTATCGTGACGTCAAAATAGCCATGTGACCAGTCACGTGGCTATTATCTCATTGGCTACAGACTGGTCACATGACTATGACACGTCATGTAGGACCTGCGAGTGCATCTCTCCGGTACACGGTGCACATATGTGTATCGCCGTGTACCGACGACATGCTCTAGCACACGGTCGACTCCCCGTTCCGTTAGGGACCGGCTGACACAGCCGGTCATTAACGGAGATCACCGTTGCCATAGCAACGCAGTTAGCGGTGACGTCACCGCTAACCGCGGCTCCGAGAGCACCGTTGCTATGGTAACGCGTCTGTCAGCGTTACCGCTAGCAGCCAGCAGTGATCACTCACGGAGTGAAGGCTGCACGCTGCTTCCCGATTGTAGTGAGCATTGTAGTTAGGATGGAGGTTCCCCAGCCCCAAGTGATGAGCTGGTGAATCTCATCCTTCCTCACTACAATCGTCACTACTACTACACTAGAAAGAAAGAAGACAGAAGAGCAGGATCGTGGAGGGCTGACAGGGGTAATAAAGATGGAGTCTCTAATGTGTCTGTGTATTTATTTCTATTAAAGTATTTTTTCTCTGTGTGGTGTCTTTTTTTAACCCTTTATTGGAGATTCTTAATGGCCGGGTCAAACGTGCCTGACATTAAGAATCTCTGGCTTAATACTGGCTGGTAAAACAAAGCCAGTATTAACTCATGATTACCCAACAAGCCACCCGGCTCCAGGGCTGTTGGAAGAGTTGGATACAGCGCCAGATGATGGCGCTTCTATGAGAGCGCCATTTTCTGGGACGGCTGCGGACTGAAATCCGCAGCAGAGGCGCCCACAAACCTCGGGCTAACCTGTGCTGCGGATTCCAATCCCCAGCTGCCTAGTTGTACCCGGCTGGACACAAAAATAGGGCGAAGCCCACGTCATTTGTTTTTTAATTATTTCATGAAATAAGTGAAATAATTAAAAAAAACGGGCTTCCCTATATTTTTGGTTCCCAGCCGGGTACAAATAGGCAACTGGGGGTTGGAGGCAGCCCGTGGCTGCCAGCTGTACCTGGCTAGCATACAAAAATATGGCGAAGCCCACGTCATTTTTTTGGTGGGCAAAAAACTTCTGCATACAGTCCTGGATGGAGTATGCTGAGCCTTGTAGTTCTGCAGCTGCTGTCTGCTCTTCTCCATACAGACAGACAGCAGCTGCAGAACTATAAGGCTCAGCATACTCCATCCAGGACTGTATGCAGAAGTTTTTTGCCCCCTGAAAAAATTATGTGGCTTCGCCATATTTTTGTATGCTAGCCAGGTACAGCAGGCAGGTACGGCTGCCCCCAACCCCCAGTTGCCTATTTGTACCCGGCTGGGAACCAAAAATAAAGGGAAGCCCTTTTTTTATTATTTCATGAATTTCATGAAATAATTAGAAAACAAATGACGTAGGCTTTGCCCCATTTTTGTGTCCAGCCAGGTACAACTAGGCAGCTGGGGATTGGAATCCGCACCACCGGTTGGCCTGAGCTTTCTGGGCCCCACTGCTGCGAATTGCAGTCTGCAGCCACCTCAGAAAATGGCATTTTCATAGAAGCGCCATCTTCTGGCGCTGTATCCAACTCTTCCAGCACCTGCCTGCTATACCTGGCTAGCATACAAAAATATGGCGAAGCTCACGTCCTTTTTTTGTAGCTTTTTGGCAAAAAAAAAAAAAAAAATGCTTCCCTGGATTTTCCATTGCCAGTGAAGGTAACACCAAGCAGTGGGGGTTAGCAGCCAGTAGCTGCTTGGATTACCCTTAGCTAGCAATACAAAAAATGCAGTGGGAGCTAACATATATTTTTTTTAATTATTTATTTAAATAACTAAAAATAAAATGGGCTTCCCTGTATTTTGATTGCTGGACATCACAGTGCTGTAAAAATAAATCTTTAAAAAAATGACGTAGCGCTCCGCGGTATTTTTGATTCTCAGCGCAGATAAAGCAGACAGCTATGGGTTGCCACCCCCATCTGCCTGCCGTTACCTTGGTTGGCAATCAAAATACAGGGAAGCCCATTAATTTTTTCTATTTAAAAAATAGTTAAAAAAAAAAAATTACGTTGGGTCCCCCCATTTTTGATAGCCAGCTAGGGTAAAGCAGACGGCTGTAGCCTGAAAACCACAGCTGGCAGCTTTACCGTGGTTGGGGATCCAATGTGGAGGTCCCCTCAGGCTCTTTTTTATAATTATTTTATAAATATTAATAATTACACAATAAAAGTAGGGGACCCCCCAAATTGGATCACCAGCCAAGGTAAAGCGGACAGCTGTGGTCTGGTATTCTCAGGGTGGGAAGGTCCATAGTTATTGGGCCTTCACAGCCTAAAAATAGCAGGCCGCAGGCACCCCAGACGTGGCGCATCCACTAGATGCGCCAATCCTGGCGCTTCACCCCAGCTCATCCCGTGCCCTGGTGCAGTGGCAAACGGGGTAATAAATCGGGTTGATACTAGCTGTAAAGTCACCTGAGATCAAGCCCAGCAGTTTGTGATGTCATGGCGTCTATTAGATACCCAACATCATAAACTGTCAGTACTAACAAAAACAAAAAATCGACAAAAGAAATTTATTTGAAAAAACAGTCCCCAAAACATTTCCTCTTTCACCAATTTATTGTAAGAAAAAAAATAAAGGGGTCCCACGACGACTCTGGACCGTCTAGAATATGGGGGGGAGACACTCAGGGAACGTATCCCCCATTTTCTAGGAGTGCGGACCCTTCATGTGAGGAGTGTGGGTGCAATGAATCTGCACTCACTCTCCCCGGGTCCACAGCAGCAGAGTCCATGTCGTAATGGTTGCTACCAAAGCTGCAATGCCCTGCTCATGAGGTAAGGGCATGCCTAATCAGGAGAACTACTGTAGAGGAAGCTCTGCTCACTGGTATATAGGTGCTCAGAGGTAATAATAGATAAAATTAGTGAGTAACCTCGGCACTCTATATCTCCCAGACTAAGTCAGTAAGTCACAATGGATAGTAATGCAAAATCACTCTTTATTGGTCCGTATTAAGAAATTTTTTTTTTCATAAGCATATATGTTTTTGTCCAAAACAAGTTACAAATGACGTTTCGGCCTGAGCCTTCGTCAGATTGGACTTATCTGCATGTAATCATGAAAAATGACAATAATCAGTATCACATAAGAGTGAGAGAACAATAACATAAACTCGAACAATGTAGAGGTACAATTGGGATGCAGCAAAAAAATTGCAACACAGCAAGAAATGAAACACATGATACAAATGTCATAATACAGTACAAGGACAATATAGTAATGACAAATATGGGGTCAGAGTAGACTTAGACAGCTCTGGTACGAAAGAGATGTCAATCATAAAGTAACATGTGCAGTAGGTGTAGAGCTACACTATGCATGGCAGAGCTAATGGGTAGACCGACCATAGAAAAAGTAGAGAAAAAGTGGAGAAAAAGTGGAGAATAAGTGGAACATAAGAGGAGAAAAAGTGGAGAAAAAGTGGAGAAAAAAGTGGAGAAAAAGTGGAGAAAAAGTGGAGAAAAAGTGGAGAAAAAGTGGAGAAAAAGTGGAGATTAAGAGGAGAAAAAGTGGAGAAAAAAGTGGAGAAAAAAGTGGAGAAAAAGTGGAGCATAAGAGGAGAAAAAGTGGAGAAAAAGTGGAGAAAAAAGTGGAGAAAAAGTGGAGCATAAGAGGAGAAAAAGTGGAGATTAAGAGGAGAAAAAGTGGAGAAAAAGTGGAGAAAAAGTGGAGCATAAGAGGAGAAAAAGTGGAGAAAAAAGTGAAGAAAAAGTGGAGAAAAAGTGGAGCATAAGAGGAGAAAAAGTGGAGAAAAAGTGGAGAAAAAGTGGAGAAAAAGTGGAGCATAAGAGGAGAAAAAGTGGAGAAAAAGTGGAGAAAAAGTGGAGCATAAGAGGAGAAAAAGTGGAGAAAAAGTGGAGAAAAAGTGGAGAAAAAGTGGAGCATAAGAGGAGAAAAAGTGGAGAAAAAGTGGAGAAAAAGTGGAGAATAAGTGGAACATAAGAGGAGAAAAAGTGGAGAAAAAGTGGAGAAAAAAGTGGAGAAAAAGTGGAGAAAAAGTGGAGAAAAAGTGGAGAAAAAGTGGAGAAAAAGTGGAGATTAAGAGGAGAAAAAGTGGAGAAAAAAGTGGAGAAAAAAGTGGAGAAAAAGTGGAGCATAAGAGGAGAAAAAGTGGAGAAAAAGTGGAGAAAAAGTGGAGAAAAAGTGGAGAAAAAGTGGAGCATAAGAGGAGAAAAAGTGGAGAAAAAGTGGAGAAAAAGTGGAGAAAAAGTGGAGCATAAGAGGAGAAAAAGTGGAGAAAAAGTGGAGCATAAGAGGAGAAAAAGTGGAGAAAAAGTGGAGAAAAAGTGGAGAAAAAGTGGAGCATAAGAGGAGAAAAAGTGGAGAAAAAGTGGAGAAAAAGTGGAGAAAAAGTGGAGAAAAAGTGGAGAATAAGTGGAACATAAGAGGAGAAAAAGTGGAGAAAAAGTGGAGAAAAAAGTGGAGAAAAAGTGGAGAAAAAGTGGAGAAAAAGTGGAGAAAAAGTGGAGAAAAAGTGGAGATTAAGAGGAGAAAAAGTGGAGAAAAAAGTGGAGAAAAAAGTGGAGAAAAAGTGGAGCATAAGAGGAGAAAAAGTGGAGAAAAAGTGGAGAAAAAAGTGGAGAAAAAGTGGAGCATAAGAGGAGAAAAAGTGGAGATTAAGAGGAGAAAAAGTGGAGAAAAAGTGGAGAAAAAGTGGAGCATAAGAGGAGAAAAAGTGGAGAAAAAAGTGAAGAAAAAGTGGAGAAAAAGTGGAGCATAAGAGGAGAAAAAGTGGAGAAAAAGTGGAGAAAAAGTGGAGAAAAAGTGGAGAAAAAGTGGAGAAAAAGTGGAGCATAAGAGGAGAAAAAGTGGAGAAAAAGTGGAGAAAAAGTGGAGCATAAGAGGAGAAAAAGTGGAGAAAAAAGTGGAGAAAAAGTGGAGAAAAAGTGGAGAAAAAGTGGAGAAAAAGTGGAGCATAAGTGGAGAAAAAGTGGAGAAAAAGTGGAGAAAAAGTGGAGAAAAAGTGGAGCATAAGAGGAGAAAAAGTGGAGAAAAAAGTGGAGAGAACGTGGAGAAAAAAGTGGAGAAAAAGTGGAGCATAAGAGGAGAAAAAGTGGAGAAAAAAGTGGAGAAAAAGTGGAGAAAAAGTGGAGAAAAAGTGGAGCATAAGAGGAGAAAAAGTGGAGATTAAGAGGAGAAAAAGTGGAGAAAAAGTGGAGAAAAAGTGGAGAAAAAGTGGAGAAAAAGTGGAGAAAAAAATGGAGAAAAAGTGGAGAAAAAGTGGAGAGAAAGTGGAGAAAAAAATGGAGAAAAAGTGGAACACCCTTTGGTACCTTTCATGTGGCACTAAGGGGTGCTTAGCTTTGTATTTAGCCAAAAAAATGAAAAAAAAATGACATAGGGTTCCCCCTAGTTTTGTAGCCAGCTAGGGTAAAGCAGACGGCTGCAGCCTGCAGACCACAGCTGGCAACCTCACCTTGGCTGGTAATCCAAAACTGAGGGCACCCCACGCTGTTATTTTAAATTAAATAAATAATTAAAAAAAAAAACACGTAGGGGTCCCCCAAAATTGGATCACCAGCCAAGGTAAAGCAGACAGCTGGGGCCTGATATTCTCAGACTAGGGAGGTCCATGGTTATTGGAATCTCCCCAGCCTAAAAATAGCAGGCCGCAGCCGCCCCAGAAGTGGCGCATCCATTAGATGCGCCAATCCTGGTGCTTCGCCCCAGCTCATCCCGCGCCCTGGTGCGGTGGCAAACGGGGTAATATTTGGGGTTAATACCAGATGTGTAATGTCACCTGGCATCAAGCCCTGGGGTTGGTGAGGTCAGGCGTCTATCAGATACCCGACATCGCCAACCCAGTCAGTAATAAAAAAAAATAGACGACAAACACATTTTTATTTGAAAAAACACTCCCCAAAACATTCCCTCTTTAACCAATTTATTAGATTGAAAAACAAATCCAGGTCTGGTGTAATCCAAGGGGTTGCCATGACGATCCACACTGTCCCAGTCAATGAAGAGCAGGATGTTCCCCATTGACTGGGAGAGCAGTGCAGTGACCTGAGCTAACATCAATGGGTCAGCCCAGGTCACTGCAGGGGGGTGACAAGTGCTGCTGTCAGCGAGGTACATTACCTGCGCTGATCTCCAGCACACTGACAGCCCCTGTCACTGAGGTCAATGACCGGCGCCTTCACAGCAAGTATCGCGAGAGGTCCGTGACGTCACCGCTAGTCAGTCTCGGGTCGGAAGCGATAGGTGATGTGACAAGCGGCGGCCATGGAGGACAGTGACAGCGCTGAGGTCGGGATGGCGGGACTTCATCACCGCAGGTAAGCCGAGCGAGCGAGCGAGCGAGCGAGCGGGCGGGCGGGGGGGGATGGGGGGGATGGGGGGGGATGGGGGGGGGGGATGTGTGTGTGTGTGTGTGTTTGTGTATGTATGTGTACATGCCGCGGGCAGGAGGGGGCGGAGCGAGCTGAGCGGGAAAGTGTGGGCTTCCTGCACGTAACTAAGATAAACATCGGGTTACTAACCAAAGCGCTTTGCTTGGATACCCGATGTTTATCTTGGTTACCAGCTTGTGGCAGGCTGCCAGCGATGGCTCCTGCACACTGTAGCTGTAAAAAGCCCTGCTTTTTGCTGCTAGAACCGTTCTCGAACGTATCTAGAACTATCGAGCTTTTGCAAAAAGCTCGAGTTCTAGTTCGATCTAGAACATGCCCCAAAATCACTCGAGCCGCGAACTGGAGAACCACGAACCACGAACCGCGCTCAACTCTAGTCCTAAGTTAGGGGTGACCAAAGAAAATGGACGGACCCAACTTAGTGACATAGGGACTAAGGGAATAACCAATAGTGTGACCGTTAAAAACGGGGTAGCTCCAGAAAGGGAGGCAGATATCTGGTTAAGTGGGGACATGATAGTCCAGGACGCCAGGGGGAGTGACGATGACTCCAGAATGGACACTGACTCTTATAAAAGGACAAGAGAGTGCAGTGAGGTACAGACAATTGAGAAGGGTAAAACCTCCTCCAGACGCCGGAGACGTAATAAGCGCCAAAAGCTCGTGCAAGGTATACCGTCTGAGGGTGCAGAGAAAGTGAAGTACCTGGTCGAGGAAAACACGTTGCCAGTAGCAACTGCTAAGGTAGAGTCAGACAGCGATGTCCTACACAAGAAAGAGGTATCAGAAACTGAACTGACACATTGTAACGACAGACATCAGCAGGGTGAAATGTCAAAAAATGAGCCAACCAAAGCAGTAATGGTGGTGTCTCCTATAGATTCCAAGCATGAAGCAGAAGGTCTGTCGGACGAGAGCACTGTAGGAGGTGAAATCCTAGAGGGTAATACAGGACAAGGAATCCTGGAGAAAGTTGGTGAAGTACAAATCCATAGAGGTCATGGTGAGCAGACCGGTAAATTACCCAGTGTTGGGGTGATGAAGGGTGAAAACGGGGCCAAAGGTCTAAGAGGAACAGAGTACCACGCTGAAGGGTGTGACACCCTTGCAGAAAAAAAGAGGACTGAATGTGACAC
Source organism: Anomaloglossus baeobatrachus (assembly GCF_048569485.1). Classification (NCBI taxonomy): domain Eukaryota; kingdom Metazoa; phylum Chordata; class Amphibia; order Anura; family Aromobatidae; genus Anomaloglossus; species Anomaloglossus baeobatrachus. Next base: position 210,554,321 of record NC_134357.1, on the reverse strand, counting down.
TGCAGAGACCCGCAAGGAAGTTGAAGGTAACGCAGTGAAGACCCAAGAGACAGCTGGTGCTGCAAAAGTGAAAAGAGTCTCTGATGAGGTGAAGTCTGGACCAGAGGTCTTATCAGGAATTGATAGCCTGAGTGACCTGCCTGGTAAGACCAAGATGGAAGACATAGAGATGGTCTTGGTTAAGAACAATAGCAAACCCAAAGGCTCTGAGGCTGGAGCTGACCCGGAGGAGTGTGTAACTCAAGAGGTGGAGCCGTGCATGAGAGAAAAAGATAGATGCAAGAGACCAAAGGAATGGTCTAATTTCCTTGAAGGTCAAGAAACCTGTCCATTCTTTAAGTGCATGGTAGATGTGCCCGAAGACCTAAGAGAAGCCTGTGCCCATAAGTCGATGCATGAGAAGTTTAAGAAGGCTGTAGGGGCCTGTGAAGTGTACTTTGCCCCAGAAACTTGTCAGTTGGTGGTGTGCTCTGCCAGTAATGTCACAAAGAAGCGAGTGGCTATCCTGATTGACATGCACCTGCAGTGTCTTCGCACAAAATGGCTCATCTCGACACAGATGGAAGAAGACACCAGACGCTTGGAGTGTATGAAGCAGCTCACTGCAGAATTTGAGGAAGTTGTGGTGGTGAAGAAATCATTAATTGGGCTCGCATTAAGAGCGCTGAAAAGTAACATTCAGCAAGCCAGGAAGGTTCCAGGTATTACAGCGATTGAATTAGAAAAGCACAGTGGAACATTCCAAATCTATGGGAAAACTGAAGAAGCAGTGAAAACAGCTCGAAGGCTGTTGGACTTTGTGGAAGAGGTCACACAAGTGCCCAGAGAACTTGTCAAGAAACTGATTGGCAGAACTGGAAGAGTCATGCAGGAGATGGTTGATACATCCGGTGTGACGAGAGTAAGACTTAAGGTTTATCATAAAGCCAGGTTACCCTGTGAAGTTGGTATGGTTCCATGTGTCATGGCGGGAACAAAGGAGTGTGTTGAAAACGTACGAGTTCTCCTAGAATACCGCCTGGGATACCTGGAAGAACTAAAGCAAATGGATCTTGAAAGACAGAAGATTGCAGAGACACTTTGTCAAGTGAGTTTGAGGTCACGACCGCTTTCGGGCCAGGGCCCAGAGAAGAAGTGTGGTCCACCTGATGAACGTGTTGCCTTCACTGGCAAGGGAAGTAGGTCCTGTAGGGAAAGGAGCCTAGGTCATAGAAGACCTACGTATAAATCAGGCTATGGCACAGACTCTGAAGGGTCCAAGCCCTCTAAAACAAAATCTAAAAGAAAAGATGGAGGGAGTGACTGGTCCATAGCCAAAAGTGGTGGTGGGAAAAGGCGGAGATGGAAAGGTGACCTAAGACGTCATGAGAGAAGAGGCCATAGTAGATTGGCAAACAGAGAGTGTGCAGGGTCTAGTTGTGGGAGATCTCCTGTCGGCTCGGTTGTGAGGTACCTGGACAAGAGCCCCTCTAGTGGACTGGTTAGCGCAGAGTCAGGCCGCACGGTAGTTTTGACTGATGGGGTGTCTCACTACCACACTGACCGTTGGAGACAGTTATGGAACGATATGTCGGACCGGCGGACGTGTCTGAGAAGAGGGTTCACTGAGGAGGGTTTGGTGACAGTGGCAGATGGTCGGTCAGGAGCAGAAACTCAAAGTTTTCGTAGAGGGCCCATTCGACTGGTAGGGTATGGTTTCCCTAATGCCCTGTCTCAGGGTCACTGTAGGTTGTCGAGTGTTCCACCCTACAAGTTGGAACAGAGGGGGGGGATATGTAAGGATGCAATGTGGTAGATGGCCGGTATGTGTCACAGAGGGGGAAATCCTCTGTGATCTGAACCTGGAATGTTTCTCTGGGACTTGTAGTTCCATGAGGATTGTTGTACACATTCAGGGATGGGTTCATGGGATGGTCAGAAGTGATGGGCGGGACTGACCATCCACATACCTCCCATACGTAGGTGTGTCTCATGGGATTTAATTGAGCTGTCGTTTGTCACATGATCTCTGTGTGCTGGTGGGAGCCATCTTGGTTGGAGCACATGAGCAGGAGATCCTGTGCATACAGAGCTAGTGAGGGCTCTGAAATGTCAGGGAGCTGCAGAATCCACTGAGGCTGTGAGGAATTGGAACGTGTACAAGGGCCGGGATGTTGAGCCCAGTGTGAGAGTCTCCCTGGACTGGATGGAGGTAGACTGACAGCCTGCAAACCTACTGGCAGGTAACACCCCACAAAGGTGGACTTTACTGGCTGATGCCAGAGAATGAACTGTATGAACAATCAGCAGTTTAAACAGACAGTGAGACATTGTCCTGCGGGAAAGTGGCTGTGGCCCATTACACTGCGTGGTTTATGAGGATGTGAATAAATCACCGAGATTCTTTAAGTGACAAAGTGCTTGTGTGTGTCTTGATCCCGCTGCCAGACGTGTGCCCCAAGACGTTCAGGGCCCAGGTCGTCACAATTGCAACTTGGGGACAACTGATGCCAGTCAAGTGGTGTGTTTGTGTGTGTGTGTGTGTGTGTGTGTGGCCCAATTTTTGGAAACGAGGGAGACTGTGGTTGAAGTCCCCTTGTTTTTTTCAAAAATAACCAAGATGAACAAGTCATAGATCACAGTGGACTTTTCTACCCCTGTGTCAGCCAGGGGAGGCGAAAGTCTGGTGTATTTTTGAGAGTGCTTCATGCAAAGCATCTTTTTAAGATTGAAACTGGGGGACAACTGATGCCAGTCAAGTGGTGTGTGTGTGTGTGTGGCCCAATTTTTGGAAATGAGGGAGACTGTGGTTGGAGTCCCCTTGCTTTTTTCAAAAAGAACCAAGGTGAAAAAGTCATGGATCACAGAGGACTTTTCTACCCCTGTGTCAGCCAGGGGAGGCGAAAGTCTGGTGTATTTTTGAGAGTGCTTCATGCAAAGCATCTTTTTAAGATTGCAACTGGGGGACAACTGATGCCAGTCAAGTGGTGTGTGTGTGTGTGTGTGGGGCCCAATTTTTGGAAATGGGGGAGACTGTGGTTGGAGTCCCCTTGCTATGTTTTACATGATTTTAGAAGGGCATGACATGCCTAAGAGGTTGGCTTTCAGCATCTGCAAACTGTTGGCTACATAAATGCTGCTTTTCCAACTTTTTGAACAGAGGATTTTTGAGACCTTATGCCCATCGCAGTGCCCCAAGAGCCGATGCCCAGTAGCCACTCCTTCTCCAAGAAAGGCATGCCCGCGCTACACCAGCATGTCGCACACTACTAGAGTTGAGCGCGGTTCGTGGTTCGAGGTTCTCCAGTTCGCGGCTCGAGTGATTTTGGGGGCTGTTCTAGATCGAACTAGAACTCGAGCTTTTTGCTAAAGCTCGATAGTTCTAGATACAATCGAGAACGGTTCTAGCAGCAAAAAAAAAACAGCTAATTCCTAGCTGGCTTTCCGCTGTAATAGTGTAAGTCACTCTGTGACTCACACTATTATAACATTTCAGTGTATAGTGTGCAGGAACAGCGCATTCAGATCACTGCTGTATTTATATCTTTAAACTTGTCAAAAAGTTGGATATTGACTAAAAGGGCCACTTAATGTGGTGGTTATGGTGGTCTCCTAAAAAGAGTCACCCCTTGGCTGGGCCCTTCCCGGAGGGATATTTGGCTGGTTTCTGTGTTGAGACTCCTAACAGAGGCTCCACGGACCTTTTTGATTTGCATATTTCCCAGGGGGCAATGTACCTAGGATTTCAATGTCTTGAGCACCCTCGCTGGCTGCCGGCAGTGTTTTCTCTGGCTGTTCTCCCCGAGATCAGTGATTGTTTTGTTTTGTTGGTCTACTAGGCATTGCTCCCACCCGGCCAGAATCCTACTCCACACTGATGAGTGGCAATACCCCGAAACGGCTGTCTGTGGATGGATACCTGGCCTTGGTATTTCCCTAGTCATATCTTTAAACTTGTCAAAAAGTTGGATATTGACTAAAAGGGCCACTTAATATGGTGATTATGGTGGTCTCCTAAATAGAGTCACCCCTTGGCTGGGCCCTTCCCGGAGGGATATTTGGCTGGTTTCTGTGTTGAGACTCCTAACTAGAGTTGAGCGCGGTTCGAGGTTCTCCAGTTCGCGGCTCGAGTGATTTTGGGGGCTGATCGAACTAGAACTCGAGCTTTTTGCTAAAGCTCGATAGTTCTAGATACGTTCGAGAACGGTTCTAGCAGCAAAAAGACAAGCTAATTACTAGCTGGCTTTCCGCTGTAATAGTGTAAGTCACTCTGTGACTCACACTATTATGAAATTTCAGTGTATAGTGTGCGTGAACAGCGCATTCAGATCACTGCTGTATGGATAATGGCGATCGCCATTTTTTTTTTTTCCTTGTCTTCCTTCCCTAAGCGCACGCGTGTTGTGGGGCGGGCCAGCATGTAAGCCAATCCCAGACACACACACAGGTAAGTGGACTTTTAGCCAGAGAAGCAACGGCATGTGTGATAGGATGTCCATGTCACATGTCCCTGCATTATAAAACCGGACATTTTCCTCCAGCACGCCATTATCTGCCTTCTGCGTCCTTAGTGTCAGACATCACTGGCGCAGCTCCTATCGCCGATACCGCTGTATACGCTCCATACACAGCGCTGGACAGCTTAGGGATAGCACTTTCTATCAGTCCTTTTAAGGGCTCATACCGGCAGGGTCAGAGCCATAGGTGACAGGTCCGTGAAAACAGAGTTTAACAGCTGCACAAGATGACAGCGTCTGTGTAGCTAAGGTCAGGGATTTCCTCGCTGCATTTCCCCATTAGGAGGGATAGAAAGGCAGGCTTCCTTTCCTCTACCCAAAGACCCACAACCCTGCCACTGTACCCTCCTGCCCTTTGCACACTCCAACTCATTGTTACTAAGCCATTATACTAGCAAACACTGAGTGAACTTAGTGGCATCCTAAACGTGGCTGTTGGACTTCTGTATCGTCCCACAAGTGCAAAGATATTTGCAGCACGTCTGTCTGCATTGTACACTCAAACTCATTGTTACTAAGCCATTATACTAGCAAACACTGAGTGAACTTAGTGGCATCCTAAACGTGGCTGTTGGACTTCTGTATCGTCCCACTAGTGCAAAGATATTTGCAGCACGTCTGCCTGCATTGCACACTCAAACTCATTGTTACTAAGCCATTATACTAGCAATTTATGCTGCCAGTTTAAGGGCCGTAGTTGCACTGTCAGGGATAATTATTCTTTATTATTCTGCTGTTAATAAAGCTAGACCACCGCTGCAATCTACACCACCTCTCAATTTTTACTACCACATTTTAAGTGCACAATCTTGTCGCAATCAACATGAGTGGCAAAATGACAGATGTTGGTGGAAAGGGGAAGAGGCGTGTTGGAAAAGGAAAAAAAGGGTTTGTCCGTGGGGAAGGTGGCAAAGCTCCATTAACATCTGCTGAAGATAGACCATCTACCAGCAAAAGTTAGATGTCTACTACTTACCGTGGACAATCCGATGTGCTCCCTTTTTTACGGACACGAACAACAGGAACAAAGGTAGATGATGGCCAAAAAAAAAAAATGCTTGAATGGATCTCAAGTGGTCCAACAAGTGCCCTCTCAGCCACCTCAACTACCGCATCCAAAAAACACCAGTCCTCTGAGTTGTCATCCCAATCAAACTTGCTTTCTCCCAGCTCTGAAGTCTCCATCAGCCCTGCACAGTATGGTGGAAGTGAGATGGCTGAGTCTGCAGAGCTGTTCAGTCACACTATAGCCTGGGAATCAGAGGTCTGCTCCCAAGCTACAGTGAATAAAGACCAGGAAATGGTCTGCAGTGATGCCCAGAACCTTTGTGACTCTGATTCAGGCCATGAGGACCAAGTTTCAGAGCATAATGTTGACCCTTTGTCACAAACTGTAACACCTGTGGTTATAGACAATGAGGAACATACTGATGACAATGAGACGCAGATACCAGATTGGGATGACAACTTAAATATTCGGTCAGGGCAAGAAGAGGCTCGGTCTGAGGGTGAGGGGAGTGCAAACACAACAATTGATGAGGAAGTTCTAGATCCCACCTACTGTCAACCCACAGTCAGGCACTCGAGAAGGTCAACAGAGGCGATGGAGGAGGATGCAACCGACGACGAAGTTACCTTGCGCCTTCCTGGACAGAGTCGGAGCACTGGTAGCACGTCTACAACTGCATCCTCAGCCACCACTCTGCCTCTGAGCACTAGTCGGGGGGGCTCAGCAGGTCGCATGCCCTCTAAGCCTTGCCTAGCCTGGTCCTTTTTTGACATAGTAAAAGATCGCCCAAATTATGTAATCTGTAAAATTTGTCGTGATTCTGTTAGTAGAGGGCAAAACCTCAGCAGTTTGACAACTTCTTCCATGAATCGTCACATGAATAAATATCATATGTCCCAGTGGGAAGCTCACCGTGCTGCAATGCGGCCTAGCGGAGCGAACAATCCACCGCCTGCCCCTTCCAGTGCATCTGCGCGCTCTTCATCTTCTAGGACTGTGGGGACAGCTGTCACACCTGGTTTTCCACGCACAACTTCCACCACTGTAACCGCAACAGGCAGTTTGCTTGGTAGGTCGTCAGTTGGTTTGGAAGGGGAAACAAGTGCGTGTGTACAGCTCTCTCAGACATCGATAGCACCAACGTTGGATGAAGGCAACATCATGTCTCCACCTGCACTTTCCTCACAAACCTGCATTTTTCCAGGGACACCCTACTCAACACAGTCTACACACAGCAGCCAGATCTCTGTCCCTCAGATGTGGACAAATAAAAGGCCATTTCCTGCGACCCATGACAAAGCTAAGAGGTTGACTTTATCCCTCTGTAAGCTCTTGGCTACCGAAATGCTGCCTTTCCGCCTGGTGAACACACAGGATTTTAGAGACCTTATGTCTGTCGCTGTGCCCCAGTACCAGATGCCTAGTCGCCACTACTTCTCTAAGAAAGGTGTGCCCGCGCTACACCAGCATGTCGCACACAACATCACCGCTTCCTTGAGAAACTCTGTGTGTGAACGGGTGCATTTTACCACCGATCCTTGGACCAGTAAGCATGGACAGGGACGTTACATGTCGCTGACTGGGCACTGGGTAACTATGGTGATAGATGGTGAAGGGTCTGCTGCACAAATCTTGCCGTCCCCACGACTTGTGTGTCAATCCTCTGTCTGTCCAAGTTCCGCCACTGCTTCTGCCTCCTCCACCTCATCTGTGTCCTCCACCTCCACCCCAAGCCTGCCTGGTCAGGCCACCAGCGTTCTCACTGCCCAGAAGGAATCACGCACCCCTCATTACTATGCTGGCAGCAGAGCGCAACGTCATCAGGCGGTCTTTAGCTTGACATGTCTTGGGAATAAGAGTCACACAGCTGAGAAGTTGTGGTCAGCTCTGCGGTCCGAGTTTAATAAATGGTTGTCTCCACTCAACCTGCAGCCTGGTAAGGCCGTGTGTGACAATGCTGCAAACCTGGGTGCGGCCCTTCACCTGGGCAAGGTGACACACGTACCTTGTAGGGCTCACGTGTTGAACCTTGTTGTCCAGCAATTTTTAACACACTATCCCGGCCTAGATGGCCTTCTGACCAGGGCACGAAAACTGTCTGCTCACTTCCGCCGTTCAAGCACCGCAGCTGAGTGACTTGCATCGCTCCAGAAGTCTTTCGGCCTGCCGGTTCATCGCCTGAAATGCGATGTGCCGACACGCTGGAATTTGACTCTCCACATGTTACAGCGACTGTGGCAGCACCGCCGAGCCCTGGTGCAATACGTCATGACGTATAGCCTGGGCCAACGAGATGCAGAGGTGGGGCAGATCACCCTGATGGAGTGGTCTCAGATCAAGGACCTATGCACCCTTCTGCACAGTTTCGACATGGCGACGAATATGTTTAGCGCTGACAATGCCATTATCAGCATGACAATTCCAGTCATTTACATGCTGGAGCACACGGTAAACACTATTCGGAGTCAGGGTGTGGGACAACAGGAAGGGGAGGAACTACAGGAGGATTCATATGCGCAAGACACAACAACATCACCAAGGTCCAGACGTTCATCATCACCAACGCGGCAGGCATGGGACCATGGGGGACAGGGATCAACAAGGGCGCATGGTAGCAGGCGAAATGTTGAGGAAGGTGCAGGAGAACATGAAGAAATGGAGGACGAACTGTCCATGGACATGGAAGACTCAGCAGATGAGGGAGACCTTGGTCAAATTTCAGTTGAAAGAGGTTGGGGGGAGATGTCAGAGGAAGAAAGAACGGTTAGCACCTCTATGCCACAAACACAGCGTGAACTAGGTTCGCATGGCTGCGCAAGACACATGAGTGCTTTCTTGCTGCACTACCTCCAACATGACCCTCGTATTGTCAAAATTAGAAGTGATGATGACCACTGGCTTGCCACACTATTAGATCCCCGGTACAAGTCCAAATTTTGTGACATAATTCCAGCAATAGAAAGGGACGCACGTATGCAGGAGTATCAGCAGAAGCTGTTACTCGATCTTAGCTCGGCTTTTCCACCAAACAACCGTGCAGGTGCAGGAAGTGAATCTCCCAGTTGTAACTTGACAAACATGGGACGGTCTCGTCATCTTCAACAGTCTACCCGTACCAGTAGGACTGTATCTGGTGCTGGTAACAGCAATTTTATGGAATCTTTTCATAATTTTTTTAGACCCTCCTTTGCAAGGCCAACAGAGACAACAAGTCTAACACATAGTCAACGGCTGGAGAGGATGATACAGGAGTAACACCAAATGAACATCGATGCCATGACTTTGCAAATGGAGCCTTGCTCATTTTGGGCTTCAAATCTTGAAAAATGGCCAGAGCTCTCCACTTACGCCTTGGAGATGTTGTCGTGTCCAGCTGCCAGCGTTGTCTCTGAACGTGTCTTCAGTGCTGTTGGGTGTGTGCTGACAGATAAGCGCACACGTCTGTCCAGTGACAATGTGGACAGACTAACGTTCATCAAAATGAACAAGTCATGGATCCACAAGGAATTTACTACCCCTGTGTCATCCTGGGGAGAGTAAATGCTTGTGGATTTGGAATGTGCTTGATGCAAATCAAAACATCCTGTTTGCAACTAGGGCACAAGTGCTGCCACTGATGGGGTGTCTGTGTGGCCCAATTTTTGGAAAAAAGGGAGACTCTGCTTGGAGTAACCCTTGCTTACATTGTTTTTAAAAATGATCCAAGATGAACAGAGCTGGGATCAGGAAAGACTTTGCTACCTACCCCAGTGTCTTCCTGGGGACAGTTAATTATGGCGTATTTTTGAATGTGCTTGATGCAAATCAAAACATCCTGTTTGCAACTAGGGCACAAGTGCTGCCACTGATGGGGTGTCTGTGTGGCCCAATTTTTGGAAAAAAGGGAGACTCCGCTTGGAGTCACCTTGCGGTGTTTTACATGATTTTAGAAGGGCGTCCCATGCCTATATCTGTGTCTCGTCCTCTTTTTCCTCGTTACGCTCTTTTGTTTTCGCATGAGAATTTGTTCTTGTCACTTTCCCATGTGTTTGTGTTGTCCTGTGAGTTGTTTGTCACCTTTTGGACACCTTTTGAGGGTGTTTTCTCGGTGTTTTATGTGTTTGTGAATGCCTGCCATTGTTTCCTATGCGGTTCGAGTTCGGTTCGACGAACCGAACTCGAACGGGACCTCCGTTCGGCGAACCGACCTCGAGCCGAACCGCGACTGGTTCGCTCATCTCTACACACTACATCACCGCTTCCTTGAGAAATTCTGTGTGTGACAGGGTGCATTTAAACACAGATACTTGGAACAGTAAGCATGAACAGGGGCGTTTCATGTCGCTGACTGGGCACTGGGTAAATATGGTGAGAGATGGAGAAGGGTCTGCTGTACAAGTCTTGCCGTCCCCACAAGTTGTGTGTCAATCCTTCTTCTGTATGTAGAGGTTCTTCCACTGCTTCTGCCTCCTCAACCTCGTCTAGGTCCTCAACCTCCGCTCAAAACCTTATTGTAAGGCCACCGGCATTGTAACTGTACACAAGGAATCCCGCACACCTCCTTACTATGCTGGCAGCAGAGCTCAACGGCATCAGGTGGTCGACTCTTTACTCTGAAATGTCTGTGAAATGTGAGTCACACCGCTGAGGAGTTGTGGACGGCGAGTTTCATCAATGGTTGTCTCCACTCAACCAGCAGCCAGGGAAGGCTGGGTGCGACAATGATGAAAACATGGGTGCGGCCCTTTGCCGTGACAATGTGACACACGTGCCTTGAATGGCTCACGTGTTGAACCTGGTTATCCAGCAATTTTTAAACCACTATCCCGGCCTACATGGCCTTCTGCAGAGGGTACGGTGTAACGCCTGCCTGGATCCACACACTCAGACGGGCTTTAAAGGATAGGCTAGAGGGAAGCCACTCACCAAGCATGACCCCCAGAACCCTGAAACCCTTTAACCCCTATACAGGAATTTGGAATTACACAGGGCCCAAGGTGATCAATACCTGTGGAAGGCTGCAGTCCGAGAGAGTAGTAGTCAGGCAGGGTCAAGCCATGAATTGAGGAACATGAACAGAATCGGACAGCCAGGACTTAATCAGAAAACAAGCAGAGGACAAATGCGGATCGGGCAACGAGGTACATAAACAGCAGGCAGGAGATGTAGTCAGGAAACAAGCGGTAGTCAGCACACAAAATCACAAAACAGAACTGGGTGGAACAGGAACCCGAAGTTCAGAACTATGTCTGGCAGTGGTCAGCAGACAGGAGGGGCCAAAAAAAGGGTGTTGTGTCTTCCCATTGTTTGTAGCTGAATGATGGTACTTCCGCTGTGAGACAACCACCACCTGCAGTCAGCCAGTGGTACAGCAGATCTCAAGGTAACCCAGCCCAGTGGCTGTGCGTAACCTGCGGCCACCAGCGCCGCTGGCATCGACTCCTCTCCCATCATCAGCACTATGTATGAAAGGAACATGGTGTCACCTGGCGATCGGAGTACAAGTTGCTGGAGCGGACTCCGGTGGTGACTTAACAGCCTTGTGCAACAATGATGCAAACCTGGGTGCGGCCCTTCGTCAGGGCAATGTGACACACATGCCTTGTATGGCTTATGTGTTGAACCTGGTTGTCCAGCAATTTTTATACCACCATCCCGGCTTACATTGGCTTCTGCGGCGACCACGCTCGCTATGTGCTCACTTCCACCGTTCACACCCAGCAGCTCAACAACTTGCATCGCTCCAGAAGTCTTTTGGTCTGGCGGTTCACTGCCTGAAATGCGATGTGCCGACACGCAGGAATTTGAATCTGCACATGTTGTAGCATCTGTGGCAGAACCGGCGAGCCCTGCTGCAATATGTTATGACGGATAGCCTTGGCTAAAGAGATCCAGAGGTGGGGCAGATTACGCTGCTGGAGTGGTCTCAGATCAAGGACCTATGTACCCTTTCTCGAAGTTTACAAATGGCGACGAAGATGTTTATCGCGGACGTTGCCATTATCAGCATGACAATTCCGGTGATCTACATGCTGGAGCACACTCTAAACAGCATGCATTCATAGTCAGGTGGTGGGACAAGAGGAATGGGAGGAAGTACAGGAGGAGTCATATGCTGAAGGGATAACAAGATCTACAAGGTCCAGACGGTCAGCAGCACCAAGGCGGCAGGCCTGGGATGGTGGGGGAGAGGGATTAACAAGGGCGCATATTATCAGCCTAACTGTTGAGGAAGGTGCAGGAGCCCAGTAAGAAATGGAGGACGAACAGGTGAGGTGCTTGGAAGACTGAGCAGATGAGAGAAAGCTTGCTCAAACTATGGTTGTGCAAGGTTGGTGGGAGAGGGCAGAGGAAGGAGGCATGATTCTCACCTCTCCGCCACCAACACAGCAAGGACTTGGTCCTCCTGGATGCGGAAGACACATGAGCGCCTTCTTGCTGCACTACCTACAACATGACCCTCGGATTGTCCGAATGCGAAGTAATGCTGACTACTGGGTTGTCACACTGTTAGATCCCCGGTAGAAGACAAAATTTGGTGAAATAAATCCTGCCATAGAAAGGGATGCACATATGCAGGAGTATCAGCAGAAGCAGGTACGCAATCTTAGCTCGGCTTTTCCAATAAACACCAGTGCTGCACAGAGTGAATCTCAACGCTTTGTCATTGCTAGGAGGAAATGGTCTTTTACTTATCCACATCTGAGGGACTGAGGGCTTGGCTGCTGTGCTGAGACGGCATTGAGTAGGGTGTCCCTGCAGAGTTGCAAATTTGTAAATATACAAAATGAGTGGCAAAATGCCATATGCTGGTGGAAAGGGGAACAGGTGTGTTGGAAAGGAGAAAAAAGTTTGTGTCCGTGGGTTTGATGGTTAAGCAACAGTAACATCTGCTGAAGAAACACCATCTGTTACGGGGGGACTGGCAGATTAGGATAAGGTGGAATATATCACAATCGCCAGTCGGGGTCCACCGTGCTCCCAGATGGAAAAGGAGATGCTGGCAACGCGAAGGTTAGGCAGAGGATACAGAGCTGGGTGGCTCTGAAACAAATAGTAGACTGAACCGAGTTAGACAACACTCGGATCTAGAGACTGTGAAGCCTGTTAGTGTCACAGGGTCCACACACCCAGTCCAGTAACTCCCTGTTAACAACACAGGGTCCATTGGGTACGCTGTCCGTGTGTGTAGGGGCCACACCTCTGGACAGCAGGAGCAGCAGCAGCCCAGTTAATGCCACTGGGCTGCACTAGCAGGACTGGTAGGACAGGAGCTGGTCTTAACCGTTCTGCGTTACCAAGTGTGGTGGCGGCCTGCACCGACGCCCTATCTCTGCCTACCTCTGGCCTAAAGCCGCAATGGGTTCAACACATGGAGGTGTGCTCTTTCTGAGCATAATAGAAGACTGTGCACCTCCTTGTTGTCTCCAGCCCCTTTTATAACCTGGGTCTGCCTCAACCAAGGGTGGACCACAATGCACCTCCAGGAGCCAAAAGCAGAGTGCCCCGTCATCAGTGGCATAACCAGCGGCCTATTCGGAACTGCCACTTCAATTATGACCTCATGGCAGCCACGACCCAAACATCTTACCAGTCATCATCTGACGAACAATAATAAGGTGACAAGTCATAGGGGCGGGCCTCTGCAAGCCAGTCCGGAGTGGCATGGCCACATCATCAGGACACCTGATGCCCTGTGGCCTATCTGGGCCTGCCACGTCACGGACAGAGCTAAAGAGTTAATTACCGGACCTAGCCTTTGATGCCGTAAGTGCCTGAGCATGCTCAGTAGCCTGAACAACGGTCTCAGAAAAAAGACTATCAGCTTCAGCATGCTCTCTAGGCACAACACCAGACTTAGACACGGCACGGAGATCCAAGTACCTGTGCAAAGAGGCTTTTCACACTAAGTGTGGGAGCATGCGCTGTAGCCCGAACTGAGGACTTAGGCGGGCTTTGCACATTACGACATCGCAAGCCGATGCTGCGATGCCGAGTGCGATTGTCCCCGCCCCCGTCGCAGCAGCCATATCTTGTGATTGCTGCCGTAGCGAATATTATTGCTATGGCAGCTTCACATGCACTCACCTGCCCTGCGACGTCGCCCTCGCCGGCGAACTGCCTCCTTCCTAAGGGGGCGGGTCGTGCGGCGTCACAGCGACGTCACACGGCAGGCGGCCAATAGAAGTGAAGGGGCAGAGATGAGCGGGACGTAAACATCCCGCCCACCTCCATCTTTCCGCATAGCCGATGTGAGACGCGGTGACGCAGGTAGGAGATGTTCCTCGCTCCTGCGGCTTCTCACACAGCAATGTGTGCTGCTGCAGGAACGAGGAACAACATCGTACCTTTCGCTGCTGCCAAATTATGGAAATGTCGGACCCTACACCGATGATACGATAACAACGCTTTTGCGCTCATTAATCGTATCAAAAAGGATTTACACACTACGATATCGACTGCAACGCCGGATGTGCGTCACTTTCGATTTGACCCCACCGATATCGCACCTGCGATGTCGTAGTGTGCAAAGCCCGCCTTAGCCTCAGGAATGGCACAGTGAGGCTGATCATACTCAGTAGGAGAAACACTGGACTTAGGCTGTGGCTGGGGTAAATCGGCACACGCATGCGCACTATCCGCCTCTCCACACTTAGACGTGGAGGAGAAAGCAGGCAGCTGACATCTGGGCGCAACTGGAACCGTAGCAGGCTGCAAGCGACTACGGCGGCACCAATTTGTAACACCAACTACCAGCCAAAATAAGAGGTGTACTTCTTCCCGTGGATAATCTGATATGATCCCTTTTTTCACGGGCATGACCATCGCTACCAAATGTAGATGAGGCACAAAAACAGCAGGTGTTTCAATGGATCTCAAGTGCTCCATAAAGTGGCCTCTCCTCAACCTCAAGTTCAATATCAAAAAAACTCCATTCATCTGTGGTGTCAACCCAATCGCACTTGCTTCCTAACAGCTTTCAGGTTTCCACTAGCCCTGCTGAGTATGGGGTACCAGAGATGGTTGAGTCTGCAGAGCTGTTTAGTCACACTAAAGCCTGGAAATCAGATGTCTGCTCTAAAGCTTCTGTGAGTCCAGACAAGGAAATGACCTGCACTGATGCCCAGACGCTTTGAGAGTCGGAATCAGGCCCCGATGAAGAAGGTGCTGAGCATAATGTACACCCTTATTCCCAAACTGTAAATCTTCCTGGTGGAGACAATGGGGAACATGCTGATGAGACTCAGATACTTGCTTAGAACGACAACTTTACTATTCGGTCAGGGCAGGAAGAGGTTGGCTTGGAGGACTCAGGACAAGATCAGTGAAAACACACAGGGTGATGATGAGGTTGGAGACCCCACTTACTGTCAAACCAAAGTCACCCAGTCGATGAGGTCAGCAGAGGAGATGGAGGAGGATGCTACTGATGACGAGGTTATGTTGCGTCTTCCTGGACAGAGACAAAGTACTGGAAGCACGTCAACATCTGAATCCTCAGCCACAACTCTGCCTCTGAGCAGAAGTCGTGGTGGCTGTGCAGGTCGCATGGACTGTAAACCTTGTTTAGCCTGGGGCTTTTTTGATGTTGCAAAGGATCACCCAAGTCATGTCATCTGTAAGATTTGTCACCAATCTCCAAGTAGAGACCAAAAACTCACTACTTAGAGTACTTCGTCCATGAAGTGTCACATGTGTCACAAGTGTCTCATGAATTAATAGCATGAGGGTGTATTGATGACCTTTATCCACTGTGAATGCAACATGCTTACTTGCCGTTCATTGCATCCATTGTTGCAGACTACCCACAAGGGGCTTCTGTTTTTTTTCCATCAGCCTTTGACCGTTTAATCAATATAGCAATAGTAAAACGGTCTTCAGCTGTGGACTTGGAGAGCGGAGGAGATGCTGTCTATGAACAGAGGGAAAAGCTAAAGGTGTGTGTTACAGTAAGGAGCCTCTGCGGAAACACTTTGGTCAATTGTGAGGGGAGTCATGTTTGAGTTTGGTGAGGAGGACCGTAATGCCTGTGAGCAGCATCCTGTGCTACAGACCAACATTCTTCCGGTGCTGTCTATACTGTTTACCGTGAGAGGAGCGTAAAGTCTGTATTTATGGCAACTGGACACCACAGTACCCGTGTACGGTAGGCTGGGCCCAGACAGTAATGCGTGCACTCAACACTTTGTTTTATTAGCAAAACACATATCTGTTCTGGTTAGGCCGACTATATAGACAATAAGAGTTGCTGCCTCTGCACCGTCAAATTGTCACGTACAGTTAAAATCATAGAGGGACAGCGACACGTTTGCATTGACTGTTGCTTTACAAGATTTCCAGGACTATGTTGCTGAGCTGTGTGGTTTGCATTCACACTGTTATCATCTGCCTTATCTGTGAGGCTTCAGCTAACAAGGGTATTCAGGGGTGTTAATGGGTTTTTTTCTATGTTTAGGTAGATAAGTTGTAAGCTCTTGTGATTCGACACTGGTAAGTCGTGTTCGCGCACACACACACACACACACACGCAAACACACAATTACTCCTGCTACGCAGAGGGATTTTCAGATAGTAGGCAACTATTTAGACAGTCCCTTGGTTAGGCAAAATTAGTGAGCGGGGGGGGGGTATAAATCGCCATTACGAGTGTCGCAGCATAGGGGTGTAGGCTTTTGGAATTGTGAATAGATTGTTCTATTCTATCAGTTTTATGCATGGTTCTTATTGTTTGTTTTGGGAAAGTTAAAGAATCATTTATCAACCCAACTGCCTAGAGTCCTTTTCTTGTGTGTGGTTTTGCTGTATACTGGGGAGCCCACCCTGTACACTACTTTAAATGAAGCATAAGTCGCAGTGGAAAGGTCACTATGCTACAATGCGGCCTAGCGGGTCAGTGCAACTACCGTCTGCCTCATCAATGGCATCTGCGTGCTCTTCATGCTCTGTGACTGTGGGGACAGCAGTCACACATGCTTTTTCACGCTGACCTTCCACCCCTTTACCCGCAACAGGGAGTGTGATTGTCATGTCTTCAGTTGTTTTGGAAGTGGAAACAGCTGGTGGTGTTGAGGATGAAGGCAACATTATATCCATGCCTGCACCTTCGTCACAGATTGGCTGGACTACCTGCAGTTAAAAATTGCGTGCAGAAATGGAGAGGAGTGTAGAATGCACATGTGGTGTACCTTGTTTGACAGTGAAGAAACCCTAAGGTAGTATCCCAAACAATTTTAGTACGCCCCTGAAAGTGTCAGCACTTTGGGAAATTAAAATTGCGTAGCAGAAATGGAGAGGAGTGTAGAATGCACATGTGGTGTACCTTGCTTGGCAGCAAAGGAACAGTAAGGTAGTATCCCAGACAATTTTAGTATGCCCCTAACAGTGGCAGCACAGTTTGCAATTAGAATTACGTAGCTAAAAATTGACAGGTGTGTACAATGCAGAGGTGGTCTAGCTTTATTGGCAGCTGAAGAACCAACACTGAGCATCCCGGTCAATTTTAGTATGCCCCTAACAGTGGCAGCACAGTTTGCAATTAGAATTGCGCAGCCAAAATTGACAGGTGTGTAGCATGCACAGGTGCTGTACCGTGATTGGCAGCAAAGGAACAGTAAGTTAGTATCCCAGACAACTGGAGTATGCCCCTAACAGTGGCAGCACTTTTGTAAATTAAAATTGTGTAGCAGTAATGGAGAGGAGTGTAGAATGCACATGTGGTGTATCTTGCTTGGCAGCAAAGGAACATTGAGGTAGTATCCCAGACACTTTTAGGATGGCACAAAAAGTGTCAGCTCTTTGGGGAAATAAAATAGCGTGGCAAAAAATGGCCAGGTGGGTAGAATGCAGGGATGCTGTGGGTCAGTGGACAGCAAAGGAACACTAAGTTAGTATTTCAGACACTTTTAGGATGCCACAAAAAGTGTCAGCTCTTTGGGGTAATAAAATAGTGTGGCAAAAAATGGCCAGGTGGGTAGAATGCATGGGTGCTGTATGTAGCAGGACAGCAAAGCACAGCACAGCGTTTGCTCGGACCTGCCTAGCAACTATCATAAGAAGAGAAGGAAAATCCGGCGCTTCGGAGTGTATCAGCCACCACTCAGGATAAATTTCCAACTTGTTTATCAGCCACCACTCAGGATAAATTTCCAATTTGTTTATTGCTGTTCATTAAAAAGTGAAGCATGTACAATATCTCCATACAAAAACTTCCAGCATGTAGAAAAAATATTGACAGTGCTACCGGTTTCGGCTACATATTGTAGCCTTTGTCAAGTGATGCTATCAAGTCTGTGATGCACTTATAAATCCTACTAGTGGGAAAAATTCCTTTTGTAGCAGGTGTTTTTCCTGACCAATTAGTCAGTAACATTAACCCTTTAGACATGGTCATGGGATGGATCAGGCATAATACACAGGTATAGAGTTTACTTGCCGATATATCAGAGAGAGAAAAAAAAAAAAAACATTCACAATTGACAAAAAACAGGTATGAAAATTATGCATGGGGACATTATAAAAATTATCAAAAAATGTATTCCGATGGAGACATATATCATACTCATACACTATATACTTCTACAGCAAGTATCCATGAATCTAATTCATAATAGATCGACACATGATGGGTTTTTTTTTGTTTCCCCCCCCCCCATGATAACTTTCCCTGTCAGGAATAAGATTCCCTTATACATAAGGGTTCATGCTCACTGAAATTGCCTTCTCTTATGTTGGAAACCAACTCAAATAATTAGGCCAGAGTCACACTTGCGCGTTCCTCGCGTGTAACGCGCGCGAATGTCTCATTGAATCACCCAGCATGGACTCACACTCTCCGGACAGGAACGTCTCAGCTGCATAGACATACATGCAACCAACCTGCTCCTGTCAGGAGAGTGCGAGTCCATGCCGGGTGATTCAATGAGAGACTCGCGCGAGTTACACGCGAGGCACGCGCAAGTGTGACTCTGGCCATAGACTTATTTACTACAGTTAGGTGAGGATTTTTACACATAGAAAACAGATGCTTCATGTGACTTTTTGTATGATTCTATTCCGGCATTTTTCTATAAAGTATTACATTTGGTTAAATCATGATCTCCTTATGGAGACATGTATCATACACATACACTATATACTTCTACAGCAAGTATCCATGAATCTTATTCATAATAGATCGACACATGATGTTTTTTGTTTTTTTTTTTTTCCTTCTCTTTCCCCATGATAACTCTCCCTGTCAGGAATAAGATTCCCTTATACATAAGGGTTCATGCTCACTGAAATTGCCTTCTCTTATGTTGAAAACCAACTCAAATAAATAAACCTATTTGCTGCATTTAGGTGGGGATTTTCACACATAGAAAACAGACGCTTCATGTAGCTTTTTGTATGATTCTATTCAGACATTTTTCTATGAAGTATTAAATATGGTTAAATCATGATCTCCTTATGGAGGCATATATCATACACATACACTATATACTTCTATAGCAAGCATTCATGAATCTTATTCATAATAGATCAACACTTGATGCGTTTTTTTGCATTTTTGTATTATTTTTTCTAGGTCTTAGGACCTAATCTAGATAATACTCTTACATATTTTCTAATAGGGGATATGTCAACACATGATGTGAATTTTTTTTCAATCATTTTCTTCAATTATTTTTCCCCTGAAATAGTTTTTTCATGTGTCAATGTATACAATAGAGCCCTTAGGTTTTATATAGGGGTACAACTCCATTATTGATGGTTTATACATTGAAAGTGAACAATCATGTTTTCTATATAAAACAACTAGACATAAGATGCGTTTTTTTGCTTTGTCTTTGTTTATAATGGTTCATATATGTTTTTGTGCATAATTTTCATACCTGTTATTTGTCAATTGTGAATGCTGTTTTTTTTTTTTTCTCTCTCTGATATATTGGCAGGTAAACTCTATACCTGTGTATTATGCCTGATCCATCCCATGACTATGTCTAAAGGGTTAATGTTACTGACTAATTGGTTAGGAAAAACACCTGCTACTACAGGAGTTTTTCCCACTGGTAGGATTTATAAGTGCATCACAGACTTGATAGCATCACTTGACAAAAGCTACAATATGTAGCTGAAACCGGTAGCACTGTCAATATTTTTTCTACATGCTGGAAGTTTTTGTATGGAGATATTGTACATGCTTCACTTTTTAATGAACAGCAATAAACAAATTGGAAATTTATCCTGAGTGGTGGCTGATAAACAAGTTGGAAATTTAATCTGAGTGGTGGCTGATACACTCCGAAGCGTCAGATTTTCCTTCTCTTCTTATGATTGCTACAGGTGACGGTACCTTCCTTTCCAAGCAGCAGGAGTACTCAGTATACCTTCTAAAGGGGTGAGCTGAACTTTGATTGTTCTTTTTCCTAGCAGCTATGGTATGAACACTTGTAAATCCGCCCTGAAAAGGGCTGAAATAACCAGTAGTTCCTAATCCCTAAAGCGCTGTGTAGATTGCACTGTATCTCTATAGCACACACAGCAGCAGTAGCAACGGGAGCGGGAGCAGTGACTGTCACCCACACGCAGCAGACAGATAATGGTGGCGACGGGGAAAATGGCCGGATCTTATAGAGCAAAGACATGTGACATGCACAGCCTATGACACAAGTTCTTGCTTGTCTGGCAAAAATCCACTGTGCAGTGCTTGTCTCTGTGATTTGCTGACAGTTTGGCCTGCCCCACTGTACGCGTGGTTAGGGGGAAAAAAAAAAATGGTGATCGGCATTCTATCAGCACTCAGCAGCAGCACTGATCTAAACCCCGTCCCCCACGCACACTATACGCTGAATTTTGATAATAGCGTGATTCACAGTGACTCACACTATTACAGTGAAAAGCCAGCTAGTTACTAGCTTGGCTTTTTGGTGCTCGAACCGTTCTCAAAAGTATCTCGAACTGTCAAGCTTTTAACAAAAAGCTTGAGTTTGGCGAGCCTCTCGAACACCCCCTAAAATCACTCGAACATGAAATTGGCGAACCTCGAACATCGCTCAACTCTACTTACGACGTGACCCCGCCAACATCTCATTAGATAAATCCTAGCGTGTAAAGCCCGCTTAACCCTTGCTTGCTGGCTGGGATAAGAAGTTCTGGAACAATCTAGAAACAGGTGTGGCTACTACTAACAATTAAGTCACAAGACACAGATCACAAGACACACTTTTTATTTCTCTTTCACAGTATCACAGACAAACAGGCAAACTATACCCTAAATAAATTAAACAATTACACAGTTATCACAACTATGATATTGTGTTTAAACTATTCACTTACCTGCCCCCTTGGACTTCCCTGCACCCTCAAAAGCTCAGTTACCCTCATTTGCAGGCTGGGATAAGTAGTTCTGGAACTTTTAATTTCTCTATCATGAGGAGCTGCTACTTCTATCCATATTGACATGTGACTTAGCGAGCCAATCACAGAAACCCTTCTTCCACCCTCATAATTTTTCCTGCGCTGTGATTGGCTGCAGGAAAATCGGGAAATAAAGTACAGAAAAAAAACAGCCGCACGCCACAAGCCTTCTCCCAGGGCAGAATCCCCACTTTCTGCAGTCATTTTACACATTCCCACAAGAAGCAGCACCGCAATTCTGCACAAAACAAGAAAATGCTAGTAAAAAAAATTTAATGAAATGCGACCAGCATTCTGGGCCAGCAAACGAATGACAACTAGCAATACCGACTTTTGGGGAATGGACGCGTGTTTGCCGAACCTGAGATTGGCGAGCCTTTATAGAATAGGTTCACTCATCTCTAATTGTTTGGAGAGTTTAATCTGACTCTAGAGCCAAACTTAGACAGTACAGCCGCTAAAAAGTCTGACATCTCTAAGTCCAAAAGACAGAAACTCGCTAATAGAGATGAGCGAACCTTTCAAAGTTTGGTTTGCTGACCCTTGAGGAACAAATGGTATGTTCACTGAAATAAACACTAAACTTTTTTGAACCCTATTGGATTTAATGGCAGGCCAAACCTAAGACAGAGAAAACACCTTTATGGGGTCTAAAAGCTTCCAAAACACCAAAAATATATTTTATAGTGAAGCCCCACTGTTTTGGCATAGGCATTAGCTTCCTAGACTATTAACATAAGAAAAATTGAGGTGCATAAGAGAAAGGTATAGGCTTGGTGCTCCCACACCCCTACCAGTACAGACAAGACACAACTTGGAGACATCTTGGAGTCTTGAGATTTAAAAGCATTTCAGGCAGACAGCATGACTGTGGAATCAATTTCACCCTCATTTCCCCATAGTGTGTTTGCACAACAGTGAGGTATGATCCATACAACACACAGGATGTGGACTTTCATTTAAATTTTAAAAAGCAAGAGGTGCATGAGTGATAGGATTAAGCCTCTTGCTCCGGCACTTTTGCCAGTAGAGACAAGACACAGCTTGGAGACTCATTTTGGAGTCTTCAGATTTAAAAACATTTCAGGCAGACAGCAGGACAGTGGCATCAATTGCCCTCCCCCATTTCCCCATAGGGTCCTTGCACAGCAGGGAGGTATGGTGCATGTAACACAAAGGATGTGGTTTGGCATTTCAATTTTAAAAAGCAAGAGGTGCATGAGTAATAGCATTAGGCCTCTTGCTGCTAAACCCCTGCCAGTACAGACAAGGCACAGCTTGGAGACTAGAGATGAGCGAACCGGTCGCGGTTCGGCTCGAGGTTGGTTCGCCGAACGGACCTCCCGTTCGAGTTCGGTTCGTCGAACGTTCGACGAACCGAACTCGAACTGCATAGGAAACAATGGCAGGCAATCACAAACACAGAAAAACACCTAGAAAACACCCTCAAAGGTGTCCTAAAGGTGACAAACAACTCAAACACATTGGAAAGTGACAAGGACATATACTCATGCGAAAACAAAACAGCTGGACAAGGAAAAAGAGGAGGACACACAGATATAGGCATGGCACGCCCTTCTAAAATCATGTAAAACACCGCAAGGTGACTCCAAGCGGAGTCTCCCTTTTTTTCCAAAAATTGGGCCACACACACACCCACCCCTTCAGTGGCAGCACTTGTGCCCCAGTTGTACACTTCACAGCTACATTTGCATCAAGCACATTCAAAAATACGCCATTCTTATCCGTCCCCAGGATGACACCGGGGTAGGTAGCAAAGTCTTTCCTGATCCCAGCTCTGTTCATCTTGGCTTCTTTTAAAAACACAGCAAGCAAGGGTTACTCCAAGCGGAGTCTCCCTTTTTTCCAAAAATTGGGCCACACAGACACCCACCCCATCAGTGGCAGCACTTGGGCCCTAGTTGCAAACAGGATGTTTTGATTTGCATCAAGCACATTCAAAAATACGCCATTCTTATCCGTCCCCAGGATGACACCGGGGTAGGTAGATAAAGTCTTTGCTGATCCATGACTTGTTCATCTTGGCTTCTTTTAAAAACAATGTAAGCAAGGGTTACTCCAAGCGGAGTCTCCCTTTTTTTCCAAAAATTGGGCCACACAGACACCCACCCCATCAGTGGCAGCACTTGGGCCCTAGTTGCAAACAGGATGTTTTGATTTGCATCAAGCACATTCAAAAATACGCCATTCTTATCCGTCCCCAGGATGACACCGGGGTAGGTAGATAAAGTCTTTGCTGATCCATGACTTGTTCATCTTGGCTTCTTTTAAAAACAATGTAAGCAAGGGTTACTCCAAGCGGAGTGTCCCTTTTTTTCCAAAAATTGGGCCACACAGACACCCACCCCATCAGTGGCAGCACTTGGGCCCTAGTTGCAAACAGGATGTTTTGATTTGCATCAAGCACATTCAAAAATACGCCATTCTTATCCATCCCCAGGATGACACCGGGGTAGGTAGCAAAGTCTTTCCTGATCCCAGCTCTGTTCATCTTGGCTTCTTTTAAAAACACATCAAGCAAGGGTTACTCCAAGCGGAGCCTCACTTTTTTCCAAAAATTGGGCCCCACACACCCACCCATTCAGTGGCAGCAGTTGTGCCCCAGTTGTACACTTCACAGCTACATTTGCATCAAGCACATTCAAAAATACGCCATTCTTATCCATCCCCAGGATGACACCGGGGTAGGTAGCAAAGTCTTTCCTGATCCCAGCTCTGTTCATCTTGGCTTCTTTTAAAAACACAGCAAGCAAGGGTTACTCCAAGCGGAGTCTCCCTTTTTTTCCAAAAATTGTGCCCCACACACATCCACCCATTCAGTGGCAGCACTTGTGCCCTAGTTGTACACTTCACAGCTACATTTGCATCAAGCACATTCAAAAATACGCCATAATTAACCGTCCCCAGCATGACACCGGGGTAGGTAGCAAAGTCTTTCCTGATCCCAGCTCTGTTCATCTTGGCTTCTTTTAAAAACACAGCAAGCAAGGGTTACTCCAAGCGGAGTCTCCCTTTTTTCCAAAAATTGGGCCACACAGACACCCACCCCATCAGTGGCAGCACTTGGGCCCTAGTTGCAAACAGGATGTTTTGATTTGCATCAAGCACATTCAAAAATACGCCATTCTTATCCGTCCCCAGGATGACACCGGGGTAGGTAGATAAAGTCTTTGCTGATCCATGACTTGTTCATCTTGGCTTCTTTTAAAAACACAGCAAGCAAGGGTTACTCCAAGCGGAGTCTCCCTTTTTTCCAAAAATTGGGCCACACAGACACCCACCCCATCAGTGGCAGCACTTGGGCCCTAGTTGCAAACAGGATGTTTTGATTTGCATCAAGCACATTCAAAAATACGCCATTCTTATCCGTCCCCAGGATGACACCGGGGTAGGTAGATAAAGTCTTTGCTGATCCATGACTTGTTCATCTTGGCTTCTTTTAAAAACAATGTAAGCAAGGGTTACTCCAAGCGGAGTCTCCCTTTTTTTCCAAAAATTGGGCCACACAGACACCCACCCCATCAGTGGCAGCACTTGGGCCCTAGTTGCAAACAGGATGTTTTGATTTGCAACAAGCACATTTCAAATCCACAAGCATTTACTCTCCCCAGGATGACACAGGGGTAGTAAATTCCTTCTGGATCCATGACTTGTTCATTTTGATGAACGTCAGTCTGTCCACATTGTCACTGGACAGACGCGTGCGCTTATCTGTCAGCACACACCCAGCAGCACTGAAGACACGTTCAGAGACAACGCTGGCAGCTGGACACGACAAAATCTCCAAGGCGTAACTGGAGAGCTCTGGCCATTTTTCTAGATTTGAAGCCCAAAAGGAGCAAGGCTCCAGTTGCACAGTCATGGCATCAATGTTCATTTGGAGATACTCCTGTATCATCCTCTCCAGCCGTTGAGTATGTGTCAGACTTGTTGTCTCTGGTGGCCTTGCAAAAGAGGGTCTAAAAAAATTATGAAAAGATTCCATAAAATTGCTGTTACCGGCACCAGATACGGTCCTACTGGTACGGGTAGACTGGTGAAGATGACGAGACCGTCCCATGTTTGTCAAGTTACAACTGGGAGATTCCCTCCCTGCACCTGCACGGTTGTTTGGTGGAAAAGCCGAGCTAAGATCGAGTAACAGCTTCTGCTGATACTCCTGCATACGTGCGTCCCTTTCTATGGCTGGAATTATGTCACAAAATTTGGACTTGTACCGGGGATCTAATAGTGTGGCAATCCAGTAGTCATCATCACTTCTAATTTTGACAATACGACTGTCATGTTGGAGGTAGTGCAACAAAAAGGCACTCATGTGTCTTGCGCAGCCATGCGGACCAAGTCCACGCTGTGTTTGTGGCATAGAGGTGCTACCCGTTCTTTCTTCCTCTGACATCTCCCCCCAACCTCTTTCAACTGAAATTTGCCCAAGGTCTCCCTCCCTCCGCTGAGTCTTCCATGTCCATGGACAGTTCGTCCTCCATTTCTTCATGTTCTCCTGCACCTTGCTCAACATTTCGCCTGCTACTATGCGCCCTTGTCGATCCCTGTTCCCCATGGTCCCATGCCTGCTGCGTTGGTGATGATGAACGTCTGGACCTTGGTGATGTTGTTGTCCCTTGCACATATGAATCCTCCTGTAGTTCCTCCCCTTCATGTTGTCCCACCCCCTGACTCCGAATAGTGTTTAGCGTGTGCTCCAGCATGTAAATGACTGGAATCGTCATGCTGATAATGGCATTGTCAGAGCTAAACATATTCGTCGCCATGTCGAAACTGTGCAGAAGGGTGCATAGGTCCTTGATCTGAGACCACTCCATCAGGGTGATCTGCCCCACCTCTGCATCTCGTTGGCCCAGGCTATACGTCATGACGTATTGCACCAGGGCTCTGCGGTGCTGCCACAGTCGCTGTAACATGTGGAGAGTTGAATTCCAGCGTGTCGCCACATCGCATTTCAGGCGATGAACCGGCAGGCCGAAAGACTTCTGGAGCGATGCAAGTCGCTCAGCTGCGGCGCTTGAACGCCGGAAGTGAGCAGACAGTTTTCGTGCCCTGTTCAGAAGGCCATCTAGGCCGGGATAGTGTGTTAAAAATTGCTGCACGACAAGGTTCAACACGTGAGCCATACAAGGTACGTGTGTCACCTTGCCCAGGCGAAGGGCCGCACCCAGGTTTGCAGCATTGTCGCACACGGCCTTACCAGGCTGCAGGTTGAGTGGAGACAACCATTTATTAAACTCGGACCGCAGAGCTGACCACAACTCCTCAGCTGTGTGACTCTTATTACCAAGACATGTCAAGCTAAAGACCGCCTGATGCCGTTGCGCTCTGCTGCCAGCATAGTAATGAGGGGTGCGTGATTCCTTCTGCGCAGTGAGAACGCTGGTGGCCTGACCAGGCAGGCTTGGGGCAGAGGTGGAGGACCCAGATGAGGTGGAGGAGGCAGAAGCAGTGGCGGAACTTGGACAGACAGAGGATTGACACACAAGTCGTGGGGACGGCAAGACTTGTGCAGCAGACCCTTCACCATCTATCACCATAGTTACCCAGTGCCCAGTCAGCGACATGTAACGTCCCTGTCCATGCTTACTGGTCCAAGTATCGGTGGTGAAATGCACCCGTTCACACACAGAGTTTCTCAAGGAAGCGGTGATGTTGTGTGCGACATGCTGGTGTAGCGCGGGCACACCTTTCTTAGAGAAGTAGTGGCGACTAGGCATCTGGTACTGGGGCACAGCGACAGACATAAGGTCTCTAAAATCCTGTGTGTCCACTAGGCGGAAAGGCAGCATTTCGGTAGCCAACAGCTTACAGAGGGATAGAGTCAACCTCTTAGCTTTGTCATGGGTCGGAGGAAGTGGCCTTTTATTTGACCACATCTGAGGGACAGAGATCTGGCTGCTGTGTGTAGACGGTGTTGAGTAGGGTGTCCCTGGAAAAATGCAGGTTTGTGAGGAAAGTGCAGGCGGAGACATGATGTTGCCTTCATCCAACGTTGGTGCTATCGATGTCTGAGAGAGCTGTACACACTCACTTGTTTCCCCTTCCAATTCAACTGACGACCTTACAAGCAAACTGCCTGTTGCGGTTACAGTGGTGGAAGTTTTGCGTGGAAAAACAGGTGTGACAGCTGTCCCCACAGTCCTAGAAGATGAAGAGCGCGCGGATGCACTGGAAGGGGCGGGCGGTGGATGGTTCGCTCCGCTAGGCCGCATTGCAGCACGGTGAGCTTCCCACCGGGACTTATGATATTTAGTCATGTGACGATTCATGGAAGAAGTTGTCAAACTGCTGAGGTTTTGACCTCTACTAACAGAATCATGACAAATGTTACATATCACATGAGTTGGGCGATCTTTTTCGATGTGAAAAAAGGCCCAGGCTAGGCAAGGCTTAGAGGCCATGCGACCTGTTGATCCACCCCGAATAATGCTCAGAGGCAGAGTGGTGGCTGAGGATGCAGTTGTAGACGTGCTACCAGTACTCCGACTCTGTCCAGGAAGGCGCAAGGTAACTTCGTCGTCGGTTGCATCCTCCTCCACCGCCTCTGTTGACCTCCTCGAGTGCCTGACTGGGGGTTGACAGTAGGTGGGATCTAGAACGTCATCATCAATTGTTGTGTTTGCACTCCCCTCCCCCTCAGACCGAGCCTCTTCTTGCCCTGACCGAATATTTAAGTTGTCATCCCAGTCGGGTATCTGCGTCTCATCTTCATCCGTATGTTCCTCATTGTCTATAACCACAGGTGTTACAGTTTGTGACAAAGGGTCAACATTATGCTCAGAAACTTGGTCCTCACGGCCTGAATCTGAGTCACAAAGGTTCTGGGCATCACTGCAGACCATTTCCTGTTCTGTACTCACTGTAGCTTGGGAGCAGACCTCTGATTCCCAGGCTATAGTGTGACTGAACAGCTCTGCAGACTCAGCCATCTCAGTTCCACCATACTGTGCAGGGCTGATGGAGACTTCAGAGCTGGGAGAAATCAAGTGTGATTGGGATGACAACTCAGAGGACTGGTGTTTTTTGGATGCGGTACTTGAAGTGGCTGAGAGGGCACTTGTTGGACCACTTGAGATCCATTCAAGCATTTTCCTTTTTTGCCCATCATCTACCTTTGTTCCTCTTGTTCGTGTCCGTAAAAAAGGGAGCACATCGGATTGTCCACAATAAGTAGTAGACATCTTACTTTTGCTAGTAGATGGTCGATCTTCAGCAGATGATAATGGAGCTTTGCCACCTTCCCCACTGACAAAACCTTTTTTGCCTTTTCCACCACGCCTCTTCCCCTTTCCACCAGCATCTGTCATTTTGCCACTCATGTTGATTGCGACAAGATTGTGGACTGAAAATGTGGTAGTAAAAATTGAGAGGTGGTGAAGATTGCAGTGGTGGTCTAGCTTTATTAACAGCAGAATAATAAAGAATAAATATCCCTGACAATGTAACTTAGTTATAATTAGTTGGAGTGTGCAACGCAGGCAGATGCGCTCTGCAAATGTCTTGGCACTAGTGGGACTATAGCAAAGTCCAATAGCCACGTATAGGATGCCACTAGGTACACTGAGTGTGTGCTAGTATAATGGCTTAGTTATAATTCGTTGGAGTGTGCAACGCAGGCAGATGCGTTCTGCAAATGTCTTGGCACTAGTGGGACTATAGCAAAGTCCAATAGCCACGTATAGGATGCCACTAGGTACACTGAGTGTGTGCTAGTATAATGGCTTAGTTATAATTTGTTGGAGTGTGCAACGCAGGCAGATGCGCTCTGCAAATGTCTTGGCACTAGTGGGACTATAGCAAAGTCCAATAGCCACGTATAGGATGCCACTAGGTACACTGAGTGTGTGCTAGTATAATGGCTTAGTTATAATTCGTTGGAGTGTGCAACGCAGGCAGATGCGTTCTGCAAATGTCTTGGCACTAGTGGGACTATAGCAAAGTCCAATAGCCACGTATAGGATGCCACTAGGTACACTGAGTGTGTGCTAGTATAATGGCTTAGTTATAATTTGTTGGAGTGTGCAACGCAGGCAGATGCGCTCTGCAAATGTCTTGGCACTAGTGGGACTATAGCAAAGTCCAATAGCCACGTATAGGATGCCACTAAAAAACACTTAGTGTGTGCAAGTATAATGGCTTAGTTATAATTAGTTGGAGTGTGCAACGCAGGCAGACGTGCTGCAAATGTCTTGGCACTAGTGGGACTATAGCAAAGTCCAATAGCCACGTATAGGATGCCACTAGGTACACTGAGTGTGTGCTAGTATAATGGCTTAGTTATAATTAGTTGGAGTGTGCAACGCAGGCAGATGTGCTCTGCAAATGTCTTGGCACTAGTGGGACTAAAGCAAAGTCCAATAGCCACGTATAGGATGCCACTAGGTACACTGAGTGTGTGCTAGTATAATGGCTTAGTTATAATTTGTTGGAGTGTGCAACGCAGGCAGATGCGCTCTGCAAATGTCTTGGCACTAGTGGGACTATAGCAAAGTCCAATAGCCACGTATAGGATGCCACTAAAAAACACTTAGTGTGTGCAAGTATAATGGCTTAGTTATAATTAGTTGGAGTGTGCAACGCAGGCAGATGCGCTCTGCAAATGTCTTTGCACTAGTGGGACTATAGCAAAGTCCAATAGCCACGTATAGGATGCCACTAGGTACACTGAGTGTGTGCTAGTATAATGGCTTAGTTATAATTCGTTGGAGTGTGCAACGCAGGCAGATGCGCTCTGCAAATGTCTTGGCACTAGTGGGACTATAGCAAAGTCCAATAGCCACGTATAGGATGCCACTAAAAAACACTTAGTGTGTGCAAGTATAATGGCTTAGTTATAATTAGTTGGAGTGTGCAACGCAGGCAGACGTGCTGCAAATGTCTTGGCACTAGTGGGACTATAGCAAAGTCCAATAGCCACGTATAGGATGCCACTAGGTACACTGAGTGTGTGCTAGTATAATGGCTTAGTTATAATTAGTTGGAGTGTGCAACGCAGGCAGATGCGCTCTGCAAATGTCTTGGCACTAGTGGGACTAAAGCAAAGTCCAATAGCCACGTATAGGATGCCACTAGGTACACTGAGTGTGTGCTAGTATAATGGCTTAGTTATAATTTGTTGGAGTGTGCAACACAGACAGATGCGCTCTGCAAATGTCTTGGCACTAGTGGGACTATAGCAAAGTCCAATAGCCACGTATAGGATGCCACTAAAAAACACTTAGTGTGTGCAAGTATAATGGCTTAGTTATAATTCGTTGGAGTGTGCAACGCAGGCAGATGTGTTCTGCAAATGTCTTGGCACTAGTGGGACTATAGCAAAGTCCAATAGCCACGTATAGGATGCCACTAAAAAACACTTAGTGTGTGCAAGTATAATGGCTTAGTTATAATTCATTGGAGTGTGCAACGCAGGCAGATGCGCTCTGCAAATGTCTTTGCACTAGTGGGACTATAGCAAAGTCCAATAGCCACGTATAGGATGCCACTAGGTACACTGAGTGTGTGCTAGTATAATGGCTTAGTTATAATTAGTTGGAGTGTGCAACGCAGGCAGATGCGCTCTGCAAATGTCTTGGCACTAGTGGGACTATAGCAAAGTCCAATAGCCACGTATAGGATGCCACTAAAAAACACTTAGTGTGTGCAAGTATAATGGCTTAGTTATAATTAGTTGGAGTGTGCAACGCAGGCAGATGCGCTCTGCAAATGTCTTTGCACTAGTGGGACTATAGCAAAGTCCAATAGCCACGTATAGGATGCCACTAGGTACACTGAGTGTGTGCTAGTATAATGGCTTAGTTATAATTAGTTGGAGTGTGCAACGCAGGCAGATGCGTTCTGCAAATGTCTTGGCACTAGTGGGACTATAGCAAAGTCCAATAGCCACGTATAGGATGCCACTAGGTACACTGAGTGTGTGCTAGTATAATGGCTTAGTTATAATTCGTTGGAGTGTGCAACGCAGGCAGATGCGCTCTGCAAATGTCTTGGCACTAGTGGGACTATAGCAAAGTCCAATAGCCACGTATAGGATGCCACTAAAAAACACTTAGTGTGTGCAAGTATAATGGCTTAGTTATAATTCGTTGGAGTGTGCAACGCAGGCAGATGCGTTCTGCAAATGTCTTGGCACTAGTGGGACTATAGCAAAGTCCAATAGCCACGTATAGGATGCCACTAAAAAACACTTAGTGTGTGCAAGTATAATGGCTTAGTTATAATTAGTTGGAGTGTGCAACGCAGGCAGATGCGCTCTGCAAATGTCTTTGCACTAGTGGGACTATAGCAAAGTCCAATAGCCACGTATAGGATGCCACTAGGTACACTGAGTGTGTGCTAGTATAATGGCTTAGTTATAATTCGTTGGAGTGTGCAACGCAGGCAGATGCGCTCTGCAAATGTCTTGGCACTAGTGGGACTATAGCAAAGTCCAATAGCCACGTATAGGATGCCACTAAAAAACACTTAGTGTGTGCAAGTATAATGGCTTAGTTATAATTCGTTGGAGTGTGCAACGCAGGCAGATGCGTTCTGCAAATGTCTTGGCACTAGTGGGACTATAGCAAAGTCCAATAGCCACGTATAGGATGCCACTAGGTACACTGAGTGTGTGCTAGTATAATGGCTTAGTTATAATTCGTTGGAGTGTGCAACGCAGGCAGATGCGTTCTGCAAATGTCTTGGCACTAGTGGGACTATAGCAAAGTCCAATAGCCACGTATAGGATGCCACTAGGTACACTGAGTGTGTGCTAGTATAATGGCTTAGTTATAATTCGTTGGAGTGTGCAACGCAGGCAGATGCGTTCTGCAAATGTCTTTGCACTAGTGGGACTATAGCAAAGTCCAATAGCCACGTATAGGATGCCACTAGGTACACTGAGTGTGTGCTAGTATAATGGCTTAGTTATAATTAGTTGGAGTGTGCAACGCAGGCAGATGCGCTCTGCAAATGTCTTGGCACTAGTGGGACTATAGCAAAGTCCAATAGCCACGTATAGGATGCCACTAAAAAACACTTAGTGTGTGCAAGTATAATGGCTTAGTTATAATTAGTTGGAGTGTGCAACGCAGGCAGATGCGTTCTGCAAATGTCTTGGCACTAGTGGGACTATAGCAAAGTCCAATAGCCACGTATAGGATGCCACTAGGTACACTGAGTGTGTGCTAGTATAATGGCTTAGTTATAATTCGTTGGAGTGTGCAACGCAGGCAGATGCGTTCTGCAAATGTCTTGGCACTAGTGGGACTATAGCAAAGTCCAAAAGCCACGTATAGGATGCCACTAGGTACACTGAGTGTGTGCTAGTATAATGGCTTAGTTATAATTTGTTGGAGTGTGCAACGCAGGCAGATGCGCTCTGCAAATGTCTTGGCACTAGTGGGACTATAGCAAAGTCCAATAGCCACGTATAGGATGCCACTAAAAAACACTTAGTGTGTGCAAGTATAATGGCTTAGTTATAATTCGTTGGAGTGTGCAACGCAGGCAGATGCGTTCTGCAAATGTCTTGGCACTAGTGGGACTATAGCAAAGTCCAATAGCCACGTATAGGATGCCACTAAAAAACACTTAGTGTGTGCAAGTATAATGGCTTAGTTATAATTAGTTGGAGTGTGCAACGCAGGCAGATGCGCTCTGCAAATGTCTTTGCACTAGTGGGACTATAGCAAAGTCCAATAGCCACGTATAGGATGCCACTAGGTACACTGAGTGTGTGCTAGTATAATGGCTTAGTTATAATTCGTTGGAGTGTGCAACGCAGGCAGATGCGTTCTGCAAATGTCTTGGCACTAGTGGGACTATAGCAAAGTCCAATAGCCACGTATAGGATGCCACTAGGTACACTGAGTGTGTGCTAGTATAATGGCTTAGTTATAATTCGTTGGAGTGTGCAACGCAGGCAGATGCGCTCTGCAAATGTCTTGGCACTAGTGGGACTATAGCAAAGTCCAATAGCCACGTATAGGATGCCACTAAAAAACACTTAGTGTGTGTAAATATAATGGCTTAGTTATAATTAGTTGGAGTGTGCAACGCAGGCAGATGCGTTCTGCAAATGTCTTGGCACTAGTGGGACTATAGCAAAGTCCAATAGCCACGTATAGGATGCCACTAGGTACACTGAGTGTGTGCTAGTATAATGGCTTAGTTATAATTCGTTGGAGTGTGCAACGCAGGCAGATGCGTTCTGCAAATGTCTTGGCACTAGTGGGACTATAGCAAAGTCCAATAGCCACGTATAGGATGCCACTAGGTACACTGAGTGTGTGCTAGTATAATGGCTTAGTTATAATTAGTTGGAGTGTGCAACGCAGGCAGATGCGTTCTGCAAATGTCTTGGCACTAGTGGGACTATAGCAAAGTCCAATAGCCACGTATAGGATGCCACTAGGTACACTTAGTGTGTGCTAGTAAAATTGCTTAGTTTAAAAAAGTTGTAGTGTGCAATGCAGGCAGACGTGCTCTGCAAATGTCTTTGCACTAGTGGGACAATAGCAAAGTCCAATAGCCACAGATAGGATGCCACTAGGTACACTGAGTGTTTGATAGTATAATGGCTTACTTAGAATGAGTTGGAGTGTGCAGAGGACAAGAGGGTACAGTGGCAGGATTGTGGTGCTCTGGGTAGAGGAATGGAAGCCTGCCTTTCTATTCCCTCCTAATGGTGAAATGCAGGGAGGAAATCCCTGACCTGGGCTACACAGACGCTGTTGCTGTTTGCAGGACCTGTCACCTATGGCTCTCTGACCCTGCCGGTACGAGACCTTAAAAGGACTGCTAGAATGTGCTCTCCCTAAGCTGTCTAACGCTGTGTATGCAGCGCATACAGCTGTATCGGCTATAGGACTCAGGAGGACGGAGCTGCGACACTGATGTCTGACACCAAAGACGCAGAAGGCAGATAATGGCGTTCGTGAAGAAAATGTCCGGTTTTATAATGCAGGGACATGTGACATGCAGATCCTATCACACATGCCGTTGCTTCTCTGGCTCAAAGTCCACTTAGGTGTGTGTGTGTCTGTGATTGGCTGACATGC
Source organism: Anomaloglossus baeobatrachus (assembly GCF_048569485.1). Taxonomy (NCBI): domain Eukaryota; kingdom Metazoa; phylum Chordata; class Amphibia; order Anura; family Aromobatidae; genus Anomaloglossus; species Anomaloglossus baeobatrachus. The sequence goes on along the minus strand of NC_134357.1, from coordinate 210,520,371 downwards.
TGGCCCGCCCCACAAGACGCGCGCGCTTAGGGAAGGAAGACAAGAAAAAAAAAAAAAAAAATGGCGATCGCCATTATAGAAACAGCAGTGATCTGAAGGCGCTGTTCACGCACACTATACACTGAAATGTGATAATAGTTTGATTCACAGAGTGACTTACACTATTACAGCAGAAACCAAGCTATGATTTAGCTGTTTTTTGGCTGCTAGAACCGTTCTCGAACGTTTCTAGAACTATCGAGCTTTTGCAAAAAGCTCGAGTTCTAGTTCGATCTAGAACATGCCCCAAAATCACTCGAACCTAGAACTGGAGAACCACGAACCACGAACCGCGCTCAACTCTATTGGAGACCTATGTTAGAATCTTGAGATTTAAAAGCATTTCAGGAAAGAGGTGTGGCCTGAGCAGCATGTGAGGCAGACATGCTGATAGATCCTTAAATTATCCTTACCAGCTAGGGTTAAAGTGGTTTTCACTGCTTCTGAAGTGCTCCACGGGGCAGGTGATTAACCTACTTGTTGCCGGGCCGTTTCGGGTGGGGTCAGGTGTTGTCACGGGGTAGCCTTTCTCCGTTCCGTTGCCCCGAGTCATACAGTAAATGATGGGGGAAGCGGGGTATTGGGAAAGGTTTATTGTGACACCACCTGTGGTATGCGGCCAGGGAGTAACTGCCCCTTCCTGGTTCCTTGCTGGGGCTGGTGGTAGTGCAGCTTGGGTGTGATCGCTCCCCAGAGGTGGATCGGGCCATAGGAGGATGGTGAGGGTTGTAGTGGTTCAATGGGGTGCAGGGCTGGGACGCCGACAGTAACTGGGGACACAAGTGGGTAGTTTCCTCTTTACCTTTACTGGTCAGGTGTTATGGTCCAGGTTTACAGTGGTCCGGTCACCCCAGAAGCAGTGTGGATGTCTCCTTGCCTGGCGGGTTGGAGGCCTTCCTTAATGCGCTCTTGGTGGGAGCCGCTGCGGCCTGGAACAGCACAGTGTCCCCTTCTTTCTCTCTCTTACTTGAAGATGACTGTCCCCTATGATGGGCAGCGTGAACCGGTTTTGGAACCCGCTTGTATTACTGCAATCCCGGGTTCTGTATTGCTGCTGCGTCTTGGAACTATGGTGGGCCAGGAATGTAAAATCTCTTGACCTTTTAGGTTTTTATACTGGGCCGTTAGCACCCAATAACCGAGGACTCTGGTGTCCTGTCCTAGCGCTCAGTCCTGGAAAGCTCACACAGAAGCTCTCAAACAGTGACCGGTCTTTCTCCTCGCCAACACTGTTCTGCCCCAATTCCTGTCTGTTCACTCTAACCCTTCCCTCAGGTCAGCATGAACAGAGAGACTTCCTTCAAAACAGTTTTATGAACTGCCCCTGCTGGCCTGGAGTAGGAGATGTTGCATGTAATGTTCATGACAAGGAGAGGTCCCCACACTGCCTCCAAGCAAAGAACTATTCCCGGTGAGGCGAACAACACCACTGTGGCTCCCGTGACCACTGGGGTGCCACATTCCCCCTTGGTTAAAATCAGTACTTCTGGACTGAGAAAACAAAAAGAGAATAATACAATACATTACAAATAATACAACTTTCCAGTGACAAAGTATTTACATTAATCATTTTACATAATTTCTATTATACATTGGTTTCTCTTAACTCTCTATCAAACCAGTTTTTGACCCTGAGTGCTCTGCTGGGACCTACGCAAGATGGGCTATGATTCCACTCTACCTGGTGCATTCATTGACCCATCTTGGCTGCCTATGGCCATATTGCAGCGTGCCCCAGGGCTCTCTGGCAGGACAGGTGGACAGGTGCTACTCCCCAGACTCACCGTGGGCATGACAGATTCACCATGGACAGGAGGCAGGTTCCTGAGCTTCTCCACTGGTGCAACATCTTTGTCCCCTGGCAATGAAGGTTAGGCATGGGACTGCAATAGCTTGATTCACTCGCGTCCAGGTTTTAGGGAATGCTCCAAGGACAGTTTGAATGGTTTCTTCTTCTTGGGGGTAATATGGGGTTGTCCTACTCTTCTTGCAACCATATAGGTCGCAGAACTTCTGGAACACCTCGGCTTCAAAAGCTCGACCTTGATCAGTAAGCACACTTTCGGGTAACCATGGGGCCGACAGAAGTACTCCTGGAATTCTTTGGCTACAGTCCTGGTCATCTGGTCTTTCACAGGAACCACTACCAGGAAACGGGAGTAATGGTCTACAATGGTAAAGGCATAGACATAACCGGATCGGCTCGGAGCAAGCTATACATGATCCAGGATCACCAATTCCAGCGGTTGCCTTGTGGTGATTGGCTGCAGAGGGGCTCTTTGACTCTCTTGATCTCTTTGTCTCAAGCTGCAGGGACCACAGTCTCGGCACCAGTTCTCAATTGTTTGACGCATACCAATCCAGAAGAAGCGGGTGCGAAGCAGGGCCTCTACCTTCTTCCATCCAAAATGCTCGGCTCCATCATGATAGGCTTCTAGTACCATCTGGACATCCCTCCATGGAACTATTATCTGCCAGATCGGTTTATTAGTTCGAGGGTCGCAGTGGCTTCTACATAGCGTTTTCCGACTGAACAGTTTCCCTTTCTCCTTCCACAGCTATTGCGCTTCCTGGAGAGCATTTGGACCCGGGAATGAATGAGCTTGGGTTAACCGTTCTTTGATCAGCCGGATGGCCGGGTCACTGTCCTGGGCTTCCTCCCATTTATGTTGGGACAACGGGTTGAGGGACGCCACGTGCTCCACCACAGGCCGCTTCTCCGCCTGGTGTGAGCATTGTGAGGCACAGTAGCGATAGTTTGCTGGTATTACCACTTCCTGTAGCTGGTCTTAAGGCCGCTTTACACGCTGCGATCTCGCTAGCGAGATTGCTAGCGTGCGTACCCGCCCCCATCGTTTGTGCGTCACGGGCAAATCGCTTCCCGTGGCGCACAAAATCCCGCGGACCCGTCATACTACTTACCTGCCTAGCGACGTCGCTGTGACCGGCGAACCGCTTCCTTTCTAAGGGGGCGGTTTGTTCGGCGTCACAGCGGCGTCACTAAGCGGCCACCCAATAGAAGCGGAGGGGCGGAGATGAGCGGGACGTAACATCCCGCCCACCTCCTTACTTCCTCATTGCCGCCGGACGCAGGTAAGGTGAGATTCCTCGTTCCTGCGGTATTACACGTAGCGATGTGTGATGCCACAGGAATGATGAACAACATCGTACCTGCAACAACAACGATAATTGGGAATAGGGGGGCATGTCACCGATTAGTGATTTTGAACGTTTTTGCGATGATTTAAAATCGCTCATAGGTGTCATACGCAACGACATCGCTAACACAGCCGGATGTTCGTGACAAATTCCGTGACCCCAACGACATTGCTTTAGCAATGTCGTAGCGTGTAAAGCGGCCTTAAGTCTTCATCGGCTTCTGGAAAATGAGGCATCCGGGACAGGGCATCAGCATTTGCGTTCTTCCAGCCCGCCCAGTACTTCATTGTGAAGTCATAATTGGATAGCCGAGCCATCCACCTCTGCTCCAACGCTCCAAGATTTTAACATCTCCAGGTGGGTTAGTAGGTTGTTATTGTGAAGCCCCTCACTTGCAGGTCGCCTCAGGGTCTTCATGTGCTGGAAATCTTCTGGCAACAGGTAAGTCGGATTAATTTAATAGGAATCGTGACGCCACTCTCGGTGTTGCGGTCAGGGGGTGATCACCACTGCAGTTTAGAGAGCGTCTGGGGCTGATGGTAAATGCAGTCTGGTGTTATGGCCTCCCGAGAGTGAGGCTGGCCCCAGCAGCTCAGGTGTAAGTGTGTAGTACCACAGGTCGCAGAAGAACTCACACACAGGCAGCAATGTCTTTCAGGGTTTTTACTCACTTTTTTCTGGTTGGTGAGATACCCGGGCGATGCTGAGATTATACCAGCTGGAACCAGGAATTCCTGATGGCCGTTCTGAGGGTAGCTATTAACTCGCCTTCCTTGCACTTCTTTTGTTTCGGATAACCCCTCACTTTCAGTATCGTGGGATTCATCCAGGGAAAGTTGCTACTGCCTCTCCTTCCCTTCCTGGCCCGTTTTCCGGCAGCGTGGGCCTGGTTAGATGGCTTCTGGCCCTATCTCCTTATGGGTCCCCCTGCTGATGCTGAAGCTTGAGCTCTGTATCTTTGGTGAGGAACCTCTAGTCCCCTCACCGGCAGGTTGAGCAGATCAGTAGATCGATATCTGGCTCTAGGGACCTGTTCCCTGTGCGTGCGTAGTTACCAGCAATCCCTGTACTTGACTGCCTCTCTCCAGGTGTCTTTCAGGCTGACTTTCTGGTCACGTTACTCCCCCGCTAACAGTTACCACACTTGCAGGGTCTGTCTAGCATGGCTGTACCTCTGCTTCCTCCAGCAACTTCTGTACACTCTCCTCACAGACTGGCTTTCTCCTCCTCCTTCCTGTCTGCCACTGCATCTAGCTTCCAGCCTCTCCACTGCACCCCTTGCTGAGAATTGAAAGTAACCTCTTCAAGGCTACCCAAGGGTCCCCTCTAATGGTGTGGGAGACCTGGTTGCTATGTGTCTGTGTGTACACACCTCATTCTGGCCTTGGAATTTACCTGGAAGCACTGCCCCAGGATGGGTGCAGTACTCAGTGGTGCCTGACCAGGTCAGGGGCACCACATTATCAGTGTATATTGTAAATCTCGCTGAGGCTAAATAGTGTTTGAACCGCTCTGTGACTGCCCAAAGAACAGCTAGGAATTCCAGTTTGAAGGAACTGTAATTTTCAGGGTTCCATTCAGTAGGCCGAAGCGTCCGGCTGGCATAAGCTATCACCTTCTCCTGCCCTCCTTGCACTTGGGACAATACAGCTCCCAGTCCCACGTTGCTGACATCGGTACACAGAATGAAGGGCTGGCCGTAATCCGAGCTATCCAGTATCTCTTCCGCCATCAAGGCCCTCTTCAGCTGGATAAAAGATGCCTCTTGTTGGTCTGCTCATTCGAGTGGGAGGCTCTGTTTCTTGGCTTGGCCTACCAGGAGGTATTGAAAGGGTGATGCCATCTTAGTGAAGCCCTCAATAAACCTTCCATAGTAGCCTACCAGGCTGAGGAAATGCTGCACTTCTCTGATGGTGGTCGGCCTGGGCCAGTCCCGGATGGCAGTGATCTTGTCTGGGTCGGGAGCCATAACCTCAGTGCTGACGATGTGCCCCAAATACTGGACCTTTGGTTTCAGCAGGTGACATTTGGAGGATTTTACCTTGAGACCAAACCCGGACAGGGCCTCGAACACTTCAGCCAGGTGCTGCAGATGATCTTCATATGTTTTTGAGTACACAATGACATCATCTAGGTATAGGAGGACGGTCTCAAAAGTCTTGTGCCCCAGGTAGCACTCCATCAGTCGTTGAAAGCTTCCCGATGCATTAGAGAGTACAAGCAGCATGCAATTTAATTCACAGAGGACCATGGTGTCATGAATGCAGTCTTTTCTTTATCTTTTTCTGCCACGGGAACCTGCCAATACCCACTGGTGAGATCTAGAGTAGAGAAATAGCTAGCAGATTTCAGGGAAGCCAAGGATTCCTCTATTCTAGGTGGCGGGTATACATCTTTTTGCGTGATATGATTAACCTGTCTATAGGCCACACACATCCTCATCGTACCATCTTTCTTTTTCACTAGGACTAACGGTGCAGCCCAGGAGCTATACATGTCCCTAATTACTCCAGCCTCTTTAATTTCTTTCAACATTTATTTGGCCCATTGGTAGTGAGCCGTGGGTACGGGCCGGTATCTCTCTTTGATGGGAGGATTATTACCGGTGGGGATCTGGTGCCGAATTCCCTCCACCTGCCGAAGTCTAAAGGGTGTTTACTGAAGACCTGTTCATATTCCCGTACTATCTGGTGGACCCCTTGTTTTTGGTGGGGAGGGGTAGCATCAGTACCAACAAGTAACTGCTGCCACCAATCATCCAGGGAACCCTCGTCACTGTCTTCCCCTACTGTAGCGGATAGAGTCAGGGGCCCAGCTGCTTCAATGGCACTGTTTTTAACGGGGAGCAACTTGGCTATGGTGGCGTACTGGGGCAATTTTACTTCGTCCTCCCCGCAATTCAAAATTCAGACGGCACTCTTCCCTGGCGGATGTCCACCACCCCTCTGGCTGTCAGGATGTCGGGCCTATCTTTCAAATACACGGGTTCCACGAGGGCCTGATAGTCTTGTCCCTGGAGACCTATTGCTGCTCAATGCCAAATCATTATTTCACTCCTTGGGGGAACCACAACGAGGAAGGAATCACTCACCCGGACACTACCAATTTCCCCCCCCCCAGCCTGCTCAAATTGTTGTTTCTCCATCAAGGCTCTAACCTCTTTCTGCAGTTCTTGCTGTCGACCGCCACTGGCCGTCTCGGTCACCTGCTGCAATAGAACAATCACTTCACGAAAAACAACAATTTTCTATCACATAAGTGCCGATAGTCATCATCGGGGTCCGGGTACATCGGTCAACGTCCACCACTATCATACCCTGTAACTTCAGTTCCACCCGCCCCACCTTGATAGTCGCTTCCTTGTAGCCCACCTGTGGCAAAGGCTGGCCATTACTGGCTATTATGGACAAGTCTATATCTGAGTCATAGGTCAGGTCAGAATCAGTCCAATACCTTTTGTAAAATACATATGGTATCGTCGTCACCTGGGACCCACTGTCCAGAAGGGCGTTCATCGGAATTCCATCTAGCACAACTAGTAGAACCTGTTGCCGGTCCACATACTTGTCCCACCAGTCAGATGGATTGGCTTTTACCACACCCGAGGGGTGGTCTCTGGTCCCAGGTACCTGCAGACCCGGAGGACAGACTCGGGCATAGTGTCCGGCATTGTCACAGCGGCGGCATATTGGCCAACCGACAGGGTCACAGCGATAACCAACTCACCCCCGGGTAAGTGGATTCCTCTTCCGCTGGCGTCTCGCGGTGTCTGCGGGCTGTGGAGTTACTTTCATTGTACTTTGTATTGTACTTTCATGGCTTGGTCCCTAAATTGGGCAAAGTCTAGGTCAGGGTCTTGGAGGGCCAGTATACGCAGCTGGGCCCGGTGAGCATTGGACAGGAACCCCTCGATGAACTCTTCAATCAGCAACCGGTTCCCATCACGCACACTCCCAGGATCCACTTGTCTCACCACCCTCAGTGCCTCTTGGAAGTTCAAAGCATAGTCTCGGACACTATTCTGCACCCCTTGCTTACACATAAACTCCACTTTTATCTCCGCTGCCGTGCGGGTGTCAAAGGTGCAAAGGTGTCTCTCAGCCTGGCCAAGACTTGTGCTACAGTTCCCTTGACGGTGTCCGGCCAGGACCTGGCCTCCTGCTGAGCGGCATCGGTCAATTGGCAAATTAGTATGCCGTCTCTCTTTCAGGGGGAACACATTAAACAAGCTACTCAGTCTCTCTTAAAAGTCATTCAAAGTTTGTAACGCTCCGGAATACTGGGATAGCCATGTCGCCCCTGAAAAGCGGTACCGCTGATGCCGTGTGGTGGCGGTGACTGGGTCACCTGCTTGGTTAGAAATCCCCCCCCCTTGGTGAACCTCAGCCAAGTTCTGCGTCTCGCTGGGGAATCCGTGGTTAACTGGCAGCCGCTTCGGTGGCGGTTTCTCTTTGCGCCTTTTCTTCCCGCATTGCACAGCTAATAGGAAGAATACACCGTCCTTGTTAGCAAATTTGTTTTAACACAGTTCAGTCGGCGCACAGTACCCGGGTTTTGCCCGGGCACGTTATACTGTTCGCCCCACGGGGAAGGTGGTTAACATACTCGTTGCCCGGCCGTTTCGGGTCGGGTCAGGCGTTGTCACTGGATGGCCTTGTCCAGTTCTGTTGCCCCGAGGATAACTTCAAATGGTGGGGGAAGCGGAGTTTTGGGAAAAGTTTGCCATGATGCCACCTGTGGTATGCAGCCAAGGAGTAGTCACCGTTGCCGGGTTCCTTGCTGGGGTTGGTGGTAGTGCAGCTTGGGTGTGATCGCTCCCCATAGACAGAGCAGGCCCTAGGAGGATGGTGAGGGGTGTGGTGGTGCAAAGGGGTGCAGGGCTGGGACGCAGACGGTAACTGGGCAACACAAGTGGGTAGTTTCCTCTTTACCTTTACTGGTAAGGTGTTATGGTACAGGTTTTCCTTGCCTGGCGGGTTGGAGGCCTTCCTTAATGCGCTCTTGGTGGGAGCCGCTGCGGCCTGAAGCAGCACAGTGTCCCCTTCTCTCTCTCTCTGAGAACAAGGGAGGAAGGGCACCACCCACTGGGATCTCCTAGTATACTATAAACACTGACTTCAAGGAAAAAAGGGAGTATACCAAAAACAGGGATCACCAGACAAGATATATAACAAAGTACAAAATCTTTATTAGTAGAGCACAGAACACATGGCCACACATTGGTTAAACAGGACACACAGCTGTTTAAAAACATTTAAAAAGCCATACAGGCATAAGGTACTAAGTCACAACCCTAAAATAATATAATGAATATCAAATAATAAATTAGAGAGACAACCTCCCTGCGAAAAATAGCAGATAACAGTACTTGATCAGGATTTAGAACAGTAAATACATGTAATCTCCCATAGGAGGCACAAGGAGTGCCAATTTATAGATTTTAAGATTTTAGATAGTAAGGCCTAAAACAAAATATAAGGCTGCATACAGATGGACACAGTAATATCCACAAGACTCCTCACTTAGAACATATATACACTACTGCCCAAGTATTCTGTAAGTGTAAGAGTTGCCACATGTATCAGCCCGAAGGCACAATGGGTATACACTCAGGGTATATTGTATGTCCCAATTAGTATAGAGAATAAAACAGTTTAAGCAGTCTATTATGCAGTAATAATGACGTACTGTGCAGGTATAGGGATTGCCACATTTATCAGTCCAAAGACACAATGAGGTCATGCAAGACACCACTCAGGGTATATTGTACATCCCAATTAATATGGAAAACAGCGGTTTAGGCAGTCTGATATGCAGTAATAAAAGTAATGACGTACTGTGCAAAAAAATGGATAGCTATACTCAGGCAGTATCTAATATACAGTATCTCTCAGAGACAAAGTGGCTTCCTCAGGGCAAAGAGGGGGCAATTCATAGTCAAATGCGTGCCTATTTAAATGTAAAGTTTTAATTAGCAATTGCTTACCAGTGTGTAGAAAAGCAGCGTTAAGCATAGCAGTAGCGGTGGTGGCCGCCATCTTGGTTGAATCATCTGATTCAAACCATCGCGATACTTCCAGTTGCCGCTTATACTGCGCATGCGCACGAGAAATACCACCACAATGTCAAACTGCAAATGCGAAGTGCGCATGCGTGCAAAAGGTGCCATCACAAAGTCAAACTAAGGCGCATATGCGCTGCCAATCTAGCGCTAAGATCCAATAACGAAAGGAAGCCCAGCCGGGATTCCAAGGTTTTCGCTGTGTAAACAGCACTTACATAAATAATAGATAGACAGGGCCAAATTTGCGGAGCGCATGCGCAACGTTCATATAGTAGAGCCATATCTAGATCCTCATAGTCATAAGATCTAGGACTTATATTAGTGATATAGAGCTGCTACTGCAAGCACGGACGCAATGAACAGGGTGATAGATTACACATGCCAAAATTCATGAATGGTGCAGGTCGGGGGCTCATATCACATATAGAAATATAGTGGGACGAACAGAGATGAAGAAGGAAGCATGTGGCTAAAAGGTAGCAAGAAAATGAGAGAACAAGGAGCTTGATACAGTTATTTTTACAATTGTTTTTACACTTGTTTTTACAAAGACAAGGGAAGTAAACATTTTGATCGCAGGATCACATGAAACCCTATCAAGAAGGAAGATACAGAATTTCACATAGGAATCCCTGTTGTCTTATAGTATTTTTAGAGTATATATCAGCTAAGGGTGCAATACAAAGACGTCCCAAAGGACCGCCAGCATCGCCACAACGTATAAGAAAGTATCGAAGCCACTCATTTACACTCAGATGTTGATTCATACGTCAACATGGCGACACAGATCTAAGGGGGGGCTTTAGACAGTTATAGCCAAGAATACCCCACAGTGCCAAGAGTATAGAGTATATAACCACTAGGGATATGACACAAAGGGTGTCCCGAGGGACCACCAGGATCGCCACAAAGTATGTGGGAATACCCAGGCCACCAGTTTACACTCAGATGTAAATTCATAGCGACATGATTCTCCAAGGCCTTAAGACAACAACAGTCCATTGTTTCTGGGTAGTCATAGTTGTGAGAGAGGGAAGGCTTGGCCATTTATATACAGGAAGGCTAATCATATAACATCATCATATGGGTCTCAACTCATATTTCAATAAGGTAGGCATCACAAAACAATCCCCCAGATATGTCTCCAAACATCTGGGTAACCCCAAATCATGATCTTTAAAACAAAATAGGAGAGAATGGGGAAATATATTATCCAATTGGTGTTAATTAGATTGGGAGGCAATCGCACGTTAGAAGAGATACTGACAATTTAGACAAATTGACAGACAATTTAGACTTGCAAAGAATCCCGTGATGTCCAACAGGACCTAATTGGCCAGATATAAGTCTCTCCCTATTCATATAGTGTTACGGGGGACTGTCTGATAATAAAACCCAAAGGAATATCAGACAGTCAGGGTCCACCGTGCAAAGACTCTGCTGCAGACTATGGCAGAGGATAAGGGGTATATAAGTGTGCCACTGTAAATAGTAATAGTACAAGTGCAGAGTGCAATACCTCTGTTAAACTCACAGAGGAATATAATTAGAAAATAAAGCAATTCCTCCCTTGCTTGGAGGGTGTGTGGTATGGTCTCTGTTAATGGTCACAGAGACAAAAGCAGTGAGTGTGAAATGGCAACTACCTAGGTCCGTTCCTCTAGCGGTGCCAGGAGATGGACAGCAGCGTAAGCCGCACAAAGCTCCTAACTGCGTTCCTTCCACTAGATATGGCACCTGCCTAGGTCCGCTCCACTAGTGGTACAAAAGAGATGGACAGCAGCATAAGCCGCACAAAGCTCCTACCTATGTTCGCTCCCCTAGTGTGCGAGGATATGAACAACTGCCAGATGCAGTATAAGGAACGTTACCCTAGCGGCAACGTCCACCTACGAGTAGAATCACAAGGCCCAGCCGGACCATGTGACTCAGGCACCTGCCTATGTCCGCTCCACTAAGGTGTAAGGATACGGACCGCAGCCGAAGCTGTAAGGTATAAGAACGCTACCCTGTCGGTAGCGCTCACCTAGCATAGACAGAGAGATGCCTAGAGGGACGTGCACAGAGCGTCTACTCTCATGCATGAACCAAGAGGACTGAGCGCCGGGCGGCGTGCGTCAGGGTCTTATATAGACTCTGTGCCTCATCCAAGATGGAGGACACCAGAGCCAATCCGCTGCCAGAACGACAGCAATGACGTCACGCTGGCATATCACCGAGCAAAGCGTCACAAGCACATGACCAGCGACCAATCGGCATTGAAGGTGTCAGAGACATGTGACCTCGTGTCAGCGATGATGTCACCCGCACATGTGCAATGGCTCCAAGATAGGACTTAGTCTCCAGTGCTCGCACATGTGAAGTAGCAAGAAATCCGAACATAGTCTCCAGTGCCCAGCAACCGTAACAGTACCTCCCCCTCAAGGGCCCCCCTCCCGGCGATGCAGGTAATCGGCAACTAAGTCGGGAGCATGGACAGCCTCCTCAGGCTCCCAAGAGCGATGTTCCGGGCCATAGCCCTCCCAATCTATCAAGAAGAACCTGCGCCCTCTAACCATCTTAGAACCAACTATGGCTCGTACCTCATAGCTAGAGCGAGAGGAATCAGAGGCAGGAGAGTGCACTTCACGAGCGTGAGGTAAAATAGCCGGCTTTAGCAGTGAGACATGGAATTTGTCATGGATCCTAAGATGGACGGGTAACTTCAATTGGTAGACTACATGATTTACCTGTCGAAGAACCTCATAAGGACCCAGGAAGCGAGGAGCAAATTTGACAGAGGTCACTCTAAGTCTCACGTGTTTTGCAGAGAGCCACACAAAGTCCCCCGGAGAAAAGACAGGAGCCGGGTGACGAAACCGATCGGACACCGTCTTCATACGGTCCTTAACTGCTTGGATCGACTCTTGAGTCCGATCCCAAACCTCTCTGGCATTAGTTGCCCAGTCGGCCACAAGAGGAGGAGGTGCAGCAGCGGGAAACGGTACCGGTACCCTAGGGTGTTGCCCATTATTGAGTACGAATGGTGTCTGCCCAGTGGCCTCAGCCAGCAAATTGTTAACGGCAAATTCTGCCCAGTGTAGGAGGGAGGCCCAGTTATCGTGGTTCTCAGCAACAAATTGTCGAAGGTATATAATCATGGATTGATTGGTACGCTCAACCAAACCATTGGTCTCCGGATGGTATGCCGAAGAGAGATTCAACTCAATTTGCAGAAGGCTACAAAGATCTCGCCAGAAATGGGAAGCAAATTGCGGGCCTCTATCACAAATGATACGATCTGGCATCCCGTGAAGCCTAAAGACATGCTTGAGGAATAGTTTGGCTAGTACCCTGGAAGAAGGGATTCTCGATAATGGTACGAGATGAACCATCCGGGAAAATGGTCCGTAATGACCCACACAAATCTATATCCCTGTGAACACGGAAGATCACCCACAAAGTCCATGCCTACCACCTCCCATGGTCTATCTGGCACTGGTAAAGGATGCAAGAGCCCAGTCGGTCTCTGCCATAATGGACGGTTGCGAGCACACGAGTAGCAGGAACCGACATATCTCTTGACGTGGCTGGCTAAGTGTGGCCATCAATACCACCTCTCAAGTAACTCTCGTGTCCGTCTAATACCAAAATGCCCACCCACCTTTGAGGTGTGGGCCCACAACAGTATATCATTCTGTCGATCCGGCGGAACAAAGGTCTTGCCCGGTGGGATTTGGTCTAACGTCACAGGGGAGAGCGTATGAAAAACCTTGGAGGGAAGGATAAGACGAGGTTCGTCAATCTCTTCCTGGGTAGAAACCATAGAGCGAGACAGGGCGTCTGCCTTGTTATTCTTACTCCCAGACAGATAGTTGATGGAGAAGTGAAAGCGGGAGAAAAACAAGGACCAGCGGGCTTGGCGAGGATTCAGACGCTGAGCGGTTTGTAAGTACGTCAGATTCTTATGGTCTGTATAGACCTGGAAAGGATGTTTCGCTCCTTCTAGCAAGTGACGCCACTCCTCCAAGGCTAATCTCAGGGCGAGCAGTTCCCTATCCCCAATGGTATAGTTTCTCTCTCACGGTGAAAAGGTTTTAGCAAAGAAGAAACACAGCCTTTTTCTACCTACACCGTTCTTTTGATACAAGACCGCACCAGCACCCACTGAAGAGGCATCAACCTCCAAGAGGAAGGGCTTATTCTCATCGGGTCTTTGAAGAATGGGAGCAGTTGAAAAGTGTCTTTTTACTGCCTCAAAAGCCTGGGATGTCTCAGTAGACCAGACTTTTGGATTAGCACCTTTCTTAGTCAAGGCCACCAAAGGGGCCACCAAAGTGGAGAAATGGGGTATGAACTGCCGGTAATAATTTATGAATCCTAAGAAGCGTTACACCGCCTTCAAGGAATGAGGTTCAGACCATTCCAGGACAGCAGAGAGCTTCGCAGGATCCATAGCCAGACCCTCTTGTGAGATAATGTAACCCAAAAAAGGAAAGGATGACTGCTCGAATACACACTTTTCGAGTTTAGCAAACAATGAGTGCTCCCTTAAACGGGAAAGGACACGAACGACATCCTGACGATGAGTCTCCAGATCAGGAGAAAAAATCAGGATGTCGTCCAGATAAACCACGACGGAGGATAACAGTAAATCCCTGAACACATCGTTTACGAAGTCCTGAAATACTGCGGGTGCATTACATAAACCAAAAGGCATGACGAGGTATTCATAGTGACCGTCTAGGGTGTTAAAAGCGGTCTTCCATTCGTCACCCTCTCGAATTCGTACCAAGTTATACGCACCCCGCAGATCCAACTTCGTAAAAACCTGAGCTCCCCTCAGTCTGTCAAAGAGCTCCGAAATTAAAGGTAATGGGTATTTGTTCTTTATTGTGATTGCGTTGAGACCCCTGTAATCTATGCAGGGACGCAAATCACCCTCTTTCTTCCGAACAAAGAAAAACCCAGCTCCCGCGGGAGAGACAGACGTACGAATGAACCCCTTCTCTAAACTCTCTCTCATATAGGTCGACATGGCCTCCGACTCAGGGATTGACAGGGGGTAAACCCTACCCTTAGTTGGAACCGAACCTGGGATAAGGTCTATGGCGCAGTCATACGGCCTATGGGGTGGAAGAACCTCAGCACCCTGTTTGGAGAACATGTCAGCGAAATCCAAATAGGGTGTAGGTATGGGAGAGAGATCAGTTGATGCAACCGCAACGACCTTAGGTGGTAAGGGAAGACATCGGGACTGACATTTCGAACCCCAACTAATAATGCTGTCGGACTCCCAGTCAATTAGAGGAGCATGGGTCCGAAGCCATGGGAGACCCAGAAAAACGTCGTCTATACCCTCAGGCAAAACAAGAAAAGAAATCTCCTCTATGTGACCCTGAGACAGGGAAAGGCGCAAGAGAACTGTCCTCAATGTAATGGAGTGAGACAACATAGTCCCATTAACAACACGGACAGGAATAGGCGCCTCTAACATGATAGAGGGAATATTGTGTCTCTTTACAAATCCTGAGGACACAAAAGTCCCATCAGCTCCGGAATCCACAAAAGCCATAATAGGCCATGTATTCTCAGAGAATGAGAGCTGACCTGGGATACTACACTTAGAGGGTGCAAAAGACGTCTCTAGTAACCCCCCTCTAATGGTTACTAGGCCTGGGAGTTTCCCTGATGGCTAGGACACTTGTTGGCATAGTGCCCAGCTTCAAGACATACATAACATATAGGAGGACCAGACCTGCGTAGTCTGGAGGACGTATGACCTAACTCCATAGTAGTGGGAGATGTCTCAGATGCTGAGGAAGATGGTAGTGGACCCTCAACAACTGGAATAGCCCGATGCTTAGGGCGTGAGGAAGAGACCTTGAGTCTACGTTCCTTATGGCGTACGTCGATCCTTGTTGCTACAGTGATTAAGTCCTCCAGAGAAGCAGGGACCTCACGAGTAGCAAGGGCATCCTTGACATAGCCTGCCAACCGTCTCCAGAAGATAGGAATCAACACCTTTTCTGGCCAATCTAGTTCTGCCACCAGAGTTCTAAAAGCAATGGAATAAGAACTAGTGGATAACGAACCCTGAGATAGATCTAACAGTCTCAGGGCCGCATCATGGGTAACCTGCGGACCCATCAATACCGCTTTAAGAGCATCAAGAAAGTCTTGATGTCTCAGAGTAACCACATCAGAGCGCTCCCATAGGGGAGTCGCCCATTCTAAGGCTTTGTCCTGAAGTAAGGATATGATAAAGCCTACTCTGGACCTCTCCGTAGAGAAGCGAGAAGAGTTGACCTCTAGGTGTATCTGATCCTGACTAATGAAACCACGACATGATCTGGCATCGCCAGAATACCTGTTTGGCAGAGCAAGTCGAGGATCATGTGCAGATGTCACCATGGTCTGAGGTTTATCCTCTATAGTCTTGAGCCGCGACTCAAGTATTTGTATGTAACGGTGTAACTGCTGATATTCTGCCATAACTGCCAGACCCTTGGCTCAGTCCTAATGTTACAGGGGGCTGTCTGATAATAAAACCCAAAGGAATATCAGACAGTCAGGGTCCACCGTGCAAAGACTCTGCTGTAGACTATGGCAGAGGATAAGGGGTATATAGGTGTGCCACTGTAAATAGTAATAGCACAAGTGCAGAGTGAAATACCTCTGTTAAACTCACAGAGGAATATAATTAGGAAATAAAGCAATTCCTCCCTTGCTTGGAGAGTGTGTGGTATGGTCTCTGGTAATGGTCATAGAGTCAAAAGCAGTGAGTGTGAAATGGCACCTACCTAGGTCCGTTCCTCTAGCGGTGCCAGGAGACGGACAGCAGCGTAAGCCGCACAAAGCTCCTACCTGCGTTCGCTCCACTAGTGTGCGAGGACATGAACCACTAGATATGGCACCTGCCTAGGTCCGCTCCACTAGTGGTGTAAAAGAGATGGACAGCAGCATAAGCCGCACAAAGCTCCTACCTATGTTCACTCCCCTAGTGTGCGAGGATACGAACAACTGCCAGACGCAGTATAAGGAACGTTACCCTAGCGGCAACGTCCACCTACGAGTAGAATCACAAGGCCCAGCCGGACCATGTGCCTCAGGCACCTGCCTATGTCCGCTCCACTAAGGTGTAAGGATACGGTCCACAGCCGAAGCTGTAAGGTATAAGAATGCTACCCTGCCGGTAGCGCTCACCTAGCATAGACAGAGAGATGCCTAGAGGGACGTGCACAGAGCGTCTACTCTCATGCATGAACTAAGAGGACTGAGCGCCGGGCGGCGTGCGTCAGGGTCTTATATAGACTCTGTGCCTCATCCAAGATGGAGGACACCAGAGCCAATCCGCTGCCAGAACGACAGCAATAACGTCACGCTGGCCTATCACCGAGCAAAGTGTCACAAGCACATGACCAGCAACCAATCGGCATAGAAGGTGTCAGAGACATGTGATTTCGTGTCAGCGATGATGTCACCCGCACATGTGCAATGGCTCCAAGATAGGACTTAGTCTCCAGCGCTTGCACATGTGCAGTAGCAAGAAATCCGAACATAGTCTCCATTGCTCGCACATGTGCAGTAGCAAGAAATCCGTACATAGTCTCCAGTGCCACAGCAACCGTAACATATAGAGGTGGTTGAGTTCACTTTGAACAGTTCATACACTCCAGGTTGGTCCACTTTGGGAAGGATGGTCAGAGGCCTGTTCATCAGTAGGGGTCTGAAAAGTCTTTAGTGAAGATCCGTCCATGTTCTTCCATATCAGAGTTGATAGACTATAAGAGAAAAGTGGAATCAGAAGAAGAATATGAAGAAATTATACATTGTATTATAGAACCCCGTATAGAGGAGTTCTTCGTTCAGCCCACATGGAGCCATACTTTTTAGATCGTAAATCCACTTTGATTCTTTCTGGAGCAGTATCTTCACACAGTCTCCTCTAGAGTTGAGCGCGGTTCGTGGTTCGTGGTTCTCCAGTTCGCGGTTCGAGTGATTTTGGGGGCTGTTCTAGATCGAACTAGAACTCGAGCTTTTTGCTAAAGCTCGATAGTTCCAGTTACATCCGAGAACGGTTCTAGCAGCAAAAAGACAAGCTAATTACTTGCTGGCTTTCCGCTGTAATAGTGTAAGTCACTCTGTGACTCACACTATTATGACATTTCAGTGTATAGTGTGCGGGAACAGCGCATTCAGATCACTGCTGTATGTATAATGGCGATCGCCATTTTTTTTTTCCCTTGTCTTCCTTCCCTAAGCGCGCGCGTGTAGTGGGGCGGGCCAGCATGTCAGCCAATCCCAGACACACACACAGTTAAGTGGACTTCTAGCCAGAGAAGCAACGGCATGTGTGATAGGATGTCCATGTCACATGTCCCTGCATTATAAATACAGGCATCTGCCCGTCTGGACGCCATTCTCTTCTGCATCTGGGTGTCAGTCACCGCTGGCGTAGCTCCTGTCTCCGATACTGCTGTGTACGCTCTATACACAGCGCTATACAGAATAGGGAGAGAAGTTTCTATTAGTCCTTGTAAGGGCTAATACCAGCAGGGTGAGAGCCATAGGTGACAGTCAGGTCAGTGAAAACAGATTTTAACAGCTACACAAGATGACAGCGTCTGTGTAGCTAAGGTCAGGGATTTCCTCACTGCATTTCCCCATTAGGAGGGAAAGAAAGGGAGGCTTCCTTTCCTCTACCCAGACCCACAACCCTGCCACTGTACCCTCCTGCCCTTTGCACACTCAAGCTCATTGTTACTAAGCCATTATACTAGCAAACACTGAGGAAACTTAGTGGCATCCTAAAAGTGGCTGTTGGACTTCCATTAGTGTCCCACTGGTGAAAATCTATGTGCAGCACCTCTGCATTGCACACTCAAACTCATTGTTACTAAGCCATTATACTAGCAAACACTGAGGAAACTTAGTGGCATCCTAAAAGTGGCTGTTGGACTTCCATTACTGTCCCAATGGTGCAAATTTATTTGCAGCACCTCTGCATTGCACACTCAAACTCATTGTTACTAAGCCATTATACTAGCAAACACTGAGGAAACTTAGTGGCATCCTAAAAGTGGCTGTTGGACTTCCATTAGTGTCCCACTGGTGCAAATCTATGTGCAGCACCTCTGCATTGCACACTCAAACTCATTGTTACTAAGCCATTATACTAGCAAACACTGAGTAAACTTAGTGGCATCCTAAAAGTGGCTGTTGAACTTCCATTAGTGTCCCACTGGTGCAAATTTATTTGCAGCACCTCTGCATTGCACACTCAAACTCATTGTTACTAAGCCATTATACTAGCAAACACTGAGGAAACTTAGTGGCATCCTAAAAGTGGCTGTTGGACTTCCATTAGTGTCCCACTGGTGCCAAGCTATTTCTAGCACCTCTGCATGACACCCTCCTGCTCTGTTTTTAATAAGCTATAATAATAGCAAAAAATGCTGCCAGTTAGTGGCATCCAAAAAGTGGCTGTTGTACTCCATTTGTGCACCAATGGTGCCAAGCTATTTCTAGCACCTCTGCATGACACCCTCATGCACATTTTGCAATGCTATTTTTACAGCAAACTCAGGGAATTCCTTGCTGCATTTCACCATTAGGAGGGATAGAAAGTGAGGCTTTCTTTACTGTCCTGGTACACACAGAACACGGCCACTGTACCCACCTGCCCACTTTTGCCACACTATTTAATTTTGCCCAAAGAGCTGACACTTTTTGTGCCATCCTAAAATTGTCTGGAATTCTAAGATATTGTTCCTTTGCTGCCAAGCAAGGTACAACACCTGTGCATTTTACACTCCTTTCCATTTCTGGAACGCAATAATTAACTGCAGGTAGTCCAGCCAATCTTTCACGAAGGTGCAGGCGTGGGTATAATGTAGCCTTCATCCAATGGTGGTTCTCTCGATGTCTGACAGCTCAACAATACCATCTGTTTGCACTTAAAAAACAAGTGACGACCTGCCAGTCACACTCCCGCTTACGGGTAACGGCGTGGAAGTTCAGTGTGAAAAAGCATGTGTGACTGCTGTCCCCACAGTCACAGAGGATGAAGAGCACACAGATGCACGTGATGGGGCAGGCGGTGGTTGCACAGCCCTGCTAGGCCGCATTGTAGAACAGTGAAATTCCCTTTGCGACTTATACTTCATTTTAAGTCTTGTATTTGGTGGGATCCACAGTATGCAGCAAAACCACGCAACATGAAAAGTACTGTTTGCAGTTGGGTTCATAAATGATTCTTTCACTTTCCCAAAACAAACAATAAGAACCATGCATTAAATTGAAATAATAAAACAATCTATTCAGTTGCCTACTGCTTGCTAAGCCCTCTGCGTAGCAGCAGTAATTGTGTGTTTGTTTGTGTGTGTGGGTGTGTGTGTGTGCGAAGACAACTTACTAGCGGCGCATCACAAGAGCTTCACAGTTATCTACCTAAACATAAACAAAACACATAACCCACCCTGAATAGCCTTGTTAGCTGAAGCCTCACAGATAAGGCAGATGATAAAGGCCCCGTCACACTAAGCAACATCGCTAGCAACATCGCTGCTAACGAACAACTTTTGTGACGTAACAGCGATGTTGCTAGTGATGTTGCTGTGTGTGACATCTAGCAACAACCCGGCCCCTGCTGTGAGGTCGTTGGTTGTTGCAGAATGTCCTGGGCCATTTTTTAGTTGTTGATGTCCCGCTGTGAAGCACAGCTCGCTGTGTGTGACAGCGAGACAGCAACAACTAAATGTGCAGGCAGCAGGAGCCAGCTTCTGCGGACACTGGTAACCACGGTAAACATCGGGTAACCAAGAAGCCCTGTCCTTGGTTATCCGATATTTACCTTCGTTACCAGCCTTCACTGCTCTCACTGTCAGTGCCGACTCCTGCTTCTTGCACGTGTAGCTGCAGCACACATCGGGTAATTAACCCGATGTGTGCTGTAACTAGGAGAGCAGCGAGCCAGCGTTAAGCGGTGTGCGCTGCTCCCTGCTCTGTGCACATGTAGCTACAGCACACATCGGGTAATTAACCCAATGTGAGCTGTAACTAGGAGAGCAGGGAGCCAGCGCTAAGCAGTGTGCGCTGCTCCCTGATCTGTGCACATGAAGCTGCAGCACACATCGGGTAATTAACCCAATGTGTGCTGTAACTAGGAGAGCAGGGAGCCAGCGCTAAGCGGTGTGCGCTGCTCCCTGCTCTCTGCACGTGTAGCTGCGTGCGCTGGTAACCAAGGTAAATATCGGGTTGGTTACCCGATATTTACCTTAGTTACCAAGCGCAGCATCTTCCACGCGGTGCTGCTGGCTTGGGGCTGGGACACTGGTTGCTGGTGAGCTCACCAGCAACTCGTGTAGCCACGCTCCAGCGATCCCTGCCAGGTCAGGTTGCTGGTGGGATCGCTGGAGCGTCGCAGTGTGACATCTCACCAGCAACCTCCTAGCAACTTACCAGCGATCCCTATCAGGTTGGATCGTTGTTGGGATCGCTGGTAAGTTGTTTAGTGTGACTGGGCCTTAACAGTGTGAATGCAAACCACACAGCTTTGCAATACAGTCATGTAAATATTGAAAAGCAACATTCAATTCAAACATGTGTCGCTGTCCCTCTATGATTTAAACTGTACGTGACAATTTGACAGTGCAGAGGCAGCAAGTGTGATTGTCTATATAGTCGTCCTACCCAGAACAGATATGTGTTTTCATAATAAAACAAAGTGTTGCGTGCACGCATTACTGTCTGGGCACAGCCTACCGTACCCGGGTAATGTGATGTCCAGTTGCCATAAATACAGACTTTACGCTCCTATCATGGTTAACAGTATAGACAGCATCGGAAGAATGTTGGTCTGTGGCACAGGATGCTGCTCACTGGCGTTACGGTACTCCTCACCAAACTCCAAAATGACTCCCCTCACAATTGAACGAAGTGTTTCCGCAGTTGCTCCTTCCTGTGTGCCGATTTACCCCAGCCGCAGCCTAACTGCAGTGTTTCGCCAACTGAGCATGCTCTGCCTGACTGTGTCATTCCTGAGGCAAAGTCTTAATTTTGGGCTACAGGGCATGCTTGTTTGGACTGTGCCTGAGTCATTCTGCGACCTGCGGCTCAACACACTTACACAGGGCCCTGGTGCTTGACTCACTCTCGGGAGGCCACTAAAACTAACTGCACCCAACATTAGCCCCAGGTGTCCACTTACACTGCAGTGGCGGTCCACACTGACCGCAATACTGAGAGTTGCATCACGAAAATACATATAAAGAAGCAACCTAAGTGTGACCAGACTCTTCCTCCACGTGGAGTCCCTGAAGGTAATGCACCAACACAACACCTGTGGGGCTTCACACTGACTGAGAAAAGCGTCTTTGCACAGGTACTTGCACTCCGTGCCGGGTCTAAGTCCTGTGTTGTGACTAGACAGCATGCTGAAGCGGATAGTCTTTTTTTCAGAAACTGTATTTCATGCTACTGAGCATGCTCAGGCACTTTCTGCATCAGAGGCTAGGTCGGGTAATGAACTCTTTGGCCCTGCCCCTGATGTGGGGAGCCCATATAGCCCACAGGGAATCAGGTATCCTGACAATTTGGCCAGGCTACTCCCAACAGGCTTGCAGAGGGCCGCCCCTATGACTTGTCACCTCATTGTTGTTGGTCAGACGATGACTGTTCAGGTGTTTTGGTTGTGGCAGCCATGAGGTCATCATTCAAGTGGCGGTTCAAAATAGGACGCTAGTTATGCCACTCATGACGTGTCACTCTGCTTTTGTCTCCAGGAGGTGCATTGTGGTCCACCCTGGTTTGGGACGGACCCAGGTTATAAAAGGGGCTGGAGCCAAGAAGAAGGTGCCCAGTCTTCTATTATGCTCCGAAAGAGCACACCTCCATGTGTTGAACCCATTGCGGCTTAAGGCCAGAGGTAGGCAGGGATAGGTCATCGATGCAGGCCGCCAGCACAGTTGGTAACGCAGAACGTTTAAGAACAGCTTCTGTCCTACCAGTCCTGCTTGTGCAGCCCAGTGGCATAAACAGGCCTGCTGCTGCTGATGCGCCTGCTGTCCACAGGTGTGTCCCCTACGCACACGGACTGCGTAACCAATGGCCCCTGTGTTGTTAACAGGGAGTTCCGGGACTGGGTGGTCGTGTGAACCCTGTCACGCTAACAGGGCTCCAAGTCTCCAGATCCGAGTTGCGTCTAACTCGGTTCAGGCTACTATTTGTTTGAGAGTCAACCTGCTCTGTATCCTCCACCTAACCTTCCAGTTACCAACCTCTCCTTTTCCATCTGTGAGCACGGTGGACACCGAATGGCGATTGGGATATCTACCTTTCTCTTTCTTTTCTTCTTAATATTTTTGATATAGCAGTAACATAGTATATACCACCTTATCCAAATCTGCCAATCCCACCATACCAGATGTTGTTTTGTGACGCCCTGGGCAAGCCAGGGGTCACAGGTCATCACACCACCACACCCTACATCCCAGTTAGGAACACCAAAGCTACCAAAATCCTTGTTGCCTTCCTCCAGGGGCTGATGTTCACACCAGGGGGTGGGCCAGGCGGTTGGCTCCGCCCACCGAGGAGTTCACAGCTCTGGAGGCGGGAAGAACCAGTGAGTTTAGTGAGGGAAGTGAAAGTAGAAGGAAGTGGTAGAGGAGCTAAGTGAAGTGGTAGTGGAGCAAAGAAGAAAAGGAACAAAAGTGCACGTAGAAAGACCTGAAGTTAGTCCAGCTAAGTGCAGGACAGAGTCAGCAAGGTCAGCAACAGCGGTGATCGTCTGGAGGGGGACTGCTGGAAGGTTGCTGGAAGGACCGCGGACGGGTAGTGGCCCGACGGTCTGGAGCAGTATACGAAGGACAGTCAGCACCAGGGCAGGGGCCTCTCGGACCCCGGCAAGGCTAGGAGTCGCCATAATTTGCCGAATCCGTCAGGGAAGGGGACGTCAATCCCCCAACAACCAAGTCCCAACTGAAGGCAAAAGTCCAACCATTAAGGAGGAACACCGCCACCGCCAGGGCACCAGTTCCTCAGGGCCAGCGTCTGCGGGCAAGAGAGGGCTCCTCTGGCCCATATCCAAGCCGGGGAGCGGGTTACCGGTGGGAACCCATCGCTACCAACAGAGAAACACTAGGTGCAGGTCAAAGGGACATCACCGTTACCTACTGGGAGAGCAAGTGCAGCCGTCCGTGGGAACCGTCTTTCCAGCCGTGTGGTTTACTGTAAAACTGTGTCAACGTCTCAGGCTGAGTGAGTACCACAGTGCCGCAAGGCACAGCGCTGCCCCCGCGTCCCTTCGCCCACCAGGCCCTGCACCTTCCACACCATCACTGGGCCCCGGGATCACCAACCCCTACCCACGGAGGGGCAACACAACACCTGGCTGCTCCGCATCACCACTCCCGGGATCCCCATATTGAGCAGCGGTGGTGCTACAAATCACCACAACCGTGGGTGGCGTCACGGACAATAAACAATCCCCAAACCCAACAAACCCCCTTTCACTCACGGGCGAGGAGTGCCGCTAGAGTCCCCGGGATCCGGCCCCCCGCTCGAGCCACCGAGCAGCAGCAGGCCGCAGCAGCCGTGGCAGCCAGACCCGAGCAGCAGTGGGAGAGCGCGGCGTCCCCTCCTCCGCCCGCGACAACTTGGCGTCACGAACAGGATCTTACCGCTCTGCCGTTGGGTAGAGGTGCGCCTTGTGACCGCCGGAGGTATCCGGCTGAAAATTTCCAGAAGTCACCATCTTTGGCGCGAAAAGTTCCCGCTCGAGCGTCTTCTCGAGTAGTAGAGGCGCGAAGGCCAAAACTCCGCCCCAATAGAGGAGTGGCCGGAAAGAAGCTAAGGGGGACGCGATGGCGGCTGGCTGCATGTGAGAGCAGCTATAAAAGCAGGGACGCCAGGACTCTGCAGTCACCCCGTTCCTGGAAGAAGTCGCTATGTGGATGCCGTCCCGAAACACCGTGGCCCCCGCGCCGTGAACCGCAGCGTGGGTGGAAATCCGGACCGCACAGCTCCACCTAAGGCTGCAGGTCAAGATGCAGCTCCTCTTGGAGGAGTGGGAGACCGACATGGCGGACGTTATAGCCACCGTGCGGAGATGCGAGGAGGAAGCGGAGGAAGGGAGGGTGAGTGACCCACGCCCCTATGTCCCCGAGGGACCGGTCGCTGCGGCTGAGGGACCAAGTCCAAGCCCTCTCCCTCCGCTGCCTTCTTCGCCACCCGTCTCGGAGGCCGTGACCCCGCCACTAGGCCCGCTGCCACCGCAACCGGTAGCGATACCCAGCATGCCCGCCCCGGCGGGCCGACCTGTAGCCGGAGCCCGTAGCAAGCCGGAGGTGTTGCCGTGGAAGGCCCCGAAGTCTGCACCGGAGGCAGCCCATGAAAAGTTCCCCGAGCCGGAGCCGATGACCCGTTCCGAGCCGAAGGCCAAGCCGCGGAAAGCCCCTGTGCCCATCCCCCACACCTCGGCTGAGGTAGCGCCGGGTTGTTGCTGTAAGGCAGTGCCCAAGGCCAAGACACCGCGGGACACGCCGCCCAGATTCCTGACAGTGGGCAACGTCCAGGATGTCCCGCGGGGCCCGACCCGTGCTCCGGAGCTCGCACCAGCGCCATATTGGGATAGGGAGCCGGTACCGTTGGGCCTAGGATCGGTGAATGGGAGAGGAAGAAGGCCGAGCTGGTGGCCCGAGCGATAAGGGAGAAGGAGAATCTCCGCCAGGCCACGTTCCGTGTCCGGGGCCCGCTGTACGAGGGGCAGGTGAGGCGGTTTGATGTCCGCCGGGGCTATGGGTTTATTTATGAACCGGGCCTGGAGGCCGAAGTGTTTGTAGCTCGGCGGGATGTAAATGCCCACCTGCCTGAAGAGCATCCCGGCCGCAACCTAATGCTGGGAGACATTGTCCAGTATACCCGGCACTGTGGAGAGAGGGGGTGGTTTGCCCTGGATGTAAAACTGCGGGGCAGCCAGGAGAGCAGAGTGAGTCCTGCAACCCCTCCCTCGGATGAAGCTGAAAGCCTGGAGTAGGGCAGCGGAGCACCGTTGTCCAGTCCCCGTTGGGACCACCTTTGTGTTTGTTGAAAAGGTGTTTGAAAGTTTTAAAAAGTTGAAAATGATAAGCAAAATAATAACCGAAGTTTAACCTGATTAACAGTGATTGAACCGGCCGGAGCCGGCACCGTTGTCCCCGTGGGGACCGTTTAAAAAGTTAGCATGGGAACTATCCATGGACAAGCCCGTGAACTTGCAGGGCAACCACAAACGTTAAGTGGCTTGTAAATATGTTGTTTTACCGTACCGTTTTCCGCAGTTGCCGCCTCCGGAGAGGGAGGGCCCTCAGCAGAGCAGGCTGGGGCCCAGCCACCAAAGGAACCGGTGGCTACCCTCTGGAGGGGAAGGACAGATCCCGCTCGGGTAACTTGTGCTGGACTGTGGGTCAAGGGGTGCTGCCTGGGCTTTAGGGGCAGCATCAGGGCCAGGTTGCTTGGGTGGGAGAGAGCGGAAACCGTACCCGTAAAACCGTTTAGTAACGTTTAAGAAATGTGCCTCCCATTGTGGGATGATGTTATGCTTTACATGTTATCTTTTTACATTTAGAGAAAATAAAACCGGTGTTGGACGGGCAGCCTGCCCCTTTCTTGCACTCCATGGTATTGGGGGTGATATCTGGCTATTAGGGGTCATAACTATTGGTCAATACCTGGGTAGGGGTTTGGAACTGGACATGGGAGACGAAATAATTTTTTGTTTCCATGGTCAGCTCTTCTACCAAAAATTGGCAGTGAATATAGTAGGGGTTTGGAGGGTTAATACTATGAGTATCAGTATGAGTTATACACAAACCCCTTGATGGATATAATATCTGCATTTTTCCTTCTTATTCTTCTGAGACATTTACTTCATAATTTTTGGAGGAGGATAAATTTTTGCTGTGTTTGTTGGATTGTCAAAAGGAAAAGCAAATATTGTGCATTGCTATATATTTATCCCCTAATTGATTGAACCCAGTTGAGACATTGAATGTATTTATGTCTGTGAGTCAATTTTAGCTTTGTTATAATAAAGGTCATGTTTTATAAATTTGGGGTTAAAATACTTTTTTGAAATAATTTTTGACTCCCTTTACATATCTATTTGTATATGATCAGTTTGTATATGACCAAAAATGCAACTCTGCAGAGACACCGTACTCAACGCCGTCTCAGCACAGCAGCCAGCCCTCGGTCCCTCAGATGTGGACAAGTAAGACCATTTCCTCCTATCGATGAAAAAGCGTTGAGATTCACTCTGTGCACCACTGGTGTTTAGTGGAAAAGCAGATGTAAGATTGCGTACCACCTTCTGCAGATACTCCTGTATACATGCGTCCCTTTCTATGGCAGGAGTTATTTCGCAAAATTTTGTGTTGTACCGGGGATCTAACAGTGTGGCAACCCAGTAGTCAGCATGACTTGTAATTCGTACAATCCGAGGGTCATGTTGTAGGTAGTGCAGCAAGAAGGTGCTCATGTGTCTTGAGCATCCAGGAGCACAAAGTCCTTGGTGTGTTGGTGGCGGAGAGGTGAGAATCGTGCCTCCTTCCTCTGCCCTCTCCCCACAACCTCGCACAAGCAAAATGTGAGCAAGCTCTCACTAATCTGCTGAGTCTTCCATGCCCATCGCCAGTTCATCCTCTATTTCTTCCTGGGCTCCTGCACCTTCCTCAACTGTTTTGCTGATACTATGCTCCCTTGATAATCCCTCTCCCCCACCGTACCATGACTGCCGCCAAGGTGCCGCTGACCGTTTGGACCTTATAGATCTTGTTATCCCTTCCCCATATGACTCATCCAGTAATTCCTCCCTTCCTCTTGGACCAACACCTGACTCCGAATAATACTTACAGTGTGTTCCATCATGTAGATGACCAAAATTGTCACGCTGAGAATGTCATCGCCAGTGTTAAACATCTGCGTCGACATTTGTAAACTGTGTAGCACGGTGCATATGTCCTTGATCTGACACCACTCCAGCAGCGTGATCTGCACCACCTCTGGATCAAGTTAGCCCAGGGTATACGTCATAATAACGTATTTCAGCTGGGCTCTGCGGTGCTGCCACAGACGCTGCAACATGTGCAGATTAAAATTCCTGCATGTCGGAACATCGCATTTCTGACGTTTAACTGCCAGACCTTAAGACTTCAGGGGTGATGAAAGTTGTTGAGCTACTGGGTGCGAACGATGGAAGTGAGCACATAGTGAGCGTGCCCGCTGAACAAGGCCATGTAGGCTGGGATGTTGTTTTAAAAATTGCTGGAGAATCAGATTAAACACGTGAGCCATACAAGTCACGTGTGTCACATGGGCCTGACGAAGGCACGCTGCCATGTTTGCATCATTGCCGTACACAGCTGTTAAGTCACCACCGTAGTCCGCTACATCAATTTGTACTCCTGTCGCAAGGTGACAACGTGTTCCTTTCATGCACAGTGGTGATGATGGGAGAGGAGTCGACGCCAGCGGTGCAGGTGGACACAGGTTATGCTCACCCACTGGGATGCGTTACCTTGACAGATGCAGAACCACAGGCTGAATGCAGGTGGTGGGTATCTCACAGATAGTGCTTCATCATTCAGCTACAACCAATGGGAAGACACAACACCCTTTTTTAGGCCCCTCCTGTCTGAACACCACTGCCAGACATAGCTATGAACCTCTGGTTACTGTTACCCCCAGTTTAGTTTTATGAGTTTGTGTGCTTGTTACCTGACTACTTTTCCTGCTTGCTGTTTAGGTACCTCGTTGGCCGATTTGCATTTCACCTCTGCTTGTTTTCTGATTAAGTCCTGTCCCTCCCATTCTGTTCCTCTTCCTCAATTAATGTTTTGACCCTGCATGACTACTGTTTTCTGGAACTGCAGCCTTCCACAGGTATTGATCAACTTGGGCCCTGTGTCATTCAACATCACTGTATAGGGATTAAAGGGTTTCAGGGTTCTGGGGGTCCAGCTTGGTGAGTGGGTTCCCTCTAGCCTATCCTTTACAGCCAGTCTGTGTGTGTCAATCCAGGCAGGCGTTCCACCGTGCCCTCGACAGAAGGACATGTAGGCCGGGATAGTGTTTTAAAAATTGCTGGAGATTCGGATTCAACACGTGAGCCCTACAAGGCACGTGTGTCACATTGCCCTGAAGAAGGGCCGCAGACTGTTTAGCATCATTGTCGCACCCGGCATTCCCTGGCTGCTGGTTGAGTGGAGACAACCATTGATGAAACTCGGTCTCACTCTACAGAGCTAACCATCCACAACTCCTCAGCGGTGTCTCATATTTCCCCTACATTTCAAAGTAAACATTTGACCGCCTGATGGCCTTGAGCTCTGCTGCCAGCATAGTAAGGAGGTGTGTAGGATTCCTTGGGCGCAGTTACAAGGAAGGGTGGCCTGACCACACAGGGTTTGGGCTGAGGTGCAGGAACAACACGAGGTTGATGAGGCAGAAGCAGTGGAGGAACTTGTACATACAGAGGAAGGATTTAAACACACAACTCGTGGGGATGGAAAGACTTGTACAGCAGACACTTCTCCATCTATCACCATAGTTACCCAGTGCCCAGTCAGCGACATGTAATGCCCCTGTCCATGCTTACTGTTCCAAGTATCTGTGGTGAAATGCACCCTGTCACACACAGAGTTTCTCAAGGAAGCGGTGATGTTGTGTGCGACCTGCTATGTTAGCGCGGGCACCCCTTTCTTGGAGAAGGAGTGGCAAATGGCCATCGGCTCTTGGGGCACTGCAATGGGCATAAGGTCTCGAAAATCCTCGGTGACAAAAGGGTGTAAAGGCAGCCTTTCTGTAGCTAACAAGTTTGAGATGCCGAAACTAAACCTCTTAGGCATGTCATGCACTTCGAAAATCATGTAAAAAACAGCGAGGGGACTCCAACATCAGTCTCCCTCGTTGCTACTAATTGGGCCACACACACCCCACTTGACTGGCATCAGTTGATCCCCTTTTCAAAATGAAAAAGATGCTTTGCATGAAGCACTCTCAAAAATACGCGTGCCTTTCGCGTCCCCTGGCTGACCCAGAGGAAGAGAAGTCCTCTGAGAGCCATGACTTGTTCATCTTGGTTCTTTTAGAAACACAGCGAGGGGACTCCAACCACAGTCTCCCTCGTTTTCATTAATTGGGCCACACACACCCCACTTGACTGGCATCAGTTGATCCCCCTTTTCAAAATGAAAAAGATGCTTTGCATGAAGCACTCTCAAAAATACGCGTGCCTTTCGCGTCCCCTGGCTGACCCAGGGGAAGAGAAGTCCTCTGAGAGCCATGACTTGTTCATCTTGGTTCTTTTAGAAACACAGCGAGGGGACTCCAACCACAGTCTCCCTCGTTTCCACTAATTGGGCCACACACACCCCACTTGACTGGCATCAGTTGACCCTCATTTTCAAGATGAAAAAGATGCTTTGCATGAAGCACTCTCAAAAATACGCGTGCCTTTCGCCTCCCCTGGCTGACCCAGGGGAAGAAAAGTCCTCTGAGAGCCATGTCCACATTGTAAGGACAGACGCGTGTGCTTATCTGCCAGCAGAACCCCAGCAGCACTGAAGACAGGTTCCGAGAGAACGCTGGCTGCAGGACACGACAAGATCCCCAAGGCATACGTGGCAAGCTCAGGCAATTTATCCAGATTGGAAGCCTAAAATGAGCAGGGCTCAAGTTGCACAGTAATGGCATCGATGTTTCCTTGCATATACTCATATATCTGTGTCTCCTCCTCTTTTTCCTTGTCCAGCTCTTTTGTTTTCGCATGAGTATATGTCCTTGTCACTTTCCCATGTGTTTGTGTTGTGCTGTGAGTTGTTTGTCACCTTTTGGACACCTTTGAGTGTGTTTTCTAGGTGTTTTTATGTGTTTGTGATTGTCTGCCATTGTTTCCTATGCGGTTCGAGTGGTTCGCCGAACCGGTTCGCCGAACCGAACTCGAACGAGACCTCCGTTCGGCAAACCGAACTCGAGCCGAACCGCGACCGGTTCGCTCATCTCTAGTCTCCTCCACTAATATTCTGTTGAACAGAATCCACTATTAAGACTTTAAGATTTGAGACACGACCCCCATGTTAAGTGTGAAAATGTGAGGCTACTGAGGTCAAGGATTTGCCTTTTTTCAGATCTGCCTCAGCAGTATTGATGGTAGAAAGGTGCTGCTGAATTCTTCTCCTTACCTCCTGCGTCGTTTGGCCAACATTAAGCTTCGGGCACCCACAAATCAGCACATATATGACATTTCTGGAACGGCAATTGTACTATGCTCGGCTTGAAATATGTCTAGGAAAAAAGGGCTCTCTCTCTCTCTTACTTGAAGATGACTGTCCCCTGTGATGGGCAGTGTGAACCAGTTTTGGGACCCGCTTATATTACTGTGATCCCGGGTTCTGTATTGCTGCTGCATCTTGGTGGGCCAGGAATGTAGAATCTCTTGCCCTTTGGGTTTTGCTACTGGGCCATTAGCACCCAATAACCGAGGACCCCGGTGTCCAGTCCTAACGTTCGGTTCTGGAAATCTCACACTGAAGCTCTCAAACTGGCTCACTTCTTGCCTGTTCACTCTAACCCTTCCCTCAGGTCAGCATGTACAGAGAGACTCCCTTCAAAACAGGTTATGAGCTCCCCCTGTTGGCCTAGAGTAGGAGATTTTGCATTGTGTGCATGTAATGTTCCTGACGAGGAGAGGTCTCCACACTGCCTCCAAGCATAGCATTGATCCTGGTGAGGAGAACAACATCACTGTGACTCCCGTGACCAATGGGACGCCACACTTTCCTGCAATGGTGACTTCTCCTGGACTGCAGAGGGCGCCTCAGAGATCGGAGCATCAAAACCCGAGGTCCGAGGTCTGATAAGGAGTTATAGGAGCACCAGGCACAGGCCTCCAACAGGGCACCGGACGCCGGAGTTGTGGGCAGGAGCAAAGTGTCCTTTGCTGCAGCCCACCCAAGTTCACGCTGGCTCAGCTCACGATGCCTGAGACTGGCCTCAGTGTAGAGGATCCGCAGATGTTGGGACCGGACCTGTCAGGGGAAGGTGGAGCGGCAGGGGACTGTGAGTATACTGGCTGCTGCCAGTACTGAGGAGGAGAGGGATGCCCACCAACAGTGGTCTTTTGGGGAGTACCTTGAAGCTGCGTAAGGAGTTGTGAAGCCCCACAGGTGTTGTATCGGTGCATACCTTCAGGGACTCCACGTAGCTGGTGCTGGTCACAGGTAGGGAATCTTCGGTTTTGATCGTGACGCCACTCTCAGTATTGCGGTCAGTGGGGACCGCCACTGCAGGTTAGGGGACGCCTGGGGCTGATGGTGGGTGCAGTCGGATGTAGTAGCCTCCTGAGAGTGAGGCAAGCCCCAGGGCCCTGTGTAGGTTTGTAGTACCACAAGTCGCAGAATGACTCACACAGGCAGAACTGTCTTTCAAGGGCTTTACTCACATTTGATGGCAGGGTGAGTAGCCCGGGCGTAGCTGGGATGAACCAGATGGGAACCAGGTATCCTTCAGGCTGACTTTATGAGGGTGACTACTGACTCGCCTTCCTTAGCCCTTGGTGGTTTGGGGTGACCCCGACTTTGAGTCCCTATGGGGGTCACCCAGGGAAGATGCTGCAGCCTCTCTCCCCCTTTTGTTTGCCGTTTGCTTGTTCCCCGGACCAGGCCACTCCAGCTGCTTGCCTCCTGTGACCTATGGGCCCTCACTGCGGTTACGTGGCTGCGGCTTTTGTGGTGTTGTGGTGTGGGCTTTGAGAGCCCCACACCGGCAGGTTTAGCAGAAGAAAGCTGGATCTATCTTCGCTTCGGGATCTGCCGCCCGGTTGGGCCTGGTGCTCTCTAGCAGTCTCCTTACTTCCCACTCCGTGCTTTCTCTCTAGCTGAAGCTGGCTTTCAGGTAGCACTCCTAGTTGACCGTTCTCCCCCGTCAGTAGCCACTGCGCGGGCGCTGTTAGACAGCATCAACCCCACAGGTCTGCTCCTCACTGAGCCCTCTGGAGTTCTCCTCTAACTGACTCACTGCTCCTCCTCTCCTGTTCTTGCCTACGCCACCTAGCAACCAGACTCTCCACCACACCCCTTGAGAGGAGATGGAGGCTTTTGACCCCCTGCCACTATTCCAGTGGAGGTATAGGCTTTGCCCCCTCCTGGGACCCCCAGGGGTCCTCTCATGGGTACATGTGTGAGACCTGATCACTATGCGCCTGTGTTCCACACCCCGGTCAGCCTTCTGGATTACCTGTATTGTACTGTCCCCAGCATGGGTGCAGTACTCAGTGGTGCCTGACCAGGTCAGGGGCGCCACATTCCCCCTTAGTTATCACCAGCACGTCCTCGGGCTGCAAGACAACATTTTAAAAATGCATAAAACATTAAAACATGTAAAACATTTTTTTTTAAAAGCACCAGGTACCATACATCACCACCCTCCACCCACAAGTCCGTTAACCCACCCAAAACCCTTTCACGTTGGCCGCGACTTCAGCCACTTCTGGCAGGATGTAGAGGCGGCTGACATGGGCTGGTGGTTTTCAGGGTATACCTGGCCTGGTGGATCCGCGCCTTCAGCCTCTTCTGGCAGGATGCAGAGGCGGCCTCCACAGTTGGTGCTGACCAGGTACCCTCTTTGTGGTGGAGAGCCAGGCCCCATAAACAGGCATGCTCTCTGGTCGCAGGTGAGCCAAGGCCCTATATACGGACGGCCTCCTCCTGGTTGCAGACGAGCCAAGCCCCTAAACAGGCTGACTCTGGTGGCGGTGGTGCCCTTTGGTGTAACTATTTACACTGCGAGAGTTTGTGGCTATAGCCAGTTCATAGCCTTAAGGTTTATGGTTTTCTCACAATAGTTTTTGTGGGCACATTACTTGAACTTGAGAACGTTGCAAACCAAAACTTTTCAAAACTTCATCTGGTAACTTCTTTCTTTACTTTACTTTACTCCTCTTTACCAGGGCTTGAGCCTGTATGGCGGTGGCACCTGCTGCTTTCCTGCTCTCTATCGTCGTCTGTGGTCGTCTCATCCGTAGGTTCTTTTTCTCTGCTTTGTCTTCCTTCTCTTTCTTTAGGACTTTGTGTTACGTCCAGGGCATACAATCCTCTTTCGCCTTGATGCATAGTAAACTGGACTGAATCTCCCATCTTTAGATTTCTGCCAGGGTGTCCTCTAGGCAGATGAGCTCTCACATCTCTTCTGTTGACAAATATCCCTTCTTTGATACCAGGTGCTACGATAAATCCATATCCACTTCTCAGATTAAAATCCTCCACTACTCCTCTGAAAAGGGGTCCTCTGGCCTGGGCTTTGGACCTTCTCAGGGCTCGTTTTTCTTGCAGGTCTCTGGCGGTGACTTCTCTCTGCTCTGGAGATGACGGTGCAGAGGATAGTTGCGTTCTGTTGCGGTGTGTCTTACGGGCTGGATTCTGTAGGGTGCAGCTCACAAACTCCCAGGTAAGGCTTTTGGGCAGTTCTTCTTCTGCAGATGGTGTCAGGTCTTCCTCATCCCAGCGAGAATAAGGCAGCATCTCTGGCTCTGGGTATGGCTCTGGAGTCAGCCCCTCAACCTCCTGGCCTCCTCCCCCCCTTAGTTCTTCCTGGCACTCCTTGGGTAGCAGTGCTGGGGATGGACTTCTTTCTGCCGGCCCAGGTGGGGAACTCTTTGCCGTGGTTGCTGCAGGAGCTGTCGGGATACTCTTTGGGGTGTGCGGAGGGAGCATGTACCGCTCCACCATCTCCCGTGGGAACTTAGCTTCCAGGTCGGCTTTTAGCTGCCAGTATGCGGAGTCCTCACCTACCAGGGATTGCCTAGCAGGGACTTCCTGAACCTGGGGAGCCTTGTCTGCTCTGGCCTTGCAGGCCGGGGTAAATGGTACGTCAGCCTTGTCTTGGCGGGCCGCGCCTGGCATGGCGGCGGCCTGGTCTTGGCGGGCCGCGCCTGGCATGGCGGCGGCCTGGTCTTGGCGGGCCGCGCCTGGCATGGCGGCGGCCTGGTCTTGGCGGGCCGCGCCCTGTATGGCGGCGGCCTGGATCGGTGTCGCAGCTGCGATGGGGTCTGTGCAGGCTGGGCTGGGCATCGCTGCAGGGACCGGGTCTTGGTGGGCCGAGCAGGGCATCGCTGCGGCGGCCGGGGCTTGGCGGGCCGAGCAGGGCATCGCTGCGGCGGCCTGGGCTTGGCGGGCCGAGCAGGGCATCGTTGCGGCGGCCTGGGCTTGGCGGGCCGCACCTGGCGTGGCTGCGGCCTGGTTCAGCGTCGCCGCGCCGGGCGCCTCTTCAGGGACCACGGGCGTGGCAGTAGGGGTCGGGGCACTTGCACTAGCCGGGGCATCACTCGACTCACCCATCGTTGGCAGCATCGGGGTCTGAGTTGTCACCGCCCGATCTGGCACTCGGTGCGCGGCTCTCTCCTCGTAGGCCCGAACCGCCGCGGTCATCCATAGGAACTCCTCGCGTCCCTCTCTGATCAGCCTTCCGACCCTGGCTTCTAGTTGATCGCAGAACTCGGCAAGCTCCCGACACCACCAGGCAGCGGAGCCTGGCTCTGGATCTCTGCTCTCAGACGCCATCTTCATTAGCAAGCTGCTGGCTTCTCTTCTGCTCCGCCGTCTCCGGACGCTTCCGCTCTCTTCGCTGGCAAGCTCAGAACTCTGCAGGGGATCTCTGGGTAGCCACACCTCTTCGTGGGCGGTAACTTCTCCCAGCGCGGGCTGCTGTTGTTTTTCAGCGCGCTTTTCATGGTGGCAATATGGCGGCGCTTCCAATTTTTCAAGCGGACCGCCCAGGCACATGGTCACCTGTATGGACAGGTCTAGTCCTTATCCTGTTCGTGACGCCAGATGTGAAGCCCCACAGGTGTTGTATCGGTGCATACCTTCAGGGACTCCACGTAGCTGGTGCTGGTCACAGGTAGGGAATCTTCGGTTTTGATCGTGACGCCACTCTCAGTATTGCGGTCAGTGGGGACCGCCACTGCAGGTTAGGGGACGCCTGGGGCTGATGGTGGGTGCAGTCGGATGTAGTAGCCTCCTGAGAGTGAGGCAAGCCCCAGGGCCCTGTGTAGGTTTGTAGTACCACAAGTCGCAGAATGACTCACACAGGCAGAACTGTCTTTCAAGGGCTTTACTCACATTTGATGGCAGGGTGAGTAGCCCGGGCGTAGCTGGGATGAACCAGATGGGAACCAGGTATCCTTCAGGCTGACTTTATGAGGGTGACTACTGACTCGCCTTCCTTAGCCCTTGGTGGTTTGGGGTGACCCCGACTTTGAGTCCCTATGGGGGTCACCCAGGGAAGATGCTGCAGCCTCTCTCCCCCTTTTGTTTGCCGTTTGCTTGTTCCCCGGACCAGGCCACTCCAGCTGCTTGCCTCCTGTGACCTATGGGCCCTCACTGCGGTTACGTGGCTGCGGCTTTTGTGGTGTTGTGGTGTGGGCTTTGAGAGCCCCACACCGGCAGGTTTAGCAGAAGAAAGCTGGATCTATCTTCGCTTCGGGATCTGCCGCCCGGTTGGGCCTGGTGCTCTCTAGCAGTCTCCTTACTTCCCACTCCGTGCTTTCTCTCTAGCTGAAGCTGGCTTTCAGGTAGCACTCCTAGTTGACCGTTCTCCCCCGTCAGTAGCCACTGCGCGGGCGCTGTTAGACAGCATCAACCCCACAGGTCTGCTCCTCACTGAGCCCTCTGGAGTTCTCCTCTAACTGACTCACTGCTCCTCCTCTCCTGTTCTTGCCTACGCCACCTAGCAACCAGACTCTCCACCACACCCCTTGAGAGGAGATGGAGGCTTTTGACCCCCTGCCACTATTCCAGTGGAGGTATAGGCTTTGCCCCCTCCTGGGACCCCCAGGGGTCCTCTCATGGGTACATGTGTGAGACCTGATCACTATGCGCCTGTGTTCCACACCCCGGTCAGCCTTCTGGATTACCTGTATTGTACTGTCCCCAGCATGGGTGCAGTACTCAGTGGTGCCTGACCAGGTCAGGGGCGCCACAGAGTCACAGATCCTTGGACATCAGAGCTCACCCTTACTGATGTGCTAACGGCTGTGAATTCCTGCCATAGCATGTTCACCACTTAAAACATGCAGATGGGAGGAATTAAAGTGGACATTTCTATCAAGCAGGAGTTTTAGGGGGTTAATGTGCGGGTGGGGCACTGGAGGAATGGGTCAGCTACATAGAAGATAAGCTTCCCCCTCTAACCTGGGACTTCAGCAGAGCAATCAACAATATCTCTCTGCTCAGAGCCAAGGTGGATCACCTGGACAATA
This sequence comes from Anomaloglossus baeobatrachus, assembly GCF_048569485.1. NCBI lineage: Eukaryota > Metazoa > Chordata > Amphibia > Anura > Aromobatidae > Anomaloglossus > Anomaloglossus baeobatrachus. The sequence continues at coordinate 210,483,835 of NC_134357.1, read as the reverse complement.
GATCCTGCAGAAGCTATCTCCGCCTGTTTGGGGTCCCAAAGAAGACGAAAGGCCATAACTCAGTGACTTATTTTTTTTTTTTTTGAAACGTGGCTTCCCAAGACCTTGGGCATGGATCTGTTTTCCCCGTACTTCACCACTGAGCGTGCACATAGGGTCCCCACCGGACCCCTACCACCAGGGAACCTTCCTACCTTATTTTCCTTAAGCTGCTGCACATCAGGGACAGGGACACTGTGCTCCATAGAGCCCGAGAGATAAAGGATCTGGCTATTGATGGTCACAAGTAAAGATGAGCGAACCGGCCGTGGTTCGGCTCGAGTTCGGTTCGCCGAACGGAGGTCTCGTTCGAGTTCGGTGCGGCGAACAACTCGAACCGCATAGGAAAAAATGGCAGGCAATCACAAACACATAAAAACACCTAGAAAACACCCTCAAAGGTGTCCAAAAGGTGACAAACAACTCACAACACAACACAAACACATGGGAAAGTGACAAGGACATATACTCATGCGAAAACAAAAGTGCTGGACAAGGAAAAAGAGGAGGAGACACAGATATAGGCATGGCACGCCCTTCTAAAATCATGTAAAACACCGCAAGGTGACTCCAAGCGGAGTCTCCCTTTTTTTCCAAAAATTGGGCCACACAGACACCCCTTCAGTGGCAGCACTTGTGCCCCAGTTGTACACTTCACAGGTAGATTTGCATCAAGCACATTCAAAAATACGCCATCTTTAACCGTCCCCAGGATGACACCGGGGTAGGTAGCTAAGTCTTTCCTGATCCCAGATCTGTTCATCTTGGCTCCTTTTAAAAAACACAGCAAGCAAGGGTTACTCCAAGCGGAGTCTCCCTTTTTTCCAAAAATTGGGGGACACACACACCCACCCCTTCAGTGGCAGCACTTGTGCCCTAGTTGTACACTTGATTTGAAAACCAAAACCAATTAGAGACTAGGAGTATTAGTGCAAAAAACAAAAATTGAAAAACTCCTAAAAACAATATTTATTAATATATAATAATAATAATAATAATATTAATAATATTATATATTAATAAATATTGTTTTTAGGAGTTTTTTGCTAGTTGTACACTTCACAGCTAGATTTGCATCAAGCACATTCAAAAATACACCATCCTTAATCGTCCCCAGGATGACCCCGGGATAGGTAGCAAAGTCTTTGCTGAACCATGACTTGTTCATCTTGGCTCCTTTTAAAAAACACAGCAAGCAAGGGTTACTCCAAGCGGAGTCTCCCTTTTTTCCAAAAATTGGGCCACACACACACCCACCCCTTCAGTGGCAGCACATGTGCCCCAGTTCTACACTTCACTGCTAGATTTGCATCAAGCACATTCAAAAATACGCCATCCTTAACCGTCCCCAGGATAACCCCGGGGTAGGTAGCAAAGTCTTTGCTGAACCATGACTTGTTCATCTTGGCTCCTTTTAAAAAACACAGCAAGCAAGGGTTACTCCAAGCGGAGTCTTCCTTTTTTCCGAAAATTGGGCCACACACACACCCACCCCTTCAGTGGCAGCACATGTGCCCCAGTTCTACACTTCACAGCTAGATTTGCATCAAGCACATTCAAAAATACGCCATCCTTAACCGTCCCCAGGATGACCCCGGGGTAGGTAGCAAAGTCTTTGCTGAACCATGATTTGTTCATCTTGGCTCCTTTTAAAAAACAACAATTTTTTATTTAACTTTTCTTAAAAAATGACAATTTTTACTTTCGGCACAATAGGACAGTGTAAACCACAAGTGAGTCCCTCCTAACATGGGAGGGGTAGGTGCGGACGCAATCAGACCATCGGTACAAGTCAAATTTTATACAGAGTAACCATATATGTTATATTTATGTGGCCTACCATGTGGTCCATGGAGCCCCATGGACCAAACTCATATACCCATAGGACATTCCTGAAACACTCACATATGGCACAATCGCAAGTGCAGAAGTAAAATAGCACGTGTTCGGCCAGTGTAAGTGTATTCAGGAAAATACCATACTATCAATTAGTGAATCAAAGGATCAATTAATAGCTAGAGTTTATAGCATTCCCTTCAGTGGCAGATTCTGCCACCAAAGCATGGATCAAACTGAGGCTGTGAGGGAGGGCATCGCTGCTGCAAAGAATCAGAAAACATTTTTCCCAAATGGCATCACAGCAGCAATATCCAACCCCACCACTCGCCCACCAGTTCCACAACCAGCAAAGACCAACCGGGATCCGGACCACAGAATCACATGGAGGCCAAAACAAGTATACAGACCTGACCGATGGGCCGACAGCGCACCCGCAACCACCACGCCTCGACGCGTTTCACTGCTGCTTCTTCGGGAGGCAGGTGTACTATAGGGATATTTTGGGGTCTATTTATACCCCTGAATAACCAGGGAGTGCAGGAGGAACATGTGTTTTCTGTCGCGGACGCCACCATACAACGTGGATAAACAGGAAATGACCCAGCGCTAGTTCCGGTCATGGCGTGGAGCCATCAGTCATGGGGGCCATGGCAACGCGATGCCACAGACACCGCGCATGCGCAGCCACACGCCACTCGACCGTACTGAAGCGCCGGGAATCCATTGCAGGGCTTTGCCGCGCTCCACATGTATAGCGCTCAGGTATCGTTTTAGGGCAGGGATATTAACAGTAGTATATAGTAGAACGTAGATTATCAGAGGTGCCCCATATACAAATGGTTTTACAGAACAATAGAATTAACCAAATCACAAATAGTATATAGATTTTCAACATGTTCTCTATACATATGGGAGGAATTTTAGCCATTATCATAAGATATTTAAGTCAAAACATAGGTTTTTTATCCCCATAAATCCCTATACCCCACTGGAAAAATTATAAGACAGGAGAGCACATATATGGAATAGCCGTATATATATGTATACACACAGATGTTATTAAGCTAGAATAAACTAGCAATCCGGAGTCCATACCAGCAATATAAATTATAAGACAGGAGAGCACGTATATGGAATAACCGTATATATATAATATATATATACAGTGCCTGCAAGTAGTATTCAACCCCCTGCAGATTTAGCAGGTTTGATAAGATGCAAATAAGTTAGAGCCTGCAAACTTCAAACAAGAGCAGGATTTATTAACAGATGCATAAATCTTACAAACCAACAAGTTATGTTGCTCAGTTAAATTTTAATAAATGTTCAACATAAAAGTGTGGGTCAATTATTATTCAACCCCTAGGTTTAATATTTTGTGGAATAACCCTTGTTTGCAATTATAGCTAATAATCGTCTTTTATAAGACCTGATCAGGCCGGCACAGGTCTCTGGAGTTATCTTGGCCCACTCCTCCATGCAGATCTTCTCCAAGTTATCTAGGTTCTTTGGGTGTCTCATGTGGACTTTAATCTTGAGCTCCTTCCACAAGTTTTCAATTGGGTTAAGGTCAGGAGACTGACTAGGCCACTGCAACACCTTGATTTTTTCCCTCTTGAACCAGGCCTTGGTTTTCTTGGCTGTGTGCTTTGGGTCGTTGTCTTGTTGGAAGATGAAATGACGACCCATCTTAAGATCCTTGATGGAGGAGCGGAGGTTCTTGGCCAAAATCTCCAGGTAGGCCGTGCTATCCATCTTCACATGGATGCGGACCAGATGGCCAGGCCCCTTGGCTGAGAAACAGCCCCACAGCATGATGCTGCCACCACCATGCTTGACTGTAGGGATGGTATTCTTGGGGTCGTATGCAGTGCCATCTAGTCTCCAAATGTCACGTGTGTGGTTGGCACCAAAGATCTTGATCTTGGTCTCATCAGACCAGAGAACCTTGAACCAGTCTGTCTCAGAGTCCTCCAAGTGATCATGAGCAAACTGTAGACGAGCCTTGAGACCATTGCGGTGGAGTACGTTACTTATGGTATTGACTGAAACCAATATCCCCACTGCCATGAGATCTTCCCGGAGCTCCTTCCTTGTTGTCCTTGGGTTAGCCTTGACTCTTCGGACAAGCCTGGCCTCGGCACGGGAGGAAACTTTCAAAGGCTGTCCAGGCCGTGGAAGGCTAACAGTAGTTCCATAAGCCTTCCACTTCCGGATGATGCTCCCAACAGTGGAGACAGGTAGGCCCAACTCCTTGGAAAGGGTTTTGTATCCCTTGCCTCTAGGGATTTATGGGGATAAAAAAAACCTATGTTTTGACTTAAATATCTTATGATAATGGCTAAAATTCCTCCCATATGTATAGAGAACATGTTGAAAATCTATATACTATTTGTGATTTTGGTTAATTCTATTGTTCTGTAAAACCATTTGTATATGGGGCACCTCTGATAATCTATGAGATACTTTCTACTATATACTACTGTTAATATCCCTGCCCTAAAACGATACCTGAGCGCTATACATGTGGAGCGCGGCAAAGTCCTGCAGTGGATTCCCGGCGCTTCAGTACGGTCGAGTGGTGTGTGGCTGCGCCTGCGCGGTGTCTGTGGCATTGCATTGCCATGGCCCCCGTGACTGACGGCTCCACGCCATGACCGGAACTAGCGCCGGTTCATTTCTTGTTTATCCACGTTGTATGGTGGCGTCCGCGACAAAAAACACATGTTCCTCCTGCGTTCCCTGATTATTCAGGGGTATAAATAGACCCCAAAATATCCCTATTGTACACCTGCCTCCCGAAGAAGCAGCAGTGAAACGCATCGAGGCGTGGTGGTTGCGGGTGCGCTGTCGGCCCATCGGTCAGGTCTGTATACTTGTTTTGGCCTCCATGTGATTCTGTGGTCTGCATCCAGGTTGGACTTTGCTGGTTGTGGAACTGGTAGGCGAGTGGTAGGGTTGGATATCGCTGCTGTGATGCCATTTGGGCAAAATGTTTTCTGATTCTTTGCAGCAGCGATGCCCTCCCTCACAGCCTCAGTTTGATCCATGCTTTGGTGGCAGAATCTGCCACTGAAGGGAATGCTATAAACTCTAGCTATTAATTGATCCTTTGATTCACTAATTGATAGTATGGTATTTTCCTGAATACACTTACACTGGCCGAACACGTGCTATTTTACTTCTGCACTTGCGATTGTGCCATATGTGAGTGTTTCAGGAATGTCCTATGGGTATATGAGTTTGGTCCATGGGGCTCCATGGACCACATGGTAGGCCACATAAATATAATGTATAACGTCAGATCTGGTGGGGGGGCTGGGGGCATACAGATCTGATGGGGGGCAGGCTGGCGGCATACAGATCTAGTGGGGGGGCTGGGGGCATAGGGGGGGGCTGGGGGCATACAGATCTGGTTTGGAAGCTGGGGGCATACAGATCTGGTGGGGGGGCTGGAGGCATTGAGATCTGGTGGGGAGGGCTGGAGGCATACAGATCTGGTGGGGGGAGCTTGGGGCATACAGTTCTGCTGGGGGAGCTAGTGGCATACTGATCTGTTGGGGGGCTGGAAGCATACAGATCTGGTGGGGGGGCTGCAGGCATACAGATCTGGTAGTGGAGCTGGAGGCATACAGATCTGTACACTTTGTAGAAAACAAAATTCAGTACTAAACCTAAGTAATGATAACTGATTGAAGAAGACAGGTGGGGCTGGAGGCATACAGATCTGGTGGGGGGCTGGAGGCATACAGATCTGGTGGGGGGGCTGGGGGCATACAGATCTGGTGGGGGGGCTGGGGGCATACAGATCTGATGAGAGGGGCTGGGGGCATACAGATATGGTGGGGGGGGCTGAAGGCACACAGTTCTGGTGGGGGGGGGGCTGGAGGCATACAGTTCTGCTGGGGGAGCTAGTGGCATACAGATCTGGTGGGAGGCTGGAGGCATACAGATCTTGTTGGGGGGCTGGAGGCATACAGATCTGGTGGGGGGGCTGGAGGAATTCAGATCTGGTGGGGGGGGGGCTGGAGGCATACAGATCTGGTGGTGGGGGCTGGAGGCATACAGATCTGGTGGGAGGCTGGAGGCATACAGATCTGGTGGGGGGGGCTGGGGGCATACAGATCTGGTGGGGGGGGCCGGGGGCATACAGATCTGGTGGGGGGGGGGCTGGAGGCATACAGATCTGGTGGGGGGGAACTGGAGGCATACAGATCTGGTGGGGGATCTGGGAGCATACAGATCTGGTGGAGGGGCTGGAGGCGTACATATCTGGTGGGGGGGCTGGAGGCATACAGATCTGGTGGGGGGAGCTTGGGGCCTACAGATCTGGTGGGGGGGAGCTAGGGGCATGCAGATCTGGAGGGGGGGGCTGGGGGCATACAAATTTGGTGGGGGTGCTGGGGGCATACATATTTGGTGTGGGTGCGGGGGGCATACATATTTGGGGGTGCTGGGGGCATACAGATTTAGTGAAGGGTGCCGAAGCACACAGATCTGGTGGGTTGCTGGAGGCACACAGATCTGGTGGGGGGGGGCTGTGGGCATACAGATCTGGTGGAGGTGCTGGAGGCATACAGATCTGGTGGGGTGGGGTCTGGAGGAATACAAATTTGGGGGGGCTGGGGGCATATAGATCTGGTGGGAGGATATGGGTATACAGTTCTGTTTGGGGGCTGGAGTCATTCAGATCTGGTGGGGGGGCTTGAGGCATACAGATCTGGTGGGCGATCTGGGAGCATACAGATCTGTTGGGAGGAGCTGGAGGCAAAAAGATCTGATGGGGGCTGGAGGCATACAGATCTGTTGGGGGAGCTGGGGGCATACAGATCTGGTGGGGGGGCTGAGGGCATACAGATCTGGTGGGGGGACTGGAGGCAGTGAAATCTGGTGGGGGGGAATACAGATCTGGTGAGGGGCTGGGGCATATAGATTTGGTAGGGGAGGCTGTAGGCATACAGATTTGGTTGGGGAAGTGGGTATACAGATCTGGTGGGGGGGCTGGAGGCATACAGATCTGGTGGGGGAAGTTTTGGGCATACAGATCTGATGGGGGGAGCTGGGGGCATACAGTTCTGGTTGGGGAGCTAGAGGCATACAGATCTGGTGGGGGGCTGGAGGCATACAGATCTGGTGGGGGGGAACTGGAGGCATACAGATCTGGTTGGGGATCTGGGAGCATACAGATCTGGTGGAGGGGCTGGAGGCGTACATATCTGGTGGGGGGGCTGGAGGCATACAGATCTGGTGGGGGGAGCTTGGGGCCTACAGATCTGGTGGGGGGGAGCTAGGGGCATACAGATCTGTTGGGGGGGGCTTGAGGCATTGAGATCTGTTGAGGGGGCATACAGATCTGGTGGGGGGCAGGGAGCATACAGATCTGGTAGGGGGGCAGGAGGCATACAGATCTGGTAGGGGAGGCTGGAGGCATACAAATTTGGTTGTGGTACTGGGGGCATACAGATCTGGTGAGGGGCGCCAGGGACATACAGATCTGGTGGGGGGCTGGGGGAATACAGATCTGGTGGGTTGCTGAAGGCACACAGATCTGGTGGGGGGGCTGTGGGAATATATATCTGGTGGGGGGATGTGGGTATACAGATCTGGTGGGGGGCTGGAGGCATACAGATCTGGGGGTACTGGGGGCATTCAGATCTGGTGTGGGGGCTTGAAGCATACATATTTGTTGGGGGGAGCTGGAGGCATAAAGATCTGATGGGGGTTGGAGGCATACAGATCTGGGGAGGCTGGGGGCATACAGAGCTGGTGGGGGTGCTGGGGGCATAAAGATCTGGTGGGGGTGCTGGGGGCATACAGATCTGGTAGGGGAGGCTGGAGGCATAGAGATCTGGTAGGGGGGCTGGAGGCATTCAGATCTGGTAGGGGAGGCTGGAGGCATAGAGATCTGGTGGGGGGCTGGGGGCATTCAGATCTGATGTGGGGGCTTGAAGCATACAGATCTGGTGGGGGGAGCTGGAGGCATACAGATTTGGTGGGGGATCTGGGAGCATACAGATCTGGTGGGGGAGCTGGGGGCATACAGTTCTGGTGGGGGAGCGAGGGGCATACAGATCTGGTGTGGTGGGCTGGAGGCATACATATCTGGTGGGGGGGCTGGAGGCATACAGATCTGATAGGGGGGCTGGAGGCATTCAGATCTGATGTGGGGGCTTGAGGCAAACAGATCTAGTGGGGGGAGCTGGAGGCATACAGATCTGGTGGGAGAGCTGGGGGCATACAGTTCTGGTGGGAGAGCTGGGGGCATACAGATCTGGTGTGGTGGGCTGGAGGCATACATATCTGATGGGGGGGCTGGGGGCATACAGATCTGGTGGGGTGGGCTGGGGGCATACAGATCTGGTGGGGTGGGATGGAGGCATACAGATCTGGTGGGGTGGGCTGGAGGCATACAAATCTGGTGAGGGGGCTGGGGGCATACAAATCTGGTGGGGGGGCTGGAGGCATTCAGGTCTGGTGGGGGAGCTGGGGGCATACAGATCTGGTGGAGGGCTGAGGGCATACAGATCTGGTGGAGGTGCTGGAGGCATTGAGATCTGGTGGGGGTGTATACAGATCTGGTGGGGGGCTGGGGCATACAGATCTGGTAGGGTAGGCTGTAGGCATAGAGATCTGTTGAGAGGGCTGGGCTCATACAGATCTGGTGGGGGGGCTGGGGGCATACAGATTTGGTGGGGCTGGGGTCATACTGATCTGGTGGTGGGGCATACAGATCTGGTAGGTGAGGCTGGAAGCATACAGATCTGGTAGGGGAGGCTGGAGGCATACAAATTTAGTGGGGGTGCTGGGGGCATACAGATCTGGTGAGGGGCGTCGGGTGCATACAGATCTGGTGGGTTGCTGAAGGCACACAGATCTGGTGGGGGGATGTGGGTATACAGATCTGGTGGGGGGGCTGGGGGCATTCAGATCTGGTGTGGGGGCTTGAGGCATAAAGATCTGGTGGGGGGGGCTGGAGGCATACAGATCTGATGTGGTGGGCTGAAGGCATACATATCTGGTGGGGGACTGGAGGCATACAGATCTGGTGGGTGGGCTGGGGGCTTACAGATCTGGTGGGGTGGGCTGGAGGCATTTAGATCTGGTGGGGGGGCGCTGGATGCATACAGATCTGGTGGGGGGCCTGGAGACATATGTGGCGCCCCAGGACCTGGTCGCCACAACAGCATTGCCCTCCCAAAGGGTTAATGCTGAGCCTGGAGGTAATTGGGAGATCCATTGGCCAGCAAGTTTAACACCCAACGCAGTTCTCCCTCCGGCCAGCAGAGGGAGCTCTGAACCTGGGATTCCAGGGAGCATCCCCTTAAGCCTGGTCTGAGAGAGGAAGTAGTGTTCAGTCTGTGGAGAGCAGTAGAAGTGAACAGACGCAGAGTGAGCTGTCCTGTGAATCTGGGGCCTAGAGCTAGAGTAGCTTGGCCCAGAGAAGCAGGAGTAGCTGAGAGGCAGCGGAGAGACTCGGACATCGGAGTCTGTGGCCACCAGGGCTTAAAATACTCCCTGGTAGCCGAATCCGAAGGGCAGGAGAGCTGCAAGCACCTGGCCCAAAAACATCCCAAAAGTACAGCTGCAGCATCAAGGCCGGTGTGGATTACAGCAGAGAAGCACCAGAGAGGGAGCCTGCGCAGCCTGCTACAGAGGGAAAGGGACGCACCAACAGTCCCAGCAGCAAGAGGGCCATTGCTGGATTCAGAGAAGCAGGGTCCTATCGTAACAAAGCAAAGCACAGGAGTAGGCCTCATACTCAGCTGGCCAGAGAGATCACCCCAAATACTTCCAGGCTGACCGGATCCCCATCACCACCTGTAACGGTCTCCCAGGACTGGACTGTTTCCAAAGTAAAGAGGAAAAGGTAAAGAGACTGTTGTTTATGCCTGGTTCTTTCATCGCCTGTCGGCCCTGCACCGTGTTAGCCACACAACACCATAGACTTTCACGAGCACTAACAGTGTCCCCGGGGCTCCGCTCCACCTGTGGGGAGCAGTACCACCATTGCTGCCATAACATCACCCCGGAGGCCTCACACAGCAGCGGCGGCTTAATAGCCGCATACCACAGGTGGCGTCACGAACACAACTTTATTCACCAAGCCACATACTATACTGACACCCACCAGGGCCACGGAGCCGGGCCCAGCCACCACTGACAACCACCGGACTAGTCCGGCCCGGCACCGGGTGTCCCACAGCCCTGGGGTGGGCGAGTCACATACAGATCTGATGGGGGGGCTGGAGGCATATAGATCTGGTGGGGGAGCTGGGGTCATACAGATCTGGTGGGGGAGCTGGGGGCATACATATCTGGTGGGGGGCTGAGGGCATACAGATCTGGTGGGGGGGCATACAGATCTGGTGGGGGGCTGGGGCATACAGATCTGGTAGGGTAGGATGTAGCCATACAGATCTGGTAGGGGAGGCTGGATGGCATACAAATTTAGTGGGGGTGCTGGGGGCATACAGATCTGGTGAGGGGCGCCGGGGCATACAGATCTGGTGGGTTGCTGAAGGCACACAGATCTGGTGGGGGGGCTGTGGGCATACATATCTGATGGGGGTGCTGGAGGTATACAGATCTGGTTGGGGGGGCTGGAGGCATACAGATTTGGGGGGGCTGGGGGCTTACAGATCTCGTGGGGGGCTGTGGGCATACATATCTGGTGGGGGTGCTGGAGGTATAGAGATCTGTTGGGGGGGGCTGGAGGAATACAGATTTGGGGGGGCTGGGAGCTTACAGATCTGGTGGGGGGATGTGGGTATACAGATCTGGTGGGGGGCTAGAGGCATACAGATCTGGTGGGGGGCTGGAGGCATACAGATCTGGTTGGGGGGCTGGAGGCATACAGATCTTGTGTAGGTGCTTGAGGCATACAGATCTGGTGGGGGAGCTGAGGGCATACAGATCTGTTGGGGGGCTGGGGGCATACAGAGCTGGTGGGGGAGCTGAGGGCATACAGATCTGGTGGGGGGGCTGGAGGCATACAGATCTGGTTGGGGGGCTGGAGGCATACAGATCTGGTGGGAGGGCTGGAGGCATACAGATCTGGTGGGAGGGCTGGAGGCATACAGATCTGGTGGGAGGGCTGGAGGCATACAGATCTGGTGGGGGGCTGGAGGCATACAGATCTGGTGGGGGGGCTGGAGGCATACAGATCTGGTGGGGGGGCTGGAGGCATACAGATCTGGTGGGGGGGCTGGAGGCATACAGATCTGGTGGGGGGCTGGAGGCATACAGATCTGGTGGGGGGAGCTTGGGGCATACAGATCTGGTTGGGGGCAGGCTGGGGACATACATATCTGGTGGAGGGTGGGCTGAGGGCATACATGTAACGCCTGCCTGGATCTACAGACTCAGGCTGTAAAGGGGAGACTAGAGGGAAGTCACTCACCAAGCAAGACCCCCAGAACCCTGAAACCCTTTAACCCCTCTACAGGGATTTTGAATTACACAGGGAACTAGAGATCACTACCTGTGGAAGGCTGCAGTCCGATGAGAGTAGTAGTCAGGCAGGGTCAAACCAGGAATTGCAGAACAGGGACAGAATCGGCAGGCAATGACTTAGTCAGCAAACGTAGCAGAGGTCAAATCCGTATCGGGCAGCGAGGTTCAAAAACAGTAGGCAGGAGGGTAGTCAGAAAACACGCAGAAGTCAACACACAGGAATCACCAAACAGAATAGGATGTAACAGGAGCCAGGAAAATCAGAACTATCTCTGGCAGTGGTCATGTGAAAGGAGGGGGAATAAGAAGGGTGTGGTGTCTTCCCATTGCCTGTAGCTGAACGCTAGCAACTTCAGCTGGAAGACACATGCCACCCACAGTCAGCCAGCAGTACTGCTATTCTCAAGCTAACCCAGCCCAGTGGATGATGGGAGCCTGCGCCAACCGCTGGCATCGACTCCTATCCCATCACCAGCACCATTAGTAGGCACCGAAAACAGAACATAAATTCAAAAGGAAACCGATTAGGTTAAAAAAGTATAACAACTTTATTATTAAAAATGATTGCCAACTGGCAGAAAACCTAAAAACAGTGGCATCACATGTATCAATATAGTATGCAGTGAGGGCAAGTATCAAAGTACAGGTATTACAATATTAGTGTTGAGGCCGATTAAAGGCATACAAAAAGGTAAAACCAATTCATAATACTAAGGCTGAAAGCTGTTAGAAAAATTCAAAAGGGTTGGAATATCATATCAATTTGACATCAATAGTATCACCATACAAAGAAAAACACACAGTTATCAGCCTGCACTTGTACAGTGGTATTAACAGTGATATGAAAAGTAAAAGTTTACATGAAAAAGTGGGGGAAGGGGCGGGGGGGTTTACAAAGTGTGTGTACACATGTATAAGTGGAGGTTGAAGGAGTGTACATGTGGGGCATATACAAAAAACAATTTTTATGAAGCATGTATAAGAGTTGAAAGAACTATAGTGCAGGGAGTAGCTGTGGCAAAAATTCAGCCAAGATTTGGATATAAAAGGAGAGACATATAGAGAGGTTTTTTTACCTGGACACGGAGATACCAATGCTCACATGTGATGCCAGCCCCGATGCGCACGTTTCGGCGTCACCTTCATCAGGGGGTCATCACCAGCACCATCCACGGTAGGAACACGGCGTCGCCTGGCGATCGGAGCAGAAGTCGCTGGAGCAGACTCCGGCAGTGACGTAACAATACAGTTCTGGTGGGGGAGCAAGGGGCATACAGATCTGGTGTGGGGCTGGAGGCATACAGATCTGGTGGGGGGCTGGAGGCATACAGATCTGGTGGGGGGGCTGGGGGCATACAGATCTGATGAGAGGGGCTGGGGGCATACAGATCAGGCGGGGGGCTGGAGGCATACAGATCTGGTGGGGGGCTGGAGGCTTGCAGATCTGGTGAAGGGAGCTTGGCGCATACAGATCTGATGGCGGCCAGGCTGGCGGCATACAGATCTAGTGGGGGGGCTGGGGGCATACAGATCTGGTGGGGGGGCTGGGGGCATATAGATCTGGTTGGGAAGCTGGGCGCATACAGATGTGGTGGAGGTCTGGAGGCATTGAGATCTGGTGGGGGGGGGCTGGAGGCATACAGATCTGGTGGGGGGAGCTTGGGTCATACAGATCTGGTGGGTGAAGCTAGGGGCATACAGTTCTGCTGGGGGAGCTAGTGGCATACAGATCTGGTGGGAGGCTGGAGGCATACTGATCTGTTGGGGGGCTGGAGGCATACAGATCTTGTTGGGGGGCTGGAGGCATACAGATCTGGTGGGGTGGGCTGGAGGCATTTAGATCTGGTGGGGGGGCGCTGGATGCATACAGATCTAGTGGGGGGCCTGGAGACATACAGATCTGATGGGGGGGCTGGAGGCATATAGATCTGGTGGTGGAGCTGGAGGCATACAGGTCTGGTGGGGGAGCTGGGGGCATACAGATCTGGTGGGGGGGCATACAGATCTGGTGGGGGGCTGGGGCATACAGATCTGGTAGGGTAGGATGTAGGCATACAGATCTGGTAGGGGAGGCTGGATGGAATACAAATTTAGTGGGGTGCTGGGGGAATACAGATCTGGTGAGGGGCGCCGGGGGCATACAGATCTGGTGGGTTGCTGAAGGCACACAGATCTGGTGGGGGGGCTGTGGGCATACATATCTGATGGGGGTGCTGGAGGTATACAGATCTGGTTGGGGGGGCTGGAGGCATACAGATTTTGGGGGGGCTGGGGGCTTACAGATCTCGTGGGGGGGCTGTGGGCATACATATCTGGTGGGGGTGCTGGAGGTATAGAGATCTGTTGGGGGGGGGCTGGAGGCATACAGATTTGGGGGGGCTGGGGGCTTACAGATCTGGTGGGAGGATGTGGGTATACAGATCTGGTGGGGGGCTGGAGGCATACAGATCTGGTTGGGGGGCTGGAGGCATACAGATCTGGGTGGGCTGGGGGCATACAGATCTGGTGTAGGGGCTTGAGGCATACAGATCTGGTGGGGGAGCTGAGGGCATACAGATCTGGTGGGGGGGCTGGAGGCATACAGATCTGGTGGGGGGCTGGAGGCATACAGATCTGGTGGCGGGGCTGGAGGCATACAGATCTGGTGGGGGGGCTGGAGGCATACAGATCTGGTGGGGGGCTGGATGCATACAGATCTGGTGGAGGGTGGGCTGAGGGCATACATGTAACGTTTGCCTGGATCCACAGACTCAGGCTGTAAAGGGGAGACTAGAGGGAAGTCACCCACCAAGCAAGACCCCAAGAACCCTGAAACCCTTTAACCCCTCTTCAGGGATTTGGAATTACACAGGGAACTGGAGATCACTACCTGTGGAAGGCTGCAGTCCGATGAGAGTAGTAGTCAGGCAGGGTCAAACCAGGAATTGCGGAACAGGGATAGAATCGGCAGGCAATGACTTAGTCAGCAAGCGTAGCAGAGGTCAAATTCGGATCGGGCAGCGAGGTACAAAAACATTAGGCAGGAGGGTAGTCAGAAAACACGCAGAAGTCAACACACAGGTATCACCAAACAGAATAGGATGTAATAGGAGCCAGGAAAATCAGAACTATCTCTGGCAGTGGTCATGTGAAAGGAGGGGGAATAAGAAGGGTGTGGTGTCTTCCCATTGCCTGTAGCTGAACGCTGGCAACTTCAGCTGGAAGACACATGCCACCCACAGTCAGCCAGCAGTACTGCAGATCTCAAGCTAACCCAGCCCAGTGGATGATGGGAGCCTGCGCCCACCGCTGGCATCGACTCCTATCCCATCACCAGCACCATCCAAGGCAGGAACACGGCGTCGCCTGGCGATCGGAGCAGAAGTCGTTGGAGCAGACTCCGGCAGTGATGTAACAATACAGTTCTGGTGGGGGAGCAAGGGGCATACAGATCTGGTGGGGGGCTGGAGGCATACAGATCTGGTGGGGGGCTGGAGGCATACAGATCTGGTGGGGGGGTGGGGGCATTCAGATCTGATGAGAGAGGCTGGGGGCATACAGATCAGGAAGGGGGGCTGGAGGCATACAGATCTGGTGGGGGGCTGGAGGCATGCAGATCTGGTGAAGGGAGCTTGGCGCATACAGATCTGATGGGGGGCAGGCTGGCGGCATACAGATCTAGTGGGGGGGCTGGGGGCATACAGATCTGGTGGGGGGCTGGGGGCATACAGATCTGGTTGGGAAGCTGGAGGCATACAGATCTGGTGGGGGGAGCTTTGGTCATACAGATCTGGTGGGTGAAGCTAGGGGCATACAGTTCTGCTGGGGGAGCTAGTGGCATACAGATCTGGTGGGAGGCTGGAGGCATACTGATCTGTTGGGGGGCTGGAGGCATACAGATCTTGTTGGGGGGCTGGAGGCATACAGATCTTGTTGGGGGGCTGGAGGCTTACAGATCTGGTGGGGGGGCTGGAGGCATACAGATCTGGTGGTGGGGCTGGAGGCATACAGATCTGTACACTTTGTAGAAAACAAAATTCAGCACTAAACCTAAGTAATGATAACTGATTGAAGAAGACAGGTGGGGCTGGAGGCATACAGATCTGGTGGGGGTGGGGGGGGGGCTGGAGGCTCACAGTTCTGGTGGGGGGGGGGGCTGGAGGCACACCGTTCTGGTGGGGGGGGGGCTGGAGGCATGCAGTTCTGCTGGGGGAGCTAGTGGCATACAGATCTGGTGGGAGGCTGGAGGCATACAGATCTTGTTGGGGGGCTGGAGGCATACAGATCTTGTTGGGGGGCTGGAGGCATACAGATCTGGTGGGGGGGGGCTGGAAGCATTGAGATCTGGTGGGGGGGCTGGAGGCATACAGATCTGGTGGGGGGAGCTTGGGTCATACAGATCTGGTTGGTGAAGCTAGGGGCATACAGTTCTGCTGGGGCAGCTAGTGGCATACAGATCTGGTGGGAGGCTGGAGGCATACAGATCTGTACACTTTGTAGAAAACAAAATTCAGCACTAAACCTAAGTAATGATAACTGATTGAAGAAGACAGGTGGGGCTGGAGGCATACAGATCTGGTGGGGGTGGGGGGGGGGGCTGGAGGCTCACAGTTCTGGTGGGGGGGGGGCTGGAGGCACACCGTTCTGGTGGGGGGGGCTGGAGGGATGCAGTTCTGCTGGGGGAGCTAGTGGCATACAGATCTGGTGGGAGGCTGGAGGCATACAGATCTTGTTGGGGGGCTGGAGGCATACAGATCTTGTTGGGGGGCTGGAGGCATACAGATCTGGTGGGGGGGGCTGGAGGCATACAGATCTGGTGGGGGGGGCTGGAGACATACAGATCTGGTGGGGGGGCTGGAGGGATACAGATCTGGTGGGAGGCTGGAGGCATACAGATCTGGTGGGGGGGGGGGGGCTGGGGGCATACAGATCTGGTGGGGGGGCTGGAGGCATACAGATCTGGTGGGGGAAAATTTGGGCATACAGATCTGGTGGGGGGAGCTGGGGGCATACACTTCTGGTTGGGGAGCTAGGGGCATACAGATCTGGTGGGGGGCTGGAGGCATACAGATCTGGTGGGGGGGCTGGGGGCATACAGATCTGGTGGGGAGGGGGGTCGAGGCATACAGATCTGGTGGGGGGAGTTTTGGGCATACAGATCTGGTGGGGAGAGCTGGGGGCATACAGTTCTGGTTGGGGAGCTAGGGGCATACAGATCTGGTGGGGGGCTGGAGGCATACAGATCTGGTGGGGGGCTGGAGGAATACATATCTGGTGGGAGCTTGGGGTACACAGATCTGGTGGGGGGCAGGCTGGGGGCATACAGATCTAGTGGGGGAGCTGGGGGCATACAGATCTGGTGGGGGAGCTCGGGCCATACAGATCTGGTGGGGGAGCTGGGGCCATACAGATCTGGTGGGGGAGCTGGGGGCATACAGATCTGGTGGGGGAGCTGGGGGCATACAGATCTGGTGGGGGAGCTGGGGGCATAAAGATCTGGTGGGGGGGATGGGGCCACACAGATCTGGTGGGGGGGCTGGAGCCATACAGATTTGGTGGGGGAGCTGGGGGCATACAAATCTGGCTAGGGAGGCTTGGGGCATACAGATCTGGTGGGGGGGCTGGGGCCATACAGATACGGTGGGGGAGCTGGGGGCATACAGATCTGGTGAGGGAGGCTGAGGGCATACAGATCTGGTGGTGGGGCATACAGATCTGGTGGGGGGGATGGGACCATACAGACTCGGTGGTGGGCCTGGGGCCATACAGATCTGGTGGGGGGGCTGGGGCCATAGAGATCTGTTGGGGGGGCTGGGGCCATACAGATCTGGTGGGGGGGCTGGGGCCATACAGATCTGGTGGGGGTCTGGGGGCATTGAGATCTGGTGGGGGGGCATACAGATCTGGTTTGGAGGGCTGGTGTCATACAGATCTGGTGAGGGAGGCTGGGGGCATACAGATCTGGTGATGGGGCATACAGATCTGGTGGGGGACTGGGGGCATACAGATCTGCTGTGGGGGCTGGGGGCATACAAATCTCGTTGGGGGGGCCAGAGGCATAAAGATCTGGCGGGGGGGCTGGAGGCATACAGATCTGGTGCG
Organism: Anomaloglossus baeobatrachus; assembly: GCF_048569485.1. Lineage (NCBI taxonomy): Eukaryota > Metazoa > Chordata > Amphibia > Anura > Aromobatidae > Anomaloglossus > Anomaloglossus baeobatrachus. The sequence goes on along the minus strand of NC_134357.1, from coordinate 210,466,423 downwards.
GGGGCTGGGGGCATACAGATCTGGTGGGGAGTTGGGGGCATACGGATTTTGTGGGGGTCTGGATGAATACAGATCTGGTGGGTGGTCTTGAAGCATACAGATCTGGTGGGGGGGCTGGAGGCATACAAATATGGGGGTTGGGGGTATACAGATCTGGTGGGAGGACTGGAAGCATACAGAACTGGTGGGGGGAGCTGAGGGCATACAGATCTGGTGGGGGGAGCTGGGGACATACAGATATGGTGGGGGGAGCAAGGGGCATACAGATCTGGTGGAGGGAGCTCGGGACTTAGAGATCTCATTGGGGTGGGGCATAGAGATCTGTTGGTGGGCTGGAAGCATACAGATCTGGTGGGGGGCTAGTGGCATAAAGATCTGGTGGGGGGCTGGAGGTATACAGATCTGGTGGGGTCTGGAGTCATAAAGATCTTTTGCGGGGGCTGGATGCATACAGTAATGGGAGCTGGAGGTATACAGTTGTGGTGGGGGGGCTAGGGGTATACAGATCTGTTGGGGGCTGGGGGCATACAGATCTGTAGGGGGGGCTGGGAGTATTCAAATCTAGTGGGGGGTTGGGGGCATGCAGATCTGGTGGGGGGCTGGAGGCCTACAGTTCTGGTGGGGGGGCTGGAGGCTTACAGTTCTGGTGGGGGGGCTGGGGGCATACAGTTCTGGTGGAGGGGGGCTGGAGGTATACAGATCTGTGGGGGGGCTCGGGGCATACAGATCTGGTGGCGGGGGGCTGATGTCCTCTGCAGTAATGAGCACATTATGCTCCTGCTGGTAACCTTCTTTATTAAGCATTGTCTCACCTGTCCTCCGTGCCCACAGAGCCTCCATCTGCAGCACATAGACTCCTCCTTGATAGCGTCCGGTGTACAAAGCGGCCGCTGCAGGTTGATGTCAAGGCTTTACTGCAGTTGAATGCTTGACGGCGCCACAAAGCTTTCAACTGCAGTAAAGGGCTGACAGCAGAATCAGCGGCGGCGGCCATGGACAGGTGAGTACATAGCAGTGTGTGTTTCTGTGTTCAGTGTATACATGCATGTGCACTATGTGTGTGTGTACCTGTTCGGTGTCTGATATGTGTGTCTGCTATGTGTGTGTATACGTGTGTATGCATGCGTGCATGCAGTGAGGACCTGGAAGCCGGAGCATTGTTCGAACTGCGGTTCCGCAACGGACAATGCCACGGTGCATGACAGAATAGGAGAACAGACAAAACTGGTAATTATGTAAGTAGATCCCTCTGTCTATTATCTATCTATTATATATCTATCTATCATGTATCAATCTATTATCTATCTATCCATGTATCTATCTATCCATCTCTTCATGTCTATTATCTATTATATATCTATCTATCATGTACAGTATCTATTATCTATCATGTATCTATCATGTGTCTATCTATCTATCTATCATGTATGTATTTATTTATTATCTATCTATTATGTATCTATTTATCTATGTATCTATCTATCCTTCTGTGGAGACACGGGCGTCAGTGGGTGCTCTCGTCCGCTGATCTGGCTGCCTTTAGAGAGACCGCATCGCCCAAGGCTCATCCCAACTGAAGACCAGCCCTCCTTAACCGTGGGCGGAACACTACTCAGACAACACAAGATGAGGGAATCACAATATTAAAACTTTATCGGATCCCCAGTCAATTAACGGCATATGGCACATAACCAGCAAAACCACAGAGTGTAAACGGCAACAGGTTCTCACCCTTCCGCTGGCTCACCAGGGATTAGAATGTCCATGCCTCAGAGTCTCCAAGGCTACTTACTCCAAACAAGCAGCACCCCACTTACGGCGGACACCCACCGAGAGTGGAATAACGCCGGATTTAGGGAGCTTGAAGCAGGATAAAGGCCGCTTTACATGCTACGACATCGCTCAAGCGATCTCGTTGGGGTCATGGAATTTGTGACGCACATCCGGCCGATTTAGCGATGTTGTTGCGTATGACACCTATGAGCAATTTTAAATTGTCGCAAGAACGTGTAAAATCGTTAATCGGTGACATGCTCCCCTATTCCCAATTATCGTTGCTGTGTGTGACACCGCAGGAACGACGAACATCTCCTTACCTGCGTCCACTGGCAATGCGGGATGTTACGTCCCGCTCATCTCTGCCCCTCCGCTTCGATTGGGTGGCCGCTTAGTGACGTCACTGTAATGCCGCACGACCCGCCCCCTTAGAAAAGAGGCGGTTCGCCAGTCACAGCGACGTCGCTAGGCAGATAAGTAGTGTGACGGGTCCGTGCGATTTTGTGTGCCACGGGTAGCGATTTACCCGTGACGCACAAATGATGGGGGCGTGTACGCACGCTAGCGATATCGGTACCGATATCACAGCGTGTAAAGCGGCCTTAAGGCACTAGCCACATAGGTGGAGAGTAGGAGGTGCACTTGTCGGCTTCCAAACCATCCGTATCAAAGTAAATTCAAGGCACTCTTCAAATCATTTGCATATAATTTATTTTAAAAAAAAGTTGCAAACGTGACGTTTTGGCCACTTGATGGCCTTCATCAGACAACTATGATTGACAACAAAATCAAAATTACCAATATGAGAAAAAAATACAAAATATATACAGAATGCAAAATAGCAAAATCCAGCAAGAATAAAAAGGAAGGGGAAAGGAAAATCAAGAGGACCAGCATTGATAGAGTTAAAGGTGAAACCGACTGAAGGTGTAAAGGGATTGGAGAAAACCAGAAGTTACTAACATTAGTTTTCATTATCTATATATATAATTGCCTTAGGGCGGCTTTGCACGTTGCGACATTGCACGTGCGATGTCGATGGGGTCAAATCGAAAGTGACGCACATCCGGCATCGCAGTCGATATCGCAACGTGTAAAACCTTTTTGATACGATGAACGAGCGCAAAAGCGTCGTTATCGTATCATCGCTGCAGCCTCCGACATTTCCATAATGCCGATGGTGCGACAGATACGATATTGTTCCTCGCTCCTGCGGCAGCACACATCGCTGTGTGTGAAGCCGCAGGAGCGAGGAACATCACTTTACCTGCGTCCCGGCTGCAATGAGAAGGACGGAGGTGGGCGGGATGTTTACATCCTGCTCATCTCCGCCCCTCCACTTCAATTGGCCGCCTGCCATGTGACGTCGCTGTAACGCCGCACGACCCGCCCCCCTAAGGAAGGAGGCGGGTCGCCGGCCAGAGGGACGTCGCACGGCAGGTATGTGCGTGTGAAGCTGCCGTAGCCATAATAATCGCTACGGCAGCTTTCACTAGATATCGCACGTGCGACGGGGGCGGGACTATCGCTGCAGCATCAGTAACCCATTGTTACCGATGTCGCAACGTGCAAAGCCCGCCTTATTCTGTCTGTCTGTCTTGCTCCAAAATGACGTCATTACAGTGACAACTGTCGCCACAGCGCGTGCGCTAAAGAGCCTGCGACCAATGGATCAGCTAAGTGAACAGCACACACTACGGCGCGACAGGACGACGCCCAACAACTTTCCTCTCACCCACACGGAGCCCCGACTCCCAGGTGACTGCTGCACCCCCGGGAGCCCACACCGGGAACCCAGCAGAGACATACCCTTGCGTTGCTGGGATCGTGCCGGGGGGCGGCGTACGCTGGTAACCATAGTACACATCGGGTAACTAAGCAAAGCGCTTTGCATAGTTACCCGATTGTGTACCATGGTTACCAGCGTAACTTGGCTCCACTCCCCCGCACTCCACCCTCCGCATGTATACACTGAACACACACACACACACACACACGAATAGTCACCTGTCCCCAGCCATGCAATCCCCGGCACTGACGTCCTCAGCGCCATGGCCTGGCTCGGCTCCACCGCCCCCCGCACTCCGCCCTCCATGTATACACTGAACACACACCCCGGCACTACCGCTGCCATCATCCCCGCACACACGCAGGTACTACCGCTCCCATCATCACCGCACACACGCAGGCACTACCGCTTCCATCATGCCCGCACACACACAGGCACTACCGCTCCCATCATTATCACTGCACACACCACGGCAATACTACACCCATCATCCCCGCACACAGGCACTATCGCTCCACTCATCATCCCGGCACACACGCATGCACTACCACTCCCATCATCATCCCCGCACACACGCAGGCACTACCGCACTCATTATCATCACCACACACACAAGCACTACCGCACTCATCATCATCCCCGCACACACGCAGGCACTAACTGAGTGAAGTCTCTGGTGACAGCGCGGCTCACTTCAGTTGCTGACACAGAGCGGTCGTGTTCTACGGCGCTCCCTGTCAGCTTCATGTAGCAGAGCTGAAAGCGTCGTGTGAATTACTTCGGACCTGAATGGGTGTTTGGGGATTAATAAAGTGGTAAATGAGGGGTTTTTTTTGTCTTTTAGTCCAAATAAAGGATTTTTCATTGTGTGTGTTCATTTACTTTCTCTTACAGGTTAATCATGGAAGGTATCTCAGGGAGACTCCTACTATGATTAACCTAGGACTTAGTGGCAGCTATAAGCTTCCATTTAACTCCTTATTACCCCGATTGCCACCGCACCAGGGCAATTCAGGATGAGCCGGGTAGAGTCCCAGGACTGTCGCATCTAATGGATGCGGCAGATCCGGGCGGCTGCTGGCTGATATTGTTAGGGCGGTGGGCTCTCCATAACGTGGCGCTCCCCATCCTGACAATACCAGTCTTCAGCTGTGTGGCTTTATCTTGGCTGGTATCAAAATTGGGGGGGACCGCAGGTTTGTTTGTTTTATTTTTAATTATTTATTTATTGAACCACACGATATAGACCCGCCCACCGGCGGCTGTGATTGGTTGCAGTGAGACAGCTGTCACTCAGTGTGGGGGCATCTGACTGCAACCAATCATAGGCGCCGGTGGGCAGGGGAAGCAGGGAATACGAGATTGAATAATGAGCGGCCGGCATTTTCAAAAGTAGGAGAAGCCCCCAGAGCAGTGTGACAGATGTGCAGCGCCACGCCGGTGATTGGTGAGTATGAGAGGGGGGGAGAGGTGGGGAGGGGGGACTGGTGAGTGGGGGAAGAGAGGGGGGAGAGACCAGGAGTGATTTTAAATGATTTAGATCATTCTGCTGGACATGCTGAGCATGCGCAGTAGAACGTGACGCTATCCGTCAGCGGATTCCGCCGCTTAGTGCATTGCGGCATAATCCGCCCCCATAGACATTCATTAGACACCTTGGTGGATTCTAACGGAATCCGTCAAGGTGCGATATTTTAATGACCCAAAAAACGCTACATGCAGTGTTCCCTCCTCCCGACGCTGCATCAAATTAACGACGCTCCGTCGTCCAGCGGATGCAACGCAGACACTTGCATTACAGTGCGTCATCAATACAAGTCTATGGAGAATAGCCCGTCCGTTAACAAACTGCGCTATTCTCCATAGCGGCGGAATGCGCTTAACACAAGTGTGAAAGTGTCCGAACACACACACACACACCTGGATAGTCACCTGTCCCTAGCTATGCAGTCCCCGGCACTGACGTCCTCAGTGCCATGGCCCCGCTCAGCTCCACCCACCTTGCACTCCGACCCCCGCACACATTACCCCGCAGGATGGGGGCACATGTCAGGATGGTGGATGCACCACGATGGGGGCACATACCAGCATTGGGCCACATCATAGCATCAGCATATTTTTACTTAACTTTACACTGTTCATGGCCTTCTTTCATTACAAGCCATGGACATCATTAAACATTAGACTCATCTATTACAACTGTTACTTCTGTTGTTTGCTATTTTAAAACCAATAAACAATTATAAGAATACTAAATTAAACCTAACCCATCAAGTCCATTCATTACCTTATTATTCAATCTGCTAACCTACATGCACATTCTAGACTACCCGATACGTTGGATTCGGGCCACCTTCTAGTCATTCTATCATAGGCATCAGTGTTTAAACACGGATGAGTCACGCTGGAGAGAACAGCGTGACAGAGGTCTGTTGGGCAACCCTTTGAACAATCCCATTTACTGTACAGCATGTACTATTAGCAGTCTACAGTATTTCGTCACACACTTATTTGCATTGGGTAATTCCCTGTTTAACACACTTATTAATACCTATTGGGTAATTCCCCATTTTAAACGTTTTAATCATAGCTTATCTGTATGCAAGGTGTCGATTCATATTGAATTGATGATGCCTACAAGTTTGTAATTCACTTTTTTTCTGTATCTCGTTCCGTTTTCGAGATAAAAATTCTAACTCCGTTGTTTTCCACCAGGTGGCGCTATAGGTGGTTTCATTGTGTAGCGCATGGCTACTTAACTATACCTAGACACCACTTCTATGCCTATAGCTGCCGTCGTTCTCAAGTTAATGGCGGTGGACAGGATATGGGTGGCCACACTGTATAACGCACTCTAAGCACATAAATAGCAACAAAGATATATATGATATATCATATTCAATGGATACAAGTCAGGAAGAATGGAACTATATTACAGTATAGGACTAGGGACCTGTGGCATATAGAGTATAAGTCAGATAAAAGCCTGTAAATCAAAATCTCTATTAAGCCCCTTAGGTGATATAGTTTTTAACTTGTGTATCCAGAATGCTTCACGTTTCTGGAGCAATGTTTTGATATTGCCTCCTTGCCTTGGAATCGACACCTGTTCAATCACCATAAATTTGAACTGGGAAATCTTGTGTCCCTTGGAGTTAAAGTGAAATGGAATTGGTAATATATTTTCTTTACACCTAATGGTAGATTTGTGTTTCGAGATCCTTTATTTAATGCGCTGTGTTGTTTCACCAATAATCACTCTCCTTTATCTACCAATAATCTTTATGTAAGCTTTACAAAATAATACTAACTGCTATATTCCTTTTTTAGCGGGTTCGTTCTTGATTCCACTTGTATCTACAGACACCTCCTGATTCATCTCCTTGGATCTCACCACTATATTATAATCTTAGGCTCTTATTTACAATTTTTCTTTCTCCTGACTTTTACTGTTATCCTGTGCTCCTGTATTTGCCCTTTCTCACATCCATAAATATTCCTTTTAACATACAATTAGTCCTTTAACCTCCCTAATCTGTGTAATACCTTCTACTACAATGTTATTTTCTGTCATTGCATCTAAGTTCTCCCTTCTTGCAACTACGCATGCTCCCAGACACCATTGCACTATGTACACAACTTGTTACCCTCTTCTCGTACTATTGGCTACTCTTATAATGGTACCGCCTGCTGTCACTTCAATCTGATGCCATTACCTTAACATATCCAGACGATTCCATTAGTCAACTTCCACTGCCCATTATCGTTAGTCTAGCGCATGCGTGCTTGTCTTTAGTCTTAATCCAGCCCCCTATGGATTTTCATTGGTTACGGGCGCTATTTAACACTAGAACTACTGAGGTAGTCATTTTGACTACTTCGCACTATGTATTTCTCCTCAGTGACTACATTTTTTGGAATTCCGGCTTGAGACTCGGTGACATTTCCTCAAATAGGATGTTAAAAAAGATTTTGTGGCAATAAATAATTTAGGTGCAAAATTAGTCATTTTGACTACCTGCTATATTTTGCTGTCCTTTTGTCACTAAAAGTGGCTGTAAGTTGCTGTAAAGTTTTGTGCATAATTTTTTCACTGTATCTTATTTACCCTGATGTTCATATAGATGTAGTTCAATTCAGATATCAACTTTTCACATTTTCATTGTGTTACCTGGTTGTATTACTGTGCAATGCTGATCTGAATAGAGCTTTTTTGTAAAACTGTAGGCTCTTATCTTATCTTATGCTAACGAATGGAGGTGTTTTTCTCTGGTCCTAGCAGTTATGCTGGGTTTATACACTGAGACTTTCTAGCGATCCAACCTGCGATCTCAACCTAGCCGGGATCGCTACAAAGTCTCTGGTGAGCTGTCAAACAGGCAGACCTGGCCAACGACCTAACAGCGATCCGGACCTGCAGAGCGACTAGCTGGTCGTTGGGGACGTGTCAAAAAAGCAGGTGAACTTCACCCGACTTCATTTAATGCCGCGCGGCTCTGTCTGTGTGCCGTGTAAATAAATAAATAATTAAAAAATCCGGCGTGTGGTCCCCCCCTATTTTAATACCAGCCAGATAAAGCCATACGGCTGCAGGCTGGTATTCTCAGGATGGGGAGCCCCACGTTATGGGGAGCCCCCCAGCCTAACAATATCAGCCAGCAGACGCCCAGAATTGCCGCATACATTAGATGCGACAGATCTGGGACTGTACCCGGCTCTTCCCGATTTGCCCTGGTGCGTTGGCAAATCGGGGTAATAAGGAGTTATTGGCAGCCCATAGCTGCCAATAAGTCCTAGATTAATCATGTCAGGCGTCTCCCCGAGACACCTTCCATGATTAATCTGTAAATTACAGTTAAAAAACACACACCCGAAAAATCCTTTATTAGAAATAAAAAACACAAACACATTCCCTCATTACCAATTTATTACCCACAACAAAGCCCTCTATGTCCGGCGTAATCCACGGTCCTCAGGCGTCGCATCCAGCTCTGCTGCATGCAGGTGACAGGAGCAGCAGAAGACACAGCCGCTCCTGTCACCTCCACGCAGCTAATGAAGACAGCCATGTGATCGGCTGAGCTGTCACTGAGGTTACCTGGATCCAGCGGTGGATCCAGCGGTGGCCGCGGGTAACCTCAGTGACAGCTCAGCTGATCGCGCTACTCACCGCCGCTCCGGTCAGCTCCACAATGAGGTGAGTAGCGCGATCAGCTGAGCTGTCACTGAGGTTAATCGCGGCCACCGCTGCATCCACCGCTGGATCCAGTGGCGGCCACCGGGTAACCTCAGTGACAGCTCAGCTGATCGCGTTACTCACCTCATTTGCTGGTGATTTCCCCCCCTCTCTCATACTCACCGATCCCCGATCACCGGCGCTGCACGGCGTTCACACTGCTCCGGCGGCTTTTCCTTTTTTGAAAAAGCCGGCCGCTCATTAAACAATCTCGTATTCCCTGCTTTCCCCGCCCACCGGCAAATGTGATTGGTTGCAGTGAGACACGCCCACACGCTGAGTGACAGCTGTGTCACTGCACCCAATCACAGCAGCCGGTGGGCGTGTCTATACTGTGCAGTAAAATAAATAAATAAATAATTAAAAAATCCAGCGTGCGGTCCCCCCTATTTTAATACCAGCCAGATAAAGCCATACGGCTGCAGGCTGGTATTCTCAGGATGGGGAGCCCCACGTTATGGGGAGCCCCCCAGCCTAACAATATCAGTCAGCAGCCGCCCAGAATTGCCGCATACATTAGATGCGACAGTTCTGGGACTGTACCCGGCTCTTCCCGATTTGCCCTGGTGTGTTGGCAAATCGGGGTAATAAGGAGTTATTGGCAGCCCATAGCTGCCAATAAGTCCTAAATTAATCATGTCAGGCGTCTGAGACACCCTCCATGATTAATCTGTAAATTACAGTAAATAAACACACACCCGAAAAATCCTTTATTAGAAATAAAAAACACAAACACATTCCCTCATTACCAATTTATTACCCACAACAAAGCCCTCCATGTCCGGCGTAATCCACGGTCCTCCAGCGTCGCGTCCAGCTCTGCTGCATGCAGGTGACAGGAGCAGCAGAAGACACAGCCGCTCCTGTCACCTCCACGCAGCTAATGAAGGCAATAGCGCGATCAGCTGAGCTGTCACTGAGGTTACCTGGATCCAGCGGTGGATGCAGCGGTGGCCGCGGGTAACCTCAGTGACAGCTCAGCTGATCGCGCTACTCACCTCATTGTGGAGCTGACCGGAGCGGCGGTGAGTAGCGTGATCAGCTGAGCTGTCACTGAGGTTACCCGCGGCCACCGCTGCATCCACCGCTGGATCCAGGTAACCTCAGTGACAGCTCAGCTGATCGCGCTATTGCCTTCATTAGCTGCGTGGAGGTGACAGGAGCGGCTGTGTCTTCTGCTGCTCCTGTAACCTGCATGCAGCAGAGCTGGACGCAACGCTGGAGGACCGTGGATTACGCCGGACATGGAGGGCTTTGTTGTGGGTAATAAATTGGTAATTAGGGAATGTGTTTGTGTTTTTTATTTCTAATAAAGGATTTTTCGGGTGTGTGTTTATTTACTGTAATTTACAGATTAATCATGGAGGGTGTCTCATAGATGCCTGACATGATTAATCTAGGACTTATTGGCAGCTATGGGCTGCCAATAACTCCTTATTACCCCGATTTGCCAACGCACCAGGGCAAATCGGGAAGAGCCGGGTACAGTCCCAGAACTGTCGCATCTAATGTATGCGGCAATTCTGGGCGGCTGCTGACTGATATTGTTAGGCTGGGGGGCTCCCCATAACGTGGGGCTCCCCATCCTGAGAATACCAGCCTGCAGCCGTATGGCTTTATCTGGCTGGTTTTAAAATTGGGGGGGACCGCATGCAGTTTTTTTTAATTATTTAATTATTTATTTCAATGCACAGTATAGACACGCCCACCGGCTGCTGTGATTGGGTGCAGTGTGACACCTGTCACTCAGCGTGGGGGCGTGTCTCACTGTAACCAATCATAGGCGCCGGTGGGCGGGGAAAGCAGGGAATACGAGATTGTTTAATGGGCGGCCGGCTTTTTCAAAAAAGGAAAAGCCGCTGGAGCAGTGTGAACGCCGTGCAGCGCCGGTGATCGGGGATCGGTGAGTATAAGAGAGGAAGGGACACTTCAGTCACTCGGGGGATTAGCGGTCACCAGTGAATCCGTCACAGGTGACCGCTAATCAGGACGCTACACAGACAGAGCCGCTGAGTCGCTGTAAAGTCCCCTTTACACACTGAAACTTGCTAGCGATGCATGCTGCACAGCGGGAAACAAAGGACCTAGGAATGGTCCTGAATGATTTGTAGCGATTACAACTTCACAGCAGGGGCCAGGTCGCTGATAGGTTTCACACACTGCAATGTCGCTGGGGAGGTCGCTGTAACGTCACAAAACCGGTGACGTTACAGCGATGTCGTTTGCGATGTTGCAGTGTGTAAACCCAGCTTTAGTCTGGATACTAAATTTACTTTCATTTCACTTGGAGAGACAAAGACAACAGATGCAGACATAAAAGCTCTGAAAACTGTTACAGGTATATACAACATTTTATTGTCATATTATTCGATTATTTTACGAAAGACTTTAGCTGTCTGTCAACTGATTCAACCCACCTACGTTTGAAGGTGGCAGAACATGTATTATTTCTTATAGTTTTAATTTCATTTCTATTTTTCAGCAGTGAACCAGTGAACTCTCAAGTGGAATTTCTCCAATTTACTAATATGGCTAGAAGACGTGCGGTAAAGCCTGAAGATATTCTAGCTATTTTGCAATCCATACCAGAGGATGAATCGGAATCCGAATGTCAGGATACTCAAATTGATACGGACAGTGATGAAGATTTCAATCCTCAAAACATTTCGAGTGAATCTGAAGACTCAGAAGAAACAAATCTGGAAGGTAAGTAGTTATGTGTATTTATTTGTTCTTCCACACACTGAGTTACTAAACAAAAATTCTAAATATTCATCAACTTTTTTGCCAGACGTTGCAAGATCATCAACTGGGGATCAGGCTCATGCGTTGATGTTGCCTCGCGACCATCCTCCCGGTCGTGGACAGAAAAAATCTGCAAAACATCCCAGATATGTATCCACAACAGAAGACGATGGCGGCGAAGGCGATGCAACCAACACCACAGAAGGCGAATCTCCAGGAATACTAGTTTCAGCTGATGGTATTCAATGGAAACCTCTTGAGATTGGAGAAAACTTACCTGGTAGGCGGGAAAAACAAAACATTCTTAGAGAAGCACCCGGCCCTACAGGATACGCCAGAAGAAATATAATTAGTGATAGTCCTTTGAGTACATGGAGATTATTTTTTGATTCATGTATCTTGACTCACATAAAGAACTGTACTATTGCAGAACCACGCCGGAACAATAATGAAGAGTTTACTCTTTCTGATGAGGAGCTAGATGCATTTCTAGCAATATTATATGTCCGTGGACTATCGTGCACGAGCCATCACTCTATTGCAACTATATGGTCAAATGACTGGGGAATACCGTTGTGCAAAGCGATAATGTCTAGGGACCGTTTTGTAGAAATTATGCATTACCTCAGATTTGATGAGAAGTCCAATCGATCGCAGAGACTGCAAACCAACAAATTTGCTCTCTTTTCTATTGTGTGGGACAGGTTTATTGCCAATTGCATTGCTTGTTACAAACCTGGCCCATACATTACGGTTGATGAACAACTTTTCCCAAGCAAAACCAGGTGTCCTTTCACACAGTGTATACCTTCCAAGCCAGATAAATATGGCCATAAATTTTGGCTAGCTGTAGATAAGGATAGTAAATATGTTGTAAATGGCTTCCCTTATCTGGATAAAGATGATTCACGCTGTGCTGATGACCGTTTAGCTGACCACGTAGTCATGAAACTATTGCAGCCGTTTTTGAAAAAAGGTCGAAATGTAACCACTGATAATTATTTTACATCAGTAAAACTTGCCAAACAGCTAAAAAGCCAGGGAACGACTATCGTGGGAACGCTAAATAAGATAAGACGAGAAGTGCCTAAAGAAGTAAAATCAATGAAAGAAAAGTTGTACAGCACTAAAGTCTATAAAAATGAAGATAATTTTACACTTACCGTGTATCAAGGTAAGCCTACCAAAAATGTGATAATTCTGAGTTCCGTCCATCCCAATGTTCTTGTTGCTTCTGAATCTCCAAAAAAAACTCCAGAAACTGTAAAGTTTTATAATGAAACAAAATATGGAGTAGATGTAGTAGATCAGATGGCACGCAAATACAGCACAAGAACAGGTACTAGGAGATGGCCTGTTCACGCATTTGAAAATAACTTAGACTTAGCGGGTATAAATGCTTGGATATTATACAAGGAGATGACCACCGGACAAATGTCACGCAAGGCATTTTTGCAAAAGCTTGTCACAGAGTTGAGTGGTCCGTATGTTGTATCTAGGGGAAAGGGTGGCATATCCCAAGTTGCTACATCTTCAGATGTGATGTCTCAAAAAAAATTTTGCCAGATAAAAGCAAAATGCAAAAATAATCTCCTTCTCCTTCACTTACATTTTCTCTCCTTGTTGTTCTTGAGTTGTTGTTTATATGTGTGCACTTTAATAATAAATTATTTTAAAACTTCTATTATTATTATTTACTTAGTTTACTTTTGTTATTTCCTGTAGAAAAATATAAAAAAAAATCAGAAAAAAACCATTCCAAAGCATTACTGTTGGATCTCACAATAATAATACATTAAAAAATATAATTATTAATAAATAACCACAAATGAAACTCTAAAAATAAACGAAAACATGTCAGTAGTCAAAATGACTACATTCAGTAGTTCTAGTAGGTGTCACGAGTCCAGTAGTCCTAGTGTTAAGCTTGGCGCTCTGTCACTTCATAGACGCTGCATAACGGTGAACACCGCTGCTTCATACCTCTATTCCTATGCTAATACTGGCTCCAGGGCCGGCGTCAACACCTGGCAAACCCGGTCAAATGCCGGGTCCCTGGACTGCTGGGGGGCCCACTCGCGGTGGCAGGAGTGGCATACCGCTACTCAAGGAGGCCGGTGCCTGCGCTGTCAGCAGCCTCCCCCCGCCGAGGATTGCGCTTTCAATTGTATTGGCATCGCAGTTGCCGATACAATTGAAAGCAATGATGAGAGAGGGAGCAGCACGCTACCTCTCTCATCATTCTCCCCGCTGTGACTGTCGGCGCTCTGAAAGGACTGCAGCGGAGCGCGGTGACGTCATCACTAGAGATGAGCGAGCCTCTAGAGGCTCGAGTTCAGTTCAGTTCGTCGAACGGAGGCAGAGTTTGGTTCGGCGAGCCGTTCGACGAACCTCTCGAACCCCATAGAAAACAATGGGAGGCAAACACAAACAAATAAAACACATTATGCATGTACACATACAATTAATAAACATTGCCATAACACTTACAGTCCCCGCGAGGCGTCCTGCAATCTGTCTCCCGCCGCTTTTCCTTCCGATAATCGCTGCATCCTCCCGGTAACCAGCACCAGTATAGGACCTATCGTGACGTCAAAATAGCCATGTGACCAGTCACGTGTCTATTATCTCATTGGCTACAGACTGGTCACATGACTATGACGTCATGCTATGTCCTATCAGTGCATCTCTCCAGCAAGCGGTTCTCGTTTAAGCATGTCCTTTAACCGGCGAGATGCTCTGGCACATGATGGGCTTCCCCGTCCATGCATGGGGCGCTCTTTACAGAGTCAGCCCATATGCAGGGACTAGCTGTCACAGCCGGTAAGTAGCGGCACCGGGAATCACGTGATTGGGGCACCATTGCTATGGTAACCCGTCTGTCAGCGGTGACGTCACGGCTTACAGCCGGCAGCCTGTGGTCACTGTCACTGAGTGATTTCAGCATGGAGCAGCAGCATTCTTCCTCCCATGCAGTGCTGTCTGATGTAGCAGAGCTGCATGGGTTTTAGGAGACAGAAGACCAGGATCGTGGAGGGCTGACAGGGAGTGATAAACATGGAGTCTCTAATGTGTCTGTGTATTTATTTCTATTAAAGTATTTTTTCTCTGTGTGATGTCATTTTTTAACCCTTTATTGGAGATTATTAATGGCCGGGTCAAACTTGCCTGACATTTAGAATCTCTGGCTTAATACTAGCTAGTAAAACAAAGCTAATATTAACTCATCATCATCATTACCCAGCAAGCCACCTGGCTTCGGGGCAGCTGTAAGAGTTGGATACAGCTCCAGATGATGGCGCTTCTATGCGCCATTATCTGGGGCGGCTGTGGACTGCAATTCGCAGCAGAGAGGCCCAGAAAGCTCGGGCTAACCTGTGCTGCGGATTCCAATCCTCAGCTGCCTAGTTGTACCCGGCTGGACACAAAAATGGGGTGAAGCCCACGTGGTTTTTTTTTTTTTAATTATCTCATGAAATTCATGAAATAATTTAAAAAAAGAGCTTCCCTATATTTTTAGTTCTCAGCTGGGTACAAATAGGCAGCTGGGGGTTAGGGGCAGCCCGGACCTGCCTGCTGTACCTGGCTAGCATACAAAAATATGGTGAAGCCCACGTCTTTTTTTTTTTTTTTTTTTTTTCGTTTTTTGGCAAAAAAAAAAATAAAAAATGCTTCCCTGGATTTTCCATTGCCAGTGTAGGTAACACCAAGCAGTGGGGGTTAGCAGCCAGTAGCTGCTTGGATTACCCTTAGCTAGCAATACAAAAAATGCAGCGGGAGCCCATATATATTTTTTTTAATTATTTATTTAAATAACTAAAAAAAAATGGGCTTCCCTTTATTTTGATTGCCTGACATCACAGTACTGTAAAAATAAATCATTAAACAAAATGACGTAGCGCTCCGCTGTATTTTTGATTCTCAGCGCAGATAAAGAAGACAGCTATGGGTTGACACTCCCCATCTGCCTGGCGTTACCTTGGCTGGCAATCAAAATACAGGGAAGCCCATTAATTTTTTTTATTTAAAAAAATAGTTAAAAAAAATGACGTGGGGTCCCCCCAATTTTGATAGCCAGCTAGGGTAAAGCAGACGGCTGTAGCCTGAAACCCACAGCTGGCAGCTTTACCGTGGTTGGTGATCCAATGTGGAGGTCACCCCAGGCTCTTTTTGTATAAATATTTTATAAATAATTACAAAAAATAGTAGGGTCCCCCCCAAATTGGATCACCAGCCAAGGTAAAGCGGACAGTTGTGGTCTGGTATTCTCAGGGTGGGAAGGTCCATAGTTATTGGCCCTTCACAGCCTAAAAATAGCAGGTCGCAGGCGCCCCAGAAGTGGCACATCCACTAAATGCGCCAATCCTGGCGCTTCACCCCAGCTCATCCCGTGCCCTGGTGCACTGGAAAACGGGGTAATAAATGGGGTTGATACTAGCTGTAAGGTCACCTGACATCAAGCCCAGCAGTTTGTGATGTCATGGCGTCTATCAGATACCCGACATCACAAACTGTCAGTACTAACAAAAAAAATAGACAAAAAAAAATTATTTGAAAAAACACTCCCCAAAACATTCCCTCTTTCAACAATTTATTGTAAGGAAAAAAAATAACGGGGTCCCACGACGACTCTGGACTGCCTAGAATATGGGGGGACATGCTCAGGGAATGAATCCCCCATTTTCTAGGAGTGCAGACCCTCCATGTGAGGAGTGTGGGTGCAATGAATCTGCACCCACTCTCCCCGGGTCCACAGCAGCAGAGTCCATGTCGTAACTGTTGCTACCAAAGCTGCAATGCCCTGCTTATGAGGTAAGGGCATGCCTAATCAGGAGAACTTTTCTACATTTCCAAATATTGGTATTTGCTGATACTATTGCTATTCCACCTACTATATGTTGGGGATAGGATCTTGGAGATGGAATACCCCTTAAAGTCCAGTTATCCAGCTGAATTAATACTAAACAGAGCTCGATATTTAGACATATTTTCTTGTGGCGTATAATGGACACTCATGTTTGGTAGTCGTTCAGCAGGGCAACTATAAAATCAATTACCTCCATTTGGAAATGTAGTATAGCTCGCCTGATTAACTATGTTCCTTACCTCATGAGCAGGGCATTGCAGTAGCTTACAGATGCATGGTTACCGCCACTCACTGTGTCTGAACACAGGAAGCTGAACTGACAGCCGCTGTGTGCATGCGGCAGCATCTATTGTAAAGGAGGGGGTCGCGGGGGATCAACGCTGCACAGGTACCCTGGGACACCGGGGAACACCGGTGGGGTTATAGGGGGTGACCTGGTAGGGCCTGGGAGGAGTTTTCTGTCGCATGTGTCATGGCACATGCAACAGAAATCAGAGTAGGGTGAATGTGGCTGGCGCGCTGCTGTGCTCGCGGCCATCTTGGATTTCTGGGAGGGGGTCGGGGGGGCACTTTGGCGACACCGGGGGACTGGAGGGGAATGGGGAGGAGATTTATCTACCATCTGACATGTTTGTTCATGCCAGATGGGAGATAAATATTTTTTTACCAGCGCTGTCATTTACTATAACGTGATTATCGGTGGTGCTATTCACTTATTTCTGCCTGCTGTTTATAAATGGTAAGTCAGAATAAGGCTACATTCACACAACTGATCTGTTTTTGCGGTCCGCAAAAAAAGGTCAGTTTTTTCACGGGTGCATCTGTGTGGCATCTGTTTCTGTTCCGTATACGATCCGTTTGTCATCCACGTGCCTTCCATTTTTTTGCGTACAGCAAAAAAACTGAAGGAGGGAAAATACATAAATTTACCCAGGATTAATAGCTTCAACCTAAATGAGGCGGCCACATGTTCACTCCTGTGCCATTTTCTACGGCTTTTCACAGCGTAGAGCGCTCTGGTGATTTTCCTCTGCTTGTACACTTCATATTAGTCTTTTCTGTCATTATAATGGCAGAAAGACACATAATGCAGAGGTGTATCTAGGCTTTCTGGCACCCGGGGCAAGAATCCTGTTTAGCGTTCCCCCCCCCGCCCCGCGGTTTGGGTAGCCGTCATGTGGCTGCTCATTCATATATGATTTGCACTTTTAGTTACGTGCAGATGAGCTGCTCTTCCTAAGGCCTAGCATACACAGGGAGAAAAAAAGCCGGAGCGAGTGGAATGTGATAAAATTGAATTCTACTTGGACCAATATTACTCTGTGCCCACTCCCATAAGCAATTGTTTTCTCAGCCCAAATCGAACCGAGAAAACAGCCGCAGTATGCTGTGAGTGTAATGCGAGCCTGTTTCACTCGCACGCGCACAAGTCTATGGGGCGATAGAAACATTGCCCTACACTCGTGTTACACCAGTGTACTGCGACTGATGTGCGAATCTCACATCAGCCGGCAATAGAGGAGTGAGGGAGAAACATTCCGACACTTCCCTCCGCAGCGCTGGCCCTCCCCACTGCAGCTGTGGTCTGATCGCACGATCGGACCACAGTCGCATGACACTCAGCTCCCGCTGTGCTGTGACCGTAAGCCGAGTGTCATGCAAGGACTCGCAGTAATCCTCGGGTGGCTTCAGCTTAAAGGGTGCTTTACACGTTGCGACATAGCTAGCGATAGCTAGTGATGTCGTGCGCGATAGCACCCGCCCACGTCGCTGTTTCATCATGGGGGTGATATAGAAGGGTTAATAGTTTCTTTATTTCTTTATTAAATATATTTTATTGTTCCATTAGTAAGTATATCTGGTGGTAGTTCATAGTCATTATGGAGCCTTAGGAATGAGAAACAGGCTCAAGGATTATTATTGTCTGCTAAATGTTCTTCTTATCTTCTTCTTATCTCATATGCATGACTCTACATTTTTGTTTTGCTAAAACTTAAAGGTCATATGAGCAACTTGTAAAGTCCAGCTAGAAGCCTTTTTTTTGCAATATCACATTGATCTGTAAATGGTATAAATAAACTGTACCTTGGCTGAATAAACAAAAAATTGATCATGCTCACATGAATGCAGGTCTTTTCTCCGAGCGCTCGATCTTGATTAGGCCTGAAGAGTCCTAATTCAGAGGACCTCACTGGTGATCCCATAAGCTGACTTTTGAAACAGAACAGCTATAACAGTTTTTGGCGCCCAACGTGGAGCCGTGGCCAACCAGCCTATTCGGAAGAAGGTTTGGGGGCTCTTGAGACAGTGAAATTTTAGCTGCAGCAAGGTGAGAAGCTTTATTCTTACACTTTATTTCACTCTCTCTGATTTTCCGAATATTCTGGGTAAGGCTGTACACACGGTTCAAGAACTCTGGCATCACCAGTGAGTATTGTTTTTTCATGCATGTCTGAATGAGAGTTGAAATATAGAGTAATAAGATAATCTGTTGTCCGTCCATTAACTGATTGCATAGCACGGAATTTGGGACAGTCTCTGTATAATTACATTTGCTGTGTTTTTTGTTTTGCTTTGGCCATCTTTGCATCTTTGATGGGAAATACACTGGTCTAGGGATATGTGTTCATAAGTGGTTTCATATTAATGCCTAGATAAAGTAGGCAGGCAATAGGTTGTTGTATATTGATGAGAAGCCTCTGAATAACAAAGTGACGAGTAATTGAGATAAGAGACTTAGTGAAATAATATGTATGTATAAGTTTAATGGTTATAGGTCATACTGTGGACTGTGAAAAGATGTTCTGGTTGTGAAATGTCACAGGGCATAGCCATATAGAGTATTTGAGTGGATACCTGACATATGTATTTTACCCAGAAGTGAGTTAGAGAGCAGTGTGGCCTTCCCACTTACAT
This sequence comes from Anomaloglossus baeobatrachus, assembly GCF_048569485.1. Taxonomy (NCBI): domain Eukaryota; kingdom Metazoa; phylum Chordata; class Amphibia; order Anura; family Aromobatidae; genus Anomaloglossus; species Anomaloglossus baeobatrachus. The sequence goes on along the minus strand of NC_134357.1, from coordinate 210,447,094 downwards.
GGAGATGGTCTAGTAGGTGAGAGGACTATCACACCTGGTCCTTCCTGCTTTAGTCATCTGGTCTATTTGGTGAGAGAGGTGTTTTGTTTTTTTTTTAACCCTTCCCAATACGCCCTGCAAGTGTAGCAGGTGAGAATGAATGCTGATTTAGCCTTCCAGCTACAACTTGAGAGCCCATTCTGACTTGCCAGGAGAAGTGTGGCCTGTTGACAAAGTCCAGGGACACTAAGAGGGCATTTGCAGAAAGGTGGGCTGTGTGGGAATAAGTTGAAGCCATGGGCAACTTGTTCAGTGTGCAGCGTGGGGCTCCAGCAGGATCCAAAACAGCCAAACAGATAGTGCAAGAAAGAGAAGGCAAGGAAGCAGTGAAAAATGTCAGACCGATACTCAAAAAGGCAGACATGCCAGAGTACGGATGTTTGGATGTTGAGAAATGGCACAGATTCAGGAAAGAAAAGAGAGGTTGGATAAAAGACAAGAGGGTAGAGCAGCAAGTAAATAAATGGTGTCGTGTGGCTGAAGAGGTGCAGCATTGTGGATATAAAGAGACCACAGTGGGAGATAAGGTGTATTATGAATGTTTTAATGCACCAAAAGCAGGAATTGTGACTTCTACCGCCCCCCCTTCACATAAGCATAAACCCAGACCAGATGAATGTACTTGTAAACATTGTAGTCAGAAAAACCCAGACTGGAGAGATACTTGTGCTACATGTAATGTTACTCGCTCTAAGCGGATTGCACTAAATCCTGTTCGAACCAGATCACATGTGATGACAGAGGACGCTGACTCTGAGACAGAGGTAGTGAAGGAATTGAGTTTTGGGGAGGAAGCTGACGGTGAGGAAAGGAAAGACGCCCTGGGACCAGTACAAAAAAAATCAGATACATCCCGACCAAGGAAGGTCAGAAGAATCAGACAGACTCAGGAATATCATCCCTGGAGCCCCTCTGACCAGCTAGCTATGTTGAAACAGTTACCTGACCCTGAAAACCAACCTTTCCCATTTTACAGGCAAATACAGACAATACAGGTGACTTATAAATGCACTTGGGCAGACCTCGAGAGTTTGGTGACTGCAAAGGCAGGTGACGTGTTGGGACACATAATTAAATCACATACTGATATGATAAAGGAGCAATCATGGGTGATGGATGTTCAGTCTGAGAGGTCTGGAATGACGTACTGTGAGGCATTGAAAGGATGGGCTACAAAGAAACAAACAGAGCAGTCTGTACTGATGACTGACGTGACACAGCAAAAAGGGGAGAGTATAGAGACGTACTTCGGGCGGTTACAGCTGAAGTGGACAGACATGGGGTACAGTGCAAGAAACGACCTTGATATCAAAATATTGGTGAATGCATTCATTGACGGTATGAATAAGTTTTTACGAGAAGCAGTACAGACAGCCAGTCATCAAAGTAAGACGAAAATGACCGCAAAATCAGCTGCTTTATCGGATGTTCTTTATTCAAACTTTAGTGCAGGTTAAAAATAGCGGCGGGAGGAGACCTAGATACAGGCCCCTCACTGAGGACGACGGCCGTTTCGCCTGTAATTAGGCTGGAACATATCTTCATACCTGACCAGCACGCTGTGTCCGGAGCGACTCATATACTGATGCTGCAAGTTTCCTAATAGTGAAATCTACCATCCTGGTAACGGAGGCACATGAGTGGTGCAGGACTCACCTTTCCATTGCACATATGTACAGACAGCCAGACCTGAGTGGAGAAACATGGACCCAACAGACCTTCTGCAAGTAGCTAAGGGGGTTGAACTAACAAAATGCAAGCGACCAGTTATGAGCACAAGGAAGACAGTGGAAGCAGAGAGGGGGGGGCACCAGGTGACTTAGCGACCGTACAGTGGTGGAATTGTGGACAGAATGGACATTATGCCAGACAGTGCAAAAAACTCCAAAAAGGAGAGGGAGCAGACTGACTCTCCTCCTTCCCTCCTCCTTTGCCTCTGACCTAGGAAACTGGCAACCCAGTGACAAACGTGTACCCTGTTTTCGTTCCCTCAGGACCTGGTCCCACCTTAATTACGACCATAACAATGCCAGGGGGGAAAGAGGCAGAATTTTTAAGTGACACTGGGGCAGCCGGAACTGTGGTACATAAAGACCTGAAAAAGCCAGACATGATTACTGACGAGACTGTGGAATGTGTCGGGGTGGAGGGATTGGTGTCTGAAACTCCCTTGACAAAACAGATGAAGCTGAAATTACAAGATAGCCAGGAAATTCTCACAAAGCTTATTGTTAGTGAAAATACTCCTATGAATTTGCTGGGGGCTGATGTGTTAAGTGCTATCCAGGCTACCATACAATACACCCCAGAAGGTATTACAGTCACAAGTCCCCTCTCTGACAAACACTTGTGCAAGATTGCAGCAATGGTGTACATGTCCAAATCTGCGAGAGTGTCTGATACCAGAATTAGTGAAGACATAGCAATGCAACAAGTTCCAGACATTGCATGGGCAAAGGGAAAAAGTGATGTTGGTTGGCTTCCTATTCCCCCAGTCATGATAAAATTAAAAGAAGGTTCCACTCCTCCTTGTTTAAAACAGTATCTCTTAAGCCCAGCCAAATCAATGGCCCTGACCAGAGATATAAGAGAATATGTGCAAGCAGGGGCTCTAGTACAAAGGTCCTCCCCCTGTAACACTCCCTTGTATCCAATCAAGAAAAAAGGGCCCAAAGGTTCCCCTGATACGTACAGAATGGTGCATGATTTGAGAGCTGTCAATGCTGTCACTGAGAGTGTAACATCAATTGTTCCAAACCCACATACCTTACTGTCACATGACATTTCCAGGAGGGATTTTCCGGTCGTTGATTCCTATATTATTCCCAATTACCCTTACCCGGTATCAATAATACATGGACACTGCTTGCGACTTGGTAAAAAATGGCCACAGCAGCCCTTTATTGCCTATTGTTTACACACTAACACAAGGGGGCGCCGTCCAACGGGCGTCCCCAACATTTAACAATAGGTAATACCATAATAATAATAATACAGTACGTAATACAATACGTAACCCTGGGTAGGCCCGGTCCAGAAACCACCTTCCACCACCAAAACATGATCCCTGGCCGCAACACACACCGGGCCGGCCGGAGATGAGGTATGAATCACCTACGGATCAATACCCCCCACCTTGCAGGACCCATGCCTGCAAGATCCTTGTAACCGGAGCCACTATATCCTACAAGTGACTCTCCAATCAAATAACATTATCCGTTAAACCGCCTCTGGACCAGACCTACCCCCGCCACAGAACAGGCCACGTGACACCTTGCGTGGCCTGGACCCCCACACACCCAATGCTTGCTCCCCCAACTTGCAAGCCAAACCAACCATTAAAACCTTTCCATCTATCACTTAAACTCTGAGCATCCCATATATGCACCATCCAGCGTACCCAGTCCACCTTACTGCACCGCACTCCCCTGATCCTTGGTGGCAGGAGCCACCGGGTCCCTCTGATGGCCACTCAGGCCCACCATGCCACAAGCTCCCAAACTATACCGGAATCCACACCATGCCCCGCTCGCCTTATTATAACCAATTAAATGCAGTACCGACTGTACCATCGTCCTCCCCAGTACCGACCAAAGAACCACTGTACAGTCACCCTGTACAGTCAGTCCTCCTCCTGTCTCCAGCTGAATTAAACCACCACTGGGGTTGAGATACAACAACAGGATGACACTCACACTGCTTATGCTACTGGGTCACTTCGCACCCCAAACCTAGTTCTCCCAGGAAACCGCTAAAGTGAAACCCCGCTGTAAAACCACTGCAATCCATAGCCTTGAAATTTCCCCTACAGCTGACCTTGCAGCTTCCCCAGAGCCAAATATCACTACTGGTCTCCCCTGACCGATTTATTCCGCCATCACACCCTCTGACAACAACAGAGGCTCGAGCTGTCTTCCCCAGAAAATCCCAAAATCTTCCCACATACTCAACTACCACACTAACGGACCTTCTTCATCCGAAATCAGGCCCACTTAATTTCAACGAGGCCCACACGGCCTAACGGAACCATGCTCCACCCCAAAATTAACACGGCCTCAAAAAACAAAACAACCGCAACCATCGCCCTGTACCCCTTACTGAGTCGAAGATATTGAAGCATTACCTTCGATCCCAAGGTCCCCAACAACACCTCCAACCATAATGCATAGTCCGCTTGCCTCTGCAAACTGGACCACGACAAGCTCCCTGTACTACAATGCCCACCGGAAAATTGCAGCCACACCACTGGCCCGATTGACTCCATATGCAACTATGGGCATCAGGAGACACAACTTTACCAAACACCATGTCCGGGCCTTTCGATCTCAAGGAAAACCTTGTGACACGCAACCCCCTTTGAGCTCTCATATTACACCCCAAGATAAATTAAAACCTTGGCCACACCATAGTATCCGCTCCAAGCCGACCACCGTGGGGCGTACCACCATTTTCCCGTAACGCACAACTGCACCTTCAAACCAAATACCTTCGTGCCGTGAGACCGGAGCACCACGACTCCCTAAGCAAACCCTTACCCAGATGCCCATACCTACCACCGGGCCAAGCATTCCTTTTTTTTTTTTTTTAAATTGTATATGAATATTAAATAGACTCCACCAGCCCACAGATGCCAGGAGTCCACCCATGCAAAACACCCAATAATACCAGATGGCCCTAAGCTATCCGACTTACACTCTATGCACCACAAGTACCCAATCCTCTAGTCCAAACCATAACTCGCATAGTCCCCACCCGTAATCACGGCTGTCCGAAGAACTCCATTATTCCGTCCGCAGCTCACCATTGCTGATTAACCGAGTTCACCCACAGCAGCCCAAAGCTGCCCAGCACCTACATTGACACCAATTCAGTCACGCTGGACTCAACATTCCTCCCAGCACCAACCTCCACAATGGGATAACATGCTGACTAGCCACAAATTAACCCCATGTTACCATTGATGCGGTTGCAAACCTACAAACCCATTACAGCAACCAACACTTCACCTTCTCCTACATTTCCGCTCTCCTTTATTCACTTATCCACAGCAACCCTTGCGCCATACCGGGGCCCCGCACCTACACATCACTCACAAAAACCCCCTGAAAACTCCTCGAACACACCGTACCGCGGGACCGCTCGCCCCTTTACCTTACCCACCAGAATTCATCCAATAAGAACCACCATGCATCAGAAGATTAATAATGAAACACCCCAGCAAACCTTCAATAACTGCGCCGTCTCACCCGCTCACATGTGCCGCAATCATCAGCCCCCTTAACCAAGTCTCACAAGACCTAAACTGCGGTAAACGCCGAACCTCGCCATCCCCAACCTGCAACTGTAACCACCGGACCTGATGCCACCTGCACCCTCACGGCCCCGCTGCCATGAGACCACCCCGTCCGTAACTCTGACCCTGGCCTCCAGAACAACCAACCGACCTATGAACTAACCACATGCTCCAAACCCCCCCAGCTGCTACCCATATCTCCAGACACTACTCCACTTCAGCGACTGTCCCCCCACCACTACAAAAAAGGCTGAAACTTAAATTGATTACCGCGCCAGGCTGCCTCCAGAGGACGCCCTCAGATCAGCCGTCATCGTCCTTTTCGCCAGTCGTCCGTCGCTGATCCCGGGACAGTCCCTCAAGCTGCAGGCACCGAATGCCCGCCAGGTTCGCCCCCTGACGCCAGGAGCACCTTGTCCACATGCCCTGTTTGGGCCGATTGTCGCCTCCACAATGCTGGGCGCTCCCCTCCTGGGGGAAGCCGCTACTGATGAGAGCTGCACCCTTGTCCCAATGCCTGCTCCAGGATAGACAGCAGGCCTCCTGTCTCCTCCTCGTCGCCACCTGCTGCTCCCAGTCCTCCGGTCCCGATGATCCAGCCACAAAGGTGAGGTGACCCTGCAGGCGCCTCCTGTCTCTTCCTCGCCGCCGCCTACTGCGCCCAGTACTCCGGTCCCGATAATCCAGCCACACAGGTGAGGTGACCCTGCAGGCGCCTCCTGTCTCCTCCTCACCGCCGCCTTCTGCGCCCAGTCCTCCGGTCCCAATAATCCAAGCCACACAGGTGAGGTGACCCTGTAGGCAGCCGTCCTCCGCCCCCCCGCGGAGGGAGGGGGGGTGTTGTCCATCCACCGCCGCTGGGCGCGCTCCCTGCCGGGAGCGGCCGCATCGCTCAAAAAATCCAGCCTGAGGCCTCACACCGGAAGTAGGCCCCCGGGCTGGACACGCCCCCTTTTCGGCCGTTGCGGCCCTGCAGGAGATTCCTCCCGACAGCCAGAGCGGGCGCTGCAAGCTACCGCTGCCCACCCAGCTGCGGAGGGTCCCCACGGGAGTGGGGGCTCTCACGTTGTCCTCCTCACCCCCACCTTCCCCAAAGACCCCGGCGAGTCCTGAAACTGCCAGCACTACAGCAAAGAGGGGGGGGGAGGGGAAGGTGCCGAGGAGACACCCAGGCAGCCTGGGTGTAGGACTGCACTACCTGGGGGCCCTGCACCGCCATGCTGACCAGATCCGAGGATTCCTCAGGACATCATGATGGAGGTTCCCCAGCCCGTCCAAGCTGCAGATCTGCGATGTCCGGATCCATCATGCTGGATGTCATGATGGAGGTTCCCCAGCCCGTCCAAGCTGTCATCCAGGAAATGCAAGAGGAGATAATTGACTCCCACCTCCTATTATATACACCATAAAGCTCCCTCCTTTCCTTCCACCACACTCCACCCCCTAACCAATCACCTTCTTTTCCTCATTCCTAAACGAACCAACACTGTTTAACCCCATCAACTCCCTACCCTCCGGGCTGTCATGTCGCCCCTACACCCTATGGGTTCCATGGCTTTCTAATCCCAGGGACCTCCAAATGTTTTACAGTAATTGATTTGGCAAATGCATTTTTCTCTGTGCCTCTACACCCTGACTGTCAGTATCTTTTTGCCTTCACACATGAGGGGAAACAGTACATGTGGACAGTCCTCCCGCAAGGAGGAATGAATTCACCTACCATTTATTCTACAGCTATGGCAGGAATTCTGGAACAGTGGCAACTGCCTCATCCACAGGTAAAAAATCATATATGAAAATAGAAAAACGGGTTTTAGCCGCGCTAAAAAACCACTGGTGCAGGATTAATGAAGAAGTTTCTTTTTTATTTCAGCATTTCCAACGCGTTTCAGAGACTGGAACCGTCTCCTTCCTCAGGGAAAAAAGAAATCAGGCATGATTTCTTTTTTCCCTGAGGAAGGAGACGGTTCCAGTCTCTGAAACGCGTTGGAAATGCTGAAATAAAAAAGAAACTTCTTCATTAATCCTGCACCAGTGGTTTTTTAGCGCGGCTAAAACCCGTTTTTCTATTTTCATATATGATTTTTTGCTGTTTCACGGGGCCGCTGCTTTCTAACCAAGCTGACACTCACATGCGATTTCAGGAGTTGTGACTGGCACAACCTGATCAGGTGAGTGTTACCATAACTTTCCGTCATTTCTGTTTTACCGGATAAGACCCTATTTGCGCCTTCTGTCTCCCCACCTCTAGCACCCTCATCCACAGGTACACGCTATTGCAGTACGTGGATGACCTTTTGCTCTGCTGTCCAGACCAGACATCCTGCAAGGAAGCCACAATTTCTTCTCTGTGTTTTCTGGCAGAGAATGGTTGAAAAGTTTCACGTGAAAAATTACAGTACTGTAAGCAAAAGGTAACATTTTTGGGTCACTGTATCTCTGAAGGTACAAGACACCTGACTGAGGAGAGAAAACAAATAGTGATGAGCGAGTACTAAAAAGCTCGGGTGCTCGAAGCTCGGGCCGAGCCTCCCAAGATACTTGTGTACTCGGGCCGAGCAACGAGCCCAATGTTATCCTATGGGAGACCCGAGTATTTTTGTGAAATGACCCCCCGGCAGCATGGAGAAACCCTAAAAATGTCACAAAAGTCTCAGAAGAGTGCTCAAATGACATGGCAACAGCATGGGGAAGACCCCTTGAAGCATTTATCACTCAAAAGTCACAGCTGTGAACAATTTTGTCCGCGTTTCACGCCATTTTTACGGACTCACCAGAAAACCTTCCAAAATGACCCCAAAATGATTTTTCATGGCAGAAATGTTAAGGGCACATACCCAATAGTGAGATAGAGCTGGTGTATGTTACTTTTTGAGATTAATACATGAAAGATTTTACGTGAAAACATTGTGTGGCACTCCGATGTCCCTGAGAAGAGACGTACATGAAGGCCTCTTGAGTCTAATGTGCCCATTTTGAGGAAGTGAGTCTTTGTAGTATTTTCCTTTGCCAGGGCAGTCCAAAATTGTGAGGTTCACCAATGCCCCTGCATACAGACGTGCATGAGGGCCTGTAAACCTGAAGTGCCCATTGTAAGGAAGTGGGTCTATTGTAGTATAGCCCTTAGGCAGGGCAGCCAAAAATTGGGAGGCTCCACATTGTCCCTGGATAGAGACGTGCATGATGGCCTGTAAACCTGAAGTGCCCATTGTAAGGAAGTGGGTCTATTGTAGTATAGCCCTTAGGCAGGGCAGCCAAAAATTGGGAGGCTCCACATTGTCCCTGGATAGAGACGTGCATGATGGCCTGTAAACCTGAAGTGCCCATTGTAAGGAAGTGGGTCTATTTTAGTATAGCCCTTTGCCAGGGCAGCCAAAAATTGGGAGGCTCCACGTTGTCCCTGGATAGAGACGTGCATGATGGCCTGTAAACCTGAAGTGCCCATTGTAAGGAAGTGGGTCTATTTTAGTATAGCCCTTTGCCAGGGCAGCCAAAAATTGGGAGGCTCCACATTGTCCCTGGATAGAGACGTGCATGATGGCCTGTAAACCTGAAGTGCCCATTGTAAGGAAGTGGGTCTATTTCAGTATAGCCCTTTGCCAGGGCAGCCAAAAATTGGGAGGCTCCACATTGTCCCTGGATAGAGACGTGCATGATGGCCTGTAAACCTGAAGTGCCCATTGTAAGGAAGTGGGTCTATTTCAGTATAGCCCTTTGCCAGGGCAGCCAAAAATTGGGAGGCTCCACATTGTCCCTGGATAGAGACGTGCATGATGGCCTGTAAACCTGAAGTGCCCATTGTAAGGAAGTGGGTCTATTTCAGTATAGCCCTTTGCCAGGGCAGCCAAAAATTGGGAGGCTCCACATTGTCCCTGGATAGAGACGTGCATGATGGCCTGTAAACCTGAAGTGCCCATTGTAAGGAAGTGGGTCTATTTTAGTATAGCCCTTTGCCAGGGCAGCCAAAAATTGGGAGGCTCCACATTGTCCCTGGATAGAGACGTGCATGATGGCCTGTAAACCTGAAGTGCCCATTGTAAGGAAGTGGGTCTATTTCAGTATAGCCCTTTGCCAGGGCAGCCAAAAATTGGGAGGCTCCACATTGTCCCTGGATAGAGACGTGCATAAGGGCCTCAAAACATTAAGTGTCCATTTTAAGGAAGTGGGTGTATTATAGTATAGCCCTTAGGCAGGGCAGCAAAAAATTGGGAGGCTCCACATTGTCCCTGGGTAGAGACGTGCATGAGGGCCTCAAAACATTAAGTGTCCATTTTAAGGAAGTGGGTGTATTATAGTATAGCCCTTAGGCAGGGCAGCCAAAAATTGGGAGGCTCCATGTTGTCCCTGGGTAGAGACGTGCATGAGGGCCTCAAAACATTGTTCCCATTGCAAAGGAGCGGGTCTCCTGTCGTTGTAATGTCCATTCTGCAAAGAATGGGCGAAAAAATTTACCACTGGGGGTATACCTGAAACAAAGGCCTAAGTATTGCAATTTGTAACGGTCATCATCATGGTGGCGCATGAGGAGAAGGAGGAGCAGTCCAGCGATTATCCAAAGTCCAGAAGTGTGTACCCATGGGTGAGTGGAGGTACATGGCAAACTTTAAATTCCGCTCTCATTTGCTGGTGGTGTGGTGAAGTCTGGCCCAATCCAACCCTTGTTCATCTTGATCAGAGTCAGCCTGTCAGCATTTTCAGTTGACAGGCGGGTGCGTTTATCTGTAATGATTCCACCTGCGGCACTAAAAACACGCTCTGACAAAACGCTAGCAGCAGGGCAGGCCAGGACTTCCAAGGCGTAGAGAGCCAATTCATGCCACGTGTCCAGCTTGGATACCCAATAATTGTAAGGCACAGAGGAATGTCGGAGTACAGTTGTTCGATCTGCAAGGTACTCCTTCAGCATCTGGGCAAACTTAGGATTTCTTGTGGCACTACCCCGCACCTCAGGGGCTGTGGTACGTGAGGGGCTGAGAAAACTGTCCCACATCTTAAAGACTGTTCCCCTACCTCTGGCGGATTGGACTTGTGCCTCTCTCGGCTGTACGCCTCGGTTGTCCACTGATTCCTGACCTATGCCGCTAGCGTTTTGTGAGGGGAATGCTTTGCCTACTTCCGTGAGTATGGCCTTCCGGAACTGCTGCATTTTGGTTGACCTCTCCTCCACGGGAATAAGAGACAAAAAGTTCTCCTTGTAGCGTGGGTCTAACAGTGTTACCAACCAGTAATGATTGTCGGCCAAGATGTTCTTAACGCGAGGGTCACGAGACAGGCAGCTTACCATAAAGTCAGCCATGTGCGCCAGACTCTTAACAGCCAGGACTTCAGTAGCCTGACCAACAAGATGACTGAACATGCTGTCCTCCTCCTCCTCCTCCTCCTCCTCCTCATCTACCCTGTCCTCTGGCCAGCCACGCTGAACCGAGGATATGACTGGTGTGCATGTCATATCCTCAATTTGGCCGGAGAGTTGCTCCATGTCTTCATCCTCCTCCTCGTCATAGTCCTCCACTGCACGTTGTGATGAGACGAGGCTGGGCTGTGTGTTATCACCCACACCCACTACTGTTTCTTGCTGCAACTCATCGCGCTCCGCCTGCAATGCATCATGTTTGTTTTTCAGCAGAGACCGTTTTAGAAGGCAGAGTAGCGGTATGGTGACGCTAATAATGGCGTCATCACCACTCACCATCTTGGTGGAGTCCTCAAAGTTTTGGAGGATGGTACATAGGTCTGACATCCATCTCCACTCCTCAGGTGTTATGTGTGGAGTTTGACCCATTTCCCGACGGCTTAGGTGATGCAGGTACTCAACAACTGCCCTCTTCTGCTCACATATCCTGACCAACATGTGCAGAGTTGAATTCCAACGCGTGGGGACATCACACACCAGTCTGTGAGCCGGAAGATGCAAACGGCGCTGAAAGCCGGCAAGGCCGGCTGAAGCAGTAGGTGACTTTCGAAAATGTGCAGACAGGCGGCGAACTTTTACCAGCAGATCAGACAGCTCTGGGTATGACTTTATAAACCGCTGAACCACGAGGTTGAGCACATGGGCCACGCATGGAACATGTGTCAGCTGGCCTCGCCTCAAAGCCGCCACCAGGTTCCGGCCATTGTCACACACGACCTTTCCTGGCTTTAGGTTCAGAGGTGTGAGCCAGTGATCTGCCTGCTGTTTCAGAGCTGTCCACAGCTCTTCTGCATTGTGGGGTTTGTCACCTATGCAGATTAGCTTCAGCACAGCCTGTTGCCGCTTCGCCGAGGCAGTGCTGCAGTGCTTCCAGCTTGTGACTGGTGTGGAGGGCACAGTGGATGAGGATGCGCAGGAGGAGGAGGAGGCTGAAGAGCATGACATTCCGGAGCTGTAGAGTGTGGGTGAAACACTGACTGAGGTAGGGCCTGCAAACCTTGGTGTGGGAAGGACGTGTTCCGTCCCTCGCTCAGACTGGGTCCCAGCTTCCACAATATTAACCCAGTGTGCCGTCAACGAGATGTAGCGGCCTTGCCCACAAGCACTTGTCCACGTGTCTGTGGTTAGGTGGACCTTGGGTGAAACAGCGTTGTTCAGGGCACGTGTGATGTTTTGTGACACGTGGTTATGCAACGCGGGGACGGCACACCGGGAGAAATAGTGGCGGCTGGGGACCGAGTAACGTGGGACAGCTGCCGCCATCAGGTCACGGAATGCTTCTGTCTCCACCAGCCTAAAAGGCAACATTTCCAGCGCAAGCAGTCGCGAAATGTTAGCATTTAGAACTGTGGCATGTGGGGTGTTGGCAGTGTATTTGCGCCTGCGTTCAAAGGTTTGCTGAATGGATAACTGAACGCTGCGCTGGGACAAGGACGTGCTTGATGATGGTGTTCTTTCTGCGTAGGCAACTGCAGGTGCAGGAGTGGAGGAGGCTTGTTCGCAGGCAGCATGGACAGAGGATTGGCTCGCATGCACAACCAGCGAAGACGTAGCAGTGACATCAGCAAGCACTGCTCCTCGACTCTGTTGTACTTCCCACAAAGTCGGGTGCTTGGCTGACATGTGCCTGATCATGCTGGTGGTGGTCAGGCTGCTAGTTTTGGTACCCCTGCTGATGCTGGCACGGCAGGTGTTGCAAATGGCCTTTTTTGAATCATCTGGATCCAACTTAAAAAACTGCCAGACTCGGGAAGACCTAACATTTGTACAGGCACCTTGTGTCGTCGTGTTGTTCCGGGGAACGGTAGCCTGACTTCTGCCTGGGGCCACCACCCTGCTTCTTACTGCCTGTTGTGATGCTACGCCTCCCTCCCCTTGTGCACTGCTGTCCTCGCTCTGCATATCCTCCTGCCAGGTTGGGTCAGTTACTGGATCATCCACCACGTCGTCTTCCTCTTCCGCACCCTGCTCCTCCTCCTGACTTCCTGACAATTGTGTCTCATCATCGTCCACCACTTGTTGAGACACGTTGCCAACTTCGTGAGAACGTGGCTGCTCAAATATTTGGCCATCTGTACAGACGATCTCCTCATGACCCACTTCAATATGAGCTGGCGAGAGGCCAGAATGTGTGAATGGAAACGTGAACAGCTCTTCCGAGTGTCCAAGTGTGGGATCATTAATGTCCGAGGAGGACGTGTACTCAGCCTGGTGGTAGGAAGGAGGATCAGGTTCAGAAATGTGCGGTGCAGTATCACGGCTACTGACACTTGACCGTGTGGAAGACAGAGTGTTTGTGGTGGTGCCAATCTGACTGGAAGCATTATCTGCTATCCAACTAACAACCTGTTGACACTGGTCTTGGTTCAAGAGCGGTGTACTGCTGCGGTCCCCAAGAATTTGGGACAGGACGTGCGAGCGACTAGATGTGGCCCTTTGTTGTGGCGAAATTAGAGCTTGCCCACGACCTCGGCCTCTGCCTGCACCACCATCACGTCCACTTCCTTGTTCCTTGCCAATGCCCTTGCGCATTTTGCAATGCTGTGCACTGCTGACGTGTATATTCACTACTTGTGCGTTATATCAAAGTTTCTGGAAATTGCACACAAGTGCACCTGTACGCTGCCACCAACAGGCACACACGTGCGGTTTTAAAAACCAAGCACGGACGCAATAAGAACCTAACAGGTTTTTTTGGGGAGCGACAATTACAGACAAGTCAGACACTATCTGGACTGTTTTACACTTTGTACACCAGCCCCAGATATGATGAAGGCTGGTATACGGTCACCACTACCCTGCCTGCCTGCCTGCCTGTATACTGGTACAATAGTCCTGACAAGGACTCTTTTGGTCACTAGCCTGTATTCAGACCTGGCTATACCCTGCCTGTATATAGCAACAATAGTCCTGAGAAGGACTCTGCTACTGTACTCCGACCTGGCTATACCCTGCCTGCCTGTATACAACTAGAATAGTCCTGAGAAGGACTTTTGGTCACACTGTTTGCAGCCCTGCAACTGAAAAAGCTATAAAGGGCCGCAAAGCTTTCCCTGAATCAGCGACACTCTCCCTGCACTGACAGTCTGGATAGCTGTGAGCAGAGCACAGCGCGCCGGCCGATATAAAGGCTCGGTCACGCTGTGCAGGCCGGCCAATCACTGCAATTCCACAACTAACAGGGCTGTGGCATTGCAGTGGTCTGCCAGCCAATCCCTGCATGAGGGCTGGCTCTCAAAAGAGCGCCAACATGCAGAAATGAAGACCACGAGTACAGCACGAGTATCGCGAGATTACTCGGTCCCCGCCGAGCAGCCCGAGTACAGCGATACTCGTGCGAGTACCGAGTAGTTACAAGCATGCTCGCTCATCACTAAAAACAAGCAGTCCAAAATCTAACCTTACCCAGGTCCCACCGGCAACTGCGCACCTTTTTGGGCTTAGTGTCATACTGCAGGCCTTGGATAAGGTCTGCCTCGCAAATGATGCAACCCCTCTATGATTGTCTGTCATCTGACCCCTTTGACCTCACTCAGGAAGCTATTGATTCCTTTCATTCCCTTAAACTACTCATTGTATCGGCCCCGGCCCTAGGTATTCCAAATTACGATCAACCATTTTTCTTGTTTTGCACAGAACAGGGAGGGCATGCGACAGCCGTCCTCACACAGCAACATGGTGACAAACAAAGACCAATAGCTTACTACTCAGCGCGATTGGACCCAGTTGTCAGAGGGTCTCTCACGTGTGTCCGTGCTGTAGCGGCTGCTGCAGTACTGCTAGGGAAGGCTTGTGAGATCACATTGACATTTCCCTTAACAATTTACTCCCCGCATGACATCCATGCTATACTTGTGCAAGTCCAACCGAAACACCTGTCTATGGCCAGACAGCTCAGACTTGAATGTGCCCTTCTGATTCCTGAGTATGTCTCCCTCAAGAGGTGTAATGTTCTGAATCCAGCCACCCTTTTGCCAGTAGATTCAGAAAAGGGGGAATTAGTTACAATGGTAGCAAGTGAGGATGAATACTTTGACATGACGCACGAACATGACTGCATAGAGCTGATGAGTCAGGAGACAGCAGGTTTTCATGTCTATGATACACCTATTACTAATGCAGATTTTGAGTTTTTTGTAGATGGCTCCAGATACCACCTGGATGGGAGATTCTACACTGGATATGCAGTAGTATCCTCACATGAGGTAATTCAAGCTGAACCACTTCCTCCGCACATGTCCACGCAGGAGGCGGAGCTAACAGCACCCATTGAGGCGTGTAGAGCGGGATCAGGTAGGAAAATTAATGTTTATTCAGACTCAAATTATGGATTTGGGATCTGTCATGATTTTGGCCCTATCTGGAGAAGTAGAGCTTTTCTTACGTCAGCTGGTAAGCCTATTAAAAATGCAGAATTGGTAAAACGGTTAATGGAGGCACTAATGTTACCAGTCCAGGTTGGCATCATTAAGGTGAAAGCACACACAAAAGGTGACTCACTGGAGGTAGCCGGCAATAGAAGGGAGGATGCGGCTGTGAAAGCAGCGGCAAAGAGGCCTAGGGATCAGAGGATAGTGGCAGGGAGCCAGCAAGTCACAGCCACAGTGAGTCTGGATGTCCTGAAATCCCTCCAGCATCAGGCTGCCCAAACAGAGAAGGAACACTGGGGGAAAATGGGAGCTGGGCTGAACTCAAATGGAGTATGGGAAAGTAAGGATGTGTTGTGTTTACCAAGGTCCCTGTTGCCTATGATGGCACAAGCAACACATGGCCCTACTCACGCCTCAAAAAGTCACAAGTGTAACCAGGTGAAGGCCTTCTGGATCGCTCCTGGCTTCAGTTATGTAGCATCCAAACACGTACAATCCTGCATTATCTGCTCACAACACAACCCAGGTAAAACAGTAAAAGTCCCTAAGAAAGCAACACCCAGACCACTCTACCCGTTTCAGCGACTGCAAATAGACTACATACAACTACCCAAGGTAGGAGTGTATGAATACGTCCTGGTATGTGCAGATCTCTTCTCAGGATGGGTTGAGGCCTATCCAGTAAAATGTGCAAATGCTAAAACAACTGCAGATAAACTGATGAAGGAACTAGTCTGTAGGTATGGCATCCCAGAAGCCATAGAAAGTGACAGGGGTACACACTTCACTGGAGAAATAATGAGGGACATTATGCAGGCCCTGGGAATAGAGCAGGCATTCCATACCGCTTATCATCTGCAGAGCAGTGGAAAAGTAGAGCGATTAAACGGGACACAAACTAAAAATTCAAAAGGCTATGGCAGACAGTAAAGAATTGGGTAGAGTGCTTATCCCTGGCACTCTTTTCAGTCAGACACACTCCAAATAGAAAGACAGGCTTGTCTCCTTTTGAAGTCCTGTTTGGTAGTGCCCCAAAAACAGGTCTGTACTTTCCACAAGTGTTACAGATGCAACACGGCACTATGACAGCCTACGTCTAGGCCTTACAGGAAAGACTTAATGTGGTGCATAAACATGTCTTTTCATCCATTCCAGATCCCAATGCAAGTGCAGATGTGCATCAGCTGAATCCAGGTGATTGGGTGGTCGTGCGCAGACACGTGAGAAGGAGCCTAGGTCCACGCTTTGATGGCCCATTCCAAGTCCAGCTGACCACATCCACCTCAGTGAAACTTGAGGGAAAACCCACCTGGATCCACGCCAGTCACTGTAAAAAGGTCACTCCACCGGCAGAATGACAGTTTTGCTAATTATCCTGCTAGGTGTAGCAGGGTTGCTGCACCCCACAAAGACGCTGAGCGAACTTTTAAATACGGACTGGGATAATAAACTCATTCGCCACCATATTTCTCTTACTGAGGACATGGAAGGAGAAAAGCCAAAAGACTGTTGGATCTGCACACACAGTCCTATTTCTTCAAAGACTATGCCTTATTTAGTCTTACCTCTGGAACCACAGGAGGTATTGGTACCAGACTGTATACACAATGAAACCTGGACTCAATCTAGATTTTTGGGAGAAGATGTACCTCGTGATGTATCTGCTACATTGACTAGTTGGATGGGTCACTAAACCCTGGTTCCAGCTAAATATCACACGGCCCGATGGATACTCGTGGTGGATGGAATACGATTCAGACAAGGGCATAATTGCCAAAATAAAGACTAAGATTCCTCATTCGGGCCCCATTCCCCATGATGGATTATGGATCAGTCTTCAATACAATGGTGTTGGAAATTGTGGAAAAGACAATAACTGTTTCTATATACATACACATGACCAAGGACAATGAGACAGTATATCAGAAGGGTATTGAGGGCTGTACATCATCATTTATTAGACGGACTTTTAGGAGGGAGCGGGGTAGATGTATCTTGGGTATGACCGGAAATCAAATGAACAATACGTGGTGTGCTCATAAAGTCATGAAGGGGCTTCTGAATCTGCTTTATTGTGTACAAAGTCAAACTCACTTTTGTATTTTCCCAGAGGGAGTGTTTTTGGTTTGTGGGAATCGTGCTCACAAGTGGGTGAGCCCTGACATGAGAGGGGTTTGCACACTTGCCAGACTAACACCAGCCACTTTCATAGTTCCTCATAGTAAAGTAGATGTAGCAGCTGTCCCAATTCATACCTTGTATAAACGAGCAGCAGATAATACACCCCGGCCAAATGGTAGGCCTCATGTAGTAGAATTGGGAAAAGCAAATGAGGTATTTAGTGCTATTTTCATACACCCTTTCTTAATGCAAATGTGGGACAAGCTAGTAGAGTCCACTGACTACCTGGATGATCAAATTTTTCGGGTTCTTGAGATTCTTAATGCTACCAATGCTATACAAAAACAATTAATTGTAGTCACTAAGCAGCATACTATAGTGCTAGACTTTGTGACAGCAAAAGACGGCGCAATGTGTCAAATAATTGGTCCTGCCTGTTGCCATTACATTGACCCTGCAGGCAACCTCCAGGTTAGAGCAGATATACAGAAAACAAGTGAACTTAGGGATAAATGGTTAAAAGAGCACGATGCCAACAAGGACTCCTGGTGGGGAAATACATTTTTTTCTTTTATGAATCCAGCCAATTGGTTTAAGGGCCTAGCAGGTTGGGTTTCTGGTATTATACAAACCTGTATGCAAATATTGTTGTTCTGTCTATTGCTTTATATAGCTGTAAAAGCATTGATATATGCATTACCTAAACTACTGAATAATGTATGTGCCAAGAGTCGCAGTATTGAACCCTCTGTAGTTAACTACGGACCCCAAATGGCCTCTGCTGACCAGGAGTAGGTGTCCACACTGAGGGTGGATGGGTGAAGTGGTAGTAAGACCCCTCATGGGTACTAGGCCCATGAGCCAGCAGCTCCTGTTTGGACGCCTACTGACCCTGTAGTGAAGGTTATACCATTTACAAAAGGGGGAAATTGATATAGAAGGGTTAATAGTTTCTTTATTTCTTTATTAAAGATATTTTATTGTTCCATTAGTAAGTATATCTGGTGGTAGTTCATAGTCATTATGGAGCCTTCGGAATGAGAAACAGGCTCAAGGATTATTATTGTCTGCTAAATGTTCTTCTTATCTACTTATCTCATATGCATGACTCTACATTTTTGTTTTGCTAAAACTTAAAGGTCATATGAGCAACTTGTAAAGTCCAGCTAGAAGCCTTTTTTTTTGCAATATCACATTGATCTGTAAATGGTATAAACAGAAAATTGATCATGCTCACATGAATGCAGGTCTTTTCTCCGAGCGCTCGATCTTGATTAGGCCTGAAGAGGCCTAATTCAGAGGACCTCACTGGTGATCCCATAAGCTGACTTTTGAAACAGAACAGCTACAACAGGGGTGATTGATGCCGTAGCGAACAATATCGCTACGGCAGCGTCACACGCACATACCTGCTTAGCGACGCCGCTGGAGACACCGAACAATCTCTCCTTTAAGAGGGCAGTTCGTTCGGCGTCACAGCGGCGTCACTAAGCGACCGCCCAATAGCAGAGGAGTAGAGTTGAGCGATGTTCGAGATTCGAGGTTCGCCAATTTCCTGTTCGAGTGATTTTGGGGGTGCTCGAGATCGAACTCAAACGCGATCTTTTTGCTAAAAGTTCGACAGCTCGAGTTACGTTCAAGAATAGTTTGATAAGCAAAAAGCCTAGCTAGTTACTAGCTGGCTTTTCACTGCAAGGCCGGCTTCTCACTTGCGAGTTTCTCGCAGTACTGCAATGCGAGAAAATCTCGCATTGCACTCGGACACGTTATTCAATGAATCAGCTCTCATCTGCGGACTCAAATCGGACTGAGAAAAAAATCGCAGCAAGCTGCTTTTTGGCGAGTTTCACGCACGAATCTCTCCAATGCAACTCTATGGGAGCGTGAAAAAAAGCATGTCACACGGACTGGCACTCACACCATCCTAGTGACATTCATTTTTCTAAATACATTAATCGCATGTTTCTCAAAACACTGGAAATGAGTGAGTTCTCCCAATGTCAGTCAATTATAGAGATTGACCGACATTGTGAGACCTCACTTATGTCCAGTGTTTTGAGAAACATGCGATAATGTCAGTCGGTCTCTCCCTCTCGGTCTCTATTCTCTCTCTGTCGGTCGGTCTTTCGGTCGGTCTCTCTGTCGGTCGGTCTCTCTCTTTGTCGGTCTCTCTCTCTGTCCATGTCGGTCTATTCCTCTCCCCCCCTCTCTCATACTCACCAATCCCCGATCACCGGCCTGGCGCTGCACGGCGTTCACACTGCTCCGGCGGCTTCTCCTCTTTTGAAAAAGCCGGCCGCTCATTATTCAATTTTGTATTCCCTGCTTTCTCCGCCCACCGGCACTTATGATTGGTTGCAGTCAGACACGCCCCCAAGATGAGTGACAGCTGTCTCACTGCAACCAATCACAGCTGCCGGTGGGCGGGTCTATATCATGCAGTTAAAAAAATAAATAAATTATTAAAAAAAACGGCGTGCGGTTCCCGACAATTTTAATACCAGCCAGGGTAAAGCCACACGGCTGCTGGCTGCTATTCTCAGGATGGGGAGCCCCACGTTATAGGGAGCCCCCCACCCTAACAATATCAGCCAGCAGCCGCCCGGAATAGCCGCATCCATTAGTTGCGACTGTCCCGGGACTGTACCCGGCCATCCCGAATTGCCCTGGTGCGGTGGCAATTGAGATAATGAGGAGTTAATGGCAGCAGCCCATAGCTGCCACTAAGTCCTAGATTAATCATGGCAGGCATCTCCCCGAGATACCTTCCATGATTAACCTGTAAGATAAAGAAAATAAAGACATACAACAAAAAAATCCTTTATTTGAAATAAATGACAAAAAAAAACAACCTCTTTCACCACTTTATTAAAACCCCCAAATACCCCTCCAGGTCCGAAGTAATCCACAGAGGTCCCTCGATGCTGTCAGCTCTGCTACATTGGAAGCTGACAAAGAGCAGTCACAGACCACGACCGCTCTCTGTGAGCTCCCCGCAACGACTGAAGGGAGTCGCGCTATCAGCGATGACGTCACCCAGGTTACCCGCGGCCACAGATCTCAGCGGGAGGACTTCTGCTGTGGCCGCGGGTAACCTCAGTGACGGCAACACTGATCGCGCGGCTCACTGCGGTCACTCGGGATTTCCGGTCACCGGTGAGACCTTCACCGGTGACCGAAAATCAGGCCATGCCACACAGACAGAGCCGTGGGATGACAATGAAGTTGGGTGACGTTCCTCTGACTTCATTCTGATCGTGCGGCTCTGTCTGTGTCTGCTGTCAGCGGCCAATCAGCTCTGCTACATGGCTCTGTCTGTGGCTGCTGTCAGCGGCCATGTAGCAGAACTGCATGGCAGATGACAGCTGCTGAGAAAAAAAAGGATCAAACACGGATCACACACGCATTACACATGCTCTGCTACCCTGGAAACAAATAAAAAAAAGCATTGCACTTGCATTGCACACTGACCTAACGTGAACTAAAATTGGCCGAGTTTTTTTCAGGCAACTCGGACCGATTTTACACGTATAGGTGTGTTTCCAGCCTAATAGAGTGAGTCACTCAGTGATTCACACTTTTATCAAATTTCAGCGTATAGTGTGCCGGGGGGGGGGGGAGGCGCGTTTAGATCAGTGCTGCTGGGATAATGGCGATCGCCATTTTTATTTATTTTTTTTTCCCTGTGCGTGCAGTGGGGCGGGCCAGCATGTCAGCCAATCACAGACACACACACAGCTAAGTGGTCTTTTTTGCCAGACAAGCAAGGGCATGTGTCATAGGCTGTGAATGTCACATGTCCCTGCATTATAAATACGGCCATTTTCCCTCACGGCGCCATTATCTGTTTTCTGTGGGTAGGTGACAGTCACTGCTCAAGCAGCTCTTGTCGCCACTCCAGCTGTGTACGCTATACACACAGCGCTCTACAGATTAGGGACAGAAGTTTATTTCAGCCCTAATTTCCTGGGGCTCAGAGCCATAGGTGACAGTCAGGTCCGTGGAAAAGCTGTATACAGCTTCAGATAACAGCGCCTGTGTACTTAAGCTCAGGGAATTCCTTGCTGCATTTCACCATTAGCATGGATAGAAAGTGAGGCTTCCTTTCCTGTCCACTGACTCAGAGAACCCGGCCACTGTACCCACCTGCCCACTTTTGCCACTCTATTTTAATAGCAAACAGTGCTGAAATTTAGTGGCATCCAAAAAGTGGCTGCTATACTCCATTGTTATCCCACTGGTGCCAAGCAATTTCCAGCACGTCTGCATTCTACCCTCATGCACATTTTGCTATGCTATTTTTATAGCAAACAGTGCTGAAAATTTGTGGCATCCACAAAGTGTCTGCTATACTAATTTAGTGTCCCACTTGTGCCAAGCAAGTCCCACCACCTCTGCATTCAACCCTCATGCACATTTTGCCACGCTATTTTTATAGCAAACAGTGCTGCCAGTTTTAGGGCCATAGTTGCATTGTCAGGGATAGTCAGTGTTGGTTCTTCAGCCGTCAACAAAGCTAGACCACCTCTGCAATCTACACCACCTCTCAATTTTTGCTACCACATTTTAAGGGGCTAATCTTGTTGCAAACAAAATGAGTGGCAAAAGGACAGATGCTGGTGGAAAAGGGAAAAGGCGTGTTGGAAAAGGAAAAAAAGTTTGTGTCCGTGGGGAAGGTGGCAAAGCTACATTAATATCTGCTGAAGATAAGCCATCTTCCAGCAAAAGTAAGATGTCTACTACTTTCCGTGGACAATCCGATGTGGTCCCTTTTTAACGGACCCAAACAACTGTAAGAAAGGTAGATGATGCACAAAAAAAGAACATGCTTGAATGGATCTCAAGTGCTCCAACAAGTGCCCTCTCCTCCACCTCAACTACCACATAAAAAAAAACCCAGTCCTCTGAGTTGTCATCCCAATCACACTTGCTTTCTCCCAGCTCTCAAGTCTCCACCTGCCCTGCACAGTATGGTGTAACAGAGATGGCTGAGTCTGCAGAGCTGTTCAGTCACACTATAGACTGGGAATCAGAGGTCTAGTCTCAAGTTACAGTGAGTCCAGACCAGGAAATGGTCTGCAGTGATGCCCAGAAGCTTTGTGACTCAGATTCAGGCCCTGATGACCAAGTTTATGAGCATAATGTAGACCCTCATTTCCAAACTGTAACACCTGTTGGTGGAGACCATGAGGAACATACTGATGACGATGAGACGCAAATACCAGATTGGGGTGACAACTTAAATATTCGGTCAGGACAGGAAGAGGCTAGGTCTGAGGGCGAGGGGAGTGCAAACATAACGGAGAGGTAAATAGAATGGTAACTTCAGCTCACCTGCTGCCCAGACTGCTCAGCCTTGCGGGTGCCTAGGATCCTTCGGTTTATCCCAACCGGTAACAGGCAACGTGGAGTGTGGAAGGAAATGATCCGGCACAAAACCTCCTTAGGTAAAAACATCCAAAATTTATTGAAACATCTTAAAAAACAGCGTGAAGACCAAGTATCCACTCAGATGGTAGGCATGGGGATCATGATAACTTAACGCGTTTCGGACTATTATAAAAGCAAAAAAAGTCCTTAATCATAAGTCTTATGATTAAGGACTTTTTTTGCTTTTATAATAGTCCGAAACGCGTTAAGTTATCATGATCCCCATGCCTACCATCTGAGTGGATACTTGGTCTTCACGCTGTTTTTTAAGATGTTTCAATAAATTTTGGATGTTTTTACCTAAGGAGGTTTTGTGCCGGATCATTTCCTTCCACACTCCACAGTGCAAACATAACGCTTGATGATGAAGTTCTAGATCCCACTTACTGTCAACCCACAGTCAGGCACTTGAGGAGGTCAACAGAGACGGTGGAGGAGGATGCAACTGACGACGAAGTTACCTTGCGCCTTCCTGGACAGTCGGAGTACTGGTAGCACGTCTACAACTGCCTGCTTAGTCACCACTCTGCCTCTGAGCTCAAGTCAGGGTGGCTCTGCAGGTCACATGTCCTCTAAGCCTTGCCTAGCCTGGTCCTTTTTTGACCTTGCAAAGGATCTCCCAAATCATGTGATCTGTAAAATTTGTCGGGAATCTATAAGTAGAGGCAAAAAGCTCACCAGTTTGACAACTTCTTCCATGAATCATCACATGAATACCAAGCATAATTCTCAGGGGGAAGCTCACTGTGCTGCAATGTGGCCTAGCGTAGTGGGCCAACCACCGCCTGCCCCTTCGAGTGCATCCGCGCGCTCTTCATCTTCTATTACTGTGGGGACAGCTGTCACACCTGGTTTTCCACGCACACCTTCCAACATTGTAACCGCAACAGGCAGTTTGCTTGGTTGGTCGTCAGTTGGTTTGGAAGGAGAAACAAGTGCGGGTGTAAAGCTCTCTCAGACATCGATAGCACCAACGTTGGATGAAGGCAACATCATGTCTACGCCTGCACTTTCCTCACAAACCTGCATTTTTCCAGGGACACACTACTCACCACTGTCTACACACAGCATCCAGATCTCTGTCCCTCAGATGTGGACAAATAAAAGGCCATTTTCTCCGGACCCATGACAAAGCTAAGAGGTTGACTTTATGCCTCTGTAAGCTCTTGGCTACTGAAATGCTGCCTTTCCGCCTGGTGGACACACAGGATTTTCGAGACCTTATGTCCATCACTGTGCCACAGTACCAGATGCCCAGTTGCCACTACTTCTCTAAGAAAGGTGTGCCTGCGCTACACCAGCATGTCGCACACAATATCACCGCTTCCTTGACAAACTCTGTGTGTGAACGGGTGCATTTCACCACCGATACTTGGACCAGTAAGCATGGACAAGGGCGTTATATGTCGCTGACTGGGCACTGGGTAACTATGGTGATAGATGGAGAAGGGTCTGTTGAACAAGTCTTGTTGTCCCCTCGACTTCTGCGTCAATCCTCTGTATGTATAAGTTCTTCCAACGCTTCTGCCTCCTCAACCTCGTCTAGGTCCTCCACCTCCGCCCCAAGCCTGCCTGGTCAGGCAACCAGCATTGTAACTATGCACAAGGAATCACGTACACCTCCTTACTAGTGATGAGCGAGTACTAAAAAGCTCGGGTGCTCGAAGCTCGGGCCGAGCCTCCCAAGATACTCGTGTACTCGGCCCGAGCAACGAGCCCAATGTTATCCTATGGGAGACCCGAGTATTTTTGTGAAATGACCTCCCGGCAGCATGGAGAAACCCTAAAAATGGCACAAAAGTCTCAGAAGAGTGCTCAAATGACATGGCAACAGCATGGGGAAGACCCCTTGAAGCATTTATCACTCAAAAGTCACAGCTGTGAACAATTTTGTCCGCGTTTTACGCCATTTTTACGGACTCACCAGAAAACCTTCCAAAATGACCCCAAAATGATTTTTCATGGCGGAAATGTTAAGGGCACATACCCAATAGTGAGATAGAGCTGGTGTATGTTACTTTTTGAGATCAATACATGAAAGATTTTACGTGAAAACATTGTGTGGCACTCCGATGTCCCTGAGAAGAGACGTACATGAAGGCCTCTTGAGTCTAATGTGCCCATTTTGAGGAAGTGAGTCTTTGTAGTATTTTCCTTTGCCAGGGCAGTCCTAAATTGTGAGGTTCACCAATGCCCCTGCATACAGACGTGCATGAGGGCCTCAAAACATTAAGTGTCCATTGTCAGGAAGTGGGTGTATTATAGTATAGCCCTTAGGCAGGGCAGCCAAAAATTGGGAGGCTCCACATTGTCCCTGGGTAGAGACGTGCATGATGGCCTTTAAACCTGAAGTGCCCATTGTAAGGAAGTGGGTCTATTTCAGTATAGCCCTTTGCCAGGGCAGCCAAAAATTGGGAGGCTCCACATTGTCCCTGGGTAGAGACGTGCATGAGGGCCTCAAAACATTAAGTGTCCATTGTCAGGAAGTGGGTGTATTATAGTATAGCCCTTAGGCAGGGCAGCCAAAAATTGGGAGGCTCCACATTGTCCCTGGGTAGAGACGTGCATGATGGCCTTTAAACCTGAAGTGCCCATTGTAAGGAAGTGGGTCTATTTCAGTATAGCCCTTTGCCAGGGCAGCCAAAAATTGGGAGGCTCCACATTGTCCCTGGGTAGAGACGTGCATGATGGCCTTTAAACCTGAAGTGCCCATTGTAACGAAGTGGGTCTATTTCAGTATAGCCCTTTGCCAGGGCAGCCAAAAATTGGGAGGCTCCACATTGTCCCTGGGTAGAGACGTGCATGAGGGCCTCAAAACATTAAGTGTCCATTTTAAGGAAGTGGGTGTATTTCAGTATAGCCCTTAGGCAGGGCAGCCAAAAATTGGGAGGCTCCACATTGTCCCTGGATAGAGACGTGCATGATGGCCTTTAAACCTGAAGTGCCCATTGTAAGGAAGTGGGTCTATTTCAGTATAGCCCTTTGCCAGGGCAGCCAAAAATTGGGAGGCTCCACATTGTCCCTGGGTAGAGACGTGCATGAGGGCCTCAAAACATTAAGTGTCCATTTTAAGGAAGTGGGTGTATTATAGTATAGCCCTTAGGCAGGGCAGCCAAAAATTGGGAGGCTACACGTTGTCCCTGGGTAGAGACGTGCATGAGGGCCTCAAAACATTAAGTGTCCATTTTAAGGAAGTGGGTGTATTTCAGTATAGCCCTTAGGCAGGGCAGCCAAAAATTGGGAGGCTACACGTTGTCCCTGGGTAGAGACGTGCATGAGGGCCTCAAAACATTGTTCCCATTGCAAAGGAGCGGGTCTCCTGTCGTTGTAATGTCCATTCTGCAAAGAATGGGCGAAAAAATTTACCACTGGGGGTATACCTGAAACAAAGACCTAACTATTGTAACGGTCATCATGATGGCGCATGAGGAGAAGGAGGAGCAGTCCAGCGATTATCCAAAGTCGAGAAGTGTACCCATGGGTGAGTGGAGGTACATGGCAAAATTTAAATTCCGCTCTCATTTGCTGGTGGTGTGGTGAAGTCTGGCCCAATCCAACCCTTGTTCATCTTTATCAGAGTCAGCCTGTCAGCATTTTCAGTTGACAGGCGGGTGCGTTTATCTGTAATGATTCCACCTGCGGCACTAAAAACACGCTCTGACAAAACGCTAGCAGCAGGGCAGGCCAGGACTTCCAAGGCGTAGAGAGCCAATTCATGCCACGTGTCCAGCTTGGATACCCAATAATTGTAAGGCACAGAGGAATGTCGGAGTACAGTTGTTCGATCTGCAAGGTACTCCTTCAGCATCTGGGCAAACTTAGGATTTCTTGTGGCACTACCCCGCACCTCAGGGGCTGTGGTACGTGAGGGGCTGAGAAAACTGTCCCACATCTTAAAGACTGTTCCCCTACCTCTGGCGGATTGGACTTGTGCCTCTCTCGGCTGTACGCCTCGGTTGTCCACTGATTCCTGACCTATGCCGCTAGCGTTTTGTGAGGGGAATGCTTTGCCTACTTCCGTGAGTATGGCCTTCCGAAACTGCTGCATTTTGGTTGACCTCTCCTCCACGGGAATAAGAGACAAAAAGTTCTCCTTGTAGCGTGGGTCTAACAGTGTTACCAACCAGTAATGATTGTCGGCCAAGATGTTCTTAACGCGAGGGTCACGAGACAGGCAGCTTACCATAAAGTCAGCCATGTGCGCCAGACTCTTAACAGCCAGGACTTCAGTAGCCTGACCAACAAGATGACTGAACATGCTGTCCTCCTCCTCCTCCTCCTCCTCCTCCTCCTCCTCCTCCTCATCTACCCTGTCCTCTGGCCAGCCACGCTGAATCGAGGATATGACTGGTGTGCATGTCATATCCTCAATTTGGCCGGAGAGTTGCTCCATGTCTTCATCCTCCTCCTCGTCATAGTCCTCCACTGCACGTTGTGATGAGACGAGGCTGGGCTGTGTGTTATCACCCACACCCACTACTGTTTCTTGCTGCAACTCATCGCGCTCCGCCTGCAATGCATCATGTTTGTTTTTCAGCAGGGACCGTTTTAGAAGGCAGAGTAGCGGTATGGTGACGCTAATAATGGCGTCATCACCACTCACCATCTTGGTGGAGTCCTCAAAGTTTTGGAGGATGGTACATAGGTCTGACATCCATCTCCACTCCTCAGGTGTTATGTGTGGAGTTTGACCCATTTCCCGACGGCTTAGGTGATGCAGGTACTCAACAACTGCCCTCTTCTGCTCACATATCCTGACCAACATGTGCAGAGTTGAATTCCAACGCGTGGGGACATCACACACCAGTCTGTGAGCCGGAAGATGCAAACGGCGCTGAAAGCCGGCAAGGCCGGCTGAAGCAGTAGGTGACTTTCGAAAATGTGCAGACAGGCGGCGAACTTTTACCAGCAGATCAGACAGCTCTGGGTATGACTTTATAAACCGCTGAACCACGAGGTTGAGCACATGGGCCACGCATGGAACATGTGTCAGCTGGCCTCGCCTCAAAGCCGCCACCAGGTTCCGGCCATTGTCACAAACGACCTTTCCTGGCTTTAGGTTCAGAGGTGTGAGCCAGTGATCTGCCTGCTGTTTCAGAGCTGTCCACAGCTCTTCTGCATTGTGGGGTTTGTCACCTATGCAGATTAGCTTCAGCACAGCCTGTTGCCGCTTCGCCGAGGCAGTGCTGCAGTGCTTCCAGCTTGTGACTGGTGTGGAGGGCACAGTGGATGAGGATGCGCAGGAGGAGGAGGAGGCTGAAGAGCATGACATTCCGGAGCTGTAGAGTGTGGGTGAAACACTGACTGAGGTAGGGCCTGCAAACCTTGGTGTGGGAAGGACGTGTTGCGTCCCTCGCTCAGACTGGGTCCCAGCTTCCACAATATTAACCCAGTGTGCCGTCAACGAGATGTAGCGGCCTTGCCCACAAGCACTTGTCCACGTGTCTGTGGTTAGGTGGACCTTGGGTGAAACAGCGTTGTTCAGGGCACGTGTGATGTTTTGTGACACGTGGTTATGCAACGCGGGGACGGCACACCGGGAGAAATAGTGGCGGCTGGGGACCGAGTAACGTGGGACAGCTGCCGCCATCAGGTCACGGAATGCTTCTGTCTCCACCAGCCTAAAAGGCAACATTTCCAGCGCAAGCAGTCGCGAAATGTTAGCATTTAGAACTGTGGCATGTGGGGTGTTGGCAGTGTATTTGCGCCTGCGTTCAAAGGTTTGCTGAATGGATAACTGAACGCTGCGCTGGGACAAGGACGTGCTTGATGATGGTGTTCTTTCTGCGTAGGCAACTGTAGGTGCAGGAGTGGAGGAGGCTTGTTCGCAGGCAGCATGGACAGAGGATTGGCTCGCATGCACAACCAGCGAAGACGTAGCAGTGACATCAGCAAGCACTGCTCCTCGACTCTGTTGTACTTCCCACAAAGTCGGGTGCTTGGCTGACATGTGCCTGATCATGCTGGTGGTGGTCAGGCTGCTAGTTTTGGTACCCCTGCTGATGCTGGCACGGCAGGTGTTGCAAATGGCCTTTTTTGAATCATCTGGATCCAACTTAAAAAACTGCCAGACTCGTGAAGACCTAACATTTGGACAGGCACCTTGTGTCGTCGTGTTGTTCCGGGGAACGGTTGCCTGACTTCTGCCTGGGGCCACCACCCTGCTTCTTACTGCCTGTTGTGATGCTACGCCTCCCTCCCCCTGTGCACTGCTGTCCTCGCTCTGCATATCCTCCTGCCAGGTTGGGTCAGTTACTGGATCATCCACCACGTCGTCTTCCTCTTCCGCACCCTGCTCCTCCTCCTGACTTGCTGACAATTGTGTCTCATCATCGTCCACCACTTGTTGAGACACGTTGCCAACTTCGTGAGAACGTGGCTGCTCAAATATTTGGCCATCTGTACAGACGATCTCCTCATGACCCACTTCAATATGAGCTGGCGAGAGGCCAGAATGTGTGAATGGAAACGTGAACAGCTCTTCCGAGTGTCCAAGTGTGGGATCATTAATGTCCGAGGAGGACGTGTACTCAGCCTGGTGGTAGGAAGGAGGATCAGGTTCAGAAATGTGCGGTGCAGTATCACGGCTACTGACACTTGACCGTGTGGAAGACAGAGTGTTTGTGGTGGTGCCAATCTGACTGGAAGCATTATCCGCTATCCAACTAACAACCTGTTGACACTGGTCTTGGTTCAAGAGCGGTGTACTGCTGCGGTCCCCAAGAATTTGGGACAGGACGTGCGAGCGACTAGATGTGGCCCTTTGTTGTGGCGAAATTAGAGCTTGCCCACGACCTCGGCCTCTGCCTGCACCACCATCACGTCCACTTCCTTGTTCCTTGCCAATGCCCTTGCGCATTTTGCAATGCTGTGCACTGCTGACGTGTATATTCACTACTTGTGCGTTATATCAAAGTTTCTGGAAATTGCACACAAGTGCACCTGTACGCTGCCACCGACAGGCACACACGTGCGGTTTTAAAAACCAAGCACGGACGCAATAATAACCTAACACAGGTTTTAGGAGCAAAAATTAAGAACTCTGACACTATCAGCCACTGCTGACTGACGTGTATTATACACTACACTTGTGCGTTATATAATAGTTTGGTAAACGCACACCAGTGCACCTGTACGCTGCCACCAACAGGCACACACGTGCGGTTTTAAAAACCAAGCACGGACGCAATAATAACCTAACACAGGTTTTAGGAGCAAAAATTAAGAACTCTGACACTATCAGCCACTGCTGACTGACGTGTATTATACACTACACTTGTGCGTTATATAATAGTTTGGTAAACGCACACCAGTGCACCTGTACGCTGCCACCAACAGGCACACACGTGCGGTTTTAAAAACCAAGCACGGACGCAATAATAACCTAACACAGGTTTTAGGAGCAAAAATTAAGAACTCTGACACTATCAGCCACTGCTGACTGACGTGTATTATACACTACACTTGTGCGTTATATAATAGTTTGGTAAACGCACACCAGTGCACCTGTACGCTGCCACCAACAGGCACACACGTGCGGTTTTAAAAAACAAGCACGGACGCAATAATAACCTAACACAGGTTTTAGGAGCAAAAATTAAGAACTCTGACACTATCAGCCACTGCTGACTGACGTGTATTATACACTACACTTGTGCGTTATATAATAGTTTGGTAAACGCACACCAGTGCACCTGTACGCTGCCACCAACAGGCACACACGTGCGGTTTTAAAAACCAAGCACGGACGCAATAATAACCTAACACAGGTTTTAGGAGCAAAAATTAAGAACTCTGACACTATCAGCCACTGCTGACTGACGTGTATTATACACTACACTTGTGCGTTATATAATAGTTTGGTAAACGCACACCAGTGCACCTGTACGCTGCCACCAACAGGCACACACGTGCGGTTTTAAAAACCAAGCACGGACGCAATAATAACCTAACACAGGTTTTAGGAGCAAAAATTAAGAACTCTGACACTATCAGCCACTGCTGACTGACGTGTATTATACACTACACTTGTGCGTTATATAATAGTTTGGTAAACGCACACCAGTGCACCTGTACGCTGCCACCAACAGGCACACACGTGCGGTTTTAAAAACCAAGCACGGACGCAATAATAACCTACTAACAGGTTTTTTTGGGGAGCGACAATTACAGTACAGACAAGTCAGACACTATCTGGACTGTTTTACACTGTGTACACCAGCCCCAGATATGAAGGCTGGTATACGGTCACCACTACCCTGCCTGCCTGCCTGCCTGTATACTGCTACAATAGTCCTGACAAGGACTCTTTTGGTCACTAGCCTGTATTCAGACCTGGCTATACCCTGCCTGTATATAGCAACAATAGTCCTGAGAAGGACTCTGCTACTGTACTCCGACCTGGCTATACCCTGCCTGCCTGTATACAACTAGAATAGTCCTGAGAAGGACTTTTGGTCACACTGTTTGCAGCCCTGCAACTGAAAAAGCTATAAAGGGCCGCAAAGCTTTCCCTGAATCAGCGACACTCTCCCTACACTCACTGTCAGAATAGCTGTGAGCAGAGCACAGCGCGCCGGCCGATATAAAGGCTCGGTGACGCTGTGCAGGCCGGCCAATCACTGCAATTCCACAACTAACAGGGCTGTGGCATTGCAGTGGTCTGCCAGCCAATCCCTGCATGAGGGCTGGCTCTCAAAAGAGCGCCAACATGCAGAAATGAAGACCACGAGTAAAGCACGAGTATCGCGAGATTACTCGGTCCCCGCCGAGCAGCCCGAGTACAGTGATACTCGTGCGAGTACCGAGTAGTGACAAGCATGCTCGCTCATCACTACTCCTTACTATGCTGGCAGCAGAGCACAACGGCATCAGGCGGTCTTTAGCTTGAAATGTCTTGGAAATAAGAGTCACACAGCGGCTGAGTTGTGGGCAGCTCTGCGGTCCGAGTTTCATAAATGGTTGTCTGCACTCAACCTGTAGCCAGGTAAGGCCGTGTGTGACAATGCTGCAAACCTGGGTGCGGCCCTTCGCCTGGGCAAGGTGACACACGTGCCTTGTATGGCTCACGTGTTGAACCTTGTTGTCCAGCAATTTTTAAACACACTGTCCCGGCCTAGATGGCCTTCTGAACAAGACACAAAAACTGTCTGCTCACTTCCGCCGTTCAACCGCCGCAGCTGAGCGACTTGCATCACTCCAGAAGTCTTTCGGCCTGCCAGTTCATCGTCTGGAATGCGATGTATCGACACGCTGGAATTCGACTCTCCACATGTTACAGCGACTGTGGCAGCACCGCTGAGCACTTGTGCGATACCTCATGACGTATAGCCTGGGCCAACGAGATGCAGAGGTGGGGCAGATCACCCTGATGGAGTGGTTTCAGATCAAGGACCTATGCACCCTTCTGCACAGTTTCGACATGGCGATGAATATGTTTAGCGCTGACAATGCCATTATCAGCATGACAATTCCAGTCATTTTCATGCTGGAGCACACGCTAAACACTATTCGGAGTCAGGGGGTGGTTCAACAGGAATGGGAGGAAGTACATGAGGATTCAAATGCGCAAGGGATAACAACATCACCAAGTTCCAGACGTTCATCATCACCAAGGCGGCAGGCATGGGACGATGGGGGAGAGGGATTAACAAGGGCGCATGGTAGTTGGCAAAATGTTGAGGAAGGTGCAGGAGAACATGAAGAAATGGAGGACGAACTGTTCATGGACATGGAAGACTCAGCAGATGAGGGAGACCTTGGTCACATTTCAGTTGAAAGAGGTTGGGGGGACATGTCAGAGGAAGAAAGAACGGTTAGCACCTCTATGCCACAAACACAGCAAGGACTTGTTCCGCATGGATGCGCAAGACACATGAGCGCCTTCTTGCTGCACTACCTACAACATGACCCTTGGATTGTCAAAATTAGAAGTAATGATGACTACTGGGTTGCCACACTATTAGATCCCCGGTACAAGTCCAAATTTTGTGAAATAATTCCAGCCATAGAAAGGGACGCACGTGTCGCGGGCTGAGGAGGGGACGCTGCGCTCACCCACTGCTCGGGTCCGGCTGCTGCTGCTGCTCGGTGGCTCGAGCGGTGGGCCGGATCCCGGGGACTCGAGCGGCGCTCCTCGCCCGTGAGTGAAAGGGGGTGGTTTGGTTTAGGGATATTGTCCATGACGCCACCCACGGTTGTGGTGAGGTTGTGACACCACCACTGCTTTGGACGGGGATCCCGGGAGCGGTGACAGGGAGCAGCTTAGATGTTGTTTTTCCCCTCCGTGGATAGGGGGGTTGGTTGTCCCGGGGCCCGGTGAGGGAGAGATGACAGGCGGGCTACGGGGCCTGGTGAAGTGCAGGGTCGCGGGGGCAGTGCTGTGCCGCAAGGCACGGTGGTACTCACTCAGCCAATGATGAATGAAAAGTCTCCGGTAAAACTAACGGCTGGATGGACGGGTCCCACAGACGGCTGCGGTAGCTCTCCCGGTAGGTTGGTCGTGACTGCCTTTCCCTGCACCTGTGTTGTGTTCACGGTTCCAATGGCTTCCCACCGGTAACCCGCTCCTTAGCTTGGATGGATGCTGAGGGAGCCCCTTTTGCCCGCAGGCTCTGGCCCTGGGAGCTGTAGCCTTGGCGATGACTGTATTTCCCTTCACGGTTTGAGCTGTTGCCTTCAATCGGGTCTTGACTGCAGGGAAACCCCGGAGGTTCCCTTCACTAATGGATTTGACCGGCTTTACGGCGACTCCTAGCCTGGTCGGGGTCCGTAAGCCCTGCCGAATGGTGCTGGCTTCTCTTCGCTCCCCGATCCGGTACCGGCGGGCCACCGCCCGTCCCCGGTCCTTATGGTTCACGTCAATCAGCCTCTCCTGCAGACGGTCACCACCGTTTGCCAACCATGCTGTATGTGCCCGGGCCACGCACCCGGACACGGTCAGTCTGCTCTACTGCCACTTCACTCCTCACTTCAACTCCTCTCAAAACTCAACTGATCTCTCTTCCTTTTCCCGCCTCCAGGACTGTGAACTCCTTGGTGGGTGGGGCCAACCACCTGGCCCACCCCCTGGTGTGGACATCAGCCCCTGGAGGGAGGCAACGAGGATTTTTGTTTAACTTCGGTGTGCCTAGCCGGGGTGTGGGGTGTGTTGTTGCAGTACCTGTGACGTCCTGGCTTGTCCAGGGCGCCACACACGTATGCAGGAGTATCAGCAGAAGCTGTTACTCAATCTTAGCTCAGTTTTTCCACCAAACACCAGTGGTGCCCGGAGTGAATCTCCCAGTTGTAGCTTGACAAAACATGGGACGGTCTCGTCATCAACAGTCTAACGTACCAGCAGCACCGTGTCTGTTGCTGGTAACAGCAATTTTATTGAATCGTTTCATATTTTTTTTAGACCATCCTTTGCAAAGCCAACAGACACAAGAAGTCTGACACACAATCAACGGCTGCAGAGGATGATACAGGAGTATCTCCAAATGAACATCGATGCCATGACTTTGCAACTGGAGCCTTGCTCATTTTGGGCTTCAAATCTTGAAAAATGGCCTGAGCTCGCCACTTATGCCTTGGAGATCTTGTCGTGTCCAGCTGCCAGCGTTGTCTCTGAACGTGTCTTCAGTGCTGCTGGGTGTGTGCTGACAGATAAGCGCACGCGTCTGTCCAGTGACAATGTGGACAGACTAACGTTCATCAAGATGAACAAGTCATGGATCCACAAGGACTTTACTACCCCTGTGTCATCCTGGGGAGAGTAAAGGCTTGTGGATTTGGAATGTGCTTGATGCAAATGTACCGGTCAAGTTTGCAACTGGGGCACAAGTACTGCCACTGAAGGGGTGTCTGTGTGGCCCAATTTTTGGAAAAAAGGGAGACTCTGCTTGGAGTAACCCTTGCTGTGTTTTTAAAAATGAACCAAGATGAACAGATCTGGGATCAGCAAAGACTTTGTTAGACCTTCCCTGGTGTCATCCTGGGGACAGTTAAGGCTGGCATATTTTTGAATGTGCTTGATGCAAATCTACCTGTAAAGTTTGCAACTGGGGCACAAGTGATGCCACTGAAGGGGTGTCTGTGTGGCCCAATTTTTGGAAAAAAGGGAGACTCGCTTGGAGTAACCCTTGCTGTGTTTTTAAAAATGATCCAAGATGAACAGATCTGGGATCAGCAAAGACTTTGCTAGACCTTCCCCGGTGTCATACTGGGGACAGTTAAGGCTGGCGTATTTTTGAATGTGCTTGATGCAAATCAATCCATCCAGTTTGCAACTGGGGCACAAGTGATGCCACTGAAGTGGTGTGTGTGGCCCAATTTTTGGGAAAAAAGGGAGACTCTGCTTGGAGTCTCCTTGCTGTGTTTTACATGACTTTAGAAGCGCATGACATGCCTATATCTGTGTCTCCTCCTCTTTTTCCTTGTCCAGCTGTTTAGATTTTGCATGGGTATTTGTCCTTGTCACTTCCATGTGTTTGTTTTGTCGTGGGAGTTGTTTATCACCTTTTGGACACCTTTGAGGGTGTTTTCCAGGTGTTTTTAGGTGTTTGTGATTGCCTCCCATTGTTTTCAATTGGGTTCAAGAGGTTCGTCGAACGGGGCACCATTCGAAGAACCTAACCGAACTCAAACTCTAAGGGGGGTGGCTCATCTCTACAGAGGAGGGCCGGAGCTGAGCGGCGGGAACATGCCGCCCACCTCCTTCCTTCCTCATTGCCGGTGGACGCAGGTAAGGAGATGTTCGTCATTCCTGCATTGTCACACATAGCGATGTGTGATGCCGTAGGAACTACGAACAACCAGCGGCATGCACCACCAACAATATTATGAAAAGGAGCGACGTGTCAACGATCAACGATTTTTGACGTTTTTGCGATTGTTGATCGTCTTTCCTTTTAGTCACACACAACGATATCGCTAACGGCGCTGGATGTGCGTCACGAACGTGACCCCGACGATATATCGTTAGCGATATCGTTGTGTGTAAAGTATCCTTTACTCTCTCAATCTTCACTGCAAAACAGAAGTAGAAAGAGACGCTAATTGTCACATGATTAAATATGAGAATTGCATTTGAGTGGTGCTGCAATGTGATGACTGCTGACAGAGAGTGGAGCTGAATCCTGAAAGTGAGTATATTATAAGTTGTTAACATTGGGCTACAAAGCTTAATTTTAATATTTTATGATGAAAGTCTGCAGTCACTCTAGGTGACTGCAGGCTTCTGAATTCTCACAAAGCATGCTCTGCACACTTTTAGGATTCTCCCATGCCAGTGGTAAGAGTAGAGGATCATGTGAGCACAATTATGCCATGTACTGCACATCCACCTCATTGTTTAGCATGGGAACAGATCTACAGTACCTGGCCATGGCCACTATCAGAAGACAGAGCAGATCTGGAAGTGAGTCTTCTAGCCGTCTGCTGCTGCCGTCGATATTTAAAGGGAACCTGTCAGGTGCGATATGCACCAGAACCATGGGCAGTTCTGGGTGCATATTGCTAATCCCTGCCTAACCGTCCCTGTATACACTAGCATAGATAAAGGGATCTATAGAAAAAGTATTTCTAAAGGTTTTTTTTCGTATGCGATGCTGCTATCGCCACGTGACGCTGGATTTCGTCTTAGTGCGCATGAGCCCGGAGTTTTAGTCATGTGCACTATGAAGCCGGGTGTACGCTCCTGGCGTCAAACTGAAGTAGTGCACATGACCAAACCTCCGGGGTCATGCGCACTTAGCCGAAATCCAGCGTCGGGCGGCAACAGCAGCGGAGAGGTGAGTGACATCATCCTCTAATGCTTCGTATTCAGTAGCATGATAGCACGCCCACAGAGGCCCACAGGGGTGTATTAACATGCTAATGAGGCTGACTAGCAAGGGAAGTAATGCCCTTGGTACTAGTCCCCTCTCTCATTAGCATACAATATAAGATATTTAGAAATACGTTTTCAATAGATCTCTTTATCTATACTAGTGTATACATGGACTGACAGGCAGGGATTAGCAATATGCACCCAGAACTGCTCGTGGTCCTGGATGCATATTGCACCTGACAGGTTCCCTTAAAAACAGCCAATTGGCGAAAGTACCAAGTGCCGGACCCCGGCCGATCAGACAAACTGTCCGTATACCGCACACAGCCATGATACACTGACTGTATACCACACACAGCCATGACACACTGACCGTATACTACACACAGCCATGACACACTGACCGTATACTGCACACAGTCTTGACACACTGGTCATATTGTATACTGCACACGACACACACTGGCCATATACAGTACACATGGATTGGACATATTGTATGCCGTACACAGCACTCACACCCTGTACACAGCACTTACACACATGACACGCTATATACAGCACTCACACCCTGTACAGAGCACTCACATGCGACACGCTGTATACAGCACTCACATATCGTACACAGCATTCACACATGCCATATACAGCACTCACACAAGCCATACACATCACTCACATTTTGTATACAGCACTGACACCCCGTATACAGCACTCACACCTTCTATACAGCACTCACGCCTTCTATACAGCACTTACACATTCTATACAGCACTCACACCTTGTATACAGCACTCACACCTTGTATACAGCACTCACACCTTGTATACAGCACTCACACCTTGTATACAGCACTCACACCTTGTATACAGAACTCACACCTTGTATACAGCACTCACACCTTTTATATAGCACTCACAACTAGAGTTGAGCGCGGTTCGTGGTTCTCCAGTTCTAGGCTCGAGTGATTTTGGGGCATGTTCTAGATCGAACTAGAACTCGAGCTTTTTTGAAAAAGCTCGATAGTTCTAGAAACGTTCAAGAACGGTTCTAGCAGCAAAAAACCAGCTAAATCCTAGCTTGGTTTCTGCTGTAATAGTGTAAGTCACTCTGTGAATCACACTATTATGACATTTCAGTGTATAGTGTGCGTGAACAGCGCCTTCAGATCACTGCTGTTTCTATAATGGCGATCGCCATTTTTTTTTTTTTTCTTGTCTTCCTTCCCTAAGCGCGCGCGTCTTGTGGGGCGGGCCAGCATGTCAGCCAATCCCAGACACACACACAGCTAAGTGGACTTTTAGCCAGAGAAGCAACGGCATGTGTGATAGGATGTCCATGTCACATGTCCCTGCATTATAAAAACGGACATTTTCCTCCAGGACGCCATTATCTGCCTTCTGCGTCTTTGGTGTCAGACATCACTGTCGCAGCTCCGTCCTCCTGAGTCCTATCGCCGATACAGCTGTATGCGCTGCATACACAGCGTTAGACAGCTTAGGGAGAGCACATTCTAGCAGTCCTTTTAAGGGCTCAAACCGGCAGGGTCAGAGAGCCATAGGTGACAGGTCCTGAAAACAGCAACAGCGTCTGTGTAGCCAAGGTCAGGGATTTCCTCCCTGCATTTCACCATTAGGAGGGAATAGAAAGGCAGGCTTCCATTCCTCTACCCAGAGCCCCACAATCCTGCCACTGTACCCTCCTGTCCTCTGCACACTCCAACTCATTATAACTAAGCCATTATACTAGCAAACACTCAGTGTACCTAGTGGCATCCTAAACGTGGCTATTGGACTTTGCTATAGTCCCACTAGTGCAAAGACATTTGCAGAGCACGTCTGCCTGCATTGCAGACTCCAACTCTTTTTAACTAAGCCATTATACTAGCAAACAGTCAGTGTACCTAGTGGCATCCTAAACGTGGCTATTGGACTTTGCTATAGTCCCACTAGTGCAAAGACATTTGCAGAGCACGTCTGCCTGCATTGCACACTCCAACTTTTTTAAACTAAGCCATTTTACTAGCAAACACTCAGTGTACCTAGTGGCATCCTAAACGTGGCTATTGGACTTTGCTATAGTCCCACTAGTGCAAAGACATTTGCAGAGCACGTCTGCCTGCATTGCACACTCCAACTTTTTTAAACTAAGCCATTATACTAGCAAACACTCAGTGTACCTAGTGGCATCCTAAACGTGGCTATTGTACTTTTGTCTATTCACACTATTGTAAAGATATTTGCAGCACGTCTGCCTGCATTGCACACTCCAACTCATTATAACTAAGCCATTATACTAGCAAACAGTCAGTGTACCTAGTGGCATCCTAAACGTGGCTATTGGACTTTTGTCTATTCACACTATTGTAAAGATATTTGCAGCACGTCTGCCTGCATTGCACACTCCACCTTTTTTTAACTCAGCCATTATACTAGCAAACACTCAGTGTACCTAGTGGCATCCTAAACGTGGCTATTGGACTTTGCTATAGTCCCACTAGTGCAAAGACATTTGCAGAGCACGTCTGCCTGCATTGCACACTCCAACTTTTTTAAACTAAGCCATTATACTAGCAAACAGTCAGTGTACCTAGTGGCATCCTAAACGTGGCTATTGGACTTTTGTCTATTCACACTATTGTAAACATATTTGCAGCACGTCTGCCTGCATTGCACACTCAAACTTTTTTAAACTAAGCCATTATACTAGCAAACAGTCAGTGTACCTAGTGTCATCCTAAACGTGGCTATTGTACTTTTGTCTATTCACACTATTGTAAAGATATTTGCAGCACGTCTGCCTGCATTGCACACTCCAACTCATTATAACTAAGCCATTATACTAGCAAACAGTCAGTGTACCTAGTGGCATCCTAAACGTGGCTAATGGACTTTTGTCTATTCACACTATTGTAAAGATATTTGCAGCACGTCTGCCTGCATTGCACACTCCACCTTTTTTTAACTCAGCCATTATACTAGCAAACACTCAGTGTACCTAGTGGCATCCTAAACGTGGCTATTGTACTTTTGTCTATTCACACTATTGTAAACATATTTGCAGCACGTCTGCCTGCATTGCACACTCCAACTTTTTTAAACTAAGCCATTATACTAGCAAACAGTCAGTGTACCTAGTGGCATCCTAAACGTGGCTATTGTACTTTTGTCTATTCACACTATTGTAAAGATATTTGCAGCACGTCTGCCTGCATTGCACACTCCAACTCATTATAACTAAGCCATTATACTAGCAAACAGTCAGTGTACCTAGTGGCATCCTAAACGTGGCTATTGGACTTTTGTCTATTCACACTATTGTAAAGATATTTTCAGCACGTCTGCCTGCATTGCACACTCCAACTCATTATAACTAAGCCATTATACTAGCAAACAGTCAGTGTACCTAGTGGCATCCTAAACGTGGCTATTGGACTTTGCTATAGTCCCACTAGTGCAAAGACATTTGCAGAGCACGTCTGCCTGCATTGCACACTCCAACTTTTTTAAACTAAGCCATTATACTAGCAAACAGTCAGTGTACCTAGTGGCATCCTAAACGTGGCTATTGTACTTTTGTCTATTCACACTATTGTAAACATATTTGCAGCACGTCTGCCTGCATTGCACATTCCACCTTTTTTTAACTCAGCCATTATACTAGCAAACACTCAGTGTACCTAGTGGCATCCTAAACGTGGCTATTGTACTTTTGTCTATTCACACTATTGTAAACATATTTGCAGCACGTCTGCCTGCATTGCACACTCAAACTTTTTTAAACTAAGCCATTATACTAGCAAACACTCAGTGTACCTAGTGGCATGCTAAACGTGGCTATTGTACTTTTGTCTATTCACACTATTGTAAACATATTTGCAGCACGTCTGCCTGCATTGCACACTCAAACTTTTTTAAACTAAGCCATTATACTAGCAAACAGTCAGTGTACCTAGTGGCATCCTAAACGTGGCTATTGTACTTTTGTCTATTCACACTATTGTAAACATATTTGCAGCACGTCTGCCTGCATTGCACACTCAAACTTTTTTAAACTAAGCCATTATACTAGCAAACACTCAGTGTACCTAGTGGCATCCTAAACGTGGCTATTGTACTTTTGTCTATTCACACTATTGTAAACATATTTGCAGCACGTCTGCCTGCATTGCACACTCAAACTTTTTTAAACTAAGCCATTATACTAGCAAACACTCAGTGTACCTAGTGGCATCCTAAACGTGGCTATTGTACTTTTGTCTATTCACACTATTGTAAACATATTTGCAGCACGTCTGCCTGCATTGCACACTCAAACTTTTTTAAACTAAGCCATTATACTAGCAAACACTCAGTGTACCTAGTGGCATCCTAAACGTGGCTATTGTACTTTTGTCTATTCACACTATTGTAAACATATTTGCAGCACGTCTGCCTGCATTGCACACTCAAACTTTTTTAAACTAAGCCATTATACTAGCAAACACTCAGTGTACCTAGTGGCATCCTAAACGTGGCTATTGTACTTTTGTCTATTCACACAATTGTAAACATATTTGCAGCACGTCTGCCTGCATTGCACACTCCAACTTTTTTAAACTAAGCCATTTTACTAGCAAACACTCAGTGTACCTAGTGGCATCCTAAACGTGGCTATTGGACTTTGCTATAGTCCCACTAGTGCAAAGACATTTGCAGAGCACGTCTGCCTGCATTGCACACTCAAACTTTTTTAAACTAAGCCATTATACTAGCAAACACTCAGTGTACCTAGTGGCATCCTAAACGTGGCTATTGTACTTTTGTCTAATCACACTATTGTAAAGATATTTGCAGCACGTCTGCCTGCATTGCACACTCCAACTCATTATAACTAAGCCATTATACTAGCAAACAGTCAGTGTACCTAGTGGCATCCTAAACGTGGCTATTGGACTTTTGTCTATTCACACTATTGTAAAGATATTTGCAGCACGTCTGCCTGCATTGCACACTCCACCTTTTTTTAACTCAGCCATTATACTAGCAAACACTCAGTGTACCTAGTGGCATCCTAAACGTGGCTATTGTACTTTTGTCTATTCACACTATTGTAAACATATTTGCAGCACGTCTGCCTGCATTGCACACTCCAACTTTTTTAAACTAAGCCATTATACTAGCAAACAGTCAGTGTACCTAGTGGCATCCTAAACGTGGCTATTGTACTTTTGTCTATTCACACTATTGTAAACATATTTGCAGCACGTCTGCCTGCATTGCACACTCAAACTTTTTTAAACTAAGCCATTATACTAGCAAACAGTCAGTGTACCTAGTGGCATCCTAAACGTGGCTATTGTACTTTTGTCTATTCACACTATTGTAAAGATATTTGCAGCACGTCTGCCTGCATTGCACACTCCAACTCATTATAACTAAGCCATTATACTAGCAAACAGTCAGTGTACCTAGTGGCATCCTAAACGTGGCTATTGGACTTTTGTCTATTCACACTATTGTAAAGATATTTGCAGCACGTCTGCCTGCATTGCACACTCCACCTTTTTTAACTCAGCCATTATACTAGCAAACACTCAGTGTACCTAGTGGCATCCTAAACGTGGCTATTGGACTTTGCTATAGTCCCACTAGTGCAAAGACATTTGCAGAGCACGTCTGCCTGCATTGCACACTCCAACTTTTTTAAACTAAGCCATTATACTAGCAAACAGTCAGTGTACCTAGTGGCATCCTAAACGTGGCTATTGGACTTTTGTCTATTCACACTATTGTAAACATATTTGCAGCACGTCTGCCTGCATTGCACACTCCAACTCATTATAACTAAGCCATTATACTAGCAAACAGTCAGTGTACCTAGTGGCATCCTAAACGTGGCTATTGTACTTTTGTCTATTCACACTATTGTAAACATATTTGCAGCACGTCTGCCTGCATTGCACACTCCACCTTTTTTTAACTCAGCCATTATACTAGCAAACACTCAGTGTACCTAGTGGCATCCTAAACGTGGCTATTGTACTTTTGTCTATTCACACTACTGCAAATCTATGTGCAGCACCTCTGCATGACACCCTCCTGCTCTGTTTTTAATAAGCTATAATGATAGCAAAAAATACTGCCATTTAGTGGCATCATAGAACTGGCTGTTGTATTCCATTAGTGCCCCACTGGTGACAAGCTATTTCTAGGACCTCTACATGACACCCTCATGCACATTTTGCTACGCTAATGTTATAGCAAACTCATGGAATTCATTGCTGCATTTCATAATTCGGAGGGATAGAAAGTCAGGCTTCCTTTAGCTTTTCCTTCTTTTCATAGACAGCATCTCCAAGAGCAATTTCCCCTCCACGTCTAAGTGTGGAGAGGCAGCTAGTGCGCATGCGTGTGCCGATGTACCCCAGCTGCAGCATAATTACAGTGTTTCGCCTAGTGAGTATGCTCAGCCTGAATGTGTTATTCCTGACGCTAAGTCTTCTTTTCGGGATACAGCGCATGCTCCCACACTAAGTGTGAAAAGCCTCTTTGCACAGGTGCTTGCATTCCGTGCCGGGTCTAAGTCCTGTTTTGTGCCTAGACACCATGCTAAAGCTGATAGTCTTTTTTCAGAGACTGTATTTCATGCTACTGAGCATGCTCAGGCACTTCCTGCATCAGAGACTAGGTCCGGTAATGAACTCTTTGGCCCTGGCCCTGATGTGGGGGTCCCATATAGACCACAGGGCATCAGGTGTCCTCCCAAATGGCTTGCAGAGGCCCACACCTATGACTTGTCACCGCATTATTGATGGTCAGACGATGACTGGTGAGGTGTTTGGGTCATGGCAGCCATGAGGTCATCATTGAAGTTGCGGTTCCAAATAGGACGCTAGTTATGCCACTCATGACGTGTCACTCTACTTTTGTCTCCAGGAGGTGCATTGTGGTTCACCCTGGTTTGGGGCGGACCCAGGTTATAAAAGGGGCTGG
The DNA here is from genome assembly GCF_048569485.1 of Anomaloglossus baeobatrachus. Classification (NCBI taxonomy): domain Eukaryota; kingdom Metazoa; phylum Chordata; class Amphibia; order Anura; family Aromobatidae; genus Anomaloglossus; species Anomaloglossus baeobatrachus. Next base: position 210,403,644 of record NC_134357.1, on the reverse strand, counting down.
AGCCAACAAGGAGGTGCGCAGTCTTCTATTATGCTCCGAAAGAGCACACTTCCATGTGTTGAACCCATTGCGGCTTTAGGCCAGAGGTAGGCAGGGATAGGGTGTCGATGCAGGCCACCACCACAGTTGGTAACGCAGAACGGTTAAGACCAGCTCCTGTCCTACCAGTCCTGCTTGTGCAGCCCAGTGGCATTAACAGGCCTGCTGCTGCTGATGCGCCTGCTGTCCACAGGTGTGCCCCTACGCACACGGTCAGCGTACTCAATGGCCCCTGTGTTGTTAACAGGGAGTTCCTGGGCTGGGTGGGCATGTGGACCCTGTGACGCTAACAGGGCTCACAGTCTCCAGATCCGAATGGCGTCTAACTCGGTTCAGGCTACTATTAGTTTCATAGCCACACAGCTCTGTATCCTCCACCTAACCTTCCAGTTGCCAACCTCTCCTTTTCCAACTGGGAGCACGGTGGACACTGACTGCTGATGGGGATATATACCTTTCTCTTTCTTTTCTTATTAATTTTCGTTATATAGCGGTAACATAGTATATACCACCTTATCCAAATCTGCCAGTCCCACTGTAACAGATGGTGTTTCTTCAGCAAATGTTACTGTTGCTTAACCACCAAATCCACGGACCAAAACTTTTTTCCCCTTTCCAACACACCTGTTCCCCTTTCCACCAGCATCTGTCCTTTTTCAACTCATTTTGGTATATGACCAAAAGTGCAACTCTGCAGGGACACCGTACTCAACGCCATCTCAGCACAGCAGCCATCCCTTGGTCCCTCCGATGTGGACAAGTAAAAGACCATTTCCTCATATCCATGACAAAGCGTTGAGATTCACTCTGTGCAGCACTGGTGTTTAGTGGAAAAGTAGATCTAAGATTGCGTACCACATTCTGCAGATACTCCTGTATACGTGCGTCCATTTCTATGGCCGGAATTATTTTGCCAAATTTTGTCTTGTACCGGGGATGTAACAGTGTGGCAACCCAGTATTCTGGATTACTTTGAATTCGTACAATCCGAGGGTCATGTTGTAGGTAGTGCAGCAAGAAGCCGCTCATGTGTCTTGTGCATCCAGGAGGACCAAGTCCTTGGTGTGTTGGTGGCAGAGAGGTGAGAATCGTGCCTCCTTCCTCTGCCCTCTCCCCACAACCTCGCACAACCGAAATGTGAGCAAGCTCTCACTCATCTGCTGAGTCTTCCATGCCCATCGCCAGTTCGTCCTCCATTTCTTCATGGGCTCCTGCACCTTCCTCAACACTTTTTGCTGATACTATGCGCCCTTGTTAATCCCTCTCCCTCACCATGACTGCCGCATAGGTGCCGCTGACCATCTGGACCTCGTAGATCTTGTTATCCCTTCCGCATATGACTCCTCCTGTACTTCCTCCCCTTCCTCTTGTCCCAACACCTGACTCCGAATAATAATTACAGTGCGCTCCATCATGTAGATGACCAGAATTGTCACGCTGAGAATGACATTGCCAGTGCTAAACATCTTCGTCGACATTTGTAAACTGTGTAGCAGGGTGCATAGGTCCTTGATCTGACACCACTCCAGCAGCGTGATCTGCACCACCTCTGGATCAAGTTATCCCAGGCTATATGTCATAACGTATTGCAGCAGGGTTCGGCGGTGCTGCCACAAACGCTGCAACATGTGCAGATTCAAATTCCTGCGTGTGGGCACATCGCATTTCAGGCGTTTAACCACCAGACCTAAAGACTTCTGTAGCGACGAAAGTTGTTGAGCTGCTGTGTACGCACGATGGAAGTGAGCACATAGCGAGCGTGCACGCTGCACAAGGCCATGTAGACCGTGATGGTGTTTTAAAAATTGCTGGAGAATTAGGTTCAACACGTGAGCCATACAAGGCACGTGTGTCACATTGCCCTGACGATGGCCCGCAGCCAGGTTTGCATCATTGCCGCACACGGCTGTTAAGTCACCAACGGAGTCCGCTCCGTCAATTTGTACTCCGGTCGCCAGGTGACAACGTGTTCCTTTCATGAATAGTGCTGATGATGGGAGAGGAGTCGATGCCAGCGGCGCAGGTGGACGCAGGTTATGCTCACCCACTGGGCTGCATTACCTTGACAGATGCAGAATCTCTGGCTGAATGTAGCTGGTGGGTATCTCACAGATGAAATACCATCATTCAGCTACAACCAATGGGAAGACACCACACCCTTTTTTATGCCCATCCTGTCTGCAGACCACTGCCAGACATAGCTATGACCTCTGGTTACTTTTACCCCCAGTTCAGTTTTATGATTTTGTGTGCTTGTTACCTGACTACTTTTCCTGCTTGCTGTTTATGTACCTTGTTTGCCGATCCGCATTTCACCTCTGCTTGTTTTCTGATTAAGTCCTGGCCGTCCCATTCTGTTCCTGTTCCTCAATTAATGTTTTGACCCTGCCTGACTACTATTCTCTGGAACTGCAGCCTTCCACAGGTATTAATCACCTTGGGCCCTGTGCAATTCCTAATCCCTGTATAGGGGTTAAAGGGTTTCAGGGTTCTAGGGGTCCTGCTTGGTGAGTGGCTTCCCTCTAGCCTATCATTAACAGCCCATCTGAGTGTGTGGATCAAGGAAGGCATTACACCGTGCTCTCTGCAGAAGGCTATGTGGGCCAGGATAGTGCTTTAAAAATTGCTGGACAACCAGGTTCAACACATGAACCACACAAGCCATGTGTGTCACATTGTCACAGTGAAGGGCCGCACCCATGTTTGCATCATTGTCGCACCCGGCCTTCCCTGGCTGCTGGTTGAGTGGAGACAACCATTGATGAAACTCGGTATCCAGAGCTAACCGTCCACAACTTCTCAGCGGTGTGACTCACATTTCCCATACATTTCAAAGTAAAACTTTGACCGCCTGATGGCATTGAGCTCTGCTGCCAGCATAGTAAGGAGGTGTGTGGTAGTCCTTGTGCGCAGTTACAAGGAAGGGTGGCCTGACCACACAGGGTTTGCGCCAAGGTGGAGGACCCACACGAGGTTGAAGAGGCAGAAGCAGTGTATTAACTTCTACATACAGAAGAAGGATTGAAACAACTCGTGGGGACGGCAAGACTTGTACAGCAGACCCTTCTCCATCTCTCACCATAGTTTGCCAGTGCCCAGTCAGAGACATGTAATGACCCTGTCTATGCTTACTGGTCCAAGTATCTGTGTTGAAATGCACCCTGTCGCACACAGAGTTTCTCAAGGAAGTGGTGATGTTGTGTGCGACATGCTGGTGTAGCGCGGGCATGCTTTTCTTGGAGAAGCAGTGGTGATTGGGCATCTTGTACTGGATCACAGCGACAGACATAAGGTCTCTAAAATCCTGTGTGTCCACTAGGCGGAAAGGCAGCATTTCGGTAGCCAACAGCTTACAGAGGGATAGAGTCAACCTCTTAGCTTTGTCATGGGTCGCAGGAAGTGGCCTTTTATTTGACCACATCTGAGTGACAGAGATCTGGCTGCTGTGTGTAGACGGTGTTGAGTAGGGTGTCCCTGGAAAAATGCAGGTTTGTGAGGAAAGTGCAGGCGGAGACATGATGTTGCCTTCATCCAACGTTGGTGCTATCGATGTCTGAGAGAGCTGTACACACTCACTTGTTTCCCCTTCCAAACCAACTGACGACCTACCAAGCAAACTGCCTGTTGCGGTTACAGTGGTGGAAGTTGTGGGTGGAAAAACAGGTGTGACAGCTGTCCCCACAGTCCTAGAAGATGACGAGCGCGCGGATGCACTGGAAGGGGCAGGCGGTGGATGGTTCGCTCCGCTAGGCCGCATTGCAGCACGGTGAGCTTCCCACCGGGCCATATGATATTTATTCATGTGACGATTCATGGAGGAAGTTGTCAAACTGCTGAGGTTTTGACCTCTACTAAGAGAACCATGACAAATTTTACAGAACACATAATTTGGGCGATCTTTTTCTATGTCAAAAAAGGACCAGGCTAGGCAAGGCTTAGAGGCCATGCGACCTGTTGATCCACCCCGAATAATGCTCAGAGGCAGAGTGGTGGCTGAGGATGCAGTTGTAGACGTGCTACCAGTGCTCCGACTCTGTCCAGGAAGGCGCAAGGTAACTTCGTCGTCGGTTGCATCCTCCTCCACCGCCTCTGTTGACCTCCTCGAGTGTCTGACTGTGGGTTGACAGTAGGTGGGATCTAGAACTTCATCATCAAATGTTGTGTTTGCACTCCCCTCCCCCTCAGACCGAGCCTCTTCTTGCCCTGACCGAATATTTAAGTTGTCATCCCAATCGGGTATCTGCGTCTCATCTTCATCAGTATGTTCCTCATTGTCTATAACCACAGGTGTTGGAAAGGCAGCATTTTGGTAGCCAACAGTTTGCAGATGCTGAAAGTCAACCTCCAAGCCATGTCATGCCCTTCTAAAAGCATGTAAAACACAGCGAGGGGACTCCAACCACAGTCTCCCTCGTTTCCACTAACTGGGCCACACACACCCCACTTGACTGGCATCGGTTGACCCCCCTTTTGAAAAAGAAAAAGATGCTTTGCATGAAGCACTCTCAAAAATGCGCGTGCCTTTCCCGTCCCCTGGCTGACCCAGGGGAAGAAAAGTCCTCTGAGAGCCATGACTTGTTCATCTTGGTTCTTTTAGAAACACAGCGAGGGGACTCCAACCACAGTCTCCCTCGTTTCCACTAACTGGGCCACACACACCCCACTTGACTGGCATCGGTTGACCCCCCTTTTGAAAAAGAAAAAGATGCTTTGCATGAAGCACTCTCAAAAATACGCGTGCCTTTCCCGTCCCCTGGCTGACCCAGGGGAAGAAAAGTCCTCTGAGAGCCATGACTTGTTCATCTTGGTTCTTTTAGAAACACAGCGAGGGGACTCCAACCACAGTCTCCCTCGTTGCCACTAATTGGGCCACACACACCCCACTTGACTGACATCAGTTGATGCCCCTTTTCAAAATGAAAAAGATGCTTTGCATGAAGCACTCTCAAAAATACGCGTGCCTTTCCCGTCCCCTGGCTGACCCAGGGGAAGAAAAGTCCTCTGAGAGCCATGACTTGTTCATCTTGGTTCTTTTAGAAACACAGCGAGGGGACTCCAACCACAGTCTCCCTCGTTTCCACTAACTGGGCCACACACACCCCACTTGACTGGCATCAGTTGAGCCAATTTTCAAGATGAAAAAGATGCTTTGCATGAAGCACTCTCAAAAATACGCGTGCCTTTCCCGTCCCCTGGCTGACCCAGGGGAAGAAAAGTCCTCTGAGAGCCATGACTTGTTCATCTTGGTTCTTTTAGAAACACAGCGAGGGGACTCCAACCACAGTCTCCCTCGTTTCCACTAACTGGGCCACACACACCCCACTTGACTGGCATCAGTTGAGCCAATTTTCAAGATGAAAAAGATGCTTTGCATGAAGCACTCTCAAAAATACGCGTGCCTTTCCCGTCCCCTGGCTGACCCAGGGGAAGAAAAGTCCTCTGAGAGCCATGACTTGTTCATCTTGGTTCTTTTAGAAACACAGCGAGGGGACTCCAACCACAGTCTCCCTCGTTGCCACTAATTGGGCCACACACACCCCACTTGACTGACATCAGTTGATGCCCCTTTTCAAAATGAAAAAGATGCTTTGCATGAAGCACTCTCAAAAATACGCGTGCCTTTCCCGTCCCCTGGCTGACCCAGGGGAAGAAAAGTCCTCTGAGAGCCATGACTTGTTCATCTTGGTTCTTTTAGAAACACAGCGAGGGGACTCCAACCACAGTCTCCCTCGTTTCCACTAACTGGGCCACACACACCCCACTTGACTGGCATCAGTTGAGCCAATTTTCAAGATGAAAAAGATGCTTTGCATGAAGCACTCTCAAAAATACGCGTGCCTTACCCGTCCCCTGGCTGACCCAGGGGAAGAAAAGTCCTCTGAGAGCCATGACTTGTTCATCTTGGTTCTTTTAGAAACACAGCGAGGGGACTCCAACCACAGTCTCCCTCGTTTCCACTAACTGGGCCACACACACCCCACTTGACTGGCATCGGTTGACCCCCCTTTTGAAAAAGAAAAAGATGCTTTGCATGAAGCACTCTCAAAAATACGCGTGCCTTTCCCATCTCCTTGCTGACCCAGGGGAAGAAAAGTCCTCTGAGAGCCATGACTTGTTCATCTTGGTTCTTTTAGAAACACAGCGAGGGGACTCCAACCACAGTCTCCCTCGTTTCCACTAACTGGGCCACACACACCCCACTTGACTGGCATCAGTTGAGCCAATTTTCAAGATGAAAAAGATGCTTTGCATGAAGCACTCTCAAAAATACGCGTGCCTTTCCCGTCCCCTGGCTGACCCAGGGGAAGAAAAGTCCTCTGAGAGTCATGACTTGTTCATCTTGGTTCTTTTAGAAACACAGCGAGGGGACTCCAACCACAGTCTCCCTCGTTTCCACTAACTGGGCCACACACACCCCACTTGACTGGCATCAGTTGAGCCAATTTTCAAGATGAAAAAGATGCTTTGCATGAAGCACTCTCAAAAATACGCGTGCCTTTCCCGTCCCCTGGCTGACCCAGGGGAAGAAAAGTCCTCTGAGAGCCATGACTTGTTCATCTTGGTTCTTTTAGAAACACAGCGAGGGGACTCCAACCACAGTCTCCCTCGTTTCCACTAACTGGGCCACACACACCCCACTTGACTGGCATCAGTTGAGCCAATTTTCAAGATGAAAAAGATGCTTTGCATGAAGCACTCTCAAAAATACGCGTGCCTTTCCCGTCCCCTGGCTGACCCAGGGGAAGAAAAGTCCTCTGAGAGCCATGACTTGTTCATCTTGGTTCTTTTAGAAACACAGCGAGGGGACTCCAACCACAGTCTCCCTCGTTTCCACTAACTGGGCCACACACACCCCACTTGACTGGCATCGGTTGACCCCCCTTTTGAAAAAGAAAAAGATGCTTTGCATGAAGCACTCTCAAAAATACGCGTGCCTTTCCCGTCCCCTGGCTGACCCAGGGGAAGAAAAGTCCTCTGAGAGCCATGACTTGTTCATCTTGGTTCTTTTAGAAACACAGCGAGGGGACTCCAACCACAGTCTCCCTCGTTTCCACTAACTGGGCCACACACACTCCACTTGACTGGCATCGGTTGACCCCCCTTTTGAAAAAGAAAAAGATGCTTTGCATGAAGCACTCTCAAAAATACGCGTGCCTTTCCCGTCTCCTTGCTGACCCAGGGGAAGAAAAGTCCTCTGATAGCCATGACTTGTTCATCTTGGTTCTTTTAGAAACACAGCGAGGGGACTCCAACCACAGTCTCCCTCGTTTCCACTAACTGGGCCACACACACCCCACTTGACTGGCATCAGTTGAGCCAATTTTCAAGATGAAAAAGATGCTTTGCATGAAGCACTCTCAAAAATACGCGTGCCTTTCCCGTCCCCTGGCTGACCCAGGGGAAGAAAAGTCCTCTGAGAGCCATGACTTGTTCATCTTGGTTCTTTTAGAAACACAGCGAGGGGACTCCAACCACAGTCTCCCTCGTTTCCACTAACTGGGCCACACACACCCCACTTGACTGGCATCGGTTGACCCCCCTTTTGAAAAAGAAAAAGATGCTTTGCATGAAGCACTCTCAAAAATACGCGTGCCTTTCCCGTCCCCTGGCTGACCCAGGGGAAGAAAAGTCCTCTGAGAGCCATGACTTGTTCATCTTGGTTCTTTTAGAAACACAGCGAGGGGACTCCAACCACAGTCTCCCTCGTTTCCACTAACTGGGCCACACACACCCCACTTGACTGGCATCGGTTGACCCCCCTTTTGAAAAAGAAAAAGATGCTTTGCATGAAGCACTCTCAAAAATACGCGTGCCTTTCCCGTCCCCTGGCTGACCCAGGGGAAGAAAAGTCCTCTGAGAGCCATGACTTGTTCATCTTGGTTCTTTTAGAAACACAGCGAGGGGACTCCAACCACAGTCTCCCTCGTTTCCACTAACTGGGCCACACACACCCCACTTGACTGGCATCGGTTGACCCCCCTTTTGAAAAAGAAAAAGATGCTTTGCATGAAGCACTCTCAAAAATACGCGTGCCTTTCCCGTCTCCTTGCTGACCCAGGGGAAGAAAAGTCCTCTGAGAGCCATGACTTGTTCATCTTGGTTCTTTTAGAAACACAGCGAGGGGACTCCAACCACAGTCTCCCTCGTTTCCACTAACTGGGCCACACACACCCCACTTGACTGGCATCAGTTGAGCCAATTTTCAAGATGAAAAAGATGCTTTGCATGAAGCACTCTCAAAAATACGCGTGCCTTTCCCGTCCCCTGGCTGACCCAGGGGAAGAAAAGTCCTCTGAGAGTCATGACTTGTTCATCTTGGTTCTTTTAGAAACACAGCGAGGGGACTCCAACCACAGTCTCCCTCGTTTCCACTAACTGGGCCACACACACCCCACTTGACTGGCATCAGTTGAGCCAATTTTCAAGATGAAAAAGATGCTTTGCATGAAGCACTCTCAAAAATACGCGTGCCTTTCCCGTCCCCTGGCTGACCCAGGGGAAGAAAAGTCCTCTGAGAGCCATGACTTGTTCATCTTGGTTCTTTTAGAAACACAGCGAGGGGACTCCAACCACAGTCTCCCTCGTTTCCACTAACTGGGCCACACACACCCCACTTGACTGGCATCAGTTGAGCCAATTTTCAAGATGAAAAAGATGCTTTGCATGAAGCACTCTCAAAAATACGCGTGCCTTTCCCGTCCCCTGGCTGACCCAGGGGAAGAAAAGTCCTCTGAGAGCCATGACTTGTTCATCTTGGTTCTTTTAGAAACACAGCGAGGGGACTCCAACCACAGTCTCCCTCGTTTCCACTAACTGGGCCACACACACCCCACTTGACTGGCATCGGTTGACCCCCCTTTTGAAAAAGAAAAAGATGCTTTGCATGAAGCACTCTCAAAAATACGCGTGCCTTTCCCGTCCCCTGGCTGACCCAGGGGAAGAAAAGTCCTCTGAGAGCCATGACTTGTTCATCTTGGTTCTTTTAGAAACACAGCGAGGGGACTCCAACCACAGTCTCCCTCGTTTCCACTAACTGGGCCACACACACTCCACTTGACTGGCATCGGTTGACCCCCCTTTTGAAAAAGAAAAAGATGCTTTGCATGAAGCACTCTCAAAAATACGCGTGCCTTTCCCGTCTCCTTGCTGACCCAGGGGAAGAAAAGTCCTCTGATAGCCATGACTTGTTCATCTTGGTTCTTTTAGAAACACAGCGAGGGGACTCCAACCACAGTCTCCCTCGTTTCCACTAACTGGGCCACACACACCCCACTTGACTGGCATCAGTTGAGCCAATTTTCAAGATGAAAAAGATGCTTTGCATGAAGCACTCTCAAAAATACGCGTGCCTTTCCCGTCCCCTGGCTGACCCAGGGGAAGAAAAGTCCTCTGAGAGCCATGACTTGTTCATCTTGGTTCTTTTAGAAACACAGCGAGGGGACTCCAACCACAGTCTCCCTCGTTTCCACTAACTGGGCCACACACACCCCACTTGACTGGCATCGGTTGACCCCCCTTTTGAAAAAGAAAAAGATGCTTTGCATGAAGCACTCTCAAAAATACGCGTGCCTTTCCCGTCCCCTGGCTGACCCAGGGGAAGAAAAGTCCTCTGAGAGCCATGACTTGTTCATCTTGGTTCTTTTAGAAACACAGCGAGGGGACTCCAACCACAGTCTCCCTCGTTTCCACTAACTGGGCCACACACACCCCACTTGACTGGCATCGGTTGACCCCCCTTTTGAAAAAGAAAAAGATGCTTTGCATGAAGCACTCTCAAAAATACGCGTGCCTTTCCCGTCCCCTGGCTGACCCAGGGGAAGAAAAGTCCTCTGAGAGTCATGACTTGTTCATCTTGGTTCTTCTAGAAACACAGCGAGGGGACTCCAACCACAGTCTCCCTCGTTTCCACTAATTGGGCCACACACACCCCACTTGACTGGCATCAGTTGACCCCCATTTTCAAGATGAAAAAGATGCTTTGCATGAAGCACTCTCAAAAATACGCGTGCCTTTCCCGTCCCCTTGCTGACCCAGGGGAAGAAAAGTCCTCTGAGAGCCATGACTTGTTCATCTTGGTTCTTTTAGAAACACAGCGAGGGGACTCCAACCACAGTCTCCCTCGTTTCCACTAACTGGGCCACACACACCCCACTTGACTGGCATCAGTTGAGCCAATTTTCAAGATGAAAAAGATGCTTTGCATGAAGCACTCTCAAAAATACGCGTGCCTTTCCCGTCCCCTGGCTGACCCAGGGGAAGAAAAGTCCTCTGAGAGCCATGACTTGTTCATCTTGGTTCTTTTAGAAACACAGCGAGGGGACTCCAACCACAGTCTCCCTCGTTTCCACTAACTGGGCCACACACACCCCACTTGACTGGCATCGGTTGACCCCCCTTTTGAAAAAGAAAAAGATGCTTTGCATGAAGCACTCTCAAAAATACGCGTGCCTTTCCCGTCCCCTGGCTGACCCAGGGGAAGAAAAGTCCTCCTAGAGCCATGACTTGTTCATCTTGGTTCTTTTAGAAACACAGCGAGGGGACTCCAACCACAGTCTCCCTCGTTTCCACTAACTGGGCCACACACACCCCACTTGACTGGCATCGGTTGACCCCCCTTTTGAAAAAGAAAAAGATGCTTTGCATGAAGCACTCTCAAAAATACGCGTGCCTTTCCCGTCTCCTTGCTGACCCAGGGGAAGAAAAGTCCTCTGATAGCCATGACTTGTTCATCTTGGTTCTTTTAGAAACACAGCGAGGGGACTCCAACCACAGTCTCCCTCGTTTCCACTAACTGGGCCACACACACCCCACTTGACTGGCATCAGTTGAGCCAATTTTCAAGATGAAAAAGATGCTTTGCATGAAGCACTCTCAAAAATACGCGTGCCTTTCCCGTCCCCTGGCTGACCCAGGGGAAGAAAAGTCCTCTGAGAGCCATGACTTGTTCATCTTGGTTCTTTTAGAAACACAGCGAGGGGACTCCAACCACAGTCTCCCTCGTTTCCACTAACTGGGCCACACACACCCCACTTGACTGGCATCGGTTGACCCCCCTTTTGAAAAAGAAAAAGATGCTTTGCATGAAGCACTCTCAAAAATACGCGTGCCTCTCCCGTCCCCTGGCTGACCCAGGGGAAGAAAAGTCCTCTGAGAGTCATGACTTGTTCATCTTGGTTCTTTTAGAAACACAGCGAGGGGACTCCAACCACAGTCTCTCTCGTTTCCACTAATTGGGCCACACACACCCCACTTGACTGGCATCAGTTGACCCCCATTTTCAAGATGAAAAAGATGCTTTGCATGAAGCACTCTCAAAAATACGCGTGCCTTTCCCGTCTCCTTGCTGACCCAGGGGAAGAAAAGTCCTCTGAGAGCCATGACTTGTTCATCTTGGTTCTTTTAGAAACACAGCGAGGGGACTCCAACCACAGTCTCCCTCGTTTCCACTAACTGGGCCACACACACCCCACTTGACTGGCATCAGTTGAGCCAATTTTCAAGATGAAAAAGATGCTTTGCATGAAGCACTCTCAAAAATACGCGTGCCTTTCCCGTCCCCTGGCTGACCCAGGGGAAGAAAAGTCCTCTGAGAGCCATGACTTGTTCATCTTGGTTCTTTTAGAAACACAGCGAGGGGACTCCAACCACAGTCTCCCTCGTTTCCACTAACTGGGACACACACACCCCACTTGACTGGCATCGGTTGACCCCCCTTTTGAAAAAGAAAAAGATGCTTTGCATGAAGCACTCTCAAAAATACGCGTGCCTTTCCCGTCTCCTTGCTGACCCAGGGGAAGAAAAGTCCTCTGAGAGCCATGACTTGTTCATCTTGGTTCTTTTAGAAACACAGCGAGGGGACTCCAACCACAGTCTCCCTCGTTTCCACTAACTGGGCCACACACACCCCACTTGACTGGCATCGGTTGACCCCCCTTTTGAAAAAGAAAAAGATGCTTTGCATGAAGCACTCTCAAAAATACGCGTGCCTTTCCCGTCTCCTGGCTGACCCAGGGGAAGAAAAGTCCTCTGAGAGCCATGACTTGTTCATCTTGGTTCTTTTAGAAACACAGCGAGGGGACTCCAACCACAGTCTCCCTCGTTTCCACTAACTGGGCCACACACACCCCACTTGACTGGCATCGGTTGACCCCCCTTTTGAAAAAGAAAAAGATGCTTTGCATGAAGCACTCTCAAAAATACGCGTGCCTTTCCCGTCCCCTGGCTGACCCAGGGGAAGAAAAGTCCTCTGAGAGTCATGACTTGTTCATCTTGGTTCTTTTAGAAACACAGCGAGGGGACTCCAACCACAGTCTCCCTCGTTTCCACTAATTGGGCCACACACACCCCACTTGACTGGCATCAGTTGACCCCCATTTTCAAGATGAAAAAGATGCTTTGCATGAAGCACTCTCAAAAATACGCGTGCCTTTCCCGTCTCCTTGCTGACCCAGGGGAAGAAAAGTCCTCTGAGAGCCATGACTTGTTCATCTTGGTTCTTTTAGAAACACAGCGAGGGGACTCCAACCACAGTCTCCCTCGTTTCCACTAACTGGGCCACACATACCCCACTTGACTGGCATCAGTTGAGCCAATTTTCAAGATGAAAAAGATGCTTTGCATGAAGCACTCTCAAAAATACGTGTGCCTTTCCCGTCCCCTGGCTGACCCAGGGGAAGAAAAGTCCTCTGAGAGCCATGACTTGTTCATCTTGGTTCTTTTAGAAACACAGCGAGGGGACTCCAACCACAGTCTCCCTCGTTTCCACTAACTGGGACACACACACCCCACTTGACTGGCATCGGTTGACCCCCCTTTTGAAAAAGAAAAAGATGCTTTGCATGAAGCACTCTCAAAAATACGCGTGCCTTTCCCGTCTCCTTGCTGACCCAGGGGAAGAAAAGTCCTCTGAGAGCCATGACTTGTTCATCTTGGTTCTTTTAGAAACACAGCGAGGGGACTCCAACCACAGTCTCCCTCGTTTCCACTAACTGGGCCACACACACCCCACTTGACTGGCATCGGTTGACCCCCCTTTTGAAAAAGAAAAAGATGCTTTGCATGAAGCACTCTCAAAAATACGCGTGCCTTTCCCGTCCCCTGGCTGACCCAGGGGAAGAAAAGTCCTCTGAGAGCCATGACTTGTTCATCTTGGTTCTTTTAGAAACACAGCGAGGGGACTCCAACCACAGTCTCCCTCGTTTCCACTAACTGGGCCACACACACCCCACTTGACTGGCATCGGTTGACCCCCCTTTTGAAAAAGAAAAAGATGCTTTGCATGAAGCACTCTCAAAAATACACGTGCCTTTCCCGTCCCCTGGCTGACCCAGGGGAAGAAAAGTCCTCTGAGAGTCATGACTTGTTCATCTTGGTTCTTTTAGAAACACAGTGAGGGGACTCCAACCACAGTCTCCCTCGTTTCCACTAATTGGCCACACACACCCCACTTGACTGGCATCAGTTGACCCCCATTTTCAAGATGAAAAAGATGCTTTGCATGAAGCACTCTCAAAAATACGCATGCCTTTCCCGTCTCCTTGCTGACCCAGGGGAAGAAAAGTCCTCTGAGAGCCATGACTTGTTCATCTTGGTTCTTTTAGAAACACAGCGAGGGGACTCCAACCACAGTCTCCCTCGTTTCCACTAACTGGGCCACACACACCCCACTTGACTGGCATCAGTTGAGCCAATTTTCGAGATGAAAAAGATGCTTTGCATGAAGCACTCTCAAAAATACGCGTGCCTTTCCCGTCCCCTGGCTGACCCAGGGGAAGAAAAGTCCTCTGAGAGTCATAACTTGTTCATCTTGGTTCTTTTAGAAACACAGCGAGGGGACTCCAACCACAGTCTCCCTCGTTTCCACTAATTGGGCCACACACACCCCACTTGACTGGCATCAGTTGACCCCCATTTTCAAGATGAAAAAGATGCTTTGCATGAAGCACTCTCAAAAATACGCGTGCCTTTCCCGTCTCCTTGCTGACCCAGGGGAAGAAAAGTCCTCTGAGAGCCATGACTTGTTCATCTTGGTTCTTTTAGAAACACAGCGAGGGGACTCCAACCACAGTCTCCCTCGTTTCCACTAACTGGGCCACACACACCCCACTTGACTGGCATCAGTTGAGCCAATTTTCGAGATGAAAAAGATGCTTTGCATGAAGCACTCTCAAAAATACGCGTGCCTTTCCCGTCCCCTGGCTGACCCAGGGGAAGAAAAGTCCTCTGAGAGTCATAACTTGTTCATCTTGGTTCTTTTAGAAACACAGCGAGGGGACTCCAACCACAGTCTCCCTCGTTTCCACTAACTGGGCCACACACACCCCACTTGACTGGCATCAGTTGAGCCAATTTTCGAGATGAAAAAGATGCTTTGCATGAAGCACTCTCAAAAATACGCGTGCCTTTCCCGTCTCCTGGCTGACCCAGGGGAAGAAAAGTCCTCTGAGAGTCATGACTTGTTCATCTTGGTTCTTTTAGAAACACAGCGAGGGGACTCCAACCACAGTCTCCCTCGTTTCCACTAACTGGGCCACACACACCCCACTTGACTGGCATCAGTTGAGCCAATTTTCAAAATGAAAAAGATGCTTTGCATGAAGCAGTCTCAAAAATACGCGTGCCTTTCCCGTCCCCTGGCTGACCCAGGGGAAGAAAAGTCCTCTGAGAGCCATGACTTGTTCATCTTGGTTCTTTTAGAAACACAGCGAGGGGACTCCAACCACAGTCTCCCTCGTTTCCACTAATTGGGCCACACACACCCCACTTGACTGGCATCAGTTGACCCCCATTTTCAAGATGAAAAAGATGCTTTGCATGAAGCACTCTCAAAAATACGCGTGCCTTTCCCGTCTCCTTGCTGACCCAGGGGAAGAAAAGTCCTCTGAGAGCCATGACTTGTTCATCTTGGTTCTTTTAGAAACACAGCGAGGGGACTCCAACCACAGTCTCCCTCGTTTCCACTAACTGGGCCACACACACCCCACTTGACTGGCATCGGTTGACCCCCCTTTTGAAAAAGAAAAAGATGCTTTGCATGAAGCACTCTCAAAAATACGCGTGCCTTTCCCGTCCCCTGGCTGACCCAGGGGAAGAAAAGTCCTCTGAGAGCCATGACTTGTTCATCTTGGTTCTTTTAGAAACACAGCGAGGGGACTCCAACCACAGTCTCCCTCGTTTCCACTAATTGGGCCACACACACCCCACTTGACTGGCATCAGTTGACCCCCATTTTCAAGATGAAAAAGATGCTTTGCATGAAGCACTCTCAAAAATACGCGTGCCTTTCCCGTCCCCTGGCTGACCCAGGGGAAGAAAAGTCCTCTGAGAGCCATGACTTGTTCATCTTGGTTCTTTTAGAAACACAGCGAGGGGACTCCAACCACAGTCTCCCTCGTTTCCACTAACTGGGCCACACACACCCCACTTGACTGGCATCAGTTGAGCCAATTTTCAAGATGAAAAAGATGCTTTGCATGAAGCACTCTCAAAAATACGCGTGCCTTTCCCGTCCCCTGGCTGACCCAGGGGAAGAAAAGTCCTCTGAGAGCCATGACTTGTTCATCTTGGTTCTTTTAGAAACACAGCGAGGGGACTCCAACCACAGTCTCCCTCGTTTCCACTAATTGGGCCACACACACCCCACTTGACTGGCATCAGTTGACCCCCATTTTCAAGATGAAAAAGATGCTTTGCATGAAGCAATCTCAAAAATACGCGTGCCTTTCCCGTCCCCTGGCTGACCCAGGGGAAGAAAAGTCCTCTGAGAGTCATGACTTGTTCATCTTGGTTCTTTTAGAAACACAGCGAGGGGACTCCAACCACAGTCTCCCTCGTTTCCACTAATTGGGCCACACACACCCCACTTGACTGGCATCAGTTGACCCCCATTTTCAAGATGAAAAAGATGCATTGCATGAAGCACTCTCAAAAATACGCGTGCCTTTCCCGTCTCCTGGCTGACCCAGGGGAAGAAAAGTCCTCTGAGAGCCATGACTTGTTCATCTTGGTTCTTTTAGAAACACAGCGAGGGGACTCCAACCACAGTCTCCCTCGTTTCCACTAACTGGGCCACACACACCCCACTTGACTGGCATCGGTTGACCCCCCTTTTGAAAAAGAAAAAGATGCTTTGCATGAAGCACTCTCAAAAATACGCGTGCCTTTCCCGTCCCCTGGCTGACCCAGGGGAAGAAAAGTCCTCTGAGAGCCATGACTTGTTCATCTTGGTTCTTTTAGAAACACAGCGAGGGGACTCCAACCACAGTCTCCCTCGTTTCCACTAATTGGGCCACACACACCCCACTTGACTGGCATCAGTTGACCCCCATTTTCAAGATGAAAAAGATGCTTTGCATGAAGCACTCTCAAAAATACGCGTGCCTTTCCCGTCCCCTGGCTGACCCAGGGGAAGAAAAGTCCTCTGAGAGCCATGACTTGTTCATCTTGGTTCTTTTAGAAACACAGCGAGGGGACTCCAACCACAGTCTCCCTCGTTTCCACTAACTGGGCCACACACACCCCACTTGACTGGCATCAGTTGACCCCCATTTTCAAGATTAAAAAGATGCTTTGCATGAAGCACTCTCAAAAATACGCGTGCCTTTGCCGTCCCCTGGCTGACCCAGGGGAAGAAAAGTCCTCTGAGAGCCATGACTTGTTCATCTTGGTTCTTTTAGAAACACAGCGAGGGGACTCCAACCACAGTCTCCCTCGTTTCCACTAATTGGGCCACACACACCTCACTTGACTGGCATCAGTTGACCCCCATTTTCAAGATGAAAAAGATGCTTTGCATGAAGCACTCTCAAAAATACGCGTGCCTTTCCCGTCCCCTGGCTGACCCAGGGGAAGAAAAGTCCTCTGAGAGCCATGACTTGTTCATCTTGGTTCTTTTAGAAACACAGCGAGGGGACTCCAACCACAGTCTCCCTCGTTTCCACTAATTGGGCCACACACACCCCACTTGACTGGCATCAGTTGACCCTCATTTTCAAGATGAAAAAGATGCTTTGCATGAAGCACTCTCAAAAATACGCGTGCCTTTCGCCTCCCCTGGCTGACCCAGGGGAAGAAAAGTCCTCTGAGAGCCATGTCCACATTGTCAGTGGACAGACGCGTGTGCTTATCTGCCAGCAGACCCCCAGCAGCACTGAAGACAGGTTCCGAGAGAACGCTGGCTGCAGGACATGACAAGATCCCCAAGGCGTACGTGGCGAGCTCAGGCAATTTATCCAGATTGGAAGCCTAAAATGAGCAGGGCTCAAGTTGCACAATAATGGAATCGATGTTTCCTTGCATATACTCATATCTGTGTGTCCTCCTCTTTTTCCTTGTCCAGCTGTTTTGTTTTCGCATGAGTATATGTCCTTGTCACTTTCCCATGTGTTTGTGTTGTGTTGTGAGTTGTTTGTCACCTTTTGGACACCTTTGAGGGTGTTTTCTAGGTGTTTTTCTGTGTTTGTGATTGCCTGCCATTGTTTCCTATGCAGTTCGAGTTCGGTTCGTCGAACGTTCGACGAGCCGAACTCGAACGGGACCTCCGTTCGGCGAACCGACCTCGAGACGAACCGGGACCGGTTCGCTCATCTCTACTCACAACGTTTATACAGCACTCACACCTTTTATACAGCACCCACACCTTTTATACAGCACTCACACCTTCTATACAGTACTCACACCTTGCATATAACACTCTCACCTTGTATACAGAACTCACACCTTCTATAAAGCACTCACACCTTCTATAAAGCACTCACACACTGGACATATACAGCACACATACACTGAACATTGAAGTCACTAATACATTAAATATATGGTGATATATATTAGACATAAACACACTTAGCTCAGATATAAATATTTGCTGCTTAGTTGCCCCTGTAAGCTCAGTGCAGCAGAATTTCCCACCTAACGCCCTCCTCCTGTAAAATGGAGGCAGCAGCCGGACACTAAGGGGTTAATGTATGGCCAATCAGCGCTGGTTTCATTCTCCTCTTCTGTCTCCTCTGCAGTGCTAGAGCCAAGCACACAGGCCTG
Organism: Anomaloglossus baeobatrachus; assembly: GCF_048569485.1. Lineage (NCBI taxonomy): Eukaryota > Metazoa > Chordata > Amphibia > Anura > Aromobatidae > Anomaloglossus > Anomaloglossus baeobatrachus. The sequence goes on along the minus strand of NC_134357.1, from coordinate 210,385,566 downwards.
AGTGGACAGGGCGGGAGGGTCAGAGGTTGAGCACATGGCACTATGCAGCACTGCCATGCGGGCCCCTCCCACATCATTCTGCAATCTGACAGGAGATGTGCAGGAGCCAGAAGCAGGGGGAGATTTCCCCCCAGTGATGTCTGCCGACCGGCGCCCTGTATCACTGCACAGGACGCACAAAGCTACTGCCGGCCATGCAAATGATCAAAGGGAGCCACACGCCACACTCTCTGACTCCGGCTGTCAGCTTGACGGCTGGACTCAGAGAATAGCCGGCTCCCACTACAGAGTTCGGTAACACACAGCCACCGGGGAGACTCCCGGAGCACTGTATCAGGCAGCCTGACAGCGCCCCCCCTGACAGCTGCACCCGGGGCAGATGCCCCACCAGCCTCCCCCCTAGATACACCTCTGCATAATGTCCCACTCTCCTGCACTTTGTAATTTTGCACCCTTTGGTGCCTTTCCTGTGGCACTAAGGGGTGCTTAGCCTTGTATTTAGCCAAAAAAAATTTTTTTTAAAAAAATGACGTGGGGTTCCCCTATTTTTGATAGCCAGCTAGGGTAAAGCAGACGGCTGCAGATTACAGCTGGCAGCTTCACCTTGGCTGGTAATCCAAAACTGAGGGCACCCCACGCTGGTATTTTAAATTAAATAAATAATTACAAAAAAAAAAACACGTGGGGGTCCCCCCAAAATTGGATCACCAGCCAATGTAAAGCGGACAGCAGGGGTCTGATATTCTCAGACTTGGGAGGTCCATGGTTATTGGACTCTCCGCAGCCTAAAAATAGCAGGCCGCAGCCGCCCCAGAAGTGACGCATTCATTAGATGCGCCAATCCTGGTGCTTCACCCCAGCTCATCCCGTTGCCCTGGTGCGGTGGCAAACGGGGTGATATATGGGGTTAATACCAGATGTGTAATGTCACCTGGCATCAAGCCCTGGGGTTCGTGATGTCAGGCGTCTATCAGATACCCGACATTAGCAACCCAGTCAGTAATAAAAAAAAAATAGACGACAAACACATTTTTATTTGCCATAGCACTCCCCAAAACATTCCCTCTTTCACCAATTTATTAGAAACAAAAACAAATCCAGGTCGGGTGTAATTCAAGGGGGTCCCATGACGATCCATACCATAGTCCATGTCCCAGTCAATGAAGAACAGAATGTTCCATATTGGCTGGGAGAGCAATGCATTGACCTGAGTTAACATCAATAGGTCAGCCCAGGTCACTGCAGGGGAGGACAAGTGCTGCTGTCAGGAGGATAGCAAGGCACATTACCTGCGGTGATCGCTGCACTCCTGATAGCAGAGCTGTCACTGAGTTCAATGACCTCCGCCTTTACAACCAAGTATCGCGGGTGCCTGTGACGTCACCGCTAGTCAGTCTCGGGTCGGCAGCGAGAGGAGATGTGACAAGCGGCGGCCATGGAAGACAGTGACAGCGCTGATGTCGGGAGGGCAGGACTTCATCACCGCAGAAAAGGAACTTCACTAACCTCCTGACAGCATTTGTCATCCCCGCGGCTGCTGTTACTGCAGTGTGGGCAGCTGCGGACACTGTACAGTGCGGGCAGCTGTGGACACTGCAGTGTAGGCAGCTGCGGACATATTACAGTGCGGGCAGCTGCTGATACTGCAGTGAGAGCAGCTGCGGACACCGTACAGTGCGAGCAGCTGTGGACACTGCTGAGCGGGCAGCCACAGGCCTGGGGCTGGGGCTGGAGCGGGACACAGACTGCAGCAGCATCCGACGGAAGTCACACGGAAGTGCTTCTGTGTGGCTTTCGGGGATTTTTGCACACGTAGCCAGGATAAACATCGGGTTACTAAGCAAAGCGCTTTGCTTGGTTAACGGATATTTACCCTGGTTACCAGCTTACCGCAGGCTGCCAGCGATGGCTCCCTGCACACACAGCTGTAAAAAGCCACGCTTTTGGTGATCGAACCGTTCTCGAACGTTACTCGAACTGCTGAGCTTTTAACAAAAAGCTCGAGTTCGAGTTCGATCTCGAGCACCCCCCAAAATCACTCCAACATGAAATTGGCGAACCTTGAACTTCGCTCAACTCTAGTCATCACTAGAGATGAGCGAACCGGTCCCGGTTCGGCTCGAGGCCGGTTCGCCGAACGGAGGTCCCGTTCGAGTTCGGCTCGTCGAACGTTCGACGAACCGAACTCGAACTGCATAGGAAACAATGGCAGGCAATCACAAACACAGAAAAACACCTAGAAAACACCCTCAAAGGTGTCCAAAAGGTGACAAACAACTCAAACACATGGGAAAGTGACAAGGACATATACTCATGCGAAAACAAAACAGCTGGACAAGGAAAAAGAGGAGGACACACAGATATAGGCATGGCACGCCCTTCTAAAGTCATGTAAAACACCGCAAGGTGACTCCAAGCGGAGTCTCCCTTTTTTCCAAAAATTGGGCCACACAGACACCCACCCCTTCAGTGGCAGCAGTTGTGCCCCAGTTGTACACTTCACAGCTACATTTGCATCAAGCACATTCAAAAATACGCCATTCTTATCCGTCCCCAGGATGACACCGGGGTAGGTAGCAAAGTCTTTCCTGATCCCAGCTCTGTTCATCTTGGCTTCTTTTAAAAACACAGCAAGCAAGGGTTACTCCAAGCGGAGTCTCCCTTTTTTACAAAAATCGGGCCACACAGACACCCACCCCATCAGTGGCAGCACTTGGGCCCTAGTTGCAAACAGGATGTTTTGATTTGCATCAAGCACATTCAAAAATACGCCATAATTAACCGTCCCCAGCGTGACACCGGGGTAGGTAGATAAAGTCTTTGCTGACCCATGACTTGTTCATCTTGGCTTCTTTTAAAAACAATGTAAGCAAGGGTTACTCCAAGCGGAGTCTCCCTTTTTTCCAAAAATTGGGCCCCACACACACCCACCCCTTCAGTGGCAGCAGTTGTGCCCCAGTTGTACACTTCACAGCTACATTTGCATCAAGCACATTCAAAAATACGCCATTCTTATCCGTCCCCAGGATGACACCGGGGTAGGTAGCAAAGTCTTTCCTGATCCCAGCTCTGTTCATCTTGGCTTCTTTTAAAAACACAGCAAGCAAGGGTTACTCCAAGCGGAGTCTCCCTTTTTTCCAAAAATTGGGCCACACAGACACCCACCCCATCAGTGGCAGCACTTGGGCCCTAGTTGCAAACAGGATGTTTTGATTTGCATCAAGCACATTCAAAAATACGCCATAATTAACCGTCCCCAGCGTGACACCGGGGTAGGTAGATAAAGTCTTTGCTGACCCATGACTTGTTCATCTTGGCTTCTTTTAAAAACAATGTAAGCAAGGGTTACTCCAAGCGGAGTCTCCCTTTTTTCCAAAAATTGGGCCCCACACACACCCACCCCTTCAGTGGCAGCAGTTGTGCCCCAGTTGTACACTTCACAGCTACATTTGCATCAAGCACATTCAAAAATACGCCATTCTTATCCGTCCCCAGGATGACACCGGGGTAGGTAGCAAAGTCTTTCCTGATCCCAGCTCTGTTCATCTTGGCTTCTTTTAAAAACACAGCAAGCAAGGGTTACTCCAAGCGGAGTCTCCCTTTTTTCCAAAAATTGGGCCACACAGACACCCACCCCATCAGTGGCAGCACTTGGGCCCTAGTTGCAAACAGGATGTTTTGATTTGCATCAAGCACATTCAAAAATACGCCATAATTAACCGTCCCCAGCGTGACACCGGGGTAGGTAGATAAAGTCTTTGCTGACCCATGACTTGTTCATCTTGGCTTCTTTTAAAAACAATGTAAGCAAGGGTTACTCCAAGCGGAGTCTCCCTTTTTTCCAAAAATTGGGCCCCACACACACCCACCCCTTCAGTGGCAGCAGTTGTGCCCCAGTTGTACACTTCACAGCTACATTTGCATCAAGCACATTCAAAAATACGCCATTCTTATCCGTCCCCAGGATGACACCGGGGTAGGTAGCAAAGTCTTTCCTGATCCCAGCTCTGTTCATCTTGGCTTCTTTTAAAAACACAGCAAGCAAGGGTTACTCCAAGCGGAGTCTCCCTTTTTTCCAAAAATTGGGCCACACAGACACCCACCCCATCAGTGGCAGCACTTGGGCCCTAGTTGCAAACAGGATGTTTTGATTTGCATCAAGCACATTCAAAAATACGCCATAATTAACCGTCCCCAGCGTGACACCGGGGTAGGTAGATAAAGTCTTTGCTGACCCATGACTTGTTCATCTTGGCTTCTTTTAAAAACAATGTAAGCAAGGGTTACTCCAAGCGGAGTCTCCCTTTTTTCCAAAAATTGGGCCCCACACACACCCACCCCTTCAGTGGCAGCAGTTGTGCCCCAGTTGTACACTTCACAGCTACATTTGCATCAAGCACATTCAAAAATACGCCATTCTTATCCGTCCCCAGGATGACACCGGGGTAGGTAGCAAAGTCTTTCCTGATCCCAGCTCTGTTCATCTTGGCTTCTTTTAAAAACACAGCAAGCAAGGGTTACTCCAAGCGGAGTCTCCCTTTTTTCCAAAAATTGGGCCACACAGACACCCACCCCATCAGTGGCAGCACTTGGGCCCTAGTTGCAAACAGGATGTTTTGATTTGCATCAAGCACATTCAAAAATACGCCATAATTAACCGTCCCCAGCGTGACACCGGGGTAGGTAGATAAAGTCTTTGCTGACCCATGACTTGTTCATCTTGGCTTCTTTTAAAAACAATGTAAGCAAGGGTTACTCCAAGCGGAGTCTCCCTTTTTTCCAAAAATTGGGCCCCACACACACCCACCCCTTCAGTGGCAGCAGTTGTGCCCCAGTTGTACACTTCACAGCTACATTTGCATCAAGCACATTCAAAAATACGCCATTCTTATCCGTCCCCAGGATGACACCGGGGTAGGTAGCAAAGTCTTTCCTGATCCCAGCTCTGTTCATCTTGGCTTCTTTTAAAAACACAGCAAGCAAGGGTTACTCCAAGCGGAGTCTCCCTTTTTTCCAAAAATTGGGCCACACAGACACCCACCCCATCAGTGGCAGCACTTGGGCCCTAGTTGCAAACAGGATGTTTTGATTTGCATCAAGCACATTCAAAAATACGCCATAATTAACCGTCCCCAGCATGACACCGGGGTAGGTAGATAAAGTCTTTGCTGACCCATGACTTGTTCATCTTGGCTTCTTTTAAAAACAATGTAAGCAAGGGTTACTCCAAGCGGAGTCTCCCTTTTTTCCAAAAATTGGGCCCCACACACACCCACCCCTTCAGTGGCAGCAGTTGTGCCCCAGTTGTACACTTCACAGCTACATTTGCATCAAGCACATTCAAAAATACGCCATTCTTATCCGTCCCCAGGATGACACCGGGGTAGGTAGCAAAGTCTTTCCTGATCCCAGCTCTGTTCATCTTGGCTTCTTTTAAAAACACAGCAAGCAAGGGTTACTCCAAGCGGAGTCTCCCTTTTTTCCAAAAATTGGGCCACACAGACACCCACCCCATCAGTGGCAGCACTTGGGCCCTAGTTGCAAACAGGATGTTTTGATTTGCATCAAGCACATTCAAAAATACGCCATAATTAACCGTCCCCAGCGTGACACCGGGGTAGGTAGATAAAGTCTTTGCTGACCCATGACTTGTTCATCTTGGCTTCTTTTAAAAACAATGTAAGCAAGGGTTACTCCAAGCGGAGTCTCCCTTTTTTCCAAAAATTGGGCCCCACACACACCCACCCCTTCAGTGGCAGCAGTTGTGCCCCAGTTGTACACTTCACAGCTACATTTGCATCAAGCACATTCAAAAATACGCCATTCTTATCCGTCCCCAGGATGACACCGGGGTAGGTAGCAAAGTCTTTCCTGATCCCAGCTCTGTTCATCTTGGCTTCTTTTAAAAACACAGCAAGCAAGGGTTACTCCAAGCGGAGTCTCCCTTTTTTCCAAAAATTGGGCCACACAGACACCCACCCCATCAGTGGCAGCACTTGGGCCCTAGTTGCAAACAGGATGTTTTGATTTGCATCAAGCACATTCAAAAATACGCCATAATTAACCGTCCCCAGCGTGACACCGGGGTAGGTAGATAAAGTCTTTGCTGACCCATGACTTGTTCATCTTGGCTTCTTTTAAAAACAATGTAAGCAAGGGTTACTCCAAGCGGAGTCTCCCTTTTTTCCAAAAATTGGGCCCCACACACACCCACCCCTTCAGTGGCAGCAGTTGTGCCCCAGTTGTACACTTCACAGCTACATTTGCATCAAGCACATTCAAAAATACGCCATTCTTATCCGTCCCCAGGATGACACCGGGGTAGGTAGCAAAGTCTTTCCTGATCCCAGCTCTGTTCATCTTGGCTTCTTTTAAAAACACAGCAAGCAAGGGTTACTCCAAGCGGAGTCTCCCTTTTTTCCAAAAATTGGGCCACACAGACACCCACCCCATCAGTGGCAGCACTTGGGCCCTAGTTGCAAACAGGATGTTTTGATTTGCATCAAGCACATTCAAAAATACGCCATAATTAACCGTCCCCAGCGTGACACCGGGGTAGGTAGATAAAGTCTTTGCTGACCCATGACTTGTTCATCTTGGCTTCTTTTAAAAACAATGTAAGCAAGGGTTACTCCAAGCGGAGTCTCCCTTTTTTCCAAAAATTGGGCCCCACACACACCCACCCCTTCAGTGGCAGCAGTTGTGCCCCAGTTGTACACTTCACAGCTACATTTGCATCAAGCACATTCAAAAATACGCCATTCTTATCCGTCCCCAGGATGACACCGGGGTAGGTAGCAAAGTCTTTCCTGATCCCAGCTCTGTTCATCTTGGCTTCTTTTAAAAACACAGCAAGCAAGGGTTACTCCAAGCGGAGTCTCCCTTTTTTCCAAAAATTGGGCCACACAGACACCCACCCCATCAGTGGCAGCACTTGGGCCCTAGTTGCAAACAGGATGTTTTGATTTGCATCAAGCACATTCAAAAATACGCCATAATTAACCGTCCCCAGCGTGACACCGGGGTAGGTAGATAAAGTCTTTGCTGACCCATGACTTGTTCATCTTGGCTTCTTTTAAAAACAATGTAAGCAAGGGTTGCTCCAAGCGGAGTCTCCCTTTTTTTCCAAAAATTGTGCCCCACACACACCCACCCATTCAGTGGCAGAACTTGTGCCCTAGTTGTACACTTCACAGCTAGATTTGCATCAAGCACATTCCAAATCCACAAGCATTTACTCTACCCAGGATGACACAGGGGTTGTAAATTCCTTCTGGATCCATGACTTGTTCATTTTGATGAACGTCAGTCTGTCCACATTGTCACTGGACAGACGCGTGCGCTTATCTGTCAGCACACACCCAGCAGCACTGAAGACACGTTCAGAGACAACGCTGGCAGCTGGACACGACAAAATCTCCAAGGCGTAACTGGAGAGCTCTGGCCATTTTTCTAGGTTTGAAGCCCAAAAGGAGCAAGGCTCCAGTTGCACAGTCATGGCATCGATGTTCATTTGGAGATACTCCTGTATCATCCTCTCCAGCCGTTGACTATGTGTCAGACTTGTTGTCTCTGGTGGCCTTGCAAAGGAGGGTCTAAAAAAATTCTGAAAAGATTCCATAAAATTGCTGTTACCAGCACCAGATACGGTCCTACTGGTACGGGTAGACTGTTGAAGATGACGAGACCGTCCCATGTTTGTCAAGTTACAACTGGGAGATTCCCTCCCTGCACCTGCACGGTTGTTTGGTGGAAAAGCCGAGCTAAGATCGAGTAACAGCTTCTGCTGATACTCCTGCATACGTGCGTCCCTTTCTATGGCTGGAATTATGTCACAAAATTTGGACTTGTACCGGGGATCTAATAGTGTGGCAATCCAGTAGTCATCATCACTTCTAACTTTGACAATACGACTGTCATGTTGGAGGTAGTGCAACAAAAAGGCACTCATGTGTCTTGCGCAGCCATGCGGACCAAGTCCACGCTGTGTTTGTGGCATAGAGGTGCTACCCGTTTTTTCTTCCTCTGACATCTCCCCCCAACCTCTTTCAACTGAAATTTGACCAAGGTCTCCCTCATCCGCTGAGTCTTCCATGTCCATGGACAGTTCATCCTCCATTTCTTCATGTTCTCCTGCACCTTGCTCAACATTTCGCCTGCTACTATGCGCCCTTGTCGATCCCTGTCCCCCATGGTCCCATGCCTGCTGCGTTGGTGATGATGAACGTCTGGACCTTGGTGATGTTGTTGTCCCTTGCGCATATGAATCCTCCTGTAGTTCCTCCCCTTCATGTTGTCCCACCCCCTGACTCCGAATAGTGTTTAGCGTGTGCTCCAGCATGTAAATGACTGGAATCGTCATGCTGATAATGGCATTGTCAGAGCTAAACATATTCGTCGCCATGTCGAAACTGTGCAGAAGGGTGCATAGGTCCTTGATCTGAGACCACTCCATCAGGGTGATCTGCCCCACCTCTGCATCTCGTTGGCCCAGGCTATACGTCATGACGTATTGCACCAGGGCTCTGCGGTGCTGCCACAGTCGCTGTAACATGTGGAGAGTTGAATTCCAGCGTGTCGCCACATCGCATTTCAGGCGATGAACCGGCAGGCCGAAAGACTTCTGGAGCGATGCAAGTCGCTCTGCTGTGGCGCTTGAACGGCGGAAGTGAGCAGACAGTTTTCGTGCCCTGTTCAGAAGGCCATCTAGGCCGGGATAGTGTGTTAAAAATTGCTGGACGACAAGGTTCAACACGTGAGCCATACAAGGTACGTGTGTCACCTTGCCCAGGCGAAGGGCCGCACCCAGGTTTGCAGCATTGTCGCACACGGCCTTACCAGGCTGCAGGTTGAGTGGAGACAACCATTTATTAAACTCGGACCGCAGAGCTGACCACAACTCCTCAGCTGTGTGACTCTTATTCCCAAGACATGTCAAGCTAAAGACCGCCTGATGCCGTTGCGCTCTGCTGCCAGCATAGTAATGAGGGGTGCGTGATTCCTTCTGCGCAGTGAGAACGCTGGTGGCCTGACCAGGCAGGCTTGGGGCGGAGGTGGAGGACCCAGATGAGGTGGAGGATGCAGAAGCAGTGGCGGAACTTGGACAGACAGAGGATTGACACAAGTCGTGGGGACGGCAAGACTTGTGCAGCAGACCCTTCACCATCTATCACCATAGTTACCCAGTGCCCAGTCAGCGACATGTAACGTCCCTGTCCATGCTTACTGGTCCAAGTATCGGTGGTGAAATGCACCCGTTCACACACAGAGTTTCTCAAGGAAGCGGTGATGTTGTGTGCGACATGCTGGTGTAGCGCGGGCACACCTTTCTTAGAGAAGTAGTGGCGACTAGGCATCTGGTACTGGGGCACAGCGACAGACATAAGGTCTCTAAAATCCTGTGTGTCCACTAGGCGGAAAGGCAGCATTTCGGTAGCCAACAGCTTACAGAGGGATAGAGTCAACCTCTTAGCTTTGTCATGGGTCGCAGGAAGTGGCCTTTTATTTGACCACATCTGAGGGACAGAGATCTGGCTGCTGTGTGTAGACGGTGTTGAGTAGGGTGTCCCTGGAAAAATGCAGGTTTGTGAGGAAAGTGCAGGCGGAGACATGATGTTGCCTTCATCCAACGTTGGTGCTATCGATGTCTGAGAGAGCTGTACACAATCACTTGTTTCCCCTTCCAAACCAACTGACGACCTACCAAGCAAACTGCCTGTTGCGGTTACAGTGGTGGAAGTTGTGCGTGGAAAAACAGGTGTGACAGCTGTCCCCACAGTCCTAGAAGATGAAGAGCGCGCGGATGCACTGGAAGGGGCAGGCGATGGATGGTTCGCTCCGCTAGGCCGCATTGCAGCACGGTGAGCTTCCCACCGGGACCTATGATATTTATTCATGTGACGATTCATGGAAGAAGTTGTCAAACTGCTGAGGTTTTGACCTCTACTAAGAGAATCATGACAAAGTTTACAGATCACATAATTTGGGCGATCTTTTTCTATGTCAAAAAAGGACCAGGCTAGGCAAGGCTTAGAGGCCATGCGACCTGTTGATCCACCCCGAATAATGCTCATAGGCAGAGTGGTGGCTGAGGATGCAGTTGTAGACGTGCTACCAGTGCTCCGACTCTGTCCAGGAAGGCGCAAGGTAACTTCATCGTCGGTTGCATCCTCCTCCACCGCCTCTGTTGACCTCCTCGAGTGTCTGACTGTGGGTTGACAGAAGGTGGGATCTAGAACTTCATCATCAATTGTTGTGTTTGCACTCCCCTCCCCCTCAGACCGAGCCTCTTCTTGCCCTGACCGAATATTTAAGTTGTCATCCCAATCGGGTATCTGCGTCTCATCTTCATCAGTATGTTCCTCATTGTCTATAACCACAGGTGTTACCGTTTGTGACAAAGGGTCAACATTATGCTCAGAAACTTGGTCCTCACGGCCTGAATCAGAGTCACAAAGGTTCTGGGCATCACTGCAGACCATTTCCTGTTCTGTACTCACTGTAGCTTGGGAGCAGACCTCTGATTCCCAGGCTATAGTGTGACTGAACAGCTCTGCAGACTCAGCCATCTCAGTTCCACCATACTGTGCAGGGCTGATGGAGACTTCAGAGCTGGGAGAAAGCAAGTTTGATTGGGATGACAACTCAGAGGACTGGTGTTTTTTGGATGCGGTACTTGAAGTGGCTGAGAGGGCACTTGTTGGACCACTTGAGATCCATTCAAGCATTTTCCTTTTTTGCCCATCATTTACCTTTGTTCCTGTTGTTCGTGTTCGTAAAAAAGGGAGCACATCAGATTGTCCACGGTAAGTAGTAGACATCTTACTTTTGCTGGTAGATGGTCTATCTTCAGCAGATGATAATGGAGCTTTGCCACCTTCCCCACGGACAAACCCTTTTTTTCCTTTTCCACCACGCCTCTTCCCCTTTCCACCATCATCTGTCATTTTGCCACTCATGTTGATTGCGACAAGATTGTGGACTGAAAATGTGGTAGTAAAAATTGAGAGGTGGTGTAGATTGCAGTGGTGGTCTAGCTTTATTAACAGCAGAATAATAAAGAATAAATATCCCTGACAATGCAACTACGGCCCTTAAACTGGCAGCAAAAATTGCTAGTATAATGGCTTAGTTATAATGAGTTGGAGTGTGCAATGCAGGCAGACGCGCTCTGCAAATGTCTTTGCACTAGTGGGACTATAGCAAAGTCCAATAGCCACAGATAGGATGCCACTAGGTACACTGAGTGTTTGCTAGTATAATGGCTTAGTTATAATGAGTTGGAGTGTGCAATGCAGGCAGATGCGCTCTGCAAATGTCTTTGCACTAGTGGGGCTATAGCAAAGTCCAATAGCCACAGATAGGATGCCACTAGGTACACTGAGTGTTTGCTAGTATAATGGCTTAGTTATCATGAGTTGGAGTGTGCAATGCATGCAGACGCGCTCTGCAAATGTCTTTGCACTAGTGGGACTATAGCAAAGTCCAATAGCCACGTATAGGATGCCACTAGGTACACTGAGTGTTTGCTAGTATAATGGCCTAGTTATAATGAGTTGGAGTGTGCAATGCAGGCAGACGCGCTCTGCAAATGTCTTTGCACTAGTGGGACTATAGCAAAGTCAAATAGCCACAGATAGGATGCCACTAGGTACACTGAGTGTTTGCTAGTATAATGGCTTAGTTATAATGAGTTGGAGTGTGCAATGCAGGCAGACGTGCTCTGCAAATGTCTTTGCACTAGTGGGACTATAGCAAAGTCCAATAGCCACAGATAGGATGCCACTAGGTACACTGAGTGTTTGCTAGTATAATGGCTTAGTTATGAGTTGGAGTGTGCAATGCAGGCAGATGCGCTCTGCAAATGTCTTTGCACTAGTGGGACTATAGCAAAGTCCAATAGCCACGTATAGGATGCCACTAGGTACACTGAGTGTTTGCTAGTATAATGGCTTAGTTATAATGAGTTGGAGTGTGCAATGCAGGCAGACGCGCTCTGCAAATGTCTTTGCACTAGTGGGACTATAGCAAAGTCCAATAGCCACGTATAGGATGCCACTAGGTACACTGAGTGTTTGCTAGTATAATGGCTTAGTTATGAGTTGGAGTGTGCAATGCAGGCAGATGCGCTCTGCAAATGTCTTTGCACTAGTGGGACTATAGCAAAGTCCAATAGCCACGTATAGGATGCCACTAGGTACACTGAGTGTTTGCTAGTCTAATGGCTTAGTTATAATGAGTTGGAGTGTGCAATGCAGGCAGACGCGCTCTGCAAATGTCTTTGCACTAGTGGGACTATAGCAAAGTCCAATAGCCACAGATAGGATGCCACTAGGTACACTGAGTGTTTGCTAGTATAATGGCTTAGTTATCATGAGTTGGAGTGTGCAATGCAGGCAGACGCGCTCTGCAAATGTCTTTGCACTAGTGGGACTATAGCAAAGTCCAATAGCCACAGATAGGATGCCACTAGGTACACTGAGTGTTTGCTAGTATAATGGCTTAGTTATAATGAGTTGGAGTGTGCAATGCAGGCAGACGTGCTCTGCAAATGTCTTTGCACTAGTGGGACTATAGCAAAGTCCAATAGCCACAGATAGGATGCCACTAGGTACACTGAGTGTTTGCTAGTATAATGGCTTAGTTATGAGTTGGAGTGTGCAATGCAGGCAGATGCGCTCTGCAAATGTCTTTGCACTAGTGGGACTATAGCAAAGTCCAATAGCCACGTATAGGATGCCACTAGGTACACTGAGTGTTTGCTAGTATAATGGCTTAGTTATAATGAGTTGGAGTGTGCAATGCAGGCAGACGCGCTCTGCAAATGTCTTTGCACTAGTGGGACTATAGCAAAGTCCAATAGCCACGTATAGGATGCCACTAGGTACACTGAGTGTTTGCTAGTTGTGAGGTAGCGACCACCAATGTGGTAAATGGTCGCTATGTGTCGCAATGGAGAAGGTCCCTGCGATATTAAAGTGAAGAAGTTGCTATGGGACTTGTAGTTCCACAAAGGCTTGGTTCTGAATATAAGGGTCAGGTTCCCTTTAACAAGGCCAGTATGCTGTGCAGGTCTGAAAACACAAACCTCCACCTGTGGGTGTGTCCAGGCTGATTTAGGAGACTGTCAGTGTGTGTGGAGCAGCCCTGCATGATGAGCAGCCTCAGGCAGGTAAAGAGGCTGCTATTCTCAGAGAGGTTGGAGCCTCTGGAAGGAACCTGCCCAAGGAAGCGTGGGTTGCCTTCAACCTTCTGGAACTGAGTGTGTGGAGGCTGAGGGAGCTCCACTCTGACACTTGTAGTGTCCAAACCTGAGCGGGCGGTCCGCTACATAGACTGACCAGAAATCCGTGTCTCATGGGGAGACAGCCATACCTTTACTATGGACATTAAATGGACTTGAAGCCCACGGTATGTGAAGGTGTTTTGTTTAACTTTTCCTTTAAGCCAGGAGAGGCTTCATTGTGTTTTGGATGGGCAGTTTATGTTGTACTAATAAACTGCTGCATTTTTGAGAGAGACTGTGTTGCCTGTGTATGCCTAAGCTACCCTGCATCGCTGCAAGCGAGTAAAACCCCCAGGTTGCGGTAAGCAACGTTCACATATGGTGTCTCGAATGCGGGCATGCGGTCTGGTTGCTAGGGGCAACGCAGCCTGGTTGCTAAGGGCAACTGCCTAGGACGTATTGCTGTGGATCGGCGGGTCCACGAAAATCGTGTCGGCGCACTCAAGCAGCTGGCGGTGGATCGGCGGGTCCACGAACAGGGACAGCGTGCTCCAGCTCCTGGCGGTGAATCAGTGGGTCTGCAGGGTTCTGTGCTACAGTGGCGAGAGACCAGTGACTGGAGGTTCCAGGCCAACCCGGAATTGCGGGGCCCTGTTTGGTGAGCAGTGATACACCACAGGCTGGAGATCCTGGTTGTACGGGCGGTACAACCTGGAAAGGTTAGTGGTTCTCTAACCCCCTCCCCCCTCTTTAGACCACCGGGTATTACCCATTGGAGCGCCCCTGCTGTTTGTTTTCTTGTTTCAGCATGGAGGGTGCACAAATGGATGCTATGGAGGAGCTGTACCAGTTCCTTGTGCGTGGACAGCAGGAGCCGTCAGTGCGGACCGATGTGGCAGCAGTGGACCAGTTGATAAACTCCCTTCTGGGGCCAGTACGAACACAGGGTGCCCAGCAAGATAAAGGGGAACTGTGTGAACTGGGGTCTAAAGACACTGCAAGGAAGCCACAGAAACCCCAAAAGGGGGTGGAATCCCATGAAGGGGTGGTTGCCCAAAAGGGGATGGAGCATCCCATAGACAAGGGTGCAGTGGCGCAGATGGACAGTAGTCAAGCACAAAGGTGTTCATGCTGCAAGTGTCCTGTCTGCAGTATAGACCACCCATCTGACGAGAAGCCACGTCTGTGTACCGTGGAAGTGGATGGGGAATCTGTAACTGGACTTGTAGACTCAAGGAGTTTGGTGACCCTGGTGAGGGCCACCTCTGATGTCTACCTGATTCCTGGAAAGAAGTTCCACGCCAACTGCACCCACAATAATGATAAAGAATACCCAATGACCAGTGTGGTCATTAAGACAAAAACGGACATTGGTTCTCATGATGTTGGTGTAGTTTCAGATTTACAGCACCCAATTATTATCGGTTGGGACTCTAAATTATTTGTGGACTTGTGGAAGCAGGGGGAAGTGTCCGGGTGCTTTTGTAAGAGCTGTAACAGTCCAAAGGAAGTTCCACCACAGCGGGAGGTTAAAAAGAGTCCTTATGGGGTGGTTATGTGTGGTAAGGTGAAGATAGCACCCCCTAAAGGTGACTGTTCTAAGTTAGTGGGGAGCAAAGAAAAAGGTGGACATGCCCAACTTAGTGACATGATGGGTAAGAAAATAAATGACAATATGACCGTTAGTGACGGAGGAGCTCCAGAAAAGGGAGCCAACACCTGGTTAGGTGGGAACATGTTAGTCCAGGACACCAGGGCGAGTGACGATGACTCCAGTAAATACACTAACTCTACTAAAGTGACAAACGAGTACAGTGACGTACTGATGAGCGAACAGGGGAAAACCTCCTCCCGTCGCCGAAGGCGCAACAGGCGTAGAGAGGCGGAGCGAGCTACAACCTCTGAAAATATGGTCCAGGTAGAGACAGTGTCATGTATTTCTGCCAAAAGGGTGGATTCCCTTCCAGAATCTGAGTGTGCAGAGAAGGTTGAGAAAGGCACGTTGCCAATAGCAACCGCTAATGTAGTGTTGGACAGCAAAATCATGCAAAAGAAAGATGAGTCTGAGCTGGAACTGACACATTGTAACGGCAGAAATCAGCAGGGTGAAAGTGCAGAAAAGGAGCCGACCAAAACAGTAGTGGTGATGTCCCCTATGATTTCCTGGTGTGAGGCTGATGGTCTGTTGAGTGAAAACCCTATAGGAGAAGAAATCCTGGAGGCTGTTGGTGGAGGAAAAATCCACAAAGGTCATGGTGAGCAGACCAGTGATTCAACCAGTGCTGGCGTGAACAATAGTGCAAACGGCACAAAAGCTGTTGTAGACCCCAGAGAATCTGAGGTTGAAGGTATGGAGTGCAAGAAAGCCTCTGAAGTTGCAGAGAATCAAGAGTCCCAAGAGATGGCTGAAGCTGCAGAAATTGAGAGAACCCTTAAAGTAGGGAAATTTAGCCCAGAAGTCCCATCAGCAGCTGAGAGCTTAACTGAACTTACTGGTAAGACCAAGATGGAGGCCATAAAGATGGACTTGGTACAGAAGATTGAGAATCTTGAGTCCAAAGATGAGGAAAAATTCAAAGGCTCTGAGGCTATGGAAAAACCTGAGGAGAATGCAACTCCAAAGGTGGAGCCTGTGATAAGAAAAGAGGATGGATATAGAAGACCCAAGGAACGGTCCGATGCCCTTACAGCTAAAGAAATTCGGCCAGTTTTTACGTGCATGGTAGAAGTCCCTGCAGACTTGAGAAAAGCCTGTGCCAGTGAGGCGGTACATGAAAAATTCAAGACTGCCGTAGGAGCCTATAAAGTGTACTTTGCCCCAGAGGCTTGTCGGTTGGTGGTGTGCTCTGTAAGTGATGTCACAAAGAAGCGGGTGGCTATCCTGAGTGGCATGCACCTACAGTGTCTTCGCACGAAGTGGCTCATCTCTACAAAGATGGAAGAAGACACCAGACGATTGGAGCATATGAAGCGGCTCACCGCAGCGTTTCAGGAAGTGGTGGTTGTGAAGAAACCATTAATTGGGCTTGCAATAAGAGCGCTGAGAAGTAACATTCAGCAAGCCAGGAAGGTTCCAGGTATTACAGCTATTGAAGTGGAAAAAAACAGTAGAACATTCCGAATCTATGGGAAAACTGCAGAAGCAGTCAAGACAGCTCGAAGGTTGTTGGAGTTTGTGGAAGAGGTCACACAAGTACCCAGAGAACTGGTTAAGAAACTGATTGGAAGAAATGGAAGAGTCATGCAGGAGATGGTTGACAAGTCCGGTGTGACGAGAGTAAGAATTAATATTCATAATGAAGCCAAGATACTCTGTGAAGTCGGTATGGTTCCATGTGTCATTGTGGGAACAAAGGAGTGTGTTGGAAATGTAAGAATCCTCCTAGAGTACCGCCTGGGTTACCTGGAAGAACTAAGGCAGTTGACCCTAAAAAGGCAGAATATTGCAGAACAACTCCATCAAGTTGGTATGAGGTGGAGACAGCTTTCAGGCTGGGGCCAGGAGAAGGGTTGCCCACCTGATAAAGGTGTTGCCTCAGTTGGCACAGAAAGTAGGTCCTATAAAGAAAGGAACCAAGGTCATGGAAGACCTAACTACACTTTGGGCTATAGCATAAACTCTGAATGGTCCAAGCCCTCTACTCTAAACTCCAAAGGAATGGATGAAGGGAGTAATATATCTACAGTGAAGGATGGTCTTGAGAAAACACGCCAACAGAGCGATGACGACCGAAGACGCAATGGAAGAACAAGCCATAGTAAATCTGCAAAAAGAGAATGCAGACGGTCTAGATATAGCAGATCATCTATCAGCTCAGTGCTGAGGTGCCCAGACAGTAGCCTCTCTAGTGGATTAGATAGCTCAGAGTCGGACCAGACAGTAGTTTCGACTGGAAGAGAGTTTCGCTACTACACTAGCCGTTGGAGACAGTCATGGAGAGAGAGGTCTGACCGGGGGGCGTATCTGAGAAGGGGGTTGACTGAGACGAGTCTGGTGACAATGACCGACTTTATGTCAGGAGCTGAAAATCAAGTTTGTCAAAGAGGGCCCTCTCAACTGGTAGGACAAGGTGACACTGATGCCCTGTCTCGGGGCCCCTTTGGGTGTCAAGTGTTCAACCCTACGAGTTTGAACAGAGGGGGGGATATGTGAGGTAGCGACCACCAATGTGGTAAATGGTCGCTATGTGTCGCAATGGAGAAGGTCCCTGCGATATTAAAGTGAAGAAGTTGCTATGGGACTTGTAGTTCCACAAAGGCTTGGTTCTGAATATAAGGGTCAGGTTCCCTTTAACAAGGCCAGTATGCTGTGCAGGTCTGAAAACACAAACCTCCACCTGTGGGTGTGTCCAGGCTGATTTAGGAGACTGTCAGTGTGTGTGGAGCAGCCCTGCATGATGAGCAGCCTCAGGCAGGTAAAGAGGCTGCTATTCTCAGAGAGGTTGGAGCCTCTGGAAGGAACCTGCCCAAGGAAGCGTGGGTTGCCTTTAACCTTCTGGAACTGAGTGTGTGGAGGCTGAGGGAGCTCCACTCTGACACTTGTAGTGTCCAAACCTGAGCGGGCGGTCCGCTACATAGACTGACCAGAAATCCGTGTCTCATGGGGAGACAGCCATACCTTTACTATGGACATTAAATGGACTTGAAGCCCACGGTATGTGAAGGTGTTTTGTTTAACTTTTCCTTTAAGCCAGGAGAGGCTTCATTGTGTTTTGGATGGGCAGTTTATGTTGTACTAATAAACTGCTGCATTTTTGAGAGAGACTGTGTTGCCTGTGTATGCCTAAGCTACCCTGCATCGCTGCAAGCGAGTAAAACCCCCAGGTTGCGGTAAGCAACGTTCACATAGTATAATGGCTTAGTTATGAGTTGGAGTGTGCAATGCAGGCAGATGCGCTCTGCAAATGTCTTTGCACTAGTGGGACTATAGAAAAGTCCAATAGCCACGTATAGGATGCCACTAGGTACACTGAGTGTTTGCTAGTCTAATGGCTTAGTTATAATGAGTTGGAGTGTGCAATGCAGGCAGATGCGCTCTGCAAATGTCTTTGCACTAGTGGGACTATAGCAAAGTCCAATAGCCACAGATAGGATGCCACTAGGTACACTGAGTGTTTGCTAGTATAATGGCTTAGTTATAATGAGTTGGAGTATGCAGAGGACACGAGGGTACAGTGCCAGGATTTTGGGGCTCTGGGTAGAGGAATGGAAGCCTGCCTTTCTATCCCTCCTAATAGGGAAATGCAGGGAGGAAATCCCTGACCTTGGCTACACAGACGCTGGCGCTGTTTTCAGGACCTGTCACCTTAACTCTGACCCTGCCGGTTTGAGCCCTTAAAAGGACTGCTAGAAAGTGCTATCCCTATGCTGTCCAGCGCTGTGTATGGAGCGCATACAGCTGTATCGGCGATAGGACTCAGGAGGACGGAGCTGCGACAGTGATGTCTGACACCAAAGACGCAGAAGAGATAATGGCGTCCTGGAGGAAAATGTCCGTTTTTATAATGCAGGGACATGTGACATGGACATCCTATCACACATGCCGTTGCTTCTCTGGCTAAAAGTCCACTTAGCTGTGTGTGTGTCTGGGATTGGCTGACATGCTGGCCCGCCCCACAAGACGCGCGCGCTTAGGGAAGGAAGACAAGAAAAAAAAAAAAAATGGCCATTATACAAACAGCAGTGATCTGAAGGCTCTGTTCCCGCACAGTATACACTGAAATGTCATAATAGTGTGATTCACAGAGTGACTTACACTATTACAGCAGAAACCAAGCTAGGATTTAGCTGGTTTTTTGCTGCTAGAACCGTTCTCGAACGTTTCTAGAACTATCGAGCTTTTGCAAAAAAGCTCGAGTTCTAGTTCGATCTAGAACATGCCCCAAAATCACTCGAGCCTAGAACTGGAGAACCACGAACCACGAACCGCGCTCAACTCTAGTCATCACTGCGCGCCTACAGTGAGGTCAGAGCAAGCAATAGCAGTGGATGTGCTGATGAGACTGGAGCAGCGGGGGAATGAGAAGAAGTGAGTATGTATTTCATGACTGTGACCAGACGACCATGGGGGCTGTATACTACATGAAGGTGCCTAATGCTATCTGGGTCTGCACTGTGGTATATCCTTGCTGTATACTACATGGAGGTGCCTAATGCTATCTGGGTCTGCACTGTGCTATATACGGGCTGTATACTACATGAGGGTGCCTAATGCAATCTGGGTCTGCACTGTGGTATATAGGGGCTGTGCACTACATGAAAGTTCCTAATGCTATCTGGGTCTATACTGTGCTATATAGGCTGTATACTACATGAAGGTACCTAATTCTATCTGGGTCTGCACTGTGTTATATAGGGGCTGTCCACTACATGAGGGTGCCTAATGCTATCTGGGTTTGTACTGTGCTATATGGGGCTGTATACTACATGAAGGTGAATAATGCTATCTGGGTCTGTACTGTGCTATATGGGGCTGTATACTACATAAATGTGCCTAATGCAATCTGGGTCTGCACTGTGCTATATAGGGGCTGTATACTACATGAGGGTGCGTACTGCTATATGGGTCTGCATTGTGCTATATGGGGACTGCTTAAAGTTATATGGGGGTTGTATAGTGCCATAAGGGGGCTGCATAATGCCATATGGGGGCTGCATAATGCCATATTGGGGATGCATAGTGCAATATGGGGGCTGCATAATGCTACATGGGTCTACATAGAACTATATGGAGGACTATGGGGGCTTCATAACACTATATGGAGGAATATGGGGGCTGCATACTACTATACCCCAGGAGTTGTATGTCCCCTCTACCCCGGTGCTGTATACCCCCTCAGAGCTGTCTGTCCCCCACCTCAGTGCTGTATACCCCCCACAGCTCTATGTCCCACCCACCCCAGAGCTGTATACCCCCAGAGCTGCATGTAACCCCCCACCTCAGAGCTGTTTATCTTCCCACCCCAGAGCCACTGCCCCCTTCTAGAGCTGTATGCCTCCCATTGCTGTATACCTCTTTCCTCAGTAATATGTATGTCCCCTAGTAATGTGTGAGTCCTCAGTTCAGGCTACTGAGCATGCTCCTACACTTAGTGCGAAAAGCCTCTTTGTACAGGTACTTGGACATCGTGCCATGTCTACGTTCTGTGTTGTGCCTACTGAGCATGCTCGGGCAGATAATCTGATTTCTGAGACTGTTGGTCAGGCTACTGAGCATGCTCAGGCACTTAGCGCATCAGAGGCTAGGTCCGGTAAGGACCTCATTGGGCATGTCCGTGAGGTGGCAGGCTCTGATAGGCCGACACACATCAGGTGTCCTGATGATTGGCCACTCCACACTGGCTCGGGGACGCCCGCCCCTATGACACGGCACCCCACCTTTGGTCGTCAGATGATGACTGGTTAGGTGTTTGGGGCGTGGCAGCCATGAGGTCATTAGTGACGTGGCGGTTCCGGATAGGCCGCTGGTCGCTGATGACATGGCACTCCGCTATTGGACACTGGAGGTGCCATTGTGGTCCACCCTGAGTTTGGGGTGGAGCCAGGTTATAAAAGGGGCTGGAGACAAAATGGAGGTGCGCAGTCTTCACATTTGCTCAGACAATGCACACCTCCATGTTAAAGCCTCATTGCGGCATAAGCTATAGATTGGAAGTGGTAGGCAGGGTTTGGCGTCTGGTGCTTGTCACGCCAAGACACCTGTGGCTCAGCACATTGGGGTCAGGCGCCGGGCTCCCACCTCCTACCATCCAGTCCTGCTAGTGCAGCCCACTGGAGTCATTTCCGCCACCTGTCATCCTCATATCGGCTTCCCAGTCAATGCTACCGGTATGACCACGTGGCCTGACGTGTCCTGTACACACATGGCCAGTTGAGAGCCCTGGTGGCCAGAAACATTAATCGGGGGACCACTTGGTCTGATGTGTGGGTACACACGTGGCCAACATGTCGCTTTCGCGGCGGTCTCCCGGTCAATGCTACCTGGTCACCACCCGGTCTGACGTGTTCCCTGCACACGTGGTCGGTGTAGCGCCAAAGGTACACCGAAACGCTAACTGGGTTGTCGTCTGGTCTGACATGTCCCTACACACGTGACTGGTTCCCAGGTCTCCTGTGCAATCAACAGGGAAGTCCTGGGCTGGGTTAAGTGGACCCTGTGACGCTAACAGAGTTCACAGTCTCCTGATCCAATTGTTAAGCGGGCTTTACACGTTGCTACATTGCTAGCAATTGCTAGCGATGTCCAGCACGATAGCACCCACCCCCGTCGCACATGCGATATCTGGTGATCGCTGCCATAGCAAACATTATCGCTACAGCAGCTTCACACGCACATACCTGGTTGGCGACGTCGCTGTGACTGCTGAACAATCCCTCCCTCAAGGGGGAGGTGCGTTCGGCGTCACAGTGACGTCACCGGGACATCACTAATCGGCCGGCCAATAGAAGCGGAGGGGCGGAGATGAACGGGACATAACATCCCGCCCACCTTCCTCCTTCCGCATTGCCGGTGGACGCAGGTAAGGAGATGTTTGTCGTTCCTGCGGGTTTACACACGTGATGTCTGGAGCTGCAGGAACGACAAACAACATCGTACCTGCGGTCGAACCAACATTATGGAAATGAATGACGTTACACAGATCAGCGATATTGTACGCTTCTGTGCTCATTCATCGTCGCACGTAGGATTTACATGTTGCGATGTCGCTACCGGCGCCGGATGTGCGTCACTAATGACATGACCCCGACGATATATCGGTAGCGATGTCGCAACGTGTAAAGCCCGCCTTACTTAACTTGGATCAGGCCCCTATTATTTCAGAGCCACCCAGCTTTGTATTCTCTGCCTAACCTTCGCGTTGCCAGCAGCTCCTTTATCATCTGGAGCACGGTGGGCCCCGACTGGCGATTGGGATATTAACCACCTTATCATGATCTGCCAGTCCCCCTGTAACAGGTGGATTTTTGGCATGTTGTCAGAGGTCAAGTTGCAGTTCAACTGAAGGTTTGGGGTGCTGGGTTTCTTATTATACACACCCACTAATTAACCGATAATTTAGTGAGCAAAGGTAAGGATGTAAACTAGGATTGGGTGCATTATATGACAAGGCGATAAAACTTTTGTCTTGCCAAAATCTGATCTTTCTGTATTCATTAAATGATCAATATTTCAGATTTGCAGCAACTTTATTTTCATAACCTAAACCAAATTTGGCAGAGTTTCAGCTTTCCAAAGAGTAATTTATGAAACCAATGGATTAATTTAAAGTCAGGTTATAAGCTTTTATTTACATAACAGGGATAAGCGACAGAACTTCTGTCAGGGACTATACATATATATATATATATGTCGCGAGCGGAGGAAGGGACGCCGCGCTCTCCCACTGCTCGGGTCCGGCTGCCGCGGCTGCTGCGGCCTGCTGCTGCTCGGTGGCTCGAGCGATGGGCCGGATCCCGGGGACTCGAGCGGCGCTCCTCGCCCGTGAGTGAAAGGGGATTGGTTTTTGGGATAGTTTATTGTCCGTGACGCCACCCACGGTTGTGGTGATTTGTTGACACCACCGCTGTATGGGGATCCCGGGAGTGATGGTATGGAGCAGCTAGATGTTAGTCCTCCCCTCCGTGGGTAGGGGGGTTGGTTGTCCCGGGGCCCAGTGATGAGGTGGGGGATGCAGGGCTTGGTGGGGTGCAGGGACGCGGGGGCAGCGCTGTGCCGCACGGCACTGTGGTACTCACTCAGCCTGAGATGATGACACAGTTCTCGGTAAAACACACGGCTGGAAAGACGGTTCCCACGGACGGCTGCACTTGCTTTTCTCCAGTAGTTGACGGTGACGGTCCCTTTTCCCGCACCTAAGATGATGATGGTTTCGATGGGTTCCCACCGGTAACCCGCTCCCCGGCTTGGATATGGGCCGGAGGAGCCCTACTTTGCCCGCAGGCGCTGGCCCTGAGAAACTGGTGCCCTGGCGGTGGCGGTGTCTCTCTGTAACGGTTTGACTGTTGCCTTCAATCGGGACTTGCTTGTTGGGAGACCCAGAGGTCCCCTTCACTAACGGATTTGGAAAATTCACGGCGACTCCTAGCCTTGCCGGGATCCGAAAGGCCCCTGCCACTGGTGCTGACTGTTCTTCGTATACTGCTCCGGTACCGCCGGGCCACCACCCGTCCGCTGTCCTTTCGGCAACCTCCAAACAGCCACCCCTGCAGACAGTCACCGCCGTCTGCTGACCTTGCTGCCTCAGTCCGGGGCACACACCCGGACCAGCTTCAGGCTTTCTTAACTGTTCCTTTTTCTATCACTACTCTCACTGTCCTCCTCTACCACTTCCTTCTACTTCACTCCCTAAACTCAACTGCCTGGTTTTCCCGCCTCCAGGGCTGTGAACTCCTCGGTGGGCGGAGCCAACCGCCTGGCCCACCCCCTGGTGTGGACATCAGCCCCTGGAGGAAGGCAACAAAGATTTTTGGTTAGCCTTGGTGTTCCTAGCTGGGGTGTAGGGTGTGGTGGTGTTATGACCTGTGACCCCTGGCTTGCCCAGGGCGTCACATTCCCCCTTAGCAAAATGCAGACCGTCCGCGGGCTGCCCGTCCAACACCGGTTTTATTTCCTGAAAAATATATAAAAGGTAAACATAATACAACTTATGACATCATCCCACATCGGGAAATTCGGTACTTAAACGTTGCAAACGGTAACATTCTAAACGGTTGCGGCTGCCGCTCTCTCCCACCCAAGTAACCTGGCCCTGATGCTGCCCCTAAAACCCAGGCAGCACCCCTTGACCCCAGTCCTGAACCAGTTACCCGAGCGGGATCTGTCCTTCCCCTCCAGAGGGTAGCCACCGGTTCCTGTGGTGGCTGGGCCCCAGCCTGCTCCACTGCGGGCCCTCCCTCCAACCTGCCTCTCTGGAGGCGGTAACGGCTGCAACAACAGATTTATTTAGAACCCACTTAACGTTTGTGGTTGCCCTGCAAGTTCACGGGCTTGTCCATAGGAGTTTCTATGCAATCAACTTTTCAAGCGGTCCCCATGGGGACAACGGTGCCGGCAACGGCCGGTTTCCAATCACGGTAGACAATCAGGTAAATCTTCGGTTATCATTCTCATTTTTGCAAAACTTTTTCAAACACACTTTAAGCACACATGTTTTCTGGTCCCAACGGGGACGGTGCAACGGTGCTCCGCTGCCTCACTCAGATTCTTCTGCTGAGGCGGACCCATCCTCCGCCACCAGCATATCAAACATGCGCTGACATGCCTGCTGTGACAGGGGTACCCGGTACCCATTTCCACCGGTACGCGGGGTATGGAAAACCACCGGGTCTCCTACATAGCGGGAACGCTCACTTGCCTCTTCAAACTCAGCAGCGGACCCGGGGCTGGGGCATCATCTCTTGTTCCTGCATCAGGCAGATTACCGCCAGCTGCCGCAGCCTCCTGGCCTCCATCATCTAGCACTTCAGACCCTTCTGCGGTGGCACGGAGCAACAGATCAGGCGAGTTCACACTGAGGCGCCCCATAAGTGACGGCAAGGGTGATGCATAGGCCGAGTCTAGGCCGGGCCCCTCAGCCGCAGCGGCCGGTCCTGGTAGGACATAGGGACGTGGGTCACCAGTCGACTCTGTTATATCTATTCCCCCCCGTACGTTGGGGCAGTTGCAATCAGCATCTCCACCTCGTTGGTCCACTGCTCCATCATCCTGAAGATCTGATCCTGCTGACGTTGGTGGAATTGAATCACCCGGGCTTTCATCCATGCCACGGTCCCGAGCTCGGGGTCTGGCACAATCACTGCCGGAGCTTCTGGCACATTTTCATTACAGGGCCGCGGTTCCAGCGGTTCCCTCGGGAACGATTCGGGAACGTCCTGAGTGTCTGCAGCCGGTTGGTCCGCCGGGGCGGATTGGCAGGGTATCGCTACCGGTTGGGCAGGTAGCGGGCCTAGTGGTGGGGCGGCAGCAGCTAACGCGTGTAGCGGGGCGAGAGGCAGGGGAGCGGAGGCAGGCCGGGCCCCTCAGCTTCAATGGCCGATCCCTCGGGAATACAGGGGCGTGGGTCTCTTACCCGCTCCTCCAAATCCTCTTCCACCTCGCGTCTCCGCATAGCAGCCACCACGTCCGCCATGTCGGTCTCCCACTCCTCCAGGAGGAGTTGCATGTGGCCCTGCAGACGGTTACTCAGCGGGACGGTCCGGTCCCTCAATCACGTCGCCGTGCCGGGCGCGGGGGCTTCCTCGTTGGGAGTTGGGTTGTACATCTTGGCAATCGTGCCTTCCAGGAACCCAGTATTGCTGCAGAGTCCTGGCGTCTCTGCCTTTTATAGCCGCGGCTACATGCGACCAGTCGCCATTTCGTCCCCCTTAGCCTCTTTCCGGCCCCTCCTCTATCGGGGCGGGGTTTTGGCCTTCGCGCCTCTACTACTCGAGAAGATAAGGTATGCACACCAGTGACTATGTAAGGGGAATACATGAAATGGCAGAAACTGCTGTGTGAATACTGACTTGAAAAATCCAATAGCTATATGTAAGAGTGAAAATGTGAAAAATGGAATCTGCATTACTGCCATGAACATATGAATCAAGAGAAATTTAGCTACTGAATTGATCAATGCAATAGAGCCCCAACACTACGCCAAAGTATTTCTCTACGTTGGGGTCCCTAGCTTGTGTGTGTCCTCTCATGCAGTTAAAAAACTTACCGTGTATGGGAAGCTGAGACCCAGGCTATTTATGCATATGATATGGATTGGCAATAGGTGTGGTTGGGGAGGGTTCACAAACGAAAAACTACTAACAAATAAGGAATAACGTTTGGAACACCATTCTAAGTCTGAACTGGGTGCAAAAACCTAAAAAACATCACTATGGGGAGATAAGGTATGCACACCAGTGACTATGTAAGGGGAATACATGAAATAGCAGAAACTGCTGTGTGAATACTGACTTGAAAAATCCAATAGCTATATGTAAGAGTGAAAATGTGAAAAATGGAATCTGCATTACTGCCATGAACATATGAATCAAGAGAAATTTAGCTACTGAATTGATCAATGCAATAGAGCCCCAACACTACGCCAAAAGTATTTCTCTACGTTGGGGTCCCTAGCTTGTGTGTGTCCTCTCATGCAGTTAAAAAACTTACCGTGTATGGGAAGCTGAGACCCAGGCTATTTATGCGAATGATATGGATTGGCAATAGGTGTGGTTGGGGAGGGTTCACAAACGAAAAACTACTAACATCTCTTGATTCATATGTTCATGGCAGTAATGCAGATTCCAATTTTCACTCTTACATATAGCTATTGGATTTTTCAAGTCAGTATTCACACAGCAGTTTCTGCTATTTCATGTATTCCCCTTACATAGTCACTGGTGTGCATACCTTATCTCCCCATAGTGATGTTTTTTAGGTTTTTGCACCCAGTTCAGACTTAGAATGGTGTTCAAAACGTTATTCCTTATTTTCTACTACTCGAGAAGACGCTCGAGCGGGAACTTTTCGCGCCAAAGATGGCGACTTCTGAAATTTTCCGGCCGGATATCTCCGGCGGTTACAAGGCGCACCTCTACCCAACGGCAGAGCGGTAAGATCCTGTTCGTGACGCCAAGTTGTCGCGAGCGGAGGAGGGGACGTCGCGCTCTCCCACTGCTCGGGTCCGGCTGCCGTGGCTGCTGCGGCCTGCTGCTGCTCGGTGGCTCGAGCGATGGGCCGGATCCCGGGGACTCGAGCGGCGCTCCTCGCCCGTGAGTGAAAGGGGATTGGTTTTTGGGATAGTTTATTGTCCGTGACCCACCCACGGTTGTGGTGATTTGTTGACACCACCGCTGCTCTGTATGGGGATCCCGGGAGTGATGGTATGGAGCAGCTAGATGTTAGTCCTCCCCTCCGTGGGTAGGGGGGTTGGTTGTCCCGGGGCCCAGTGATGAGGTGGGTGATGCAGGGCTTGGTGGGGTGCAGGGACGCGGGGGCAGCGCTGTGCCGCACGGCACTGTGGTACTCACTCAGCCTGAGACGATGACACAGTTCTCAGTAAAACACACGGCTGGAAAGACGGTTCCCACGGACGGCTGCACTTGCTTTTCCCCAGTAGTTGACGGTGACGGTCCCTTTTCGTGCACCTAAGATGATGATGGTTTCGATGGGTTCCCACCGGTAACCCGCTCCCCGGCTTGGATATGGGCCGGAGGAGCCCTACTTTGCTCGCAGGCGCTGGCCCTGAGAAACTGGTGCCCTGGCGGTGGCGGTGTCTCTGTAACGGTTGGACTGTTGCCTTCAATCGGGACTTGCTTGTTGGGAGACCCAGAGGTCCCCTTCACTAACGGATTTGGCAAATTCACAGCGACTCCTAGCCTTGCCGGGATCTGAAAGGCCCCTGCCACTGGTGCTGACTGTTCTTCGTATACCGCTCCGGTACCGCCGGGCCACCAGCCGTCCGGGGTCCTTTCGGCAACCTCCAAACAGCCACCCCTGCAGACAGTCACCGCCGTCTGCTGACCTTGTTGTCTCAGTCCGGGGCACACACCCGGACCAGCTTCAGGCTTTCTTAACTGTTCCTTTTTCTGTCACTACTCTCACTGTCCTCCTCTACCACTTCCTTCTACTTCACTCCCTAAACTCAACTGCCTGGTTTTCCCGCCTCCAGGGCTGTGAACTCCTCGGTGGGCAGAGCCAACCACCTGGCCCACCCCCTGGTGTGGACATCAGCCCCTGGAGGAAGGCAACAAGGATTTTTGGTTAGCCTTGGTGTTCCTAGCTGGGGTGTAGGGTCACATTATATATATATATATATATATATATATATATAAACAAATGGGCAATGAGTCCAGCTCTAGCTTGCAAGCCATCCGCATCCCAGCTCACACAACAACCAAAGCCATGCGCAGAAACATGGACAGGAGTGCGTTGAACAATAGGAGGGATTATAGAGAAAATCCAGCAAAGACTTGGTAGACACAGGTGCTGTAATAAAACGTCTTCTTTATTAAAATTCCATAAAAATATAACGACCCACAAGGCTCAGGTACAACAGTTAGCAGAAAAAATCGCAGATGGGACTGCGCATTTCGGTGTCCTTGACCGCCTTCCTCACGGTCCTAACCTGGCCTGCACCTTGTGTATGGAGCCATATAAATGGCAATCCTTATTAAAAGCAGTGCATGAAATTACAAACAGTTGTGAGTAATTAAAAACAAAGGAGAGCAGATGAAAGGGTTAATCTGCCAATGTGAATTCATGTGTAACATTGACAAAGACACTTACATGTTATTTATATATATACTAGAAGGTGGCCCGATTCTACGCATCGGGTATTCTAGAATTTATGTATTGTGTAGTTCATGTATGATTTTTGTTATATATATATATATATATATATATATATATATATATATATATATATATATATATATATATATATATATATATATATTAGAGATGTTGTTGTGTGTAGTTACCAAGTGTTTGTGTAGGCGCTGTACATGTTCTGGGTGTTGTCTGGGTGTGACGGGGGGTGAGAGCGGTGTTGTATGTGTGTTGCGTTGTTTGTGGAGCGCTGTGTGTCTGTAGCGTTGTGTGTGTGTTGCGCGGTTTGTGTGTGTGTGGTGTGTTTTGGTGGGAGGTATGTTTTGTGCAATGTGTGTGTTGTGCAGTATGTGCGTATATTTGTGTGTGCCGCGGTGTTTGTGTGTTGGGTGTTGTGTGTGTCCAGCGTTGTCTGTGTGTGTGGGTGTCTGTGTAGGGCAGTTGTTTGTGGTTCCCAGTGTGTGTGTGTGTGTGTGTGTGTGTGTGTGTGGTGTGTTGTGCAGTGCGCGCGCGTGTGTGTGTGTGTGTGCATCAGCCTCTCTTCTCTCAGCCTACCTCTCCCAGCCTCCCTCCTCCCAGCCTCCCTCAGCATCAGCCTCCCTCTCCCAGCCTCCCCAAGCATCAGCCTCCACCAGCATCAGCCTCTCTCCTTCCAGCCTCCCCCAGCATCAGCCTCCGCCAGCATCAGCCTCTCTCCTTCCAGCCTCCTCCAGCATCAGCCTCCCTCTCCCAGCCTTCCCCAGGATCAGCCTCTCTCCTCCCAGCCTCCGTCCTCCCAGCCTTCCCCAGCATCAGCTTTCCCCTCCCAGCCTCCCTCAGCATCAGCCTTCCCCAGCATCAGCCTCTCTCCTCCCAGCCTCAGCCTCTCTCCTTCCAGCCTCCCCCAGCATCAGCCTCTCTCCTTCCAGCCTCCCTCAGCATCAGCCTCCCCTTCCCAGCCTTCCCCAGGATCAGCCTCTCTCCTCCCAGCCTCCTTCCTCCCAGCCTCCCCCTCCCAGCCTCCCTCAGCATCAGCCTTCCGCTCCCAGTCTCCCCCAGCATCAGCCTCCCCAAGCATCAGCCTCCACCAGCATCAGCCTCTCTCCTTCCAGCCTCCCCCAGCATCAGCCTCTCTCCTTCCAGCCTCCCTCAGCAGCCTCCCGTTCCCAGCCTTCCCCAGATCAGCCTCTCTCCTCCCAGCCTCCTTCCTCCCAGCCTCCCTCAGCATCAGCCTTCCCCTCCCAGTCTCCCCCAGCATCAGCCTCCCCAAGCATCAGCCTCCACCAGCATTAGCCTCTCTCCTTCCAGCCTCCCCCAGCATCAGCCTCCCCAACCATCAGCCTCCACCAGCATCAGCCTCCCTCGTCCCAGCCTCCCCCAGCATCAGCCTCCCCCTCCCAGCCTCCCCCAGCATCAGCC
This sequence comes from Anomaloglossus baeobatrachus, assembly GCF_048569485.1. Lineage (NCBI taxonomy): Eukaryota > Metazoa > Chordata > Amphibia > Anura > Aromobatidae > Anomaloglossus > Anomaloglossus baeobatrachus. Next base: position 210,355,639 of record NC_134357.1, on the reverse strand, counting down.
TCTCTCCTCCCAGCCTTCCCCATGATCAGCCTCTCTGCTCCCAGCCTCCTCCAGCACGCCGTGCTCCTCTGCCGACACTCACCCACACCCGATCGCATCCACTCACCCACACCCGATCGCATCCACTCACCCACACCCGATCGCATCCACTCACCCACACCCGATCGCATCCACTCACACACACCCGATCGCATCCACTCACACACACCCGATCGCATCCACTCACACACACCCGATCGCATACACTCACACACACCCGATCGCATACACTCACACACACAGACACTGACGATATCGCACATACGCGCTGATACTCACAACATCCGGAGATATCACATGCCTCTGGCCATGTGATCCTCCGTCAGGTCCTGGAAAATCACAACAGCACAGTATCGAGGCCGAGAAGCAAGCGATATCGGCGGATGCTGTGAGTGTGTGGATGCGATGTGAGGTGTGTGTGAGGTGTGTGTGTGTGTGAGAGTGAGTGTGATCTGATGTGTGTGTATGTTTGTGTGTGTGCTGTTATGTGTGTGCGTGTGGATCTTCCGCCGCAGCAGGACCTTGATGCGCTTGTAACCATGCGAGCATGGTTACCATTACCAACGTATCCACACCACTCCCGTGCGAGCGGGGGCTGGGGGGGGGTGGGTGTGGGGGGGAGTACAGTACTCACCTCCGTGACAGCCGTGTCAGTTCGGGGAATGCGCGGGGGGGGAGGGGGGGTGAGTACAGTACTCACCTCCGTGACAGCCGTGTCAGTTCGGGGAATGCGCGGGGGGAGGGAGGGGGCGGGGCCAGAGCTAGCGTGCATTGCGTGAGGGGGGCGGGGCGTGGCGTGGCCGAATTGCCAATGCCTGCAGGGTGCCGGGGCGAGAGGCCAATCTGTGGGGGGGCGGAGCCTGGGCGAGCGGCTGGCCAATCCGTGTGGGGGCGCAGCCTGGGCGAGCGGCCAATCGGTGTGGGGGGGCGGGGCCATGGCGAGCCCAGCGGCCAATCAGCTTTGTGTCACCGTAAGGACACAATTTTGGAGCATGACAGACAGACAGACAGAATAAGGCAATTATATATATAGATAGATAGATATATATATATATATATATATATATATATATATATATATATATATATATATATATATATATATATATATATATATATATATATAAATCGGGCATTGAGCAACACAAAATAATTACATCTTATAGAGAAGAAAGGATTTTTTTATATATGCATGTTTGACTTTACAACATTGTATTACAAAATCTACACAATCCTTATATCCAAGCGTACTTTAGTGTACCATTCTAATATTTAAATGCTTATCCTAGCAGTATTCAAACAGGTGGGACACATAAAAGAGAGAATAGAACTACCAATGCTCTTGATGGAAAAGTTAAATAAATTTACATGCATCAAAAAGATGCAAAAAACATTGGTCAAAACACATCTATATCAAACTTAATTGAATACTACAATACTGCATTTTCAAGATCTCAGGATCGCAGGATGATATCCAGGTGGTTATTAAGACCAAGCGGCATTCTAGTATCCATTTCAAAAATCCATCTGCTTTCTCAAGTGAGTACTTTTTTATGAAAGTCTCCTCCTTGTAGAGGTTTACTGACATGTTCAATTCCCATAAAGGAAAAACTAGTCAAGTTCCCACCATGCGTTTTAAAAAAGTGACGTGAGACCACTGATGCTCCCACCAGAGACAGATTTTGTGAATCAGAAAGATGCTTCTGAATCTTGGTTTTAAGGGAATTCATTGTACAACCAATGTATTGTAGTCTGCAGGTGTTGTAGCTGATCAAGGGTTATTATTCAGGTCAATGAACAAACTAGATGACAAAAGAGATGCTAGTGTGGGTGCTCATCTGGCAACAAAAGCAACATTCTGATTATCTACAACACTATTTAAAGTGCTGTCTTGTGTTAGGATTGGTAGATATTTTTATGAACCCTACTATGGTATTAAATTGTGGACTATAGTTGGTACTGAACACGACTCTAAGGGGTACTTTGCACGCTGCAACATCGCTAGCGATCTCGTTAGCGATATGAAATGCTAGAGTGCAAGTGCGATCTTTCGAGATCGCACTTGCGATCTAGCATTTCACATCGCTAATGAGATCGCTAGCGATGTCGCAGCGTGCAACATACCCCTAAGAACTGGTTAAAAACAGTGTTTTTTTTTCAAATGTGGGGCGAACGTCTGCAGATATTGCGGCTATGCAAGCAGATCAAAAACTTTTTCATCTTTTTCAAATAACAAACAATTTAATATTACATCTTTGATAAATTGCAATACAGAGAATGTAATAAACTTGATCAGCTTCAGCACCTGCAGACTACAATACATTGGTTGTCCAATGAATTTCCTTAAAACCAAGATTCAGAAGCATCTTTCTGATGCAAAAAATCTGCCTCTGCTGGGAGCATCAGTGGTCTCACGTCGCTTTTTTAAAACGCATGGTGGGAACTTGGCTAGTTTTTCCTTTATGGGAATTGAACATGTCAGAAAACTTCCATGAGGTGCAGATGTTCATAGAAAGTATTAGCTAGGGAAAGTAGATGGATTTTTGAAATAGATACTAGAATGCCGCTTGGTTTTAATAACCACATGGATATCATCCTGCAATCCTGAGATCTTGAAAATGCGGTATTGTAGAATTCAATTAAGTTTGACATACAGTGTGTCCACCCATATCCTGTCCACTGCCATTAACTTGAGAATGGTGGCAGCTATAGGCATAGAAGTGGTGTCTACGTATAGTAAAGTTGCCATGCGCTACGCAATGAAACCACCTATTGCGCCACCTGGTAGAAAACAACAGAGTTAGTATTTTAATCTTGAAAACAGAACGAGATAGAGAAAAAAGTGAATTACAAAGTTGTAGGGCATCATCAATTGAATACGAATCGACACTTTGCATACAGAAATGCTATGATATGAAACCCATGACTTCCCCCCAAAACATTGAAAGCTGGCATATGGCACTCATTTAACTTTGACGCTCAAAGTGGCCACCATCAGCTGCAATGCATATCTGGACTCTGGACAGCATACTGTATCTTCCTGCACGTTGTGCAATATGGTAGGTTTGCACAAGCATCTGTGATATGTCGTCGTAGGTCCTGCAATGTTGGTGGAGGGGTCGCATACACGTGCTGTTTGATGTGACCTCACAGAAAGAAGTCCAATGGGGTCAGGTCAGGTGAGCGTGGAGGCCACTCCACGCAGCCACCATACCTAATGACTTGTAGGAAGGTTTCCATGAGGTATCGCTTCACGTCCGCAGCCTTGAGTTTTACACGTTCTAATCATAGCATTTCTGTATGCAGGGTGTCGATTCGTATTGAATTGATGATGCCCTACAACTTTGTAATTCACTTTTTTTTTTCTCGTTCCGTTTTCGAGATAAAAATGCTAACTCCGTTGTTTTCCACCAGGTGGCGCTATAGGTGGTTTCACTGTGTAGCGTATGGCTCCTTTACTATAGCTAGACACCACTTCTATGCCTATAGCTGCCACCGTTCTCAAGTTAATAGCAGTGGACAGGATATGGGTGGACACACTGTATATGCAACATAGATATGTTTTGACTAATGTTTTTTGCATCTTTTTGATGAAGGTGTGTCGCCCCAAGGGATGCCGCTCCAGCTTCAGGGAGGTCATCAGACCTTCTTTTGGACTATTTGGCAACAGGTAAGTTTGTTTTTATTTTCGTGACGCCACTCACGGTTTGCGGTCAGGGATTTGGGTGACCGCCACTGCAGTTTTAATGAGCGTCAGGGGCTGATGGGGTCTGCAGTCGGATGGTGCGGCCTCCTGTGAGTGAGGCTGGCCCCAGGGGCTCGGGTGTGCAGAACAACAGGTCACAGAATAACTCAGTCTCAGTCCAGAAAGTCTTTCAACTCTTTTTTGCTCACTTCAGTTGTTATTGTGAGGTAACCCGGGCGATGCTTCAATAAACCAGGTGAAATCAGGTATCCTTTGGGCCAGTTTGAGGGTAACCATTAACTCCCCGTCCGAGCTTTTCTTTTTTCGGATAACCCCTGACCTGAAGTACCGTGGGGTCTATCCAGGGAAGTCGCTACTGCCTTTTCTCCCCTTTTTGGACCGTTTGCCAGCAGCGGGGACCAAGTGAGATGGCTTCTGGCTATATCTCCTTATGGGTCCATGCGTTGTTGCTGAGGCTCGGACTCTGTGTGGTTGGTGAGTTACTTGCGGTACCCTCACCGGCAGGTTTAGCAGGTAGTTAAACTTGAGCCTGCTCTGGGAACCTGTATCCCTTGCGTGCCTAGTCACCAGGAGTCCCCATAATCGACTGACTCTCTCTCTGTCTTTCTGACTGACTGGTAACCGTTCTCCCCCGCTAACGGCTACTCCACGCGCAGGGTCTGACTAGTGTGAGCGTGCGTCTGCGTCTCCTAGCAACCGCCGCTCACCACTACCAGACTAGCTTGCTCCACTCCTTACCTTTCTGCCTCTGCATTTTAGCTCCCTGGCCCTCCACTACACCCCTTGACAAGAATTGAAGGCCAGACCCCTCTAGGGACTGCCCAAGGGTCCCATCTAATGGTGCTGGAGACCTGGTTGCTATGTGTCTGTGCATATGTACCACCCCGCACTCGGCCGCAGCCGAGCCGCTCGGGTCCGGGCTCGTTTGACGGGTGGTTCGAGCGCCTCCGGACCCGGGGGTCACGCCGCTCTGTAGGGGTGCTGGCGCTACGTGAGGGGGTTTTGGTGGGGAGGTTCACTGCCAGGGCCGTGGTGTTTAGGGATGTAAGTTCGTAATGCCACCCACGGGTTGTGGTAAGTGTGGGTACCACCGCTGCCGTTAACTAGGCTCCCGGGGACGATGTTGTGCAGCCTGGTGTTGACCCCTCCGTGGGCAGGGGGTGATGGTTCCGGGGCCCGGTGGTTGCGAGGTTCGGGCGTGCTAGTGCGGTGCAGTGCGCAGCCCGAGGGCACTGTTGTACTCACTATGACAGATACACCGGAGTCTCTGGTAAACCAAAAAGATGGTGATCGGTGCCCACAGCCGGCCGCATCTGGTCCCCCACCCGGTTCAGTGGTTCCCGCTTTTCTCCTGCACCTCGTTTTGTAGATCTTGACTGCCTATGCTTCAGCGACTGTATTCCACTCCCCGGCTTTGTGTGTGTCGGGGAACCTGTTGACCCGCAGGCGCTGGCCCGTGGGATCTCTCTGCCTGTGCGGTGTCTTTCTATCCCCCTCGGTGGGCTGTTGCCGTCTTTCGGGTCTTGGGACGGGAAAGGACTTAATGTCCAGACCTCAATCAGTAAATTCGATGTGGTGCAGTGGCTTCTGGAACTCGTTCTGGGTCTGAGTACCCCTCCTGGTTCTCCGGTTTCCAGTTGGTTCCCCGGTTCGGTACCAGCGGGCTACTACCCTGTCCCGGTCCCTTACGGTTCCACCAACCATCTTACCGGCTCCAAGTATTTATTTATCTTTTCCATCAAGAGCATTGGTAGTTCTATTCTCTCCTTTATATGTCCCACCTGTTTGAATATTGCTAGGATAAGCAGATAAATATTAGAATGGTACACTAAAATACTGCTTGGATATAAGGATTGTGTAGATCTTGTCCTACAATGTTGTAAAGTCAAACATGTATACATAAAAAAAATCCTTCCTTCTCTATAAGATGTAATTATTTTGTGTTGCTCAATGCCCGATTTATATATATATATATATATATATATATATATATATATATATATATATATATATATATATATATATATATATATATATATATATATATATATATATATATATAACATGTAAGTGTCTTTGTCAATGTTACACATGAATTCACATTGGAAGGTGGATTAACCCTTTCATCTGCTTTCCTTTGTTTTTAATTGCTCACAACTGTTTATAATTACATGCACTGCTTTTAGTAAGGATTGCCATTTATATGGCTCCATGCACAAGGAGTAGACCAGGTTAGGACAATGAGGAAGGCAGACAAGGCCGCCGAAACGTGTAGTTCCATCTGCGATTTTTCCTGCTAACTAACTGTTGTACCTGAGCCTTGTGGGTCGTTTTAATTTCATGGAATTCCAATAAAGAAGAAGTTGTATTACAGCTAGAGATGAGCGAACCGGTCGTGGTTCGGCTCGAGTTCGGTTCGCCGAACGGATGTCTCGTTCGAGTTCGGTTCGGTGAACCACTCGAACCGCAAATGAAACAATGGGAGGCAATCACAAACACATAAAAACACCTAGAAAACACCCTCAAAGGTGTCCAAAAGGTAAGAAACAACTCACCACACAACACAAACACATGGGAAAGTGACAAGGACATATACTCATGCGAAAACAAAAGAGCTGGACAAGGAAAAAGAGGAGGAGACACAGATGTATGAGTATATGCAAGGGAACATCGATGCCATTACTGTGCAACTTGAGCCCTGCTCATTTTAGGCTTCTATTCTGGATAAATTGACTGAGCTCGCCACGTACGCCTTGGGGTTCTTGTCATGTCCCACAGCCAGCGTTCTCTTGGAACGTGTTTTCAGTGCTGCTGGGGGGGTGCTGACAGATAAGCACACGTGTCTGTCCACTGACAATGTGGACATACTAACGTTCACCAATATGAGGAAGTCATGGATCACAGAGGACTTTTCTTCCCCTGGATCATCCAGGGGAGGCGAAAGGCACGTGTATTTTTGAGAGTGCTTCATGCAAAGCATATTTTTCATCTTGAAAATGGGGGTAAACTGATGCCAGTCAAGTGTGGTGTGTGTGGCCCAATTAGCGGAAACCAGGGAGACTGTGGTTGGAGTCCCCTCGCTTTTGAAAAAAGAACCAAGATGAACAAGTCATGGGTCTCAGAGGACTTTTCTTCCCCTGGGTCAGCCAGGGGAGGCGAAAGGCACGCGTATTTTTGAAAGTGCTTCTTGCAAAGCATCTTTGTAAGCTTGAAAATGGGGGTCAACTGATGCCAGTCAAGTGGGGGGTGTGTGGACCAATTTTTGGAAATGAGGGAGACTGTGGTTGGAGTCCCCTTGCTGTGTTTTACATGCTTTTAGAAGGGCATGACATGGCTTAGAGGTTGACTTTCAGCATCTGCAAACTGTTGGCTACCAAAATGCTGCCTTTCCAACCTTTTTAACCGAGGATTTTCGAGACCTTATGCCCATCGCAGTGCCCCAAGAGCCGATGCCCATGCGCCACTCCTTCTCCAACAAAGGCGTGCCCGCGCTACACCAGCATGTCGCACCAAACATCACCGCTTCTTTGAGAAACTCTGTGTGACAGGGTGCATTTTACCACAGATACTTGGCCCAGTAAGCATGGACAGGGGCGTTACATGTCGCTGACTGGGCAATGGGTTACTATGGGGAGAGATGGAGAAGGGTCTGCTGTACAAGTCTTGCCATCCCCACGAGTTGTGTCAATCCTTCCTCTGTATGTAGAAGTTAATACACTGCTTCTGCCTCCTCAACCTCGTGTGGGTCCTCCACCTCGGCCCAAACCCTGTGTGGTCAGGCCACCCTTCCTTGTAACTGCACACAAGGAATACCACACACCTCCTTACTATACTGGCAGCAGAGCTCAATGCCATCAGGCGTTCAAATGTTTACTTTGAAATGTATGGGAAATGTGAGTCACACCGCTGACAAGTTGTGGACGTTTAGCTCTGGAGACCGAGTTTGAGTTGTCTCCACTCAACTAGCAGCCAAGATAGGCCGGGTGCAACAATGATGCAAACATGGGTGCGGCCCTTCACCGTGACAATGTGACACACGTGCCTTGAGTGGCTCACGTGTTGAACCTGGTTGTCCAGCAATTTTTAAAGCACGATCCTGGCCTACATGGCCTTCTGCAGAGAGCACGGTGTAAAGCCTTCCTTGATCCACACACACAGATGGGTTGTAAAGGATAGGCTAGAGGGAAGCCACTCACCAAGCAGGACCCCCAGAACCCTGAAACACTTTAACCCCTATACAGGGATTAGGAATTACACAGGGCCCAAGGTGATCAATACCTGTGGAAGGCTTCAGTTCCAGAGAATAGTAGTCATGCAGGGTCAAAACATCAATTGAGGAACAGGAACAGAATGGGACGGCCAGGACTTAATCAGAAAACAAGCAGAGGGGAAATGTGGATCGGCCAACAAGGTACATAAACAGCAAGCAGGAAAAGTAGTCAGGTAACAAGCACACAAAATCATAAAACTGAACTGGGGTAAAAGTAACCAGAGGTTCATAGCTATGTCTGGCAGTGGTCTGCAGACAGGATGGGCTTAAAAAAGGGTGTGGTGTCTTCCCATTGGTGGTAGCTGAATGATGGTACTTCATCTGTGAGATACCCACCACCTACATTTAGCCAGAGATTCTGCATCTGTCAAGGTAATGCAGCCCAGTGGGTGAGCATAACCTGCGTCCACCTGCGCCGCTGGCATCGACTCCTCTCCCATCATCAGCACTATGAATGAAAGGAACACGTTGTCACCTGGCGACCGGAGTACAAATTGAGGGAGCGGACTCCGTTGGTGACTTAACAGGCGTGTGAGGCAATGATGCAAACCTGGCTGCGGGCCATCGTCAGGGCAATGTGACACACGTGCCTTGCATGGCTCACGTGTTGAATCTAATTCTCCAGCAATTTTTAAAACACCATCCCGGCCTACATGGCCTTGTGCAGCGGGCACGCTCGCTATGTGCTCACTTCCATCGTTCGCACACAGCAGCTCAACAACTTTTGTCGCTACAGAAGTCTTTAGGTCTGGTGGTTAAACGCCTGAAATGCGATGTGCCAACACGCAGGAACTTGAATCTGCACATGTTGCAGAATTTGTGGCAGCACCGCCGAAGCCTGCTGCAATACGTTATGACATATAGCCTGGGCTAAATTGATCCAGAGGTGGTGCAGATCACGCTGCTGGAGTGGCGTCAGATCAAGGACCTATGCACCCTTCAACACAGTTTACAAATGTCGACGAAGATGTTTAGCACTGGCAATGCCATTCTCAGCGTGACAATTCTGGTCATCTACATGATGGAGCACACTGTAAGCATTATTCGGAGTCAGGTGTTGGGACAAGAGGAAGGGGAGGAAGTACAGGAGGAGTCATATGCGGAAGGGATAACAAGATCTACGTGGTTCAGATGGTCAGCGGCACCTAGGCAGCAGTCATACTGGGGGAGAGGGATTAACAAGGGCGCATAGTATCAGCAAAAACTGTTGAGGAAGGTGCAGGAGCTCATGAAGAAATGGAGGACGAACTGGTGATGGGCATGGAAGACTCAGCAGATGAGTGAGAGCTTGCTCACATTTCGGTTGTGCGAGGTTGGAGGGAGAGGGCAGAGGAAGGAGGCATGAGTCTCACCTCTCTGCCATCAACACACCAAGGACTTGGTCCTCCTGGATGCACAAGACACATGAGCGCCTTCTTGCTGCACTACCTACAACATGACCCTCGGATTGTACAAATTCGAAGTAATGCTGACTACTGGGTTGCCACACTGTTAGATCCCCGGTACAAGACAAAATTTGGCGAAATAATTCCTGCCATAGAAAGGTATGCACATATACAAGATTATCAGCAGAAGGTGGTATGCAATCTTAGATCTGCTTTTCCACTAAACACCAGTGCTGCTGTGACGCCCTGGACTAGCCAGGGGTCACAGGTAACAACACACACACACACACACACACCCTAGGCAGTTACAACAGTCAGAGAAAAACCCTTGTTGCCTCCCTCCAGGGGCTGATGTCCACACCAGGTGAGGCGGAGCCAGGCAGTTGGCCCCGCCCATCGAGGAGTTCACAGTCCTGGAGGCGGGAAAAGGAGTCAGATCAGTTTTGAGTTTGAAGTGAAAGGAGTAAACTACTGACGTGTCTGGGTTTGAGCCCAGGCACCTACAGCAAGGTTGGCAGATGGTGGTGGCCATTTGCAGGAGTCTGCGGAACTCTGCGGAACCGTAGGACCGGGGATGGGTGGTGGCCCACCGTACCGAACCGGGGAGCGGAGTGAAGTTGAGCACACAGGCAGGGCCATCGGACCCCGACCAGGCTTGGAGCCGCCGACAATAGTCAAATCCGAGAGTGACAGGAACCCCAGGGGTTTCCCAACTACCCAAGTCCCCATTAAAGGCACCTGCTCACACCATGATGATATACAGCCACCGCCACAGGCTAGAGATCCAAGGGCCAGCGCCTGCAGGCAAAACGGGCTCCTCCAGCACCTATACGTCGGGGAGCGGACTATCGTTTGGGAAACCATCGAAGTCAACACAGTACACAAAGGTGCAGGGAAAGACAGCCACCATCAGCCGTCCGGGGAGAGCACAACATCAACACTGCAGCCGGCTGCGGGACCCGTCCATCCGGCCGTTTTGGTATACCAGAGACTTTGTTAGTGATTGTCTGAGTGAGTACACCAGTGCCGTCCGGCACCGCGCCGCGCTGTCTCTGCAACCCTGCACCCCAGCCATCCAGCCTCCCCGTCACACCACCGGGCCCCGGGGTTACCAAACTCCCCTACCCACGGAGGGGACAACATCTCAGCTGCATCCTACCACCTCCCCCGGGATCCCCGTAACCAGCAGCGTTGGTGCCATCATCACCACGTCCCGTGGGTGGCATCACGAACAATCTCCCTAACCAAAACCATCCCTTTTCACTCACGGGCGAGGAACGCCGCTCGAGTCCCCGGGTCCGGCCCACCGCTCGAGCCACCGAGCAGCAGCCGCCAAAGTCCCCGGACCCCAGCGTGTCGAGCGCGCCCCGCCGCCCGCGACACTGCACAGAGTGAATCTCAACGCTTTGTCATGGATAGGAGGAAATGGTCTTTTACGTGTCCACATCTGAGGGACCAGGGGCTGGCTGCTGTGCTGAGATGGCATTGAGTACGGTGTCCCTGCAGAGTTGCACTTTTGGTCATATACAAAATGAGTTGAAAAAGGACAGATGCTGGTGGAAAGGGGAACAGGTGTGTTGGAAAGCTGGTGGAAAGGGGAACAGGTGTGTTGGAAAGGGGAAAAAAGTTTTTGTCCGTGGGTTTGGTGGTTAAGCAACAGTAACATTTGCTGAAGAAACACCATCTGTTACGGTGGGACTGGCAGATTTGGATAAGGTGGTATATACAATGTTACCGCTATATAACAAAAATTAATAAAAAAAGAAAGAGAAAGGTATATATCCCCATCGTCAGTCAGTGTCCACCGTGCTCCCAGATGGAAAAGGAGAGGTTGGCAACTGGAAGGTTAGGTAGAGGATACAGAGCTGTGTGGCTATGAAACTAATAGTAGCCTGAACCGAGTTAGACGCCACTCGGATCTGGAGACTGGGAGCCCTGTTAGCGTCACAGGGTTCACACGCCCACCCAGCCCAGGAACTCCCTGTTAACAACACAGGGGCAATTGAGTACGCTGTCCGTGTGCGTAGGGGCCACACCTGTGGACAGCAGGCACATCAGCAGCAGCAGGCCTGTTAATGCCACTGGGCTGCACAAGCAGGACTGGTAGGACAGGAGCTGGTCTTAACCGTTCTGCGTTACCAACTGTGGTGGCAGCCTGCATCGACGCCCTATCCCTGCCTACCTCTGGCCTAAAGCCGCAATGGGTTCAATACATGGAGGTGTGCTCTTTCGGAGCATAATAGAAGACTGCGCACCTCCTTGTTGGCTCCAGCCCCTTTTATAACCTGGGTCCGCCCCAAACCAGGGTGGACCACAATGCACCTCCTGGAGACAAAAGCAGAGTGACAAGTCATGAGTGGCATAACTAGCGTCCTATTTGACACCGCAACTTCAATGATGACCTCATGGCTGCTACGACCCAAACACCTCACCAGTCATTGTCTGACCATCAATAATGAGGTGACAAGTCATAGGGGCGGGCCTCTGCAAGCCATTTGGGAGTGGCCTGGCCACATCGTCAGGACACCTGATGCCCTGTGGTCTATATGGGCCCCCCACATCAGGGGCAGGGCCAAAGAGTTCATTACCGGACCTATTCTCTGATGCAATAAGTGCCTGAGCATGCTAAGTAGCATGAAATACAGTCTCCGAAAAAAGACTATCAGCTTTATCATGGTGTCTAGGCCCAACACAGGACTTAGACCCGGCACGGAGTGCAAGTACCTGTGCAAAGAGGCTTTTCGCACAAAATGTGGGAGCATGCGCTGTAGCCCGAAATGAAGACTTAGGCTCAGGAATGGCACAGTCAGGCTGAGCATACTCACTAGGCGAAACACTGGAGTTAGGCTGCGGCTGGGGTAAATCGGCACACGCATGCGCACTAGCCGCCTCGCCACACTTAGACATGGAGGAGAAAGCAGCCAGCTGGACAACCCAAGGCACAGCCCTAAATGGCAGCTGATGCCTGGGCGCAACTGAAACCGCAGCTGGCTGCTTGGCTGCTGCTTGCTTGCTTGCTGTTTTGTAACAACAAATACCATCCAAAAGAACAGGTGTACTTCTTCCCATGGATAATGTGATATGATCCCTTTTTTCATGGACACGACCATCGCTAACAAATGTAGATGAGGCCAAAACAACAGCTGCTTCAATGGATCTCAAGTGCTCCATAAAGTGGCCTCTCCTCCACCTCAAGTTCAAGATCCCAAATACTCAAATACCAAATACACCTTTGAGTACTTCCTCCATGAAGTGTCACATGGATATGAATTGATAGCATGAGGATGTATTGCTCAGCTTTAGCCACTGTCAATGCAACATGCTTATTTGCCGTTCATTGCATGCATTGTTGCAGACTACACACAAGGGGCTGCTGTTTTTTTGGCTCTGCCATTGTTTGGTCACTATAGCAATATCAAATTGCTCTTCGGGTGTGGACTTGGAGATGCTGTCTATGAACAGAAGGAAAAGCTAAAGGTGTGTGTTACAGGAAGGAACCACCGCGGAAACACTTCGGTCAATTGTGAGGGGAGTCGTGTTGTACTTTGATGATGAGCACCGTAACGCCAGTGAGCAGCATCCTGTGCCACAGACCAACATTCTTACGGTGCTGTCTATACTGCTTACCGTGAGAGGAGGGTAAAGTCTGTATTTCTGGCAACTGGACATCACAGTACCCGGGTACGGTAGACTGTGCCCAGACAATAATGAGAGCACGCAACACTTTGTTTTATTATGAAAACACATATCTGTTCTGGGTAGGGTGACTATATAGACAATCACACTTGCTGCCTCTGCACTGTCAAATTGTCATGTACAGTTTAAATCATAGAGGGACAGCGACACATGTTTGCATTGAATGTTGCTCTTCAAGATATACATGACTGTATTGCAGAGCTGTGTGGTTTGCATTCACACTGTTATCATCTGCCTTATCTGTGAGCCTTCAGCTAACAAGGGTATTCAGGGGGGTAATGTGTTTTGTCTATGTTTAGGTAGATAACTTGGAAGCTCTTGTGATGCGCCACTGGTAAGTCGTGTTCGCACACGCACACACACACACACACACACACACACAAACACACAATTACTGCTACGCAGAGGGATTAGCAGGTAGTAGGCAACAGAATACATTCTTCAATTATTTCAATTGTATGCATGGTTCTTATTGTTTGTTTTGGTAAAGTTAAACAATCATTTATCAACCCAACTGCCTAGAGTCCTTTTCCTGTTGCCTGGTTTTGCTGCATACTGGGGAGCCCACCCTGTACACGACTTAAAATGAAGCATAAGTCGCAATGTGAATTTCACTGTGCTACAATGCGGCCTAGCGTGCCTGTGCAACCACCGCCTGCCCCATCAAGTGCATCTGCGTGCTCTTCATCCTCTGTGACTGTGGGGACAGCAGTCACACATGGTTTTTCACACTGAACTTCCACCCCTATACCGCAACAGAGAGTGTGATTGGAAGGTCATCGCTTGTTTTGGAAGTGTAAACAGATGGTATTGTTGAGCTCTCAGACATCGAGAGAACTACCATTGGATGAAGGCAACATTATATCCACGCCTGCACCTTCGTCACAGATTGGCTTGACTACCTGCAGTTAATAATTGCGTTCCAGAAATGGAAAGGCGTGTAGAATGCACATGTGTTGTGCCTTGCTTGGCAGCAAAGGAACACTAACTTAGTATTCCAGACAATTTAAGGATGTTACATAGTTACATAGTTACATAGTTACTTAGGTTGAAAAAAGACCTAGATCCATCTAGTTCAACTTTCTTCCACCAGTTCTACATTTAGTCACTAAGTCATTTATAACCAACAATGTTTTGTGTACTGAGGAAATCATCCAGCCCTTTTTCAAAAGCTGTTATAGTATCTGCCATTACTACCTCTTGTGGTAGGGCATTCCACAGTCTGACTGCTCTAACTGTAAAGAACCCTTTCCTATTTAGCTGTTGGAATCGCTTTTCTTCCACTCGCAGTGAGTGCCCCCTGGTCCTTAGTACTGTCGTTGGAAGAAATAAGTCATGTGCCAGTCCTTTATATTGACCACACATGTATTTATACATATAAATGAGATCTCCTCTGAGACGTCTTTTTTCTAAGCTAAACATATCTAACTTTTTCAACCTGTCATCATATGGGAGGCCTTCCATTCCTTGTAATAGTCTAGTTGCCCGCCTTTGAACTGACTCTAACTTCTGAATGTCCTTTTTAAAATGTTGAGCCCAAAACTGGATCCCGTATTCCAGATGTGGCCTTACAAGTGATTTATAGAGGGGTAACAATATGTTGGGATCACGGGATCTAATCTCTCTTTTTATACACCCTAAAATCTTGTTTGCTTTAGCAGCTGCTGATTGACATTGAGTGCTGCTGCTCAGCTTATTTGTAATGAGAATACCCAAGTCCTTCTCCTGTTCTGTAGTCCCGAGTTTACTTCCATTTAATGTATACGCAGCTATAGGATTACTCCATCCTAGGTGCATTACTTTACATTTATCAACATTAAATCTCATTTGCCAAGTATCTGCCCATTCTGACATCTTATCCAGATCTTTTTGTAATATTGTACTATCCAGGTCAGTTTTTAATATCCTACATAGTTTGGTGTCATCGGCAAAGACTGACACTGTACTATCAATCCCATCCACAAGGTCATTAATAAAGAGATTAAAAAGAATCGGTCCAAGCACAGATCCCTGCGGCATCCCACTGCTGACTATAGCCCATTTAGAGAATGTACCATTTATGACTGCTCTTTGTTTCCTATCTTTTAGCCAATTCCTTACCCAGTTGCATATTGTGTCCCCTAGTCCTTGCTTCTGGAGCTTTAGTATAAGGCTATTATGTGGTACAGTATCAAATGCCTTTAATGGCAGAAAAAGAGTCAGCTCTTTGGGAAAATTAAATAGCGTGGCAAAAGTGGACAGGTGGGTAGAAGTGGCCGTGTTCTGTGGGTACCAGGACAGTAAAGGAAGCCTCACTTTCAATCCCTCCTAATGATCAAATGCAGCAAGGAATTCCCTGAGTTTGCTATAAAATTAACGTAGCAAAATGTGCATGAGGGTAGAATGCAGAGGTGCTTGAGATTGCTTGCCACAAGTGGCACAATAATGGAGTACAACAGCCACTTTTTGTATGCCACTAAGTTGCAGCATTTTTTGCTATTATTATAGCTTTTAAAAACAGAGCAGGAGGGTGTAATGCAGAGGTGCTGTAAATAGCTTGGCACCTGTGGGGCACAAATTGAGTACAACAGCCACTTTTTGTATGCCAATAAGTTGCAGCTTTTTTTTGCTATTATTATAGCTTTTAAAAACAGAGCAGGAGGGTGTAATGCAGAGGTGCTGTAAATAGCTTGGCACCTGTGGGGCACAAATGGAGTACAACAGCCACTTTTTGTATGCCACTAAGTTGCTGCTATTTTTGTTATTATTATAGCTTTAAAAAACAGAGCAGGAGGGTGTAATGCAGAGGTGCTGTAAATAGCTTGGCACCTGAGGGGCACAAATGGAGTACAACAGCCACTTTTTGTATGGCACTAAGTTGCAGCTGTTTTTGCTATTATTATAGCATTTAAAAACAGAGAAGGAGGGTGTAATGCAGAGGTGCTGTAAATAGCTTGGCACCTGTGGGGCACAATTGGAATACAACAGCCACTTTTTTGTATGCCACTATGTTGCAGCTTTTTTTGCTATTATTATTATAGCTTTTAAAAACAGAGCAGGAGGGTGTAATGCAGAGGTGCTGTAAATAGCTTGGCACCTTTGGGGCACAAATGGAGTACAACAGCCACTTTTTGTATGCCACTAAGTTGCAGCTTTTTTTTGCTATTATTATAGCTTTTAAAAACAGAGCAGGAGGGTGTAATGCAGAGGTGCTGTAAATAGCTTGGCACCTGTGGGGCACAATTGGAATACAACAGCCACTATTTGTATGCCACTAAGTTGCAGCATTTTTTGCTATTGTAGCTTTTAAAAACAGAGCAGGAGGGTGTAAAGCAGAGGTGCTGTAAATAGCTTGGCTCCTGTGGGGCACAAATGGAGTACAACAGCCACTTTTTGTATGGCACTAAGTTGCAGCTTTTTTTGGTATTATTATAGCTTTTAAAAACAGAGCAGGAGAGTGTAATGCAGAGATGCTGTAAATAGCTTGGCTCCTGTGGGGCACAAATGGAGTACAACAGCCAATTTTTGTATGCCACTAAGTTGCAGCTTTTTTTGCTATTATTATAGCTTTTAAAAACAGAGCAGGAGGGTGTAATGCAGAGGTCCTGTAAATAGCTTGGCACCTGTGGGGCACAAATGGAGTACAACAGCCACTTTTTGTATGTCACTAAGTTTCAGCAGTTTTTGCTATTATAATGGCTTAGTAACAATGAGCTTGAGTGTGCAATGCAGAGGTCCTGTAAATAGCTTTGCACCAGTGGGGCACAAATGGAGTACAACAGCCAATTTTTGTATGTCACTAAGTTGCAGTTTTATTGCTATTATTATAGCTTTTAAAAACAGAGCAGGAGGGTGTAATGCAGAGATGCTGTAAATAGCTTGGCACCTGTGGGGCACAAATGGAGTACAACAGCCACTTTTTGTATGCCACTAAGTTGCAGAATTTTTTGCTATTATTATAGCTTTTAAAAACAGAGCAGGATGGTGTAATGCAGAGGTGCTGTAAATAGCTTGGCACCTGTGGGGCACAATTGGAATACAACAGCCACTTTTTGTGTGCCACTAAGTTGCAGCATTTTTTGCTATTATTATAGCTTTTCAAAACAGAGCAGGACGGTGTAATGCAGAGGTGCTGTAAATAGCTTGGCTCCTGTGGGGCACAAATGGAGTACAACAGCCACTTTTTGTATGCCACTATGTTGCAGCTTTTTTTGCTATTAATATTATTATAGCTTTTAAAAACAGAGCAGGAGGGTGTAATGCTGAGGTGCTGTAAATAGCTTGGCACCTTTGGGGCACAAATGGAGTACAACAGCCACTTTTTGTATGCCACTAAGTTGCAGCTTTTTTTGCTATTATTATAGCTTTTAAAAACAGAGCAGGAGGGTGTAATGCAGAGGTGCTGTAAATAGCTTGGCACCTGTGGGGCACAATTGGAATACAACAGCCACTATTTGTATGCCACTAAGTTGCAGCATTTTTTGCTATTGTAGCTTTTAAAAACAGAGCAGGAGGGTGTAATGCAGAGGTGCTGTAAATAGCTTGGCTCCTGTGGGGCACAAATGGAGTACAACAGCCACTTTTTGTATGGCACTAAGTTGCAGCTTTTTTTGGTATTATTATAGCTTTTAAAAACAGAGCAGGAGGGTGTAATGCAGAGATGCTGTAAATAGCTTGGCTCCTGTGGGGCACAAATGGGGTACAACAGCCAATTTTTGTATGCCACTAAGTTGCAGCTTTTTTTGCTATTATTATGGCTTTTAAAAACAGAGCAGGAGGGTGTAATGCAGAGGTCCTGTAAATAGCTTGGCACCTGTGGGGCAAAAATGGAGTACAACAGCCACTTTTTGTATGTCACTAAGTTTCAGCAGTTTTTGCTATTATAATGGCTTAGTAACAATGAGCTTGAGTGTGCAATGCAGAGGTGCTGTAAATAGCTTTGCACCAGTGGGGCACAAATGGAGTACAACAGCCACTTTTTATATGCCACTAAGTTGCAGCTTTTTTTGCTATTATTATAGCTTTTAAAAACAGAGCAGGATGGTGTAATGCAGAGGAGCTGTAAATAGCTTGGCACCTGTGGGGCACAATTGGAATACAACAGCCACTTTTTGTGTGCCACTAAGTTGCAGCATTTTTTGCTATTATTATAGCTTTTCAAAACAGAGCAGGACGGTGTAATGCAGAGGTGCTGTAAATAGCTTGGCACCTGTGGGGCACAATTGGAATACAACAGCCACTTTTTGTGTGCCACTAAGTTGCAGCTTTTTTTGCTATTATTATAGCTTTTAAAAACAGAGCAGGAGGGTGTAATGCAGAGGTGCTGTAAATAGCTTGGCACCTGTGGGGCACAATTGGAATACAACAGCCACTATTTGTATGCCACTAAGTTGCAGCATTTTTTGCTATTGTAGCTTTTAAAAACAGAGCAGGAGGGTGTAATGCAGAGGTGCTGTAAATAGCTTGGCTCCTGTGGGGCACAAATGGAGTACAACAGCCACTTTTTGTATGGCACTAAGTTGCAGCTTTTTTTGGTATTATTATAGCTTTTAAAAACAGAGCAGGAGGGTGTAATGCAGAGATGCTGTAAATAGCTTGGCTCCTGTGGGGCACAAATGGGGTACAACAGCCAATTTTTGTATGCCACTAAGTTGCAGCTTTTTTTGCTATTATTATGGCTTTTAAAAACAGAGCAGGAGGGTGTAATGCAGAGG
Source organism: Anomaloglossus baeobatrachus (assembly GCF_048569485.1). Taxonomy (NCBI): domain Eukaryota; kingdom Metazoa; phylum Chordata; class Amphibia; order Anura; family Aromobatidae; genus Anomaloglossus; species Anomaloglossus baeobatrachus. Next base: position 210,336,850 of record NC_134357.1, on the reverse strand, counting down.
TCCTGTAAATAGCTTGGCACCTGTGGGGCAAAAATGGAGTACAACAGCCACTTTTTGTATGTCACTAAGTTTCAGCAGTTTTTGCTATTATAATGGCTTAGTAACAATGAGCTTGAGTGTGCAATGCAGAGGTGCTGTAAATAGCTTTGCACCAGTGGGGCACAAATGGAGTACAACAGCCACTTTTTATATGCCACTAAGTTGCAGATTTTTTTGCTATTATTATAGCTTTTAAAAACAGAGCAGAAGGGTGTAATGCAGAGGTGCTGTAAATAGCTTGGCATCTGTGGGGCACAAATGGAGTACAACAGCCACTTTTTGTATGGCACTAAGTTGCAGCTTTTTTTGCTATTATTATAGCTTTTAAAAACAGAGCAAGAGGGTGTAATGCAGAGGTGCTGTAAATAGCTTGGCACCTGTGGGGCACAAATGGAGTACAACAGCCACTTTTTGTATGCCACTAAGTTGCAGCTTTTTTTTTCTATTATTATAGCTTTTAAAAACAGAACAGGAGGGTGTAATGCAGAGGTCCTGTAAATAGCTTGGCACCTGTGGGGCACAAATGGAGTACAACAGCCACTTTTTTGTATGCCACTAAGTTGCAGCTTTTTTTGCTAATATTATAACTTTTAAAAACAGAGCAGGACGGTGTAATTGTCACGCTCCCCGGGTCCCCTGCGCTGCTCCCCGGCTCACCTGTCACGCTCCCCGGCTCCCCTGCCTCGCTCCCCGGTTCCTCGGTCCGGTCACCGCCGCTCCCCGCTCTCCAGCATCCATTGCCGGCGCGTCCCCGACGTCCTGGTCCCCGCTCCCGGCGCCTGTCGGCTTCTCAGGCCCAGCCCGGCCCTGCTACTTCCTCCTCTCAGCTTCCTGCTCTGGCTTCTGGCACTCGGGCCGCGCACATGCGCATTAGGGCGCGCGCGCGGTCATTGACCCTTTCTTAAAGGGCCAGCGTCCATTGACAGGAAATGAAGCACACAGGTACAGGGTATAAAGGGGTTTAATGTCCAAGTGGGCGGGGCCTGATCTTCGTGTTTCTCAAGCTAGGAGTCAGGTCTCCTTGTGTTCCTGTGAGATACTCACCTCTCTCTCTTCTAGAGCCGAGCCTGCCTCTCCATCCGGTCCGGCCGAATCCCGAACCCCGAACGCTGCCTATCTGCCATCCTGACAGTCCATACCATCTCGGATCCCTGCGGTGACCCGTCATCTCGCTCCAAAGATTCCGGACCCCACCTGACATCTTCTCGGCTTCCGAACCTGAGCTCCGTCACCCGGACTACCATCAGTGACTCCGTGGTCCCAGGGACTTCTCCGTTATACTCTTGTGCACGGACTGTTCCGCTGCCTATAGTGCTCCAGCTACCGGACTCCTTACCATCATCAAGGAGTTCGGCCCAGTGGATCCACCTCCTGGGTCTGTCCGTCCACCTGGCCCTAACAGTAATGCAGAGTTGCTGTAAATAGCTTGGCTCCTGTGGGGCACAAATGGAGTACAACAGCCACTTTTTGTATGGCACTAAGTTGCAGCTTTTTTTGCTATTATTACAGCTTTTAAAAACAGAGCAGGAGGGTGTAATGCAGAGGTGCTGTAAATAGCTTGGCTCCTGTGGGGCACAAATGGAGTACAACAGCCACTTTTTGTATGCCACTAAGTTGCAGCTTTTTTTGCTATTATTATAGCTTTTAAAAACAGAGCAGGAGGGTGTAATGCAGAGGTGCTGAAAATAGCTTGACACCTGTGGGGCACAAATGGAGTACAACAGCCACTTTTTGTATGCCACTAAGTTGCAGCATTTTTTGCTATTATTATTGCTTTTAAAAACAGAGCAGGAGAGTGTAATGCAGAGGTGCTGTAAATAGCTTGGCACCTGTGGGGCACAATTGGAATACAACAGACACTTTTTGTATGCCACTAAGTTGCAGCATTTTTTGCTATTATAGCTTTTAAAAACAAAGCAGGAGGGTGAAATGCAAAGGTGCTGTAAAAAGCTTGGCACCTGTGGGGCACAAATGGAGTACAACAGCCACTTTTTGTATGCCACTAAGTTGCAGCATTTTTTGCTGTTATTATAGCTTTTCAAAACAGAGCAGGACGGTGTAATGCAGAGGTGCTGTAAATAGCTTTGCACCTGAGGGGCACAAATGGAGTACAACAGCCACTTTTTGTATGCCACTAAGTTGCAGCTTTTTTTGCTATTATTATAGCTTTGAAAAACAGAGCAGGAGGGTGTAATGCAGAGGTGCTGTAAATAGCTTGGCTCCTGTGGGGCACAAATGGAGTACAACAGCCAATTTTTTGTATGCCACTAAGTTGCAGCTTTTTTTGCTATTATTATAACTTTTAAAAACAGAGCAGGACGGTGTAATGCAGAGGTGCTGTAAATAGCTTGGCTCCTGTGGGGCACAAATGGAGTACAACAGCCACTTTTTGTATGGCACTAAGTTGCAGATTTTTTTGCTATTATTACAGCTTTTAAAAACAGAGCAGGAGGGTGTAATGCAGAGGTGTAATGCAGAGGTGCTGTAAATAGCTTGGCTCCTGTGGGGCACAAATGGAGTACAACAGCCACTTTTTGTATGCCACTAAGTTGCAGCTTTTTTTGCTATTATTATAGCTTTTAAAAACAGAGCAGGAGGGTGTAATGCAGAGGTGCTCTAAATAGCTTGGCACCTGTGGGGCACAAATGGAGTACAACAGCCACTTTTTGTATGCCACTAAGTTGCAGCTTTTTTTGCTATTATTATAGCTTTTAAAAACAGAACAGGAGGGTGTAATGCAGAGGTGCTGTAAATAGCTTGACACCTGTGGGGCACAAATGGAGTACAACAGCCACTTTTTGTATGCCACTAAGTTGCAGCATTTTTTGCTATTATTATTGCTTTTAAAAACAGAGCAGGAGAGTGTAATGCAGAGGTGCTGTAAATAGCTTGGCACCTGTGGGGCACAATTGGAATACAACAGACACTTTTTGTATGCCACTAAGTTGCAGCATTTTTTGCTATTATAGCTTTTAAAAACAGAGCAGGAGGGTGAAATGCAAAGGTGCTGTAAAAAGCTTGGCACCTGTGGGGCACAAATGGAGTACAACAGCCACTTTTTGTATGCCACTAAGTTGCAGCATTTTTTGCTGTTATTATAGCTTTTCAAAACAGAGCAGGACGGTGTAATGCAGAGGTGCTGTAAATAGCTTTGCACCTGAGGGGCACAAATGGAGTACAACAGCCACTTTTTGTATGTCACTAAGTTTTAGCAGTTTTTGCTATTATAATGGCTTAGGAACAATGAGCTTGAGTGTGCAATGCAGAGGTGCTGTAAATAGCTTTGCACCAGTGGGGCACAAATGGAGTACAACAGCCACTTTTTATATGCCACTAAGTTGCAGCTTTTTTGCTATTATTATAGCTTTTAAAAAAAGAGCAGGAGGGTGTAATGCAGAGGTGCTGTAAATAGCTTGGCACCTGTGGGGCACAAATGGAGTACAACAGCCACTTTTTGTATGCCACTAAGTTGCAGCATTTTTTGCTATTATTATAGCTTTTAAAAAAAGAGCAGGAGGGTGTAATGCAGAGGTGCTGTAAATAGCTTTGCACCTGAGGGGCACAAATGGAGTACAACAGCCACTTTTTGTATGCCACTAAGTTGCAGCTTTTTTTTCTATTATTATAGCTTTTAAAAACAGAGCAGGAGGGTGTAATGCAAAGGTGCTAAAAATAGCTTGGCTCCTGTGGGGCACAAATGGAGTACAACAGCCACTTTTTGTATGGCACTAAGTTGCAGCTTTTTTTGCTATTATTATAGCTTTTAAAAACAGAGCAGGAGGGTGAAATGCAGAGGTGCTGTAAATAGCTTGGCTCCTGTGGGGCACAAATGGAGTACAACAGCCACTTTTTGTATGCCACTAAGTTGCAGCTTTTTTTGCTATTATTATTATAGCTTTTATAAACAGAGCAGGAGGGTGTAATGCAGAGGTGCTGTAAATAGCTTGGCACCTGTGGGGCACATATGGAGTACAATAGCCACTTTTTGTATGGCACTAAGTTGCAGCTTTTTTTGCTATTATTATAGCGTTTAAAAACAGAGCAGGAGGGTGTAATTCAGAGGTGCTGTAAATAGCTTGGCACCTGTGGGGCACAAATGGAATACAACAGCCACTTTTTGTATGCCACTAAGTTGCAGCTTTTTTGCTATTATTATGACTTTTAAAAACAGAGCAGGAGGGTGTAATGCAGAGGTCCTGTAAATAGCTTGGCACCTGTGGGGCACAAATGGAGTACAACAGCCACTTTTTGTATGTCACTAAGTTTTAGCAGTTTTTGCTATTATAATGGCTTAGTAACAATGAGCTTGAGTGTGCAATGCAGAGGTGCTGTAAATAGCTTTGCACCAGTGGGGCACAAATGGAGTACAACAGCCACTTTTTATATGCCACTAAGTTGCAGATTTTTTTGCTATTATTATAGCTTTTAAAAACAGAGCAGAAGGGTGTAATGCAGAGGTGCTGTAAATAGCTTGGCATCTGTGGGGCACAAATGGAGTACAACAGCCACTTTTTGTATGGCACTAAGTTGCAGCTTTTTTTGCTATTATTATAGCTTTTAAAAACAGAGCAAGAGGGTGTAATGCAGAGGTGCTGTAAATAGCTTGGCACCTGTGGGGCACAAATGGAGTACAACAGCCACTTTTTGTATGCCACTAAGTTGCAGCTTTTTTTTTCTATTATTATAGCTTTTAAAAACAGAACAGGAGGGTGTAATGCAGAGGTCCTGTAAATAGCTTGGCACCTGTGGGGCACAAATGGAGTACAACAGCCACTTTTTGTATGCCACTAAGTTTCAGCAGTTTTTGCTATTATAATGGCTTAGTAACAGTCAGCTTGACTGTGCAATGCAAAGGTGCTGCAACTAGCTTTGCACCAGTGGGGCACAAATGGAGTACAACAGCCACTTTTTGTATGCCACTAAGTTTCAGCAGTTTTTGCTATTATAATGGCTTAGTAACAGTGAGCTTGAGTGTGCAATGCAGAGGTGCTGCAACTAGCTTTGCACCAGTGGGGCACAAATGGAGTACAACAGCCACTTTTTGTATGCCACTAAGTTGCAGCTTTTTTTGCTATTATTATAGCTTTTAAAAACAGAGCAGGAGGGTGTAATGTAGAGGTGCTGTAAATAGCTTGGCACCTGTGGGGCACAAATGGAGTACAACAGCCACTTTTTGTATGGCACTAAGTTGCAGCTGTTTTTGCTATTATTATAGCAATTAAAAACAGAGCAGGAGGGTGTAATGCAGAGGTGCTGTAAATAGCTTGGCACCTGTGGGGCACAAATGGAGTACAACAGCCACTTTTTGTATGGCACTAAGTTGCAGCTGTTTTTGCTATTATTATAGCGTTTAAAAACAGAGCAGGAGGGTGTAATGCAGAGGTGCTGTAAATAGCTTGGCACCTGTGGGGCACAAATGGAGTACAACAGCCACTTTTTGTATGCCACTAAGTTGCAGCTTTTTTTGCTATTATTATAGCTTTTAAAAACAGAACAGGAGGGTGTAATGCAGAGGTGCTGTAAATAGCTTGACACCTGTGGGGCACAAATGGAGTACAACAGCCACTTTTTGTATGCCACTAAGTTGCAGCATTTTTTGCTATTATTATTGCTTTTAAAAACAGAGCAGGAGGGTGTAATGCAGAGGTGCTGTAAATAGCTTGGCACCTGTGGGGCACAATTGGAATACAACAGACACTTTTTGTATGCCACTAAGTTGCAGCATTTTTTGCTATTATAGCTTTTAAAAACAGAGCAGGAGGGTGAAATGCAAAGGTGCTGTAAATAGCTTGGCACCTGTGGGGCACAAATGGAGTACAACAGCCACTTTTTGTATGCCACTAAGTTGCAGCATTTTTTGCTATTATTATAGCTTTTCAAAACAGAGCAGGAGGGTGTAATGCAGAGGTGCTGTAAATAGCTTGGCTCCTGTGGGGCACAAATGGAGTACAACAGCCACTTTTTTGTATGCCACTAAGTTGCAGCTTTTTTTGCTATTATTATAACTTTTAAAAACAGAGCAGGACGGTGTAATTGTCACGCTCCCCGGGTCCCCTGCGCTGCTCCCCGGCTCACCTGTCACGCTCCCCGGCTCCCCTGCCTCGCTCCCCGGTTCCTCGGTCCGGTCACCGCCGCTCCCCGCTCTCCAGCATCCATTGCCGGCGCGTCCCCGGCGTCCTGGTACCCGCTCACGGCGCCCGTCGGCTTCTCAGGCCCAGCCCGGCCCTGCTACTTCCTCCTCTCAGCTTCCTGCTCTGGCTTCTGGCACTCGGGCCGCGCACATGCGCATTAGGGCGCGCGCGCGGTCATTGACCCTTTCTTAAAGGGCCAGCGTCCATTGACAGGAAATGAAGCACACAGGTACAGGGTATAAAGGGGTTTAATGTCCAAGTGGGCGGGGCCTGATCTTCGTGTTTCTCAAGCTAGGAGTCAGGTCTCCTTGTGTTCCTGTGAGATACTCACCTCTCTCTCTCTTCTAGAGCCGAGCCTGCCTCGCCATCCGGTCCGGCCGAATCCCGAACCCCGAACGCTGCCTATCTGCCATCCTGACAGTCCATACCATCTCGGATCCCTGCGGTGACCCGTCATCTCGCTCCAAAGATTCCGGACCCCACCTGACATCTTCTCGGCTTCCGAACCTGAGCTCCGTCACCCGGACTACCATCAGTGACTCCGTGGTCCCAGGGACTTCTCCGTTATACTCTTGTGCACGGACTGTTCCGCTGCCTATAGTGCTCCAGCTACCGGACTCCTTACCATCATCAAGGAGTTCGGCCCAGTGGATCCACCTCCTGGGTCTGTCCGTCCACCTGGCCCTAACAGTAATGCAGAGTTGCTGTAAATAGCTTGGCTCCTGTGGGGCACAAATGGAGTACAACAGCCACTTTTTGTATGCCACTAAGTTGCAGCATTTTTTGCTGTTATTATAGCTTTTCAAAACAGAGCAGGACGGTGTAATGCAGAGGTGCTGTAAATAGCTTTGCACCTGAGGGGCACAAATGGAGTACAACAGCCACTTTTTGTATGCCACTAAGTTGCAGCTTTTTTTGCTATTATTATAGCTTTGAAAAACAGAGCAGGAGGGTGTAATGCAGAGGTGCTGTAAATAGCTTGGCTCCTGTGGGGCACAAATGGAGTACAACAGCCACTTTTTGTATGCCACTAAGTTGCAGCTTTTTTTGATATTATTATAGCTTTTAAAAACAGAACAGGAGGGTGTAATGCAGAGGTGCTGTAAATAGCTTGACACCTGTGGGGCACAAATGGAGTACAACAGCCACTTTTTGTATGCCACTAAGTTGCAGCATTTTTTGCTATTATTATTGCTTTTAAAAACAGAGCAGGAGAGTGTAATGCAGAGGTGCTGTAAATAGCTTGGCACCTGTGGGGCACAATTGGAATACAACAGACACTTTTTGTATGCCACTAAGTTGCAGCATTTTTTGCTATTATAGCTTTTAAAAACAGAGCAGGAGGGTGAAATGCAAAGGTGCTGTAAAAAGCTTGGCACCTGTGGGGCACAAATGGAGTACAACAGCCACTTTCTGTATGCCACTAAGTTGCAGCATTTTTTGCTGTTATTATAGCTTTTCAAAACAGAGCAGGACGGTGTAATGCAGAGGTGCTGTAAATAGCTTTGCACCTGAGGGGCACAAATGGAGTACAACAGCCACTTTTTGTATGCCACTAAGTTGCAGCTTTTTTTGCTATTATTATAGCTTTGAAAAACAGAGCAGGAGGGTGTAATGCAGAGGTGCTGTAAATAGCTTGGCACCTGTGGGGCACAAATGGAGTACAACAGCCACTTTTTTGTATGCCACTAAGTTGCAGCTTTTTTTGCTATTATTATAACTTTTAAAAACAGAGCAGGACGGTGTAATGCAGAGGTGCTGTAAATAGCTTGGCTTCTGTGGGGCACAAATGGAGTACAACAGCCACTTTTTGTATGGCACTAAGTTGCAGCTTTTTTTGGTATTATTACAGCTTTTAAAAACAGAGCAGGAGGGTGTAATGCAGAGGTGCTGTAAATAGCTTGGCTCCTGTGGGGCACAAATGGAGTACAACAGCCACTTTTTGTATGCCACTAAGTTGCAGCTTTTTTGCTATTATTATAGCTTTTAAAAACAGAGCAGGAGGGTGTAATGCAGAGGTGCTGAAAATAGCTTGGCACCTGTGGGGCACAAATGGAGTACAACAGCCACTTTTTGGATGCCACTAAGTTGCAGCTTTTTTTGTTATTATTATAGCTTTTAAAAACAGAGCAGAAGGGTGTAATGCAGAGGTGCTGTAAATAGCTTGGCACCTGTGGGGCACAAATGGAGTACAACAGCCACTTTTTGTATGGCACTAAGTTGTAGCTTTTTTTGCTATTATTATAGCTTTTAAAAACAGAGCAGGAGGGCGTAATGCAGAGGTGCTGTAAATAGCTTGCCACCTGTGGGGCACAAATGGAGTACAACAGCCACTTTTTGTATGCCACTAAGTTGCAGCTTTTTTTGGTATTATTATAGATTTAAAAACAGAACAGGAGGGTGTAATGCAGAGGTGCTGTAAATAGCTTGGCACCTGTGGGGCACAATTGGAATACAACAGACACTTTTTGTATGCCACTAAGTTGCAGCATTTTTTGCTATTATTATTGCTTTTAAAAACAGAGCAGGAGGGTGTAATGCAAAGGTGCTGTAAATAGCTTGGCACCTAGGGGGCACAAATGGAGTACAACAGCCACTTTTTGTATGCCACTAAGTTGCAGCATTTTTTGCTATTATAGCTTTTAAAAACAGAGCAGGAGGGTGTAATGCAAAGGTGCTGTAAATAGCTTGGCACCTGTGGGGCACAAATGGAGTACAACAGCCACTTTTTGTATGCCACTAAGTTTCAGCAGTTTTTGCTATTATAATTGGTTAGTAACAGTTAGCTTGAGTGTGCAATGCAGAGGTGCTGCAACTAGCTTTGCACCTGTGGGGCACAAATGGAGTACAACAGCCACTTTTTGTATGCCACTAAGTTGCAGCTTTTTTTGCTATTATTATAGCTTTTAAAAACAGAGCAGGAGGGTGTAATGCAGAGGTGCTGTAAATAGCTTGGCACCTGTGGGGCACAAATGGAGTACAACACCCTTTTTTTGCATGGCACTAAGTTGCAGCTGTTTTTGCTATTATTATATCGTTTAAAAACAGAGCAGGAGGGTGTAATGCAGAGGTGCTGTAAATAGCTTGGCAACTGTGGGGCACAAATTGAGTACAACAGCCACTTTTTGTATGCCACTAAGTTGCAGCATTTTTTGCTATTATTATAACTTTTAAAAACAGAGCAGGACGGTGTAATGCAGAGGTGCTGTAAATAGCTTGGCTCCTGTGGGGCACAAATGGAGTACAACAGCCACTTTTTGTATGGCACTAAGTTGCAGCTTTTTTTGCTATTATTACAGCTTTTAAAAACAGAGCAGGAGGGTGTAATGCAGAGGTGCTGTAAATAGCTTGGCTCCTGTGGGGCACAAATGGAGTACAACAGCCACTTTTTGTATGCCACTAAGTTGCAGCTTTTTTTGCTATTATTATAGCTTTTAAAAACAAAGCAGGAGGGTGTAATGCAGAGGTGCTGAAAATAGCTTGCCACCTGTGGGGTACAAATGGAGTACAACAGCCACTTTTTGTATGCCACTAAGTTTCAGCATTTTTTGCTATTATTATAGCTTTTCAAAACGGAGCAGGAGGGTGTAATGCAGAGGTGCTGAAAATAGCTTGCCACCTGTGGGGTACAAATGGAGTACAACAGCCACTTTTTGTATGCCACTAAGTTGCAGCATTTTTTGCTATTATTATAGCTTTTCAAAACATTGCAGGAGGGTGTAATGCAGAGGTGCTGTAAATAGCTTGGCGCCTGTGGGGCACAAATGGAGTACAACAGCCACTTTTTGTATGACACTAAGTTGCAGCATTTTTTGCTATTATAGCTTTTAAAAACAGAGCGGGAGGGTGTAATGCAAAGGTGCTGTAAATAGCTTGGCACCAGTGGGGCACAAATGGAGTACAACAGCCACTTTTTGCATGCCACTAAGTTGCAGCATTTTTTGCTATTATTATTGCTTTTAAAAACAGAGCAGGAGAGTGTAATGCAGAGGTGCTGTAAATAGCTTGGCACCTGTGGGGCACAATTGGAATACAACAGACACTTTTTGTATGCCACTAAGTTGCAGCATTTTTTGCTATTATAGCTTTTAAAAACAGAGCAGGAGGGTGTAATGCAAAGGTGCTGTAAATAGCTTGGCACCTAGGGGGCACAAATGGAGTACAACAGCCACTTTTTGTATGCCACTAAGTTGCAGCATTTTTTGCTATTATAGCTTTTAAAAACAGAGCAGGAGGGTGTAATGCAAAGGTGCTGTAAATAGCTTGGCACCTGTGGGGCACAAATGGAGTACAACAGCCACTTTTTGTATGCCACTAAGTTTCAGCAGTTTTTGCTATTATAATTGGTTAGTAACAGTTAGCTTGAGTGTGCAATGCAGAGGTGCTGCAACTAGCTTTGCACCTGTGGGGCACAAATGGAGTACAACAGCCACTTTTTGTATGCCACTAAGTTGCAGCTTTTTTTGCTATTATTATAGCTTTTAAAAACAGAGCAGGAGGGTGTAATGCAGAGGTGCTGTAAATAGCTTGGCACCTGTGGGGCACAAATGGAGTACAACACCCTTTTTTTTGCATGGCACTAAGTTGCAGCTGTTTTTGCTATTATTATATCGTTTAAAAACAGAGCAGGAGGGTGTAATGCAGAGGTGCTGTAAATAGCTTGGCAACTGTGGGGCACAAATTGAGTACAACAGCCACTTTTTGTATGCCACTAAGTTGCAGCATTTTTTGCTATTATTATTGCTTTTCAAAACAGAGCAGGACGGTGTAATGCAGAGGTGATGTAAATAGCTTGGCACCTGTGGGGCACAATTGGAATACAACAGACACTTTTTGTATGCCACTAAGTTGCAGCATTTTTTGCTATTATAGCTTTTAAAAACAGAGCAGGAGGGTGTAATGCAAAGGTGCTGTAAATAGCTTGGCACCTGTGGGGCACAAATGGAGTACAACAGCCACTTTTTGTATGCCACTAAGTTGCAGCATTTTTTGCTATTATTATAGCTTTTCAAAACAGAGCAGGACGGTGTAATGCAGAGGTGCTGTAAATAGCTTTGCACCTGAGGGGCACAATTGGAGTACAACAGCCACTTTTTGGATGCCACTAAGTTGCAGCTTTTTTTGCTATTATTATTATAGCTTTTAAAAACAGAGCAGGAGGGTGTAATGCAGAGGTGCTGTAAATAGCTTGGCTCCTGTGGGGCACAAATGGAGTACAACAGCCACTTTTTGTATGCCACTAAGTTGCAGCATTTTTTGCTATTATTATTGCTTTTCAAAACAGAGCAGGACGGTGTACTGCAGAGGTGCTGTAAATAGCTTGGCACCTGTGGGGCACAATTGGAATACAACAGACACTTTTTGTATGCCACTAAGTTGCAGCATTTTTTGCTATTATAGCTTTTAAAAACAGAGCAGGAGGGTGTAATGCAAAGGTGCTGTAAATAGCTTGGCACCTGTGGGGCACAAATGGAGTACAACAGCCACTTTTTTGTATGCCACTAAGTTGCAGCTTTTTTTGCTATTATTATAACTTTTAAAAACAGAGCAGGACGGTGTAATGCAGAGGTGCTGTAAATAGCTTTGCACCTGTGGGGCACAAATGGAGTACAGCACCCTTTTTTTGTATGGCACTAAGTTGCAGCTGTTTTTGCTATTATTATATTATTTAAAAACAGAGCAGGAGGGTGTAATGCAGAGGTGCTGTAAATAGCTTGGCACCTGTGGGGCACAAATGGAGTACAACATACACTTTTTGTATGCCACTAAGTTGCAGCATTTTTTGCTATTATAGCTTTTAAAAACAGAGCAGTAGGGTGTAATGCAAAGGTGCTGTAAATAGCTTGGCACCTGTGGGGCACAAATGGAGTACAACAGCCACTTTTTGTATGCCACTAAGTTGCAGCATTTTTTGCTATTATTATAGCTTTTCAAAACAGAGCAGGACGGTGTAATGCAGAGGTGCTGTAAATAGCTTTGCACCTGAGGGGCACAATTGGAGTACAACAGCCACTTTTTGGATGCCACTAAGTTGCAGCTTTTTTTGCTATTATTATTATAGCTTTTAAAAACAGAGCAGGAGGGTGTAATGCAGAGGTGCTGTAAATAGCTTGGCACCTGTGGGGCACAATTGGAATACAACAGACACTTTTTGTATGCCACTAAGTTGCAGCATTTTTTGCTATTATAGCTTTTAAAAACAGAGCAGGACGGTGTAATGCAGAGGTGCTGTAAATAGCTTGGCTCTTGTGGGGCACAAATGGAGTACAACAGCCACTTTTTGTATGCCACTAAGTTGCAGCTTTTTTTGCTATTATTGTTATAGCTTTTAAAAACAGAGCAGGAGGGTGTAATGCAGAGGTGCTGTAAATAGCTTGGCACCTGTGGGGCACAAATGGAGTACAACAGACACTTTTTGTATGCCACTAAGTTGCAGCTTTTTTTGCTATTATTATAGCGTTTAAAAACAGAGCAGGAGGGTGTAATGCAGAGGTGCTGTAAATAGCTTGGCAACTGTGGGGCACAAATGGAGTACAACAGCCACTTTTTGTATGCCACTAAGTTGCAGCATTTTTTGCTATTATTATTGCTTTTCAAAACAGAGCAGGACGGTGTAATGCAGAGGTGCTGTAAATAGCTTGGCACCTGTGGGGCACAATTGGAATACAACAGACACTTTTTGTATGCCACTAAGTTGCAGCATTTTTTGCTATTATAGCTTTTAAAAACAGAGCAGGAGGGTGTAATGCAAAGGTGCTGTAAATAGCTTTGCACCTGAGGGGCACAATTGGAGTACAACAGCCACTTTTTGGATGCCACTAAGTTGCAGCTTTTTTTGCTATTATTATTATAGCTTTTAAAAACAGAGCAGGAGGGTGTAATGCAGAGGTGCTGTAAATAGCTTGGCACCTGTGGGGCACAATTGGAATACAACAGACACTTTTTGTATGCCACTAGATTGCAGCATTTTTTGCTATTATAGCTTTTAAAAACAGAGCAGGAGGGTGTAATGCAAAGGTGCTGTAAATAGCTTGGCACCTGTGGGGCACAAATGGAGTACAACAGCCACTTTTTGTATGCCACTAAGTTGCAGCATTTTTTGCTATTATTATAGCTTTTCAAAACCGAGCAGGACGGTGTAATGCAGAGGTGCTGTAAATAGCTTGGCACCTGTGGGGCACAAATGGAGTACAACAGCCACTTTTTTGTATGCCACTAAGTTGCAGCTTTTTTTGCTATTATTATAACTTTTAAAAACAGAGCAGGACGGTGTAATGCAGAGGTGCTGTAAATAGCTTGGCTCCTGTGGGGCACAAATGGAGTACAACAGCCACTTTTTGTATGGCAATAAGTTGCAGCTTTTTTTGCTATTATTACAGCTTTTAAAAACAGAGCATGAGGGTGTAATGCAGAGGTGCTGTAAATAGCTTGGCTCCTGTGGGGCACAAATGGAGTACAACAGCCACTTTTTGTATGCCACTAAGTTGCAGCTTTTTTGCTATTATTATAGCTTTTCAAAACAGAGCAGGAGGGTGTAATGCAGAGGTGCTGAAAAAAGCTTGGCACCTGTGGGGCACAAATGGAGTACAACAGCCACTTTTTGGATGCCACTAAGTTGCAGCTTTTTTTGCTATTATTATAGCTTTTAAAAACAGAGCAGAAGGGTGTAATGCAGAGGTGCTGTAAATAGCTTGGCACCTGTGGGGCACAAATGGAGTACAACAGCCACTTTTTGTTTGGCACTAAGTTGTAGTTTTTTTTGCTATTATTATATCGTTTAAAAACAGAGCAGGAGGGTGTAATGCAGATGTGCTGTAAATAGCTTGGCACCTGTGGGGCACAATTGGAATACAACAGCCACTTTTTGTATGCCACTAAGTTGCAGCATTTTTTGCTATTATTATAGCTTTTCAAAACAGAGCAGGACGGTGTAATGCAGAGGTGCTGTAAATAGCTTGGCACCTGTGGGGCACAAATGGAGTACAACAGCCACTTTTTGTATGGCACTAAGTTGCAGCTTTTTTTGCTATTATTACAGCTTTTAAAAACAGAGCAGGAGGGTGTAATGCAGAGGTGCTGTAAATAGCTTGGCTCCTGTGGGGCACAAATGGAGTACAACAGCCACTTTTTGTATGCCACTAAGTTGCAGCTTTTTTTGCTATTATTATAGCTTTTAAAAACAGAGCAGGAGGGTGTAATGCAGAGGTGCTGTAAATAGCTTGGCACCTGTGGGGCACAAATGGAGTACAGCACCCTTTTTTTGTATGGCACTAAGTTGCAGCTGTTTTTGCTATTATTATATTATTTAAAAACAGAGCAGGAGGGTGTAATGCAGAGGTGCTGTAAATAGCTTGGCACCTGTGGGGCACAAATGGAGTACAACAGCCACTTTTTGTATGCCACTAAGTTGCAGCTGTTTTTGCTATTATTATTGCTTTTCAAAACAGAGCAGGACGGTGTAATGCAGAGGTGCTGTAAATAGGTTGGCACCTGTGGGGCACAATTGGAATACAACAGACACTTTTTGTATGCCACTAAGTTGCAGCATTTTTTGCTATTATAGCTTTTAAAAACAGAGCAGGAGGGTGTAATGCAAAGGTGCTGTAAATAGCTTGGCACCTGTGGGGCACAAATGGAGTACAACAGCCACTTTTTGTATGCCACTAAGTTGCAGCATTTTTTGCTATTATTATAGCTTTTCAAAACAGAGCAGGACGGTGTAATGCAGAGGTGCTGTAAATAGCTTTGCACCTGAGGGGCACAATTGGAGTACAACAGCCACTTTTTGGATGCCACTAAGTTGCAGCTTTTTTTGCTATTATTATTATAGCTTTTAAAAACAGAGCAGGAGGGTGTAATGCAGAGGTGCTGTAAATAGCTTGGCACCTGTGGGGCACAATTGGAATACAACAGACACTTTTTGTATGCCACTAAGTTGCAGCATTTTTTGCTATTATAGCTTTTAAAAACAGAGCAGGACGGTGTAATGCAGAGGTGCTGTAAATAGCTTGGCTCTTGTGGGGCACAAATGGAGTACAACAGCCACTTTTTGTATGCCACTAAGTTGCAGCTTTTTTTGCTATTATTGTTATAGCTTTTAAAAACAGAGCAGGAGGGTGTAATGCAGAGGTGCTGTAAATAGCTTGGCACCTGTGGGGCACAAATGGAGTACAACAGACACTTTTTGTATGCCACTAAGTTGCAGCTTTTTTTGCTATTATTATAGCGTTTAAAAACAGAGCAGGAGGGTGTAATGCAGAGGTGCTGTAAATAGCTTGGCAACTGTGGGGCACAAATGGAGTACAACAGCCACTTTTTGTATGCCACTAAGTTGCAGCATTTTTTGCTATTATTATTGCTTTTCAAAACAGAGCAGGACGGTGTAATGCAGAGGTGCTGTAAATAGCTTGGCACCTGTGGGGCACAATTGGAATACAACAGACACTTTTTGTATGCCACTAAGTTGCAGCATTTTTTGCTATTATAGCTTTTAAAAACAGAGCAGGAGGGTGTAATGCAAAGGTGCTGTAAATAGCTTGGCACCTGTGGGGCACAAATGGAGTACAACAGCCACTTTTTGTATGCCACTAAGTTGCAGCATTTTTTGCTATTATTATAGCTTTTCAAAACAGAGCAGGACGGTGTAATGCAGAGGTGCTGTAAATAGCTTTGCACCTGAGGGGCACAATTGGAGTACAACAGCCACTTTTTGGATGCCACTAAGTTGCAGCTTTTTTTGCTATTATTATTATAGCTTTTAAAAACAGAGCAGGAGGGTGTAATGCAGAGGTGCTGTAAATAGCTTGGCACCTGTGGGGCACAATTGGAATACAACAGACACTTTTTGTATGCCACTAGATTGCAGCATTTTTTGCTATTATAGCTTTTAAAAACAGAGCAGGAGGGTGTAATGCAAAGGTGCTGTAAATAGCTTGGCACCTGTGGGGCACAAATGGAGTACAACAGCCACTTTTTGTATGCCACTAAGTTGCAGCATTTTTTGCTATTATTATAGCTTTTCAAAACAGAGCAGGACGGTGTAATGCAGAGGTGCTGTAAATAGCTTGGCACCTGTGGGGCACAAATGGAGTACAACAGCCACTTTTTTGTATGCCACTAAGTTGCAGCTTTTTTTGCTATTATTATAACTTTTAAAAACAGAGCAGGACGGTGTAATGCAGAGGTGCTGTAAATAGCTTGGCTCCTGTGCGGCACAAATGGAGTACAACAGCCACTTTTTGTATGGCAATAAGTTGCAGCTTTTTTTGCTATTATTACAGCTTTTAAAAACAGAGCATGAGGGTGTAATGCAGAGGTGCTGTAAATAGCTTGGCTCCTGTGGGGCACAAATGGAGTACAACAGCCACTTTTTGTATGCCACTAAGTTGCAGCTTTTTTGCTATTATTATAGCTTTTCAAAACAGAGCAGGAGGGTGTAATGCAGAGGTGCTGAAAAAAGCTTGGCACCTGTGGGGCACAAATGGAGTACAACAGCCACTTTTTGGATGCCACTAAGTTGCAGCTTTTTTTGCTATTATTATAGCTTTTAAAAACAGAGCAGAAGGGTGTAATGCAGAGGTGCTGTAAATAGCTTGGCACCTGTGGGGCACAAATGGAGTACAACAGCCACTTTTTGTTTGGCACTAAGTTGTAGTTTTTTTTGCTATTATTATAGCTTTTAAAAACAGAGCAGGAGGGTGTAATGCAGATGTGCTGTAAATAGCTTGGCACCTGTGGGGCACAATTGGAATACAACAGACACTTTTTGTATGCCACTAAGTTGCAGCTTTTTTTGCTATTATTATAGCATTTAAAAACAGAGCAGGAGGGTGTAATGCAGAGGTGCTGTAAATAGCTTGGCACCTGTGGGGCACAATTGGAATACAACAGACACTTTTTGTATGCCACTAAGTTGCAGCATTTTTTGCTATTATAGCTTTTAAAAACAGAGCAGGAGGGTGTAATGCAAAGGTGCTGTAAATAGCTTGGCACCTGTGGGGCACAAATGAAGTACAACAGCCACTTTTTGTATGCCACTAAGTTGCAGCATTTTTTGCTATTATAGCTTTTAAAAACAGAGCAGGAGGATGTAATGCAAAGGTGCTGTAAATAGCTTTGCACCTGAGGGGCACAAATGGAGTACAAAAGCCACTTTTTGTATGCCACTAAGTTGCACCTTTTTTTGCTATTATTATAGCTTTTAAAAACAGAGCAGGAGGGTGTAATGCAGAGGTGCTGTAAATAGCTTGGCTCTTGTGGGGCACAAATGGAGTACAACAGCCACTTTTTGTATGCCACTAAGTTGCAGCTTTTTTTGCTATTATTGTTATAGCTTTTAAAAACAGAGCAGGAGGGTGTAATGCAGAGGTGCTGTAAATAGCTTGGCACCTGTGGGGCACAAATGGAGTACAACAGACACTTTTTGTATGCCACTAAGTTGCAGCTTTTTTTGCTATTATTATAGCGTTTAAAAACAGAGCAGGAGGGTGTAATGCAGAGGTGCTGTAAATAGCTTGGCACCTGTGGGGCACAATTGGAATACAACAGACACTTTTTGTATGCCACTAAGTTGCAGCATTTTTTGCTATTATAGCTTTTAAAAACAGAGCAGGAGGGTGTAATGCAAAGGTGCTGTAAATAGCTTGGCACCTGTGGGGCACAAATGGAGTACAACAGCCACTTTTTGTATGCCACTAAGTTGCAGCATTTTTTGCTATTATAGCTTTTAAAAACAGAGCAGGAGGATGTAATGCAAAGGTGCTGTAAATAGCTTGGCACCTGTGGGGCACAAATGGAGTACAACAGCCACTTTTTGTATGCCACTAAGTTGCAGCATTTTTTGCTATTATTATAGCTTTTCAAAACAGAGCAGGAGGGTGTAATGCAGAGGTGCTGTAAATAGCTTGGCTCTTGTGGGGCACAAATGGAGTACAACAGCCACTTTTTGTATGCCACTAAGTTGCAGCTTTTTTTGCTATTATTGTTATAGCGTTTAAAAACAGAGCAGGAGGGTGTAATGCAGAGGTGCTGTAAATAGCTTGGCACCTGTGGGGCACAATTGGAATACAACAGACACTTTTTGTATGCCACTAAGTTGCAGCATTTTTTGCTATTATAGCTTTTAAAAACAGAGCAGGAGGGTGTAATGCAAAGGTGCTGTAAATAGCTTGGCACCTGTGGGGCACAAATGGAGTACAACAGCCACTTTTTGTATGCCACTAAGTTGCAGCATTTTTTGCTATTATAGCTTTTAAAAACAGAGCAGGAGGATGTAATGCAAAGGTGCTGTAAATAGCTTGGCACCTGTGGGGCACAAATGGAGTACAACAGCCACTTTTTGTATGCCACTAAGTTGCAGCATTTTTTGCTATTATTATAGCTTTTCAAAACAGAGCAGGAGGGTGTAATGCAGAGGTGCTGTAAGTAGCTTTGCACCTGAGGGGCACAAATGGAGTACAACAGCCACTTTTTGTATGCCACTAAGTTGCAGCTTTTTTTGCTAATATTATTATAGCTTTTAAAAACAGAGCAGGAGGGTGTAATGCAGAGGTGCTGTAAATAGCTTGGCACCTGTGGGGCACAAATGGAGTACAACAGACACTTTTTGTATGCCACCAAGTTGCATCTTTTTTTTGCTTTTATTATAGCGTTTAAAAACAGAGCAGGAGGGTGTAATGCAGAGGTGCTGTAAGTAGCTTTGCACCTGAGGGGCACAAATGGAGTACAAAAGCCACTTTTTGTATGCCACTAAGTTGCAGCTTTTTTTGCTATTATTATAGCTTTTAAAAACAGAGCAGGAGGGTGTAATGCAGAGGTGCTGTAAATAGCTTGGCACCTGTGGGGCACAATTGGAATACAACAGACACTTTTTGTATGCCACTAAGTTGCAGCATTTTTTGCTATTATAGCTTTTAAAAACAGAGCAGGACGTTGTAATGCAGAGGTGCTGTAAATAGCTTGGCTCTTGTGGGGCACAAATGGAGTACAACAGCCACTTTTTGTATGCCACTAAGTTGCAGCTTTTTTTGCTATTATTGTTATAGCTTTTAAAAACAGAGCAGGAGGGTGTAATGCAGAGGTGCTGTAAATAGCTTGGCACCTGTGGGGCACAAATGGAGTACAACAGACACTTTTTGTATGCCACTAAGTTGCAGCTTTTTTTGCTATTATTATAGCGTTTAAAAACAGAGCAGGAGGGTGTAATGCAGAGGTGCTGTAAATAGCTTGGCAACTGTGGGGCACAAATGGAGTACAACAGCCACTTTTTGTATGCCACTAAGTTGCAGCATTTTTTGCTATTATTATTGCTTTTCAAAACAGAGCAGGACGGTGTAATGCAGAGGTGCTGTAAATAGCTTGGCACCTGTGGGGCACAATTGGAATACAACAGACACTTTTTGTATGCCACTAAGTTGCAGCATTTTTTGCTATTATAGCTTTTAAAAACAGAGCAGGAGGGTGTAATGCAAAGGTGCTGTAAATAGCTTGGCACCTGTGGGGCACAAATGGAGTACAACAGCCACTTTTTGTATGCCACTAAGTTGCAGCATTTTTTGCTATTATTATAGCTTTTCAAAACAGAGCAGGACGGTGTAATGCAGAGGTGCTGTAAATAGCTTGGCACCTGTGGGGCACAAATGGAGTACAACAGCCACTTTTTTGTATGCCACTAAGTTGCAGCTTTTTTTGCTATTATGATAACTTTTAAAAACAGAGCAGGACGGTGTAATGCAGAGGTGCTGTAAATAGCTTGGCTCCTGTGGGGCACAAATGGAGTACAACAGCCACTTTTTGTATGGCAATAAGTTGCAGCTTTTTTTGCTATTATTACAGCTTTTAAAAACAGAGCATGAGGGTGTAATGCAGAGGTGCTGTAAATAGCTTGGCTCCTGTGGGGCACAAATGGAGTACAACAGCCACTTTTTGTATGCCACTAAGTTGCAGCTTTTTTGCTATTATTATAGCTTTTCAAAACAGAGCAGGAGGGTGTAATGCAGAGGTGCTGAAAAAAGCTTGGCACCTGTGGGGCACAAATGGAGTACAACAGCCACTTTTTGGATGCCACTAAGTTGCAGCTTTTTTTGCTATTATTATAGCTTTTAAAAACAGAGCAGGAGGGTGTAATGCAGAGGTGCTGTAAATAGCTTGGCTCTTGTGGGGCACAAATGGAGTACAACAGCCACTTTTTGTATGCCACTAAGTTGCAGCTTTTTTTGCTATTATTGTTATAGCTTTTAAAAACAGAGCAGGAGGGTGTAATGCAGAGGTGCTGTAAATAGCTTGGCACCTGTGGGGCACAAATGGAGTACAACAGATACTTTTTGTATGCCACTAAGTTGCAGCTTTTTTTGCTATTATTATAGCGTTTAAAAACAGAGCAGGAGGGTGTAATGCAGAGGTGCTGGAAATAGCTTGGCACCTGTGGGGCACAAATGGAGTACAACAGCTACTTTTTGTATGCCATTAAGTTGCAGCATTTTTTGCTATTATTATTGCTTTTAAAAACAGAGCAGGAGGGTGTAATGCAGAGGTGCTGTAAATAGCTTGGCACCTGTGGGGCACAATTGGAATACAACAGACACTTTTTGTATGCCACTAAGTTGCAGCATTTTTTGCTATTATAGCTTTTAAAAACAGAGCAGGAGGGTGTAATGCAAAGGTGCTGTAAATAGCTTGGCACCTGTGGGGCACAAATGGAGTACAACAGCCACTTTTTGTATGCCATTAAGTTGCAGCATTTTTTGCTATTATAGCTTTTCAAAACAGAGCAGGAGGGTGTAATGCAGAGGTGCTGTAAGTAGCTTTGCACCTGAGGGGCACAAATGGAGTACAACAGCCACTTTTTGTATGCCACTAAGTTGCAGCTTTTTTTGCTAATATTATTATAGCTTTTAAAAACAGAGCAGGAGGGTGTAATGCAGAGGTGCTGTAAATAGCTTGGCACCTGTGGGGCACAAATGGAGTACAACAGACACTTTTTGTATGCCACCAAGTTGCATCTTTTTTTTTGCTTTTATTATAGCGTTTAAAAACAGAGCAGGAGGGTGTAATGCAGAGGTGCTGTAAATAGCTTGGCACCAGTGGGGCACAAATGGAGTACAACAGCCACTTTTTGTATGCCACTAAGTTGCAGCTTTTTTTGCTATTATTATAGCTTTTAAAAACAGAACAGGAGGGTGTAATGCAGAGGTGCTGTAAATAGCTTGGCACCTGTGGGGCACAAATGGAGTGCAACAGCCACTTTTTGTATGCCACTAAGTTGCAGCATTTTTTGCTATTATTGTAGCTTTTAAAAACAGAGCAGGAGGGTGTAATGCAGAGGTGCTGTAAATAGCTTGGCACCTGTGGGGCACAAATGGAATACAACAGACACTTTTTGTATGCCACTAAGTTGCAGCTTTTTTTGCTTTTATAGCTTTTAAAAACAGAGCGGGAGGTTGTAATGCAAAGGTGCTGTAAATAGCTTGGCACCTGTGGGGCACAAATGGAGTACAACAGCCACTTTTTGTATGCCACTAAGTTGCAGCATTTTTTGCTATTATTATAGCTTTTCAAAACAGAGCAGGAGGGTGTAATGCAGAGGTGCTGTAAATAGCTTTGCACCTGAGGGGCACAAATGGAGTACAAAAGCCACTTTTTGTATGCCACTAAGTTGCAGCTTTTTTTGCTATTATTATAGCTTTTAAAAACAGAGCAGGAGGGTGTAATGCAGAGGTGCTGTAAATAGCTTGGCTCTTGTGGGGCACAAATGGAGTACAACAGCCACTTTTTGTATGCCACTAAGTTGCAGCTTTTTTTGCTATTATTGTTATAGCTTTTAAAAACAGAGCAGGAGGGTGTAATGCAGAGGTGCTGTAAATAGCTTGGCACCTGTGGGGCACAAATGGAGTACAACAGCTACTTTTTGTATGCCACTAAGTTGCAGCATTTTTTGCTATTATTATTGCTTTTAAAAACAGAGCAGGAGGGTGTAATGCAGAGGTGCTGTAAATAGCTTGGCACCTGTGGGGCACAATTGGAATACAACAGACACTTTTTGTATGCCACTAAGTTGCAGCATTTTTTGCTATTATAGCTTTTAAAAACAGAGCAGGAGGGTGTAATGCAAAGGTGCTGTAAATAGCTTGGCACCTGTGGGGCACAAATGGAGTACAACAGCCACTTTTTGTATGCCACTAAGTTGCAGCATTTTTTGCTATTATTATAGCTTTTCAAAACAGAGCAGGAGGGTGTAATGCAGAGGTGCTGTAAGTAGCTTTGCACCTGAGGGGCACAAATGGAGTACAACAGCCACTTTTTGTATGCCACTAAGTTGCAGCTTTTTTTGCTAATATTATTATAGCTTTTAAAAACAGAGCAGGAGGGTGTAATGCAGAGGTGCTGTAAATAGCTTGGCACCTGTGGGGCACAAATGGAGTACAACAGGCTCTTTTTGTATGCCACTAAGTTGCAGCTTTTTTTGCTATTATTATAGCTTTTAAAAACAGAGCAGGAGGGTGTAATGCAGAGGTGCTGTAAATAGCTTGGCACCTGTGGGGCACAAATGGAGTGCAACAGCCACTTTTTGTATGCCACTAAGTTGCAACATTTTTTGCTATTATTGTAGCTTTTAAAAACAGAGCAGGAGGGTGTAATGCAGAGGTGCTGTAAATAGCTTGGCACCTGTGGGGCACAATTGGAATACAACAGCCACTTTTTGTATGCCACTAAGTTGCAGCATTTTTTGCTATTGTAGCTTTTAAAAACAGAGCAGGAGGGTGTAATGCAGAGGTGCTGTAAATAGCTTGGCACCTGTGGGGCACAAATGGAGTACAACAGCCACTTTTTGGATGCCACTAAGTTGCAGCTTTTTTTGTTATTATTATAGCTTTTCAAAACTGAGCAGGAGGGTGTAATGCAGAGATGCTGTAAATAGCTTGGCACCTGTGGGGCAAAAATGGAGTACAACAGCCACTTTTTGTATGCCACTAAGTTGCAGCTTTTTTTGCTATTATTATAGCTTTTAAAAACAGAGCAGAAGGGTGTAATGCAGAGGTGCTGTAAATAGCTTGGCACCTGTGGGGCACAAATGGAGTACAACAGCCACTTTTTGTTTGGCACTAAGTTGTAGTTTTTTTTGCTATTATTATAGCTTTTA
Organism: Anomaloglossus baeobatrachus; assembly: GCF_048569485.1. NCBI lineage: Eukaryota > Metazoa > Chordata > Amphibia > Anura > Aromobatidae > Anomaloglossus > Anomaloglossus baeobatrachus. The sequence continues at coordinate 210,313,543 of NC_134357.1, read as the reverse complement.
AAAACAGAGCAGGAGGGTGTAATGCAGAGGTGCTGTAAATAGCTTGGCACCTGTGGGGCACAATTGGAATACAACAGACACTTTTTGTATGCCACTAAGTTGCAGCTTTTTTTGCTTTTATAGCTTTTAAAAACAGAGCGGGAGGTTGTAATGCAAAGGTGCTGTAAATAGCTTGGCACCTGTGGGGCACAAATGGAGTACAACAGCCACTTTTTGTATGCCACTAAGTTGCAGCATTTTTTGCTATTATAATGGCTTAGTAACAATGAGCTTGAGTGTGCAATGCAGAGGTGCTGTAAATATCTTTGCACCAGTGGGGCACAAGAGGAGTACAACAGCCACTTTTTGTATGCCACTAAGTTGCAGTTTTATTGCTATTATTATAACTTTTAAAAACAGAGCAGACGGGTGTAATGCAGAGGTGCTGTAAATAGCTTGGCACCTGTGGGGCACAAATGGAGTGCAACAGCCACTTTTTGTATGCCACTAAGTTGCAGCATTTTTTGCTATTATTGTAGCTTTTAAAAACAGAGCAGGAGGGTGTAATGCAGAGGTGCTGTAAATAGCTTGGCACCTGTGGGGCACAATTGGAATACAACAGCCACTTTTTGTATGCCACTAAGTTGCAGCATTTTTTGCTATTGTAGCTTTTAAAAACAGAGCAGGAGGGTGTAATGCAGAGGTGCTGTAAATAGCTTGGCACCTGTGGGGCACAAATGGAGTACAACAGCCACTTTTTGGATGCCACTAAGTTGCAGCTTTTTTTGTTATTATTATAGCTTTTCAAAACTGAGCAGGATGGTGTAATGCAGAGGTGCTGTAAATAGCTTGGCACCTGTGGGGCACAAATGGAGTACAACAGCCACTTTTTGTTTGGCACTAAGTTGTAGTTTTTTTTGCTATTATTATAGCTTTTAAAAACAGAGCAGGAGGGTGTAATGCAGAGGTGCTGTAAATAGCTTGGCACCTGTGGGGCACAATTGGAATACAACAGACACTTTTTGTATGCCACTAAGTTGCAGCTTTTTTTGCTTTTATAGCTTTTAAAAACAGAGCGGGAGGTTGTAATGCAAAGGTGCTGTAAATAGCTTGGCACCTGTGGGGCACAAATGGAGTACAACAGCCACTTTTTGTATGCCACTAAGTTGCAGCATTTTTTGCTATTATTATAGCTTTTCAAAACAGAGCAGGAGGGTGTAATGCAGAGGCGCTGTAAATAGCTTTGCACCTGAGGGGCACAAATGGAGTACAAAAGCCACTTTTTGTATGCCACTAAGTTGCAGCTTTTTTTGCTATTATTATAGCTTTTAAAAACAGAGCAGGAGGGTGTAATGCAGAGGTGCTGTAAATAGCTTGGCTCTTGTGGGGCACAAATGGAGTACAACAGCCACTTTTTGTATGACACTAAGTTGCAGCTTTTTTTGCTATTATTGTTATAGCTTTTAAAAACAGAGCAGGAGGGTGTAATGCAGAGGTGCTGTAAATAGCTTGGCACCTGTGGGGCACAAATGGAGTACAACAGACACTTTTTGTATGCCACTAAGTTGCAGCTTTTTTTGCTATTATTATAGCGTTTAAAAACAGAGCAGGAGGGTGTAATGCAGAGGTGCTGTAAATAGCTTGGCACCTGTGGGGCACAATTGGAATACAACAGACACTTTTTGTATGCCACTAAGTTGCAGCATTTTTTGCTATTATAGCTTTTAAAAACAGAGCAGGAGGGTGTAATGCAAAGGTGCTGTAAATAGCTTGGCACCTGTGGGGCACAAATGGAGTACAACAGCCACTTTTTGTATGCCACTAAGTTGCAGCATTTTTTGCTATTATAGCTTTTAAAAACAGAGCAGGAGGATGTAATGCAAAGGTGCTGTAAATAGCTTGGCACCTGTGGGGCACAAATGGAGTACAACAGCCACTTTTTGTATGCCACTAAGTTGCAGCATTTTTTGCTATTATTATAGCTTTTCAAAACAGAGCAGGAGGGTGTAATGCAGAGGTGCTGTAAGTAGCTTTGCACCTGAGGGGCACAAATGGAGTACAACAGCCACTTTTTGTATGCCACTAAGTTGCAGCTTTTTTTGCTAATATTATTATAGCTTTTAAAAACAGAGCAGGAGGGTGTAATGCAGAGGTGCTGTAAATAGCTTGGCACCTGTGGGGCACAAATGGAGTACAACAGACACTTTTTGTATGCCACCAAGTTGCATCTTTTTTTTGCTTTTATTATAGCGTTTAAAAACAGAGCAGGAGGGTGTAATGCAGAGGTGCTGTAAATAGCTTGGCACCTGTGGGGCACAAATGGAGTACAACAGCCACTTTTTGTATGCCACTAAGTTGCAGCTTTTTTTGCTATTATTGTAGCTTTTAAAAACAGAGCAGGAGGGTGTAATGCAGAGGTGCTGTAAATAGCTTGGCACCTGTGGGGCACAAATGGAGTACAACAGCCACTTTTTGTATGGCACTAAGTTGTAGTTTTTTTTGCTATTATTATAGCTTTTAAAAACAGAGCAGGAGGGTGTAATGCAGAGGTGCTGTAAATAGCTTGGCACCTGTGGGGCACAAATGGAGTACAACAGCCACTTTTTGTATGCCACTAAGTTGCAGCATTTTTTGCTATTATTGCTTTTCAAAACAGAGCAGGACGGTGTAATGCAGAGGTGCTGTAAATAGCTTGGCACCTGTGGGGCACAATTGGAATACAACAGACACTTTTTGTATGCCACTAAGTTGCAGCATTTTTTGCTATTATAGCTTTTAAAAACAGAGCAGGAGGGTGTAATGCAAAGGTGCTGTAAATAGCTTGGCACCTGTGGGGCACAAATGGAGTACAACAGCCACTTTTTGTATGCCACTAAGTTGCAGCATTTTTTGCTATTATTATAGCTTTTCAAAACAGAGCAGGACGGTGTAATGCAGAGGTGCTGTAAATAGCTTGGCACCTGTGGGGCACAAATGGAGTACAACAGCCACTTTTTGTATGCCACTAAGTTGCAGCTTTTTTGCTATTATTATAGCTTTTCAAAACAGAGCAGGAGGGTGTAATGCAGAGGTGCTGAAAAAAGCTTGGCACCTGTGGGGCACAAATGGAGTACAACAGCCACTTTTTGGATGCCACTAAGTTGCAGCTTTTTTTGCTATTATTATAGCTTTTAAAAACAGAGCAGGAGGGTGTAATGCAGAGGTGCTGTAAATAGCTTGGCTCTTGTGGGGCACAAATGGAGTACAACAGCCACTTTTTGTATGCCACTAAGTTGCAGCTTTTTTTGCTATTATTGTTATAGCTTTTAAAAACAGAGCAGGAGGGTGTAATGCAGAGGTGCTGTAAATAGCTTGGCACCTGTGGGGCACAAATGGAGTACAACAGACACTTTTTGTATGCCACTAAGTTGCAGCTTTTTTTGCTATTATTATAGCGTTTAAAAACAGAGCAGGAGGGTGTAATGCAGAGGTGCTGGAAATAGCTTGGCACCTGTGGGGCACAAATGGAGTACAACAGCTACTTTTTGTATGCCATTAAGTTGCAGCATTTTTTGCTATTATTATTGCTTTTAAAAACAGAGCAGGAGGGTGTAATGCAGAGGTGCTGTAAATAGCTTGGCACCTGTGGGGCACAATTGGAATACAACAGACACTTTTTGTATGCCACTAAGTTGCAGCATTTTTTGCTATTATAGCTTTTAAAAACAGAGCAGGAGGGTGTAATGCAAAGGTGCTGTAAATAGCTTGGCACCTGTGGGGCACAAATGGAGTACAACAGCCACTTTTTGTATGCCACTAAGTTGCAGCATTTTTTGCTATTATTATAGCTTTTCAAAACAGAGCAGGAGGGTGTAATGCAGAGGTGCTGTAAGTAGCTTTGCACCTGAGGGGCACAAATGGAGTACAACAGCCACTTTTTGTATGCCACTAAGTTGCAGCTTTTTTTGCTAATATTATTATAGCTTTTAAAAACAGAGCAGGAGGGTGTAATGCAGAGGTGCTGTAAATAGCTTGGCACCTGTGGGGCACAAATGGAGTACAACAGACACTTTTTGTATGCCACCAAGTTGCATCTTTTTTTTGCTTTTATTATAGCGTTTAAAAACAGAGCAGGAGGGTGTAATGCAGAGGTGCTGTAAATAGCTTGGCACCAGTGGGGCACAAATGGAGTACAACAGCCACTTTTTGTATGCCACTAAGTTGCAGCTTTTTTTGCTATTATTATAGCTTTTAAAAACAGAACAGGAGGGTGTAATGCAGAGGTGCTGTAAATAGCTTGGCACCTGTGGGGCACAAATGGAGTGCAACAGCCACTTTTTGTATGCCACTAAGTTGCAGCATTTTTTGCTATTATTGTAGCTTTTAAAAACAGAGCAGGAGGGTGTAATGCAGAGGTGCTGTAAATAGCTTGGCACCTGTGGGGCACAAATGGAGTACAACAGCCACTTTTTGTATGGCACTAAGTTGTAGTTTTTTTTGCTATTATTATACCTTTTAAAAACGGAGCAGGAGGGTGTAATGCAGAGGTGCTGTAAATAGCTTGGCACCTGTGGGGCACAATTGGAATACAACAGACACTTTTTGTATGCCACTAAGTTGCAGCTTTTTTTGCTTTTATAGCTTTTCAAAACAGAGCGGGAGGTTGTAATGCAAAGGTGCTGTAAATAGCTTGGCACCTGAGGGGCACAAATGGAGTACAAAAGCCACTTTTTGTATGCCACTAAGTTGCAGCTTTTTTTGCTATTATTATAGCTTTTAAAAACAGAGCAGGAGGGTGTAATGCAGAGGTGCTGTAAATAGCTTGGCTCTTGTGGGGCACAAATGGAGTACAACAGCCACTTTTTGTATGCCACTAAGTTGCAGCTTTTTTTGCTATTATTGTTATAGCTTTTAAAAACAGAGCAGGAGGGTGTAATGCAGAGGTGCTGTAAATAGCTTGGCACCTGTGGGGCACAAATGGAGTACAACAGCTACTTTTTGTATGTCACTAAGTTGCAGCATTTTTTGCTATTATTATTGCTTTTAAAAACAGAGCAGGAGGGTGTAATGCAGAGGTGCTGTAAATAGCTTGGCACCTGTGGGGCACAATTGGAGTACAACAGCCACTTTTTGTATGCCACTAAGTTGCAGCATTTTTTGCTATTATTATAGCTTTTCAAAACAGAGCAGGAGGGTGTAATGCAGAGGTGCTGTAAGTAGCTTTGCACCTGAGGGGCACAAATGGAGTACAACAGCCACTTTTTGTATGCCACTAAGTTGCAGCTTTTTTTGCTAATATTATTATAGCTTTTAAAAACAGAGCAGGAGGGTGTAATGCAGAGGTGCTGTAAATAGCTTGGCACCTGTGGGGCACAAATGGAGTACAACAGCCACTTTTTGTATGCCACCAAGTTACATCTTTTTTTTGCTTTTATTATAGTGTTTAAAAACAGAGCAGGAGGGTGTAATGCAGAGGTGCTGTAAATAGCTTGGCACCTGTGGGGCACAAATGGAGTACAACAGGCTCTTTTTGTATGCCACTAAGTTGCAGCTTTTTTTGCTATTATTATAACTTTTAAAAACAGAGCAGACGGGTGTAATGCAGAGGTGCTGTAAATAGCTTGGCACCTGTGGGGCACAAATGGAGTGCAACAGCCACTTTTTGTATGCCACTAAGTTGCAGCATTTTTTGCTATTATTGTAACTTTTAAAAACAGAGCAGGAGGGTGTAATGCAGAGGTGCTGTAAATAGCTTGGCACCTGTGGGGCACAATTGGAATACAACAGCCACTTTTTGTATGCCACTAAGTTGCAGCATTTTTTGCTATTGTAGCTTTTAAAAACAGAGCAGGAGGGTGTAATGCAGAGGTGCTGTAAATAGCTTGGCACCTGTGGGGCACAAATGGAGTACAACAGCCACTTTTTGGATGCCACTAAGTTGCAGCTTTTTTTGTTATTATTATAGCTTTTCAAAACTGAGCAGGAGGGTGTAATGCAGAGGTGCTGTAAATAGCTTGGCACCTGTGGGGCAAAAATGGAGTACAACAGCCACTTTTTGTATGCCACTAAGTTGCAGCTTTTTTTGCTATTATTATAGCTTTTAAAAACAGAGCAGAAGGGTGTAATGCAGAGGTGCTGTAAATAGCTTGGCACCTGTGGGGCACAAATGGAGTACAACAGCCACTTTTTGTTTGGCACTAAGTTGTAGTTTTTTTTGCTATTATAGCTTTTAAAAACAGAGCAGGAGGGTGTAATGCAGAGGTGCTGTAAATAGCTTGGCACCTGTGGGGCACAATTGGAATACAACAGACACTTTTTGTATGCCACTAAGTTGCAGCTTTTTTTGCTTTTATAGCTTTTAAAAACAGAGCGGGAGGTTGTAATGCAAAGGTGCTGTAAATAGCTTGGCACCTGTGGGGCACAAATGGAGTACAACAGCCACTTTTTGTATGCCACTAAGTTGCAGCATTTTTTGCTAATATAATGGCTTAGTAACAATGAGCTTGAGTGTGCAATGCAGAGGTGCTGTAAATATCTTTGCACCAGTGGGGCACAAGAGGAGTACAACAGCCACTTTTTGTATGCCACTAAGTTGCAGTTTTATTGCTATTATTATAACTTTTAAAAACAGAGCAGACGGGTTTAATGCAGAGGTGCTGTAAATAGCTTGGCACCTGTGGGGCACAAATGGAGTGCAACAGCCACTTTTTGTATGCCACTAAGTTGCAGCATTTTTTGCTATTATTGTAGCTTTTAAAAACAGAGCAGGAGGGTGTAATGCAGAGGTGCTGTAAATAGCTTGGCACCTGTGGGGCACAATTGGAATACAACAGCCACTTTTTGTATGCCACTAAGTTGCAGCATTTTTTGCTATTGTAGCTTTTAAAAACAGAGCAGGAGGGTGTAATGCAGAGGTGCTGTAAATAGCTTGGCACCTGTGGGGCACAAATGGAGTACAACAGCCACTTTTTGTATGCCACTAAGTTGCAGCTTTTTTTGCTATTATTATAGCTTTTAAAAACAGAGCAGAAGGGTGTAATGCAGAGGTGCTGTAAATAGCTTGGCACCTGTGGGGCACAAATGGAGTACAACAGCCACTTTTTGTTTGGCACTAAGTTGTAGTTTTTTTTGCTATTATTATAGCTTTTAAAAACAGAGCAGGAGGGTGTAATGCAGAGGTGCTGTAAATAGCTTGGCACCTGTGGGGCACAATTGGAATACAACAGACACTTTTTGTATGCCACTAAGTTGCAGCTTTTTTTGCTTTTATAGCTTTTAAAAACAGAGCGGGAGGTTGTAATGCAAAGGTGCTGTAAATAGCTTGGCACCTGTGGGGCACAAATGGAGTACAACAGCCACTTTTTGTATGCCACTAAGTTGCAGCATTTTTTGCTATTATTATAGCTTTTCAAAACAGAGCAGGAGGGTGTAATGCAGAGGCGCTGTAAATAGCTTTGCACCTGAGGGGCACAAATGGAGTACAAAAGCCACTTTTTGTATGCCACTAAGTTGCAGCTTTTTTTGCTATTATTATAGCTTTTAAAAACAGAGCAGGAGGGTGTAATGCAGAGGTGCTGTAAATAGCTTGGCTCTTGTGGGGCACAAATGGAGTACAACAGCCACTTTTTGTATGACACTAAGTTGCAGCTTTTTTTGCTATTATTGTTATAGCTTTTAAAAACAGAGCAGGAGGGTGTAATGCAGAGGTGCTGTAAATAGCTTGGCACCTGTGGGGCACAAATGGAGTACAACAGACACTTTTTGTATGCCACTAAGTTGCAGCTTTTTTTGCTATTATTATAGCGTTTAAAAACAGAGCAGGAGGGTGTAATGCAGAGGTGCTGTAAATAGCTTGGCACCTGTGGGGCACAAATGGAGTACAACAGCTACTTTTTGTATGCCATTAAGTTGCAGCATTTTTTGCTATTATTATTGCTTTTAAAAACAGAGCAGGAGGGTGTAATGCAGAGGTGCTGTAAATAGCTTGGCACCTGTGGGGCACAATTGGAATACAACAGCCACTTTTTGTATGCCACTAAGTTGCAGCATTTTTTGCTATTATAGCTTTTAAAAACAGAGCAGGAGGGTGTAATGCAAAGGTGCTGTAAATAGCTTGGCAGCTGTGGGGCACAAATGGAGTACAACAGCCACTTTTTGTATGCCACTAAGTTGCAGCATTTTTTGCTATTATAGCTTTTAAAAACAGAGCAGGAGGATGTAATGCAAAGGTGCTGTAAATAGCTTGGCACCTGTGGGGCACAAATGGAGTACAACAGCCACTTTTTGTATGCCACTAAGTTGCAGCATTTTTTGCTATTATTATAGCTTTTCAAAACAGAGCAGGAGGGTGTAATGCAGAGGTGCTGTAAGTAGCTTTGCACCTGAGGGGCACAAATGGAGTACAACAGACACTTTTTGTATGCCACTAAGTTGCAGCTTTTTTTGCTAATATTATTATAGCTTTTAAAAACAGAGCAGGAGGGTGTAATGCAGAGGTGCTGTAAATAGCTTGGCACCTGTGGGGCACAAATGGAGTACAACAGACACTTTTTGTATGCCACCAAGTTGCATCTTTTTTTTGCTTTTATTATAGCGTTTAAAAACAGAGCAGGAGGGTGTAATGCAGAGGTGCTGTAAATAGCTTGGCACCTGTGGGGCACAAATGGAGTACAACAGCCACTTTTTGTATGCCACTAAGTTGCAGCTTTTTTTGCTATTATTGTAGCTTTTAAAAACAGAGCAGGAGGGTGTAATGCAGAGGTGCTGTAAATAGCTTGGCACCTGTGGGGCACAATTGGAATACAACAGACACTTTTTGTATGCCACTAAGTTGCAGCTTTTTTTGCTTTTATAGCTTTTAAAAACAGAGCGGGAGGTTGTAATGCAAAGGTGCTGTAAATAGCTTGGCACCTGTGGGGCACAAATGGAGTACAACAGCCACTTTTTGTATGCCACTAAGTTGCAGCATTTTTTGCTATTAATATAGATTTTCAAAACAGAGCAGGAGGGTGTAATGCAGAGGTGCTGTAAATAGCTTTGCACCTGAGGGGCACAAATGGAGTACAAAAGCCACTTTTTGTATGCCACTAAGTTGCAGCTTTTTTTGCTATTATTATAGCTTTTAAAAACAGAGCAGGAGGGTGTAATGCAGAGGTGCTCTAAATAGCTTGGCTCTTGTGGGGCACAAATGGAGTACAACAGCCACTTTTTGTATGCCACTAAGTTGCAGCTTTTTTTGCTATTATTGTTATAGCTTTTAAAAACAGAGCAGGAGGGTGTAATGCAGAGGTGCTGTAAATAGCTTGGCACCTGTGGGGCACAAATGGAGTACAACAGACACTTTTTGTATGCCACTAAGTTGCAGCTTTTTTGCTATTAATATAGCGTTTAAAAACAGAGCAGGAGGGTGTAATGCAGAGGTGCTGTAAATAGCTTGGCACCTGTGGGGCACAAATGGAGTACAACAGCTACTTTTTGTATGCCACTAAGTTGCAGCATTTTTTGCTATTATTATTGCTTTTAAAAACAGAGCAGGAGGGTGTAATGCAGAGGTGCTGTAAATAGCTTGGCACCTGTGGGGCACAATTGGAATACAACAGACACTTTTTGTATGCCACTAAGTTGCAGCATTTTTTGCTATTATAGCTTTTAAAAACAGAGCAGGAGGGTGTAATGCAGAGGTGCTGTAAATAGCTTGGCACCTGTGGGGCACAAATGGAGTACAACAGACACTTTTTGTATGCCACTAAGTTGCAGCTTTTTTGCTATTAATATAGCGTTTAAAAACAGAGCAGGAGGGTGTAATGCAGAGGTGCTGTAAATAGCTTGGCACCTGTGGGGCACAAATGGAGTACAACAGCCACTTTTTGTATGCCACTAAGTTGCAGCATTTTTTGCTATTATAGCTTTTAAAAACAGAGCAGGAGGATGTAATGCAAAGGTGCTGTAAATAGCTTGGCACCTGTGGGGCACAAATGGAGTACAACAGCCACTTTTTGTATGCCACTAAGTTGCAGCATTTTTTGCTATTATTATAGCTTTTCAAAACAGAGCAGGAGGGTGTAATGCAGAGGTGCTGTAAGTAGCTTTGCACCTGAGGGGCACAAATGGAGTACAACAGCCACTTTTTGTATGCCACTAAGTTGCAGCTTTTTTTGCTAATATTATTATAGCTTTTAAAAACAGAGCAGGAGGGTGTAATGCAGAGGTGCTGTAAATAGCTTGGCACCTGTGGGGCACAAATGGAGTACAACAGACACTTTTTGTATGCCACCAAGTTGCATCTTTTTTTTGCTTTTATTATAGCGTTTAAAAACAGAGCAGGAGGGTGTAATGCAGAGGTGCTGTAAATAGCTTGGCACCTGTGGGGCACAAATGGAGTACAACAGCCACTTTTTTTATGCCACTAAGTTGCAGCTTTTTTTGCTATTATTATAGCTTTTAAAAACAGAACAGGAGGGTGTAATGCAGAGGTGCTGTAAATAGCTTGGCACCTGTGGGGCACAAATGGAGTGCAACAGCCACTTTTTGTATGCCACTAAGTTGCAGCATTTTTTGCTATTATTGTAGCTTTTAAAAACAGAGCAGGAGGGTGTAATGCAGAGGTGCTGTAAATAGCTTGGCACCTGTGGGGCACAATTGGAATACAACAGCCACTTTTTGTATGCCACTAAGTTGCAGCATTTTTTGCTATTGTAGCTTTTAAAAACAGAGCAGGAGGGTGTAATGCAGAGGTGCTGTAAATAGCTTGGCACCTGTGGGGCACAAATGGAGTACAACAGCCACTTTTTGGGTGCCACTAAGTTGCAGCTTTTTTTGTTATTATTATAGCTTTTCAAAACTGAGCAGGAGGGTGTAATGCAGAGGTGCTGTAAATAGCTTTGCACCTGAGGGGCACAAATGGAGTACAACAGCCACTTTTTGTATGCCACTAAGTTGCAGCTTGTTTTGCTATTATTATAGCTTTTAAAAACAGAGCAGGAGGGTGTAATGCAGAGGTGCTGTAAATAGCTTGGCTCCTGTGGGGCACAAATGGAGTACAACAGCCACTTTTTGTATGCCACTAAGTTGCAGCTTTTTTTGCTATTATTATAGCTTTTAAAAACAGAGCTGGAGGGTGTAATGCAGAGGTCCTTTAAATAGCTTGGCTCCTGTGGGGCACAAATGGAGTACAACAGCCACTTTTTGTATGGCACTAAGTTGCAGCTTTTTTTGCTATTATTATAGCTTTTAAAAACAGAGAAGGAGGGTGTAATGCAGAGGTGCTGTAAATAGCTTGGCACCTGTGGGGCATAATTGGAATACAACAGACACTTTTTGTATGCCACTAGGTTGCAGCATTTTTTGCTATTATAGCTTTTAAAAACAGAGCAGGAGGGTGTAATGCAGAGGTGTTGTAAATAGCTTTGCACCTGAGGGGCACAAATGGAGTACAAAAGCCACTTTTTGTATGCCACTAAGTTGCATCTTTTTTTGCTATTATTATAGCTTTTAAAAACAGAGAAGGAGGGTGTAATGCAGAGGTGCTGTTAATAGCTTGGCTCCTGTGGGGCACAAATGGAGTACAACAGCCACTTTTTGTATGCCACTAAGTTGCAGCATTTTTTGCTATTATTATAGCTTTTAAAAACAGAGCAGGAGGGTGTAATGCAGAGGTGCTGTAAATAGCTTGGCACCTGTGGGGCACAATTGGAATACAACAGCCACTTTTTGTATGCCACTAAGTGGCAGCATTTTTTGCTATTATTATAGCTTTTCAAAACAGAGCAGGAGGGTGTAATGCAGAGGTGCTGTAAATAGCTTTGCACCTGAGGTGCACAAATGGAGTACAACAGCCACTTTTTGTATGCCACTAAGTTGCAGCTTTTTTTGCTATTATTATTATAGCTTTTAAAAACAGAGCAGGAGGGTGTAATGCAGAGGTGCTGTAAATAGCTTGGCACCTGTGGGGCACAAATGGAGTACAACAGACACTTTTTGTATGCCACTAAGTTGCAGCTTTTTTTGCTTTTATTATAGCGTTTAAAAACAGAGCAGGAGGGTGTAATGCAGAGGTGCTGTAAATAGCTTGGCACCTGTGGGGCACAAATGGAGTACAACAGCCACTTTTTGTATGCCACTAAGTTGCAGCTTTTTTTGCTATTATTATAGCTTTTAAAAACAGAACAGGAGGGTGTAATGCAGAGGTGCTGTAAATAGCTTGGCACCTGTGGGGCACAAAGGGAGTGCAACAGCCACTTTCTCTATGCCACTAAGTTGCAGCATTTTTTGCTATTATTGTAGCTTTTAAAAACAGAGCAGGAGGGTGTAATGCAGAGGTGCTGTAAATAGCTTGGCACCTGTGGGGCACAATTGGAATACAACAGCCACTTTTTGTATGCCACTAAGTTGCAGTTTTATTGCTATTATTATAACTTTTAAAAACAGAGCAGAAGGGTGTAATGCAGAGGTGCTGTAAATAGCTTGGTACCTGTGGGGCACAAATGGAGTACAACAGCCACTTTTTGTATGGCACTAAGTTGCAGCTGTTTTTGCTATTATAGCGTTTAAAAACAGAGCAGGAGGGTGTAATGCAGAGGTGCTGTAAATAGCTTGGCACCTGTGGGGCACAAATGGAGTACAACAGCCACTTTTTGTATGCCACTAAGTTGCAGCTTTTTTTGCTATTAATATAGCTTTTAAAAACAGAACAGGAGGGTGTAATGCAGAGGTGCTGTAAATAGCTTGGCACCTGTTGGGCACAAATGGAGTACAACAGCCACTTTTTGTATGCCACTAAGTTGCAGCATTTTTTGCTATTATTATTGCTTTTAAAAACAGAGCAGGAGGGTGTAATGCAGAGGTGCTGTAAATAGCTTGGCACCTGTGGGGCATAATTGGAATACAACAGACACTTTTTGTATGCCACTAGGTTGCAGCATTTTTTGCTATTATAGCTTTTAAAAACAGAACAGGAGGGTGTAATGCAGAGGTGCTGTTAATAGCTTGGCTCCTGTGGGGCACAAATGGAGTACAACAGCCACTTTTTGTATGCCACTAAGTTGCAGCATTTTTTGCTATTATTATAGCTTTTAAAAACAGAGCAGGAGGGTGTAATGCAGAGGTGCTGTAAATAGCTTGGCTCCTGTGGGGCACAAATGGAATACAACAGCCACTTTTTGTATGACACTAATTTCCAGCATTTTTTGCTATTATTATTATAGCTTTTAAAAACAGAGCAGGAGGGTGTAATGCAGAGGTGCTGTAAATAGCTTGGCATCTGTGGGGCACAAATGGAGTACAACAGCCACTTTTTGTATGCCACTAAGTTGCAGCATTTTTTGCTATTTTTATAGCTTTTAAAAACAGAGCATGAGGGTGTAATGCAGAGGTACTGAAAATAGCTTGGCACCTGTGGGGCACAACTGGAGTACAACAGCCACTTTTTGTATGGCACTAAGTTGCAGCTTTTTTTGCTATTATTATAGCTTTTCAAAACAGAGCAGGAGGGTGTAATGCAGAGGTGCTGTAAATAACTTTGCACCTGAGGGGCACAAATGGAGTACAACAGACACTTTTTGTATGCCACTAAGTTGCAGCTTTTTTGCTATTATTATAGCTTTTAAAAACAGAGCAGGAGGGTGTAATGCAGAGGTGCTGTAAATAGCTTGGCTCCTGTGGGGCACAAATGGAGTACAACAGCCACTTTTTGTATGGCACTAAGTTGCAGCTTTTTTTGCTATTATTACAGCTTTTAAAAACAGAGCAGGAGGGTGTTATGCAGAGGTGCTGTAAATAGCGTGGCTCCTGTGGGGCACAAATGGAGTACAACAGCCACTCTTTTTATGGCACTAAGTTGCAGCTTTTTTTGCTATTATTATAGCTTTTAAAAACAGAGCAGGAGGGTGTAATGCAGAGGTGCTGTAAATAGCTTGGCTCCTGTGGGGCACAAATGGAGTACAACAGCCACTTTTTGTATGCCACTAAGTTGCAGCTTTTTTTGCTATTTTTATAGCTTTTAAAAACAGAGCAGGAGGGTGTAATGCAGAGGTGCTGTAAATAACTTGGCACCTGTGGGGCACAAATGGAGTACAACAGCCACTTTTTGGATGCCACTAAGTTTCCTCAGTGTTTGGTGTTATAATGGCTTTGTAACAATGAGCTTGAGTGGGCAATGCAGAGGTGCTGCAAATAGATTTGCACTAGTGGGACACTAATGAAGTCCAACAGCCACTTTTAGGATGCCACTAAGTTTCCTCAGTGTTTGCTAGTATAATGGCATAGTAACAATGAGCTTGAGTGTGCAAAGGGCAGGAGGGTACAGTGGCTGGATTGTGGGTCAGTGTAGAGGAAAGGAAGCCTCACTTTCTATCCCTCCTAATGGGAAAATGCAGCAAGGAACTCCCTGACATTAGCTATACAGACGCTCTTATCTGTAGCTGTTAAAAACTCTTTCCACGGACCTGACTGTCAGCTATGGCTCTGAGCCTGCTGTAATTAGCCCTTACAAGGGCTGAAAGAAACTTCTATCCCTATTCTGTATAGCGCTGTGTGTAGAGCGTACTCAGCAGTATCGGAGACAGGAGCTGCACCTGCGGTGACTGACACCCAGACGCACAAGGCAGATAATGGCGTCCAGATGGGCAGATGCCCGTATTTATAATGCAGGGACATGTGACATGGACATCCTATTACACATGCCGTTGCTTCTCTGGCTAAAAGTCCACTTAGCTGTGTGTGTGTCTGGGATTGGCTGACATGCTGGCCCGCCCCACTACACGCGCGCTTAAGGAGGGAAGGAAGAACAGAAAAAAAAAATGGCGATCGCCATTATCCCAGCAGCAGTGATCTGAACGCGCTGTTCCCGCAACTGTACGCTGAAATTTCATAATAGTGTGAGTCACAGAGTGACTTACACTATTACAGCGGACAGCCAGCTAGTAATTAGCTTGGCTTTTTGCTGCTAGAACCGTTCTCGAACATAACTAGAACTATCGAGCTCTAGCAAAAAGCTCGAGTTCTAGTTTGATCCAGAACAGCCCCCAAAATCACTCGAACCGTGAACTGGAGAAGCACGAACCACGAACCGCGCTCAACTCCAATTACAGCACCTGTGTCTACTAAGTCTTTGCTGGATTTTCTCTATAATCCCCCCTATTGTTGGACGCACTCCTGTACGTGTTTCCGTGCATGGCTTTGGTTGTCGGGTGAACTGGGACCCGGATACTTCGCAAGCTAAAGCTGGACTCATTGCCCATTTGTGTTATATATATATATATATATATATATATACACATATATGTGATGTGCCCGCAGATTAAAATGCATTTTTGCACTTCCTGCTGTGGCATTTAGATATGGTAATAGGGTGATTGGAGACATGACTGTGAGGCCTATATCACATCTAATAATTTATGAAAGTAAATCCTAATGCCAGGTTCCATTTAGGATTATTTATGTTCTTTTTTTATGCTACCCTCACCCCTATTACGCTGAGGAAGCAAACGCGACACGCACGTCCGGGTGCGGCAGCTTTATTTCCCAGTAACATGTGACCATTGAGAATTCCATGTTTATTCATGGGTGAGCAGTAGTTCTATTTTGGATTAATGAGCGATTGTGCCTTTGATAATTTAGGTCTCCTAAGGCCCAGTCACACACAACGACTTACCAGCGATCCTGAAAACGATGCGACCTGATAGGGATCGCAGGTAAGTCGCTGGGAGGTCGCAGGTGAGATGTCACACAGTCAGATCTTACCAGCGATGCAGGAGCAATAGAGGTCGCAGTAGCGACCTGTATAATGATCTCAGCAGTCACTGTGACCCGGTCACACAGTGTCAAACACAGCGATGTGTCCTGCCCAGCAGGACATCGCCTTTGAAGAAAATGGCCTGGACCATTCTGCAACCACTAGAGATCTCATAGCAGGGGCCTGATCGCTGGTAGGTGTCACACATAATCAGATCGCTAACAGAAGTCGTGACTCAGCTGCGATCTCGCTAGCGATCTCGTTATGTGTGACGGTACCTCTACTTTGTCTCACCACTTGTGGATAAACTCATTATAGGAGTGTTGCATTGTGTGCAAATTAATTGAGACTATATCACACTATATATTGACATGTTTGTCACAATGCAACTAAGGGATCGCTGCTGAGTCACGGTTTTTGTGACGCAGCAGTGACCTCTTTAGCGATCTCGCTGTGTGTGACACTGAGTAGCGATCTGGCCCCTGCTGTGAGATCGCTGCTCGTTACACACAGCCCTGGTTCGTTTTTTTATTGTTGCTCTCCCGCTGTGATGCACAGATCGCTGTGTGTGACAGCAAGAGAGCGACGAAATGAAGCGAGCAGGGAGCAAGAGCCGGCATCTGGCAGCTGCGGTAAGCTGTAACCACGGTAAACATCGGGTAACCAAGGTGGTTACCCGATATTTACCTTCGTTACCAGCCTCCGCCGCTCTCACGCTGCCATTGTCGGCTCCCTGCACATGTAGCTGCAGTACTCATCGGGTTAATTAACCCGATGTGTACTGTAGCTAGGAGTGCAGGGAGCCAGCGCTAAGCAGTGTGTGCGGCTCCCTGCTCTCTGCACATGTAGCTGCAGTACACATCGGGTAATTAACCCGATGTGTACTGTAGCTAGGAGAGCAGGGAGCCAGCGCTAAACAGTGTGCGCGGCTCCCTGCTCTCTGCACATATAGCGACGTTATGATCGCTGCTGCGTCGCTGTGTTTGACAGCTAAGCAGCGATCATAACAGCGACTTACAAGGTCGCTGTTATGTCGCGGGCGGAGGAGGGGACGCTGCTCTCTCCCACTGGTCGGGTCCGGCTGCTGCTGCTCGGCGGTGGTTCGAGCGGTGGGCCGGATCCCAGGGACTCGAGCGGCGTTCCTCGCCCGTGAGTGAAAAGGGGGAATTGATTGTGGGGATTTGATAATGTCCGTGACGCCACCCACGGTTTTGGTGAGATTGGTGACACCACCGCTGCTCTGGACGGGGATCCCGGGAGCGATGATAGGGAGCAGCCTGGATGTTAGTTCTCCCCTCCGTGGGTAGGGGGTTGGTTGTCCCGGGGCCCGGTGAGGGGGTAGGGATGGATGGCAGGCGGGTTACGGGGCCTGGTGAGGTGCAGGGTTGCGGGGGCAGCGCTGTGCCGCATGGCACAGTGGTACTCACTCAGCCAATGATGAACACAGAGTCTCCGGTAAAACAAACGGCTGGATGGACAGGTCCCACAGACGGCTGCGGTGTTTTTTCTCCCGGCAGGTTGATGGTGACTGCCTTTCCCTGCACCTGTGTAGTGTGTACGGCTCCAATGGGTTCCCACCGGTAACCCGCTCCCCAGCTTGGATATGTGCTGAAGGAGCCCCTTTTGCCCGCAGGCTCTGGCCCTGGGAACTTTAGCCTTGGCGGTGACTGTGTTTCCCTCTAACGGTTGGACTGTTGCCTTCTATCGGGACTTGGCTGCTGGGAAACCCAGGAGGTTCCCTTCGCTAACGGATTTGACAAATTGCACGGCGACTCCTAGCCTTGTCGGGGTCCGTAAGCCCTGCCGGTTGGTGCTGGCTTCTCTTTGCGTACCGGTCCGGTACCGCCGGGCCACCGCCCGTCCACGGTCCTTACGGCTAGCTCCAATAGGCCTCTCCTGCAGACGGTCACCACCGTCTGCCAACCTTGCTGTACCGTCCGGGCCACACACCCGGACGCCGTCAGACAGTTGCTCACTTGCCACTTCACTCCTCTCACTTTCACTTCAAAACTCTATCTGCCTGCTTTTCCCGCCTCCAGGACTGTGAACTCCTCGGTGGGCGGGACCAACCGCCTGGCCCACGCCCTGGTGTGAACATCAGCCCCTGGAGGGAGGCAACAAGGATTTTTGTTTAACTTAGGTGTGCCTGACCGGGGTGTGGGGTGTGTTGGTGTAGTACCTGTGATGTCCTGGCTTGTCCAGGGCGCCACAGTTACGTCACAGAAAATGGTGACATAACAGCGATGTCGTTGTCGCTGTCGCTATGTGTGAACCCAGCCTAAGAATTACTAGGACTCCTTTTTTGTTCGGTCACTAGTTTTAGAAGTCCTCTGTACAATACCTATTGATTGATGATTTGAAAATCTTTTTAAGAATATAATTGTTTGTCTTTTTCTACCAATAAAAGTTAAATGATAATTGAAAATGATACTCCATGTGTGTTTTCCAGACACAGTTGTTTATGATTTGGTTGGAGTTTTTTCAGATAGATGGTCCAATCCAAGGGAATTATAACCTATGTTGATACATTTTTTTATGATGTTATTTCAATCAGTTTCCTGTTTTTCTGTGATTGGCTATATATCTGTTATTATATTTGTATAATTACTAGAGCTGGGCGAACTCACAAAAAACGGGACTGGCAGGACCCTGCTCTCTTTTAAAAAGAAATCCGGATCTGGTCCAAAGTCCACCCCATATAAGTCTAGGTAGAGCAGATTAAAAATAGTGTTAGAAAAGATAGATGAATAGAAGGCTCACGGTGGACTTACCAAGACTTCGGCATGGCTGTACGTTGCTCCCAAGCCTCATATTCACTGCCTGGGCTGCTGATTACAGTTAGACGTGCAGTCAGGCATGCCCAAACACTAAGTAACAGAATGTGTGCCACCCCAGCATCGGATCGAACCGCTCGGATCCGGGGGTGGTGATTGTTCGTGGCTCGAGGGTCTCCGGACCCGGGGGCTTAGGGGTCACATTCAAATGGAAAGGGAGAATTTACAGGGGATTTGGTATAGTTTGTGACGCCACCCGTGGTGTGCGGTAATTGGGAGTACTGCCGCAGCCGTTGGGAGTACCCGGGGTGATGGAGTGGGGCATCTAGGTGACATTGCCCTCCACGGGCAGGGGTAGGCCCCGGGACTCTGGTGGGTGAAGTGGGGACGCAGTGCAGGGGTTAGTTGGGTACTCACTCAGCAATGAAGCAGATGCTGACAACAGGGTAAACCAAGTCTCTGAACGCCGTTGTCCCTCGAGGAGAGCTCGTCTGGGTCCCGTCCCCTACAGTACTGCCGGTGGTCCGTGACCTGCCTCCTGGCACTAAGTTTTAGATTGTCCGTTGTGCCCGGTAACTTAGAGCTGTCCGAGCCCCGCTCCCCACTGTGGCTAAGTGGAGGAGCCTGCTCTCAGGAGCTCACGCTTGGGATTTCAGTGGGCTGCTTGCTAGGAAATCCCTATCCCCCTCATTGAGCTAGTGCCCCCAATCTCTGAGCTGGTGGGAACAGTCCATAAAGGCCCCGTTCTCCGCAGGTTAATTGCCGGGTTGCCTGAAGCTTCTCCCCGACCTAGGGTCTGTGTACCCCATCATGCCTTCTGTCCCGAATCGGTGATAGGACCAGGCTGCTGATGTCCTCCTTAATGGGTCCCAGGCACCTAGTCTCAATCCCCTGTGACCGGGTGTCCGACTCCTCTAGGTCCAGACCACCGTCTGTGACCTAGTTCACTTCTCCCCTGGGAGCTCCAACTCCTAGCTTCCTCAGAGCTCCTCACAGCTCGAGGGCTACCACTGAACTGACTCGACACCTCCCACCTCCCGGTCTGACCCCTAGATGGGTGGCCGAATTCCTGCTTAAGCAGCCCACTGGTGTGCCTGACAGGTGTGGTGCAAGGTGTATCTAGGATTTGTGAATGCTGGTGGAGGTAGTACTGTTGGATAGAGACCCAGAACCATGGGAGGTTGAATACTGCATGGGGAGGGCAGTTTGTGCAGTACCCAGTGACGACCTGAATAGTCCAGGGGCATCACAACTGCATCCAATCACAGGCGCCAGGACAGCCGGTGGGCGGGAAAAGCAGCGTAACTAAAAGACCCCATACACTCTAGCATCTACCATGATCCTAGAATGTATGGGCTCATTCCAGGTCAGTTGGCGTGGTGATGTTTCTTCTCGTCCACCATAATCATGCAAGGGGGGTTTCGCCCCCTGCATCCCTCCTATGTGGGTGTGTCACCCCCAGACCCCCGCTTCTATTATAAAACGCTCCATACCCATGTGGAGTTAGAAAAACAAGGTTTATTCTGGCTGGAACATCGGATGGCATTTTGAACACACCACTATCATGTGATAGGGGGCATGTTGAAATGACGTCATACCTGGGAGGAGCCCATATATTCTTGCATCTACCCCTCAGTACCGAAGTATAAAAATAAATAAATAAAACAATTGGAGCAGGGTCCCACGGTATTCTGATACCCAGCACAGATAAAGCCCACGGCTTAAGCCCCAGCCCTGCACTTTTCTTAGCTGTGTATCAAAAGAAGAACTGCATGCGGTTTTTTTTGTTATTTAAATAATAAATAATTTAAAAAAACGACGTTCAGTCCCCTCAATTTTCATACCCAGCCAAGATAAAGCCCCACAGCTGCGGGCTGGTATTCTCCGGCTGGGGAGATCCAGCCTGAAAATATCAGCCTCTAGCTGCCTGGAATTGCTGCATCCATTAGATGCTTTACCGCCTCATCACAATTGCGCTGGTGTGGTGGAAATCGGGATACTGAAGGGGTTAATAACAGCTCACAGCTGCTACTAAACCCTCAGTTAGTGATGGCAGGAATCTATGACACCCACATCACTAATTTGTAAGTGAAAGTAAATAAACACAAACACAGAAAAAATCCTTTATCTGGAATAAAATACAAAAATCCACCACTTTCACCTCTTTATTAACCCCTAACACCTTGCTGGTCCGATGTAATCCACACGATATCCTACAGCTATTCAGCTCCGCTACATCCAAGTCACAGAGAGCAGCCATAGAACATGACTACCGCAGTGAGTGCAGAGAATGACTGAGCTGCGGAATGAGTGGTGACATTACTCAGGTCATTCGCGGTCACAGCTGGAGGATGCCATATTCCTTCACTTGTAACAGCAGGAAACCTGACCTCAGGTGGAGGTCACTGAGTTCACAGACCTGCATCTCCTGGAAGAAAACCACAGTTTGTTTGCCAAGAGATGTAAATTTGGTGATTAATTTTTTTAAACCATATTACTGCACTTAATCTACACCTCCTGGCATTTTTTTACACCGATTTTTTGCCACGATTTTTGCTGTGGTTTTCTGCCAGGAGGTGTAGATTGGGTGCACGGATATGGTGTAAAAATTTCAGCACCAAATTTGCATCACTATGTCCAAAAATGCAAAAAAACATTTTTTTTTCCTGCCAGTAAGTGCAAATTTTGGTGCTGAAATCTGGTGTAGTACTAAATGTGCAGCTCCTGGCAGAATACCGCAGCAAAAATTGCGGGGAAAAAAACGCATCAACAAACAGCAGATTTTCGCCAGGAGGTGTAGATTGGGTGCAGGAATGTGGTGTAAAAGTTTATATCTCTTGGCAAAAAAAAAACCCCCTTAGTATTCTGCCAGGAGATGGAGGTCTCACCTGAGGTAAGGTCACTAACTTTACTGAGGTCACCTGAGGTTAGGTTACTTGCTGTTACAGATGGAGGACCGTGAGAATCTCCAGTTGTGACCACAAATAACCTGAGTGACGTCATCGCTCATCACGGCTCATTCATTCTCTAGAGCTCATAGCGGGCAGTCCTGTTCTATGGCGCTTGCTGTGAGATTCCGATGTAGCAGAGCTGAATCGCCGTGGGATCTCGTGCGGATTAATTCGGACTTGCAGATATGTTTGGGGGTTAATAAAATGGTTAAAGTGGGTGTTTGGTCTTTTATTCCAAATAAAGCATTTTGTCGGTGTCTGTGTTTATTTACTTTCATTTACAGATTATTGATGCGAGTGTCTCTTAGATGCCTGCCATAACTAATCTTGGGTTTAGTAGCAGCTGTGTGCTGTTATTAACCCCTTATTACCCTGATTGCCACCACATCAGGGCAATCGCGAAGAGGCGGTAAAGCTCCGGGCTTGTCGCATTCAATGGATGCGACAATTCCGGGCGGCTGGAAGCTGATATTTTTAGGCTGGGTCTCCCCAGAATGAGAATACCATCCCCCGGCTGCCTTTATCAAGGCTGGATATGAAAATTTGGGGGGGGGACCACATATCGTTTTTTTAAATTATTTAAATAAAAAAAAAAAAAAGCTGCATGCGGTTTCCCTTCTATTAATGCACAGCCAGGAGAAGCGCAGGGCTGGGGCTGTAGCTGTGGGCTTTATCAAAGCTGGTTATCAAAATACCGGGGGGATCTTGCACCAATTGTTTTATTTATTTATTGTTTTACCTCGGTACTGATCTACAAATAGAGTCTGTCAGTGATTGCAGGCAGGCATGGTTACATAGGCTGTAACATAGGCTGGGGGTGCATCTGACTGCAACCAAGCACAGACGACAGGACGGCCAGTGGGCGGGGAAAGCAGGGAAAGCTGTGTATGCGATCGCAGCACAGGAAGTGAACATGCGACTTGGAAGCAGTGTGCCACCATGTCACGTAGCCTCAGTAAGTATGATTCATTCTTGTTTTCTTTATTTTTCCTACATATTTTTTTTTTAATTTCTCGAGTGCCGGATCCTGATCAAACACCCAGAATCCCGAGCCCAGGTCCGGCACCCGGGCATCTTTGAAACTAGATAATTAGATTTCAAAATGTATTTTTTTATCCTTTTTATTTGTCATTGTTAATGTATTTTATGATCTCATGTCAATTTAATTTATGTTTATCAATGTCTCTTTGGCTGTAGAGTTTGGAGAAACAAGGTTGTTGGAAAAAGGATTTCTCATTGTAGAAGTCATCAAATTTTTCAGCTTTTTCAGCTTACTCTTATCCATCTGGCATTTTGCCAGACAAGGACTACACAGATCATTTTCATTGACAAGGTAAAGGGATTTAACCCTTTCGATGGTTTCTTGATATTCCTCCTCTGTTTTTTTTGTATTCTGGATAGGATTTCTCTTTGTGTTAAGCTTCTTCAGTTTAGGGAGGTTGAGTATGCTGGGGGGAATTGAAGTAAGTTGATTATCAAAGACACCTACTTCCTTAAGCTGTTTTAGATTCCCAAATGTAGTTGGCAACATATCAAGGCTGTTAAGTCCTAGGTTAAGTTGCCGCAAGTTATTGAGATGGCTCAGTTCCATAGGAACACCATTTGTGGTCAGTTTGTTGTTGCAAACATTAAGAAGTAGGAGGTTTGTCAATTGGCCTATAGACTCTGGAAGTTTCTCTA
The DNA here is from genome assembly GCF_048569485.1 of Anomaloglossus baeobatrachus. Taxonomy (NCBI): domain Eukaryota; kingdom Metazoa; phylum Chordata; class Amphibia; order Anura; family Aromobatidae; genus Anomaloglossus; species Anomaloglossus baeobatrachus. Next base: position 210,290,450 of record NC_134357.1, on the reverse strand, counting down.
TTTGATTGCTGTGTAGATCAAGCCATCGAAGATTGTGAAAACGATGTATCCAATCCGGGATCTTGCGTATTAAATTTCTACTGAGGTCTAACTCTTCTATGTCACAAAGTTTCAATAAGCATTTGGGAACAGCAGCAATTCCCATCTTAGAAAGATCCAACCTTCTTTTTCCATCAAACGTAATACGGATGGAGTTCTTAGCTGTCTTCAAAGTGATTTTCTTATCCTTCTGTTTTCCTTTACCCTTTGGCATTTTCTGAAACAAAAACATATTTAATTATTTACATATAATACCAACAAAAGCTAAACAAATCTCCAATAATTCTTCAAATGTATTAATAGGCACATATGAACAGTGGAAGTAATTTAACCCCTTAAAGACTGAGGCACTTTGCACGTCATTAATTAGATTAAGATTAAGATTACATGCTACACACAGAGCAACTCGGCGCAGATGGTAACAGCCCTGGCACACATTGCAAACACGCTTTCTCCAGCGGTGTTCCAGGTGCACTGAACGTCTGTGGAGAAAATCCAATCTAGCCGAAGATTTCATCCATTATAAGCTTATGCTCAAAACATACAATGCTGACCTACACCTCTCCAAACGACTCTTTGATACTTTCCATTCACCCCTCAGCCCAAGAGTTCTGTCCCCAACCACTAACCTCAGCACAGATGACCTGGCCAATTATTTTAAACCAAAAATTGACCATATACGCTTCCTCACAGCCTTATAACACCACACATTGTCTGCCCTCCTACACTTCATCTAGCTCGCTTTCACTCTTTGATCCAGTCACAGAAGAAGAAGTTACTTGGCTCCTTGCATCTTCACTCCCTACTACCTGCACCAGTGACCCTATTCCCTCACATCTCCTTAAATCTGTTACTCCAGCTGTCACCACTCACTGAACTAAAATATTCAACCTCTCTCGTTCCTCTGGTGTCTTTCCCTCCTCCTTCAAACATGCCAGCATATACCCATTACTTAAAAATCCATCCCTGGACCAAAATTGTGCCGCTAACTACAGACCTGTCTCTAATTTCCCCTTCATCTCTAAAATCCTGGAACGCCTGGTCCACTCCCGTTTAATCCGCTATCTGTCAGATAACTCTCACCTTGACCCTCTACAATCCAGTTTCCGCTCCTTAAGGTACCATCACACTAAGCGACGCTCCAGCGATCCCACCAGCAACCTGACCTGGCAGGGAGCGCTGGAGCATCGCTACACGGGTTGCTAGTGAGCTGTCACACAGGCAGATCTCACCAGCAACCAGTGACCAGCCCCCAGCCTGTAGCGACGCGTGGAAGCATGCTGCGCTTGGTAACTAAGATAAATATCGGGTAACCAACCCGATATTTACCTTGGTTACCAGCGCACACCGCTTAGCGCTGGCTCCCTGCACACCTAACCACAGTACACATCGGGTTAATTACCCGATGTGTACTCCAGCTACGTGTGCAGGCAGAAGGGAGCCGGCTTCTGCGGACGCTGGTAACCACGGTAAACATCGGGTAACCAAGAAGCCCTTACCTTGGTTACCGGATATTTACCTTCGTTACCAGCGTCCGCTGCTCTTACGCTGCCAGTGCCGGCTCCCTGTTCCCTAAACTCCTAGCCACAGTACACATCGGCTTAATTACCCGATGTGTACTCTTGCTACGTGTGCAGAGAGCAGGGAGCCGGCACTGACAGCATGAGAGCGGCGGACGCTGGTAACGAAGGTAAATATCGGGTAACCAAGGTAAGGGCTTCTTGGTTACCTGATGTTTACCGTGGTTACCAGCGTCCGCAGAAGCCGGCTCCTGCTGCCTGCACATTCAGTTGTTGCTCACTCGCTGTCACACACAGCGATGTGTGCTTTACAGTGGGAGAGCAACAACTAAAAAATGGTCCAGGACATTCAGCAACAACCAGCGACCTCACAGCAGGGGCCAGCTTGTTGCTGGATGTCACACACAGCGACATCACTAGCAACATCGCTGCTACGTCACAAAAGTCGTGCCTCAGCAGCGATGTTGCTAGCGATGTTGCTTAGTGTGACGTGGCCTTTATATACTACTGAAACTCCTCTTTCTAAAGTCTCTAATGATTTAGGGCTGGTTCACACTAAGCGACAGCGACAACTAGGTCGCTGTTACGTCACCATTTTCTGTGACGTAACAGCGACCTTGTAAGTCGCTGTTATGATCGCTGCTTAGCTGTCAAACACAGCAGCCGAAGCAGCGATCATAACCGCGAGAGCAGGGAGCCACGCACACTGCTTAGCGCTGGCTCCTTGCTCTCCTAGCTACAGTACACATCGGGTTAATTAACCCGATGTGTACTGCAGCTACATGTGCAGAGAGCCGGAGCCGGCAGCACAGGCAGCGTGAGAGCTGCGGAGTCTGGTAACTAAGGTAAATATCGGATAACCACCTTGGTTACCCGATGTTTACCCTGGTTACAGCTTACCACAGCTGCCAGATGCTGGCTCCTGCTCGCTTCATTTCGTCGCTCTCTCGCTGTCACACACAGCGATCTGTGTGTCACAGCGGGAGAGCGCCTTTGAAGAAAACGAACCAGGGCTGTGTGTAATGAGCAGCGATCTCGCAGCAGGGGCCAGATCGCTGCTCAGTGTCACACACAGCGAGATCGCTAATGAGGTCACTGTTGCGTCACCAAAACCGTGCCGTAGCAGCGATTTTTGGTAGCGATCTCGCTGGGGGTGGTACGGGGGGAAGGGTTAGGACAGTCAATACAGTAAGCAGGAATACAGGTACAGAGTCATACGTAACGTGCATGTACACTAATGCCCGAAGCCTCACAAATAAGGTGGAGGAATTAGAATTAATATTGTTGGAAGAAAATTATGATATAGTGGGGATATCAGAGACATGGCTGGATGAGAGCTATGACTGGGCTGTTAATTTACACGGTTATAGCCTATTCAGGAATGACCGTACAAATAAGCGAGGGGGAGGTGTGTGTCTATATGTAAAATCATCCTTAAAACCCATCCTGCGTGACAACATATGTGAGGGTACTGAGAATGTAGAGTCCCTATGGGTAGAGATAAGGGGGGGGAGAATGAATAATAAAATACTGATAGGGGTGTGTTATAAGACGCCGAATATTATGGAAGAGGTAGAGAATCTCCTCATAAAGCAAATTGATAAAGCAACGAGTCTCGAAGAGGTAATTATTATGGGGGACTTTAACTATCCTGATATAAATTGGGGAACAGAAACTTGCAGTTCCAGCAAAGGAAATAGATTTTTGATAACAATGAAAGATAATTACCTTTCACAAATGGTACAGGACCCCACAAGAGGGGGAGCACTACTAGACCTTGTACTAACCAATAGGCCAGACCGCATATCAAATATACAAGTTGGGGGTTACTTGGGGAATAGTGATCACAAAATAATAAGTTTTCATGTATTTTTTTAGTAAGATGTATAGTAGAGGGGCTACAAGGACATTAAACTTCAGGAAAGCAAATTTTAAACGGTTGAGAGATGATCTTAGTGCAATAAACTGGGATGATGTACTAAGTAATAAAAGTACACAAAGCAAATGGGAGACTTTTATGAGCATCCTGAATAGGGCTTGTGCAGAAAATATACCCTATGGGAACAAACATGCTAGAAATAGGAGGAAACCCCTATGGCTAAATAGAGCTGTAAGGGAAGCAATAAAAGAAAAACAAAAAGCCTTAAAAGAATTAAAGAGGGTAGGTAGTGATGAGGCATTATATAATTATAGAAAATTAAATAAAATATGTAAAAAGCAAATTAAGTTAGCTAAGTTTGAGACAGAGAGACTCATTGCGAGAGAAAGTAAAAATAATCCTAAAATATTCTTTAACTACATAAACAGTAAAAAACTGAAAAGCGATAGTGTTGGCCCCCTTAAAAATAGTCTTGGTGAAATGGTGGAAGGGGATGAGGGTAAAGCCAACCTGCTGAATGACTTTTTTTCTACGGTTTTTATACAAGAAAATGCCATGGCAGATGACATGACCAGTGATACCATAAATTCACCCTTGAATATTACATGCTTAACACAGCAGGAAGTACGCCGCCGCCTCGAAATCACTAAGGTTGACAAATCTCCGGGCCCGGATGGCGTACACCCCAGAGTATTACAGGAATTGAGTTCTGTAATAGATAGACCATTATTTTTAATCTTCTCAGATTCCTTAATAACAGGGTCGGTACCGCAGGACTGGCGCATAGCAAATGTGGTGCCAATATTCAAAAAGGGGACAAAAACTGAGCCGGGAAATTATAGGCCGGTAAGTTTAACCTCTACGGTTGGTAAAATCCTTGAGGGTTTCTTGAGAGATGCTATACTGGAGTATCTCAAGAAAAATAACCTTATGACAGAGTATCAACATGGGTTTATGAGGGATCGATCCTGTCAAACTAATTTGATCAGCTTCTATGAAGAGGTAAGTTCAAGCCTGGACCAGGGAAATGCAGTGGATGTTGTGTATATGGACTTTTCAAAAGCTTTTGATACGGTGCCACACAAAAGGTTGGTACATAAAATGAGAATAATGGGGATAGGGGAAAATATGTCTAACTGGGTTAAAAACTGGCTCAGTGATAGGAAACAAAGGGTGGTTATTAATGGTACGTACTCGGACTGGGTCTCAGTTCATAGTGGGGTACCACAGGGGTCAGTATTGGGCCCGCTTCTTTTCAACATATTTATAAATGACCTTGTTGGGGGCATGCGGAGTAAAATTTCAATATTTGCAGATGATACTAAACTCTGCAGGGTAATCAATACAGAGGAGGATAATTTTATATTACAGGGAGATTTATGTAAATTGGAGGATTGGGCTGAGAAATGGCAATTGAAGTTTAATGTAGATAAATGTAAGGTCATGCACTTGGGTAGAGGAAATAACATTTATGATTATGTACTTAATTGTAGAACACTGGGTAAAACAGACACAGAAAAAGACTTGGGTGTATGGGTGGATGGTAAACTTCACTTTAGTGGACAGTGTCAGGCAACTGCTGCCAGGGCTAATAAAATAATGGGATGTATTAAAAGAGGTATAAGTGTTCATGAAAAAAATATAGTTCTACCTCTGTACAAGTCACTAGTGCGACCGCACTTAGAATACTGTGTACAATTCTGGTCACCGATATATAAGAAGGACATAGCTGAACTGGAGAGGGTGCAGAGAAGAGCCACCAAGATTATTAGAGGAATGGGTGGGCTGCAATACCAAGACAGGTTATTAAACTTGGGGTTATTTAGTTTGGAAAAACGAAGGCTTAGGGGGGATCTAATCACAATGTATAAATATATGAGGGGACAGTACAGAGACCTTTCCAAAGATCTTTTTACACCTAGGCCTGCGACTGGAACACGGGGGCATCCGCTACGTCTTGAGGAAAGAAGGTTTAATCATAATCACAGACGAGGATTCTTTACTGTACGAGCAGTGAGACTGTGGAACTCTCTGCCGCATGATGTTGTAATGAGTGATTCACTACTAACATTTAAGCAGAGCCTGGATGCCTTTCTTGAAAAATTTAATATTACCAGTTATGTATATTAGATTTTATGACAGGGTATTGATCCAGGGAACTAGTCTGATTGCCGGATGTGGAGTCAGGAAGGACATTTTTTCCCCATTGGAACTTGTTTGCCACATTGGGGTTTTTTTGCCTTCCTCTGGATCAACATGTTAGGCTACGGGTTGAACTAGATGGACTTAGAGTCTCCTTTCAACCTTAAAAACTATGATACTATGATACTATGATACTTTGTGTGAAGCACCCCTTACTAACAGCTAAATCTAATGATCACTACTCCCTGCTGATTCTCCTGGATCTCTCTCCTACATTCCATACTGTGGATCATCAGCTCCTCCTCACTATGCTCCGCTCTATCGGGCTCACAGACATCGTTCTTTTTTGGTTCTCCTCTTACCTCTCTGACCACTCATTCACTGTATCTTTTGCCGGCTCCTCTTCCTCTCCTCTTCCTCTTACGGTCGGGGTTCCTCAGGGTTCAGTCCGCGGCCCCCTCTTTTTCTCTCTATACACTACCCCTATTGGACAAACAATCAGCAGATTTGGTTTCCAGTACCATCTCTATGCTGATGATACTCAACTGTACACATCTTCTCCTGACATCACCCCTGCATTATTACAAAATACTACCGATTGTCTGTCTACTGTATCCAACATCATGTCCTCCCTCTTTCTAAAACTAAACTTATCAAAAACTGAACGTCTCCTGTTTCCTCCCTCTTCAAACCTTCTGAAACCCAATATTACCATTTCTGTGTGTGACTCTACTCTACTATTACACCCCAGCAGAACCCGCTGTCTTGGGGTTATATATGACTCCAATCTCTCCTTCACTCCCCTTATTCATTCACTCGCTCGTTCATGTCTATTCCACATCAAAAATATCTCTAGAATTCGTCCTTTTCTTACCATTGACTCTGCAAAAACTCTTACTGTCGCTCTCATTCATTCTCGCCTGGATTATTGTAATTCTTTACTAATTTGTCTCCCTGTTACTAAACTCTCCCCTCTCCAATCCATTCTGAATGCCGCAGCCAGAATCATTTTCCTCTCCAACTGCTTTACTCATGCCTCTGCTCTGTGCATTGCAGTGTGTCATTGCACTGGTTGCCTATCCGCTACAGAATCCAACATAAACGTATCACTCTCACTCACAAAGCTCTCCACTGTTCCACACCACCCTACATCTCCTCCCTCATCTCTATCTATCACCTCACCCGTGCCCTCTGCTCTGCTAATGACCTAAGACTGACATCCTCAACAATTCTAACCTCACACTCCCGTCTTTAAGATTTCTCACGAGCTGCGCCTATGCTCTGGAACATACTACCAAGAACAATCCAATTAATTCCCAACATCCACACCTTTAAGTGGGCCCTAAATACGCATTTCTTTAGACTAGCCTATCACCTCACCGCCCTGATCTAATCTAGTCGTTTTCTGCCCTTCATAAAATTTACTTCCAATTCTTGTCCCCTGTATCTTCTGATTCCATTACTCTCCATGTACTTTTTTACACTCTGTACCTGTAAAAATTCTGGCTGGCGACCGGTCCACGCAGCTGGTTTTGAATCCCCTATTAAATCGATGGCCGGACCATATATGACAAGCTTTTCTCCCCCCGTTCACCTTTTGTGCCTCCCCTATTTCCTCATAGACTTACAAACAGGGCCCTCACTTCTCTTGGTATTTTCATTTTGTTATTTTGTATTGTCTCATATAGTCTGTACATGTCCCCTCTGAATTATAAAGCTCTGCGGAATATGTTGGCACTATAGAAATAAAACTTATTATTATTATTATTATTATTATTAATTAGACCTCATTTTTTAAATATTACCAGCATCACCTTACGAGTTGTGATGGGCGGACTCCCAGATATCCAGGATTGGTGGGACTATGCAGATTTAAAAAACAAAAACGTCTCCTGCCAGATTTGATCTCGGATATCTGGTTGGACGCCGGTTCCCATATATGTTTATGGGGACCAGAATTTGAGACTTTAAAATTGTGGTATAAGGGTTGGGGGATTAGAGCAAGTGTGCTATTCTACCGTCCCAGGGCTATGTGGTACTCAGTACCGGGCCGTGTATGTACGGGGACAGTTCACTGGGTGGCCGTTGCCCGGTTTCGTGACCCTGGGGGTCGCTTGAAAGGAGTTATACACAGGGGAAGATTTATTAAAGGTTAGGTTGTGACGCCACTTGCGGGTCGCGGTTATGGAGATGGAACTGCCACTGCACAGTCTCTCACTGCTGGGTCTGATGGTATTGGCAGCCTAGATGTTGGGCCCTCCGCAAGTAGGGCCGGGGCCCCAGAGGGGGTAGGTGATGGAGTTAGGTGTGGAAAGAAGGGAAGCCACACAAGGGATTGTTGTGTAACTGGGTTCTTTACTCAAAGTAGTTTAATAGCTGGTACCCGGAGGAAAGCTGGTCCTCACCGCTGGTCCCCTTAGTCCCAGTGCCGGTTTGGTGACCTGGTGACTTCTTTCCTGTACCCTTCTCTAGTTGGTGGGTCCCCGAGGCTTTGAGCGACTGGGGGTCCCCTCCTCGTAGTCTCTCAGTCTTTAGTCCATGTGGCAGGCAGCTTCAACCCTGTAGGGTGGTCGGTGTTCTGTTTCCGGCCCCTGGTTCTCTCATCACTGCTGGTGCCCCGGATTTTATGGTCAGTGAGGTCCTGGATGGTCCCCTCACTGTGTAGATTTTATCAGGTCTGCCTGGAGCGTTTCCCTGACCTAGGACTCTGTACCCCGTCAGTGCTATGGTTTCAAGGGTACTCCACGTACTCCTTCGGCAACTGCATGCCTGTGCCTGACAGGTCACTGTTTCACACTCCCGTCAGTACAGATACGCCCATCTCCTCTCACTTCCACTTACTGACTGTCTGACCCCTGCCACCTGGTTGTTGTCTAGTGGACTCGATCGGCTCCACCCCTGGGTGGCCATCCAATGAGTCCAACTCTAGTCTGTCACCAGTCCTTGGGAAGGGATAAAAACTGGGATTATGAGTTTTGGTGTTACCTGCACTGGTCTTCCGGGTCCCTGTGGGTAGGCCCTGCATCTGGATGCAGTACCTTGTAGCTCCTGATGGCTTCAGAGGCGCTACACTCCCCCTTGCTTAATTCCAGCACGTTCTCAGGCTGCAAGTGATACAGGTTACACTTTTTATTTTACATATAAACATAACATAACAGGTCTTCCTGTTCCGAGTCTCTGGCGTGGCTGTAACTGCTTTTGAGCCTCTCATTCATCTTCCAGGGCTACTCATTTACCTTCATACAGATTCACTGATTCCCCCACCCACCAGCAGTCCTGGTGTCTATGATTGGTTGCAGTCAGAAAGCGCCCCCAGCCTCCCAGCCTGTGTAACAAAGTGTCTGACTGCTTGCAATCACAGACCCTGTCTGAAGGTCACTGTAAATTAGAGTATAAATAAATAAATACATTTTTGTTGGGTCCCCCCATATTATGATACCCTGCAGAGATACTGTAAAGCATATGGCTACAGGCTGCTGCTCCCAGCCATGCAATTATCTTGGCTGTGTATCAAAATAAGAGGAAAGTCATGTGTCTTTTTAAATACATTATTTAAATAAATAATTTCTAAAAACCGGCATGCGGTTCCCCCACTAATTATGATACACTGCCATGATAAAGCTGGGTATCAAAATTGATAAAGCGGACTGTGTAAATCATACAAACAGGTATAGGGGCAGTGCAGGTCGTTCTATGAGATAGTGTTCCTGCTGCAGAATCCAAAATAGTCCTTTTAAGGGCTGAAGACAGTGTCCACCTTGCTATCAGCTGTGTACATCATAGAACTGCTGTTGCAAAAAAAAATCCTCTTTATAGTGCTGCATACGCTCTGTTCCTGCAGTGTGTGATATAGGGACAGCTAGGGACAGCTTACTCACAGGCAGGGAGAGATTTAAAGCTGTCCTGACATCTGCTACTAATAATCAACAATCTCAGCACTGCTACATCCCTTGTGTCTGTTATACTAGCAATAGGTATTACAACTTGCAAAAAAAGGTCCCAAAATTGTAAAAACAAGGGGTTCAGGTGTAGTGTAGTGCCTGTCAGCCACCATCTCAATTCACAGTCTTTATTTTTATTAATACTTGCTGTCAGGGGAACAACTTCTGCCTCAAGGCCAATACCTTCCTAGCAGCCACCTAACATATTTTGGGGGGGCTTCATATCTTACAGCACCTACCTAGTGGCTTTCTGCAACTAATGTGTAGCCCCATTACCTTCAGGTCGCCTTGGGGTCTTCAGGGTCTTCACGTGCTGGGATTCTTCTGACAACAGGCAGGTCAGGTTAACTTCAATGGGAATCGTGACGCCACTCTCGGTAATTGCGGTCAGGGAGTGACTGCCACTGCAGTTTAGGGAGCGCCTTGGGCTGATGGTAAATGCAGTCAGTCGTTTTGGCCTCCCAAGAGTGAGGCTGGCCCCAGGGGCTCAGTGTAAGTGTGAGGTACTACAGGTCGCAGAAGAACTCACACACAAGCAGCAATGTCCTTCAGGGTTTTTACTCGCTTTCAGGTGGCAGGGGTGAGTTAAGCCAGGTGATGCTATGATGAACCAGGTGGATCGGCTAATGTAGGGGTGACTGCTGACTCGCCTTCCTAGCCCTTCTTGTTTTGAGGTGACCCCAACTTGGAGTACTGCGGGGGTCACCCAGGGAAGTCGAAACTGCCATTATCCCCTTTCTGGTCCGTTTGCTGGCAGCATGGACCAAGGTAAAGATGGCTCAAGGCTCAATCCTCCATATGGGCCCCCTCGTTGCTGCTGATGCTGCGGACTCTGTGTAGGTTGTGCAGGCCAAGTGAGAGGGTTCCTGCTCTGGAGACCTGTTTCCCCGTGCGGGCTCGGTCTACCGGCAGTCTCCTTACTCAGCTACCCCTTCACCAGGTGGATTTCATGCAGCACTACACGGTAGCTGCTCTACCCCGCCAGCAGCCACTAACTGGTGCAGTGTCTGAGCGTGTCCTGTTCTTCTTCACACCTCAGATGCGGCTCCTCCATTCCTACTCCTCTGGCTGCCTCTGCACAACTCCTCATCTCCAGTCCCACACCAAGCCCCTAGCTGGAATGTGAGGGCTACGCCCCCCTCCCTGGGTCTGCCCAGGGGTCCCCTCTAAGCTGTGTGTGTGTGTCCTGGTTACTAGTGTCTGTGTGTCCACACCCTATTCAGCCTTTAGGATTACCTGTTTTGTACTGACCCAGCATGGGTGCAGTAATCAGTGGTGCCTGACCAGGTCAGGGGCGCCACACTTACACACAGTCTGAGTGTTAGCCAATTTTTATTAATACTTACTGTCAGGGGAACAACTTCTGCCTCAAGGCCAGTACCTTCCTAGCAGCCACCTAGCATATTTTGGGGGGGCTTCATATCTTACAGAACCTAGATAATGGCTTTCTGCAACTAACACACAGTCTGAGTGTTAGCCAATTTTTATTAATACTTGCTGTCAAAGGAACAACTTCTGCTTCAAGGCCAGTACCTTCCTAGCAACAACCTTGTATAGTTTTGGACTCTTTATATTCCAACACCTACATAGTGCCTTGCTCTTACTAAAACACAGTCTGAGTGCCAAAAAGTAATACTAAAAGAAAAGTGTTGTCAAACCCTGTTTTCTTTTGGGGCTCAAAGACATTCACAACATCTTTGTCGACTCCTCCAAGTGGTAGTTTGTCCAATAAAGTTACCTTTTGGATTTTAGACTTACAGAAACAGCTATCGTGAGAATCTATTAACACAAGTTTAACAATCCGGCATAAGTGTTGTTCCACTGCCTGTAGAAAAGGTCACTTTACAGTATTCACCTTGAATAATCAAACCAAAAATATGGGAATAAGAGGGGGTAAGGGCCGTGGTCGAGGTGGTAGTGACAGTGGTGGTCACCCAAGCAGTGTGATTGAGCCAAAGAAAAAGGTTCCTGCTTTATCGACCTCTGCCTTCCTATCCCCATTTTCTTCTCCACGTGGGAAAGCATTCTTGCGCCCTGAACAGTGTGAACAGGTAACGAGTTGGATAGCAGAAAATGTGCTGTTTCTATTTGTCTTAGTTAAAACTGTTATTTAATGCTTGTCTCTGCTGCCATCTACTGGTCAGACCTTTCGGCTCCTCTGTTTCCTTTGCCCAGCCCATGGGAGTGTCTGATGACCCTCTTGCAACACATCCTGGGATATTCTTTTCCAAAGCAGAGTCTGTGAGAACAACATCCCTTATTGGAGCTACGAGGAGCAAAGTCTTCTGACCACGTAGTAGCTACAGAGGCAAGCATCACTGAGAATTACAATGCCAGGTACTTGGATTACTGCACTCTGCATGTCCTAACCGTTGGAGAAAATAAACCACCATTGTTTCATCTCAGCATGTGCATGTTTTCACTCTGAAGTGCTCTGGTCCTGTCTGCCTCACCTATAGGAAAAACGAAGGTAAGACTCTCACAACCTCTCACAACTACGCGCCTTCCATCGCCTTTAAGTGGGGACAGAACAGTCAGAAGACTGCTTAAGAGCTCAATACCCCGGCTACAGATCCCTTAGAGCCCTGTAACTTCCCATGTAATCTGCCTAGCAACAAGCCTTGTGCACTAGTCTGCCTGCACAGTGCATGCCTGGACAAGCCTAAGGGGAAGCTCTCCCATCTGCCACGTCCTGTGTCACCTCTGCTTGCATTGTAAAGGGACAGTTTATGCACCTGCTGTTTCTCTCTTGCTATACGCCTTCTATAGACTTGCAGTACATTATACCTCATTACTGCACATCGCTGCACTGCGAACCCCAAGTTTTACTAAAGACACCTTGGGAATCTCATCAGGGAGTCCTTGCAGAGCTGCACAACGATTTTTGGACCCTATTCAAAAGTCAAGTTTCTTAAAGAGACAGTACACCTTAAATAAAAATGGCCGAAAAAGACCTCGGACAGTTCCCCACTGCTGAAACAGAGCAAATACAACCTGATACTGTCCATTATGAAGCCCAGGAGGCAGAGCCCACGCTTTCAGCAGACCAAGTTGTCCGACCGAAGCGCTCTTCCAAACCCACGATAAAGGCCGCTGAAAACTATCACACTATGAAAGATGAGTCATGTGAACACCTGGAAGAACGCTGAATGTGAGCGAGCGAGGTGCTGAATTCAAGTAAAGTGCTGAATTTAAGATAAGTGCATAGTTTCAACACAATTACATAGTGGTGATAACTGTAATTGTTGAATTTCATTAGGGAATTGTGTGTCTGTTTGTGATTCTGTGAAAAGGGAAAAAAAAAAAAAAAAAAAAAAAGGTTAGTCTTGTGATTTAATTAGTAGGATTAGTCACACCTGTTTCTAGAAGCTTCCAGCAGCTTCTGATACTCATTGTACATCTATATAAACCAGCCAGTACTAGCGAGGGGGCTGAGCGAGCGAGGTGCTGAATTGCAGTAAAGTGCTGAATTTAAGATAAGTGCATAGTTTCAACACAATTACATAGTTTGACACAAGAACATAGTTTGAATTTATCCTTATACGTTTCCCATTGGGTTTCTTTCGTTTTTTTCTCTTTGTTTTTCTACTTTACTGTTGATCCCCATTTGATAGGTGCTCCATGGACAATGCTACCAGGTGTGTATCTTGTCAGATGTATGCATGCCTTGAGCAGCCGTTCGAGGGTGACTATATCTGCACTCGATGCAAGCATGTTGCGTATTTGGAAGCCAAGGTAACTGATCTAAATAAGCAGCTTGCAACACTAAGGGGCATTGCAAACCTGGAGAGGAGTTTAGAGCTCACTGAGCTTTCTCTGGCTGGGGCCAGTGATATGGAGGAGGGTGGAAGTGGGGAAGATCAGGACCCAGAGGTAGGTAGCTGGGTAACAGTTAGAAGAAGAGGTAGGGGGAAAAGTGTCAGGGAGCCTAGTCCTGACCTGGCACAACCTAGTAAATATGCCTGTTTGGCTGATATTAGGAATGAAGGGCCTGGACTAGGGTCACTACAGCAGGACGTTGCTCCTAGCAACCAGGAAAACTGCTGTAGGAAGGAGGGAAATAGGAGTGCAGCAAAGCCCAGACAGATGTTGGTGGTAGGGGACTCTATAATTAGGCGGACAGACAGGGTCATCTGTCGCCGAGACCGTGAATGCCGAACAGTGTGTTGTCTGCCGGGTGCTCGGGTTCGGCATATTGTGGATCGGATAGACAGATTGCTGGGTGGGGCTGGGGAAAACCCAGCGGTCATGGTGCACATTGGTACTAATGACAAAGTTAGAGGCAGGTGGAAGGTCCTTAAAAATGATTACAGGGAACTAGGAGAGAAGCTGAAGTCCAGGACCTCCAAGGTGGTGTTTTCAGAAATACTACCGGTGCCACGAGCGTCACTAGAAAGACAGCGGGAGCTTAGGGAGATAAATATGTGGCTTAGAAATTGGTGCAGGAAGGAAGGGTTCGGGTTCATGGAGAACTGGGCCGACTTCTCAGTCGGCTACAGGCTCTACGGTAGGGACGGGCTGCACCTCAATGGGGAAGGTGCAGCTGTGCTGGGGGAGAAAATGGTCAGACGGATGGAGGAGCTTTTAAACTAGGATCGGGGGGGAGGGAGGGTAGTGGAGCAAATAAGGGGATAGATAGAGCAGATAGAGACAGGGAGACGGTAGGGGTCAATGAAGGATTAGGGGGGGGATGGGACATACAAGGAACGTAGGGAGGCTAGGAGTAATAAAGGTGTTAATAGGATTAAATGTCTACTGGCAAATGCAAGAAGTCTTGCAAACAAAATGAATGAATTGGAGACTCTTATGTCAACCATGGATTATGATGTGGTGGGCATTACGGAAACCTGGCTGGATGAAAGCCATGACTGGGTGACAAACATACAGGGTTATAGTACATTTAGGAAGGACAGGAAAGGCCAAAAAGGTGGTGGGGTGTGTATATTTATCAAATCTAACCTAAAACCTGTGTTGTATGATGACATTGAGGGGAACAGCAACAATGTAGAGTCAGTATGGGTAAATGTACATGGGGAGGGGAATAATGGAAAAATGCTAATTGGAGTTTGCTATAAGCCTCCTAACATACCTGAACAAATAGAGGGTGAAATGCTGGAACAAATTGAAAAGGCAGCTAATAATAATAATCGGGTTCTTATTATGGGGGATTTCAACTATCCAGACATACAGTGGGACATAGAATCTTCTGGTTCTGCTAAAAGCTGTAAGTTCTTATCTACCATTCAGGACCATTTCCTCTCTCAGATGGTAGATGAACCGACCAGGGGAGATAATTTGCTAGATCTGGTCCTGTCAAATAGACCGGATACAATTTCAAATCTACAGGTCTGGGAGCACTTGGGCACCAGCGATCATAATATGGTAAGCTTCGACATAATATTCAATAGAACATTTCAAAGGGGGAATGCTAAAACCTGGAATTTTAGGAAAGCTGATTTCAACAAATTAAGGGAAGAGCTTAAATGTGTAGATTGGGACAGAGTCATGGTAACTGGGGATACCGAACATAAATGGGGTAAGTTTAAGGATATACTGCTAGAGTCCTGTAAAAAACTTATACCCTCTGGTAATAAAATGTCCAGGAATAAAAAGAAACCACTATGGATAAATAAGACTGTACAAAGTATAATAAAACAAAAACAAAGGGCGTTTAACATCTTAAAGGCTGAGAATACAGAAATAGCATTGCAGGAGTATAAAGATATCAATAGGCAATGCAAAAAAGAAATCAAACAAGCAAAACTAGCTACTGAAACAAAAATCGCCAATGACATTAAAATAAATCCCAAAATCTTTTATAAATACATTAATGCCAAAAGGAAAACAAAGGATAGTATCGGACCCTTAAAATATAATAACAAGTTAGTTATAGAGGACAAACAAAAGACTGAGATATTAAATAGGCATTTCTCATCTGTATTCACCAAGGAACTGACTGTACCAGGGATCATTCAACAAGTGAAAAATCAAAGTCCACCACCCGATATAATTAATTTAACACAAGATGAAGTACGCCTACGTCTGAGTAAATTAAACATTGACAAATCCCCAGGACCAGATGGCATTCATCCACGAATATTGAGGGAATTGAGCTCCGTAATCGACAGACCGCTGTATCTCATCTTTTTAGACTCACTTGTGTCACAAACCACCGGGGGGGTCACTCAGAAATCCCCCGCGCTGGCTACCAGTACGTCACAATCGGGGGGTAACAAGTGGGGGTCACCCCTCCTTTATACCTCCCGACCGACAGACAGAGCACGTGACGCGCTCTCTAGCGCCCCTCTTATAGTCAGGCCAATTATGGAATTGCCCGACAATAAGCAAGGAGGCCGCTATACTACTTATGCCGATTATTGAAGGGTCCCCGGTGAGAGTAGGGTATATATTCCCCCGACCTCCGCGGGCGGAATATATAAAATCTCCCCGAATCTCACTGGCCTCCCCACAATAATCCTTGGCACAACTCGCTGCCACCAACCGCTTCACGGTAACTATTAGCCGAACACACAGACGTGGGATTCAAGATCGAGATAACAGAACAGCCCAAGATTAATTATATAATTTAATCAGCCTAAAGCACACTAGAAACTACAATATATACAATAGGGAATCTACAGAATATACATATGTCAGAGTACAGTTACAGATAAAGCATGGTTTACAAACAGGCATACACAGTTCCAGCAGTTACCTTGTTGCGTCTGGCCACAGGGGGGCGCTGTACCCAGGTTTCTAGGATCCTTCCCACAGATGTTTCCTACACGTGCCCCCAGCGAAAAGAACCCTGGAAAATGGCCGAAGTAGGGTTATCAACCTGGGCAGATCCAGGTCCCCTCCTACCTTAGTGACCTCAGAGGGAGCACTGCTCCACCCCTGGCTTGAGTTATGGACAATCCACAACATGGAATATGGGCCATAACTTTGCCTGGGAGCGTCGTAGGCGGACGCCAATGCTCTCATTGTGACAGTTATGAATTTAGCTACAGAACGAGGGGACTCATGACCTGTCTGCCAGTTCCCCATTGGCTGATATCACGCCTGGGGCATTTCCCAATGTCCTGCTCCCATAAAAAGGGTGTGCCGGCATCGTCCGCATGCGGAGACACCATTTTTATGGTTGCCATATTTATCGGAAATATGGCTTGCGAGATATGAACCATTTTTTACTGGAGTCGTTCTGTCTAGCTAGTTCCATAGCCTTGCTAATGAGATACAACTCTTGTTACAGGGTGACGGCAGGGAGTCATCCTGTGTCCATTGTTCCCACACCACCTCATCTCCATATCACAGGAGATGGCCATGGGATTTGTTGCTAAACCAGTTGTGTGAAGGAAAGGGGGGGTGACACCAGGAGAGGGCTTCCTGACATACTTGAATATCATGATTTATCGTCATATCTCCGGATTTACCTCACACCTCCCCCCTTTTGAGGGCGCTAGGGGGCAGCACACTCCGGTGTTCCCCCGTGCGCCCGTCCGCGACCTCTCCTTGTCGGGACAGCCCGTCTGCGTTACCGTGGTCACGGCCCCTTTTGTGGCGAATGGTGAAGTTGTATTGCTGGAGCGCAAGGCTCCATCGCAACAATCGCCCATTCGTCCCAGAGACGGTGTGCAACCAGCTGAGGGGATTGTGGTCCGTCTCCACGATGAAGTGGCGCCCGTATAGATAGGGTTGCAGACGCTGCAGGGCCCACACTATGGCCAGGCACTCCTTCTCCATCGTGGAATAGGCAACTTCCCTTGGTAACAGCTTCCTGCTCAGGTACAAGACTGGGTGCTCTTGGCTCGCAGAGTCCGCCTGGCTGAGCACCGCACCGAGGCCGAAGTCACTGGCGTCGGTCTGTACTACAAACGGCCGCGTGAAGTCGGCTGCCTGTAGCACGGGCGGGCTGGACAGGGCGTCCTTTAGGGCCCGGAAGGCTGTCTCGCAGTCCATTGTCCAATCGACTGCAGAGGGCAGCTTCTTCTTGGTGAGGTCCGTCAAGGGCTTTGCCAGGCTACTATAGCATGGAACAAACCTCCTATAGTACCCAGCGGTCCCCAAGAAGGACATCACCTGCTTCTTGGTCCTGGGGGTGGGCCAGGATGCGATGGCTTCCACTTTCTCAGGCTCGGGCTTCAGTGTTCTCCCACCTACCCGGTGACCGAGGTACTGGACCTCGCTCATGGCCAGCTGACACTTTCCCGGCTTGATGGTCAAACCTGCCCGGTGGATCCGCCTGAGCACCTGTGCTAGATGCTCTAGGTGGTCCTCCCAGGTGGGACTGAAGACGGCAATGTCATCCAGGTACGCGGCCGCGTACCCTTCAAGTCCCTTGAGCAGGGTGTTGACCATCCGCTGGAAAGTGGCAGGGGCAATCCTCATCCCGAATGGCATCACCGTGGACTCGTACAGTCCAAATGGGGTAATAAAGGCAGAGCGTTCCCTGGCCTTGCGAGTCAGGGGGATCTGCCAATATCCCCGGCTCAGATCCATGATGGTCAGGTACTGAGCCCCGGCCAACTGATCGAGCAGGTCATCGATGCGTGGCATTGGGTACGCATCGGCGACCGTGACCGCATTGAGCCCCCTGTAGTCCACGCAGAACCGCGTGGTTCGGTCCTTCTTAGGGACGAGGACTACAGGCGAGGCCCAAGCGCTGTTGGATGCCTGGATCACCCCCAGCTTCAGCATCTCGTCAATCTCCTGGCGCATGTGTTGCTGCACCTCCAGGGAGACCCGATATGCTGAACGCCGGATCGGGGGATGATCCCCAGTGTCCACGTGATGGACAGCCAAGTTAGTCCTTCCGGGCTGGTTGGTAAACAACCCCCGGAAGGGGTGTAGGGTGGCCCACAGCTGGGACCGTTGGTCCTCCAAGAGCTGGTGGCCAACCTCCACATCCTCAATGGATCCGCCTGCCCTAACCTGGGCTAGCATATCCAAGAGGGTTTCCGCTTCTCCCTCCTCGGGCAGGTTGCACACGGGGAGCGCACATGCCTCCCGCTCATGATGTGCCTTCATCATGTTCACATGGAAGGGCTTCCGCCTTCCACGGGCAGGGTCCAGGGTGACCAGGTACGTCACAGGGTTGAGCTGCTGGTACACGAGGTATGGGCCTTCCCAGGCTGCCTGAAGCTTGTCCTGTGGTACGGGGACCAGTACCCACACCTTTTGACCCACTTGGTAGGTCCTCTCACAAGCGTTCTGGTCGTACCAACGCTTCTGATCGGCCTGGGCTTGAGCCATATTGTCGTGTACCAGTTGCGTCAAGGCCTGCATTTTGTCCCGGAAGCGCATGACATACTCGATAACCGACACTCCAGGGGTGGCCAAATCCCCTTCCCAAGCCTCTTTCACCAGAGCCAGGGGGCCCCGCACACGTCGCCCGTACAGGAGCTCAAACGGTGAGAATCCTGTTGAGGCCTGTGGAACCTCCCGGTAAGCAAATAACAGGTGTGGGAGATACCGCTCCCAGTCACGCCCATGGGAGTCGACCAACATCTTAAGCATCTGCTTTAAGGTGCCATTAAACCGCTCGCACAGGCCATTAGTCTGTGGATGGTACGGGCTGGCCACCAGATGTCGCACCTGGACTTGCTTACAGAGGGCCTCCATCAGCTGGGACATGAATTGGGTCCCCCGGTCAGTGAGCATTTCCTGGGGAAAACCCACTCGGGAGAAAATCTCCAGCAATGCGGTGGCCACCTTGTCAGCCCGAATGGACGACAAGGCCACTGCTTCCGGGTACCGGGTGGCATAGTCCACTACCGTCAGTATGAAGCGTTTCCCGGAGCTGCTGGGGATGGCCAGCGGGCCGACCAGATCCACAGCCACCCTCCTGAAAGGCTCATCGATGATTGGCAGAGATACCAGTGGGGCTTTGGGGTGTGGCCCCGCCTTCCCCACTCTCTGACAGGTTTCACACGAATGGCAGTAGGCAGCCACATCGGCCCCCATTTTTGGCCAGTAGAAATGCTGGTTTAACCTGGCCTTGGTCTTAGCGATCCCTAGGTGTCCGGCCATCGGAATCTCATGTGCGATCCGCAACAACTCCGTCCGGAACGGATAGGGTACCACCAACTGTCGGTCCCTGGGCCACGCCTCCGGTGAACCCTGCTGGACCGTGGCCCGGTACAGCCGTCCTTGGTCCCAGACCACTCGCTCCGGGTCCGAGTCCGAGGGAGGCTGTGCCGCCTGCTCCTTAAGAGCTTTCAGGCTGTCGTCAGCTTCTAACGCTGCCTGAAACCCCTGACTAGATGTGGCCAGAATCGACGAGACTGTCACATCTTCGGTCAGTACCCCGGGACCTGTGTCCTGGCCTCCACCTGACTCGGCTGCCACTTGGTCAGAAGGGGAAGAGCTATCGGACCTCCGGGAGGCCCCTTGGCTTCCAGCACTCCCACTGCGGGTGACAGCGGCCACAGCCGCTGCGACCGTGGGTCGTGCCTGCTCCTCCTCCGTTCCTGACCAAGTCGCCGGTTCAGGCAGACCTACCTGGCTTCCTGACACCCCGGTTGTGGGGGAACCATGCACCGAGATCTTACCTGGGAGCACTTCCGCTCCTGGACCGGCCCCAATCTCACCTGCCTGTTCCCCTCCTGCAGCAACAGAACCCCGCTGTGAAATCTCTGGGGACCCCACATTTGCTGTGGTAGCCCCCACCCCACACACTGGTCCTCCCCCTGCAGCACCCTGCTCTCTGCTTATCCCTGCAGAGGGCAACAGATCCCAGCTCACAGGCTGATTACTTGTAGAGGCATTGTCACACCTTTCTCTGACCCCCTCCCCTGTCACAGCTGCAGCTGTGTGTGTGTCTATGGTGTCTATGCAAGCAGAAATATCAGAGTTCACTCCCTCCTCCCTTACATCATTCATAGATAACACATTAACATTGTCCGGAGGCATGTCAGTACTGGCTGAAGGTTCAGCCCTTGGTTGGGGCCCAAACTGGGAGGTTATCTGCCCCAAATCTGTCCCAAGTAGCACGTTTGCGGGGATCCGATCAGTTACCCCCACCTCCCTCACCCCTCGCCCTGCGCCCCAGTCCACATAAATGTCAGCAACAGGCAGCGCCGGGTCAATGCCTCCAATCCCGGAGACAGCGAGGGTTTTCCCAGGGATCAAGTCTTGGGGGGACACCATCTCAGGCCGCACCAGAGTCACCTCCGAGGCGCTGTCTCGCAGTCCTATGGTCACAGACCGGCCGACGGTGACAGGTTGGAAGCTGTCCAGGGACCTACCACCACCCCCACCCACACAATACACCTTGGGCGGCCCTTGGGACGGGGACGGAGCCGGGGCCTTGGGACGCTGAGGGCACATGGCCTTGAAGTGTCCAGGTAGGTTGCACTGGTGGCACCGTCTTGGTTCTGCCACGGGCCTGGAGAGGGGAGTTGAGGGGGACACCCCCTGCAGTCTAGGGGCAGGTGGGGCAGTCGCAGAGTTCATCTTACCCCCTCTCCAGGTGCTGCTGGTGGCTGCTCTCCTGGCTTCAGGAGCCCGATTGTTGGTGTAGTCATCGGCCAGGGCAGCTGTAGCCGTGGACCCCTTTGGCTTCTGGTCTCGGATGAACTGGCGGAGATCCTCAGGGCAGTTCCACAAGAGTTGCTCCGTGATGACCAAGTCCAGGATCTCTGGTCCGGTGGAAAGCTGCAGGCCTTGGGTCCAGTGGTCGGCAGCTCGGGCAAGTGCCCGCCGGTGGTCAGCCCAGGAGTCCTTTGGTCCCTTCTGCAGGGTCCGGAACTTCTTGCGGTAGGACTCCGGAGTGAGGTTGAACTGTTGGATCAGGGCCCGCTTGATGGTGTCGTAGCCCTGATCTGCCTCAGCAGGCAAGTCCCCAAGGATTTCCAGGGCCTTACCCCTTAAACGGGGGGTCAGGTATTTGGCCCACTGGTCCTTGTCCAGATGGTGCTGCAAGCAAGTCCGTTCAAAAGCAGTCAAGAAAGAGTCCAAGTCTCCATCCTTCTCCAGCACTGGGAAGTCCTCAACACGGACCTTTGGAAGTTTGGTGTCTTGAAGGTCACGTGTGGCTGATGAGGGCTGGAGCTTGGCTAGATGCAGCTGGTAGTCACGGTCTGCCTGTCGCTCCGCAGCCTCACGCTCTGCCTGGCGCTCTTCACGCGCTGCTTGCCGCTCCGCAGCCTCAGCATCACGCGCTGCCTGCCGCTCTGCCCTGCGCTCTGCCAGGAGTTCCTTGTAGCCCTTCTGGTCTCCAGCCTGGAGAAGGGCCATAGCCATTTGAAGAAGGCTATCCGAGCCTCCCAGGCTCGGTGGAATGGCACGTGGTGATCTGCGGCCCGCTGCGGAGCCTGGTGCTTCACTGTCCATTGCAGAGCGGAGGGCTGGCATCTGGCTCGTTGAGGACCCTTGGGTGAGCTGCTCCTCATCTTGTCCATAATTGCTAGGTTGTGCAATGTCCTCTGCAGAGCTGTTTTCTGGCGTCGAGCTCCTGGAGGACTCGTGGGCAACCTCCTCATTACTGTCCACAGCACCGTCCTCCCTCTCTTCGGCTCCTGCCTTAGCATTGGCCAGTTGCATAGCTCTGCTCCTGGTGCCATCAGCCATTCTTGCAGACTTTTGGTCACTGACACAGAACTGACACCTGATGCCTCCACACACCTTACAGTATCTGCACTCTGACACTCTAGTGTTGAGCTAGTCTGAAGACCCCAGCAGCCACAGCTGCTGCAGGCAGTCTTTAGTGTCTGGGAGTATGGGTCTCACACTCACACACACTATTATCTCGATCCCACCGCTATGCCACCAATATGTCACAAACCACCGGGGGGGTCACTCAGAAATCCCCCGCGCTGGCTACCAGTACGTCACAATCGGGGGGTAACAAGTGGGGGTCACCCCTCCTTTATACCTCCCGACCGACAGACAGAGCACGTGACGCGCTCTCTAGCGCCCCTCTTATAGTCAGGCCAATTATGGAATTGCCCGACAATAAGCAAGGAGGCCGCTATACTACTTATGCCGATTATTGAAGGGTCCCCGGTGAGAGTAGGGTATATATTCCCCCGACCTCCGCGGGCGGAATATATAAAATCTCCCCGAATCTCACTGGCCTCCCCACAATAATCCTTGGCACAACTCGCTGCCACCAACCGCTTCACGGTAACTATTAGCCGAACACACAGACGTGGGATTCAAGATCGAGATAACAGAACAGCCCAAGATTAATTATATAATTTAATCAGCCTAAAGCACACTAGAAACTACAATATATACAATAGGGAATCTACAGAATATACATATGTCAGAGTACAGTTACAGATAAAGCATGGTTTACAAACAGGCATACACAGTTCCAGCAGTTACCTTGTTGCGTCTGGCCACAGGGGGGCGCTGTACCCAGGTTTCTAGGATCCTTCCCACAGATGTTTCCTACACGTGCCCCCAGCGAAAAGAACCCTGGAAAATGGCCGAAGTAGGGTTATCAACCTGGGCAGATCCAGGTCCCCTCCTACCTTAGTGACCTCAGAGGGAGCACTGCTCCACCCCTGGCTTGAGTTATGGACAATCCACAACATGGAATATGGGCCATAACTTTGCCTGGGAGCGTCGTAGGCGGACGCCAATGCTCTCATTGTGACAGTTATGAATTTAGCTACAGAACGAGGGGACTCATGACCTGTCTGCCAGTTCCCCATTGGCTGATATCACGCCTGGGGCATTTCCCAATGTCCTGCTCCCATAAAAAGGGTGTGCCGGCATCGTCCGCATGCGGAGACACCATTTTTATGGTTGCCATATTTATCGGAAATATGGCTTGCGAGATATGAACCATTTTTTACTGGAGTCGTTCTGTCTAGCTAGTTCCATAGCCTTGCTAATGAGATACAACTCTTGTTACAGGGTGACGGCAGGGAGTCATCCTGTGTCCATTGTTCCCACACCACCTCATCTCCATATCACAGGAGATGGCCATGGGATTTGTTGCTAAACCAGTTGTGTGAAGGAAAGGGGGGGTGACACCAGGAGAGGGCTTCCTGACATACTTGAATATCATGATTTATCGTCATATCTCCGGATTTACCTCACAACTTGTAACAGGGTTGGTGCCTCAGGATTGGAGGATTGCTGATGTGGTACCAATATTTAAGAAAGGTAAGAGGGTAGATCCAGGCAACTACCGTCCAGTAAGCCTGACATCAGTAGTATGCAGAGTTTTTGAGGGCATTTTAAGGGATGACATGCAAAAATATATTGCAGAAAATAATATGATAACTGACAAACAGCATGGATTCATGAAAGATAAGTCGTGTCTAACCAACCTGTTGGGGTTCTATGAGGGGGTAAGTGCAAACCTGGATATTGGTAATGCAGCTGATGTGATTTATTTGGACTTTGCAAAGGCATTTGATACTGTACCACATAATAGCCTTATACTAAAGCTCCAGAAGCAAGGACTAGGGGACACAATATGCAACTGGGTAAGGAATTGGCTAAAAGATAGGAAACAAAGAGTAGTAATAAATGCTACATTCTCTAAATGGGCTATAGTCAGCAGTGGGGTGCCGCAGGGATCTGTGCTAGGACCAATTCTTTTTACTCTCTATATTAATGACCTTGTGGATGGGATTGATAGTACAGTGTCAGTCTTTGCCGATGACACCAAACTATGTAGGATATTAAAAACTGACCTGGATAGTACAATATTACAAAAAGATCTGGATAAGATGTCAGAATGGGCAGATACTTGGCAAATGAGATTTAATGTTGATAAATGTAAAGTAATGCACCTAGGACGGAGTAATCCTATAGCTGCGTATACATTAAATGGAAGTAAACTCGGGACTACAGAACAGGAGAAGGACTTGGGTATTCTCATTACAAATAAGCTGAGCAGCAGCACTCAATGTCAGGCAGCAGCTGCTAAAGCAAACAAGATTCTAGGGTGTATAAAAAGAGAGATTAGATCCCGTGATCCCAACGTATTGTTACCCATCTATAAATCACTTGTAAGGCCACATCTGGAATACGGGATCCAGTTTTGGGCTCCACATTTTAAAAAGGACATTCAGAAGTTAGAGTCAGTTCAAAGGCGGGCAACTAGACTATTACAAGGAATGGAAGGCCTCCCATATGATGGCAGATTGAAAAAGTTAGATATGTTTAGCTTAGAAAAAAGACGTCTCAGAGGAGATTTCATTTATATGTATAAATACATGTGTGGTCAATATAAAGGACTGGCACATAACTTATTTCTTCCGAAAACAATACTAAGGACCAGGGGGCACTCACTGCGAGTGGAAGAAAAGCGATTCCGACACCTAAATAGGAAAGGGTTCTTTAGAGTTAGAGCGGTCAGACTGTGGAATGCCCTACCACAAGAGGTAGTAATGGCAGATACTATAACAGCTTTTAAAAAAGGGCTGGATGATTTCCTCAGTACACAAAACATTGTTGGTTATAAATGACTTAGTGACTAAATGTACAACTGGTGGAGGAAGGTTGAACTAGATGGACCTAGGTCTTTTTTCAACCTAAGTAACTATGTAACTATGTAACTATGTAACAGTGGGAACGAGTCACCTATTACATGTCAAGACTTGAATCCTCATCAGGTGATGCCACATGCTTACAAGCCGCTCTGGAACGGCTGAACACTGCTCATGAAAGATACAAGAGACTGTCAACAAGGTACATTACCTTTCTAAAAGACTCTAAAATTGATGAAGCGCTTTCAGACCTGAGCAAGGCAGAAGAGGTAGACAAGGAAAGAGATGCCAAGGTGCAAGATGCCATAGACAAGGCCGAACACCGTATCTCTCACCAGCAAGAAACCAGATCACACCGATCAACCTCATCTAGACGTTCCTCTCGGTCATCCGGGTCATCATCCTCAAGAAGCTCAGCCCTGAGCGACAGGATACTAGAGGCCCACATAAGAGCAGAGGAATCCAAGGTGAGACGTTCCTTCACAGAAAGAGAAGTAGAGGAAGAAGCCAAAAGGGCAGAAGCAGAAGCCAAAAGGACAGAAGCAGAAGCCCTTGCAAAAGCAGAAGCTGCTAAAACGGAAGCAAAAAGGGCAGAAGCGGAGGCTCGGATAAAGATTCTTCGGTCACAGATGGAAGAGGAAGTTGCGCTAGCTAAAGTGAGACTACTTGAGCAAGCATTGATCCAAGGTCCTGATCCAGCTGACTCGCCACCACTGGAAGCAGACAATCCAGTTGATCGCACAAGAGACTATGTACTGAATCAGTTACCTGTAGCAACCCCGGTTTGCAGTACCGTCCAAGCCAACAACACCGAAACCTCCAACTTACCTCTACCAGTGCCAGTGCCACCTAAAGCACCCGAGCAAATTAATAACAGTCACCAAGAGGTCCCCTCTAAAACACAGTCACCACAGCAAGATGGCAACCAAGTGTTTCCTGACCCACTTCCACAGCTCAAGCAGCGGTCATCAGAATCTACAGAGGCTAAACCACAGCTCAACCCTGCAGCAACGTCATTCTACCCGGGAACATCTCATCCATTCACGCCAGGCAGCCCATACGCCCCAGGGGCATCACGAGTCGTCGTGGCAACAAGTGGTGAGAAATCAGATATGTCTGAGTTTGCCAGGTTCATGGTGAGCAGAGAGCTAATCAACACTAGTCTCACGAAATTTGATGATCGTGCAGAGAGCTACAGGGCCTGGAAAGCAACTTTCAAGGCAGCCATCGCCAATCTCAACTTCACTGCAGAACAGGAGCTCGACCTCCTGATCAAGTGGTTGGGCCCAGGCTCTACAAACCGTATCAAGAGCCTCAGAACCGTCTATGTGGGACAAGCAGAAGCAGGTCTCGCTGCTGCATGGCAGAGACTGGAACGCACCTTTGGCAGCGCAGAAGCAATAGAGAAAGCCCTATTCAAGAGACTGCAGGGCATCCCAAAGATCAACCTTAAAGAAGTCCACAAGCTTCAAGACCTAAGTGATCTGCTCATGGAGCTGGAGCTCGCCAAAAGAGATCCTCGTCTGTCTGGGCTGTGCTACCTGGATACAGCCCATGGAGTGAACCCAATCGTGGTGAAGCTGCCATACAGTCTGCAGGAGAAATGGGCAACGTCAGTCTCAAGGTACAAAAGAATGCATGACGTCACCTTTCCCCCATTTATTCAGTTCTGCAAGTTCATCGATGAGCAGGCCCAGATGAGGAACGACCCCAGCCTCGACTTCCTAGAGTTCAACACTTCGGCAGCCGCAACATCATCATCAAGGTATGAAGGTGCCATACACAAACGCAGAGACATTAAGAACACTGTGAGTGTTAGGAAGACTGAGCTACCATCACCTGCAGCACGCACAGATAAACAGAACACCATCTCATCACGAGATAAGTCTTTCAATCAAGAATGTCCCATCCATAAAAAACCGCATTCACTGAACAAGTGCAGAGGGTTTAGATCCAAAACCCTACAGGAGCGCAAGAAATTCCTCACAGAGCTTGGGATTTGTTTCAAATGCTGCGCATCACTTGAGCACATGGCCAAGGACTGTAAATCCATCGTCAAGTGTGAGGAGTGTCATAGTGAAAAACACGTTTCAGCCATGCACCCAACCCAGCTAGCTAGAGACACACCGGCTGCAGTCACCACCACTCCCACTCCAAGTCATGGCGGGGAGCCCAAGAATCAGACTGACGCCACCACAGCCGTCTCCTGCTCATGCTCAGAGGTATGTGGAGAGGGCCAAACACAGAAATGTTGTGCCCGAATATGCCTCATCAAGGTTTATCCCGAGGGACATCCAGAAAAGGCAATGAAGGTGTATGCCATCATAGACGACCAAAGCAACCGGTCCCTAGCAGGAACCAAATTCTTTGAAGCCTTCGGAATTAATGGACCATCAGAACCCTACACCTTGAACACCTGCTCGGGTCGCATAGAGACTAGCGGCAGAAGAGCCCAGGGATTCATTGCTTCTCCTATCAATGGGAAGACTGAAATACCTCTACCAACGCTCGTTGAATGTGACCAAATACCCAGCCACAGGAATGAAATTCCTACCCCAGAAGCTGCATTTCATCAACCACACCTAAGACACCTCGCTAGCGTTATCCCACCTCTGGACAATAACGCAGAAATTCTACTCCTGCTCGGCAGAGACAATCTAAGGCGGGCTTTGCACACTACGACATCGCAGGTGCGATGTCGGTGGGGTCAAATCGAAAGTGACGCACATCCGGCGTCACTTGCGATGTCGTAGTGTGTAAATCCTAGATGATACGATGAACGAGCGCAAAATCGTCGTCATCGTATCATCGCTGCAGCCTCCGACATTTCCATAATGCCGGGGGAGCGACAGGTACGATGTAGTTCCTCGCTCCTGCGGCAGCACACATCGCTGTGTATGAAGCCGCAGGAGCGAGGAACTTCACCTTACCTGCCTCCCGGCTGCAATGAGAAGGACGGAGGTGGGCGGGATGTTTACATCCTGCTCATCTCCGCCCCTCCACTTCAATTGGCCGCCTGCCGTGTGACGTCATTGTGACGCCGCACGACCCGCCCCCTAAGGAAGGAGGCGGGTCGCCGGCCAGAGGGACGTCGCACGGCAGGTATGTGCGTGTAAAGCTGCCGTAGCGATAATAATCGCTACGGCAGCTTTCACTATATATCGAACGTGCGACGGGGGCGGGACTATCGCTGCAGCATCGGTAACACATTGTTACCAATGTTGCAACGTGCAAAGCCCGCCTAAGGGTACACAAGGTGCGACAGCAGTGTAATGGGCCTGACTATGCACCATACGCCCAGAGACTGGACTTGGGATGGGTAGTCATAGGAAATGTGTGCGTTGATCGATCAGAAATTGATTCCTTCAAGACTTATGTGCATGGAGATGGGCGCACAACCTGCTTAAAGCCATGTCCTCATCACTATGGAGTGAAAGAGAAGTCTCCAGACACAATACAGCTACCTGACATCGCTTCTTCTCTGCATATCGACAACTTGGGAAGATCAGTCTTTCTCACAACCAAGGACGACGATAAAGTAGCCTTGTCAGTAGAGGACAGAGAATTCATCGGAATAATGGACTGTGAGTTTTCTAAAGACAAAACCAACCATTGGGTCTCTCCATTACCCTTCCGATCTACCAGGGTAAGACTCCCAAACAACCGAGCTCAAGCTCAGACCAGATTTAACTCTCTTCAGCGTTCTATGAGCAGCAAACCTGAAATGAGAGAACATATTGTTGCCTTTATGGACAAAATATTCCGCAACAACCACGCAGAACCTGCTCCATTCTTGAAGAAGAACGAAGAGTGTTGGTATCTGCCTTCATTCGGTGTGTACCACCCACGAAAACCGAATCAAATCAGGGTTGTCTTCGACTCCAGCGCCAAACATGAAGGCGTATCCCTTAACGATGTTCTCCTCACAGGTCCTAACCTAACAAACAACTTGGTAGGAATATTGCTGAGGTTCAGAAAAGAGCTTGTCGCCATCACTGCCGATATTGAACAGATGTTCCACTGTTTCCTAGTCAGAGAGGACCACCGGAACTTCCTCAGATTTCTGTGGTACAAGGATAATGACACCAATAAAGAGATGGTGGAATATCGTATGAGGGTCCACGTGTTTGGAAACAGCCCTTCACCCGCAGTTGCAACCTATGGTCTCCGGAGAACCGCATTAGAGGGAGAGTCCGAGTATGGAACAGATGCCAGAGACTTTGTTGAGAAAGACTTTTATGTAGATGATGGGCTCAAATCACTACCCACCGAGGAAGAAGCCATTGATTTGCTCAAAAGGACTCAAGGCATGCTGTCCCAGGCAAAACTCAGGTTACACAAAATTGCTTCCAATAGCCTGACCGTAATGAGAGCCTTTGAGTCGGGTGATCACGCCCCTGGGTTCAAGGACATTGACTTGGGGCTAGACAGTCCACCCGTGCAGAGGAGCCTGGGCATCAGATGGGATCTTGCAGCCGACTCCTTCGGATTTCAAGTAAGTTGCTCAGACAAGCCATTCACAAAACGTGGTGTCCTCTCTATAGTGAACAGCTTGTTCGACCCACTGGGATTTGTGGCGCCTATCACTATACAAGGCAAATCCTTGCTGAGACAATTCTCTGAAACCGTCAAGGACTGGGATACCCCACTCCCTTCCGACAAACAGCAAAAATGGGAAGCTTGGAAACAGTCGTTGTGTGGGTTGAACAACATCCACATCCCAAGATGTTATCTCAAAATCTCCCTCACCTCTAGCATAAAGAAGGAACTGCACATCTTCTCAGACGCCTCCACAGAAGCTATAGCAGCAGTTGCATACCTGAAAGTGACAGACCCCAACGGACAAACCTACGTTGGATTTGTATTTGGCAAGGCGAAGCTGGCCCCGAAGCCCGACCATACCATTCCCAGACTGGAACTCTGTGGCACCGTTTTGGCAGTGGAAATTGCCGGCTTCATACGACAAGAACTGTGTGTCGAAATAGATGAGGTCCAAAACTACACTGACAGTAAGGTCATTTTAGGTTACATCTACAATCAATCAAGACGATTTTATGTGTACGTCAGTAACCGCA
Source organism: Anomaloglossus baeobatrachus (assembly GCF_048569485.1). Classification (NCBI taxonomy): domain Eukaryota; kingdom Metazoa; phylum Chordata; class Amphibia; order Anura; family Aromobatidae; genus Anomaloglossus; species Anomaloglossus baeobatrachus. The sequence goes on along the minus strand of NC_134357.1, from coordinate 210,260,402 downwards.
TTGAAAGGATCAGGAGATCCTCCAAACCAGAACAATGGCGTTATGTACCATCTGAACTGAATCCAGCAGATCACGCAACTAGACCTATGTCTATAAGTTCTTTTGCTAACTCTTCTTGGCTTACAGGTCCAGAGTTCCTGCTGAGACAGTCAGAAGAAGGTGTCCAGGAAGCCTTCAGCATCTTAGATCCAGACAACGATCCAGATGTCCGAGCTGAAGTCAATACCCTGGCCACCAGTGCAGAAAAAACTTCCAACTTCGGTTGCCAACGTTTTGAACGTTTCTCGAGCTGGATGAGGCTCGTCAGGACTGTCGCTAGGTTAGTGCATATCGCCAGATGCTGTCGTACTGACCTTAAAACCAAAGACTGTCATCGCTGGCATGTCTGCCACAAAGCCCTTTCTGCTGAGGACATCTCCCATAGCGAGTCCCTCATAATACGCCACCTCCAACAGAGTAAATTCGCCATAGAATGGAAGTGTTTATACAACAAACAGCAGATTCCATTAAGAAGTCCTCTCGCCAATTTAAACCCAGTCATCGACAGTTTCGGCTTACTGAGAGTTGGTGGTCGTTTAAATCAGGCTCATCTTGGAGTTGCAGAACAAAATCCTCTCATCATTCCCAACAAACACCATGTTACAGTCTTGCTGATCCGACACCACCATGAAAAGACTGAACACCAAGGCAGGCAAATTACAGAAGGTGCTTTACGGTCTGCAGGCCTCTGGATTATTGGAATGAAGAGACATGTAGCACAAATACTACACGATTGTGTGCACTGTCGTAAAGCGAGAGGAAAACAACTGTACCAGCAAATGGCTGACTTGCCTACAGACAGACTTTCTACAGAGCCACCTTTCACCTACGTGGGCCTAGACGTTTTCGGACCATGGATGGTGTCCACACGCAGAACTCGCGGAGGCCAAGCAAACAGCAAGCGGTGGGCTGTGCTATTCACCTGCATGAGTGTTCGAGCCGTTCACATTGAGGTGTTAGAGTCCATGGATACCTCCAGCCTAATCAACGCCTTGAGAAGGGTCCTTGCCATCAGAGGACCAGTGAAACAGCTGAGGTCTGACCGTGGAAGCAACTTCATCGGTGCATGTAGAGAACTGAACATCGACACCAAACCTATCCAAGATCAGCTGGCAGAGAAAGGTTGCACCTGGATCTTCAATCTCCCTCACAGTTCTCACATGGGAGGCTCCTGGGAGAGGATGATCGGGATTTCACGCAACATCTTGAACTCCATGCTAATGGACGTCAATTCCTCAAGACTCACACATGAGACTCTAGTCACTCTTTTAGCTGAAGTCTCAGCCATTATCAATTCAAGACCCCTTGTGCCGGTGACCATGGATCCAGAAACACCAACCATATTAACTCCTACTATTCTCATTACCCAAAAAACTGACAATGCGGTAATGCCCAGCGGAGAGTTCACCCACGCGAACAGTTATCAAAAACACTGGAAACGGGTTCAATACTTGGCTGACTACTTCTGGAACCGATGGAGGAAGGAATACCTCACCATTCTTCAAGGAAGAAAGAAGTGGCGACATCCCAAGCCGAACCTCAAGGAAGGAGACCTAGTCCTCATGAAAGATCAGACCACAGAAAGGACTGACTGGCCTATGGGACTAATTACTAGGATACTGCCTAGTCAGGACGGCAATGTTCGGAAGGTGGAGCTAAAGGTCATCAGGAAAGGTGAGACGAAGACCTTTGCAAGGCCAATCCACGAACTTGTTCTGCTTTTGCCCATAGAGAGCGTCCCTACAGGATGAACGCTACCGGACCTGAACTTTGAGCCATCCTTCTTGTTTTGGACTCAATTGAGCTTGTTTTGCATTTAACATGCCTTTCCTTTCAGGTTGTATTATGGACTCAATAGTGAAATCCCCAAAGTGAATTTCAGACGGGGAGTGTGCTGTTTCTATTTGTCTTAGTTAAAACTGTTATTTAATGTTTTTCATGCTTGTCTCTGCTGCCATCTATTGGTCAGACCTTTCGGCTCCTCTGTTTCCTTTGCCCAGCCCATGGGAGTGTCTGATGACCCTCTTGCATCACATCCTGGGATATTCTTTTCCAAAGCAGAGTCTGTGAGAACAACATCCCTTATTGGAGCTACTAGGAGCAAAGTCTTCTGACCACGTAGTAGCTACAGAGGCAAGCATCACTGAGAATTACAATGCCAGGTACTTGGATTACTGCACTCTGCATGTCCTAACCTTTGGAGAAAATAAACCACCATTGTTTCATCTCAGCATGTGCATGTTTTCACTCTGAAGTGCTCTGGTCCTGTCTGCCTCACCTATAGGAAAAACGAAGGTAAGACTCTCACAACCTCTCACAACTACGCGCCTTCCATCACCTTTAAGTGGGGACAGAACAGAAAATGCCTCCAGTTACTTGACGAGTATCAAATCCCAAGGGTCCACACAGACAGACTTGAGTAGCCCAGAGGCTGGCCCATCGAATCCTCAGCCTGGTCATCCTTCCTCACAACATCAGTATTCTAAGGAAACATATGACACCAAAGCAGGTTACTCTGAGGAACTGTTTACGGAACCCTTTGACCTTTCATGCCTCTCACCGCGCAACACCACCAATGCAGGTGAGGCCATGGTGTGCAGTGATGCACAGATCTTTGAGCAATCAAGGCCAGAAGAAAGCCATGTTGTTGGCCGTGACATGCTGGGCAATCAGGTGGAAGTGTTGGAGGATGATGAGACACAGTTGCCCTCAGGTCAGCCTCAAACCTCGATTACCGAAGATGTTGACCTTGAGGAATTTGAAGACAACCTGGTCGATGATGAGGTGACTGATCCAACATGGACGGGAGGTATGGATTGCGAGAGCAGCAGTGCAGATGAGCATGTGCCCATAGTCTGCAATAAGGCTGTAAGACATATGGTTTCGACCACTGCAAGAAGTCAATCAACTGTGCACATGACACCACCACTTAAGGCATCTCAGAATCCAAGGGTCCGTGCACCACCTCAGCCATCTCAGGGTCCATGGTGTGATTGTGTGGGAGTTTTTGTTTCCAAGAGTCCTTCGGACCAAACGGCTGCCATTTGTCAAATTTGTCAGACCACGCTTAGCAGAGGCAAAAAGACTTCCAGCTTGGGCACCTCCAGCATGAGAAACCATATGTTAGCCAAGCACACCACTAGGTGGTTGACAGCTCTAGGTGAAAAACACAATTTCCAGACTCAAAACTCTGCCACTTCCCCTGTACTGCCTGCTTCCTAAACTGGTGTGCAAGAAGGTGGTGCTGATGCCTCCTTCTCCCAAGCTGATGTTGGCCAAACTCATTCATCAATGACATCAGCTTCGATATCCCAGCGTTCCGTTCAGTTGTCCTTACAACAGACCTTCAAAAAGAAGCGAAAATACCCCGTTACGCACCGAAGGGCAGAAATCATAACTGCACACATTGCACAATTGATAACTTTTGAGATTTTGCCGTATTGGCTTGTGGGAACAGAGGCTTTCTGCGACCTTTTGGTGGTGTTAGAAAATGAATGTATTAAACTCCTTGGCATGTTATGCCCTGTTGCTTATGCTACCAATTTTTTTAGAATAAGCTGTTGGGAGCTCTTGGGAGTACCTTGTGATGCCTAGCTAAATGATGTCTGAACCACTGCACCATAGGGGAACTGAATATAGTAAACTCCTTGGCATGTTCTGCCCTGTTGCTTATGCTACCAATTATTTTAAAATAAGCTGTTGGGAGCTCTTGGGAGTACCATGTGATGCTTAGCTACATGGTGTCTGAACCATTATCCCCTGGGGAAACAAAATGTATTAAACGCCTTGGCATGTTAGACCCTGTTGCAAACCCTACCAGTTTTTTGAAAAAAAAAAAAAAAAAGAAAAAAAAACTGTTGGGAGTACCTACTGATGCAGTGCTCCATTGTGTCTGAACCATTCTCCCCTGGGGAAACTGAATTTTTTTAAATCCTCGGTGTTCGCTAGTGGAATAAAGCCTGAGTTCCAGACTCCAAACTCTGCCACTTCCCCTGGGCTGCCTGTTTCCCAAACTGGTGTGCAAGAAGGTGGCGATAATGCCTCCTTCTCCCAAGTTGATGTTGGCCAAACTCAATCATCAACGACCACATCCGCTTCAGTGACCCAGCATTACGTTCAGTTGTCTATACCACAGACCTTCAAAAAGAAGCAAAAATACCCTGTTACGCACCCAAGGGCAGAAACCATAACTGCACACATTGCACGATTGATAGCCCTTGAGATTTTGCCGTATCAGCTTGTGGGAACAGAGGCTTTCTGCAACCTTTTGGCGGTGTGAGAAAATGAATGTATTAAACTCCTTGGCATGTTATGCCCTGTTGGTTATGCTACCAATTTTTTTTTAAAATAAGCTGTTGGGAGCTCTTGGGAGTACCTTGTGATGCTTAGCTACATGATGTCTGAACCACTACACCCTAGGGGAACTGAATGTATTAAAGTTCTTGGCATGTTATGCCCTATTGCTTATCCTACCATTTTTTAATAAAAAGCTGTTGGGAGCTCTTGGGAGTACCTTGTGATGCTTAGCTACATGGTGTCTGAACCATTATCCCCTGGGGAAACAAAATGTATTAAACTCCTTGGCATGTTAGGCCCTGTTGCAAACCCTACCAATTTTTTAAAAAGAAAAAAAAAAAACTGTTGGGAGTACCTACTGATGCAGTGCTCCATAGTGTCTGAACCATTATCCCCTGGGGAAACTGAATGTATTAAACTTCTTGGCATGTTATGCCCTGTTGCTTATCCTACCATTTTTTAATAAAAAGCTGTTGGGAGTACTGACTGATGCAGTGCTCCATAGTGTCTGAACTATAACCCCCTGGGGAAACTAAATGTATTAAACTTCTTGGCATGTTATGCCCTGTTGCTTATGCTACCAATTTTTTTAAAAAATAAGCTGTTGGGAGCTCTTGGGAGTACCTTGTGATGCTTAGCTACATGATGTCTGAACCACTACACCGTAGGGGAACTGAATGTATTAAACTCCTTGTCATCTTATGTCCTGTTGCAAACCCTACCAATTTTTTGAAAAATAACTGTTGGGAGTACCTACTGATGCAGTGCTCCATAGTGCCTGAACCATTCTCCAGTGGGTAAACTGAATTTTTTTAAATCCTCGGTGTTAGCTAGTGTAATAAAGCCTGAGTTCAAGAGTGAAACAACTGCCACTTCGACGGTGCTGCATGCTTCACAAACTGCGGTCTAGGAAGCAGGCGATGATGCCCCCTGCTCCCAACTTGCTGTTGGTCAGATACAATCATCATCAACATCATCAGCTTCGATGTCCCAGCGTGTGCTCATTTGTCCATAAAACATTTTTGAATCATTTGAATAGAATTTGAATAGAGGGCCACTGGAGGTAGTGGTGCTGGTGGGAGAGGAGGAGAATAGATAGCATCCAGAGTGGATGAATCCACCCCGGTAGCAAGGTCTCACACAATAAAGTTGAGTAAAGAGCAGTGAAACAATATAAATATTAAAACATAACCTTTAATAGGATCAGATAAAACCTTTTAAACAAAAACGTGCTCATATAAAAACACACTGTCAGTTTAGCAGTGGATATGTAGCACCCTATATCACAGACAAGCTACTCTATGGGGTACTTTGCACACTATGACATCGCAGCTGCGATGTCGTTGGGGTCAAATCGAAAGTGACGCACATCCGGCGTCGTTGTCGACATCGGAGTATGTGAATCCTTTTTGATACAATTAAACGAGTGCAAAAGCATCGAAATCGTATCATCGGTGTAGTGTCGGTCATTCCCATAATGTTGCGGCAGCAACAGGTACGATGTTGTTCCTCGTTCCTGCGGCAGCACACATCACTGTGTGAGAAGCCGCAGGAGCGAGGAACATCTCCTTACCTGCGTCCCGCGGCTCACGCCGGCTATGTGGAAGGACGGAGGTGGGCGGGATGTTTACGTCCCGCTCATCTCCACCCCTCCGCTTCTATTGGCCGCCTGCTATGTGATGTCGCTGTGACGTCGCATGACCCGCCCCCTTGGGAAGGAGGCGGTTCGCCGGCCAGAGCGACGTCGCAGGGCAGGTAAGTGCGTGTGAAGCTGCCATAGCGATAATGTTCGCTACGGCAGCTGTCACGGGGGCGGGGACTACCGCGTTCGGCATCGCTACCATCGGCTTGCGATGTCGTAGTGTGCAAAGTACCCCTATGAATGCCACTTCTCCTCCAAATGGAACAATTTGAATAGAATTTGAATAGAGGGCCATGAAGCTGGTGGTGCTGGTGGGAGAGGAGGAGGAGGAAGAGGGCAAGGCCAACATCCAAATGGCCACATTGGCAATAGCACTGTAAAGTGTTTTGGAATACGTATTCCAACTTTTACACTAATGATATAGGGGACGAAGAAAACTGCAAATGACTGCCATCCTTCCCCAATGTATGTTACAGGGCCCACCTGAGAGCCCTAAGAAGTCTGAGATTTGAGAACACCCAGTGGCCCTTAGAGGGCCACTGGAGCCAGTAATGCTGGTGGAGGAGGGCAAGGTCAACATCCCAACGGGCTCATTGTAGCTGACCTTTTAAAGTGCTGTCAAATATGTCCCAAAAAAGGAGGTGTGAGACAGACACCAAAATAATGTATAAGTCACAGCCCTTTCTAATCGAAAAAGAAGGAAAAATGTAAAAAATGAAATGTGAGAACATATGCTAAAGTGTTTTTTTTTGGAGGTCGGGGCTTGATTTGACGTTTGAAATTTGACGCAGTTATTAGGCACTTGAAACTGTTTCTTAGCAATTTTCCCTCTTTTACTTTGGTTTGAAAGCTGTTCTGGCGACTATGTAAGCGCCGCATGCTGCTCTGACCATGTTATTCAAAGACACCAGAAATGCAGTCAGGCACCTTCTACAGGCTGTGCCCATATTGTTTCAGCCTTTTCCCATCCATTTCAGCCTTTTCCTCAGTTACCACAGGTCACCGACAGGTTCAACGTAAAAATATTTCAGTTTCCCATAGACTTACGTTGGGGGTCGAATATTCGTGAATACTCGAATAGCGGCGAGATATTCGGCAGATAGCCATCGAAGCGAATAATAGGGTATTCGATCATCCCTAGTTGCCACTCATCGTGCAGCTCAGACATTCTCTGCCTGAAGCCCACAGCATTTGGTCATGTTCTATGGCCCCACAGTGCTTTCAAACAAAAAAAAAAAAAGAGGAGACACTATAAGGCCTAAAATATTTAATTTTTATTTGGATTAATCTAAAATTTAATTAAGAAAAAGTATAAAAAAATATATGACAGTGATACAGGTATAAGGACCTGACAGAGAGAAATTACTTTGGCATTCAATAAATTACAGAACATAACATAACAAAACAAATTACAGAGCATAACATTCTAATTTTTGTGCTAATAATGATATAATAAAGTGCCAAGTGCATACAAAAGGTAATAGAAATAGGAGGTGACAAACAATTAGATCTCAACTGTGCAAAATTGCTAAAGTGGCAATGTGCAAAAAAAAAATTTAAATAAAAAAATTAAGCTCAATGAAATATTGCACATCAAAAAATTCAGAAAAAGTTTTTCCCTCCCAATTTTTTTTTTTTTATCAAGGATAAAGTGTAAAGAGAAAATCGTGTCTAGCTATATCAGTTGTAGTGTAATTCAAAAGCTGATAAGTATAGTCATTTCAAGTGTCAAAGTAAATAGGAAGAACCAAATCAGTTGAGCATACAAAGGGGAAAGTTAAGAGTATTTATCATGTGATTGCATATGAAGGTATGTTTGCCATGTACACTTAAACAAATTCAGGAGTGCTCAGTCCGGTCCCACCGCCCCAACACATGTTTTGTGACCACTTCCTCAGGAGGAGTCACTCAGGTGATTTGCGGTCAAAGATGGAGGTTGCCATGGTCCTTCACCTGTGACCTCACTTGAGGTCACTTAGTTTAATGACGTGACTTCCAGCTGACATTACCTGTGAACATATTTGGAGGAATGTGAGAACCTCCAGCTGTAACTGGGTCTGTGATTGCAAGCAGACAGACATTCTGTCACACAGACTGGGGGCGCTGTCTGACTGCAACTAATTACAGACGTCAGGACTGCCAGGGGTGGGGGAAGCAATGCACATCCATAAAGGTATATGAGCGGCCCAGGAAGAAGAAAGAGACACCCGAAATCAGTTACAGCCACGCCGGAGACTCAGTAAGTATGAAGCGCTTGATTTTATTTTTTTCTTTATTTTTTTTTTATTTCCAAAGTTGCCGTATTTTGATCATTAGTCGGAATTCCATGAGAACTCCGGGCCCTGGAACAGCACCCATATCCTTTTGAAACCGCACGGATCCAGGTCCTACCATCACTAGTGTTTATTTATAAAAATATTTGAAATTTGACAAATGTTCAAAAATTATCTTTTGAAATCTTTGAGTTTTTTTATGCCCTTAAGGCCTCATTCAGACATCCATGTGGCACGTATGTGTTGCAACTTATTTTTTTCATGGAACACGTAGCCATTATAATCTATGGTGCCATTTCTTTTGGAACAGTACCTTCCCGTACCTGAGGTCGCCCAGCCCGGTTTCCTGAGTCACGGATGGTGACCAGGATTATTTGGAATTCTGACACTGTCAAAAAGAGCCTATTGAGCATATGTGGCGCCCCTGAGGCTTCCGTCGCAACAGAGGTACTGCACCTCAGCCAGAGGTGTGGTATCCCATCCCAGGTAAGAAGGGGGTCATCTACCGGTTCACAGACAAAACTTGCACACACCAATTGGTAGGTCACACACCGGGTCAGGGATTAAGGCAGGACACCATTGATGCTGATAGTAGCGGCCAGTTTACCTGGTTATGGGGCCGTAAGTCCCATTCCTTGTCCAAGGTGGGGGGTGGGGCCTAGCCAGGGGGAGTGTGGGAGGAGTCAGGAAGTAGAAAGGGGAACCACTAAGTTCAAGTTCAGGCAGTCAGTCTGAATGAGTAGAGGAGTCAGAGAGAGAGAGGAAAGGTTCTTGGTGGAGATCCTGGGGTCTTGCTAGGCCCAGGTGACACCGATAGAAGAGATTTCAGGGTGCCACGGAAGTACGAACGTCCCGTGGCCCTGTTCCACTAGAATACCGAGTGGAGGGATCCGGTTGCAGTACAGGGACGGTCCCCAGACTGAAAGAAGAAAGACATTACTTTCAGCAAAACCGAAGGCCTGGGAGATCGTTGCAGGCGCCCAAGGCCACAGTCTGCCACAGACCACCTGCAAAGGGGAGCAAGATACGACATAGGTCAGCCACCTTTTGGACAGGCCTTGTGGTGGAGGCGCAGGACATCCAAGTGCAGTGTTGCGCTAGCGAGACAGCCAGATAGGACACTTTGAGGGGTGCACCGGTACTGACCCTTGAACTATTGGGATCAGTGGAGGCCCATGACAGCGGATCCAGGCATACCGCGGGTAACCGGTCAGCTGCAGCACTGAAAACTGAACAGTGAGTAAACATCTTGACTGCAAACCCCGTGTCATCTGCTTTGTCTCGACCCTCATCAGCAAACACCATAGACTTTACCAAGCACCAAAGGTTGCCCCGGGGTACCCGCTCTACCTGTGGAGAGCCAGAAACACCTCAGCTGCCATAACATCAGCCCTGGAGGTCCTTTCCAGCAGCTGCGGCTCCATAGCTGCAAAATACCACAGGTGGCGTCACGAATTTCAATAAACTACAATCATCATCATCACCTCCCCCATCTGCCTTATTTAATTGACTCCGCCAGGGTCATGGAGCTGGGCCCCACCACCGCTGACTACCCCAGACTAGTCCGGCCCGACACCGAGTAACCTAAGGCCCTGGGGCGGGCGAGTCATCTTTTGGCGTCATGAACAGGATTTGAACAAGACCCGTTAACACCGGTGACGTGTGCCTTAAGGAACTGTGTTAATAGACTGTTTATTCGTGTGGAAACTGCCGCCGCCATTAAAACTGACGGGCGCAGGAAGAAAAGGGGCGTGCCTGAAAAAGAGCGCACAGATAAGTTCTGTCCCCTCTGTGCTCTGTAGAGTGTTGAAAAATGGCACGCTGAGAAATTGACTGTGGCAGTTAATACTGCTGTCTAGAAGAAGAAGTTGCCAGAATGTACTGGATAGTGGGCGGAAGCATGCCACCCTTAGTGGGCTGGGTGCCGGCATGGCGCCAACCGCTGATATGTCCCCCAACCGCGCCTCCAGAGTAGAGAAGGGTGCAGCCGAGCATTGGCGGAGAACGCTCGAGAGTGGCAGACACGAGCATCAACCGGGAAGGCTGCAGAGGCGTTATGGCGAAGCTTTCTCCTTCCAGTACACCGGGAGAGGCATGGAAGAAGGGAGCGGACCCCGGCCTGAACCTCCTGCTGGAGGAGATAGAGCAGCTGGCCTAGCGACTACGGAGGCTCGAGGTGAACGGCGAGCAACGAGCGGCCGAAGGAGGAGTGGCTGAACCGGGACGCGCACCTGAAAACCAGGCGGCATCCTGCGTCGCGGAGAGCAGAGAATCTCCCGCCGCCGCGGAGCTGGGTAAGGAAAGTGCCACCCCCTGACCGGTGGAGTCCGGATTACCGTGTGGGGTTACTGCCCAGTCCTTCTGCACGCGTGCCTGCCACCACCGCATCCTGCGAGCTCCTGGTCACTGCCGCGGAGCCCAGTAAGGGAGACACCACGTCCACCTGGCAGTGTCCAGACTACTTAGCGGGGCCTCTACCTAGCCCTCCTGCCTGCACATCCGGCGCTATCTCACCCTAGGTAGACAGGGACGCATCACCGGTTCTCGACAGCGGCCTGGCCGTCCCACTGGAGCCGGTTATGACCCAGGCCGCAACGACCATCGTTTGCGAACGGCAACTGGCCCAGTTCCGCCTGGAGAGGGAACATCGGGAGGCGCAGCACGCCAAGAAGGAGGCTGCCAACCTGGCCACAAAGGAGGAGATGTGGAAGGCCAGAAAAGCCATCCTTGGCCCAGTCAGGAGGGGCCGCATCATAGACTTCAGCCTGGGGAGAGGATGGGGGTTCATCCAGGAACCAGGGCTGGGCAGGGACGTTTTCGTGTCCAGAAGGGACATTGAGGAATACCTGCAGCGATGCCACCCAGGACGTGACGTCCGCACCGGAGACCGGCTAGAGTATACCCGCCTGATAGGCACCCGGGGGTGGTATGCGTTAGACGTCCAGGTTCACCGGGAGGACGCAGCCCCAATCACACCTCCCCGCAGCAGCCCCACAGCAGCAGGCTCCCAGGATCAAGGGACCCAGACCAGTCTGACAGCAGCTTATCTGCGACCTGGAGCCATGCCAGAACTGGACTCCAGCCTGTAAGAGAACAGCATCAATATGTAAATATCCCCTTTCAGCCCCCATGTTCTTTTTGAAGACGTCCCCAACCCCTACTGTTTATTTTGATAAGAATGGACAACCAGTCCACCAGACTTTAGATGGCTGGAATTTAGATAATGTTTTCTATTTCTTAGAGTAATATAAGTGATGGACATGTGGGCCACAGGACTAGGCGTGGCCAGGACTCCACCTTGTAAATAGTTGCACCGGTTGTGCACCCTACCAGAATTAAGGTGGGAATGTACTCCACCGAAGAAGTTGTGCATTTGAACAGTAAAGTGCACCAAAGACTCTGAAAATTGTTTAAAATGTTCTGCAACGTTCAAGAAAAGTGCATCCCATAAAGGGATGAAAAGTTAATTGTTAACCTGTTACAGCATTTTAAAATTTTTGCAGTTAACACCACTGTATTTTTGTTTCATCCCTCGGACGTGCTGGAATTTGCTGTGGGGGAGTGTGGCACCCCTGAGGCTTCCATTGCCACAGAGGTACTACACCTCAGCCAGAGGTGTGGTATCCCATCCCAGGTAAGAAGGGGGTCATCTACCGGTTCACAGACAAAACTTGCACACACCATTTGGTAGGTCATACACTGGGTCAGGGATTAAGGCAGGACACCATTGATGCTGATAGTAGCGGCCAGTTTACCTGGTCATAGGGCCGTAAGTCCCATTCCTGGTCCAAGGTGGGGGGTGGGGCCTAGCCAGGGGGAGTGTGGGAGGAGTCAGGGAGTAGAAAGGGGAACCAGTAAGTTCAAGTTCAGGCACTCAGTCTGAAGGAGTAGAGGAGTCAGAGAGAGTGAGGAAAGGAGGAGGTTCCTGGTGGAGGTCCTGGGGTCTTGCTAGGTCCAGGTGACACCGATACAAGAGATTCCAGGGTGCCACGGAAGTACGAACGTCCCGTGGCCCTGTTCCACTAGAATACCAGGTGGAGGGATCCGGTTGCAGTACAGGGACGGTCCCTAGACTGAAAGAAGAAAGACATTACTTTCAGCAAAACCGAAGGCCTGGGAGATCGTTGCAGGCGCCCAAGGCCACAGCCTTCCACAGACCACCTGCAAAGGGGAGCAAGATACGACTTAGGTCAGCCACCTTTTGGACAGGCCTTGTGGTGGAGGCGCAGGACAGCCAAGTGCAGTGTTGCGCTAGCGAGACAGCCAGATAGGACACTTTGAGGGGTGCACCGGTACTGACCCTTGAACTATTCGGGATCGGCGGAGGCCCATGACAGCGGATCCAGGCATACCGCGGGTAACCGGTCAGCTGCAGCATTGAAAACTGAACAGTGAGTAAACATCTTGACTGCAAACCCCGCGTCATCTGCTTTGTCTCGCACCTCATCAGCAAACACCATAGACTTTACCAAGCACCAAAGGTTGCCCCGGGGTACCCGCTCTACCTGTGGAGAGCAAGAAACACCTCAGCTGCCATAACATCAGCCCCGGAGGTCCTTTCCAGCAGCTGCGGCTCCATAGCTGCAAAATACCACAGGTGGCGTCACAAATTTCAATAAACTACAATCATCATCATCACCTCCCCCATCTGCCTTATTTAATTGACTCCGCCAGGGTCATGGAGCTGGGCCCCACCACCGCTGACTACCCCAGACTAGTCCGGCCCGACACCGAGTAACCTAAGGCCCTGGGGCGGGCGAGTCATCTTTTGGCGTCATGAACAGGATTTGAACAAGACCCGTTAACACGGGTGACGTGTGCCTTAAGGAACTGTGTTAATAGACTGTTTATTCGTGTGGAAACTGCCGCCACCATTAAAACTGACGGGCGCAGGAAGAAGAGGGGCGTGCCTGAAAAAGAGCGCACAGATAAGTTCAGCCCCCTTTGTGCTCTGTGGAATGTTGAAAAATGGCACGCTGAGAAATTGACTGTGGCAGTTAATACTGCTGTCTAGAAGAAGAAGAAGTTGCCAGAATGTACTGGATAGTGGGCGGAGGCATGCCACCCTTAGTGGGCTGGGTGCCGGCATGGCGCCAACCGCTGATATGTCCCCCAACCCCGCCTCCAGAGCAGAGAAGGGTGCAGCCGAGCATTGGCGGTGAACGCTTGAGAGTGGCAGACACGAGCATCAACTGGGTAGGCTGCAGAGGCGTTATGGCGGAGCTTTCTCCTTCCAGTACACCGGGAGAGGCATGGGAGAAGGGAGCGGACCCCGGCCTGAACCTCCTGCTGGAGGAGATAGAGCAGCTGGCCTAGCGACTACGGAGGCTCAAGGTGAACGGAGAGCAAAGAGCGGCCGAAGGAGGAGTGGCTGAACCGGGACGCGCACCTGAAAACCAGGCTGTGTCCTGCGTCGCAGGGAGCGGAGAATCTCCAGCCGCCACCGTGGAGCTGGGTAAGGAAAGTGCCACCCCCTCACCGGCGGAAACCGGATTACCGTGTGGGGTTACTGCCCAGTCCTTCTGCACGCGTGCCTGCCACCACCGCACCCTGCGAGCTCCCGGTCGCTGCCGCGGAGCCCAGTAAGGGAGACACCACGTCCACCTGGCAGTGTCCAGACTACTTAGCGGGGCCTCTACCTTGCCCTCCTGCCTGCACATCTGGCGCTATCTCACCCTAGGTAGACAGGGACGCATCACCAGTTCTCGACAGCGGCCTGGCCGTCCCACTGGAACCGGTTATGACCCAGGCTGCAACGACCATCGTTTGCGAACGGCAACTGGCCCAGTTCTGCCTGGAGAGGGAATGTCGGGAGGCGCAGCACGCCAAGAAGGAGGCTGCCAACCTGGCCGCAAAGGAAAAGATGCGGAAGGCCAGAAAAGCCATCCATGGCCCAGTCAGGAGGGGCCGCATCATAGACTTCAGCCTGGAGAGAGGATGGGGGTTCATCCAGGAACCAGGGCTGGGCAGGGACGTTTTCGTGTCCAGAAGGGACATTGAGGAATACCTGCAGCGAGGCCACCCAGGACGCGACGTCCACACCGGAGACTGGGTAGAGTATACCCGCCTGATGGGCACTCGGGGGTGGTATGCGTTAGACGTCCAGGTTCACCGGGAGGACGCAGCCCCAATCACACCTCCCCGCAGCAGCAGGCTCCCAGGATCAAGGGACCCAGACCAGTCTGACAGCGTCTTATCTGCGACCTGGAGCCATGCCAGAACTGGACTCCAGCCTGTAAGAGAACAGCATCAATATGTAAATATCCCCTTTCAGCCCCCATGTTCTTTTTGAAGACGTCCCCAACCCCTACTGTTTATTTTGATAAGAATGGACAACCGGTCCACCAGACTTTAGATGGCTGGAATTTAGATAATGTTTTCTATTTCTTAGAGTAATATAGGTGATGGACATGTGGGCCACAGGACTAGGCGTGGCCAGGACTCCACCTTGTAAATAGTTGCACCGGTTGTGCACCCTACCAGAATTAAGGTGGGAATGTACTCCACCGAAGAAGTTGTGCATTTGAACAGTAAAGTGCACCAAAGACTCTGAAAATTGTTTAAAATGTTCTGCAACGTTCAAGAAAAGTGCATCCCATAAAGAGATGAAAAGTTAATTGTTAACCTGTTATAGCATTTTAAAATTTTTGCAGTTACCACTGTATTTTTGTTTCATCCCTCGGATGTGCTGGGATTTGCTGTGGGGGAGTGTGGCACCCCTGAGGCTTCCGTTGCCACAGAGGTACTACACCTCAGCCAGAGGTGTGGTATCCCATCCCAGGTAAGAAGGGGGTCATCTACCGGTTCACAGACAAAACTTGCACACACCAATTGGTAGGTCATGCACCGGGTCAGGGATTAAGGCAGGACACCATTGATGCTGATAGTAGCGGCCAGTTTACCTGGTCATAGGGCCGTAAGTCCCATTCCTGGTCCAAGGTGGGGGGTGGGGCCTAGCCAGGGGGAGTGTGGGAGGAGTCAGGGAGTAGAGATGGGAACCAGTAAGTTCAAGTTCAGGCACTCAGTCTGAAGGAGTAGAGGAGTCAGAATGAGGAAAGGAGGAGGTTCCTGGTGGAGGTCCTGGGGTCTTGCTAGGCCCAGGTGACACCGATGCAAGAGATTCCAGGGTGCCACGGAAGTACAAACGTCCCGTGGCCCTGTTCCACTAGAATACTGGGTGGAGGGATCCGGTTGCAGTACAGGGACGGTCCCCAGACTGAAAGAAGAAAGACAATACTTTCAGCAAAACCGAAGGCCTGGGAGATCGTTGCAGGCGCCCAAGGCCACAGCCTGCCACAGACCACCTGTAAAGAGAAGCAAGATATGACTTAGGTCAGCCACCTTTTGGACAGGCCCTGTGGTGGAGCGCAGGATAGCCAAGTGCAGTGTTGCGCTAGCGAGACAGCCAGATAGGACACTTTGAGGGGTGCAGCGGTACTGACCCTTGAACTATTTGGGATCGGCGGAGGCCCATGACAGCGGATCCTGGCATACCGCTGGTAACCGGTCAGCTGCAGCATTGAAAACTGAACAGTGAGTAAACATCTTGACTGCTTTGTCTCGCACATCATCAGCACACACCATAGACTTTACCAAGCACCAAAAGGTTGCCCCGGGGTACCCGCTCTACTTGTGGAGAGCAAGAAACACCTTAGCTGCCATAGCATCTGCCCCGGAGGTCCCTTCCAGCAGCTGCGGCTCCATAGCCGCAAAATACCACAGGTGGCGTCACGAATTTCAATAAACTACAATCATCATCATCACCTCCCCCATCTGCCACATTTAATTGACTCCACCAGGGTCACGGACCTGGGCCCTGCCACCGCTGACTACCCCGGACTAGTCCGGCTCGACACCGAGTAACCTAAGGCCTTGGGGCGGGCGTGTCATCTTTTGGCATCGCGGTCACGTCATCTTTTGGCATTGCGGTCACATCCAGACTGAGCTAGGGTCAGAAGTCGGCTTGGCTGGGCTTTAGAGATATCGGGGTCGTGCCGCTTAGTAACTGGTGGTTAACCAGCTATCGCCTATTACAGTATAGGAACCATACCCTACACACTCATCTCTGCTTATTCTCAGAGCGGATACTAGCAGAATACGGAGAGTGTTCTGCAGGTCAATCCCTATCCATACTTTGTACGCTATCTATATTAACTTCTGTGAAGTCATAGGAGAGCATTGTGCCATCTCTGGTCCTGTGTATAAACAGGTTCCAGTCCATATATATTATTACCCGTATCAGGGCCTGTGCGTTTACAGGATACCGTTCATTATATGTTATTACTCGTATCGGGTCCTGTGAGGCAACAGGGTCCAGCTTTATTAATATTACAGCTTCTGTGAGTCCTAGAACACAAACTGTACACGCAGGTTCTGTGTGGCCTAGAACACAGAAACTGTACTTACTATTGTGACACCCTGGACTATCCAGGTCGTCCAAGGTAGACACAACAACACTACACACCCCCTTCCCAGTTAGGTAACAGCAGTCAAACTAAAAGCCTTGTTACCACCCTCCAGGTTTGATGTCCACACCAGGGAGGGTGGAGCCAGGCGGTTGGCTCCACCCACCGAGGAGTTCACAGGCCTGGAGGCGGGAACCTAGTAGTCAAGTTCAAGTTAGTGAGGAGAGTGGTTTTGACAGTGAAGGAGGGAGGTTGTGTCCAGAAGCAGACCTGTGCTCAGACCTGCCAAAGACTACTCCGGTGGCTGGGTTGGAGCCCAGTCACCATTGGCAAGGAGGCAGACGGTAGTGGCCACCTGCACGAAACCGGGAAGATGACCGGTGGAACCGTAAGGGATCGGGACAGGATAGTGGCCCGCTGGAACCGAACCAGGGAGCCAACTGGATACCGGAGCACCTGGCAGGGTACTCAGCAGACCCTGAACTAGGCTAGAAGCCACCACCATAGTCAAATTAACTGATTGAGGTCTGGACCTCAGGGGTTCATTCCCACCTAAGTCTTGATTGAAGGCAACAGCCCAACCATTCCGGATAAGTGCCACCGCCAAGGGCCAGAGATCCAAAGGGCCAGCGTCTGTGGGCAAACAGGCTCCTACGACAGATACATGCTGGGGAGCAGACTACCGGTGCCGAGGAACAGGAGTCAAGATTCACATACAAAGGGTGCAGGAGAAAAGTGAACATTACCAACCTAACCTGGGAAAAGCTGCAGCCGGCTGCGGACCCTGTTCATCACTCCATTTGGTTTACCAGTGACTCCAGTGTCTTGTGTCAGAGTGAGTACACCAGTGCCATCAGGCACCGCGCCGCGCTGCACCGCAACACTACACCCTGCACCCGGGCCTCGACCCATCGGACCAACATCCCCTACCCACGGAGGGGTCAACATCTAGCTGTGCTACTACACCGCTCCCGGGGGCCCCCACACCTTCACCGCAGCGGTGGTGTCTACAATCACCACAACCCGTGGGTGGCGTCACGAACTATCACTTCAAATCCAAACACCCCAAATCCCCGCGTGTAGCGCCAACTCCCATGCAGAGCGACGTGACCCCCGGGTCTGTGAGAGGCTCGAGCCACCACCCGCAGTACGGGCACGGATCCGAGAGGCTCGGTGGTCGCAGCCGAGCCCGTGGGGCGGTCCATATCGACTCTTCTGGCGTCACAAACAGGATAGAACCAGTCCACTTACCAGTGGAAGTGTGCCTTGAAGTTCCTGTCAGCAGCGTCCCGCTGAAAAATTTGAGAATCCGCCATCTTTGGCATGAGTTCCCGCCCGAGCCTTCTTCCCTGAGCAGAAAGGGCGCGAGATCGAGGCCCCGCCCCCCAAGAGCGGAGCGTAGTAAAGAAGCTGGGGAAGTGCTCAGAAAAGACCAAGGGGGGCGGGTGAGGACTGTTCGCCATGTGACTGCATGGATAAAGGGCAGGGATGCCAGGACCCCGCCACCCGTCTTGTTCCTGGAACCCGAGCATACAGCATGTCTGCCCCGTCCAAAAGCCTCAAAATCCCGGAGCCCGCGCCAGGAACATCGGCGTTGGGTGGAGGCCCGGACAACCCTCATGTGCTGCCGCCTGCAGGTCCAGGTGAGGTACCTGATGGAGCAATGGGCAGCCGAGATGGGGGAGATAGCCATGGCCGTGCGGGCACGCGAGATGGGGGGTAATATGGAGGAGATGGCGAGCGACCCACGCCCCTATGTCCTTGAGGGACCGTCCGCTGCGGCTGAGGGACCCGGTCTGCCCCCAATTCTCCTGTCGCCCCCTCCGCTGTCCGTATCAAATCGCTGCTGCTTCCCCGCTTGGTCTGCCGCCCCCGACACCGGTGGCAGAGCCCGTCCTAGTTGCCCAGAAAGACCCGCCCGTAGAAGCAGCCCGCGGGCGACCGTATGCATGGCCCGCACCCGTCCCGCTTCCGTGGAAGGAGGGCTCCCGGAGGAAGCCCATTCCCGAGGAGGCCCCACTACTCCAGGAAGCAACCGCACCCGAAGAAGTCCCGACCCCGGCAGTCCGCCCGGCCAAGATGGAGGTGCCAGATACCCAGCGGCCCACCCGGCAGGTAAATCTGGCCGCTCCCCACACCCAAGCCTCGGCTGAGGCAGTGCAGGGTTGTCGCTGCAGGGTAGCACCCCAGGCCACGACACAGCGGGGTTCCCAGAAGAAGGTGCCGATCGTAGTTGGCACGGGGGAACTCCAGCTGGGCCCGACCCGCGCACCCGAGGGGCACGCAGACGCCCCGTATTGGGAGCGGCAGCAGAGCCAGCTAGGCCGGGAAATTGAGGCCCGGGAGAAGAGAAAAGCTGAGGTCCTGGCCCGCACGATTAAAGAAAAAGAAAACCTACGGTGTGCCACCTTCATTGTGCGAGGCCCGAGGTACGAGGGCCAGGTCCGACGCTTCAACCCCAACAGGGGGTGGGGATTCCTGTTTGAGCCTGGCTTAGAGAAGGAGGTGTTTGTATCCCGTCGGGACGTGTACCCCCACCTGCCTATGGGCCACCCGGACCGTGACCTGATCCCTGGAGGGTTGGTCACCTACACACGCCACTGTGGGGAGAGGGGCTGGTTTGCCCTGAGCATACAAAAAAGGGCGCGGCATGAAGGCCCAAGGTGCTCCCAGACTCCTCCCCCACCGTACAGCCCCGGAGTTACCGTAGAGGAAGAGTACGGAGTGGAGGATGAGGAGTAAGGTGGCGGATTCGCGTTGCCACAAGGACAGTCCCCGTTGGGACCTATGTTTATGGTAGCGGACCAGCTACTGAAGTGCCCGTCCCCGTTGGGACTCTAGTTGCCCCCTATTTGTCCCACATGAGAAAGCATGAACATGGCTGAGAACTAGCAAGCCACCCAAAAACTTTTGGGCTTGTAAATAGTGCCCTTATTGCCATTCCCGCAACTGCCGTTCTCCGGAGAGGCTGGTTGGAGGGAGGACCTGCAGCAGAGCAGGCTGGGGTCCGGTCACCACAGGAATCGGTGGCCATCATCCGGGTCAGGGGTCCCCTGGACGTGGGGCCTCTGAGTGACTGCCGGGTGCGAAGCACTGCACCCGTTCCCGCTTTGGTTGCCTGGCCAAGTTCCTGATTCGGACTGGGGAAAAGGGGTGCTGCCCACTTCTTAGGGGCAGCATCAAGGCTAGGTTGCTTGGGTGGGGAAGCGGAAGGACATGGACCCGTTTCTATTAAAAATGTTTTGCAACGTTAAAGTGATGTGCCTCTCATAAGGGAAGAAAAAGAAATCTTGCATATTCTTGACTATGTAAATATGTTATTATAAATGTTTATCTGTTTCTTACCTTTTTGCAGTTTACAACAAAATAAACCGTTGATGGACGGGCAGCCCGCGGACGGTCTGCATTAAACCAAGGGAGAATGTGACGCCCTGGACTATCCAGGTCATCCCAGGTAGACACAACAACACTACACACCCCCTTACCAGTTAGGTAACAGCAGTCAAACTAAAAGCCTTGTCACCACCCTCCAGGTTTGATGTCCATACCAGGGGGCTGGAGCCAGGCAGTTGGCTCCACCCACCGAGGAGTTCACAGGCCTGGAGGCGGGAACCTAGTAGTCAAGTTCAAGTTAGTGAGAAGAGTTGTTTTGACAGTGAAGGAGGGAGGTTGTGTCCAGAAGCAGACCTGTGCTCAGGCCTGCTAAAGACTACTCCGGTTGCTGGGTTGGAGCCCAGTCACCATTGGCAAGGAGGCAGACGGTAGTGGCCACCTGCAGGAGACCGGAAAGATGACCGGTGGAAGCGTAAGGGACCGGGACAGGGTAGTGGCCCGCTGGAACCCAACCGGGGAGCCAACTGGATACCGGAGCACCAGGCAGGGTACTCATCAGACCCCGAACTAGGCTAGAAGCCACCACCATAGTCAAATTAACTGATTGCGGTCTGGACCTCAGGGGTTCATTCCCACCTAAGTCTTGATTGAAGGCAACAGCCCAACCATTCCGGATAAGTGCCACTGCCAAGGGCCAGAGATCCAAAGGGCCAGCGTCTGTGGGCAAACAGGCTCCTACGACAGATACATGCCGGGGAGCGGACTACCGGTGCCGAGGAACAGGAGTCAAGATTCACATACAAAGGGTGCAGGAGAAAAGTGAACATTACCAACCTAACCTGGAAAAAGCTGCAGCCGGCTGCGGACCCCGTTCATCACTCCATTTGGTTTACCAGTGACTCCAGTGTCTTGTGTCAGAGTGAGTACACCAGTGTCATCAGGCACCGCGCCGCACTGCACCGCAACACTACACCCTGCACCCGGGCCTTGGCCCATCGGATCAACATCCCCTACCCACGGAGGGGTCAACACCTAGCTGCGCTACTACACTGCTCCCAGGGGCCCCCACACCGTCACCGCAGCAGTGGTGTCTACAATCACCACAACCCGTGGGTGGCGTCACGAACTATCACTTCAATTCCAAACACCCCAAATCCCCGAGTGTAGCGCCAACTCCCTTGCAGAGCGTCGTGACCCCCGGGTCCGTGAGAGGCTCGAGCCAGCACCCGCAGTACGAGCACGGATCCAAGCGGCTTGGCGGTAGCAGTCGAGCCCGTGGGGTGGTACACTACACCTGCGTCTACACCTGCGTGACCTGTAACATTGGCGTAGATTATTATTCGGGGTGTTGTTGAAGATCAGTATAGCCTATCAGCTGCAATTTTACCACCATTGCATAGTGGACCCTGTCCACTGATATCGGTGTACTCTCACCTATTACCGTATCAGTAGGTCCATCCGTAACAGCGAGTTTAGGTTTTTCTGGCTGTGGGTGCATGGCTGAGTATATATGCTTCCTTTGCAAGCTCTCAGGCACGGACAACTGGATGCTTATCTGGGACAAGGAAGTGGATGTGGTTGATGTTTGTGGTGTCTGTGCAATCGCAGCTTGTGAGAAGTATGTATGAGCACCTGCTTCCTGTACAGTAGATTGTGAAGGACATGGCACAGGTGACATGGCAGTGGTTTGAGCCGCAGACACAAATTTGGCACCCTGTTGTTCTGCCCACCTACTCTCTGTCTGCAGTTTCTAATGTCATCTCTGCTCTTCATTTGAAACTTAACCTTCCCAATACTGAACTGTTTCTATTCTCTCCATCATCTAACCTCCCTAAACCTGACATCGCTATTTCTGTGTGCAGTACCATGATAATAAATTCTAGACAGCAGGCTCGCTGTCTGGTTGTTTTGCTCGACACCGATCTCTCCTTCACCTCCTATATACAATCTCTTGCCTGTTTCTGTTGCTTGCACCTCAAGAACATCTCTAGAATCCACCCCTTTATTACCATAGAAACTACAAGAACCCTCGCCATGGATATTATGCACTCCCACCTTGACTACTGCAATTCTCTATTAATTGATCTCCCCCTAACTAGATTCTCTTCTCTACAGTCCGTCCTCTCTACAGTCCTTCCTTAATGCTGCAGCAATGGTCACCAACCTGGCTAACCGTTACTCTGATGCTTCTGCTCTGTGCCAGTTATTGCACTGACTGCCCATATATCACAGGATCCAATTCAAATTGCTTGATCTCACCCATAAAGTTCTCAACACTGCAGCACCCCCCTACATCTGTACCCTCACCTCTGTCTATCACTCTACCCGTTCTGTATGCTCCGTAAACAACTGACGACTAACATTCACACTAATCCAAACCTCAAACTTCCGGATCCAAGACTTCTCCTGAGCTGCAGCAATCCTCTAGAATGCTCTGACTCAAGAAACAAGGATGAACCACAATTTAGCTTCAGACGCTTTCTAAAATCTTTTTAGGATGGCCGATCACACTCACTAATCAATTTAAATTCACATAGTCCCTCCACGACTTCTTACAACATAACTTTCCATCAACTCCACTGCATCCAAAAGCATCTCAAAGATTGACTGACTGGTTTAGGCAGCCTTTATCTATCCAGGTAAAACTAGTTGGACACTGGCGCTCACAGGTGAAAGGTTATGCTCTGAGCTGAATAGTGATAGGCTGAAGGTATATATTATAGAGGGTGGGTGAATAAATTGTCTTGTTGGCAAAATAAAGCAATATATACCTCAAAGGAGTTTAAAATAGGTTGGGCTCTGATAACAGAAGGGTAGCTAATAGGAAGCTGCGGGTAGTGGACAGGTTCTCCGTATATTTTGCCTAAAAGTAATAGACACTAACTAGATATGTAGTAAAACTACTGCTCTACCAAGTAAAGGGCGGTAGCGCGGTAATTTTACTATATATCTAGCCTTTATCTATCCCCCATTTCTTTGAGATGGCTGGATTGTCATTGGAAATGAGCAGTGCACCAGTACTTTGTCCCCCACGACCTCATTGTAGATGTGAACTCTCATGAACAGGGTTGTCTTTTTGCTATAATTATTGTATTTTCTATTACTGTTACTTGCTTGTATATGAACCTCTGAATTGTAAAGCGCTTCGGAATATGTAGGGCACTATAGAAATAAAGATTATTATTATTATTTACTGGGGTGCTTGGCTGCCATGTGCTTTTGCATACTGGTGGTGATCAGGTTGCCTTTGCACTAGCCTCTGCTCAACTTGGTATGGCAGATGCTATAGATTAAACCTCAAAGCGCCAAAAACACCCTGTTAAAAATGAACTTTTAATAGATAATAATTAAAGCCCACTAAAAGGACAACACATTTTTAAAAATAATACGTACCTAGATTGATCAAGGGGACGTCACTTATGTCATAGTATACAAAGACAATAAGGCAACAACAGGGGAAGGACACTATACGTTAATGACACTAGTCAATCCCTGTGCTGCCACTGAAGAAAATTACTAAACAGTTTTAGGTGGTAACACTATCATAGGATAGGCAACATTGTTAAAGGGATCCTCAGACACTGACCTTAATAGGCCCTGAAGGTCCCTACCAATCAATGGAGGGTGTGACACCATAACTGTTTTGGGCGCCCTTATTCACCTCAGGAAGGCCTAGAGCAAACCTACGATGTCCCTACTAATACACAGCACCAACAACAGACAAAAATATATATTTTTTTGTGGTACTTATCCAATTCGTCGCATCCAGATAGTCACCGAGCGACCAGTCATGCAGCGTCCCGACACGTTTCTCCCAAGTGATAGATGCTCAGAGGTTCATCAGGGGACATACACCACAAGGGTCTCAAATCCAGGGACTCCCAAGAGAAGGCTATGCCAATGTTTAAGGATGATACCCCCTTTGAGGTTTTTTCTAGGTTTAACCTGTTACTATTTTGGCTGCGGCTGTGGTTTTTTCACATGCTATAGATTACAATGTTTTTCTCTGAAAGACTTTCAGAAAAAAACCTTCCAGACAGTGGCTGAACGCCCCTTTGCACTGACTTAGGCCACAGTGGGGATTCTCTTCGGAACAGTTAATTTCAGTTCTCTGGACAAACCACTACCCATTGGTGCCTGTGTTGGTGCTACATATCCATCTTCCTCTTTGATGCTGGGCTGGCTATGCATGTCAATGGGCCAGGTTGAATCAGTGGACTCTTCATTAGAGATGAGCGAACCGGTCCCGGTTCGGCTCGTCGAACGGAGGTCCCATTCGAGTTCGGTTCGTCGAACGTTCGACGAACCGAACTCGAACCAATAGGCTATAATGGGAGGCAATCACAAACACATAAAAATGCATTATAAATGTACACAAACAGTTAATAAACATTGCCATAACACTTACCGGTCCTCGCGATCCCTTCTGCACTCTGTCTCCTGCCGCTATTCCATCCGATGATCGCTGAATCCTCCCGGTGACGGCACTGCCAGCAGAGATGCAGGACCTATCGTGACGTCAAAATAGCCATGTGACCAGTCACGTGGCTATTATCTCATTGGCTACAGACTGGTCACATGACTATGACGCGTCATGTAGGACCTGCGAGTGCATCTCTCCGGTACACGGTGCACATATGTGTATCGCCGTGTACCGGCGACATGCTCTAGCACACGGTCGACTCCCCGTTCCGTTGGGGACCAGCTGACACAGCCGGTCATTAACGGAGATCACCGTTGCCATAGCAACGCAGTTAGCGGTGACGTCACCGCTAACCGCGGCTCAGAGAGCACCATTGCTATGGTAACGCGTCTGTCAGCGTTACCGCTGTTACCGCTGACAGCCAGCACTGATCACTCACGGAGTGAAGGCTGCACGCTGCTTCCCGATTGTAGTGAGGATTGTAGTGAGGATGAGGTTCCCCAACCCATGATGGGCTGGGGAACCTCATCCTCACTACAATCGTCACTACTACTACACTAGAAAGAAAGAAGACAGAAGAGCAGGATCGTGGAGGGCTGACAGGGGGTAATAAAGATGGAGTCTCTAATGTGTCTGTGTATTTATTTCTATTAAAGTATTTTTTCTCTGTGTGGTGTTTTTTTTAACCCTTTATTGGAGATTCTTAATGGCCGGGTCAAACGTGCCTGACATTAAGAATCTCTGGCTTAATACTGGCTAGTAAAACAAAGCCAGTATTAACTCATGATTACCCAACAAGCCACCCGGCTCCAGGGCTGTTGGAAGAGTTGGATACAGCGCCAGATGATGGCGCTTCTATGAGAGCACCATTTTCTGGGACAGCTGCGGACTGAAATCCGCAGCAGAGGCGCCCAGAAACCTTGGGCTAACCTGTGCTGCGGATTCCAATCCCCAGCTGCCTAGTTGTACCCGGCTGGACACAAAAATGGGGCGAAGCCCACGTCATTTGTTTTTTAATTATTTCATGAAATAAGTGAAATAATTAAAAAAAAACGGGTTTCCCTATATTTTTGGTTCCCAGCCGGGTACAAATAGGCAACTGGGGGTTGGAGGCAGCCCGTGGCTGCCTGCTGTACCTGGCTAGCATACAAAAATATGGTGAAGCCCACGTCATTTTTTTGGTGGGCAAAAAAATTCTGCATACAGTCCTGGATAGAGTATGCTGAGCCTTGTAGTTCTGCAGCTGCTGTTTGCTCTTCTCCATACAGACAGACAGCAGCTGCAGAACTACAAGGCTCAGCATACTCCATCCAGGACTGTATGCAGAAGTTTTTTGCCCCCTGAAAAAATTATGTGGGCTTCACCATATTTTTGTATGCTAGGCAGGTACGGCTGCCCCCAACCCCCAGTTGCCTATTTGTACCCGGCTGGGAACCAAAAATAAAGGGAAGCCCTTTTTTTATTATTTCATGAATTTCATGAAATAATTAGAAAACAAATGACGTAGGCTTCGCCCCATTTTTGTGTCCAGCCAGGTACAACTAGGCAGCTGGGGATTGGAATCCGCAGCACAGGTTGGCCTGAGCTTTCTGGGCCCCACTGCTGCGAATTGCAGTCTGCAGCCGCCTCAGAAAATGGCATTTTCATAGAAGCGCCATCTTCTGGCGCTGTATCCAACTTTTCCAGCACCTGCCTGCTATACCTGGCTAGCATACAAAAATATGGCGAAGCTCACGTCCTTTTTTTTGTAGTTTTTTGGCAAAAAAAAATAAAAAATGCTTCCCTGGATTTTCCATTGCCAGTGAAGGTAACACCAAGCAGTGGGGGTTAGCAGCCAGTAGCTGCTTGGATTACCCTTAACTAGCAATACAAAAAATGCAGCGGGAGCCCATATATATTTTTTTTAATTATTTATTTAAATAACTAAAAATAAAATGGGCTTCCCTGTATTTTGATTGCTGGACATCACAGTGCTGTAAAAATAAATCTTTAAAAACATGACGTAGCGCTCCGCGGTATTTTTGATTCTCAGCGCAGATAAAGCAGACAGCTATGGGTTGCCACCCCCATCTGCCTGCCGTTACCTTGGTTGGCAATCAAAATACAGGGAAGCCCATTAATTTTTTCTATTTAAAAAATAGTTAAAAAAAAAAAATGACGTTGGGTCCCCCCATTTTTGATAGCCAGCTAGGGTAAAGCAGACGGCTGTAGCCTGAAAACCACAGCTGGCAGCTTTACCGGGGTTGGGGATCCAATGTGGAGGTCCCCTCAGGCTCTTTTTTATAATTATTTTATAAATATTAATAATTACACAAAAAAAGTAGGGTCCCCTCCAAATTGGATCACCAGCCAAGGTAAAGCGGACAGCTGTGGTCTGGTATTCTCAGGGTGGGAAGGTCCATAGTTATTGGGCCTTCACAGCCTAAAAATAGCAGGCCGCAGGCACCCCAGACGTGGCGCATCCACTAGATGCGCCAATCCTGGCGCTTCACCCCAGCTCATCCCGTGCCCTGGTGCAGTGGCAAACGGGGTAATGAATCGGGTTGATACTAGCTGTAAAGTCACCTGAGATCAAGCCCAGCAGTTTGTGATGTCATGGCGTCTATTAGATACCCAACATCATAAACTGTCAGTACTAACAAAAAAAAAAAAAAAAAAATCGACAAAAGAAATTTATTTGAAAAAACAGTCCCCAAAACATTTCCTCTTTCACCAATTTATTGTAAGAAAAAAAATAAAAAGGGGTCCCACGACGACTCTGGACCGTCTAGAATATGGGGGGGAGACACTCAGGGAACGTATCCCCCATTTTCTAGGAGTGCGGACCCTTCATGTGAGGAGTGTGGGTGCAATGAATCTGCACTCACTCTTCTTGGGTCCACAGCAGCAGAGTCCATGTCGTAATGGTTGCTACCAAAGCTGCAATGCCCTGCTCATGAGGTAAGGGCATGCCTAATCAGGAGAACTACTGTAGAGGAAGCTCTGCTCACTGGTATATAGGTGCTCAGAGGTAATAATAGATAAAATTAGTGAGTAACCTCAGCACTCTAAATCTCCCAGACTAAGTCAGTAAGTCCCAACGGATAGTAATGCAAAATCACTCTTTAATGGTCCGTATTAAGAAAAAAAAATTTTTTCATAAGCATATATGTTTTTGTCCAAAACAAGTTACAAATGACGTTTCGGCCTGAGCCTTCGTCAGATTGGACTTATCTGCATGTAATTATGAAAAATGACAATAATCAGTATCACATAAGAGTGAGAGAACAATAACATAAACTCGAACAATGTAGAGGTACAATTGGGATGCAGCAAAAAATTGCAACACAGCAAGAAATGAAACACATGATACAAATGTCATAATACAGTACAAGGACAATATAGTAATGACAAATATGGGGTCAGAGTAGGCTTAGACAGCTCTGGTACGAAAGAGATGTCAATCATAAAGTAACATGTGCAGTAGGTGTAGAGCTACAGTATGCATGGCAGAGCTAATGGGTAGACCGACCATAGAAAAAGAATGGAGAAAAAGTGGAGAAAAAGTGGAGAAAAAGTGGAGAAAAAAAATGGAGAAAAAGTGGAGCACCCTTTGGTGCCTTTCATGTGGCACTAAGGGGTGCTTAGCTTTGTATTTAGCCAAAAAAATGAAAAAAAAAATGACGTAGGGTTCCCCCTAGTTTTGTAGCCAGCTAGGGTAAAGCAGACGACTGCAGCCTGCAGACCACAGCTGGCAACCTCACCTTGGCTGGTAATCCAAAACTGAGGGCACCCCATGCTGTTATTTTAAATTAAATAAATAATTAAAAAAAAAAACACGTAGGGGTCCCCCCAAAATTGGATCACCAGCCAAGGTAAAGCAGACAGCTGGGGTCTGATATTCTCAGACTAAGGAGGTCCATGGTTATTGGACTCTCCCCAGCCTAAAAATAGCAGGCCGCAGCCGCCCCAGAAGTGGCACATCCATTAGATGCGCCAATCCTGGTGCTTCGCCCCAGCTCATCCCGCGCCCTGGTGCGGTGGCAAACGGGGTAATATATGGGGTTAATACCAGATGTGTAATGTCACCTGGCATCAAGCCCTGGGGTTGGTGAGGTCAGGCGTCTATCAGATACCCGACATCACCAACCCAGTCAGTAATAAAAAAAAATAGACGACAAACACATTTTTATTTGAAAAAATACTCCCCAAAACATTCCCTCTTTAACCAATTTATTAGAATGAAAAACAAATCCAGGTCTGGTGTAATCCAAGGGGTTGCCATGACGATCCACACTGTCCCAGTCAATGAAGAGCAGAATGTTCCCCATTGGCTGGGAGAGCAGTGCAGTGACCTGAGCTAACATCAATGGGTCAGCCCAGGTCACTGCAGGGGATGACAAGTGCTGCTGTCAGCGAGGTACATTACCTGCGCTGATCTCCAGCACACTGACAGCCCCTGTCACTGAGTTCAATGACCGGCGCCTTCACACCAAGCATCGCGAGAGGCCCGTGACGTCACCGCTAGTCAGTCTCGGGTCGGAAGCGAGAGGTGATGTGACAAGCGGCGGCCATGGAGGACAGTGACAGTGCTGAGGTCGGGATGGCGGGACTTCATCACCGCAGGTAAGCCGAGCGGGACCGTGTGTGTGTGTGTATGTGTACATGCCACGGGCAGGAGGGGGCGTAGCGAGCTGAGCGGGGAAGTGTGGGCTTCCTGCACGTAACTAAGATAAACATCGGGTTACTAACCAAAGCGCTTTGCTTGGATACCCGATGTTTATCTTGGTTACCAGCTTCTGGCAGGCTGCCAGCGATGGCTCCTGCACACTGTAGCTGTAAAAAGCCCTGCTTTTTGCTGCTAAAACCGTTCTCGAACGTATCTAGAACTATCGAGCTTTTGCAAAAAGCTCGAGTTCTAGTTCGATCTCGAACAGCCCCAAAAATCACTCGAGCCTAGAACTGGAGAACCTCGAACCGCGCTCAACTCTACTCTTCATCGACCACCTCATCCTCCATCTCATCCTTCTTCCCAGTTGAGATTGTAGGTTGACCTGATGGCAACTGTGTCTCATCATCATCAGCCTCCACCTCTGTAGATAGTAAATCAGGTCTCTAAAACTGGCTTTCTTCTGGCCGTAGGTCATTAAATACTTGCGCATCAACGCCCATCACCTCCTTACGTCCCTCTTCAATGCTGCACAGTGAGAGGCCAGAGCCATCCAAAGGATACCTACAAAATAGATACTCAGAGTAGCCAAGCTTGGGGTCATATGTCTCCGGTGACTGATGATGGGGAAGAGGAAGGAGGACCAGGTTGAGGATTGGATGGGCCAGCCTTCTGTGTATCCACAGTAGATTGTGTAGTCGTGGAAGATTTGTTGCTGCTTCAGAAATGAGAAGAGACCTTATTATCTGCCATCCAAGACAGAATCTGCTCTCACTCTTCTGGCTTACACACGTTTACGCTCGAGACCGAGAAACTGAGGAGTAGGAAGGTATCACCTAATACCACAATGTAAACTGCTATGGAATATGTATTCCACTATCTGAGTCTCAATGAAGGAGGGATCACCTAAATGTAAGTAAAAGCAGTCTCTGCCAAACATATGTTACTGGGCCACCTCAGGGCCCTCACCAAACTAAGGTTTCCTGACAGCTGCAGGTCCTCTGAACACTTGAATTGAGGGCCACAGAAAGACATAATGGAGGAGGAAGAAAATGATAAAGTTCACAGCCACAATGGGCACATTGTAAACTGCTATGGCACATGTATTTCACTATCTTAGTCTCAATGAGGGAGGGACCACCCAAATGTATAAGTAAGAGCAGTCCCTCCCAAAGCGTATGTTACTGGGCCACTTCGGGGCCCTCACCAAACGCAGGTTTTCTGACATCTGCAGGCCCTCTAAAAACTTGAATTGAGGGCCGCAGAATGACATGGTGGAGAAGGATGAGGAAGGTAAAAACCAACCCCAAAATGGGTGCATTGTAAACTGCTATCCATCATCTGAGTCTCAATGAGGGAAGGACCGCCCAAATGTATAAGTAAGAACAGTCCCTCCCAAACTTATGTTACTGGACCACCTCAGGGCCCTCACCAAACTCAGGTTTCCTGATACCTGCACACCCTCTGAAAACTTGAATTGAGGGCCGCAGAATGACGTGGTGGGGGGGAGGAGGAGGGTAAAGCTCACCACCACAATGGGCACATTGTAAACTGCTATGGAATATGTATTTTACAATCTGAGTCTCAATGAGGGAGTGATCGTCCAAATGTATAAGTAACAGCAGTCCCTCCAAAACATATATTACAGAACCAATTGAGGCCCCTCAAGTCAAACATCAAAGTACCAATGGGCACTTTCTACCTGTCCTTGTAAAGTGCTGTGGAATAGCTAACTAGAAATTATGTATGACAGAAGGACCTACAAAATGTATGTCAGAGCCCTCCCAATTGTTAAAGGGAAGGCGTAGTCAAAAAATGTTTTTTTTCAATAATTGAAAAAATATAAAGTATTAATGTTTTAATGTTATGTTTAAATATGATTATTTGTTTTAAATTGAGAAAAGTATAAAATAAATTAAAAGATATTTTCCACTCTTAATCACTAGGGGGAGCAGCTGCTGAAATCCGAATGTAGAAGTACTGTAGAACTAGCTCACATTACAGCTGCAGTAAAATTGGGTAGAATCTGCTCTTCTGTGTGTCATGTCACCTCCCCCTCCTAATCTGGGTGTTTCCAAAAGGATAAGGGAAGATGAATTTTAGGATCACAGTGCGGAGCAGTTTTGTTGGTGGCCGCAAACTGATCCTAATCCTAATATGTCTAAAGTGTCACTAAGGCCAGCTGTATAGTGCTCCACTGTCTCCCTATGCCCCGCTCGCTGACAGTCTCCCTAGGCTCCGCTTGCTGACCATCTCCCTAGACCCCGCCCGCTCACCGTCTCCATAGGCCCTACTTGCTGACCATCTCCCTATGCCCCTGCTTGCTGACCATCTCCCAATGTCTCCCTATATCCTGCGCCCCCATATACTGTGCTGCCGGCCAGAATCGGAGGTCCGAAGTGACATGCGGCAAGGAAGGGTGATCTGCAGCCTGAGCAGCACTGCACTACTGATGTCATGCCATGCTCACCACTCCCAGCTGCATGCACTCACCTCAGACCTACGCCCCCGGCAGCCTGTCCTGTCAGTCATCACAGTATGAGCAGCGAGATGAGTACAAGCGGGGAGGGAGGGGTGAGCCACGGGGGAGTGAGAGGAGTGGTAGGGTGGGTGACCGGCAGAGTGCGTGGCGGGGTGACCGGCAGAGTGCACTAGTGGGTTGACCGGCGGGGTGACCATCAGAGTGCGGCGACGGGGTGACTGGCAAAATGGAGAGCAGCCAGGATCAGTTGCGGTGCAATAACCGCTGCCCGGCACCTGTATTCACCCCATCCATCCCGGTGGGTAACAGGGGGAAAGTGTGGAGCACACAGCATACGCTGTGTGCTCCACAAAGATGGCGCCGATCTCCTCCCTCTGCTGTGATCTGGACAGCCCAGAGGACACGTCCAGATGACAGCAGGGAGCTCTCCTGTATTGAGTATAGGGTTGCAGTCTAACTATCAGACCCAATGCCCTGGGGGCTGCCATAAAGGGGGTGAGTAACTGTCGTTACTCACAGTGGATCCAAGATGGCAGCCCCCAGTGCTTCAGTAAAACCTGAATTAAATAAAATCTAAATAAACAGTGAATTTAATTTTGTATTAAAAATACTTGATTTCATAATCACTATTATTAATACAAAAATAAAAAAAACGCGAGACCTTACCTTTAAAGTAAAAAAAAAAAAAAGCCAAAACACTACTTGTGAACAAACGTGTAAAAGGGATATTTTTTGTTCTCCAGTTTATTAAGCCTTATATACAAGTGATTATGCAGGTAAAACTGTTTCTTAACCTTTTCTGTAAAATGAAATATAGGTTAGGTTTGGTAGGTGTTCTTGTGCATCTGTAAAAGTGACGTAATACTGTGACATCCTCTTTCCCAGAAACCATAAGTGAGTCTGAAAAACTTGCAGACATATTTTCCAGGCTCTCCCCATTCAGTTTCCTCACTTTAACATCCATTTCAGCCTTTTCCTCAGGCCCCAAACCGCTTTGTTGGGTCCAGCAGAAAAGTACTCACAGTTCCCATTGACTTGCATTGTACTCGCTATTCGGAACGAATACGCGAGAATTACAAAGTAATCATTACGAATGTAACGATTATGAATATTACGGTACTCGCTCATCTTTAGTTATGAGGCAAAATCTGGAAACTCTGAAGTAGTGGCTGTTACAGCACAGGAGTGATTCAAAAGATCAGCTGATAGGTTCCAGAGACCTGCACCCATTTTTAAGGTAGGAGACTCCGTGTAGTTAGCCATAAAGAATTTGAATTTGAATGTACCTTCACAGAAATTGGAACAGAATTTTATCAGTCCTTTCAAGATCTCTGGTATCGTGAGCTCCGTCACCTGAAGTTACCAAAAACCATAAAGGTACATCCAGTGTTCCATGTCTCCTTATTAAAACCTGTGTCCCCAAATACTTGTCAGGGCCGCATTGCACCTCCTCCCCAATTGGTGCTGGTAGTTTGGCTGGAAGTTTGTTGTGGATACGATTCTAGACTCCTGGATCTGTAGGAAGCGGCTGCAGTACATCATTAAGTGGCAGGGATATCTGTCAGAGGAAAACTCTTGGGAACCTAAAGGGTACTTTACACGCTGCGATATCGGTACTGGTATTGCTAGCGAGCATACCCGCCCCTGTCGGTTGTGTGACACGGGCAAATCGCTGCCAGTGGCGCACAACATCGCTAACACCCGTCACACGGACTTACCTTCCCTGCGACGTCGCTCTGGCCGGCGATCCGCTTCCTTTCTAAGGGGGCGGTTCGTGCGGCGTCACAGCGATGCCACACGGCAGCCATCCAATAGCAGAGGAGGGGCGGAGATGAGCGGCCGGAACATGCCGCCCACCTTCTTCCTTCTTCACTGCCGGTGGACGCAGGTCAGGAGATGTTCGTCGCTCCTGCGGTGTCACACATAGCGATGTGTGCTGCCGCAGGAACGAAGAACAACATTGCTACTGACCAGACAATGATCTTTGGTAAATGAACGACCTCTCATATACCAATGATTTTTGTCTCTTTTGCGATCGTTTAGCCTGTAGCTCCCACCCCTATTCAGTTTAATGGGGGCAGGATTTTTGAAGAGTAACTGTAAAGCGCGGGGTTAAATTTGCCACCCAAACATAGTCTATGACGTTCCCTGAGTCACATGGGGCGTCTGTGCAAAATTTTGTGATTGTAAATGTGACGGTGCGGATTCCTTTAGCGGACATACACGCACACACTCAGCTTTATATATTAGATTTATTAATAATTAAAAAAAACAGAGTGGGGCGACCTTTGTTTTGGATTACAAGCCAAGGTAAAGCTGCCAGCTGTAGGCAATAAAGAGGGGATCCTATGTGTTTATTCTTAATAATTTTTTGTTGCTAATTATAAGGCTAAACACACTTTAGTGCCACATGAAAGACACTAAGGAGTGAAAGCTTATTATTATTATTATTATTTATAAGCTTAGAATATGTTATGGGGGTAGGACATTATCTATGTGTTTGACCTCTGTCTATCTATCTAGGTTTTTAGAGTATGTAAAAGATTACATTAAATATGCATTGTGTAAGCTGTCCATCCGCCTCGTTTATCTCACACTTATTGACTTATATTGCATGAAGTGTAGACACTCGCAGCAGGCTGCGATTTGACCCACATGCCGAATTTTGCACAGCAAAGTCTCGCAGATATGCTTTGTCCTAGTGTTTAAAATTGGTGCGAGTGCAATGCAATTTTTTTTTTTCGTATTGCACTTGCAGATTTTACAAACAGATGTTAGTTACCCCTTATCCTGGCAGACAGCAGCACTTCTATCAAGTAGCAAATACAGTCGTTCCAATATGCCAGTGCCTCTTATAATGGTTGTTTATAGAGTTTAATAGATCTGCAAGTAACATTTACTTCACTAGCTATATTCAGAATTACTTTTGTATTATTTGTGATGTTAGAAATGACTAAAGGGGGCTTTACACTCTACGATATCGTTAATGTTTTATCGTCGGGGTCACGTTGTTAGTGCCGCACATCCGGCGTCATTAACGATATCGCAGCGTGTGACACTTACCAGTGACCTTAAGCGACCTCAAAAATGGTGAAAATAGTTCACCATGGAGAGGTCGTCCCAAAACCAAAAATCGGTAATGGTTGATTATCGATGTGGTTCGTCGCTCCTGCGGCAGCACGCATCGCTGTGTGTGACACCGCAGGAGCGAGGAGCGTCTCCTTACCTGCCGCCGGCCGCAATGCGGAAGGAAGAAGGTGGGCGGGATGTTACGTCCCGCTCATCTCCGCCCCTCGGCTTTGATTGGCCGGCCTCTTAGTGACGTCGCGGTGACGTCGCTGTGATGCCGAACGTCCCTCCCCCTTGAAGGAGGGATTGTTCGGCAGTCACAGCGACGACGCCGACCAGGTAAGTGCGTGTGACGCTGCCATAGCGATAATGTTCGCTACGGCAGCGAACACACGATATCGCACACACGACGGGGGCGGGTGCTTACACACTCAATATCGCTAGCAATTGCTAGCGATGTCGTAGCATGTAAAGCCCGCTTAAGTCACATCAACTACATTTTCTGCGCTCTGGGAGTTATCTTTAGTGTTAAAAGAGTTGTCCAACATAAACTCAAAAAATGTTTTTAAGCTAATCTGTGCTGTATTGTTATATACATCATCCCTACATTATTATATTTTTTTTCTGATTCTTGTTCCTCTTGAATTATCACTTTTTTCTCTGCAGCTCTTTGTTTACCTGCAGCTCAACCAAACATGATAACTTCCTGTGCCAAACCTCACAGTCAGGGCTGGCACCGTCCGGCCTCAGTGTCCAGCCTCGCCCTCTGCCCGCCCCCTGCACAATCATTTGGATGTGGCGTTGGGAGGTGTGGGTTGGCCTGGTATGTTGACTGATCCTGTGATGTGGCCCCATCCTGACATGTGCCCCCATCATGGTATAGGTAGGATCCTTGTGTATGCAGCATCCTGGTCTGTGTCCCATCCGGGTACAGTCTCCATCCTTGTATGGCACCCATGCTAGTATGTGGCCCCATGATGGTATATGCCCCCATCGTGGTTCAGCCACCATCCTGACATGTGCTCCCATCCTGGTCTGTGTGCGCAATCTGGTGTAGGCAGTCTCCCGGTATAGGCACTATCCAGAAAGTTTCCTATGGTGTCTTTTGTACCTATCCGTCGGCTGCTCGCTCCTGTGCAGGGTCTGCTCCACTTTTCCACTGTGGCCGGCGGTGAGTTGCAGGCTGTGGCGTTGGGAGATGTGGGTTGGCCTGGTATGTGGGCTGATGCTGTGATGTGGCCCCATGCTGGTATGTGCCCCCATCGTGGTGTAGCCACCATCCTGACATGTGCCCCTATCATGGTATAGGTAGGATCCTTGTGTTTGCAGCATCCTGGTCTGTGTCCCATCAGGGTATAGTCTCTATCCTTGTATGGCCCCCATCCTGGTATGTGGGTTGATGGTGGTATGTGGCCCCATCCTGGTATGTGGCCCCATTGTGGTATAGGCAGGATCCTTGTGTATGCAGCATCCTGGTCTGTGTCCCATCCTGGTATAGTCTCCATCCTTGTATGGCCCCCATCCTGGTATGTGGGTGTCTGATATGTGTCTGTGGGCGTTGTTTGATATGAGCAGGGTTGTGTGTGTGTGTGTGTGTGTCTTCATTTCCCGCTGGCCATGAATAGTAATGAATGGCTCAAAAGCACTCCGGGATGCAGCTCTCCCACTAACCACCTATTAATGCAGGGGAAGCACATGGCTACTTAAATATTAACACTGCAGTGAATGTTAAGTAGGCGCTCATGAATAGTAATGAGCGGCTCATGAATAGTAATGAGCGGCTCCTTAACATTCACAGTAGTGTTAATCTTTAAGTAGCCATGTGCTTCCCCTGCATTTATCGTTGGTTAATGTGAAAGCTGCGTCCCGGAGTGCTGGGTTCCTAGTGTGCCACAGCTGAGTCTCCTCCTGTCCCCGTCCCTCTATGTGTCTCTGTCGCGTGGGGAAGCCATGCGATGCCCCATCTGCGTCTCCTCCTGTCCCCGTCCCTCTGTGTCTCTGTGGCGTAGTTGGGTCACTGACCTGTGCTTTGGGGCTTCCTGTGGGTCGAGGCTTAAGGGCACTTTCACACTTGCGTTGAACGGCATCCATTGCAATCCGCCGCCTTAGAATTACGGTAACCGTTGCAGTAATCCGTTTATTCCTCATAGGCTTCTATTAAGGGCAGATTGCAACGGATGGTCTTGCGTTGCATCTGCCCCGCGGCTCATCAGTTGTTTTGTCAGTGACCACCAATACCCATCGGGCAAAAGGAATGCTGAATGTAGCGGTTTTTGTTGCTGTAAAAAAAAAAACGCACTCTGCAAGAATCCGTCGTGATCCGTTAAAGAGGCATAATGAATGTCTATGGTGCTGTTTTCCGTCACCATGTGTTTGGCGACGGATTCCAGTGCAGGATTCCTTCACATTCTACTGAGCATGCTCAGGATGTCCAGCAGAACGTTTTAAATCATTAAAAGCACTCCTGGTCTCTCTCTGTCTCTCGGTCTCTCTCTCTCTCGGTCTCTATCTCTGTCAATGTCGGTCTCTCTCTCTGTCGGTCTGTCTCTCCCTCTCTCATACTCACCGATCACAGTCACGTCACTGCACAGCTGTCACACTGCTCTGGCGGCTTCTCCTCTTTTGAAAATGCCGGGTGCTCATTATTCCATCTCTTATTCCCTGCTTCCCCCACCCACCGGCGCCTATGATTGGTTGCAGTCAGACACGCCCCCATGCTGAGTGACAGCTGTCTCACTGCAACCAATCACAGCCGCCGGTGGGCGGGTCTATATTGTGCAGTACAATAAATAAATAATTAAAAAAAAATGGCAAGTCCCCCCTAATTTTGATACTAGCCAAGATAAAGCCACACTGCTGAAGGCTGGTATTCTCATGATAGGGATCCCCACGTAATAGGGAGCCCCCCAGCCTAAAAATATCAGCAAGCAGCCACCCGGAATTACCGCATCCAATAGATGCGACAGTCCCGGGACTCTACCCGGCTCCTCCCAAATTGCCCTGGTGCGGTGGCAATAAGGGTAATAAGGAGTTAATGGCAGCCCATAGCTGCCACTAAGTCCTAGGTTAATGTCTGAGACACCCCCCCATGGTTAACCTGTAAGTGAAAGTAAATAAATACATACATCCAAAGAAATCCTTTATTTGAAATAAAAGACAAAAAAAAAAAAAAACCCTTTCACCACTTTATCAAAATCCCCAAATACCCCTCCAGGTCCGACATAATACAAACGATGTCCCACGACGCATCCAGCTCTGCTACATGAAGCTGACAGGAGCGGCCGTAAAACACCGCCATTCTCTGTCAGCTCCACACAGCAACTGAAGTGAATCACGCTGTCAGCGGAGACGTCACTCAGGTAATGCCGGTGTGTGTGCGATTATGATGGGTGCGGTAGTGACTGGGTGTGTGCGGTGATGATGAGTGCGGTAGTGCCGGTGTGTGCAATGATTATGGGGGCGGTAGTGCCGGTGTGTGCAATGATGATAAGGGCGGCATCCGTCACATGCGTCACACAATGCATTGTGACGGATGCCGCACAACGCAAGTGTGAAAGCGCCCACTGTGCTCAGTTGCGTCGGGTGTAGGGAGCTTCCATGGCGGTGTCCCTTGTACCTGTCCGCTGGTTGAGTCATGGCGTTGTCAGGGTATTGGCGAGTGGGCGTGTCCTAATTGAGCGGTCGTCGCTGCTGATTGAGTGTGGGTAGAGTAAGGTGTGGGTGTGTGGGGCATTTGATGCAGGGTCGCTGCTGATTGGGTAAGGTGGAGGGGTAGATGTGTGTGTGGGGGTGTTCGGCCTGTTGGAGCTGTGTGGGCGTGGTTTAGACGGTTTTAGCGTATGACGTCATTTCTTGGACAGATAGCGAAGAGAGACAGAATAGTGTGTGTGTGTGTGTATATATATATACATATATATATCTATATATATATCATATGAAAAAGTCTGGGCACCCCTATTAATGTTAACCTTTTTTCTTTATATCAATTTGGGTTTTTGCAACAGCTATTTCTGTTTCATATATCTAATAACTGATGGACTGAGTAATATTTTTGGATTGAAATGAGGTTTATTGTACTAACAGAAAATGTGCAATCCACATTTAAACAAAATTTGACTGGTGCAAAAGTATGGGCACCTCCCCATTAAAGTGACAATAATATTTTGTAGATCCTCCTTTTGCAAAAATAACAGCCTCTAGTCACTTCCTGTCGCTTTTAATGAGTTCCTGGATCCTGGATGAAGGTATATTTGACCATTCCTGTTTACAAAACAATTCCAGTTCAGTTAAGTTTGATGGTCGCCGAGCATGGACAGCACGCTTCAAATCATCCCACAGATGTTCAATGATATTCAGGTCTGGGGACTGGGATGGCCATTCCAGAACATTGTAATTGTTCCTCTGCATGAATGCCTGAGTAGATTTGGAGCGGTGTTTTGGGTCATTGTCTTGCTGAAATATCCATCCCCTGCGTAACTTCAACTTAGTCACTGATTCTTGCACATTATTGTCAAGAATCTGCTGATACTGAGTTGAATCCATGCGACCCTAAACGTTAACAAGATTCCCTGTGCCGGCATTGGCCACACAGCCCCAAAGCATGATGGAGCCTCCACCAAATTTTACTGTGGGTAGCAAGTGCTTTTCTTGGAATGCCGTGTTTTTTTTGCCTCCATGCATAGCGCCTTTTTGTATGACCAAACAACTTAATCTTTGTTTCATCAGTCCACAGGACCTTCTTCCAAAATGTAACTGGCTTGTCCAAATGTGCTTTTGCATACCTCAGGCGACTGTTTGTGGCATGCTTGCAGAAACGGCTTCTTTTGCAAATATATCAAAGTTTATTTCATTAAAACATCACCTCTGCCCTTTCACCAATATTAGAAACAGCACTGATACATATATTATATTCATAAATAGATATTACATCAATAAATGCATATAATAGCCTCTGTATATAAATATTCAATCCCCAAAGGAACAAATTCAACTCTCATATAAATCTATAAAACCTATATAGGAGGGATCTCATCTACATACATATAGATTCCCCCTTAGAAATGATATTAGATTATAACTATGGAGTTTATAAGGAGTACAAGGGGTTAATGAGGAGGAAACGCACAGACCATTCAATGACTTGTCTACTCGGACTGGATGTGAATATCCACTACCCCCAAACACAACTAAATCAATCGCCTTATAACAGAGGCTCTTAGTTAAATGTAGCATAAATTACTGTACCATACTTGCGTAGTATAAGGTCAAAGAAAACCCTCAGAACCTCGACGCACGTTTCTAGACAAACCTTTTCATCAGGAGGCTGATTATATATATATATATATATATATATATATATATATAGAAAGAAGTTCCAGGGTGGCACTCAGGGATTAATAGTGCTCAGGTCTATGGAAGGCATCCACAATCAAAATTGAAGAAAAAGACTGGCACTCTTCTTTATGAATGTAGATTCTTTTTATTGTACAATTCCATGTACAGGCGTCAAATATTATAACGCATTTCGGCGAAAGCCTTTCTCAAACAAAAGATGATTACTGCATCACAACTCCCACTCTAAATAATAAAGGTTCATGGATCTGGTAGGAGTAAACACCCTACTCATTTGCATAATCAAATATATCAATTAACAACTCAAATCCCAAGATCCACTTCAAGTTAACAAAAAAAAAACACCAAGAAAAAAGAGAGATATACTTTTATAAATGCAGAGCATATGAGGGAAAATAATAATTAATGTGAATCATCAAAAATAAAATAAACTCTTGTTCATATAAATTATTGCAATATATTTTTTTACCATTTTTTTTACTATTATAATTTTTTATAATTTTTATCCTTAAGGATTCACATAGCATCATGAAATTTAACCCCTTCACGACCGGCCAATTTTTCGCTTTCCGTTTTTTTTTTTCGCTATTCTTTTTCTGAGAGACGTAACTTTTTTATTTTTCAGTCAATATGGTCATGTGAGGGCTCATTTTTTGCGGAACGAGCTGTACTTTTAAATGAAACCATCAGTTTTACCATATAGTGTACTGGAAAACGGCAAAAAAATTCCAAATGCAGAAAAATTGCAAAAAAAGTGCGATAGGTTTTTGAGATATTTTATTCACTGTGTTCACTATATGGTAAAACTGATGGTGGTTGTGATGCCTCAGGTCAGTGCGAGTTTGTAGACACCAAACATATATAGGTTTACTTTTATATAAGGGGTTAAAAAAAAAATCGGAAGTTTGTCCGAAATAAGTGGCGCACGTTTTACGCCATATTCCGTGACCCGTAGCGTTCTCATTTTTCGAGATCTATGGCTCAGTGATGGCTTATTTTTTGCATCTCAAGCTGACGTTTTTAACGGTACCATTTTTGCGCAGATGCTACGTTTTGATCGCCTCTTATTGCATTTTGCGCAAAAGTTGTGGCGTCAAAAAAACGTCGTTTTGGCGTTTGGAATGTTTTTGCCGCTACGCCGTATACTGACCAGATTAATTGATTTTATATTTTGATAGATCGGGCGTTTCTGAACGCAGCGATACCAAAAGTGTGTATATTTTTTATTTTTTTTAACCCTTTAATTTTCAATGGGGCGAATGGAGGGTGATTTGAACTTTTAGGTTTTAGGAACTCATGAGGTAATAGTGGTGCTCGCACTCCAGAGAAAGCCAGTATCAAAGGAAAGAAGTTACAGGGCGGCACTCATAAACAGCGCTGTGGCTCAGCGATGAGCTCGAATGTCGCACCTCCTTACGCCAATGCTTATATGGTGTGGTTTGAAAAGGAATTTATTTATTAAAGTGTTTTTTTTCAAGCAAACAGTGTTTTTTGGCGCAGATTCCTTGATGATATTTTTTGTATTTGGAGGTGCGACATTCGAGCCCTGGA
Source organism: Anomaloglossus baeobatrachus (assembly GCF_048569485.1). Lineage (NCBI taxonomy): Eukaryota > Metazoa > Chordata > Amphibia > Anura > Aromobatidae > Anomaloglossus > Anomaloglossus baeobatrachus. The sequence continues at coordinate 210,218,889 of NC_134357.1, read as the reverse complement.
AGTCTTTATTAATGAGATTAACTCTATCTGGTCTGAACTGAAGTTTACAATGAACTGTCACTTGGACAGAATTAATTTTTTGGATACAATGGTCATTAAGGGTGACGACCATAATCTATACACTGACCTATATAGAAAGCCGACTGATAAAAATAATCTCCTGCTTTTTTCTAGTAATCATCCCCCTCATCTGAAAAAAATCATTGCCACACTCACAATATCAAAAAGTGCGGAGAATAGTCACTGATCCAAAGGTGTTTGAACAAAGAGTAGATGAAATGTCCAGAAAGTTTTCACAGCGGGGTTACCCCTCAAGGTTACTGAATGAGCAGAAAGACAGACAATCCACACAGAGAGATAAAGAGCAGAGGATATTTTTTTCAAACACATATCACCCATGGTCTGTATTCATCCATAAAGTCTTGAGGAAACATTGGAATGTTCTATCTAACTCTTACCCCAATATTAAAGATTTTCACAGACCTCCCCTTAAGTCTCATCGTAGATCTCTGAATATTAGGGATAAAGTAGTGAGAGCGGACCTGGGCAGTGAAAGTAAACTAGTTCAGAGATTTCTTTCTAACCCTGTGACAGGCACATTACCGTGTCTGAACTGTGTCCACTGCTCAGGTGTGATTAAGGGATCGACAGTTCAGCATCCTCGTACAGGGGAATCTTTTAGAATAAATGGATATTATACTTGTGATAGTAGTTTTGTGGTGTATATGTTGGGGTGTTGCATGCATGCCATCTCTTGCTAAGTGCCATCATTGCGAAGTGCTGGGCAGTTACCTCAATGGCAGTTAGTCAGGGCAGGAGTCTGCAGGTAAATTACTCTTTGACGCCATCTGTTTTAACCTTAACTATTATCTCACTCTCTATCATCCTATATGCTTTTTCTGTTCACTTTCACCGCCCTGTCCCCCCTCCATCACCACTCATCCACATCAGCCCCTCTCTCCTCCCCTCTCCTATGTACAGCTCCCAGGCTCTTTTCACCTATCTTAATAATCTGACTCAATCAAGCTCCAGGGACTTCCAAAAAAAGCCATGCCACAAGTCCAAAAACCATCTGACCTTTCTCCTTCTACTCCTACTTCTTTCAGGTGATATCTCTCCTAATCCCGGTCCACCCCAGGCTAACTTTACCCCCTCCCCCACCTCCCATAGAAACCCTGATAATATTATTAACATTCCCTGTACACCCTCGCTTCCCTCTTTTAATTGTGCTCTATGGAATCCACGGTCCGTATGTAACAAGCTTCCTTACATCCACAACCTCTTTCTCAATAACTCTCTTAACTTACTAGGCCTAACTGAAACCTGGATTCAGGATTCTGATACTACTTCCCCTGCTGCCATCTCTCATGGTGGCTTACACTTTTCCCATTCACCAAGACCTGGAAACAGACATGGTGGTGGAGTCGGCTTACTCCTGTCCCCACAGTGCACCTTCCAGGTCATCCCCCCAGCTCCATCACTCTCATTCCCATCCTTTGAGGTTCACACCATCAGGCTCTTCCATCCCCTTCCCCTCAGAGTAGCTGTCATATACCGTCCACCAGGCTCACCCACCCAGTTCCTTGACCACTTTTCAGCCTGGCTGTCACACTTCATGTCCTCAGAGTTACCAACCCTGATCCTAGGAGACTTTAACATCCCCATGAACAGCCCCTCCTCCCCTTCTGCATCCCAGCTTCTATCTCTCACCACCTCCCTTGGCCTCTCACAGCTCTCATCCTCTGAGACACATGAAGATGGTAACACCCTTGACCTGGTCTTTATCCGCCTCTGCTCAATCTCTCACTTTGACAACTCACCTCTTCCCCTCTCTGACCACAACATCCTCTCCTTCAAGCTCACAAACCCTCGTCCGCCCCAGCACACTCCCACCAATCACACATTCAGAAACCTACAGGCCATCGATTCTCAGACACTTTCAGACTCTTTACACACATCACTGTCCCCTATATCCTCACTTTCCTGTCCTGATCTGGCTGTAAAGCACTACAATGACACACTCAGGACTACGCTAGACCAAGTAGCGCCCCTCACCCTCAGAAAGACCAAACACAGAGTAAAACAGCCCTGGCTCACATCACAAACTCGATTTCTCCAGCGATGCTCCAGGAGCGCCGAACGCCTATGGAGGAAAACCCGCACACCAGAAAACTTCATCCACTACAAGTTCATGTTAAGGACCTATAACTATTCCCTTCACCTCGCCAAACAGACCTACTTCACCAACCTTGTTTCCTCACTTGCCAACAATCCAAAAAAAACTCTTTGACACCTTTCACTCCCTCCTCAGTCCCAAAGTACAGACCCCTGTCACAGCCCTTCATGCTGATGACCTGGCCTCGTATTTCACAGAGAAAATAGAAAACATCCGCCAAGAGATCAGCTCCCAGCCACCAAGCCCTGTGAATCCCATCCCTCCCCATATTCCATCCAGCTCACTTTCCACATTTGACCCAGTCACAGAGGAGGAAGTCTCCAGGCTCCTATCCTCCTCTCGTCCTACAACTTGCCCTACTGATCCCTTCCCCACACCTCTACTCCAGTCCCTCTCTCCGGTTGTCGCCACTCACCTAACTAAAATCTTCAATCTCTCTCTCTCTTCGGGTATCTTCCCCTCCTCCCTCAAACACTCTATCATTACTCCATTATTAAAAAAACCTTCTCTTGATCCGTCCTGCACAAGCAACTACAGACCAGTCTCCAATCTCTCCTTCATCTCTAAACTCTTGGAGCGCCCGCTACCTCTCCTCTCACTCTCTTCTAGATCCTTTACAGTCTGGCTTCCGCCCTTTACACTCAACAGAAACTGCCCTTGTCAAAGTGACCAATGACCTATTGACAGCAAAACGTAACGGTGACCACTCTCTGCTTATTCTTCTTGACCTTTCTGCTGCCTTTGACACTGTTGACCACCATCTCCTTCTCTCTATGCTCCACTCTATCGGCCTAAAGGACACTGTTCTTTCCTGGTTCTCTTCCTATCTTTCTGGCCGCTCATTCAGTGTATCGTCTGCTGGCTCCACATCTTCTCCTCTTCCTCTCACTCTTGGGGTCCCTCAAGGCTCAGTCCTTGGCCCTCTTCTTTTCTCCCTCTACACTGCCCCAATTGGTCAGACCATCAGCAGATTTGGCTTTCAGTACCATCTTTATGCTGATGACACACAGCTATACACCTCCTCCCCTGAGCTCACCCCCGCTGTACTACAGAACACCAGTGACTGCCTGACTGCAGTTTGCAATGTCATGTCTGCTCTCTATCTGAAACTTAACCTTTCCAAAACTGAACTTCTTCTTTTCCCTCCATCTTCCAACTTTCCTCAACCTGACATCTCCCTCTCTGTGTGTGGCACAACGATAAGTCCTAGGCCGCAAGCCCGCTGCCTGGGGGTTATACTTGACACTGATCTTTCCTTCACCTCCCACATACAATCTCTTGCCCGCACCTGCCGCTTGCACCTCAAGAACATCTCTAGAATCCGCCCCTTTCTCACAATGGAAACGACAAAAACCCTCACCGTGGCCCTGATCCACTCTCGCTTGGACTACTGTAACTCTCTATTAATTGGTCTCCCCCTAACTAGACTCTCTCCTCTACAGTCAATCCTTAATGCATCTGGCTAACCGCTACTCGGATGCCTCTGCTCTGTGCCAGTCATTGCACTGGCTGCCCATATATCATAGGATCCAATTCAAACTGCTTGTTCTCACCCACAAAGCTCTCCACAGTGCAGCACCCCCCTACATCTCCACCCTCCTCTCTGTCTATCAGTCCACCCGTTCTCTACGCTCTGCAAGCGACTTTCGACTAACATCCACACTAATTCGAACCTCCCACTCCCGGATCCAAGACTTCTTCCGAGCTGCACCAACCCTCTGGAACGCTCTACCCCAAGAAGTTAGGACAAATCACAACTTACTCAGCTTCAGACGCACCCTAAAGACGCATCTTTTTAGGGCGGCCTATCACACTCCCTAATCAGATTCGATTCACATAGTCCCTCTACAACCTCTCACAACATAGCTCCACATCAAACTCCATGGCACCCAAAGGCATCTCAAGGCTCGGGCCCACTGGTCCAGGAAACCATTATCCAGCCCCATTTCCGTGAGATGGTTGGATTGTCATTGTAAATAAGCACTTGAACCTTGCCTCTCCCCCCATCTCATTGTAGATTGTAAGCTCTCACGAGCAGGGTTGTATTTTTTTTTCCCCTCTAAATATTGTATTTCTATAACTGTTACTTGTTTGTATATGATCCTCCTGAATTGTAAAGCGCTACGGAATATGTTGGCGCTATAGAAATAAAGATTATTATTATTATTATTATTATTAAATGCCCTTGTGGTTTAATTTATGTAGGTGAAACCACTCAAAAATTAAAAGATAGACTATCTAATCACAAGTATACAATAAGGCAAAAAAATCTAACCTTACCTGTATCCCAGCATTTTGCTGAATTTAGGCATAATGTCTCCCAACTACGTTTCCAGATCTTGGAGCAGGTCCAGCTTCCCAGACGAGGGGGGGATCGCACCACAATGCTGCCCAGACGAGGAGGGGATCGCACCACAATGCTGCCCAGACGAGGAGGGGATCGCACCACAATGTTAAAGAGGAGAGAGACCTATTGGATATTCAGGCTGCAATCTCTGCAGCCGCTTGGTCTGAATAGAGACTATGATATTAGTGGTTCTTGTAATGAATGACTCGCTGATTAAATTCTCTGTGTATCTCTCTGTGATATAAATGTAACCCCATCATGTAACTTTGTAAACAAATGCTTTTGGAAGCTTATTTGTTTGGTTGCTATAATATAACCTATGTTTCTCTAGGTTAAATTTCATGATGCCATGTGAATCCTTAAGGATAAAAATTATAAAAAAATTATAATAGTAAAAAAAATGGTAAAAAATGTATTGCAATAATTTATATGAACAAGAGTTTATTTTATTTTTGATGATTCACATTAATTATTATTGATGTTTCCCACTTTTTCCCCTCATATGCTCTGAATTTATAAAAGTATATCTCTTTTTTCTAGGTGTTTTTTTTTTTGTTTATTTTTTTTTTAACTTGAATTGGATCTTGGGATTTGAGTTGTTAATTGATATATTTGAGTATGCAAATGAGTAGGGTGTTTACTTCTACCAGATCCATGAACCTTTATTATTTAGAGTGGGAATTGTGATGCAGCAATCATCTTTTGTTTGAGAAAGGCTTTCGCTGAAACGTGTTATAATATTTGACGCCTGTACATGGAATTGTACAATGAAAAGAATCTACATTCATAAAGAAGAGTGCCGGTCTTATACATACATACATACATACACACACACACATATATATATATATATATATATATATATATATATATATATATATATATATATATATATATGTGTGTATGTATGTATATCAAATCAAAATCTTTATTTTTATATAGTGCTGGCATATTTCGCAGCGCTTTACACATACCTCCCAACTTTTGAAGAAAGGAAAGAGGGACAAAGTAAGCGGCGCACATTTGACCACGCCCCTAGCCACACCCATTCGTCAGTAAGGGTCATTTAGCAGATGCCCCAGACTGTTCGTTAATAGTCATAGCAGCCAGAATTTTCTTATATTTCTATGTGTCACTATATGACATTGCTTATTTGCACCAAACATGTATCAAATAAGGGACAATGCATAAAAAATACCGCAGACATGCAATAATCAGAGGAGATTGTTATTGCGCTCATGGCCCGGACACCTGCAGAAAAAATGCAGCATTTCTGATACGTGTGAACATGGCCTCAGTGATACATTTTTATTACATTTTTTATGGGTTTTAATAAAGAAAAATAATTTAAGCCATTTTTTTTCCCCGCCATTTACCGATCCCCATCAATAATCTCATCGCTGCGTTGTTCGGGTCGTTACGATTACAGGGACACCAAATATGTCCATGCTATTTGCTGATTTGTGATGTTTATTATTTTAGAAAAAGTGCAATAAAATTACATTATTCTATTTTTTTGTTATTTTTAGTAATTTTATTAAAAGAAAAAAAAATCTCTTTTCCTCTCTCTAGAATACAGGAGATAGACACTGCTGTGTGCAATGGATATGTGTCCTGTGTAAGAGGCTGCATTGTAGGTTTATTTATATAAAATCTTCTGTCTCATGTCATCAATTCCTAGTGGCTCAACAACTTGAGTACCTAGAAAAGCTAGGAGGCTGCTGGAGACATGTTTGAAAGTTGCTGGTTCAAATCCAAGTTGGTGAAAATTAAAAAACAAAAAAAAAAAGTTTTATTTTGTATTTTTTTCCACATTTCTTTCTAGTAGTTTTATGGGTACAAATGAATCTGACTCCTTCACCTACAAAGAGATGCAGTATCTATCTATTTATCTATCTATCTATCATCCATCCATCCATCTTTGCAGCTAAATAATCTGCTTCTGCTTTGTCTCCTGCACTATAGAGGTTAAGATTACCAAATCTTCCCATGGTTTACAATATGGGCAGTGGCTCAGTTGAAGAGCTTTGAGCAGCATTTTGAGAAGCATTGAGCTTCACAGGTTTGAGTCCTGGTCAGAGCTGATAATAATTTAATTTATTCACTCCACTGAGGGGAGGAGTTGGGACATCAGCTTTGAGCCGCGGGAGTCCTGCAGAATTTGGGACGGTTGGGCGGTATGCTTTACATACATCAGGAACATTGTCCCCATGGGGGCTCACAATCTAAAGTCCCTATCTGCATGTCTTTGGAGTGTGGGAGGAAACCAGAGTACCCGAAGGAAACCCACGCAAACACGGGGAGAACATACAAACTCCTTGCAGATGGTGTCCTTGGTGGGATTTGAACCCAGGACCCCAGCGCTGAAAGACGGCAGTGCTAACCACTGAGCCACCGTGCTCCGCCTGTATGTATGTGTATTATATATATATATATGTATATATATATTTTATTATTAATATATATATATATATATATATATATATATATATATATATATATATATATATATATATTATACACACCTATAGATATATCTATATACACCTACATACATACTGTGTATCTGAAATAAACACTGGAGAGGCAGCAAAACGTTCTAGAATGGAAGCAAAACATTGCCACATGGGAAATAAAATAAGTCCACTTTTTGAACAGTTTGTTGGAATGCTGCCTCTTCTTCTTTTAGGGTGCGCACACACGACACTGTCCTACAGCTGATTCAGAAAAAAGAGCCAAGTGCTTTCCAATGGTTCACCCAATCCAACACCAAAATGTCCTATAGCTATTAACCCCGTGCTCTCTCTCCCCCTCCGGCCCCCCCCAAACAGCGCTGACAGTGTCCCGGATAGTGAGTGGGCAACCCCTGTTCCTTCTCTCTTATTGAACGGCAGGCCTGTGCGTCTAGTACCAGGCTGGTCACTTTGATTCAGCTGGCATATCCCGTAGCTGGGCACAGGGGGCGGGTGAGGGTGACTACTGAATGAGTGGTAGGGGGCAGGGAAAGTGGGGGGCGGGTACTCAATGCACTACACCTGCCCACTAACTAAGCAGCAGGGCGGCAACATGCAGTGGTTGTTTTGGATGTCAACAATGTCCTGCCCCTGTTGATATGAAATCACAGAAGCAGCAAAATCACAGCAGGAGCGGTCACATAACCGCTCTGAGCCGGGGAAGAAGGTCTGACAGCAGGGCAGGTAAGTAGTCACTATCTACTTACCTGCCCCAATGTAGCCCAATAGTGAAATAATAAAAAGAAAAAAAAAAAGCAAAATAAGCCAGATAACCCCTTTAATGTTTTTAATTGTTTTTTTTAATGTTATTTGGGGCAAAAATATGTCGTGGCCTTGGGCCCCTGATCTGTTCTGACTTTAACAAGGCCCCTGCTATTTACACTTGGTTTTGTTGGGGGTGCTTGCCGTGATATGCCTATCTCTATTGTGGCTCTTTACCTTCACAAATTGTGTGCAGTGATTAAGTGAAGTGATTAAGTTGCATCATTGTGACGCCCTGGCGCCGCTAGGTGGTCACACAGAGTAGGCCCCCGCATAACACCATCCCACACAGTGTTACACACAGCCAACAAAACCCTAGTCACCTCCCCCAGGGTAGGAAAGGCACCAGTGGGCGGGACCAGGCGGATGGAGAATGACCACCTAGGGGTCTGGAGAACCTGGGGCAGGAAAAGGAGTAGTTGAAAGTTGGAGTTCAAGTGGAGAGGAGTGAGTCTAGTGGAGTGGAACAGTTGAGAGGAGGAAGTGAAGTGCTGAGACAGAAAGGAAAGGAGTCGGGGTTGGAGCCCCAGTGTACTGGCTAGGTGGCAGACAGTGGTCCGTGTCTGTCAGGAGACGGGAAGACGGCAGCCGGAGATCCGAGGTGGACCGGGACAGGGTTGGAGCCCGCCGGTACCGACACCGGAGAACCGACCCGGAAACCGTGCACAGAGGGGGTACTTGGACCCTGAAGCCAGGACCGGAACCAAGGGCCTAGCTAATTAACCAATTGAGGGCAGGATTATAGGTCCTGTCCCAACCAAAGTCCCAAAAGCAGACAACAGCCCACCGCGGGGATAGGGCATCCGCCAGGGCCCGGTAGATCCCAAGGGCCAACGTCAGCGGGCACGGCTCCCAACCAAAGTACCGGGAGCAGACTCCCGTGTTTCACACTGGGAAGTCCACTACACCAAAAATACAGTGCAGAGGAAAGTGACACAGACCATCAACCCGGGTGTGGGACCAGAATACATCGGGCGCGCTGGCCCCTGCAATCACCACCCCCCACACAGAGACACTGGGCCCTGGGGCATCCATCCCTACCTACGGAGGGGTTAACATCCAGCTGCCATCCCATCGCCCCCGGGTGCCCCATAACAGCAGCGGTGGTGCCACACTTCACCACACACTGTGGTGAATTCCGTGCGAATACGTCCCCTTTTATTTGAAGTGTCCACGCGACCCCCGGGTCCAGTAGAATTCCTCGAGCCACACTGCAGATCCGGATCCGAGCAGCCTGGCTGCTGGCACGGGGGCGGCACACCTTGAAACCTGGCGTCACGAACAGCATTGTAATTAATCCACCTACCTGATTGAAGTGTGCCTTGTTCTGGACTGTCAGCAGTGCTCTGCTGCAAAATTTTGAAAAGCCGCCATTTTTGGGTGCAAAAAACAATAACCCAGCATCTTCTTCCCCGAGAAAGTGCGCAAAGTTGAAGCCCCGCCCCCTGGGAACACAGCCGGAAGGAAGTAATTCCCGAGGCCGAAAATGAAACTAGTGAGGCGCGCTGGAGGTTTGCTCCCGAAAAAACAGGGGGGCCGGCGGAAAACTGCGGCATGTGACCCAAAGAGATAAGAGGCAGGGACACCAGGACTCTGCCATCTTCTGTTCCTGGACACCATCTCGAGAGGATGTCTGACCGGTCCAGCAACCTGACTATGGAGGAACCTGCTCCCGGGACTGCCGACAGGGTGGAAGCCCAGACCGCGAGGATGTGCTGCAAGATCCAGGCCCAAGCAAATTTCCTGCTGACAAGATGGACGGCTGAGATGAGGGATCTGGCTGCAGCCGTCCGGGCATGCGAAGAGGAGATGGCCTCGGAAGAGCAGGTAAGCGACCCACGGCCCTATGTTCCACCGGAACCGACCCAACCAGCTGAGGAGCTTGGTCTGCCCCCGTCCGCCACGTCGCCTCCCTCGCCGCCTGCACCTGCAGTTAGTGCCCCAATCGGTCCGCTGCCTCAAACCACGGCAGCGGTACCCGTTACATCTGCCTGCGATGACCTGTCAACAGTGTCCTCGGGCTATGAGCACGCCACCGCTCCGGCACCCGTACCAGCCCCGCGGAAGGTCAAGGACCGGAAGACATCCCCTCCGGCCCCGAGCCCGGCCGCGCCAAAGATGACGTCACCCCCGGTTCCAAGGATGGCTGCGCGCTTGATGACGTCGGCTCCAGCAGCTCGCCTGGCCGCAACAGAGGCGACGCCCGACCGGAAGTCGGCCGCAGCAAAGACGCCGACCGTTCCCCAGTACCCAGTCCCGGCTGAGGCGCAGCCAGGATGCACCTGTAAGGCGGCAGAGCAAGCCACGAGTCATCGGAGCCCTCCACTTCAAAGGAGGCTGGTTGTAGCCAGCAGTGAGGGTATCCGGATAAGCCAAGCCCCTGAGCAGGCAGAAGAAGAGCACGGAACCAGTGCCCCGTACTGGGAGCGGCAACAGCAGCAGCTGAAGGTCGAAATCGCTGCCCGAGAGAAGCGGAATGCGGAAGTGTTAACCCGCACCTACCGGGAGAAGAACAATCTCTGGCAATCAACCTTCCGGGTGACCGGCCCGACCTACCAAGTACAGGTCCGACATTTCAACCCCCAAAAAGGATGGGGCTTCATTTATGAGCCGGCATGGATGCCGACATTTTTGTTTCCCGGAGGGATGTGGCACCACACCTGCCTACGGGTCACCCGGATCGAGACCTGGAGCCAGGAGAGCTGGTCTCCTACATCCGACACTGCGAAGAGACGGGGTGGTTCGCCCTTGACATGAGGAAGTGAGTGAAAATTGATGGAAAGCTGTGCCTCCACCCCCTCCACTATCTCCAACAACAGATGATGAGTAAGATAGCCGTTCCCGGCTACCTCAGTAGCTGCTACATGGCCGCTGACAGCAGACACAGACAGCCATGTAGCAGAGCTGAATGGCAGATGACAGCAGACACAGACAGAGCCGCATGATCAGAATGAACTCGGGTGAACTTCACCCGACTTCATTGTCATACTGCGGCTCTGTCTGTGCCGCGTCCTGATTAGCGGTCACCTGTGAAGGGCTCACCGGTGACCGCTAATCCCCTGAGTGACTGAAGTTAGCAGGCCTCTCTCATACTCACTGATCCCCGATCCCCGGTGCGGCATTCACACTGCTGCGGCAGCTTTTACTATTTTGAAAAAGCCGGCCGCTCATTAAACAATCTTGTATTCCCTGCTTTCCCCGCCCACAGGCGCCTATGATTGGTTGCAGTGAGACATGCCCCCACGCTGAGTGACAGGTGTCTCACTGCACCCAATCACAGCAGCCGGTGGGCGGGTCTATATTGTGCAGTGAAATAAATAATTAAATAATTAAAAAAAACGGCGTGCGGTCCCCACAATTTTAATACCAGCCAGATAAAGCCATACGGCTGAATGCTGGTATTCTCAGGATGGGGAGCTCCATGTTATGGGGAGCCCCGCAGCCTAACGATATCAGTCAGCAGCCGCCCAGAATTGCCGCATACAGTTAGGTCCAGAAATATTTGGACAGTGACACAAGTTTTGTTATTTTAGCTGTTTACAAAAACATGTTCAGAAATACAATTATATATATAATATGGGCTGAAAGTGCACACTCCCAGCTGCAATATGAGAGTTTTCACATCCAAATCGGAGAAAGGGTTTAGGAATCATAGCTCTGTAATGTATAGCCTCCTCTTTTTCAAGGGACCAAAAGTAATTGGACAAGTGACTCAAAGGGCTGCAATTAACTCTGAAGGCGTCTCCCTCATTAACCTGTAATCAATGAAGTAGTTAAAAGGTCTGGGGTTGATTACAGGTGTGTGGTTTTGCATTTGGAAGCTGTTGCTGTGACCAGACAACATGCGGTCTAAGGAACTCTCAATTGAGGTGAAGCAGAACATCCTGAGGCTGAAAAAAAAGAAAAAATCCATCAGAGAGATAGCAGACATGCTTGGAGTAGCAAAATCAACAGTCAGGTACATTCTGAGAAAAAAGGAATTGACTGGTGAGCTTAGGAACTCAAAAAGGCCTGGGCGTCCACGGATGACAACAGTGGTGGATGATCTCCGGATACTTTCTTTGGTGAAGAAGAACCCGTTCACAACATCAACTGAAGTCCAGAACACTCTCAGTGAAGTAGGTGTATCTGTCTCTAAGTCAACAGTAAAGAGAAGACTCCATGAAAGTAAATACAAAGGGTTCACATCTAGATGCAAACCATTCATCAATTCCGAAAATAGACAGGCCAGAGTTAAATTTGCTGAAAAACACTTCATGAAGCCAGCTCAGTTCTGGAAAAGTATTCTATGGACAGATGAGACAAAGATCAACCTGTACCAGAATGATGGGAAGAAAAAAGTTTGGAGAAGAAAGGGAACGGCACATGATCCAAGGCACACCACATCCTCTGTAAAACATGGTGGAGGCAACGTGATGGCATGGGCATGCATGGCTTTCAATGCCACTGGGTCACTTGTGTTTATTGATGACATAACAGCAGACAAGAGTAGCCGGATGAATTCTGAAGTGTACCGGGATATACTTTCAGCCCAGATTCAGCCAAATGCCGCAAAGTTGATCGGACGGCGCTTCATAGTACAGATGGACAATGACCCCAAGCATACAGCCAAAGCTACTCAGGAGTTCATGAGTGCAAAAAAGTGGAACATTCTGCAATGGCCAAGTCAATCACCAGATCTTAACCCAATTGAGCATGCATTTCACTTGCTCAAATCCAGACTTAAGACGGAAAGACCCACAAACAAGCAAGACCTGAAGGCTGCGGCTGTAAAGGCCTGGCAAAGCATTAAGAAGGAGGAAACCCAGCGTTTGGTGATGTCCATGGGTTCCAGACTTAAGGCAGTGATTGCCTCCAAAGGATTCGCCACAAAATATTGAAAATAAAAATATTTTGTTTGGGTTTGGTTTATTTGTCCAATTACTTTTGACCTCCTAAAATGTGGAGTGTTTGTAAAGAAATGTGTACAATTCCTACAATTTCTATCAGATATTTTTGTTCAAACCTTCAAATTAAACATTACAATCTGCACTTGAATTCTGTTGTAGAGGTTTCATTTCAAATCCAATGTGGTGGCATGCAGAGCCCAACTCGCGAAAATTGTGTCACTGTCCAAATATTTCTGGACCTAACTGTACATTAGATGCGACAGTTCTGGGACTGTACCCGGCTCTTCCTGATTTTCCCTGGTGCGTTGGCAAATCGGGGTAATAAGGAGTTAATGGCAGCCCATAGCTGCCACTAAATCCTAGATTAATCATGTCAGGCGTCTCCACGAGATACCTTCCATGATTAACCTGTAAGTTACAGTAAATAAACACACACACACCTGAAAAAATCATTTATTAGAAATAAAAAACACTAACAAATTCCCTCATCACCAATTTAATAAGCCCCAAAAAGCCCTCCATGTCCGGTGTAATCCAGGATGGTCCAGCGTCGCTTCCAGCTCTGCTGCATGAAGGTGACCGGAGCTGCAGCAGACACTGCCGCTCCTGTCAGCTCCATGCAGCTAATGAAGGGAATAGCGCGATCAGCTGAGCTGTCACTGAAGTTACTCGCTGTCACTAGATCCAGCGGTGGCCGCGGGTAACCTCAGTGACAGCTCAGCTGATCGCGCGGCTGTCTTCAGTTGCTGCGTGGAGCTGACAGGAGTGGCTGTGTATTCTGCAGCTCCGGTCACCTCCATGCAGCAGAGCTGGATGCGACGCTGGACCATCCTGGATTACGCCGGACATGGAGGGCTTTTTGGAGCTTATTAAATTGGTGATGAGGGAATTTGTTAGTGTTTTTTATTTCTAATAAATGATTTTTTCAGGTATGTGTGTGTTTATTTACTGTAACTTACAGGTTAATCATGGAAGGTATCTCGTGGAGATGCCTGACATGATTAATCTAGGATTTAGTGGCAGCTATGGGCTGCCATTAACTCCTTATTACCCCGATTTGCCAACGCACCAGGGCAAATCGGGAAGAGCCGGGTACAGTCTCAGAACTGTTGCATCTAATGTATGCGGCAATTCTGGGCGGCTGCTGACTGATATTGTTAGGCTGGGGGGCTCCCCATAACGTGGAGCTCCCCATCCTGAGAATACCAGCCTTCAGCCGTATGGCTTTATCTGGCTGGTATTAAAATTGGGGGGACCGCACGCCGTTTTTTTTAATTATTTAATTATTTATTTCACTGCACAGTATAGACCCACCCACCAGCTGCTGTGATTGGGTGCAGTGAGACACCTGTCACTCAGCGTGGGGGCGTGTCTCACTGCAACCAATCATAGGCGCCTGTGGGCGGGGAAAGCAGGGAATACGAGATTGTTTAATGAGCGGCCGGTTTTTTCAAAATAGTAAAAGCCGCCGCAGCAGTGTGAATGCCATACAGCGCCGCGCCGGGGATCGGGGAATGGGGAGTATGAGAGAGGAGGGGAAAATGACAGACAGACTGTGAGAGAGGGACAGAGATAGTGACGGACCGACAGAGAGAGAATAGAGACCGAGAGGGAGAGACCGACTGACAGAGAATAGTGATTGACAGACATTGTGAGACATCACTCATTTCCAGTGTTTTAGGAAACATGCGAGAAATGTATTTAGAAAATCGCATGTCACTAGGATGGTGTGAGTGCCGTCCCGTGACATCCTATTATTTACACGCTCCCACAGACTTGCATTGGAGAAACTCGCAGTAGAAACTCGCAGAAAAGCAGCATGCTGCAATTTTTTTCTCAGTCCGATTTGGACTGAGAAAAAAAATCGCAAATGCGAGCTGAATCATTCACTAACATGTGTCCGATTCCAATGCGAGATTTTCTCGCATTGCTCTACTGCGAGAAACTCGCAAGTGAGAAGCAGCCCTAAGGCGTAGTTTTGGGGCTCTGTTGCATTGATCAATTCAATAGCTAAATTTCTCTTTATTCATATGTTCATGGCAGTAATGCAGATTTCATTTTCATATTTTCATTCTTACATATAGCTATTGTATTTTTCATGTCAGTATTCACACAGCAGTTTCTGCTTTTCATATATTCCCCTTACTTAGTCACTGGTATGCATACCTTCTCTCCATATAGTATAAACCTGAACACTGCCATGAGGAATAAAGTTCATTTCCTCATGGCAGCCGGGTTCGATGTGCAGGGACCGGGCAGGTTTCAAACGCCATTAACCTGCAGATTAATTCCATATCTGAAGTTTAAGGCTATGTGCTCACGGTGCAGATTTACCACGGATTTTACCGCAGATTTGCTGCAGAAAATGTTTCTAACATTTCTGCAGACATTCCCCAGCAAAACCTATAGGTATAAAAAAATGCTGTGCGCACACTGCGTTTTTTCTACCTGCGGATTTACCTGCGGAATTTCCGTTGCGGAATTAATATGCATGTCACTTCTTTTCCACAGGTACCTGCTGTTTTTGCCATAAATAATGGTAAAAACCCGCAGGGATCAACCTGCGGAAAAAATGCAGCAAATCTTTCAGAGGGGCCTAAGGTGGGCTTTGCACGCTGCGAGATCGGTAACAATGTGTTACCGATGCTGCAGCGATAGTCCCGCCCCCGTCGCACGTTCGATATATAGTGAAAGTTGCCGTAGCGATTATTATCGCTACGGCAGCTTTACACGCACATACCTGCCGTGCGACGTCCCTCTGGCCGGCGACCCGCCTCCTTCCTTAGGGGGCGGGTCGTGCGGCGTCACAGTGACGTCACACGGCAGGCGGCCAATTGAAGTGGAGGGGCGGAGATGAGCAGGATGTAAACATCCCGCCCACCTCCGTCCTTCTCATTGCAGCCGGCGGCAGGTAAGGTGAAGGTTCCTCGCTCCTGCGGCTTCATACACAGCGATGTGTGCTGCCGCAGGAGCGAGGAACAACATCGCACCTGTCGCAGCACCGGCATTATGGAAATGTCGGCGGCTGCAGCGATGATACGATAACGACGCTTTTGCGGTCGTTCATCGTATCAAAAAGGATTTGCACGTTGCGATATCGACTGCGACGCCGGATGTGCGTCACTTTCGATTTGACCCCACCGACATCGCACGTGCAATGTCGCAACGTGCAAAGCCCGCCTAAGGCCCTGTGCGCACTAGAAAATGGAATTTTCTTAAGAAAATTCCGCACCCTCTGAAAGATTACCGCACCTACAGTAAAAAAAACCCGCAGCAAACCGCACCTGAAAACCGCATGCGGTATTACCGCAATTTGCTGCGGTTTTACGGAGGTTTTGCCGCAAATTTTCCGCAGGTTGTTCCCTGCGTTTTTTACCACCATTATCTATGGCAAAAAACGCAGGTACCTGCGGAAAAGTAGTGACATGCACATTCTTTTTGCTGCAGAAAGCAAGCAGCAAAATTTGTAGGTGAAAAAAAACGCAGGGTGCGCACAGCATTTTTTTTTTACCATAGGTTTTGCTGGGGAAGGACTGCAACAAGGTTATGAACATTTTCTGCAGCAAAACATGCAGCAAAGCCAAGGCAAAACCGCGGCAAAAAATACAGTGTGCGCACAGGGCCTTATAGGGTTTTCTCATATGACAGGCTCCTTGTAAGAGATCTGTAAACTCCTTTTGCACTATTAACTTCAGATGAGCTCCTGAACTGTTACTACTATGTCATGTAAAACTGTTGGAGGGTCTTCACCCCACTCCCTTTTGCCATCAGCCACAGATCGTCATGACGATTATCTGATCGGCCTGGAAGCTTGAGGTATTTATGACATGGGTGATGGTAGATCTACAGAAAACAAAAATGCAGAGAAAGACAGTCCTTTGTCTTATTGTGGGAAAAATTCCAAAGCAGTTTTTAAGCGCTACATTAATGCTAGAAAATGGAAAACATATTGCCAGAATCCCGGTGTCGTGCTGAACCCAGTGCACCTTCTTGCTTAATGGGGAGATCGCCAATATCACAACAAATTAGCATTGGCCAGTAAAATCGTGCTAGAGGCATGGTGTTTGATATCTATGTAAATGTAAAATCGAGATATAAAAAATGACGCTAATATCTTTCACCTGTGTGACCCAGGGGCAGAGATATGAAAAAAAACAGAATTAAGGAACTGTGTGAGCATCTCAAGCACAGCCCACAAGAGACTGTAAAATGATGTCACAGTCAAGGGGGGTAGCGAAGGCATAGGAGAGCCTGGCTACTTTCTGGGGGGAGGGTCAGTCAGTTTGGAGGGCATCAGAAAGAGGTGATGCTGTCTCTAATATCTTCTTCTCTAGGAGCCCCTCCACTCCCTAAGCAGACGTCACTTCTATGGCACAAGCTTAGTAAGTTTAATGTATATGTCTTTTATTTTAATGTAACTGTCTATACTGTATGTGTATTGTTCCCTTTTGTAAATCCTTGTATATTTTTTAAAACACTGCCTATTTTCGGATTAAATATATACAAATTTAATCGTTTCTTTCCTCATGCTTTATATACGAATCTAAAACCCCGAAGCGCCTTATGCTATCTGAAACTGGTCCCCAGCTACCCGTAGAAAGTCAGGGTGGTGGCAGCGTAATTGTTATTGCATAGAATTATTGAAGTGCTATCATTACGGGTACCGAGGTATATATATATTCCATTAGCGGGAATCGGTGATATATACATTTGCCCTTGCTGTGAGACCTCCAATATTTGGCCTTATCAGCTCAGCAGGCTCATCTTATGCATTGTCCTGCAGTACCAAAAGTGGCCTGAAGACAAGGGAGGCGCTAGAGAGTAGTCATGTGACAAATCAGCGAACAGCTGAGGGATTTCCGAGTGACTCCCTCGGCTGTTCATGACATAGTATAAAAGGAGTGTAAAGATCTCTTAAAGTTTTTACTTTGGATTCTCAACTTGGGAATATATTGCCGGGTCATTAACTTTGCTCAACCACCTTAAGTAAACTATGAAACTGGTTTCCTTACCACACCAGTGAGACATTTACTGGTCCTTATAGGGATTATGCAATTGGGGAACCATTGTTTTTCTTGTTTGTGTATATTAATTATGTGTTAGAGTCAGTTCAAAGGCAGGGAACTAGACTACTACAAGGAATAGAAGGCCTCCCATATGATGAGAGGTTGAAAAAGTTAGATATGTTTAGCTTAGAAAAAAGACGTCTCAGAGGAGATCTCATGAACATGTGTGGTTAATATAAAGGACTGGCACATGACTTATTTCTTCCAAAGACAATACTAAGGACCAGGGGGCATACACTGAGAGTGGAAGAAAAGCGATTCCGGCAGCTAAATAGGAAAGGATTCTTTACAGTTAGAGCAGTCAGACTGTGGAATGCCCTACCGCAAGAGGTAGTAATGGCTAATGGCAGATACTATAACAGCTTTTAAAAAAGGGCTGGATGATTTCCTCAGGACACAACATTGTTGGTTATAAATGACTTAGTGACCAAATGTAGAACTGGTGGAGGAAGGTTGAACCTAAGGGTCAACCTAAGTAACTATGTAACTATGAAAGAAGGTAACAACACAAGTGACCAATGTGTTAGTATTAGCCCTTACTGTAAACCTACATCATGTAATACTATTCTAGCTGCGGACTCCTGTCATCCATCACATACTATCAAAAATATTCCTATAGGAGAGCTGATTAGATTAAAAGAGAAATAGCTCTAATAAGAATACCTATAAAAAAGAACAAATACCTGCAAAAGATTGTCTGAAAGGGGTTACGGCAGCTGGATGCTTGAACGGGCTATTGCTGCAGTCGATGGGATAGACAGTAGGGACCTACTGAAAAATAAAAAGAGCAACAGGCAATCAAATTCCGCATCCAAAACCCAGCAACAAAGATTATTTTTTCTAACTCTTACAGTGCATAATATATTGATATCAGAAACACCATAAAAAAATATTTACCAATTTACCAACCAGGATCCTTATAAGATTCTCAGTGAGAATAGAATTCAATTTGTTGCACTCAAAGCACCTTCTTTGTATAATATTCTGTCTCTCAGCCTTTTTCAAGCGCAGACCACACATACTAGTGAAACCTGGTTAAAATTAAAAGGCTGTTTTAAATGTGGTGCGAATAAGTGCACATCTTGCAGCTATGCATAACTCAGACACCTTTATTAGTAACCATAATATAACTAAATATCCAATTAATCACTTCATCAAGTGCAGCAGTTCCTAAGGCCATGTGCCCACGGAAGCTTTTTGCTGCGGAGTTTGCCGCGGAAAACCTGCAGATTTTTCTGGATTTTCCAGATAAATCCGCAGGTTCTAGCATGTACAGGCACTCCCCATGTTACCCTATGGGACATGGGGAGTGTCTGTGTCCACGCTGCGCAAAGTGCGGCTGCGGAATCTCCTGCGGAGATCCCTCAGCCGCATCTAACTGCATGTCAATTATTCATGCGGATTTACTTGCGGAGATCCCGGCCCTCCGCTATGGAGATAGAGGCCGGGACGTCCGCAGGTAAATCGCGTGAATCTCCGCATGTTTCCCGTAGCTATTCCGCTGGAAACTCGCAGCTAAAAATAGCTGTGGCTGCCGGCGGGCACCTGCGGGAAACATGCGGCCGTACCTGCGAATATATCCGCAGGTACGAGCGCCCGTGGGCACATGGCTTATAGCCTGCATGGAATGCAAACTACAATACGTAGGTTGCACTATAGGACCTTTAAAAAGGGATATCTGCATAAACCTTTCAGATTCAGCTCATCCTGCTGCCCTTACACTGTCTGCAGCATCCAAACTTTTTTCCTGCATACACCAGGGAGACCTTAAACATTTTAGGTTCAAAGGGATAGAAAAGGTCACGGCACCTATCAGAGGTAGTGACTAGAGTTGAGCGCGGTTCGTGGTTCGTGGTTCTCCAGTTCGCGGCTCGAGTGATTTTGGGGGCTGTTCTAGATCGAACTAGAACTCGAGCTTTTTTGCAAAAGCTCGATAGTTCTAGATACGTGCGAGAACGGTTCTAGCAGCAAAAAACCCAGCTAATTCCTAGCTGGGTTTCCGCTGTAATAGTGTAAGTCACTCTGTGACTCACACTATTATGACATTTCAGTGTATAGTGTGCGGGAACAGCGCATTCAGATCACTGCTGCATGTATAATGGCGATCGCCATTTTTTTTTTTTCCTTGTCTTCCTTCCCTAAGCGCGCGCGTGTAGTGGGGAGGGCCAGCATGTCAGCCAATCCCAGACACACACACAGCTAAGTGGACTTTTAGCCAGAGAAGCAACGGCATGTGTGATAGGATGTCCATGTCACATGTCCCTGCATTATAAAAACGAGTATCTGCCCATCCGGACGCCATTATCTCTTCTGCGTCCTTGGTGTCAGACATCACTGGCGCAGCTCCTATCGCCGATACAGCTGTATTACGATCCATACACAGCGCTGGACAGCTTAGGGATAGCACTTTCAATCAGTCCTTTTAAGGGCTCATACCGGCAGGGTCAGAGCCATAGGTGACAGGTCCTGAAAACAGAGTTTAACAGCTACACAAGATGACAGCGTCTGTGTAGCTAAGGTCAGGGATTTCCTCGCTGCATTTCCCCATTAGGAGGGAAAGAAAGGCAGGCTTCCTTTCCTCTACCCAGAGACCCACAACCCTGCCACTGTACCCTCCTGCCCTTTGCACACTCCAACACCTGGTTACTAAGCCATTATACTAGCAAACACTGAGTGAACTTAGTGGCATCCTAAACGTGGCTATTGGACTTCTGTATAGTCCCAGTAGTGCAAAGATATTTGCAGCACGTCTGCCTGCATTGCACACTCCAACTCATTATAACTAAGCCATTATACTAGCAAACACTGAGTGAACCTAGTGGCATCCTAAACGTGGCTGTTGGACTTCTGTATAGTCCCACTAGTGCAAAGATATTTGCAGCACGTCTGCCTGCATTGCACACTCCAACTCATTATAACTAAGCCATTATACTAGCAAACACTGAGTGAACTTAGTGGCATCCTAAACGTGGCTATCGGACTTCTGTATAGTCCCACTAGTGCAAAGATATTTGCAGCACGTCTGCCTGCATTGCACACTTCAACTCATTATAACTAAGCCATTATACTAGCAAACACTGAGTGAACTTAGTGGCATCCTAAACGTGGCTATTTGACTTCTGTATAGTCCCACTAGTGCAAAGATATTTGCAGCACGTCTGCCTGCATTGCACACTCCAACTCATTATAACTAAGCCATTATACTAGCAAACACTGAGTGAACCTAGTGGCATCCTAAACGTGGCTGTTGGACTTCTGTATAGTCCCAGTAGTGCAAAGATATTTGCAGCACGTCTGCCTACATTGCACACTCCAACTCATTATAACTAAGCCATTATACTAGCAAACACTGAGTGAACCTAGTGGCATCCTAAACGTGGCTATTGGACTTCTGTATAGTCCCAGTAGTGCAAAGATATTTGCAGCACGTCTGCCTGCATTGCACACTCCAACTCATTATTGCTAAGCCATTATACTAGCAAACACTGAGTGAACTTAGAGGCATCCTAAACGTGGCTATTGGACTTCTGTATAGTCCCACTAGTGCAAAGATATTTGCAGCACGTCTGCCTGCATTGCACACTCAAACTCATTATAACTAAGCCATTATACTAGCAAACACTGAGTGAACCTAGTGGCATCCTAAACGTGGCTGTTGGACTTCTGTATAGTCCCACTAGTGCAAAGATATTTGCAGCACGTCTGCCCGCATTGCACACTCAAACTCATTATAACTAAGCCATTATACTAGCAAACACTGAGTGAACTTAGTGGCATCCTAAACGTGGCTATTGGACTTCTGTATAGTCCCACTAGTGCAAAGATATTTGCAGCACGTCTGCCTGCATTGCACACTCCAACTCATTATAACTAAGCCATTATACTAGCAAACACTGAGTGAACCTAGTGGCATCCTAAACGTGGCTGTTGGACTTCTGTATAGTCCCAGTAGTGCACAGATATTTGCAGCACGTCTGCCTGCATTGCACACTCCAACTCATTATAACTAAGCCATTATACTAGCAAACACTGAGTGAACCTAGTGGCATCCTAAACGTGGCTGTTGGACCTCTGTATAGTCCCAGTAGTGCACAGATATTTGCAGCACGTCTGCCTGCATTGCACACTCCAACTCATTATAACTAAGCCATTATACTAGCAAACACTGAGTGAACCTAGTGGCATCCTAAACGTGGCTGTTGGACTTCTGTATAGTCCCAGTAGTGCAAAGATATTTGCAGCACGTCTGCCTGCATTGCACACTCCAACTCATTATAACTAAGCCATTATACTAGCAAACACTGAGTGAACTTAGTGGCATCCTAAACGTGGCTGTTGGACTTCTGTATAGTCCCAGTAGTGCAAAGATATTTGCAGCACGTCTGCCTGCATTGCACACTCCAACTCATTATAACTAAGCCATTATACTAGCAATTTATGCTGCCAGTTTAAGGGTCGTAGTTGCATTGTCAGGGATATTTATTCTATATTATTCTGCTGTTAATAAAGCTAGACCACCGCTGCAATCTACACCACCTCTCAATTTTTACTACCACATTTTCAGTGCACAATCTTGTCGCAATCAACATGAGTGGCAAAATGACAGATGCTGGTGGAAAGGGGAAGAGGCGTGGTGGAAAAGGAAAAAAAGGGTTTGTCAGTGGGGAAGGTGGCAAAGCTCCATTATCATCTGCTGAAGATAGACCATCTACCAGCAAAAGTAAGATGTCTACTACTTACCGTGGACAATCCGATGTGCTCCCTTTTTTACGGACACGAACAACCGGAACAAAGGTAGATGATGGCCAAAAAAGGAAAATGCTTGAATGGATCTCAAGTGGTCCAACAAGTGCCCTCTCAGCCACTTCAAGTACCGCATCCAAAAAACACCAGTCCTCTGAGTTGTCATCCCAATCAAACTTGCTTTCTCCCAGCTCTGAAGTCTCCATCAGCCCTGCACAGTATGGTGGAACTGAGATGGCTGAGTCTGCAGAGCTGTTCAGTCACACTATAGCCTGGGAATCAGAAGTCTGCTCCCAAGCTACAGTGAGTACAGAACAGGAAATGGTCTGCAGTGATGCCCAGAACCTTTGTGACTCTGATTCAGGCCGTGAGGACCAAGTTTCTGAGCATAATGTTGACCCTTTGTCACAAACTGTAACACCTGTGGTTATAGACAATGACGAACATACTGATGACGATGAGACGCAGATACCAGATTGGGATGACAACTTAAATTTTCGGTCAGGGCCAGAAGAGGCTCGGTCTGAGGGGGAGGGGAGTGCAAACACAACAATTGATGATGAAGTTCTAGATCCCACCTACTGTCAACCCCCAGTCAGGCACTCGAGGAGGTCAACAGAGGCGGTGGAGGAGGATGCAACCGACGACGAAGTTACCTTGCGCCTTCCTGGACAGAGTCGGAGCACTGGTAGTACGTCTACAACTGCATCATCAGCCACCACTCTGCCTCTGAACACTAGTCGGGGGGGCTCAGCAGGTCGCATGCCCTCTAAGCCTTGCCTAGCCTGGTCCTTTTTTGACATAGAAAAAGATCGCCCAAATTATGTGATGTGTAAAATTTGTCGTGATTCTGTTAGTAGAGGTCAAAACCTCAGCAGTTTGACAACTTCTTCCATGAATCGTCACATGAATAAATATCATAGGTCCCGGTGGGAAGCTCACCGTGCTGCAATGCGGCCTAGCGGAGCGAACCATCCAGGGCCTGCCCCTTCCAGTGCATCCGCGCGCTCTTCATCTTCTAGGACTGTGGGGACAGCTGTCACATCTGGTTTTCCAAGCACAACTTCCACCACTGTAATGGCAACAGGCAGTTTGCTTGGTAGGTCGTCAGTTGGTTTGGAAGGGGAAACAAGTGAGTGTGTACAGCTCTCTCAGACATCAATAGCACCAACGTTGGATGAAGGCAACATCATGTCTCCGCCTGCACTTTCCTCACAAACCTGCATTTTTCCAGGGACACCCTACTCAACACCGTCTACACACAGCAGCCAGATCTCTGTCCCTCAGATGTGGTCAAATAAAAGGCCATTTCCTGCGACCCATGACAAAGCTAAGAGGTTGACTCTATCCCTCTGTAAGCTCTTGGCTACTGAAATGCTGCCTTTCCGCGTAGTGGACACACAGGATTTTAGAGACCTTATGTCTGTCGCTGTGCCCCAGTACCAGATGCCTAGTCGCCACTACTTCTCTAAGAAAGGTGTGCCCGCGCTACACCAGCATGTCGCACCCAACATCACCGCTTCCTTGAGAAACTCTGTGTGTGAACGGGTGCATTTCACCACCGATACTTGGAGAAGTAAGCATGGACAGGGACGTTACATGTGGCTGACTGGGCACTGGGTAACTATGGTGATAGATGGTGAAGGGTCTGCTGCACAAGTCTTGCCGTCCCCACAACTTGTGTGTCAATCCTCTGTCTGTACAAGTTCCGACACTGCTTCTGCCTCCTCCACCTCATCTGGGTCCTCCACCTCTGCCCCAAGCCTGCCTGGTCAGGCCACCAGCGTTCTCACTGCGCAGAAGGAATCACGCACGCCTCATTACTATGCTGGCAGCAGAGCGCAACGGCATCAGGCGGTCTTTAGCTTGACATGTCTTGGGAATAGGAGTCACACAGCTGAGGAGTTGTGGTCAGCTCTGCGGTCCGAGTTTAATAAATGGTTGTCTCCACTCAACCTGCAGCCTGGTAAGGCCGTGTGCGACAATGCTGCAAACCTGGGTGCGGCCCTTCGCCTGGGCAAGGTGACACACGTGCCTTGTATGGCTCACGTGTTGAACCTTGTTGTCCAGCAATTCTTAACACACTATCCCGGCCTAGATGGCCTTCTGACCAGGGCACGAAAACTGTCTGCTCACTTCCGCCATTCAACCGCCACAGCTGAGTGACTTGCATCTCTCCAGAAGTCTTTCGGCCTGCTGGTTCATCGCCTGAAATGCGATGTGGCGACACGCTGGAATTCGACTCTCCACATGTTACAGCGACTGTGGCAGCACCGCCGAGCCCTGGTGCAATACGTCATGATGTATAGCCTGGGCCAATGAGATGCAGAGGTGGGGCAGATCACCCTGATGGAGTGGTCTCAGATCAAGGACCTATGCACCCTTCTGCACAGTTTCGACATGGCGACGAATATGTTTAGCGCTGACAATGCCATTATCAGCATGACAATTCCAGTCATTTACATGCTGGAGCACACGCTAAACACTATTCGGAGTCAGGGGGTGGGACAACAGGAAGGGGAGGAACTACAGGAGGATTCATATGCGCAAGGGACAACAACATCACCAAGGTCCAGACGTTCATCATCACCAACGCAGCAGGCATGGGACCATGGGGGACAGGGATCAACAAGGGCACATAGTAGCAGGCAAAATGTTGAGGAAGGTGCAGGAGAACATGAAGAAATGAAGGACGAACTGTCCATGGACATGGAAGACTCAGCAGATGAGGGAGACCTTGGTCAAATTTCAGTTGAAAGAGGTTGGGTGGAGATGTCAGAGGAAGAAAGAACGGGTAGCACCTCTATGCCACAAACACAGCGTGGACTTGGTCCGCATGGCTGCGCAAGACACATGAGTGCCTTCTTGTTGCACTACCTCCAACATGACCCTCGTATTGTCAAAATTAGAAGTGAAGATGACTACTGGATTGCCACACTATTAGATCCCCGGTACAAGTCCAAATTTTGTGACATAATTCCAGCCATAGAAAGGGACGCACGTATACAGGAGTATCAGCAGAAGCTGTTACTCGATCTTAGCTCGGCTTTTCCACCAAACAACCGTGCAGGTGCAGGGAGTGATTCTCCCAGTTGTAACTTGACAAACATGGGACAGTTTCGTCATCTTCAACAGTCTACCCGTACCAGTAGGACTGTATCTGGTGCTGGTAACAGCAATTTTATGGAATCTTTTCATAATTTTTTTAGACCCTCCTTTGCAAGGCCACCAGAGACAACAAGTCTGACACAAAGTCAACGGCTGGAGAGGATGATACAGGAGTATCTCCAAATGAACATCGATGCCATGACTTTGCAAATGGAGCCTTGCTCATTTTGGGCTTCAAATCTAGAAAAATGGCCAGAGCTCTCCAGTTACGCCTTGGAGATTTTGTCGTGTCCAGCTGCCAGCGTTATCTCTGAACGTGTCTTCAGTGCTGCTGAGTGTGTGCTGACAGATAAGCGCACGCGTCTGTCCAGTGACAATGTGGACAGACTAACGTTCATCAAAATGAACAAGTCATGGATCCACCAGGAATTTACTACCCCTGTGTCATCCTGGGGAGAGTAAATGCTTGTGGATTTAGAATGTGCTTGATGCAAATTTAGCTGTGAAGTGTACAACTAGGGCACAAGTGCTGCCACTGAATGGGTGGGTGTGTGTGGGGCACAATTTTTGGAAAAAAAGGGAGACTCCGCTTGGAGTAACCCTTGCTTGCTGTGTTTTTTAAAAATGATCCAAGATGAACAGAGCTGGGATCAGGAAAGAGTTTGCTACCTACCCCGGTGTCATCCTGGGAACGGTTAAGTATGGCGTATTTTTGATTGTGCTTGATGCAAATCTACCTGTGAAGTGCACAACTAGGGCACAAGTGCTGCCACTGAAGGGGTGGGTGTGTGTGTGGCCCAATTTTTGGAAAAAAGGGAGACTCCGCATGGAGTAACCCTTGCTTACATTGTTTTTAAAAGAAGCCAAGATGAACAGAGCTGGGATCAGGAAAGACTTTGCTACCTACCCCGGGGTCATCCTGGGAACGGTTAAGTATGGCGTATTTTTGAATGTGCTTGATGCAAATCTAGCTGTGAAGTGTACAACTAGGGCACAAGTGCTGCCACTGAATGGGTGGGTGTGTGTGGGGCCCAATTTTTGGAAAAAAGGGAGACTCTGCTTGGAGTAACCCTTGCTTACATTGTTTTTAAAAGAAGCCAAGATGAACAGAGCTGGGATCAGGAAAGACTTTGCTACCTACCCCGGTGTCATCCTGGGGATGATTAAGAATAGCGTATTTTTGAATGTGCTTGATGGAAATCTAGCTGTGAAGTGTACAACTGGGGCACAAGTGCTGCCACTGAAGGGGTGGGTGTGTGTGTGGCCCAATTTTTGGAAAAAAGGGAGACTCCGCATGGAGTAACCCTTGCTTACATTGTTTTTAAAAGAAGCCAAGATGAACAGAGCTGGGATCAGGAAAGACTTTGCTACCTACCCCGGTGTCATCCTGGGGATGATTAAGAATAGCGTATTTTTGAATGTGCTTGATGCAAATCTAGCTGTGAAGTGTACAACTGGGGCACAACTGCTGCCACTGAAGGGGTGGGTGTGTGTGGGGCCCAATTTTTGGAAAAAAGGGAGACTCCGCTTGGAGTAACCCTTGCTTACATTGTTTTTTAAAAGAAGCCAAGATGAACAGAGCTGGGATCAGGAAAGACTTTGCTACCTACCCCGGGGTCATCCTGGGAACGGTTAAGTATGGCGTATTTTTGATTGTGCTTGATCTACCTGTGAAGTGTACAACTAGGGCACAAGCGCTGCCACTGAAGGGGTGGGTGTGTGTGTGGCCCAATTTTTGGAAAAAAGGGAGACTCCACTTGGAGTAACCCTTGCTTACATTGTTTTTAAAAGAAGCCAAGATGAACAGAGCTGAGATCAGGAAAGACTTTGCTACCTACCCCGGGGTCATCCTGGGAACGGTTAAGTATGGCGTATTTTTGAATGTGCTTGATGCAAATCTAGCTGTGAAGTGTACAACTAGGGCACAAGTGCTGCCACTGAATGGGTGGGTGTGTGTGGGGACCAATTTTTGGAAAAAAGGGAGACTCCGCTTGGAGTAACCCTTGCTTACATTGTTTTTAAAAGAAGCCAAGATGAACAGAGCTGGGATCAGGAAAGAGTTTGCTACCTACCCCGGTGTCATCCTGGGGATGATTAAGAATAGCGTATTTTTGAATGTGCTTGATGCAAATCTAGCTGTGAAGTGTACAACTGGGGCACAACTGCTGCCACTGAAGGGGTGGGTGTGTGTGGGGCCCAATTTTTGGAAAAAAGGGAGACTCCGCTTGGAGTAACCCTTGCTTACATTGTTTTTTAAAAGAAGCCAAGATGAACAGAGCTGGGATCAGGAAAGACTTTGCTACCTACCCCGGGGTCATCCTGGGAACGGTTAAGTATGGCGTATTTTTGATTGTGCTTGATGCAAATCTACCTGTGAAGTGCACAACTAGGGCACAAGTGCTGCCACTGAAGGGGTGGGTGTGTGTGTGGCCCAATTTTTGGAAAAAAGGGAGACTCCGCATGGAGTAACCCTTGCTTACATTGTTTTTAAAAGAAGCCAAGATGAACAGAGCTGGGATCAGGAAAGACTTTGCTACCTACCCCGGGGTCATCCTGGGAACGGTTAAGTATGGCGTATTTTTGAATGTGCTTGATGCAAATCTAGCTGTGAAGTGTACAACTAGGGCACAAGTGCTGCCACTGAATGGGTGGGTGTGTGTGGGGCACAATTTTTGGAAAAAAGGGAGACTCCGCTTGGAGTAACCCTTGCTTACATTGTTTTTAAAAGAAGCCAAGATGAACAAGTCATGGTTCAGCAAAGACTTTGCTACCTACCCCGGGGTCATCCTAGGAACGGTTAAGAATGGCGTATTTTTGAATGTGCTTGATGCAAATCTAGCTGTGAAGTGTACAACTAGGGCACAAGTGCTGCCACTGAATGGGTGGGTGTGTGTGGGGCCCAATTTTTGGAAAAAAGGGAGACTCCGCTTGGAGTAACCCTTGCTTACATTGTTTTTAAAAGAAGCCAAGATGAACAGAGCTGGGATCAGGAAAGAGTTTGCTACCTACCCCGGTGTCATCCTGGGGATGATTAAGAATAGCGTATTTTTGAATGTGCTTGATGCAAATCTAGCTGTGAAGTGTACAACTGGGGCACAACTGCTGCCACTGAAGGGGTGGGTGTGTGTGGGGCCCAATTTTTGGAAAAAAGGGAGACTCCGCTTGGAGTAACCCTTGCTTACATTGTTTTTTAAAAGAAGCCAAGATGAACAGAGCTGGGATCAGGAAAGACTTTGCTACCTACCCCGGGGTCATCCTGGGAACGGTTAAGTATGGCGTATTTTTGATTGTGCTTGATGCAAATCTACCTGTGAAGTGTACAACTAGGGCACAAGCGCTGCCACTGAAGGGGTGGGTGTGTGTGTGGCCCAATTTTTGGAAAAAAGGGAGACTCCACTTGGAGTAACCCTTGCTTACATTGTTTTTTAAAGAAGCCAAGATGAACAGAGCTGGGATCAGGAAAGACTTTGCTACCTACCCCGGGGTCATCCTGGGAACGGTTAAGTATGGCGTATTTTTGAATGTGCTTGATGCAAATCTAGATGTGAAGTGTACAACTGGGGCACAAGTGCTGCCACTGAATGGGTGGGTGTGTGTGTGGCCCAATTTTTGGAGAAAAGGGAGACTCCGCTTGGAGTAACCCTTGCTTACATTGTTTTTAAAAGAAGCCAAGATGAGCAAGTCATGGTTCAGCAAAGACTTTGCTATCTACCCCGGGGTCATCCTGGGAACGGTTAAGAATGGCGTATTTTTGAATGTGCTTGATGCAAATCTAGCTGTGAAGTGTACAACTAGGGCACAAGTGCTGCCACTGAATGGGTGGGTGTGTGTGGGGCACAATTTTTGGAAAAAAGGGAGACTCCGCTTGGAGTAACCCTTGCTTACATTGTTTTTAAAAGAAGCCAAGATGAACAGAGCTGGGATCAGGAAAGACTTTGCTACGTAACCCGGGGTCATCCTGGGAACGGTTAAGTATGGCGTATTTTTGATTGTGCTTGATGTAAATCTACCCTTGAAGTGTACAACTGGGGCACAAGTGCTGCCAATGAAGGGGTGGGTGTGTGTGTGGCCCAATTTTTGGAAAAAAGGGAGACTCCGCTTGGAGTCACCTTGCGGTGTTTTACATGATTTTAGAAGGGCGTGCCATGCCTATATCTGTGTCTCGTCCTCTTTTTCCTCGTTACGCTCTTTTGTTTTCACATGAGAATTTGTTCTTGTCACTTTCCCATGTGTTTGTGTTGTGTTGTGAGTTGTTTGTCACTTTTTGGACACCTTTGAGGGTGTTTTCTAGGTGCTTTTATGTGTTTGTGAATACCTGCCATTGTTTCCTATGCAGTTCGAGTTCGATTCGTCGAACGTTCGACGAACCGAACTCGAACGGGAGCTCCGTTCGGCGAACCGACCTCGAGCCGAACCGCGACCGGTTCGCTCATCTCTAGTAGTGACCACAGAACAAAATTACTAAATATGGAATCAAAGTGGATTTTCACCTTAGGCACTACAACTCTAGATGGGCTAAATAATAGTCAGGACCTGATAAGGATTTATTGAGATATTATTGTTCTGTTTGATGTCACACACTTCTGTAAAAATATATATATTTTTTTTTTTTCATAAAAAAAACTTTATTTCTTCCCTTTTTACTAAACAATTTTTTTGTCTGCTGTTCTATCAATGTATTATTTTTTTGAATGTTCTATTCTGATACTTTTTTTGTAGAATTTTTTTTTTTCATCATAACTACTGGGTATTCATGAATGGCTTATTAGAGCCTCGGGGACTATCACTTCTTTAGGATACCACACTCCCTTGTTTAAATACCAACTCCCTCTGTGACATTATCTCCGGTTTGCTTTTTTTTCTCTGTGTGGATTGATTTTAACTTTGTATGACCTCAGAAGAAGGCTCCTCAGCCGAAATGCATAGTCATTAATTAATAATTTTTGACACTGTCAGATTATTCCGCTACTGCTATGTTTTCAATTTTAAATATTTTTCAATAACTGTTATTTTACTTTTTTGCATGCTCGCTGGACTTTCTTTTTTCCTTTGGTGGGTGCTTTAAATTTGCAGCATGTCAATTTCTCTTGTGGGTACGCTGAGTTTTTTTTGTATGTTTCCACTATGGAAACACATAAAAAAACGCATGTAAGGTGCACGTAAGAATAACAATAAAGTTTTTTCAAAGCCAAGTATAATAATAAAGCAGCATTGTTTAACAACTTCATGACCCTAGATGTACAGGTATGTCCAATTTGTCAGGGACTTCCTGATTTCGGACATGCCAATACTTCCTTGCGATTGTGGAAGGAGCTGTGCCCCCGTGATTGCTACCAAGGGACTCGGCTTTCCTGACAGCCAAGCTCCAGCTCTTACAGCTAGGTACAGTCTCCAATCCATCCCTGGCTGTTAAAATTTCTCAATGACAAGATTGAGATCGATTGCAACACTTAGGGCATTTGAAGATAGGCCTTGCTCCCTCTCCCCTCCAATCAGTGCCACCGCAAGGGCCCCAGTATCGTCATGGTGACCCAACATTGTCATGATGATTTCCTGGTCACCCAGCTATGGGACATCTCCGGGATCATGCCAGGAGCATGACAGCTACACTGTCAAAGCAAATCAAAGCAGAAAAAGGTAATGTCCCATATCGGGACTAAGTAAAAAAGGGAAAAAGACGTTAAAAAAGTAAAAATATAAATAAAATAAAATCAGAAAATAAAGAACAAAAAAATAAAAAGGAATTATTGCAATAAATAGTTATATTTGTGTAAAAAAATAAAACAAAAAAAGTACACATACTTGGTATCAATACATCCGTAACAACCAAATATATAAAACTGTCACACTAATTATTCCCTTCAGTAAACACCGTAAAAAAACATAGCAGAACTATGTCTTTTCATCTTATAGCTGACAAAAAATTGAAATAAAACACAATCAAAAAGTTATATATAAATAAAAATAGCCCAACTGAAAATGTCACAATAAAACAAGCTGCCATATAGCTCCATCAGCAAAAAAATAAAAAAGCTATAGCTCTCAGAATACAGCAATGCAAACACTTTTTTTTTCTATAAAATAGATTTTATGGTGTAAAAGTGGCAAAAAAACTACCATATATAAAAGTGGTATTGTGCTGGAATTGTACTGACCTGAAGAATAAAGCTTTCCTATCACTTTTACAACATGGTAAACAGCGTAAGGCTGGAGTCACATTTGCAAAAGACTAGCGTGAGTCTCGCTTCACATCACCTGACACGGCCTGATACTCTCCGGACAGGAGCATCTCAGCTGCATGGAAATACATGCAGCCGACCTGCTCCTGTCAGGAGAGTATGTAGCCGTGCCGGGTGATGCAATACGAGACTCGTGCGAGTCTCTCACAAATGTGACTCTGGCCTAAGAAAAGAAAAATTCCTGAATTGCTGTTACATTTTGGTTATGCCTCACAAAAAGCAAAATAGAAAGTTATCAATAATTATTATGTGGCCCAAAATGGTACCAATAAAAACTTCAACTCAACCTGCAAAAAAACAAGCAATAGCATGAAAAATAGCAGAAAAATAAAAAAAAATACTATAGCTTGAAAGTTCAGTGATGCAGAAATCTTTATTAGGTAAAAAAAGTGTTTTTAGTGTAATAGTCATGAAACCTAAAAAAATAATATAAATCTGGTATCTCTGTAATCGTACTGACTTAAGAAATACGCTGCTCTATCACTTATATCGCAAGATAAATGGCGTAAAAAATATATAAAGCCAATTCTTCAACTTCTATTAGTTTGTTCATTCTGCTTCCCAAAGATCATAGAATGTATTTTTCCTGCACTCTACGTTGAGCGCTTACACTGGGGATTATGTATAAATCTCTGAAAAATATGATTCAGACAAAATTCCCAATGGAGAATTCACTTTAATGAGGCAGAGAGAGTCACTTTGAAGTCCCATCTGGTATGTGCTCTGGCGGTGTCCATCTTCTTACTCGTCTTTTTAGGCATGCACAAAAGTGCAGTCATCAACAGTTTTGTGCACCTTTGAAAAGACACTACTGAACACAGGCCAAACAGTCTGGAGTAGCTCTGCTGCCTCACTAAGGGGTACTTTGCACGCTGCGACATCGCAGGCCGATGCTGCGATGCCGAGCGCGATAGTACCCGCCCCCGTCGCAGCAGCGATTTCCTTGTGATAGCTGCCGTAGCGAACATTATCGCTACGGCAGCTTCACATGGACTCACCTGTCCTGCGACCGTCGCTCTGGCCAGCGACCCGCCTCCTTGTTAAGGGGGCGGGTCGTGCGGCGTCATAGCGACGTCACACGCCAGGCGGCCAATCGGAGCGGAGGGGCGGAGATGAGTGGGATGTAAACATCCCACCCATCTCCTTCCTTCCGCATATCCTACGGAAGCCGCAGTGACGCCGGTAGGAGATGTTCCTCGCTCCTGCGGCTTCACACACAGCGATGTGTGCTGCCGCAGGAGTGAGGAACAACATCGGACTGTCGCATCAGCGTAATCATGGATTACGCCGACGCTGCACCGATGATACGATTACGACGCTTTTGTGCTCATTAATCGTATCATCGAGCCTTTACACACTACGATGTCGCATGCGATGCCGGAAGTGCGTCATTTTCAATTTGACCCCACCGACATCGCACCTGCGATGTCGTAGTGTGCAAAGCCCGCCTAAGAGTATGGATCTGATGGAAGCTTCAATGAAAACCCTAATGTAATTGCTCAGCATACACCATAGGTTCAATGTGTACTGATCAAAAATGTTCTGTACCCAAATCGCCACCAAATAGCATTCAACTCAACCCACTAAAATACAAGTCCTCACTCAGGTTCATCATCTGTTAAAAATATAGGGGGTTTCCATTTTGCTTGTAGGACAAAGGCTCTTGAAAAATGCTAACCCCCTCAAAAAAGAAATCCAGTGAAATCTGAACTCCAAAATCCAAATGCCACCCTCCCTTTTGAGCTCCATATTGTGCCTAAATCACAGTTAGGCTATATGTGCACGCTGCAGTTTTAACTGCAGACAAACTGCAACCAACACTGCACTTTGTCATAAAGAGCCTGGAAATTTGAAAAAAAAAAAACTTGTAATGATGGTGCATTTTACAGCGATTTTGCCACATTTTTGCCGTGCTTTTGGTAATGCGTTTTTTAAAGGAAAAACAAAATATGATCAAATAGGATAATTGATAGCTAGAATAGATAGAAAAAATAGTAAGAATAGCCAGATAGATAGAAAGAAAACAGTAGATAAAAAGAAAGAACATATAGAATAGATAAGAAAGAACAAATAGAATAGATAATAAGAAATAAAAGAATAGTTCGATAAGAGGAATAGCTAGCTTGGCCAGCTGTTTTTTTAATTTTTTGTAGGGTAAAAAAATGAGGTGGGGTCCCCCCCATTTTTCATATCCAGCACAGCAACTGCAGGCTGCACCTCTCAACTGTCTGCTGTACCTTGGTTGGTTATAAAAAAAGAGGGGATCCCACGCTTTTTTTTTAATTATTTGATTTATTTTAAAAAAATAAATAAATAAAATAGGCACACCCTGACAAAGGCACGCCGAAACGCGTGTAGGGTTTGGGAGTTGACGCCGACACATCTGCTATTGTTATGGCCTCAGGTAACTATTCTTAGCATGATCCATTGATTCTAGTTACATTATTTATACCTCAACAGTAATCTCCTCTGCCTTGATCATCTGCATGATGGTTTTTATACATCCTATTGAATCTGGATCTATAAATATTATTTAGCATTAATTGTAATTAGATTTTGGTCGCTACTTATTTATAATTTTTATGAATTGCTAACTTATGGAGTTTATATATCAATTGTTCAGCTAATTATTTATTTATTTTTCACTGTTGCACCTTCATTGTTATTGCATTATACTCTGTGGATATATTCCATTGCATATTGATGCTACTATAATTATTTATTACACTGTTTTTGCACTTTATATTGTAATATTTATATGTAGCCATCAATTAGCCTAATTAATTATATACCATTTTATCTGATACTACCATCTAGTGGCCCATATTCTTTTTGCACCTTAAATAATTTATTTCATGATATATATTGATACCTTATGTATGTATGGTGTTCAATTGCTGTGTCGGACCCATTCTCCTTTTTGTTGTCATTTTCCTTGATGCATTTTTTTAATAATGGATTAATAAAATTATGTAATTTTTTTATTGCTGTTTGTGGCTATTATGTGAATCGGGTTTCATGGATTATTTATAATAGAACACCTTTATGTTTATGGGGTTAATCATTAGAGATGAGCGAACCGGTCGCGGTTCGGCTCGAGGTCGGTTCGCCGAACGGGAGTCCCGTTCGAGTTCGGTTCGTCGAACGTTCGACAAACCGAACTCGAACCAATAGGCTATAATGGGAGGCAATCACAAACACATAAAAATGCATGATAAATGTACACAAACAGTTAATAAACATTGCCATAACACTTACCGGTCCCCGCGATCTCTCCTGCACTCTGTCTTCTGCCGCTATTCCATCCGATGATCGCTGAATCCTCCCGGTGACTGGCACTGCCAGCAGAGAAGCAGGACCTATCGTGACGTCAAAATAGCCATATGACCAGTCACGTGGCTATTATCTCATTGGCTACAGACTGGTCACATGACTATGGCACGTCATGTAGGACCTGCGAGTGCATCTCTCCGGTACACGGTGCACATTTGTGTATCGCCGTGTACCGGCGATATGCTCTAGCACACGGTCGACTCCCCATTCCGTTAGGGACCGGCTGACACAGCCGGTCATTAACGGAGATCACCGTTGCCATAGCAACGCAGTTAGCGGTGACGTCACCGCTAACCGCGGCTCCGGGAGCACCGTTGCTATGGTAACGCGTCTGTCAGCGTTACCGCTGTTACCGCTAGCAGCACTGATCACTCACGGAGTGAAGGCTGCACGCTGCTTCCCGATTGTAGTGAGGATTGTAGTGAGGATGAGGTGCCCCAGCCCATGATGGGCTGGTGCACCTCATCCTCACTACAATCGTCACTACTACTACACTAGTGAGGATTGTAGTGAGGATGAGGTGCCCCAGCCCATGATGGGCTGGTGCACCTCATCCTCACTACAATCGTCACTACTACTACACTAGTGAGGATTGTAGTGAGGATGAGGTGCCCCAGCCCATGATGGGCTGGTGCACCTCATCCTCACTACAATCGTCACTACTACTACTACACTAGTGAGGATTGTAGTGAGGATGAGGTGCCCCAGCCCATGATGGGCTGGTGCACCTCATCCTCACTACAATCGTCACTACTACTACTACTACACTAGTGAGGATTGTAGTGAGGATGAGGTGCCCCAGCCCATGATGGGCTGGTGCACCTCATCCTCACTACAATCGTCACTACTACTACACTAGTGAGGATTGTAGTGAGGATGAGGTGCCCCAGCCCATCAAGTAATGGGCTGGGGCACCTCATCCTCACTACAATCCTCACTACAATCCTGAAGTGCAGTTTCTTCAAATTCATTTAAAGGCACTTGGAACGCTGAAATTGCTGCTTATAATTTAAGCCTCTATTAAAAACCTCTTATCAGCGCTGGTTTATTGGGGATTTATTGGGCTGACAGGGGGTAAATAAAGATGGAGTCTCTAATGTGTCTGTGTATTTATTTCTATTAAAGTATTTTTCTCTGTGTGGTGTCTTTTTTTTAACCCTTTATTGGAGATTCTTAATGGCTGGGTCAAACGTGCCTGACATTAAGAATCTCTGGCTTAATACTGGCTAGTAAAACAAAGCCAGTATTAACTCATGATTACCCAACAAGCCACCCGGCTCCAGGGCTGTTGGAAGAGTTGGATATAGCGCCAGATGATGGCGCTTCTATGAGAGCGCCATTTTCTGGGACGGCTGCGGACTGAAATTCGCAGCAGAGGCGCCCAGAAACCTCGGGCTAACCTGTGCTGCGGATTCCAATCCCCAGCTGCCTAGTTGTACCCGGCTGGACAAAAAAATGGGGCGAAGCCCACGTCATTTGTTTTTTAATTATTTCATGAAATAAGTGAAATAATTAAAAAAAAAGGGCTTCCCTATATTTTTGGTTCCCAGCCAGGTACAAATAGGCAACTGGGGGTTGGAGGCAGCCCGTAGCTGCATGCTGTACCTGGCTAGCATACAAAAATATGGCGAAGCCCACGTCATTTTTTTGGTGGGCAAAAAACTTCTGCATACAGTCCTGGATGGAGTATGCTGAGCCTTGTAGTTCTGCAGCTGCTGTCTGCTCTTCTCCATACAGACACACAGCAGCTGCAGAACTATAAGGCTCAGCATACTCAGCATACTCCATCCAGGACTGTATGCAGAAGTTTTTTGCTGAAAAAATTATGTGGGCTTCGCCATATTTTTGTATGCTAGCCAGGTACAGCAGGCAGGTACGGCTGCCCCCAACCCCCAGTTGCCTATTTGTACCCGGCTGGGAACCAAAAATAAAGGGAAGCCCTTTTTTTATTATTTCATGAATTTCATGAAATAATTAGAAAACAAATGACGTAGGCTTCGCTCCATTTTTGTGTCCAGCCAGGTATATCTAGGCAGCTGGGGATTGGAATACGCAGCACAGGTTGGCCTGAGCTTTCTGGGCCCCACTGCTGCGAATTGCAGTCTGCAGCCGCCTCAGAAAATGGCACTTTCATAGAAGCGCCATCTTCTGGCGCTGTATCCAACTCTTCCAGCACCTGCCTGCTATACCTGGCTAGCATACAAAAATATGGCAAAGCTCACGTCCTTTTTTTGTAGTTTTTTGGACAAAAAATTAAAAAATGCTTCCCTGGATTTTCCATTGCCAGTGAAGGTAACACCAAGCAGTGGGGGTTAGCAGCCAGTAGCTGTTTGGATTACCCTTAGCTAGCAATACAAAAAATGCAGCGGGAGCCCATATATATTTTTTTTAATTATTTATTTAAATAACTAAAAACAAAATGGGCTTCCCTGTATTTTGATTGCTGGACATCACAGTGCTGTAAAAATAAATCTTTAAAAAAAATGACATAGCGCTCCGCGGTATTTTTGATTCTCAGCGCAGATAAAGCAGACAGCTAAGGGTTGCCACCCCCATCTGCCTGTCGTTACCTTGGTTGGCAATCAAAATACAGGGAAGCCCATTAATTTTTTCTATTTAAAAAATAGTTAAAAAAAAATGACGTTGGGTCCCCCCATTTTTGATAGCCAGCTAGGGTAAAGCTGATGTCTGTAGCCTGAAAACCACAGCTGGCAGCTTTACCGTGGTTGGGGATCCAATGTGGAGGTCCTCCCAGGCTCTTTTCTTATAATTATTTTATAAATATTAATAATTACACAAAAAAAGTAGGGTCCCCTCCAAATTGGATCACCAGCCAAGGTAAAGCGGACAGCTGTGGTCTGGTATTCTCAGGGTGGGAAGGTCCATAGTTATTGGGCCTTCACAGCCTAAAAATAGCAGGCCGCAGGCACCCCAGACGTGGCGCATCCACTAGATGCGCCAATCCTGGCGCTTCACCCCAGCTCATCCCGTGCCCTGGTGCAGTGGCAAACGGGGTAATAAATCGGGTTGATACTAGCTGTAAAGTCACCTGAGATCAAGCCCAGCAGTTTGTGATGTCATGGCGTCTATTAGATACCCAACATCATAAACTGTCAGTACTAACAAAAACAAAAAATCGACAAAAGAAATTTATTGGAAAAAACAGTCCCCAAAACATTTCCTCTTTCACCAATTTATTGTAAGAAAAAAAATAAAGGGGTCCCACGACGACTCTGGACCGTCTAGAATATGGGGGGGGAGACACTCAGGGAACGTATCCCCCATTTTCTAGGAGTGCGGACCCTTCATGTGAGGAGTGTGGGTGCAATGAATCTGCACTCACTCTCCCCGGGTCCACAGCAGCAGAGTCCATGTCGTAATGGTTGCTACCAAAGCTGCAATGCCCTGCTCATGAGGTAAGGGCATGCCTAATCAGGAGAACTACTGTAGAGGAAGCTCTGCTCACTGGTATATAGGTGCTCAGAGGTAATAATAGATAAAATTAGTGAGTAACCTCGGCACTCTAAATCTCCCAGACTAAGTCAGTAAGTCACAACGGATAGTAATGCAAAATCACTCTTTATTGGTCCGTATTAAGAAAAAAAATTTTTTCATAAGCATATATGTTTTTGTCCAAAACAAGTTACAAATGACGTTTCGGCCTGAGCCTTCGTCAGATTGGACTTATCTGCATGTAAATATGTAAAATGACAATAATCAGTATCACATAAGAGTGAGAGAACAATAACATAAACTCGAACAATGTAGAGGTACAATTGGGATGCAGCAAAAAAATTGCAACACAGCAAGAAATGAAACACATGATACAAATGTCATAATACAGTACAAGGACAATATAGTAATGACAAATATGGGGTCAGAGTAGGCTTAAGGTACCGTCACACTAAGCAACTTACCAGCGATCCCAACAACGATAGGGATCGCTGGTAAGTTGCTAGGAGGTTGCTGGTGAGATGTCACACTGCAACGCTCCAGCGATCCCACCAGCAACCTGACCTGGCAGGGATCGCTGGAGCGTGGCTACACAAGTTGCTGGTGAGCTCACCAGCAACCAGTGACAAGCCCCCAGCGCTGCGTGGAAGATGCTGCGCTTGGTAACTAAGGTAAATATCGGGTAACCAACCCGATATTTACCTTGGCTACCACCGCACGTGCAGAGAGCAGGGAGCAGCGCACACTGAGCGCTGGCTCCCTGCTCTCCTAGTTACAGCACACATTGGGTTAATTACCCGATGTGTGCTGCAGCTAAATGTGTACAGAGCAGGGAGCAGCGCACAATGCTTAGCGCTGGCTCCCTGCTCTCCTAGCTACAGCACACATCGGGTTAATTACCCGATGTGTGCTGCAGCTAAATGTGCACAGAGCAGGGAGCAGCGCACAATGCTTAGCGCTGGCTCCTTGCTCTCCTAGTTACAGCACACATCGGGTTAATTAACCCGATGTGTGCTGCAGCTACATGTGCACAGAGCAGGAGCCGGCACTGACAGTGAGAGCGGAGGAGGCTGGTATCGAAGGTAAATATCGGGTAACCAAGGACAGGGCTTCTTGGTTACCCGATGTTTACATTGGTTACCAGCCTCTGCAGAAGCCGGCTCCTGCTGCCTGCACATTTAGTTGTTGCTGTCTCGCTGTCACACACAGCGATCTGTGCTTCACAGCAGGACAGCAACAACTAAAAAATGGCCCTGGACATTCAGCAACAACCAACGACCTCACAGCAGGGGCCAGGTTGTTGCTGGATGTCACACACAGCAACATCGCTAGCAATGTCACAAAAGTTGTTCGTTAGCAGCGATGTTGCTAGCGATGTTGCTTAGTGTGACGGGGCCTTTAGACAGCTCTGGTACGAAAGAGATGTCAATCATAAAGTAACATGTGCAGTAGGTGTAGAGCTACACTATGCATGGCAGAGCTAATGGGTAGACCGACCATAGAAAAAGAACGGAGAAAAAGTGGAGAAAAACATGGAGAAAGAGTGGAGAAAAAGTGGAGAAAAAGTGGAGAAAAAATGTAGAAAAAGTGGAGAAAAAGTGGAGAAAAAGTGGAGAAAAAATGGAGAAAAAGTGGAGAAAAAGTGGAGAAAAAGTGGAGAAAAAATGGAGAAGGAGTGGAGAAAAAGTGGAGAAAAAGTGGAGAAAAAGTGGAGAAAAAATGGAGAAAAAGTGGAGAAAAAGTGGAGAAAAAATGTAGAAAAAGTGGAGAAAAAGTGGAGAAAAAGTGGAGAAAAAATGGAGAAAAAGTGGAGAAAAAGTGGAGAAAAAATGGAGAAAAAGTGGAGAGAAAGTGGAGAAAAAGTGGAGAAAAACTGGAGAAAAAATGGAGAAAAAGTGGAGAAAAAGTGGAGAAAAAATGGAGAAAAAGTGTAGAAAAAGTGTAGAAAAAGTGGAGAAAAAGTGGAGGAAAAAATGGAGAAAAAGTGGAGAAAAAGTGGAGAAAAAGTGGAGAAAAAATGGAGAAAAAGTGGAGAAAAAATGGAGAAAAAGTGGAAAAAAAATGTAGAAAAAGTGGAGAAAAAATGTAGAAAAAGTGGAGAAAAAGTGGAGAAAAAGTGGAGAAAAAGTGGAGAAAAAGTAAAGAAAAAATGGAGAAAAAATGGAGAAAAAGTGGAGAAAAAGTGGAGAAAAAATGGAGAAAAAGTGGGGAAAAAGTGGAGAAAAAGTGGAGAAAAAATGAAGGAGTGGAGAAAAAGTGGAGAAAAAGTGGAGAAAAAGTGGAGAAAAAATGTAGAAAAAGTGGAGAAAAAATGGAGAAAAAGTGGAGAAAAAATGGAGAAAAAGTGGAGAAAAAGTGGAGAAAAAATGGAGAAAAAGTGGAGAGAAAGTGGAGAAAAAGTGGAGAAAAAGTGGAGAAAAAAATGGAGAAAAAGTGGAGAAAAGGTGGAGAAAAAGTGGAGAAAAAGTGGAGAAAAAGTGGAGAAAAAGTAGAGAAAAAATGGAGAACAAGTTGAGAAAAAGTGGAGAAAAAGTGGAGAAAAAATGGAGAAAAAGTGGAGAAAAAGTGGAGAAAAAATGGAGAAAAAGTGGAGAAAAAGTGGAGAAAAAGTGGAGAAAAAATGGAGAAAAAGTTGAGAAAAAGTGGAGAAAAAATGTAGAAAAAGTGGAGAAAAAGTGGAGAAAAAGTGGAGAAAAAATGGAGAAAAGGTGGAGAAAAAGTGGAGAAAAAGTGGAGAAAAAATGGAGAAAAAGTGGAGAAAAAATGGAGAAAAAGTGGAGAAAAAGTGGAGAAAAAGTGGAGAAAAAATGGAGAAAAAGTGGAGAAAAAGTGGAGAAAAAATGGAGAAAAAGTGGAGAAAAAGTGGAGAAAAAATGGAGAAAAAGTGGAGAAAAAATGGAGAAAAAGTGGAGAAAAAGTGGAGAAAAAGTGGAGAAAAAGTGGAGAAAAAGTGGAGAAAAAATGGAGAAAAAGTGGAGAAAAAGTGGAGAAAAAATGGAGAAAAAGTGGAGAAAAAGTGGAGAAAAAGTGGAGAAAAAATGGAGAAAAAGTGGAGAAAAAGTGGAGAAAAAATGGAGAAAAAGTGGAGAAAAAGTGGAGAAAAAGTGGAGAAAAAATGGAGAAAAAGTGGAGAAAAAGTGGAGAAAAAGTGGAGAAGAAGTGGAGAAGTGGAGAAGAAGTGGAGAAGAAGTGGAAAAGTGTTTGTTCATGCCAGATGGGAGATAAATAATTTTTTACCGGCGCTGTCATTTACTGTAACGTGATAATCGGAATACGCTGTATACCTGTGATCACGTGAGCGGGGACCGGAAAAACCGTCCTGAATCATGATCTCCAGGGTCTCAGCTAGCCCTGAAACCCCGGAGATTTTCTGACGCTGGGGGGCGTTATTCACTTATTTCTGCCTGCTGTTTATAAACGGCAGATCAGAATAAGGCTACATTAACACAACCGATCCATTTTTGTGGTCTGCAAAAAACAGTCCGTTTTTTTTCACGGGTGCATCCGTGTGGCATCCGTTTTCGTTCCGTAGACGATCCGTATGTCATCTGTTTGTCATCCGTGTGCCTTCCGTTTTTTTTGTGTACTGCAAAAAAACTGAATGAGGGTAAATGCATAAATTTACCCAGGATCCATAGCTTCATCCTACATGAGGCGGTCACATGTTCACTCCAGTGCCATTTTCTACTGCTTTTCACAGCGTAGAGCGCTCTGGTGATTTTCTTGTGCTTGTGCACTTCATATTAGTCTTTTCTGTCATTATAATGGCAGAAAGACACATAATGTCCCACTCTCCTGCATTTTGTAATTTTGCACCCTTTGGTGCCTTTCATGTGGCACTAAGGGGTGCTCAGCTTTGTACTTAGCCAAAAAAATGAAAAAAAAAAAAATGACGTAGGGTTCCCCCTATTTTTGTAGCCAGCTAGGGTAAAGCAGACGGCTGCAGCCTGCAGGCCACAGCTGGCAACCTCACCTTGGCTGGTAATCCAAAACTGAGGGCACCCCATGCTGTTATTTTAAATTAAATAAATAATTAAAAAAAAAAAACACGTAGGGGTCCCCCCAAAATTGGATCACCAGCCAAGGTAAAGCAGACAGCTGGGGTCTGATATTCTCAGACTAAGGAGGTCCATGGTTATTGGACTCTCCCCAGCCTAAAAATAGCAGGCCGCAGCCGCCCCAGAAGTGGCACATCCATTAGATGCGCCAATCCTGGTGCTTCGCCCCAGCTCATCCCGCGCCCTGGTGCGGTGGCAAACGGGGTAATATATGGGGTTAATACCAGATGTGTAATGTCACCTGGCATCAAGCCCTGGGGTTGGTGAGGTCAGGCGTCTATCAGATACCCGACATCACCAACCCAGTCAGTAATAAAAAAAAATAGACGACAAACACATTTTTATTTGAAAAAACACTCCCTAAAACATTCCCTCTTTAACCAATTTATTAGAAAGAAAAACAAATCCAGGTCTGGTGTAATCCAAGGGGTTGCCATGACGATCCACACTGTCCCAGTCAATGAAGAGCAGGATGTTCCCCATTGGCTGGGAGAGCAGTGCAGTGACCTGAGCTAACATCAATGGGTCAGCCCAGGTCACTGCAGGGGATGACAAGTGCTGCTGTCAGCGAGGTACATTACCTGCGCTGATCTCCAGCACACTGACAGCCCCTGTCACTGAGTTCAATGACCGGCGCCTTCACACCAAGTATCGCGAGAGGCCCGTGAGGTCACCGCTAGTCAGTCTCGGGTCGGAAGCGAGAGGTGATGTGACAAGCGGCGGCTATGGAGGACAGTGACAGCGCTGAGGTCGGGATGGCGGGACTTCATCACCGCAGGTAAGCCGAGCGGGACCATGTGTGTGTGTGTGTGTGTGTGTGTGTGTGTGTGTGTGTATGTATGTATGTGTACATGCCGCGGGCAGGAGGGGGCGGAGCGA
This sequence comes from Anomaloglossus baeobatrachus, assembly GCF_048569485.1. Taxonomy (NCBI): domain Eukaryota; kingdom Metazoa; phylum Chordata; class Amphibia; order Anura; family Aromobatidae; genus Anomaloglossus; species Anomaloglossus baeobatrachus. The sequence continues at coordinate 210,175,323 of NC_134357.1, read as the reverse complement.
GCTGAGCGGGGAACTGTGGGCTTCCTGCACGTAACTAGGATAAACATCGGGTTACTAACCAAAGCGCTTTGGTTGGATACCCGATGTTTATCTTGGTTACCAGCTTCTGGCAGGCTGCCAGCGATGGCTCCTGCACACTGTAGCTGTAAAAAGCCCTGCTTTTTGCTGCTAGAACCGTTCTCGAACGTATCTAGAACTATCGAGCTTTTGCAAAAAGCTCGAGTTCTAGTTCGATCTCGAACAGCCCCCAAAATCACTCGAGCCTAGAACTGGAGAACCTCGAACCTAGAACCGCGCTCAACTCTATTAATCATATTAATAGAGAGCTTATTGGGGACACACTAAATATATATATATATATATACAGACACAGAGACACAAAGAGACAGAGACACACACACACAGCCACACAGAGAGCCACACAGACAGCCACACAGAGACAGATACACACAAAGACACGCACACGCACAGAGGTGTGTTTATATTTAGTTTCACTTACAGATTAGTAATGTTGTGTCATAGATGCTGACATTACTAATCTTGGACTTAATGGCAGCTCATAGCTGCCACTAACTCCTTATTACCCCGATTGCCACCGCACCACGGCAATCAGGAAGAGCCGGTAACACACCGGGACTGTCGTATAATGGATGCGACATTCTCGGGGCATCTGCGGACTAATATTCTTGGCTGCGGGAGGGGGAGCAATAACCATGGCCCTCGCCCACCCCAGCCTGAGAATACCAGGCCCTTTCCGTGTGCTTACCTTGGCTGGGCAGTAAAAATATGGCGGAGCCCACATTTTTTTTCATTTTTGTTTTTTAATATGTAAGTTTCTGATTTCTATGTGTCTGTGCATTATATATGTACAGTATGTGTCCGTGTGTGAGTGTGATATGTGTGTATTTACTCTCTGCTCAATTTCCTCTTCCTCTCCTAATGACATCACTTCCTTGCAAAACACAGGGTAGTGATGATCACTATGTCCCGAAAAATGCAAAATACCGCGGGAATAACGCAATGAAACACATAATTTTTTACCTGCGTTATTACCTGCGGTATTTCATGATTACATTGCAGTCAATGGTGTAAAATAGCGCAGGTACCTACGGAAAAGAAGTAACATGCTAAATCTTTTTGCTGCAGAAATTCTGCAGCAAAACCTGTAGGGGAAAAAAACGCAGTGTACACAGCATTTTTTTTACCATAGGTTTTGCTGGGGAAGGACTGCAGAAAGGTTACAAACATTTTCTCCTGCAATTCATGCAGCAAATCCACAGCAAAAACCACAGCGTGCGCACAGGGCCTAATGATGTAAAGTGGACATGTTGGAAATGCTATTTATTAACTATTTTTTATGACATAAGTCTCTGGTAATAACAATTCAAAGTTTAAAAATCGAGAAATTTTCAACATTTTAACCAAATTTCCAATATTTTCACAAATAAATGCCAAAAATATCATCCTAAATTTACCACTTTCATGAAGTGTAATATGCCATGAAAACACAATCTCAGGCCTCCAACACACATCCGTGAAACACGTGCGTGTTTGGTCCGTTTCCGTATATACCGGAGACACGGACAAACGTGCACCAATGTTAGGCTAGGTTTCAGGTCACACGTGCGTTATTCCATAATGTCCGTGTGTCCGTGTCCGTGATCTGTATGTGTATCCGTTTTGCACGAAAGCATGTCAGTTTTCTGCACGGAACATGCACACACGAACCCAATGGAAGTCTATGGGTCCGTGAGCACACGTACTTGACACGGATGCATCTCCGTATGCTCTGTGTACGTGTTGTGCTTTTTTCTAGCGATGTCTGTTATTCTTTTTCTGTGTATGTCGGTCAATCTCCCTCAGTCCGTCGGTCAGCCTCTGTCTTGTCTGTCCCTCTCTCAAGTCTGTCGGTCAGTCTTCCCCCTCTTTCATACTCACCGTTTCCCGATCACCGGCGCGGCGCTGCACAGCTGTTAAAAAAACTCCGGCGGCTTTTACTATTTTGAAAAAGCCGGCCGCTCATTAATCAATCTCGTATTCCCTGCTTTCCCCGCCCACCGGTGCCTATGATTGGTTGCAGTGAGACACGCCCCCATGCTGAGTGACAGCTGTCTCACTGCAACCAATCACAGCAGCCGTTGGGCGGATCTATACTGTGCAGTAAAATAAATATTTTAAAAAAACGGCGTGCGGTCCCCCCCAATTTGTATGCCAGCCAAGATAAAGCCATACGGCTGAAGGCTGGTATTCTCAGGATGGGGAGCCCCATGTTATGGGGAGCCCTCAAGCCTTACAATATCAGCCAGTAGCCATCCAGAATTGCCGCATCCATTAGATGTGACAGTTCTGGGACTCTACCCGGCTCTTCCCGATTTGATTTGCCCTGGTGCGTTGGCAATCGGGGTAATAAGGAGTTAATGGCAGCAGCCCATAGCTGCCACTAAGTCCAAGATTAATCATTGCAGGCGTCTATGAGACACCCCCAATGATTAACCTGTAATTTAAAGTTAATAAACACACACAGTGAAAAAATCCTTTATTTACAATAATCAACACTAACAAATACCCTCGTTCACCACTTTATTAAGCCCCAAAAACCCATCCATGTCCGACGTAATCCACAGAGGTCCCGCGTCGCTTCCATCTCTGCTACACGAAAGTGACAGGAGATGCAGAAGAACACCACCGCTCCTGACAGCTCCACACAGCAACTGAGGTGAGTAGCGTGATCAGTGATGATGTCACTCAGGTTAATCGCAGCCACCGCTGGATCCTCCTACTGTGACTGCAAGTCGCCCGAGTGACAGCGATGAAGTCACAGGTGAGTTGCGGTCTCGGGGGGAGGACTCCAGCTAGCCGCGGGTAACCTGAGTGATGGCAGCGCTAATCGCGCTGCTCACTTCAGTCACTCAGGGGATTAGCGGTCACCGGTGAGTCCTTCACAGGTGACCGCTAGTCAGTATGCGACACAGACAGAGCCATAGTATGACAATGAAGTCGGGTGAAGTTCACCCAAGTTCATTCTCATCGCGCGTCGCTGTCTGCTGTCAGCCGGCATGTATCAACGTCATCGTGCATCATACACGGACATTCCACATGGGCAACATACTGACATGTCACTTACGTATCTCACACACACACGGACATTCCACACGCACACACGGCTAGCATACGCCGTTCACACGGATGCCACACGTACCATAAAAACGCACATAAAAACGGATCACGGACCTGAAAAATGGACCGTATGACACATGCGTGCTTTTCACGGATGTGTGTTGGAGGCCTCAGAATCTGTGTAATGCTTCCAGAGTTATAACCTGTCAAAGTTGAAAAAATTGACCTGGTAATGAATGTGAAAATAGTGGTGGTGAAGGGGTTAAAATCTGATATACTAACAAGAGACAGAAACCACAGTGTTAAAAATGCAATAAAAATGCATTTAACATAACACAAACTAAAATACATTATCCAAAAAGAATTATGACCATTTATATGAATGAAAATATCGGGGTCACAAGGTCAAGTGAACCCCGAATTGGTATTATTCTTCAATGAACGATTAAATGAGGAGAAGAACAACAGAAATCAAAGAGTATGTAATTATAGTGACACACACTACCCCTGGAAAAAGTGCCTGTAGCGAAACAGCTGTTGGGGACTCCATCCCTCCTGCTACTATTAGGTAAACATCTTCTGTCTGACATTCCCCTTTTCTACTAAGTATTGCTCACTGCTCAACTATCCCTTGCTGTATTCGGCTTGTTTGATTTATTCCTCATTATTGCTTGATGTCCACAGTCTCCCAGCACATTTAACATATCCTGCTGCACTGGCTTGTCTATTTGCGGTCTGGCATTCCTGATTATTTGTTTAGTCCAATTTTTGGCCACTCCTTATACTTCTGTGTGATTCCCTGGTGTTGTGGTTTGGCTGCACTTTGTTTATTATTATTTTTACATTATTATAGAAATTATTCAGCTGCCATCAGCCCCTAACCAAGGGATCCACAAACAAGAGGTCACATACAGTATAAATTGATTGTATGTTGCTCCTATACATAATTTTTTATGGTGGCCTCTTTTGGGCTATACCCTTTGTCATTTCCTGTAAATTACAGGATTACATTGCTTTTAATCAGGAATTGAACATCAGGTCTTATAGTGCTATTACTTGCCAGAGATCCAACATCTTTTTGAGTTTTTCCTACTTTCAGGAGACAGCTGTGGCAGTGCCTTATATTCTAACTAACATCATAGCAATCTTCTTCAGTAAGCATATAAGCATTTATTTATTTACAATTGTGGTGATCCCTGTGGATATGGGAATTTGCAGTACATAACTCCATCACTGACCCTCTATCTAGCTGGCCTTCTTAACACTTGTATTTCGATTTCTTCATTGGTTCATTACTGATAGATTGTGGTCCACACGGTGGCCGCACCGACTGGAGGGGGGACTCACACGTTCCTTCTCTACCTGGTGCAGGTTTTACATTTCCCTTTGTCTTTGTCCTGTATGTAGGTTTTATATTTTACCAATAAAAAGATTATTTTCTATATAATTACATACTCTTTGGTTTCTGTTCTTCTACTCCTCATTTAATAATACTAACATACATGTAAAACAAAACTTCATGTCTCAGAAGACGGATGCTGCTTATTAGAATGTTATGGACCAATCTAATATGATATTCCATGTACATTGCTTCTTCAGTTTCCATAAACTGTGAAGTCTATTTTGTTCTTACATTTGTAGTTGAATAAGCTCTAATGTCCCCTACTTCTTATTTCTGACTCTGTAGCTTTGGACCCAAAACAGAAGTTAAAGTATTTCATGCGTTGTTGTACTTATGACACAATAGTTCATTGTGCTGTCATCCATAGCAACAGAAAATTGAGTGTTACTAAGTTGTTGGATGTAGTTTTTTCTTTTTTTGTTAAAGGTAACCTGTCAGGTCCCATATGCCCTCCAAGCCCTCTGCATTCACATGTGTAGGACTAAATACCCTGCCTGACCAGCCCTGTATAATTGTTAATCACTTAACTCAGTGTTTAGAAAAAGGTACTTATAACGTTCGCTTTTCCGCTAATTAGGGCTTTGACTATTCGATGGGATGTTAGTTTCCCCAGACAAGTTGGTCTTTTTTCCATGCTATCATGCCTGTACAAGTGTCATAACATGATTTCCTCTAGCCGGCATCATCACCAGGCCCTAAAAATCTCACACATGTGGGCGGCTCATTTCGGTAGCTTCACTGCCAAAGCGTGATACACAGCTGCATGATACACAGGTGCGTTATACCATGGAAAGAGGGCCGACTAGTGTGTAGAAACTAACACCCCATTCACTTGCCAAAGCCCTTATTTGCACAGGAAAAGTTGACCTTCTAAATACTTTTTTTAAGCATTGAGTTAAGTGAATAACATCATGTAGGACTGGTTAGTCAGAAAATTTAGTCATACAGAGGTGAATGCTGCTGGGTTGGAGGGTATAGGGGACCTAAAAGGTACCCTTTAATTGTAGGGGAGCAGCCATAGCAAGTGCAGGAATAGCTGGTTTATCAGTGCAGGTAGAAAATGACACATGGTGGGAGGTACTCATGTGCATTTGGGCATTGGGGCCAAGATGCTTTGCGTAAGAACACTACCAAAAAAAGTTTTGTGATTGATGCATAATTGCTGAGTTCTCAGACCTTATTTATAACTAGCTGTAGTACCCGGCGTTGCCCGGGATAGTAATTGTTTCTCTGTCTCTCTCCCAGTCTCTTGGCCTGTCAGTCTCTGTCTGTCTGTCTCTTTCCCTGTCTGTCTCTGTATCTCTTGGTATCTGTCGGTCTCTCGCTATCTGTCTGTCTCTGTCTTTTTGTCTGTCTCTCTCTGTTTCTGTCTGTCTCTCTGCATCTATTTGTCTGTCTCTCTCATCCTGTATTTCCCTGTCTGTGTGTCTGTCTGTCTCTATCAGTGTCTGTCTCTGTCTGTCGCTCTCTATCTTTCTGTGTGTCTGTGTCTGTCTGTTTCTTTCCGTCTGTCTGTCTTTTTCTCTCTCTGTGTTTTTTTTTTCTCTGTCTGCTTCTCTGCCTCTTTCTATGTCTGTCTGTCTCTGTCTGCCTCTTTCCATGTCTGTCTTTGTTTGTCTCTGTCTCTTTCCCTGTCTGCCTCTGTCTGTCTCTGTCTCTTTCCGTCTATTTCCCTGTCTGCCTCTGTCTTGTCCCTTTCTCTGTCTGTCTGTCTCTGCCTTTTTTCTCTGTCTCTTTCTCTGTCTACCTCTGTCTGTCTGTCTCTTTCCCTGTCTGCCTCTTTCCCTGTGTCTTTCTGTCTGTCTCTTTCTCTGTCTGGCTTTTTTTTCCCCATCTGTTTGTCTCTCTCTCTTTCCCTGTCTGCCTCTTTCTGTGCCTGTCTGTCTGTGCCTATCTGTCTGTGCCTGTCTGTCTGTGCCTGTCTGTCTGTGCGTCTTTTTCTGTCTGTGTCTGTCTGTCCACCGACATATTACCTCTCACATAAGCTTTTTATACTAACAATTTCCTTTGTTCCTATAACAAACAATCACAGGTCCTAGTAATGACCTGTAGCTTTCAGCTCCATTCACTTTAATGAAAGCAGTTTTTTTGGAGTGTATCTCTAAAGCGCTGGGTTAAATTTTCCCATCAAAACATAGTCTATGATGTTTCCTGAGTCACATGGGGTGTCTGTGCAAAATGTTGTGCTTGGAAATGCGATGGTACAGATTCCTTTAGTGGACACACACACACACACACACACACTCACACAGCTTTTTATATTAGATAAGAAAGCTGGGCTCTTCTTTCCCCCAATATATCTTTATTGAAAATTTGTCCATACATTGGTTTATTAGAGATAAAGCTGAAATATTTGAACAGGTCAACAAACTCTAGAACATGATAGAAATAAATACAAATAATTTTAACAAAATTACAAATAAATTGTATTTTACACCTCCTTCCCACTGGTTATTATGTGCCTTTATAAAAGGCAGACAAAAAAACTCTAAAAATTGTTTTCAAAACTGAAAAAAAACCTACAAAACACCAAAAGCTCAATGTGATTTAAAAAAAAACCCAAAAAAAACACCATCAAGGACAAAACTGCATCAAAAAAGGTAAATATTAGGGATGATCGAATGCTAAAATATCCAACTTCGCAAATATCCGACGAATAGGTCACCACTATCCGACTATTCGCGAATATTCGATGCGCAATGTAAGTCTATTGGAAACCCGAATAATTTCACGTTGGACCTAATGGCGAGCTGTGGTGACTGAGGAAAATGCTGAAATGGATGGAAAAAGGCAGAAACAGTATGGGCACAGCCTGTAGAAGGTGTGTGAGTGCATTTCTGGTGTATTGGAATAACGTGAACAGGGCAGCACGTGGCTTTTACGTAGTCACCAGAACAGCTCTCAAACCAAAGTAAAAGAGGGGAAATTGACAAGAAACAGTTTGTAGTGCCTAATCACCTTAAGGGTACGTGTGCACGTTGCGTTCTGGCGTGACAAATAAAAAGCAGCGTTTTGTCACTGCATGTGTGTTTCAAAAAGCATCCAAAACGCTGCATTTTGGATGCATTTTTGACAGTGTGGTCCCACTCAGCTCTGCTATATCCCCATAGAACATGACTGGCTGCGAGACAGAGCCGCGTGATCAGAATGAACTCGGAAGAACTTCACCGGACTTCATTCTCATCGCGCGGCTCTGTGTGCTGCGGCCTGATTTGCGATCACAGGTGAAGACTCACCGGTAGAGATGAGCGAACCGGTCACGGTTCGGCTCGAGCTTGTTTCGTCGAACAGAGGTCTAGTTCGAGTTCAGTTCGGCAAACCGGTTCGGCGAATCACAGGAAACAATGGGAGGCAATCACAAACACATAAAAACACCTAGAAAACACCCTCAAAGGTGTCCAAAAGGTGACAAACAACTCACAACACAACACAAACACATGGGAAAGTGACAAGGACAAATACTCAAGCGAAAACAGAAGAGCTGGACAAGGAAAAAGAGGAGACATTTAGGCATGGCATGTCCTTCCAAAATGATGTAAAACACCGCAAGGTGACTCAAAGCAGAGTCTCCCTTTTTTCCAAAAATTGGGCCACACAGACACCTCTTCAGTGGCAGCACTTGTGCCCCAGTTGTACACTTCAAAGGTAGATTTGCATCAAGCACATTCAAAAATAAGCCATCCTTAACTGTCCCCAGGATGACACCGGGGTAGGTAGCAAAGTCTTTGCTGATCCCAGATCTGTTCATCTTGGATCATTTTTAGAAACACTGCAAGCAAGGGTTACTCCAAGCGGAGTCTCCCTTTTATCCAAAAATTAAGCCGTACAGACACCCCTTCAGTGGCAGCACTTGTGCCCCAGTTGTACACTTCACAGGTAGATTTGCATCAAGCACATTCAAAATACACAAGCATTTACTCTCCCCAGGATGACACAGGGGTAGTAAATTCCTTGTGGATCCATGACTTTTTCATTTTGATTAACGTTAGTCTGGCCACATTGTCACTGGACAGACGCGTGCGCTTATCTGTCAGCACACACCCAGCAGCACTGAAGGCACGTTCAGAGACAGCGCTGGCAGCTGGACACGACAAGATCTCCAAGGCGTAAGTGGAGAGCTCTGGCCATTTTTCAAGATTTGAAGCCCAAAATGAGGAAGGCTCCAGTTGCAAAGTCATGGCATCGATGTTCATTTGGAGATACTCTTGTATCATCCTTTCCAGCCGTTGACTATGTGCCAGACTTGTCTCTGGTGGCATTGCAAAGGATGGTCTAAAAAAAATTATGAAAAGATTCAATAAAATTGCTGTTACCCTAACCAGATACGGTGCTGTTGGTACAGGTAGACTGTTGAAGATGACGAGACCGTCCCATGTTTGTCAAGTTACAACTGGGAGATTCACTCCGTGCACCACGGTTGTTTGGTGGAAAAGCCGAGCTAAGATCAAGTAACAGCTTTTGCTGATACTCCTGCATACGTGCGTCCCTTTCTATGGCTGGAATTATGTCACAAAATTTGGACTTGTACCGGGGATCTAATAGTGTGGCAAGCCAGTAGTCATCATCACTTCTAATTTTGACAATACAAGGGCCATGTTGGAGGTAGTGCAGCAAGAAGGCGCTCATGTGTCTGGCGCAGCCATGCGGAACAGGTCCACACTGTGTTTGTGGCATAGAGGTGCTAACCGTTCTTTTTTCCTCTGACATCTCCCCCCAACCTCTTTCAACTGAAATTTGACCAAGGTCTCCCTCATCCGCTGAGTCTTCCATGTCCATGGACAGTTCATCCTCCATTTCTTCATATTCTCCTGCACCTTCCTCAACATTTCGCCTGCTACTATGCGCTATTGTTGATCCCTCTCCCCCATGGTCCCATGCCTGCCGCCTTGGTGATGATGAACGTCTGGACCTTGGTGATGTTGTTGTCCCTTGCACATATGAATCCTCCTGTACTTCCTCCCCTTCCTGTTTTCCCACCCCCTGACCCCGAATAATGTTTAGCGTGTGCTCCTACATGTAAATGACTGGAATTGTCATGCTGATAATGGCATTGTCAGCGCTAAACATATTCGTCGCCATATCGAAACTGTGCAGAAGGGTGCATAGGTCCTTGATCTGAGACCACTCCATCAGGGTGATCTGCCCCACCTCTGCATCTCGTTGGCCCAGGCTTTACGTCATGACGTATTGCACCAGGGCTCGGCGGTGCTGCCACAGTCGCTGTAACATGTGGAGAGTCGAATTCCAGCGTGTCGGCACATCGCATTTCAGGCGATGAACCGGCAGGCTGAAAGACTTCTGGAGCGATGCAAGTCGCTCAGCTGCGGCGGTTGAACAGCGGAAGTGAGCAGACAGTTTTCTTGCCCTGTTCAGAAGGCCATCTAGGCCAGGATAGTGTGTTAAAAATTGCTGCACAACAAAGTTCAACACGTGAGCCATACAAGGCACGTGTGTCACCTTGCCCAGGCGAAGGGCCACACCCAGGTTTGCATCATTGTCGCACATGGCCTTACCAGGCTGCAGGTTGAGTGGAGACAACCATTTACCAAACTCAGTCTCCAGAGCTGCCCACAGCTCAGCCGCGGTGTGACTCTTATTCCAAGACATTTCAAGCTAAAGACCGCCTGATGCCGTTGCGCTCTGCTGCCAGCATAGTAATGAGGAGTGCGTGATTCCTTCTGCGCAGTTACAACGCTGGTGGCCTGACCAGGCAGGCTTGGGGTGGAGGTGGAGGACCCAGGCGAGGTTGAGGAGGCAGAAGCAGGGGAGGAACTTGGACATACAGAGGATTGACTCACAAGTCGTGGGGACGGCAAGACTTGTGCAACAGACCCTTCACCATCTATCACCATAGTTACCCAGTGCCCAGTCAGCGACATGTAACGTCCCTGTCCAAGCACTCTGCAATTAAAATGGCTGTGCTAAAAAGGGCAGGACCTGACTCACCTATGACTCTGAGCCAGCTGTAATTAGCCCTTAAAAGGGCTTAAATAAAATTCTGTCCCTAATCTGTAGAACACTGTGTGTATAGCATACAAAGCAGGATCGGTGACAGGAGCTGCGTGAGAGGTGACTGACACCCAGACGCAGAAGGCAGATAATGCCGTGCTGGAACAAAATGTCCGTTTTTATAACGCAAGGACATGTGACATGGAAAGCCTATGACACATGCCCTTGCTTCTCAGGCAAAAAGTCCACTTAGCTGTCTGTGTGTCTGGGATTGGCCGACATGCTGGCCCGCCCCACTACACACGCGCTTAGGGAAGGAAGAAAAGAAAAAAAAAAATGGCGATCACCATTATCTCAGCAGCAGTGATGTGAACGCGCAGTCCCCGCACACTATACGCTGAAATTTCATAATAGTGTGAGTCAGAGTGACTTACACTATTACAGTTAAAAGCCAGCTAGTAATTAACTTAGCTTTTTGCTGATAGCTCGAGTTACGTTCGATAACGGTTCTAACAAACTTTTAGCAAAAAGCTCGAGTTCTAGTTCGATCTAGAACACCCCCCAAAATCACTCGAACCGCGAACTGGAGAACCACGAACCGTGCTCAACTCTACTCATATGTTGCGGGCAAGGGGACCGACCGCGGCAGGGGGGCTGCTCGAGACGCTCGGATCCAGGGTCATTGCGGTGGCTCGAGGTGAAGCCGGACGCAGGCCTGGGCACCCATCTGTCGCCCGCAAGTAAAAAAGGGGGTATTATATACAGTGCCTACAAGTAGTCTTCAACCCCCCTGCAGATTTAGCAGGTTTGATAAGATGCAAATAAGTTAGAGCCTGCAAACTTCAAACAAGAGCAGGATTTATTAACAGATGCATAAATCTTACAAACCAACAAGTTATGTTGCTCAGTTAAATTTTAATAAATTTTCAACATAAAAGGGTGGGTCAATTATTATTCAACCCCTAGGTTTAATATTTTGTGGAATAACCCTTGTTTGCAATTACAGCTAATAATCGTCTTTTATAAGACCTGATCAGGCCGGCACAGGTCTCTGGAGTTATCTTGGCCCACTCCTCCATGCAGATCTTCTCCAAGTTATCTAGGTTCTTTGGGTGTCTCATGTGGACTTTAATCTTGAGCTCCTTCCACAAGTTTTCAATTGGGTTAAGGTTAGGAGACTGACTAGGCCACTGCAACACCTTGATTTTTTCCCTCTTGAATCAGGCCTTGGTTTTCTTGGCTGTGTGCTTTGGGTCGTTGTCTTGTTGGAAGATAAAATGACGACCCATCTTAAGATCCTTGATGGAGGAGCGGAGGTTCTTGGCCAAAATCTCCAGGTAGGCCGTGCTATCCATCTTCCCATGGATGCGGACCAGATGGCCAGGCCCCTTGGGTGAGAAACAACCCCACAGCATGATGCTGCCACCACCATACTTGACTGTAGGGATGGTATTCTTGGGGTCGTATGCAGTGCCATCCAGTCTCCAAACGTCACGTGTGTGGTTGGCACCAAAGATCTCGATCTTGGTCTCATCAGACCAGAGAACCTTGAACCAGTCTGTCTCAGAGTCCTCCATGTGATCATGAGCAAACTGTAGACGAGCCTTGACATGACGCTTTGAAAGTAAAGGTACCTTACGGGCTCGTCTGGAACGGAGACCATTGCGGTGGAGTACGTTACTTATGGTATTGACTGAAACCAATGTCCCCACTGCCATGAGATCTTCCCGGAGCTCCTTCTTTGTTGTCCTTGGGTTAGCCTTGACTCTTTGGATAAGCCTGGCCTCGGCACGGGAGGAAACTTTCAAAGGCTGTCCAGGCCGTGGAAGGCTAACAGTAGTTCCATAAGCCTTCCACTTCCGGATGATGCTCGCAACAGTGGAGACAGGTAGGCCCAACTCCTTGGAAAGGGTTTTGTACCCCTTGCCAGCCTTGTGACCCTCCACGATCTTGTCTCTGATGACCTTGGAATGCTCCTTTGTCTTTCCCATGTTGACCATGTATGAGTGCTGTTCACAAGTTTGGGGAGGGTCTCAATTAGTCAGAAAAGGCTGGAAAAAGAGATAATTAATCCAAACATGTGAAGCTCATTGTTCTTTGTGCCTGAAATACTTCTTAATACTTTAGGGGAACCAAACAGAATTCTGGTGGTTTGAGGGGTTGAATAATAAATGACCCTCTGAATAAACTTTTCACAATTTAAAAAAAAAAAATAAAAAAAGAAATAACATTCTGTTTTGCTGCAGTGCATTTCACACTTCCAGGCTGATCTACAGTCCAAATGTCACAATGCCAAGTTAATTCCGAATGTGTAAACCTGCTAAATCTGCAGGGGGTTGAAGACTACTTGTAGGGACTGTATATATATAGGGGAGGTTTTTCACTGACGCCACCCGTAGTATGCGGTGATTTTGGTGGCATCGCCGCTGGAGGTGGTGCCCGGGGCTGATGGAGTGGGGCAGCTGGATGTTACCCCCTCCACGGGTAGGGGAGGTGTTGTCCTGGGACCCCAGTACAGGCGAAATGGTGTGACGAGGTGCAGTCTGCAGGGTTGGACCGGATGGTGCAGGTATACTCACAGTTGTGAAATAACTTGACACAAAGTCCAGATGGTAAACCAAATTGCCAGTAACCAGTAGCCTCCGGAGGGTGTGTTCGGATCCTGCATCCCGGTACTGTAGAACAGGGGCCCTTCCATCTGCACTTTAGGTTTGAGTCCTTTGTATTAACTACTCCGTGTGAAATGGGGAAGTCCACTACCGGTATGGTTGTCCGTGGGAGCTATGGCCCGCGACAACTGACTCGTGGGATCTTAGCAGGCAATTGCAGAGCCCTATCCCCCTCGTTGGGCTTCCGTCTTGCTCTGTCTGGGCCTCCTGGGGGTCAACACTTGAAATCCTGTCCCTGGCTGGTCAATTGGTGAGGTGTTTGAAACTATTCCTCGCCCTAGGGTCCAGGTACCCTGTCAGTGCACGGCCTCCGGACCGTATCCATGCTGTCGATACCGGCAGGCAATCCGCCTGCTTGGCCCCGCCCACTGGTGTGTCCCTATTGTCTTGGGGGGGTGACTAGGCTTTGCTGACTGATGTTGTGCACCAGGATGGGGATTGTGTTGGAGGGTCAAGGAGGAGGGAATCCTGCACCTAGAAGAGGGGTGCAGTCTTCTGTGACACCCTAATTTTGTCAGGGCGTCACACATATCCCCTGAGTGACTGAAGTGAGTCGTGCGATTAGCGGTGCCGTCACTCAGGTTACCTGCGGCCAGCTGGAATTCTCTATCTGAGAGCGGTGGCCACGGGTAACCTGAGTGATGTCGTCGCTGACAGTGCGACTCACTTCAGTTGCTGCGTGGAGCTCACTGACCAGTCCGGGTCTGTGGCCGCTCCTGTCAGCTTCATGTAGCAGAGCGGAAAAGGCCGTGGGACCTCATGTGGATTATGCCGGACCTGGAGGGGTATTTGGGAATTTTAATAAAGTGGTGAAACAGGGTGGTTTTTTTTCGTCTTTTATTCCAAATAAAGGATTTTTTTGGGTGTATGTATTTATTTACTTACTTTCACTTACAGGTTGATCATGGGGGGTGTCTCATAGACGCTTGCCATGATTAACCTAGGACTTAGTGGCAGCTATGGGCTGCCATTAACTCCTTATTACTCCGATTGCCTCCGCACCAGGGCAATTCGGGATGAGCCGAGTAGAGTCCTGGGACTGTCACATCTAATGGATGCAGCAATTCCGGGCGGCTGCTGGCTGATATTTTTAGGCTTGGGGGCTCCCCATGACATGGGGCTCCCCACCCTGAGAATACCACGCTGTGATTGGTTGCAGTGAGACAGCTGTCACTCAGTGTGGGGGCTCGTCTGAATGCAACCAATCATAGGCGCCGATGAGCGAGGGAAGCAATGAATACGAGATAGAATAATAAGCGGCTAGCATTTTCAAAAGCAAATGAAGCCGCCGGAGCTTTGTGACAGTTGTGCAGCGCTGCGCCGGTGATCGGTCAGTGATCGGTGAGTATGAGAGTGGGGTGGAGAGGGAGAGACCGACAGAGAAAGAGACCAAAAGAACTGTGTTCTGTTTGTCAAAAAAGCATGCAGAATGCAACAAAAATGCAGTGCAAGCGCACTAACAAAGCACTACATTAACACTGGCCCTATAGCTGGGTCCGCATTCACTGTTTTGCAGCCTGGCGATTTATGGAGCTGCTAACAGCTACTGGACACTGTCTTCAGCCCTTAGAAGGACTATTTATTTGTTGGATCTACGAACTCTCTCCCGCACACAATACAGTCTATCTACACTGCCAGCTCTCCAATGACTGGGTGTTCACAAAATGGCCGCTGGCTTATATAGCCCCTATGACGCTGTGCCAAGCCAATCACAGTAACACCACAACAAAGATGGCTGCGGCGTTACTGTGAGGGCAAGCAACATCAGATGTGTTCATTGGCTGGAAAACAGGCGCAAAGAAGTCAGAAATGAAACTGAAAGTATTGGAGCGGATGCTGTTTTATTCGTTGGATACCGAATGCTGCGAATAGCCTGTTATCCGAATAGTGGCGAATACATTCACTCATCTCTAGTAAATATACAATATGTGTATAGGAAGTCATAATAATTCAATTTCAAAGTGACTTTGAGGGCCTATATATTAGAAAACTCCCAAGCGAGCATATTTTAAAAATATCACCCTGTAGACAAGTCAAAACCACATTAATGAAATTTGCTAATCCTTCAGGCACTTTACAACATAAAGCAGAATGAGAAAAATACAAATTATTTTTTTTTCCACTGCAATGTTTCTTTAGTCTCAGTTTTTTCATATCTTCACAAGGGCTGGGCTACTTTCACACATCCGGATTTTTGCTCTGCGGCACTATATGGCGTTCTGCAGAAAAACCGCAACCGGCTTTTGTAACGCCGGTTGCGGGTTTTTTTGCATAGACTTACATTAGTGCCGTATTGTGCCGCAGGGGCTTGCGTTCGGTCCGGTTTTTGCCGCATGCGGCAGATTTAGCCGATGCGGCGGCCGGATAGAACGTTCCTGCAACGTTTTTTGCTCCGACAAAAAAAACCGTATCGCGCCGCATCCGGCCGCTGCGGCACATTTTCAATGCATGCCTATGGATGCCAGATGCGGCGCGATGCGGAAAAAAACGCATCCGGCCACCGCATGCGTTTTTTTCCACTGCGCATGCTCAGTAGCGTGCCGCAACCGGAAAAAAACGGACCGACCGCATGTAAAAATTTATGCAAAGGATGCGGTGTTTTCACCGCATCCGTTGCATAGGTTTCACAGCCAGATTGAGCCGCACGGCTCAAACCGGATGTGTGAAAGTAGCCTAAAATAAGAAAATTGGACTCCAATTTGCTTATGCAACTTTTCTCCTAATTGGCAACACCCAATCATATGGTCATAAGCTATACTTTGGGCAAGGGCCAGTTCTAGGTTTTCGTGGGCCCTGGGCGAAAGAATCTGAGTGGGCCCCATGGACATGCACATGAACAGATATGTACACTTACAGGCATACGTACATATACATATTTAAAGACAAATTCACGAAAATGCATATAAACAGATATAAATCTATACTGAGTCATTTACACTGACATACATAGATACACAAAACACACACATTAGAGATATAGTTCATATGGAGAAGCCATCAGCAGCCTCACTCACCTCCTCCAATTGTTTCCTGTCCATCTTCTCCCGAGCATATGGCTCTGCAGACCGCGCTGCGTGATGGACGTCATTACCAGATATGGCGGCACAGTTCACTAACACTGCTGTATATTCATCACAGGAGGCGCTGGGAGCAAATACATCGCTGGGGCATATACAACACTGGGTGGTTACTGGAGTTACTGGATGGCATAAACATTACTGGGGAACACTGGGAGCCTGGGAGGCATACACATTACTTGGGGACACTGGGGGCCTTGGGGCCATACAGATTACTAGGGAAAGCTGGGAACATTGGAAGCAAGCACATTACTGGGGGTTGCTGGGGCCCAGGGGGCATACACATTACTGGGGAACGCTGGAGCTTGGGAGGCATACACATTACTCGGGGACGGTGGGGGCCTTAGAGACATACACATTACTTAGGAATGCTGGGAACCTGGGAGGCATACACATTACTGGGAGCATACACATTACTGAGGGGCACCGAGTGCCTGGGAGGCCTACACAGTACTGTAGGGTGCTGGGGGGCTATACACCTTACTAGGGGTCCCTGGGAGCCATACACATTACTGGGGGATGCTGGGGTCCTGGGGACAAATTTACACATTACTGGGGCATGCTGGGGCCTGGGGGCATACACATTACTGGGTAACACTAGGGGCCATACACATTACTGGGGAACACTAGGAGTTTGGGGGGCAAACACATTACTAGGGGATGCTGGGGGCCATACAAATTACTGGGGGATGCTGGGGGCCATACAAATTACTTGGGGATGCTGGGGGCCATACAAATTACTTGGGGATGCTGGGGGCCATACAAATTACTTGGGGATACTGGGGTCCATACAAATTACTGGGGGACGCTGGGGACCTGTGGCATATACACATCACTGGGGGACGCTGAGACATTGGGGGCCATACACATTACTGGGGTCCTGGGGACATACACATTACTGAGTGATGATGTGGGCTTACACATCATCAAGGAGGTGCTGGGGGGGCATATACATTGTGGCCCTGGGGACACTGCAGGCATACACATTACTGGGGGGTGCTGGGGAGAATACACATAGTAGCTCTGGGGACAATTGGGGCCTGTGGGGTATTTACATACTGGCCCTGGGGGCCAGAGGAGCATTCACATACTGGCCCTGGTGGCCTGTGGGGCATTCAAATACCTTCACTGGGTTTCCTGTGGGGCATTCACATACCTGCTCTGGGGATGCTGGGACATATTTAGCCAGGCCACAGCACTGGAGGACGCTGGGAGCTGGCAGCTGCTCCTCTTTATCTGTGGGACAGGAGCGCATTGCATGCTAGTTAGCTATGCCCACGGATAAACCCCGGACTGCCATGAATGCATGTGCACGCAGCAGTGAATGCTGTGGGAGTGTGCTCGGTCGGTTTAAAGTGTCGCCAGCCAACAAAGTAAAGCTGCCGGCCGGAGCACTGTCTGCGGTCCCCGGAAATTTGCCCGGGGACCACAGGAAAGAAAGTGACCGACCTGCTCCTGCCGACTGCGAGTAGGTCCCCCCGGCTGTCCAGGTGCACCTGGTGCTGATGCCGGCCTGATTTGGGCACACGACAGTGCTCAGAAGGAAATTAGCACTATTTTTTTATGCGAATGTGGCTGGAATAGATTGTGGATGCCATGCCTCACTTGAAGAGAGCCTGAGATAGAAAACATCAGAAACCCCGACAGAAAAGTGACTTCATATTGTAAATGTCCTGGTGTACGGAATTTATCTAGGGGTATACTAAGCATTTTATAACTGTATTGCCCATACCAGCATCCTTGCACTCTCCTGCTCCCCTCCCCCAGCTAGGTCGTCGGTTTCCTCACCTGTCCAGGTGTCCTGCAGTGATGGTTCCGTCCCTATCTCATGCTGCATCCTCAAGGAGTGTCTGTACTAGTGATGTGTCGGTCGCGAGCAATCCGACACAAAGATCCGGCAACCTGCAGTGACTGACAGGAGCCGGATCACTAGTGTGTGCCAATAAAATCTCTAAACGGCTCTTTTCACCACTGAAAGCCCGCTCACCCGTGGCTAAACTCCTCCTACTCAACAATCTAATTTGTCACTTGTAAGTGGGTGTGGTTTTGCCGCGGGTGGGTAGGGTTTCAGCAGCGTCACTATAATCTTAAATATGTATTCACATAGGGTGAACACATATTTAATAAGGAGCCGAGAACGATCTGAAAGATCTGGCTCTTTTTGGTGAGCGGAGCTATGGGAACCCGGATCACCAAAAAGAGCCAGACTGCCCATCACTAGTCTGTAGTCCAGACAGGCTCCACGCCCACAGCCACGCTTCCTTCTTAAAGAGCTAGAATCCTCCTAACCCGGATGTGCCTCCCAGGTCGGCTGGGAGGTTGCAGGTATTTAAAGGGGTCATCCAGCTAATTTTGCCCCCCCCTTCTCCGCACCCTCCCACATATCAGAGGCAGCATTCATCAAGGGGGTTGAAGCTGACAGTGTTTCATATCAGAGGACCGATTCACCGACGCTGCTCAGAGGGGAGCTCTGTATAAAGCTAATGCAATGATCAGCCGCCGGCCAATCAGAGGCAGCAGCTGATCACTGGAGAAGCTGCATAGAGAACTCGATCTGCACAGTGCCCGGGAATCTGTCCTCTGATATAAAGCGCTGTCAGAAGCAGGACACAGAGGCAATGCGGACAGGTGAGAAGGATTTGGCTTTTTTTTTCTTTTTTGCGTGTGTGAAGTATGGCAGAATAGGGGACATTACCACATGGCGGAAGAGGGGCAGGAAAGGGGCCATTACTATAGGATGAGCAGGATGGGCACAAGGATGGGGCACAGTACTATAGCATGTGCACAATGATGGGGCACAGTACTATAGCATGTGCACAAGGATGGGCACAGTACTATAGCATGGGCACAAGGATGGGGCACAGTACTATAGCATGGGCACAAGGATGGGGCACAGTACTATAGCATGGGCATAAGGATGGGGCACAGTACTATAGCATGGGCACAAGGATGGGGCACAGTACTATAGCATGGGCACAAGGATGGGGCACAGCACAGTACTATAGCATGGGCACAAGGATGGGGCACAGTACTATAGCATGGGAACAAGGATGGGGCACAGTACTATAGCATGGGCACAGTACTATAGCATGGGCACAAGGATGGGGCACAGTACTATAGCATGGGCACAAGGATGGGGCACAGTACTGTTGCATGGGCACAAGGATGGGGCACAGTACTATAGCATGGGCACAAGGATGGGGCACAGTACTAAAGCATGTGCAAAAGGATGGGGCACAGTACTATAGCATGTGCACAAGGATGAGGCACAGTACTATAGCATGTGCACAAGGATGAGGCACAGTACTATAGCATGGGCACAAGGATGGGGCACAGTACTATAGCATGGGCACAAGGATGGGGCACAGTACTAAAGCATGTGCAAAAGGATGGGGCACAGTACTATAGCATGTGCACAAGGATGAGGCACAGTACTATAGCATGTGCACAAGGATGAGGCACAGTACTATAGCATGTGCATAAGGATGGGGCACAGTACTATAGCATGGGCACAAGGATGGGGCACAGTGCTATAGCATGGGCACAAGGATGGGGGACATTACAGGTTGGGGGCATTACTATACGATGAGCACAAGGATGGGCACATTACTACATTATATGTGCCCATATTGTGCTGTCCTAGAGGTCTGGGCTCAGCAGAATACTGACAGCCAATGGCTGGGCAGAGGGCGGGGTTGGACACTGAGACCGGGCGATGCCAGCTCTGACTGAGGTTTGTTTGAGCTGCATGTAAACAAAGAGGCTGCATAGATAAAGGGATAATTCAAGAGGAACAAAAGTTAAAAAACAAAAAAAAATAATGTAGGGGTGTTTTATATGACAATACAGCATAGATTAGCTTAAAACATTTTTTAGAGTGTATGTCGGACAACTCCTTTAAGGCAACTCTGCCATTTTGAGTTGCCTGGGCAATGAGTAATGTGGGCGTCACACGGTACAATCTATCGTGCGACCGCACGGGCGATCGTACCCGCTCCCGTCGTAAATCACTGCCCGTGTCGCACAAAGTCGTTAAACCGCCGTCACATGTACTTACATGCTGAGCGACCTCGCTTTGGGCGGCGAACATCCTCTTCCTAAAGGGGGAGGGACGTTCGGCGTCACAGCGACGTTACACAGCTGCCGGCCAATAGAAGCGGAGGGGCGGAGATGAGCGGGACGAAAACATACCGCCCACCTTCCGCATTGCTGGCGGGTGCCGCGGGACGCAGCTAAGCTATGTTAATCGTTCCCGGGGTGTCACATGGAGCAATGTGTGCTGCCCCAAGTACGATGAACAACCGGCGCCATGAAAAATAAACGATTTTTTAAAAATAAGCTACGTGTACACGCTTCACGATTTGCTGACCGATACAGCGTCGCTCGGAGGTGTCACACGAAACGACGTTGCAAGCGATGCCGGATGTGCATCACGAAACCCCGATGCATCGCACGATAGAACGTCTCGTGTGACGCCCGCATTAGAGTTGGATTCATTACTGTAGTCAGGTTTCCTAGCACTGTGCTGCTGCCACTGTCTTAAGGCCCTGTCACACACCGAGATAAATATTTGGCAGATCTGTGGTTGCAGTGAAATTGTGGGCAATCAGTGCCAGGTTTGTGGCTGTGTACAAATGGAACAATATGTCTATGATTTCACTGCAACCACAGATCTGCCAAAGATTTATCTCTGTGTGTGATGGGGCCTTTACTGTGCTAGTTCTGTTGCTTACACATATTTGTGTTACAGAGTGCTGCTACCGTTACTGTTACCATCTGATGCTGCAAGCTGTCATGGCGACCGGCTTACACAATATCCACCTGTTGTAGTATCCAAGTTAGATGCTGCTGCTGTACTATCCGTCCACCCATCCACCCATCCATCCTGGACAGATTCTCTACAACTGCTGCAACCTTATACCAGAGACTGTCACTTCCGTACCCCTGGGGCCAGCCAACGCAACACCAGTCTTCCTGAGTAACACCTGGACCGATTCCTGCAGCGCAACAACTCCACAATTAGGGGCTCTGGTGGAAACCTTGCTATAGTCCATGGTCAAGCCCCCTCTGGGTTTTCTGGGTTTTGCGGCCCAGTGGGTTCACTAACATGACTGTGTTATGCCCTGGCGCCGCCAGGTGGTCACAGAAGTGTACTACATCCTACATAACACCTTCCCACACAAGGTCCCATCAGCCACAAAATCCTAGCCACCCCCTCAGGGTAGGAAGGACACACTGTGGCGCCCCTGACCTGGTCAAGCACCACTGAGGACTGCACCCACGCTGGGGCAGTGCTTCCAGGTAATCCTGAAGGCTGGAATAGGGTGTGTACGCACAGACACATAGCAACCAGGTCTCCCACACCTTGAGAGGGGAGCCTTGGGCAGACTTAAGAGTGGGCTTGCCTCCACATCTCAGCAAGGGGTGTAGTGGAGGGCCTGGAAACTAAGGTTTCAGTGGCTGTCAGGAGAAGAGGTGGGCCAGTCTGATAGTGAGTGTGGTTGCTAGGAGATGCAGTTGCGCACACAGAAGAGTCAGACCCTGCACGTGAAGTAGCCATTGGCGGGGGAGTTTGGTCACTAGCAAGTCAGACAGAAAGACGCTGAGGGAGTCAGTTGGTCGTGTACGGAGACTTCTGGTGACTAGGCACACACGGGCAACAGGTCCCTAGAGCGGACATCCATTTAGTGGTCTGCTAAACCTGCAGGTGGAGGGACTAGAGGTTCCTCACCAACCATACAGAGTCCGAGCCTCAGCAGCAACGAGGGGGCCCATAAGAGGGATTGAGCCTGGAGTCATCTCACTTGGTCCACGCTGCTGGCCAACGGAAAAGGCAGTAGCGACTTCCCTGGATGAATCCCACAGTACTTTAAGTCAGGGGTTGTTCGAAACAAGAAGTGCTAGAAAGGCAAGTTAATGGTTACCCTTATACTGGCCTAAAGGATACCTGGTTCCACTTGGTTGAATCTCAGCATTGCCCGGGTTTCTCACAACAAAACATCCAAAAGTGAGTAAACAAGTTGAAAGACTTTCTGGACTGAGACTGAGTTATTCTACACACCCGAGCCCCTGGGGCTAGCCTCACTCACGGAAGGCCACACCACCTGACTGCAGACTTCATCAGCCCCAGATGCTCGTTAAACCTGCAGTGGCGGTCACCCATACTCTGACCACCGCAAACCGTGAGTGGCGTCACGACTCCTATTCAGATAAAACTGACATACCTGTTGCCAGTGGTAATTTAGTGGAGCCCCTGTGGTGTTCCCAGAGGTGGAGTGAAGTCCCTGAGGCGACCGCTGCAGGTGGGCGACACATCGGGCGTCACAAACAGGATCAAGGATTAGACCTGTTAAGACAGGTGACAGTGCGCCTCAGCGGTCCGAAATAAAAATTGGAACTGCCGCCATTTTGATACTGTTAAAAGTGCGCGGTTTTAAAAGCTGCAGCCCACGCAGAAGAAAAGTAACCGCCCACGAAGAGGTGTGGTTGACCCAGAACCCCCGGAGAGCTCCGCCCCCGCGAAAGAAGAAGATGGGGGCGGATCTGTCCCTGGACTGCGGGGACGTCCCAGTCCTAAGGGTGGAGAAACGAAACTGAGAGTAGCGCGTGACAAGAACCTGATGGGCAATGAGAGAGATAAGATGGCGTCTGCAGGAGGTGACCAGAGAAAGCAGGGTTGGACCAGGCCCATGACCGCAGAGGAGCTGGAGGCAGAAGTGGGAAGAATTGCCGACGGTATGCAAGAGCGGAGCAGCCGAGAGATAGCCGCTTGGCAGAAAGGAATAATAACGGCAATTAGAATCCTGCGGTTGTCAGTGCAGCCAGGCGCGCCTGCAGGCACTGCCCACGGTCAACTGGATTTAGCATCTGCGATAGCGGGCCTGCTACAGGATGTCTCCAGCATGAACCTGAGTGAGTGCAAAATCACCCCTGTTTCACCTGGTATGCTGACCCAACCGGCACTGTTATCAGAAACCGATGCGATGCCTGGTGCGATGTCCGATGCAATGCCCGATGCGGTGCCCGATGCGATGTCCGGTGTGACCCCCGATGCAACACCAGATGAGACACCCATGGCTAGACCAGACCAGGCCGCAACGCCTCCTGTCCCAGCTGCCTGACCAGAGGTGGTCACAGAGCCCCAGTCGCGGACTGGGAATACAGCTCCTGTTCCCAGACCAGAGGTGGTCACAGCGCCCCAGTCGCTGACAGGGGATACAGTTCCTGCTCCCAGACCTGAAGCGGCCAAAGAACTGGCTCAGTTAAAGCAAGAACTGCATGCTCGGTTTCCAGCACACCTGGTGGAGCGGTACCTGATGCCCAAGCTGCCATTCAACCTGTGACGCCCTGGACTAGCCAGGTAGTCACAGGTTAACCCCCTGCACAAAAACCAACCCCTAAAAAGGTATCATCAGCCAACCTAAAAAACCCTGAGTCACCCCTCTCAGGTCTTGACGTTCACACCTGGGGGTGGAGCCAGGCAGTTTGCCACACCCTCCGAGAAGTTTGGAGAGCCTGAGGCGGGAAAACGCAGCAGATGAGTGGAGAGATCTGTTAGGAGGGAGAGGAGAGTGGAGAGCAGTTGAGTTGAGAGAGTAGTAGCAAAGTGTAAACGTCTGTCAGGGATCTGGGTAGGAGCCCGGATACCCTGTGACCAGAAGACAGACAGTGGTGGCCTCCTACAGGAGCCTGGAAGACTGCTGGTGGAACCGTAAGGGACCGGGACAGGGTAGTGACCCACCGGTACCGAACCGGGGAACCAACTGGAAACTGGAGCACCAGGAGGGGTACTCAGACCCAGAACGAGGTCCAGAAGCTACTGGACCACGTCGAATTTACTGATTGAGGTCTGGACCTTAGGTCCTTTCCCGTCCCAAGACCCGAAAGACGGCAACAGCCCACCGAGGGGGATAGAAAGCCACCGCACAGGCAGAGAGATCCCACGGGCCAGCGCCTGCGGGCAAACGGGTTCCCCGACACACATAAAGCCGGGGAGCGGATTACCATCGCTGAATCGTAGGCAGTCAGCATCTACAACAAAAGGTGCAGGAGGAAGACGGGAACCACCAACCTGAGTAAGGGGCAAAGCGCAGCCGGCTGCGGGCACCAACCACCATCCTTTTGGTTTACCAGAGACTACGGTGTATTTATAATAATGAGTATAGCAGTGCCCTTGGGCAGCGCCTCGCACCGCACCATCCCGCCCGCACTTCACATCCACGGGGCCTCGGGACCATCACACCCTGCCCCCAGAGGGGTCAACACCAGGCTGCACAACACCGTCCCCGGGAGCCTAGTTAACGGCAGCGGTGGTGTCCACATTCACCACAACCCGTGGGTGGCGTCAACGAACTTAACCCCCAAACAATCGCGGCCCCGGCCATGAACCTCCCCACCAAACACCACCCCTCACGTAGCGCCAGCATCCCTTCAGAGCTACATGACCCCCGGGTCCAGGAGGAGCTTGAGCCACCCACCGACGAGCATGGATCCGAGCGGCTCGGTAGCCGGCCGAGCCCTGGGGCAGTACACATCGACTCTTCTGGCGTCACGAACTGGATTGAACCCATCCACTTACCGGTGGAAGTGCACCTTGAAGTAGAAGTCAGCGGTGACCCGTTGAAAAATGTCAGAATTCACCATCGACAGCCGCCGGGGGCCCCGGGGTGGTACAAACCGACCAGTTGAGGTCGCAGCACCCTCTGCGAGAGAGGGAGGCCAGGAGGTCGCGCTGCTATACCCTCAACGACCGGAAGAGGTAGCAGCACCCTCAGCCGAGGAGGGAGAAGAGGTACAGCCACCATCGCTGCCTATCCCCAGTTAACCGGAGGAAGTCGCGGCACCCTCTGCAAGAGAGGGAGGCCAGGAGGTCGCTCTGCTGTCTTCTCCCTGACAGGAAGAACGGGTCGCATATAGCCCTGGCATGTATGTTACCTGGTTACCTGCTGATGACCAGGTGGTGGTGATGCAGGTATCAGCCAGGAGACGGCGGCGGCGAGTAAGAGCCAGACATCCCCTTGTGAAGCCCACCCCAGAGAGAGAGCAAGTGGATGCCAGGAACCTACAGGAAAGCGGGCCAGACAACAGGCCAGAGGTCCCCTCCACCGTGGGGTAGTGTAAGAATTTAACTGCCGCACAGGGTATGGTTTTATTGTGGAGGCAGGAGTGAAGGAGGGGATCTTTGTCTCCAGACGAGATGCACAGTCCCACCTACAGATGGGTCACCCTGGTCGTGATCTCTATGTTGGGGATGTAGTCGAGTTCACAAGGCACAAGGGAGAGAGAGGCTGGTTTGCCTTGGACGTGGTACAATGTCCGAAGGAAACCTTTGTGAGCTCAGACTCCATCCCCACTGCTTCTACCAGGTCCCCAGAGTCATCACCACCAGGGGACACCCATGCTGCAAACAACCATGCTACAAACACCCATGCTGCAAACATCCATGCTGCAATCTCCCATAGTCAAAGCACTGAAAATAAGAGCCGTGGTCTAGAGAGGAGAAACTCCATTTAAGAAACCCCATTTAGAATGTCAATATGTAAAGTGATGTTTAGTTAAGTAATGTTTAAGAGAAATGTGCCCACAAGGACTGTTGCGAGAACTTGTTGAAAATATTTTAGTTAGCACCTGGTTACGTGCACTTTAACAAAAATGGACCAAAGGCTATGAACTGGCTATAGCCACAAACTCTCGCAGTGTAAAAAGTTACCTCAGTGGTACCAATTTCAGAGCACGCCTGTTTATGGGGCCTGGCTCTGCACCACCAGGGAGCATGCCTGTTTATGGGGCCTGGCTCTCCAACACCAAAGAAGCTTGTATGCCTGTTTATGGGGCCTACCCTACACTACTATCCTCAGGAGTGTAAGATTGGAGGAAAGGTCTGGGATGCAGATGGCCCAGACCTGGTCACAAAGGGACCGGTGACCTGCCTCCTGAGAGTTGCGGGGTGGGACCGGGACTTGTGGGTGGTGGTGGAATGGTACCTGGTATGTATTATATGTAAGTGACTCCCCTGTGTGGGAACAGGTGTATTAAAAATTTTCTTGTCTTGGCAGCCCGAGGACGTGCTGATGGTAACAAAGGGGGAATGTGGTGCCCCTGACCTGGTCAGGCACAGCTGAAGACTGCACCCACACTGGGGCAGTGCTTTCAGGTAATCCTGAAGGCTGAAATAGGAGACATAGCAACCAGGTCTCCCACACCTTGAGAGGGGACCCTTGGGCAGATCCAAGAGAGGACTTGCCTCCACATCTCAGCAAGGGGTGTAGTGGAGGGCCTGGAAACTAAGGTTGCAGCGGCGTTCAGGAGAGGAGGTGGGCCAGTCTGATAGTGAGCGTGGTTGCTAGGAGATGCAGTTGCACGCACAGAAGAGTCAGACCCTGCACGTGAAGTAGCCGTTGGCGGGGGAGTTCGGTCACTAGCAAGTCAGACAGAAAGACGCTGAGGGAGTCAGTTGGTCGTGTACGGAGACTCCTGGTGACTAGGCACACACGGGGAACAGGTCCCTAGAGCGGACATCCATTTAGTGGTCTGCTAAACCTGCAGGTGGAGGGACTAAAGGTTCCTCACCAACCATACAGAGTCCGAGCCTCAGCAGCAACGAGGAAGCCCAAAAGAGGGATCGAGCCTGGAGCCATCTCACTTGGTCCCCGCTGCCAGCAAACGGGCCAGAAAGGGGAGAAAAGACAGTAGCAACTTCCCTGGATGAATACCACGGTACTTTAAGTCAGGGGTTGTCCGAAACAAGAAGTGCTAGGAAGGTGAGTTAATGGTTACCCTTATACCGGCCTAAAGGATACCTGGTTCCACTTGGTTGAATCTCAGCATTGCCCGGGTTTCTCACAACAAAACATCCAAAAGTGAGTAAACAAGTTGAAAGACTTTCTGGACTGTAACTGAGTTATTCTACACACCCAAGCCCCTGGGGCCAGCCTCACTCACGGGAGGCCACACCACCCGACTGCAGACTCCATCAGCCCCAGACACTTGTTAAACCTGCAGTGGCAGTCACCCATACTCTGACCGCAAACCGTGAGTGGCGTCACGACTCCTATTCAGATAAAACTAACATACCTGTTGCTAGCGGTAATTTAGTGGAGCCCCTGTGGTGTCCCCGAAGGTGGAGTGAAGTCCCTGAGGTGACCACTGCAGGTGGGTGACACAACACCAGTGGGCAGGACCAGGCGGATTGGGAGCGCCCACCTAGGGATCTTGAGGATCTGAGGCCGGGAACAAAGTAGATTGAGTCTAGATGAAGTTTGGAGTTGAAGTGGAGAGGAGTGACAGTGACAGACTGTCAGAGGAAAGCGAAGCCTAGTGAAGGGTAGACAGGGTAGTGGCCCTGATCTACTGGCTAGGTGGCAAGCAGTGGACCGTGTCCAAAGGCGACGGGAATATGGTTGCGGGAGTGCACCGGGCAGGGTTGGAGCCCGCCAGTACCGACAGATGAGATCCGGTCCGGAAACCGTGCTCAAGCAAGATACCTGGACCCTAGTTAGAAGACGGTTGCAAGCCTCTTCTCTAATTCACCAGGCCGGGAGCAGGTTTCAGGCCTAGCTCCAGAAGCGTTAGCCCAGATAGAGCAAAACGACAGCCCACCGCGGGGGATAGGGTATCCGCAAACACCCTCTGAAATCCCAAGGGTCAGTTTTCGAGGGCACATCTCCCAACCAGAACATACCGGGAGTGGACTTCCCCGTTCCAGACAGAGTCGTTCAAAAGTGAGGAAAATTACAGAGTGCCGGAGGAAGGACATCAGTACACCAGCTGGGTGTGGGACCCGAGTACACCCGGACGCGTCAGCCGGCCACTGACACTTTGGTTTACCAATGGACTTGTATGCAATTCTTCCACAGCGAGTACACCAACACTCCCCGGTCCGGCCTGGCGCGCCACCTCCGGCCTACATCACTCCCCGTGTTCTGGACACTGAGCCCCGGGGCATCCATCCCTACCCACGGAGGGGTTAACATCCAGCTGCTATTCCATCTCCCCAGGATGCTCCCCAACAGCAGCGGTGGTACCACATCTTACCACATACCGTGGGTGGCGTCACAAAGTATCTACAGAAATCCCCGTACAAATATGTCACCTTTTTATTTGAGTGTCCACGCGACCCCCGGGTCCGGAAATCCATCGAGCCACTGCGGATCCGGATCTGAGCAGTCCGACTGCTGACGTGGGGGAAGCACACCTCAAAAACCTGGCGTCACAAACAGGATTGTAATCCATCCACCTACCTGGTGGAAGTGTGCCTTGTTTTGGACTGTAAACGGTGATCCGGTTGAACATTTTTCGACAGCCGCCATTTTGCCGCCATTTTTGGGCGCGCAAAACAACAAGCCCGGCTTCTTCTTCCCCGGAAAAGAACGCAAAGTTGAAGCCCCGCCCCCTGGGAACGCGGGCGGAAGTTGGTGACTCCCCAGACAGGAAGCGCAAAGGACAGTGGGTCCCGCGAGACTGCTGTCGAAAAACAAAAGGGGGAGGACCGAAAAAGCGGCATGTGATGCAAGAAGATAAAAGGCAGGGACATCAGGACTTTGCCAAATCCCATTCCTGGATGAGCAAGTGGCAGGGTTTATCAGGGGTCCGACAACTAGCAAGTGGAGATGCCCGTTCCCTGGACCGCCGACTGGATTGAAGCGCAGACGAAGAGGATCTGTCTTAGGATCAAGGCCCAGGCGCATTTCCTCATGACGCGGTGGACCACCGAGATGAAGGGCTTGGCTGCCGCCGTCCGGGCACGCGAGATAGAGATAGTCTCGGAGGAGCGGGTAAGCAGTGACCCATGCCTTTATGTTCCCCAGGAACCGGCCGTCCTGGCTGAGGGGCCTGGCCTGCTCCCATCCGCCACGTCGCCTCCCTCACCGCCCTTGTCTGCAGCCAGTGCCCCGATCGGTCCGCTACCTCAAACACCAGCAGCGGAACCCGTCATATCTATCGAAGAGGCCCCAGCCATGGGGACCTCGGGCCCTGCCAGCATCCCCGCTCCAACACCCGTCCCGGCCCAGCGCCAGACCGCAGTCAGGAAGACATACCCTCCGACCCCGAGCCCAGACGAAGTGCTGATGACATCATTCCCGGCCACGGCAGTCCGCCCGGCCGCAGTAGAGATAGCGACGGCTCCAGCAATCTGCCCTGCCGCAACAGAGATGGTGACGGCCCCGGCAGTCTGCCCAGGCGCACCAGAGGTGGTGCCCACCCAAAAGTCACCCACGGCAACCGCACAGGTAGTTCCCCAGTGCCCAGTTTGGGCTATGGAGCAGCCAGGATGTACCTGCAGGGAACCAGAGAAGGCCAATGAGAGATTGAGCCCTCAGCAAAGTGAGTAACTGGTCGCTGCCGGCACCGAGGGCATCCGTATGGGCTACGTCCCTGAGCAGGAAGCGGAGCATGAAACCCGTGTCCCGTACTGGGAGCGGCAAAAGCACCAGTTGAAACAAGAGATTGCTACCCGAGAGAAGCAGAAGGCCGAGGTACTGGCGCGTGCCTACCAGGAAAAGGACATCCTTCGGCAGGCTACCTTCTGGGTGCGGGGCCCGACCCACCGAGGTCAAGTGCGACACTTTAACCCCCAAAAGGGATGTGGGTTCATCTATGAACCCGGAATGGATTCCGAGATTTTCGTGTCCCGAAGGGATGTGGCCCCTCATCTACCTACAGGTCACCTGGACCGTGAGTTGGAACCCGGGGACCTAGTAAGTTATACCCGACACTGTGGGGGGCAAGGGTGGTTTGCCGTTGATGTGAAGAAATGGGTAATGGTAAATGAGAAACCCTGCCTAGCTTCCCACAGCTTCCTATATGAAGACCAAGAGTAAGAGGTAGCGGTTCCCGGCTACCCGTCCAGTGTTGAAGTTCCACCCCGTTTTACCGTTATTTAATCATGGACACGACATCAGGACTGGTGAGGTCAACCCAAAACTTTCTGGGTCTTGTAAATACCACCCACCTACCTTCTTGTTATTCCTCACCACCTGCACTGCCTCTGGAGAGGTAGATTGAAGAAAGGGCCTGCGGTAGAGTAGGCCGAGGCCCAGCCACTATTGAGATCAGTGGCTAACCTCCAGGCCAAGGGTCTCCCGGACTTGGGGACGTGGAGATAGACTGTCGGGTAAGGAACTTTTTACCCGGCCCGAGTAGGCGTTACCCGGAACACATGTGAACTGCGGAAAGGGGGTGCCCACCATTCTTAGCAGTGGCACCAAGGAACCAGGTTGTTTGGGTGGCGGGTGAGGAAGACGGGAATGTAATGTTTCATGTTATGCAACGTTCAAGAATCTGTGCCTCCCATAAAGGGAAGAAATGTTTACATGTTTTACCTTTTTCCCGTTTCTTTTAGAAAAATAAACGTCAGTGGTCGGACAGCCCGCGGACGGGCTGTATTCAACCAAGGGAGAATGTGATGCCCTGGTGCCGCCAAGTGGTCACACAAGTGTACTACACCCTACATAACACCTTCCCACACAAGGTCCCATCAGCCACAAAATCCTAGCCACCCCCTTAGTGTAGGAAGGACACACCAGTGGGCAGGACTAGGCGGATTGGGAGCGCCCACCTAGGGGTCTTGAGGATCCGGGGGCGGGAACACAGTAGATTGAGTCTAGATGAAGTTTGGAGTTGAAGTGGAGAGGAGTGACAGTGACAGACTGTCAGAGGAAAGTGGAGCCTAGTGAAAGGTAGACAGGGTAGTGGCCCTGGTCTACTGGCTAGGTGGCAAGCAGTGGACCGTGTCCAAAGGCGGCGGGAATACAGTCGCGGGAAATCCAAAGTGGACCGGGACAGCGGTGGAGCCCGCCGGTACCAACAGCGGAGTTCCGGTCCGGAAACCGTGCACATGCGGGGTACCTGGACCCTAGTTGGAACACGGTTGCAAGCCCCTTCTCTAATTCACCAGGCCGGGAGCAGGTTTCAGGCCTATCTCCAGAAGTGTTAGCCCAGATAGAATGAAACTGCAGCCCACGGGGGATAGGGTATCCGCAAACACCCACTGAAATCCCCAGGGTCAGTTTTCGCGGGCACATCTCCCAACCAGAACATACCAGGAGTGGACTTCCCTGTTCCAGACGGAGTCGTCCAAAAGTGAGGAAAATTACAGAGTGCCGGAGGAAGGGACATCGGTACACCAGCAGGGTGTGGGACCCGAGTACACCCGGACGTGGCAGCCGGCCATTGACACCTTGGTTTACCAACGGACTTATGTCCAATTCTTCCACAGTGAGTGCACCAACACTCTCCTGTTCGGCCCGGCGCGCCACCTCCGGCCTACATCACTCCCCGTGTTCTGGACACTGAGCCCCAGGCCATCCATCCCTACCCATGGAGGGGTTAAAATCCAGCAGCTATTCCATCTCCCCCAGGTGCTCCCCAACGGCAGCGGTGGTACCACATCTTACCACACACCGTGGGTGGCGTCACGAAGTATCTACAGCAATCCCCGTACAAACACGTCCCCTTTGTATTTGAGTGTCCGCGCGACCCCCGGGTCCGGAAGTCCTCGAAGCACTCCAGATCCGGATCCGAGCAGCCCGACTGCTGACGTGGGGGCGGCACAACTGCTCGCCCAGCGAGCATAACAATATCATTGGGAGAGGAAGGCAAAAAAATATTAATTTCTTTCACTAAAATGTTGTCTTGAAAAAATGTAGCCCTAAATTTGTAACAGATTTTGACTCAAATGCAGCAATATCCTACATGTGATCAGAAACTACTGTTTGGGCATTCGGTTTGGAAGGAAAGGCAAGCTGTATGACTTTTGGGGGCAATATTTTGTATCAATTTATTATGATAAACACTAATGTTGGGGTATCTATTTTAATTCATTAAAATCATGATTTAGACAAGACTCCCGTGAGATCCTATCAGGATAGCAAGACAGATGGAGCTACTTGGGACTCCATATAGTTTCTGCTGCAATTGTGTCTGTCTTATAAGATGTGCACAAAATGTGGTTGACTGCATCTTTGTGCAAGCCTAAAAAGTTGGGCACTGCCAGAACAGAGTTCATACAGTCTAAAGTAACTCCATCTGCTTCAATATAGGGAATGGTCCCATAAAGGGTTTCATTTAAATTCATTTGTTTGGAGACTAAAGCGGACTTTACATGCTACGACATCGCTAGCAATTGCTAGCGATATCGAGTGTGTAAGCACCCGCCCCCGTCCTGGATGCGATATCGTGTGTTCGCTGCCGCAGCGAACATTATCGCTACGGCAGCATCACATGCACTTACCTGGTCGTCGTCGTCGTCGCTGTGACTGCCGAACAATCCCTCCCTCAAGGGGGAGGGACGTTCGGCATCACAGCAAAGTCACCGCGACGTCACTAAGCGGCCGGCCAATCAAAGCAGAGGGGTGGAGATGAACGGGACGTAACATCCTGCCCACCTCCTTCCTTCCGCATTGTGGCCGGCGGCAGGTAAGAAGACGTTCCTCGCTCCTGCGGTGTCACACACAGCGATGTGTGCTGCCGCAGGTGCGACGAACCACATCGATAAACAACCATTACCGATTTTTGGTTTTGGGACGACCTCCCCATGGTGAACGATTTTCACCATTTTTGAGGGTGCTTAAGGTCGCTGGTAAGTATCACACGCTGCGATATCGTTAATGACACCGGATGTGCGTCCCTAACAACGTGACCCCGACAATAAAACATTAACAATATCATAGCGTGTAAAGCCCCCTTGAGATGGAAGCCTGATGTAAGTGCTCCCTTTAGACGTGGCTAGAGATGAGCAGATATGACAAAGTGTACTAAATCGCATTAATTTTACTTGGAAACTTTGATGTGCAGTGAAGTTATTCTTCATAAATTAAATATTTCCTATTGACCTCTGTGGTCTTTCTAGAGTCCAGTGCATAATAAATGTAACATATATAAACAAAATAAAACCTAATACTCACATCACCATTCAACTGTCCAGGCACTCCTGCTTCCTGCAGGTCACCATCTTTCCATTGTCATTCTCTGGAGCATCTATTCTAGAATAGGACTACTGGCTAAGAGTAGGCTTCTGAAGTCAAGAAAATTACCACTGGTTCTCTATGTATAGGATATCTTCAGTCGTGCCCTCTTGGGGTGCCTTGACGACTGTAGTTTTTAAACACTGATCTAAAGGGTTAAACAGACAGAATTGGTGCTGGTACTGACCCTGGCTGTTCCACAAATAGGACATGTCAGTATGTGCAATGTCGGCAAGGGCATCTAAGGGGCACTTTGCACACTACGACATCGCAAGCCGATGCT
The DNA here is from genome assembly GCF_048569485.1 of Anomaloglossus baeobatrachus. NCBI lineage: Eukaryota > Metazoa > Chordata > Amphibia > Anura > Aromobatidae > Anomaloglossus > Anomaloglossus baeobatrachus. The sequence goes on along the minus strand of NC_134357.1, from coordinate 210,141,862 downwards.
TGCGATGCCGAGCGTGATAGTCCCCGCCCCCGTCGCAGCAGCGATATCTTGTGATTGCTGGCGTAGCAAACATTATCGCTACACCAACTTCACATGCACTGACCTGCCCTGCGACGTCGCTCTGGCCGGCGAACCGCCTCCTTATTAAGGGGGCGAGTCATGCGGCGTCACTGCGACGTCACATGGCAGGCGGCAAATAGCAGCGGAGGGGCGGAGCAGAGCGGGACTTAAACATCCCGCTCACCTCCTTCCTTCAGCATAGTCGGCATGAGCTGCGGTTAGCAGGTAAGGTGATGTTCCTCGCTCCAACGGCTTCACACACAGCGGTGTGTGCTGCCGCAGGAGCGAGGAACAACATCGTACCGTCGCAGCAGCGTAATTATGGAACTCCCCGACACTACACCGATGATAAGATTACGACGATTTTGCGCTCTTTAATCGTATTATCTAGGATTTACACACTACGATGTCGAGAGCGACGACGGAACTGCGCCACTTTCGACATGACCCCACCGACATCGCACCTGCGATGTCGTAGTGTGCAAAGTGCCCCTAAGTGAATATCAAGGACGGACTTCTATTTCTTCCTGTTTTATACAATCCTGGCTTTTGTTAAAAAAGAAAAGAAACTGCAACAAAAACTGCCAGTATTTAACAAAAAAAAACTCATGTAGAAATCCTGTACTTGTAATTATGCCTACTTTTTTCTGATACATGCGAATGGGTCACAAAAAGTAGATGCCCATTAAATACATTTAAATAATGTTATAAAGTAATAGTTATAATAAAAGTTAATAAATAATTGCTTTTAGCCAGCAAAAAGTACATATATAAAATGTAAGTACTGTATACGTAAAATACTTTGCCTACTACACCCACCTCACAGATTATGTTCACACGTGCCAGATTTGTTGCAGATATATCTATGGTTCTATCAAACATCTGATGGAGGTCTGTAAATACCCAGATAAAACCCTATCCAGATGTTTGGAAAAAAAATGTATTTATAGAAATGACTGCAACAAATCTGCCAGATTTAAACATAACCGTAATGTTTTTGCACCCTATGTATTCTTCAGACTGTTGTAGCTAAAGCACAATAATAATGTTGCACTGAATATCCCCTTTTAGAAAAGTACCTGAAAGAAGGATGGTTTCTCTGTGCTCCTTCGCACTCTTTAGCTTCTTTGCTGTTTCTGCTGCTTGGTTGCTATAAACATTGTTGTTAAGTGGTGGAGGAGCTAAAGGTAACTCAGTGTTACAAATACACGGGACCTGAAATGCCCAAGCATTGAGAACTGCTTAGACTTTATAATTTCTTCCTGTTATATGTAGTTTTTTTTAATTGTATACTATTATAATAAATTACTTTAAATTATTGGTAGAAAAGGACTTCTGAGTAAGCTCTAGTCAGTCTTATAAGTCTAAACATCTACCAGATAAGAAGTCTCTGTTAGGCCCCCTTCACACGTCCGTGATACACGTGCGTGTTTGGTCCGTTTCCGTATATACCGGAGACACGGCCAAACGTGCACCAATGTTAATCTATGATTGTGGTCACACGTCCGTTATTTCATTATGTCCGTGTGTGCGTGTCCGTGATCCGTATGTCTTTGCGTTTGGCACGGATGCATGTCCGTTATCTGCACGGAGCACGCACACGTGGACACAATGAAAGTCTATGGGTATGTGCACACACGTTAGTAAACACGTATGCATATACCTATAGTCCGTGTCCGTTTGGTGTTTTTATTTCTAGTGATGTCGGCTATTCTTTCTATTTCTGTGTATGTCGGTCAATCTCCCTGAGTCCGTCGGTCAGTCTCTCTGTCTCTCTGTCGGTCTCTCTGTCTGTCTGTCCCTCTCTCACAGTCTGTCGGTCAGTTTCCCCCCCTCTCTCATACTTACCGTTCCCCGATCTTCGGCGCAGCGCTGCACGGCATTCACACTGCTGCGGCGGCTTTTACTATTTTGAAAAAGCCGGCCGCCCATTAAACAATCTCGTATTCCCTGCTTTCCCCGCCCACCGGCGCCTATGATTGGTTACAGTGAGACACGCCCCCACGCTGAGTGACAGGTGTCACACTGCACCCAATCACAGCAGCCGGTGGGCGTGTCTATACTGTGCAGTAAAATAAATAAATAAATAATTAAAAAAAAACGGCGTGCGGTTCCCCCCAATTTTAATGCCAGCCAGATAAAGCCATACGGCTGAAGGCTGGTATTCTCAGGATGGGGAGCTCCACGTTATGGGGAGCCCCCCACCCTAACAATATCAGTCAGCAGCCGCCCAGAATTGCCGCATACATTATATGCGACAGTTCTGGGGCTGTACCCGGCTCTTCCCGATTTGCCCTGGTGCCGTTGGCAAATCGGGGTAATAAGGAGTTATTGGCAGCCCATAGCTGCCAATAAGTCCTAGATTAATCATGTCAGGCGTCTATGAGACACCCTCCATGATTAATCTGTAAGTTACAGTAAATAAACACACACACCCGAAAAAATCCTTTATTTGAAATAAAAAACACACACAAATTCCCTCATTACCAATTTATTAACCCCGACAAACCCTCCATGTCCGGCGTACTCCACAGTCCTCCAGCGTCGCGTCCAGCTCTGCTGCATGGAGGTGACAGGAGCAGCAGAAGACACCGCCGCTCCGGTCACCTCCACACAGCAAATGAGATGAGTAGCGCGATCAGCTGCTGTCAGTCAGGTAACTCGCGGCCACCGCTGGATCCAGCGGTGGCCGCGAGTTACCTGACTGACAGCAGCTGATCGCGCTACTCACCTCATTTGCTGTGTGGAGGTGACCGGAGCGGCGGTGTCTTCTGCTGCTCCTGTCACCTCCATGCAGCAGAGCTGGATGCGACGCTGGAGGACTGTGGAGTACGCCGGACATGGAGGGTTTGTCGGGGTTAATAAATTGGTAATGAGGGAATTTGTGTGTGTTTTTTATTTCAAATAAAGGATTTTTTCGGGTGTGTGTGTTTATTTACTGTAACTTACAGATTAATCATGGAGGGTGTCTCATAGACGCCTGACATGATTAATCTAGGACTTATTGGCAGCTATGGGCTGCCAATAACTCCTTATTACCCCGATTTGCCAACGGCACCAGGGCAAATCGGGAAGAGCCGGGTACAGCCCCAGAACTGTCGCATATAATGTATGCGGCAATTCTGGGCGGCTGCTGACTGATATTGTTAGGGTGGGGGGCTCCCCATAACGTGGAGCTCCCCATCCTGAGAATACCAGCCTTCAGCCGTATGGCTTTATCTGGCTGGCATTAAAATTGAGGGGAACCGCACGCCGTTTTTTTTTAATTATTTATTTATTTATTTTACTGCACAGTATAGACACGCCCACCGGCTGCTGTGATTGGGTGCAGTGTGACACCTGTCACTCAGCGTGGGGGCGTGTCTCACTGTAACCAATCATAGGCGCCGGTGGGCGGGGAAAGCAGGGAATACGAGATTGTTTAATGAGCGGCCGGCTTTTTCAAAATAGTAAAAGCCGCCGCAGCCGTGTGAATGCCGTGCAGCGCCGGTGATCGGGGATCGGTGAGTATGAGAGAGGGGGGGACACTTCAGTCAATCGGGGGATTAGCGGTCAACGGTGAATCCTTCACAGGTGACCGCTAATCAGTACTCGACACAGACAGAGCCGCGGTATGAGGATGAAGTCGGGTGAAGTTCACCCGAGTTCATTCTCATCGCGCAACTCTGTCTGCTGTCAGCCGACATTTATAAACGACATTGTGCATCACACACACGGACATTACACACGGACATTACACGTACACATACACGTTAATTCCACACGCACACACGGACGTTCTGCACACAAACACGGCTAGCATACGCAATTCACACAGGTGCCACACGGACCATGAAAACGGACACAAAAACGGGACACGGACCCGAAAAACGGCCCGTAACACACGTGCGTGTTTTTCACGGACGTGTGAAGGGGGCCTTAAGCTGAATATGTCTCTAACATCAACCCCATCACAAAGCTAAAATCAGAAGTGGATGAGAAGTAATATACATTTTCTTCCCTCCGTGGATGCTTCACTCCTAGTTTTGGCGTACATATGCTTTTACCAAATCTGCCATGTGTAAATGAAGCCTAAAAAACTTACAATTAGTGATGGGCGAACGTGCTTGGTTCTGCTCGATCAAGTATTTTCCTGCTCTGAAGTCATCTTCGAGGCCCCGCCCCGCATGTTTCCAGCTTTTTTTCAGCCAGTAAACATGCTGGGATTGCCTGTCAATCATGGTAATGCCGTAACCATCTTTTTACTGCCTATTTTTATGTTCTAATGATAAACCCTACCTCACAAGAATAATATAAACTTAATTATGTCTAAATATATGCAATACTATTGATATGACCTTGTTTTAATGAACTATAGGTTTACCAGATACATAATCTCCTATAGCTATTTGTTTTACTTGCATATATTTTCCTTACGCCGATCCTAATTGGATACCTTTAAAAACATTTATTATGTATGGGTGTTTTTGAGTCATGTCTCCAGATTGCATATTATATATATATATATATATATATATATATATATATATACACATATATATATATATATATATATATATATATATATATATATATATATATATATATATATATATATATACACATATATATATACTAGAAGGTGGCCCGATTCTACGCATCGGGTATTCTAGAATTTACGTATTGTGTAGTTCATGTATGATTTTTGTTATATATATATATATATATATATAGATGTTGTTGTGTGTAGTTACCAAGTGTTTGTGTAGGGCGCTGTACATGTTCTGGGTGTTGTCTGGGTGTGGCGGAGGGTGAGAGCGGTGTTGTATGTGTGTTTCGTTGTTTGTGGAGCGCTGTGTGTCTGTAGCGTTGTGTGTGTGTGTGTTGCGCGGTTTGTGTGGGTGTGGGGTGTTTTGGGGGGAGGTATATTTTGTGCAATGTGTGTGTTGTGCGGTATGTGCGTATGTTTATGTATGCCGCGGTGTTTGTGTGTTGGGTGTTGTGTGTGTGCGGCGTTGTCTGTGTGTGTGGGTGTCTGTGTAGGGCGGTGTTTGTGGTTCCTAGTGTGTGTGTGGTGTGTTGTGTGTGTGTGTGTTGGGGGGAGGTGTGCACCTCCCATCGTGCTCCATCCCCCATGCTGCGCACCCCCCATCGTGCCCCATCCCTCATGCTGCGCACCCCCCATCGTGCTCCATCCCCCATGCTGCCCACCCCCCATCGTGCTCCATCCCCTATGCTGCGCATTCCCCATCGTGCTCCATCCCCTATGCTGCGCACCCCCCATCGTGCTCCATCCCCCATGCTGCGCACTCCCCATCGTGCTCCATCCCCCATGCTGCGCACTCCCCATCGTGCTCCATCCTCCATGCTCCGCACTCCCCATCGTGCTCCATCCCCCATCCTGCGCACCCCCCATCGTGCTCCATCCCCCATGCTGCGCACCCCCTATCGTGCTCCATCCCCCATGCTGTGCACCCTCATCGTGCTCCCTCCCCCATGCTGCACACTCCCCATCGTGCTCCATCCCCCATGCTGCGCACTCCCCATCGTGCTACATCCCCCATGCTGCGCACCCCCCATCGTGCTCCATCCCCCATGCTGCGCACCCCCATCGTGCTCCATTCCCCATGCTGCACACTCCCCATCGTGTTCCATCCCCCATGCTGCGCACTCCCCATCGTGCTACATCCCCCATGCTGCGCACCCCCCATCGTGCTACATCCCCCATGCTGCGCACCCCATCGTGCTCCATCCCCCATGCTATAATAGTTCTCCTATTATACTCAGAGAGGAGTATAATAGGAGGACTATAATAGGAGGAGTAGTCCTTGGGGGAGAGGAGTATAATGCCGGCTCCCTGCACATGTGTACCGGGAGCCGGTGTACGCTGGTAACTATGATACACATCGGGTAACTAAGGGACCTTAGTTACCCGATGTGTATAATGGTTACCAGCGTTCACCGCCTCCGTCACGATCCCAGCATCGCAAGGGTATGTCTGGCGCTGCTGGGATCGTGACGGAGCCGGTGTACACTGGTAACTATGATACACATCGGGTAACTAAGGGACCTTAGTTACCCGATGTGTATAATGGTTACCAGCGTACACTGGCTCCGTCACGATCCCAGCAGCGCAAGGTTATGTCTGGTGATGCGTGCGGAGGGCCGGGGCAAGCGGCCAATCCATGCGGAGGGCGGGGTCAGTCTGAGGCGAGCGACCAATCCGTGCGGGGGGGCGGGGCCATGGCGAGCCCAGCGGCCAATCAGCTTTGTGTCACTGTAAGGACACAATTTTGGAGCAAGACAGACAGACAGACAGACAGACAGAATAAGGCAATTATATATATATATATATATATATATATATATATATATATACATATATATATACACAGCGTATATATATACTGCATAATATATATATATATATATATATATATATATATATATATATACATATACAGTACATACCAAAAGTTTGGACACACCTTCTCATTCAAAGAGTTTTCTTTATTTTTAGGACTCTGCAAATTGTAGATTCACATTGATGGCATCAAAACTCTGAATTAAAACATGTGGAATGACATAATTAACAAAAAAGTGTGAAACAACTGAAAATATGTCTTATAATCTAGGTTCTTCAAAGTAGCCACCTTTTGCTTTGATTACTGCTTTGCCCACTCTTGGCATTCTCTTGATGAGCTTCAAGAGGTATTCACCGGAAATGGTTTTCCAACAGTCTTGAAGGAGTTCCCAGAGATGCTTTGCACTTGCTGGCCCTTTTGCCTTCACTCTGTGGTCCAGCTTATCCCAAACCATCTCAATTGGGTTCAGGTCTGGTGACTGTGGAGGCCAGGTCATCTGGCGTAGCATGCCATCACTCTCCTTCTTAGTCAAATAGCCCTTACACAGCCTGGAGTTGTGTTTGGGGTCATTGTTCTGTTGAAAAATAAATGATGGTCCAACTAAACGCAAATCGGATGGAAGAGCACGCCGCTGTAAGATGCTGTGGTAGGCATGCTGGTTCTGTATGCCTTCAATTTTGAATAAATCCTCAACAGTGTCACCAGAAAAGCACCCCCACACCATCACACCTCCTCCTCCATGCTTCACGGTGGGAACTAGGCATGTAGAGTCCCATCCGTTCACCTTTTCTACAAAGACATGGTGGTTGGATCCAAAGATCTCAAATTTGGACTCATCAGACCAAAGCACAGATTTCCACTGGTCTAATGTCCATTCCTTGTGTTGTTTAGCCCAAACAAGTCTTTTCTGCTTGTTGCCTGTCCTTAGCAGTGGTTTCCGAGCAGCCATTTTACCATGAAGGCCTGCTGCACAAAGTCTCCTCTTAACAGTTGTTCTAGAGATGAGAAGGTGTGTCCAAACTTTTGGTCTGTACTATATATATATATATATATATATATATATATATATATATATATATATAAAATCTCAAAATACCTAATTTGGACGTGTCCATGTGTCTGTGCGCAATAAGTCATCCACAGCTCTACAGTTAGGTCCAGAAATATTTGGACAGTGACACAATTTTCGCGAGTTGGGCTCTGCATGCCACCACATTGGATTTGAAATGAAATCTCGACAACAGAATTCAAGTGCAGATTGTAACATTTCATTTGAAGGTTTGAACAAAAATATCTGATAGAAATTGTAGGAATTGTACACATTTCTTTACAAACACTCCACATTTTAGCAGGTCAACAGTAATTGGACAAATAAACCAAACCCAAACAAAATATTTTTATTTTCAATATTTTGTTGCGAATCCTTTGGAGGCAATCACTGCCTTAAGTCTGGAACCCATGGACATCACCAAACGCTGGGTTTCCTCCTTCTTAATGCTTTGCCAGGCCTTTACAGCCGCAGCCTTCAGGTCTTGCTTGTTTGTGGGTCTTTCCGTCTTAAGTCTGGATTTGAGCAAGTGAAATGCATGCTCAATTGGGTTAAGATCTGGTGATTGACTTGGCCATTGCAGAATGTTCCACTTTTTTGCACTCATGAACTCCTGGGTAGCTTTGGCTGTATGCTTGGGGTCATTGTCCATCTCTACTATGAAGCGCCGTCCAATCAACTTTGCGGCATTTGGCTGAATCTGGGCTGAAACTATATCCCGGTACACTTCAGAATTCATCCGGCTACTCTTGTCTGCTGTTATGTCATCAATAAACACAAGTGACCCAGTGCCATTGAAAGCCATGCATGCCCATGCCATCACGTTGCCTCCACCATGTTTTACAGAGGATGTGGTGTGCCTTGGATCATGTGCCGTTCCCTTTCTTCCCCAAACTTTTTTCTTCCCATCATTCTGGTACAGGTTGATCTTGGTCTCATCTGTCCATAGAATACTTTTCCAGAACTGAGCTGGCTTCATGAGGTGTTTTTCAGCAAATTTAACTCTGGCCTGTCTATTTTTGGAATTGATGAATGGTTTGCATCTAGATGTGAACCCTTTGTATTTACTTTCATGGAGTCTTCTCTTTACTGTTAACTTAGAGACAGATACACCTACTTCACTGAGAGTGTTCTGGACTTCAGTTGATGTTGTGAACGGGTTCTTCTTCACCAAAGAAAGTATGCGGCGATCATCCACCACTGTTGTCATCCATGGACGCCCAGGCCTTTTTGAGTTCCCAAGCTCACCAGTCAATTCCTTTTTTCTCAGAATGTACCCGACTGTTGATTTTGCTACTCCAAGCATGTCTGCTATCTCTCTGATGGATTTTTTCTTTTTTTTCAGCCTCAGGATGTTCTGCTTCACCTCAATTGAGAGTTCCTTAGACCGCATGTTGTCTGGTCACAGCAACAGCTTCCAAATGCAAAACCACACACCTGTAATCAACCCCTGACCTTTTAACTACTTCATTGATTACAGGTTAACAAGGGAGACGCCTTCAGAGTTAATTGCAGCCCTTAGAGTCCCTTGTCCAATTACTTTTGGTCCCTTGAAAAAGAGGAGGCTATGCATTACAGAGCTATGATTCCTAAACCCTTTCTCCGATTTGGATGTGAAAACTCTCATATTGCAGCTGGGAGTGTGCACTTTCAGCCCATATTATATATATAATTGTATTTCTGAACATGTTTTTGTAAACAGCTAAAATAACAAAACTTCTGTCACTGTCCAAATATTTCTGGACCTAACTGTATGTTGCCGAGGCAACCATCCACAGCCCTATGTTGCCGAAGCAACTCTGTGATGCAACATTGTGAGGCAATATTGAGGGAGCACTGAGGCAACACTGAGGCAACAGTGTGAGGCAATATTGAGGGAACATTGAGGCAACAGTGTGAGGCAATATGTGGCCGAGGCAACACTGAGGAAACAGTGTGAGGCAATATTGGGGGAACACTGAGGCAACACTGAGGCAACAGTGTGAGGCAACATTGCAAAGATGGATCAAATTGATTGTGCTGCTGCAAGTGGAGAAGCGAATCGCATATGGATGCGTAACCTGCGTCTTAATGAAACAGAAGACAAACAAAATTGTCGAAGAACTGCAGATGCAGCCCGACAGAGGGCGGCCAGAGTAAGAGAAATGAATAAAGTAACTGAATCACGTAGAACATCTAATGCTGCACGACAACGAGCAACATGCAATGCACAAAGTGAAACACAAATTTTACAAAGACAAGAACAAGATAGAATACGTGTCGTAAAAGCAAGAGCCACTCGACGATGGCAAGTTACAATTGCCGCTAGAGAGTTTCTCAATCAAATTGATGAGACACATATTGAAGAGCATTATGCTGGCGAATTGATATTCGGGGCAAATTCCAAGTGTGCTCAACTATGTGAAATGAGTGAAAACTGTGGAAAAAGAAAGCGCAATAGGGTCTTACCCCAATATATATAGGTTGAAGCAAAGAATAATCCTACTCACCAATTCGGGTTGTGACAGTCACAACACCTATAGCAGCATGTAACACCAAGTCCCGGCAGCGGTCCCCATGAGGCAGATAACAGAGAGTAGTAGAGAATGGGTTTCACAGCCGCGCCAAAAGACTACTGGATTCTTCTCAGATTAATCAAAATGATGATTCTTTGCTGGTTTGTCCTGAAGAAGGGAGCTGTGTTCTCCTGAAACGCGTAGACTTGACCTGTTATGAAATAAAAGAAACATTAATCTGAGAAGAATCCAGTAGTCATTTGGCGCGGCTGTGAAACCCATTCTCTACTACTCTCTGTTATCAACTATGTGAAATAGCTTATGCTCAGGAACATTGACGGATAGCACTATCGGATAGCTCTACCCGTTCATTTCCTTTAGGAATAGAGCTATGGGATAGCTCTACCCATTCACTTTCTTCATGGAAAGCGCTTTCGAATAGGTCTACCTGTTCATTTACTTTAGTAATAGAGCTATGGGATAGCTCTACCCGTTCACTTTCTTCATGGAAAGCGCTTTCGAATGACCTTGTGGATGGGATTGATAGTACAGTGTCATTCTTTGCCGATGACACCAAACTATGTAGGATATTAAAAACTGACCTGGATAGTACAATATTACAAAAAGATCTGGATAAGATGTCAGAATGGGCAGATACTTGGCAAATGAGATTTAATGTTGATAAATGTAAAGTAATGCACCTAGGACGGAGTAATCCTATAACTGCGTATACATTAAATGGAAGTAAACTCGGGACTACAGAACAGGAGAAGGACTTGGGTATTCTCATTACAAATAAGCTGAGCAGCAGCACTCAATGTCAAGCAGCAGCTGCTAAAGCAAACAAGATTTTAGGGTGTATAAAAAGAGAGATTAGATCCCGTGATCCCAACGTATTGTTACCCCTCTATAAATCACTTGTAAGGCCACATCTGGAATACGGGATCCAGTTTTGGGCTCCACATTTTAAAAAGGACATTCAGAAGTTAGAGTCAGTTCAAAGGCGGGCAACTAGGCTATTACAAGGAATGGAAGGCCTCCCATATGATGACAGGTTGAAAAAGTTAGATATGTTTAGCTTAGAAAAAAGACGTCTCAGAGGAGATCTCATTTATATGTATAAATACATGTGTGGTCAATATAAAGGACTGGCACATGACTTATTTCTTCCAAAGACAGTACTAAGGACCAGGGGGCACTCACTGCGAGTGGAAGAAAAGCGATTCCAACAGCTAAATAGGAAAGGGTTCTTTACAGTTAGAGCAGTCAGACTGTGGAATGCCCTACCACAAGAGGTAGTAATGGCAGATACTATAACAGCTTTTAAAAAAGGGCTGGATGATTTCCTCAGTACACAAAACATTGTTGGTTATAAATGACTTAGTGACTAAATGTAGAACTGGTGGAGGAAGGTTGAACTAGATGGACCTAGGTCTTTTTTCAACCTAAGTAACTATGTAACTATGTAACTATGTAACTATGAATAGGTCTACCTGTTCATTTCCTTTAGGAATAGAGCTATGGGATAGCTCTACCCGTTCACTTTCTTCATGGGAAGCGCTTTCGAATAGGTCTACCTGTTCATTTCCTTTAGGAATAGAGCTATGAGATAGCTCTACCCGTTCACTTTTTTCATGGATAGCGCACTATCGGATAGCTCTACCCGAAAAGTATTAATGACAAAGCTGTCCCCTGATGGAGACACTGTGTGAGGCAACACTGAGGCAACATTGTGAGCCAATACTATGTCGGGCTAGTGCTATCTGATAGAGCTACTTCGAATGAAAGAGCACGGATAGCGCTATCTGCATAGTGCTACCGATAATGAAAGAGAACGTGTAGAGCTATCCGATAGCACTACTCCTAGAGAATGGATAGCGCAATCTGGATAGCGCTATTGAAAAAAGAAGCACTAATACCACTATTCCCTCTCTTTTTCATACACAAGGTAAGAGTGGCAGAACACATACACCAGTTATTTATGTTTGCTGTTAGTCTGCACGTACCAAGTCTGGTGCATTGTTACACCCATTACGAGGTCAGTTTGATGTGTGGTTACACCCCATTGCATGATTCGTAATCCCACCGCACGCCCGAAGGGCACGCAATCACTCGTATATAGCCAATATATAAAGCTGAGTGTATGTATGTGTGTAAGTATGTAAGTGTGTATATGTGTGGAATCCGCACTGTCGCATTTACAATCATGAAATTATGCACAGATGCCTCATGTGACTCAGGGAACGTCATAGATTTGTTTTGATGGGAAAATTAAACCCTGCGCTTTACAGTTACTCTCCAAAAAACATGCCACCATTAAAGTAAATGGAAATGGGAGCTACAGGTCATTAATATGAGCTGTGATTGTTTGCTATAGGCAACAAAGGGCATTCTTAATATAAGAAGCTTATGTGTGATGTAACATGATGTCAGTGGGGATACAGGTAGAGACAGACAGACAAGGAAAGAGACAGAGAGAAAGACAGACAGGGAAAGAGACATAGAGAGAAAGACAGACAGGGAAAGAGACAGAGGCAGCCAGACACAGACAGAAAGGGAAAGAGACAGAAAGGGAAAGAGACAGACAGGGAAAGAAACAGGGAAAGAAACAGGGAAAGAGACAGGGAAAGAAACAGGGAAAGAGACAGAGAGAGACACAAGGAAAAAGACAGGGAAAGAGACAGCAAAAGAGACAGACAGATGGGGAAAGAGACAGACGGGATAGTGACAGACATGGAACGAGACAGAACTGGAACGAGACAGACGGGGAAAGAGACACACGGGGTAAGAGATAAAGAGAGAGACAGACAGACACTGACAGACACAAAGATAGAGAGAGACAGACAGGACAGAGAGACTGATACAGAGACAGACGGAGAAATAAACACAGACAGACAAAAGACAGACATGGATAAAGACAGAGACAGACATGGATAGAGACAGAGAGACAGACACACAGGGACAAACAGGGAAAGAAACAGACAGAGCTAGATAGATAGATAATGGATAGATAGATAGATAGATAGATAGATAGATAATGGATAGATAGATACGTAAATTTTCGGACTATAAGACGCACTTTTTTTCCTCCAAATTTGGGAGGAAAGTGTGGGGTGCGTCTTATAGTCCAAATGTCAAAGCGGGGGGTACCTGCAGGTTAGGGAGCTGTGGGGAGGGAGCGGCTGTGGAGAGGGATCACAGGAGGAAGGGAGGGTCGCTGCTGGAGAAACCACGTGTGCCCGCTGCTTAAAGTAAACGAATATTCATTAGACGCTCCCCGCCCACCTCTCTCCGCTCTCTTCAGTCAGTGACTAGAAGTGGGTGTGAGGAGCAGCAAATCAATACCTGTTTAATGTAAACAGCGGACACACATGGGTGCTCCAGCCGCCGGCTTCCTACAGCGGCTGGGGAGACTGTGTCTCAGCTGTTTATTAGGCAGGAGCAGGGAGCGATGGCAGTCATGTCTGGCCCGGAGGAAGTGCACATGACTGCAGTGTCCGGGCCAGAGCACGGCATACCATCACAGCACAGCCCGCAGTCTCTGTGCTGAGTGCTCACAATGCTTTCAGTTTGATCCTGCCTCTGCACTAGAAAGGAAGTCTCCCGTAGCTGACAAGGACCTGCAGTGATGCAATGAAGAGGGGTGGGCCAGAATAGCACAAAACAGCACTGTGCCCCGCCTCTTCATTACATCACTGCAGGTCCTTGAGATATGGGAGACTGTTTCTAGTAGTGATGGGCAGTGCGGCTCTTTTTGGTGATCCGCTTCCCATGGCTCCGCTCACCAAAACGAGCTGGCTCATTCAGATCGTTTTCAGCTCCTTATTAAATAAGGTGAACATATATTTAGGCCTCTGCCACACTCACGTGCCTCCGGTACGTGTGTGCCTTTTTTTTCACGTACCGGAGACAAGGGCCCACGTGGTCCAATGTATTGTTTTGGACACACGTAAGTATTCTGGAATGTAACGTGTGCCCGTTCTGTACTTACATGTTTTTAAAAATGCTGACATGTCCGTGTTGCTCCGGCTGCATGGGTGTCACACGGCCTGCACCCATACCACACGGATATAGTGTGGATGCGGGCCCACGTGACACGTGCCGGAGAAAGACACGTGTCAGTGTAAAAATAATAAAAACACATACTCACCTCCACCATACCTGCAGTCTCTGCCGCGGCTGTCCCCTGCATCCGTCCCCCAGTGAATTTGAACAACGCTTCTTCTACATTGGGGGCCGGAAGCAGCGCCAGCGGGGCGTGGCTTTGGCCGGACGCTGTCATTCAGCACCAGAGACAGTGCCGGATGATGCGGGGCTTTCCGTTCTCCGTGTGTTATTCCGTATAACACACGGAGAACATGTACGTGCCACAAAACCAGCACACGGGGAGCAAACCACCCCTTTAACACGTACGTTACAAAAACATTACGTTTTGTCACGTAAGTGTGGCAGAGGCCTTAAGATTATAGTGACGCCACTGAAACCACGCCCACCCGCGGCTAAACCATGCCCACTTACAAGAGACCAATTAGTTCGCAGAGTGGGTGGGGTTTCAGCAGCGAAAAGAGCCGTTTCGCGATTTTAGTGGCTCACTTTGGTGATTCGGCTCCTGTCAGACACTACAGGGAGCCGGATCTTTGTGTCGGATCATTCGCGACCGACACATCACTAGTTTCTAGTACAGAGGCAGGACCAAAATGAAAGATAGGTGTGCATCACATCTGTAAAAGTGAGGCATTAAATAAATATAGTGTATCAAGGCATTACTGCACACCCGGATGGGGTTGGATCATTATATAAATATATATATATATATATATATTTATATATTTATTTATATATATATATATATATATATATATATATATATATATATACAAACACACACACACACAGGTTGGAAGATCATACATATTCCACGATGCGGGCCATATATACCTGGAAGGGACCCAGAATGGGGGATATGGGTATAGAATTTGGGGATATAACCTCCATAACAGTGTCTGCAGCAGACTCACCCCCCATAACAGTGTGTCATGACCATATTTTTTTACTTTAATTTTTCTTTCTATTTTTTCCTCCTCTAAAACAAGGGTGCGTCTTCTAGTCCGGTGCATCTTATAGTCCGGAAAATACGGTAGATAGATAGATAATGGATGGATAGATAGATAGATAATGGATAGATAGATAGATGATAGATAAATAGAAAGATGGATAGATAGATAATGGATGGATATGTGTCGCCCTGGGCAAGCCAGGGGACACAGGTCACAACACACACACACACCCCACATTCCCTGCAGGTACACCAGCTAACCCACAAATCCTTGTTGCCTTCCTCCAGAGGCTGATGATTCACACCAGGGGGTGGAGCCAGGCGGTTGGTGTCCACCCACCAAGGAGTTCATAGCCCTGGAGGCAGGAAGGAGCAGGCAGTTGAGCCAGGGAGGAGGAAGTGGAAGGAAGTGAAGTGTAGTGGAGCTGAAGCAGAAAGCTGAAGTGACAGAGAAGTGAAAGTAGAGAAAGTGCAAAGTGGCAGTTTAGTACAGCCTGAAGTTAGTCTGTGGCTGTGTGCCCAGACGGAGTCAGCAAGGTCAGCAGACGGTGGTGAAGGTCTGCAGTGGGACTGTCTGGAGGTTGCTGAAAGGACCACAGAGGCTGTGTGCCCGGGGGTCTGGAGCAGTATACAAAGGGCAGTCAGCACCAGGGCAGGGGCCTTTCGGATCCCGGCAAGGCTTGGAGTCGCCGAAAATTGCCAAATCCGTTAGTGAAGGGGACGTAAATCCCCCAACAAGCAAGTCCTGATTGACGGCAAAGGTCCAACCACAACGGGAAAACACCGCCACCGCCAAGGCACCAGTTTCCCAGGGCCGGCGCCTGCGGGCAAAGTGTGGAGCTCCTCCGGCACAGATTGCAGTCGGGGAGCGGGTAACCGGTGGGAACCCATCGCTACCAAACAGACATTTCAAAGGTGCAGGGAAGAGACCGTCACCGCTAACTACAGGGAACCGCAGCACCGTGGACCGTCTGAGGGACCCGTCCAGCCAGCCGTTTGTTTACCGAGAACTGTGTCGTGTTTACTGGCTTAGTGAGTACCACAGTGCCGCAAGGCACCGCGCTGCCCCCGCGCCCCTGCACCCACCAGGCCCTGCATCTCCCAAACCATCACCGGGCCCCGGGATCACCAACCCCTACCCACGGAGGGGCAACACAACACCTGGCTGCTCCGCATCACCATCCCCGGGAGCCCCGTATAGAGCAGCGGTGGTGAAATCACCACAACCGTGGGTGACGTCACGGACAATAATCATCCCCACACCCAACAACCCCCCTTTCACTCACGGGCGAGGAGCGCCGCTCGAGAAACCCCCGGCATCCGGCCCACCGCTCGAGCCACCACTGAGCAGCAGCCGCCGGACCCGAGCAGAAGGGGTGAGCGTAGTGTGCTGACACCCTCCTCCCCGCCCGCGACAGATAGATAGAGAGATAGATCATGGATAGATGGATGGATGGCTGGATAGATGGATAGATTGATAGATAGAGGGATAGATAGATAATGGATAGAGGGTCGGATGGATGGATGGATAGATGGATAGATAGATATAACAGCTTTTATTTCTGATGTATGTGTGTCCCCCCCCCCAACAGTATGTGTGATAGAGCAGTGACCCTGCGGGAACTTGAGTCTGAGGTCTCGCAGAGTCACTGCCGGTCGGTGACTTCACTCTATTACCGCTTGTGAGGCCTTGAAGTTCTCATGAGCGGTAATGTGTTGACATCACAGACCATGAGAAATGTCCTGGAGTTACCCCTGCAGCCTCATTCATGGAATGCGGCTGCATTGAGTACTATGTCTCAGATGTCGCTGGATCAGTATGCAAGCGTCGTGGGACCTCGTGTGGATTACGTCGGAACTGGGTGTTTGAGGGAGTTAATAAAGTAGTGAAAGAGGGGGCATTTTTGTGTTTTCTTTCAAATAAAGGATTTTTCGGTGTGTGTTTATTTAGTTTCACTTACAGATTAGTAAAGTTGTGTGATAGGCGCTGCCATTACTAATCTTGGACTTAGTGGCAGCTATGAGTTGCCATTAACTCCTTATTACCCCGATTGTCACCGCATAACGGCACTCGGGAAGAGCCGGTAACACACCGGGACTGTCGCATAATGGATGCGACATTTTCGGGGCAGCTACGGGCTGATATTCTTGGCTCTGGGAGGGGGAGCAATAACCATGGCCCTCGCCCTCCCCAGCCTGAGAATACCAGGCTCCTGCTTCGTTTTTTCTTTTTAATATGTACGTTTCTGATTTCTAGGTGTCTGTGCATTATATATGTACAGTATGTGTCTGTGTGTGAGTGTGATATGTGTGTATTTACTCTCTGCTCAATTTCCTCTTCCTCTCCTAATGACATCCCTTCCTTGCAAAACGCAGGGTAATGATGATCACTATGTCCTGAAAAATGCGAAATACTGCAGGAATAACGCAATGAAACGCACATAATTTGCTACCTGCGTTATTACCTGCGGTATTTCATGATTACATTGCAGTCAATGTTGTAAAATAGCGCAGGTACCTGTGGAAATGAAGTGACATGCTACATATTTTTGCTGCAGAAGTTTTGCAGCAAAACCTGTAGGGGAAAAAAACACAGTGTCCACACAGCATTTTTTTTTACCATAGGTTTTGCTGGGGAAGGACTGCAGAAAGGTTACGAATAGGGATGATCGAATACCCTATTATTCACTTCGACGGATATCCGGTGAACACCTCGTCGCTATTCGAGTATTCGCAAATATTCGACCGCCAGTGTAAGTCTATGGGAAACAAATGATTTTACGTTGAACCTGTGGGTGACCTGTGGTGACTGATGAAAAGGCTGAAATGGATGGGAAAAGGCTGAAACAGCCTGTAGAAGGTGCCTGACTGCATTTCTGGTGTCTTTGAATAATGTGCTCAGAGCAGCACGTGGCGTTTACGCATACCTCCCAACTTTTCAAGAAAGGAAAGAGGGACAAAGTATGCGGCGTGCGCAGCGCGCCGCGGCAAATTTTGACCACGCCCCTAGACACACCCCTAGACACACCCATTTGGCAGTAAGGGTCATTCAGCAGATGCCCCGGACTGTTCATATTTATAGCAGTCAGAATTTTTTTTATATTTCTGTGTCACTATATGACATGTTGCTTATTTGTGCCTATCAATCTGTGTTCACACGTTGCATAAATTCTGTTTCTTTTTGTTTCTGTCTGCACCAAACTACACAATAACTATCTTCTCTGTTTTTTCCATTTTTCCTGCATTTTTTCTGCCTTTTCTCCATTATTTAATGCGTTTTTGGTTCAGATGTGAATCTACGTTTTTAAGTGTTTTTATTGCACAGAGAAGCTTTTTCCTGCATTTTTTAAGCTCCACATAGAAACCTCCAGAGAACACCCCCCCTCCCCCCCTGAAAACCACAGAATTCAGGAGCGTCTTTTCATGGAACCACATCCACTTTACTTGGACAATTAAACACAGCAGAATAAATGTGCAAAAAAACAGCAGAAAAATATGCAGCATTTACACTACATGTGAATATGGACTAAATGTCCAAGCAAAGTGGATGAGACGTCCTGAAATCTCCGCCCCTGGTGCATGTAAAGACGCCGCTGAACTGTGCGGATTTGGTGTTTCTTTCTTTATAAGCGTCAGGATTCACAACAGCAACAAACATGTATCAAATAAGGGGGACAATGTATAAAAAATACCGCAAACACGCAATAATCAGAGAACATTGTTATTGCACTCGTGGCGCGGACACCTGCAGAAAAAATGCAGCATTTACGCTATGTGTGAACACGGCCTCAGTGATCCATTTTTATTACATTTTTTATGGGTTTTAATAAAGAAAAATAATAAATTGCGCCTTTTTTTTCCCGCCATTTACCGATCCCCATAAATAATCTGATCGCTGTGTTGTTCAGGTCATTACGATTACAGGGACACCAAATATGTTCATGTTATTTGCTGATTTGTGATGTTTATAATTTTATAAAAAAGTGCAATAAAATTACATTATTCTATTTTTTTTATTATTTTTAGTAACTTTATTAGAAGAAAAAAAATCCTCTTTTCCTCTCCCTCTAGAATACAGGACATAGAGATGCTGCTCTGTACAATGTAGCTGTGTCCTGTGTAATCTGCTGTGTAAGAGGCTGCATTGTAGGTTCATTTATGTGAAATCCTCCCTCTGACATCATCAATCCTAGTGGCTCAACAGCTAGAGCAGCTAGGAAAGCCAGGAGGTTGCTGGACACAAGTTTTGAACGTTGCTGGTTTGAATCCAAGGTGGTGAAGATAGAAAAAAAAATTGTATTTGTATTTTTTTCCTCATTTCTTTATAGTAGTTTTATGGGAACAAATGAATCTGACTCTTTCACCAACATTGAGATACAGTATTTATCTATCTATCTCTATCCCTCTATCTAGCTATGATTCTATCTCTCTATCTATCTATCTATCCCTCTATCTATCTATGATTATATCTATCTATGATTCTATCTCTATCTATCTATTATCTGTCGTGTATCTATATATCCCTCTATCATCCATCCCTCTATCATCCATCCATCCCACTATCATCCATCCATCCCTCCCTCTATCCCTGCTTTCATCCCTCTATCCCTCCATCCCTCCCTCTATCCTTCCATTCATCCCTCTATCATCCATCCATCCATCCCTCTATCCCTCCATTCATCCCTCTATCATCCATCCATCCCTTCCTCTATCCCTCCATTCATCCCTCTATCATCCATCCATCCCTGCCTCTATCCCTCCATTCATCCCTCCCTCTATCCCTCCATTCATCCCTCTATCATCCATCCATCACTCTCTCTATCCCTCCATTCATCCCTCTATCATCCATCCATCCATCTATCCCTCCATTCATCCCTCTATCATCCATGCATCCATCCCTCCCTCTATCCCTCCATTCATCCCTCTATCATCCATCCATCCCTCCCTCTATCCCTCCTTTCATCCCTCTATCCCTCCATTCATCCCTCCTTCTATCCCTCCATTCATCCCTCCATTCATCCCTCTATCATCCATCCATCCCTCCCTCTATCCCTCCATTCATCCCTCTAGCATCCATCCATCCATCCCTCTATCCCTCCATTCATCCCTCTATCATCCATGCATCCATCCCTCCCTCTATCCCTCCATTCATCCCTCTATCATCCATCCATCCCTCTATCCCTCCTTTCATCCCTCTATCCCTCCATTCATCCCTCCTTCTATCCCTCCATTCATCCCTCTATCATCCATCCATCCCTCTATCCCTCCATTCATCCCTCTATCATCCATCCCTCCCTCTATCCCTCCATTCATCCCTCTATCATCCATCCCTCCCTCTATCCCTCCATTCATCCCTCCATTCATCCCTCCATTCATCCCTCCATTCATCCCTCCATTCATCCCTCTATCATCCATCCATCCATCCCTCTATCCCTCCATTCATCCCTCTATCATCCATGCATCCATCCCTCCCTCTATCCCTCCCTCCATTCATCCCTCTATCATCCATCCATCCCTACCTCTATCCCTCCATTCATCCCTCCTTCTATCCCTCCATTCATCCCTCCATCATCCATCCATCCCTCCCTCTATCCCTCCTTTCATCCCTCTATCCCTCCATTCATCCCTCCATTCATCCCTCTATCATCCATCCATCCATCCCTCTATCCCTCCATTCATCCATCCCTCCATCCATCTTTGCAGCTGAATAACCTGCTTCTGGTGTCTCACCTGCAGTATAGAGGTCAAGATAACAAAATCTTCCTATTGCTTTCATTACAGGCAGTAGCTCAGTGGTTAGAGCTGCTGCCTTTGAACCAAAGAACTCACAGTTCCACGAGTTCGAGTCCCGGCCGACCCGAAAATCCAGAGCCGATGATAATTTAATTTATTCACTTCACTGAGGGGAGGAGCCGGGACATCAGCTGTGAGCCGCGGGAGTGCGGGACAGCCCTGATAAATCGTGCAAGTCCCGCAGAATCCGGGACGGTTGGGAGGTATGCGTTTACGTAGTCGCCAGAACAGCTCTCAAACCAAAGTAAAAGAGGGGAATTTACTAAGAAATAGTTTCTAGTGCCTAATAACTGTAATAAAACGTCAAATCATGCCCCAACCTAAAAAAAAACACTTTAGCATATGCTCACATGTTTCGTTTTTACATTTTTCCTTCTTTTTCAATTAGATAGGGCTGTAACTTATACATTATATTGGTGTCTGTCTCACACCTCCTTTTTTGGGACAAATTTGACAGCACTTTAAAAGGTCAGCTACAATGTGCCCATTGGGATGTTGACCTTGCCCTCCTCCTACTCCTCCACCAGCACCACCGGCTCCAGTGGCCCTCTATTCAAATGTAGAAAGGGCCACTGGCTGTCCTCAAATCTCAGACTTTTTAGGGCTCTCAGGTGGGCCCTGTAACATACATTGGGGAGGGATGGCAGTCATTTGTAGTTTTCTGCGTCCCCTATGTCATTAGTGTGAAAGTTGGAATACGTACTCTATAACAATTTACAGTGCTATTGCCAATGTGGCCATTTGTATGTTGGCCTTGCCCTCTTCCTCCTCCTCCTCCTCCACCGACACCACTGGCTCCAGTGGCCCTCTATTCAAATTCTATTCAAATGATTCAGAAATGTATGTTTTATGGACAAATAAACGCCACGCTGCGACATCGAAGCTGATGTCATTCATGATGATTGCATCTGACCAAAAGCAGGTTGGGAGAAGGAGGCATCATCGCCTGCTTCCTAGACCGCAGTTTGTGAAGCATGCAGCACCGTGGAAGTGGCAGTTGTTTCACTCTGGAACTCAGGCTTTATTCCACTAGCTAACACCAAGGATTTTAAAAAAATCCTTTTCCCCAGGGAGAATGGTTCAAAGACCATGTAGCACAGCATCAGAAGTTACTCCCAACAGCTCCCAATAGCTTATTTTTAAAAAAAAATGGTAGGATAAGCAACAGGGCATAACATGCCAAGGAGTTTAATACATTCAGTTCCCCTAGGGCAGTGATGGCGAACCTATGGCATGCGTGCCAGATTGGGCACGCAGAGCCCTTGCTGCTGGCACGTGCGCAGTCGCCACAATCAGCCACTTTGAACTGTCGGTGTGATCTCGCCGGCAGTTCAAAGTTGTGTTGGAGCAGAGACATTTCCCTCTGACACTCCTCCTCTCCTAAACCGCAGGCCTGTTGCCTAGGAGACGGAGGAGCGTCAGAAAGCGGCACCAGCATCTTGTGGCCGCGCGGGAACTGACTGAGGACCCAGCGGCGCGCAGCGGTGGAGCGAGTGCTGGAAGGTGAGGGTTTTTTTTACATTTTTTTTTATTTTTAAGCTGTGTGCGGCTGTGCCAAAGTGTGGGGGGACAGTGCCAGTACGGGGCAAACAAACAGAACACGGGGCAAACAGAGCACGGGGCATACAGAGCACGGGGCATACAGAGCATGGGGCAAACAAACAGAGCACGGGGCAAATGGAGCACGGGGCAAACAAACAGAGCACAGGGCAAACAAACAGAGCACGGGGCATACAGAGCACAGGGCATACAGAGCATGGGGCAAATAGAGCATGGCGCAAACAGAGCAGAGGCAAACAGAGCACGGGGCAAACAGAGCACGGGGCATACAGAGCACGGGGCAAACAGCATGGGGCAAACAGAGCATGGGGCATACAGAGCACGGGGCAAACAGAGCACGGGGCAAACAGAGCATCGGGCAAACAAACAGCACTGGACATACAGAGCACAGGGCATACAGAGCACGGGGCAAAGAAACAGCACGGTGCAAACAAACAGCACAGGACATACAGAGCACAGGGCAAACAAACAGAACGGGGTATACAGAGCACGGGGCATGCAGAGCACGGGGCAAACAAACAGCACAGGGCATACAGAGCACGGGGCATACAAAGCACGGGGCAAACAGCACGGGGCAAACAGAGCATGGGGCATACAGAGCACGGGGCAAACAGAGCACGGGGCAAACAGAGCACGGGGCAAACATAGAGAGCACGGGGCAAACAGAACACGGGGCAAACAGACCACGGGGCAAACAGAGCATGGGGCAAACAAACAGCACGGGGCATACAGAGCACAGGGCATACAGAGCACGGGGCAAAGAAACAGCACGGTGCAAACAAACAGCACAGGGCATGCAGAGCACAGGGCAAACAAACAGCACGGGGCATACAGAGCACGGGGCATACAAAGCACGGGGCAAACAAACAGCATGGGGCAAACAAACAGCACGGGCAAAATAACAGCACGGGGCATACAGAGCACGGGGCATACAGATCATGGGGTATACAGAGCACGGGGCATACAGAGCACGGGGCAAACAAACAGAGCACTGGGCAAACAAACAGAGCACGGGGCAAACAAACAGAGCACAGGGCAAACAAACAAAGCACGGGGCAAACAGAGCACGGGGCATACAGAGCATGGGGCAAACAGCACGGGGCAAACAGAGCATGGGGCATACAGAGCATGGGGCAAACAAACAGCACGGGGCATACAGAGCACAGGGCATACAGAGCACGGGGCAAAGAAACAGCACGGTGCAAACAAACAGCACAGGGCATACAGAGCACAGGGCAAACAAACAGCACGGGGCATACAGAGCACGGGGCATACAAAGCACGGGGCAAACAAACAGCATGGGGCAAACAAACAGCACGGGCAAAATAACAGCACGGGGCATACAGAGCACGGGGCATACAGATCATGGGGTATACAGAGCACGGGGCATACAGAGCACGGGGCAAACAAACAGAGCACTGGGCAAACAAACAGAGCACGGGGCAAACAAACAGAGCACAGGGCAAACAAACAAAGCACGGGGCAAACAGAGCACGGGGCATACAGAGCATGGGGCAAACAGCACGGGGCATACAGAGCACGAGGGCATACAAAGCACGGGGCAAACAAACAGCATGGGGCAAACAAACAGCACGGGCAAAATAACAGCACGGGGCATACAGAGCACGGGGCATACAGATCATGGGGTATACAGAGCACAGGGCATACAGAGCACGGGGCATACAGAGCACTGGGCAAACAAACAGAGCACTGGGCAGACAAACAGAGCACGGGGCAAACAAACAGAGCACGGGGCAAACAAACAAAGCATGGGGCAAACAGAGTACGGGGCATACAGAGCATGGGGCAAACAGCACGGGGCAAACAGAGCATGGGGCATACAGAGCACGGGGCAAACAGAGCACGGGGCAAACAGAGCACAGGGCAAACAAACAGAGCACAGGGCAAACAAACAGCACGGGCAAAATAACAGCACGGGGCATACAGAGCACGGGGCATACAGAGCACGGGGCATACAGAGCACAGGGCAAACAAACAGAGCACTGGGCAAACAAACAGAGCACGGGGCAAACAGAGCACGGGGCATACAGAGCACGGGGCAAACAGCACGGGGCAAACAGAGCATGGGGCATACAGAGCACGGGGCAAACAGAGCACGGGGCAAACAGAGCACGGGGCAAACAGAGCATGGGGCAAACAAACAGCACTGGGCATACAGAGCACAGGGCATACAGAGCACGGGGCAAAGAAACAGCACGGTGCAAACAAACAGCACAGGACATACAGAGCACAGGGCAAACAAACAGAACGGGGCACGGGGCATGCAGAGCACAGGGCAAACAGAGCACGGGGCAAACAGAGCACGGGGCAAACATGGAGAGCACGGGGCAAACAGAACACGGGGCAAACAGACCACAGGGCAAACAGAGCACGGGGCAAACAGAGCACGGGGCAAACATGGAGAGCACGGGGCAAACAGAACACGGGGCAAACAGACCACAGGGCAAACAGAGCACGGGGCAAACAGAGCATGGGGCAAACAAACAGCACGGGGCATACAGAGCACAGGGCATCCAGAGCACGGGGCAAAGAAACAGCATGGTGCAAACAAACAGCACAGGGCATACAGAGCACAGGGCAAACAAACAGAACGGGGTATACAGAGCACGGGGCATGCAGAGCACGGGGAAAACAAACAGCATGGGGCATACAGAGGACGGGGCATACAGAGCACGGGGCAAACAAACAGCATGGGGCAAACAAACAGCACGGGCAAAATAACAGCACGGGGCATACAGAGCACGGGCATACATATCATGGGGTATACAGAGCACGGGGCATACAGAGCACGGGGCAAACAAACAGAGCACTGGGCAAACAAACAGAGCATGGGGCAAACAAACAGAGCACAGGGCAAACAAACAGCACGGGCAAAATAACAGCACGGGGCATACAGAGCACGGGGCATACAGAGCACGGGGCATACAGAGCATGGGGTATACAGAGCATGGGGCATACAGAGCACGGGCCATTCAGAGCACGGGGCAAACAAACAGAGCACTGGGCAAACAAACAGAGCACGGGGCAAACAAACAGAGCACGGGGCAAACATGGCTGCAAGGATGGAGGAAGCATGCAAGGATGTGGGAAATGTGCAAAGATGGAGAGAAACGTGCAAATATGGGGAAACATGGCTGCAAGGATGGGAGGAAACATGGCTGCAAGATGGGGGAAGCGTGCAAGGATGGGGGAAATGTACAAAGATGGAGAGAAACGTGCAAAGATGGGGGAAACATGGCTGCAAGGATGGGGGAAACATGGCTGCAAGGATGGGGGGAAACATGGCTGCAAGGATGGGGGGAAACATGGCTGCAAGGATGGGGGAAACATGGCTGCAAGGATGGGGGGAAACATGGCTGCAAGGATGGGGGGAAACATGGCTGCAAGGATAGGGGGAAACATGCCAGGATGGGGTACATTTAGCAGGAAGGGGAACATGCCAGGAAGGGGTACATTTACCAGGATGGGGGAATACATTTACCAGGATGGGGGGAAACATGAAAGGATGGGGGGAAACATGCCAGAATGGGGGTACATGAACATGCCAGGATGAGGAAACATGCCAGGATGGGGAACATTTAGCAGGAAGGGTGACATTTATCAGGATGTTATACATTTACCAGGATGGGGTCATTTAACAGCATGGGGGAACATGCCAGGATGGGATACATTTACAATGATGGGGTACATTTATGGGGTACATTTACCAGAATGGAGGACATTTACCAGGAATGGGGGGTACATGCCGGGATGGGGTACATTTACCAGGATGGGGAATATGCCGGGATGGGGTACATTTACCAGGATGGTGCCATGATGGGGACAAATATACCAGAATGTGGGAAATATATATCAGGATGGGTGACATGTTTACCAGGAAGTGGCCAGGAAGGGGGACATAACTACACAATGAAGGGGGAGGAGAGCAACTCGTACATCTTTATGGGATTTCAAGATGTTCAGACTTTGAAATGTAGATGTGGATTACAGGGTGATATCTGACTGCATTCCATGCTAAAATCTCTGTCTAATATGCTGCAATTTTTTCCAGAAAAATCAATGCAACTGCTGTGTCTGGAAAGTGCAGGGGCTCAGCTTCAGGCCTCCGACACACTCACGTGAAAATCACGCACGTGCCGCGAGACACATATTTACCCTGCGCGTTGCATGTAGGTAAGTACGTGTCTCTGGTATGTGCGGGCCACGTGTGTTCTCCGTGTGCTATCCGCGATAACACATGGAGAACCGATAATTTGCATACTCACGTGGTCCTTCCTGCTGTCCGTGGTGCTGATCTTCGGTCTCCAGCCCTGCCGTCTCCCCGCTGCTGCCGGCCGCAGTGAAGTAAATATTAAATGAGCATAATGAGCAGCGGTCAGCAGCAAGTGACAGCAGCGGCAGAGACAGGAGGGAAGGAGAAGGTGAGTTAAAGTTTTTTTTTTCTCTGACGTGTGTTTTCTCCGGCGCATGTTACATGGGACCACATCCACACTACATCCGTGTGGTACGGGTGCTGCCGGAGAATACGTGGACATGTCAGCATGTTGGAAAACGTACAAACGGACACGGACACACGTTCCGTGTTGTTTTACATGTGTGTGCCTGCTACAATAGGGTAGCATTGCTGTACGTGTCTCCGTGCCGCCGGTACATGTAAAAAATGGCAAACACGTACCGGCGGCATGGATGTGCGTCGCAGGCCTCAATGTGTGGTAAGCATGCATAAGCGTGATGCCGCCTGCTGAGGAGAAGAGAAGACTGCAAAGGTAAGGTTACAATCAATTATTTACATAATAGGATTGGTTGGCATTTCGGAAAAAAAAAATGGGTTTACGGCTACAGTTTGGGCACTCGGCCTGCAAAAGGTTCGCCATGACTGCCCTAGGGTGTAGTGGTTCAGACATCATGTAGCTAAGCATCACAAGGTATTCCCAATAGCTCCCAACAGCTTATTTTAAAAAAATTGGTTGCATAAGCAGCAAGGCATAACATGCCAAGAAGTTTAATACATTCAGTTTTCCCAGGGGATAATGGTTCAGACATGCATCACCTTCTTGCACACCAGTTTGGGAAGCAAGCAGACCAGGGGAAGTGGTTTGGAGTCTGGAACTCAGGCTTTATTCCACTAGCTAACACCGAGGATTTAAAAAAATTCAGTTTCCCCAGGGGATAATTGTTCAGATACTATGGAGCACTGCATCAGTAGGTACTCCCAACAGTTTTTTATTAAAAAATGGTAGCATAAGCAACAGGGCATAACATGCCAAGGAGGTTAATACATTCAGTTCCCCTAGGGCAGGGGTGGGGAAACTCCGGCCCGCGGGTCGTGTACGGCCCGCGAAGACCTTTTCTACGGCCTCCAGGAATCTGCCGGCAGCCGCGTCTTGCCGGTTGCCGGCCCTTTAAATCCCCATGTGCGCTGCGAGGACACGCATTCAGCGTTCGCTACTGAATGCTGGTCAGTGCCTGTGTGCTCAGGAATTATTTTGTGGGCGGGGTTAGCACTTGCGCCCCATCCCACAGGAGTCCACCAGCAGTTTCACGGCTTCAATTCTATGTACCCGCTGCCACTGTGATATGTGAGCGCTCTCCTGTACTGTGTGCCAGCTCCCCCATGCTCGCTCCCCCGTGCTGCATGCCAGCTCCCCCTTGCGTGCTCCCCTTTGCTGCGTGCCAGCCCTTCCGTGTTCGCTCCTCCCTGCTGTGTGCCAGCTCCCCCATGCGCGCTCCCCCGTGCTGCGTGTCAGCTCCTCTGTGCGCGCTCCCCCATGCTGCATGCCAGCTCCTCCGTGTGCGCTCCCCCGTGCTGCGTGCCAGCTCCTCCGTGTGCGCTCCCCCATGCGGCGTGTCAGCTCCTCCATGCGCGCTCCCTATGCTGCGTGCCAGCTCCCCAATGTGTCCCCCAGGGCTGTGTGCCCCCCTAGGTCTGTGTGCCCTCCCCACTAGGTCTGTGTGCCCCCCCTTTCCCTAGGTCTGTGTGCCACCCCCTCCCCTAGGTCTGTGTGCCCCCCTCCCCTAGGTCTGTGCCCCCCCTTACCTAGGTCTGTGCGCCCCCCTTCCCTAGGTCTGTGTGCCCCCCCTCCCCTAGGTCTGTGCGCCCCCCCTCCTCTAGGTCTGTGCGCCCCACCCCTTTCGCCTAGGTCTGTGTGCCCCCCCTCCCCTAGGTCTGCGTGCCCCCTCCCCTAGGTCTGCGTGCCCCCACCCCTCCCCTAGGTCTGCGTGCCCTCCTTCCCTAGGGCTGTGTGCCCCCCACTCCCCCAGAGCTGTGTGCCCCCAACTCCCCCAAAGCTGTGTGACTCCCCTCAAGTGCTGTGTACCACCCCTAGTGCTGTGCCCCCAATGATATCCATGCAGTCTGCGCCCCCGTTGCAATGTCTGTGCTCTGCATGTGTTGTCAGCTTCCCCTCTTGCCCCCCTAGCGCTTTCTGTTCCCCCCTAGTGCTGTCTGTGCCCCCCTAGTGCTGTTTGTGCCCCCCTAGTTCTGTCTGTGCCCCCCTAGTGCTGTCTGTGCCCTCTTGTGCGGTCTGTGCACCCCTAGTGCTGTCTGTGCCCCCCTAGTGCTGTTTTTGCCCCCCTAGTGCTGTCTGTGCCCCCCTAGTGCTGTCTGTGCTCCCCTAGTCCTGGCAGTGCCCCCCTAGTTCTGTCTGTGCCCCCTAGTGCTGTCTGTGCCCCCCTAGTGCTGTCTGTGCCCTCTTGTGCGGTCTGTGCACCCCTAGTGCTGTCTGTGCCTCCCTAGTGCTGTCTGTGCCCCCCTAGTGCTGTTTTTGCCCCCTAATGCTGTCTGTGCTCCCCTAGTGCTGTCTGTGCCCCCCCAGTGCTGTCCTTGCCTCCCCAGCGCTGTCTGCACTCCAAAGCCATATCTATGTCTCCAGTGATGTATATGCCATCAGCCTCTTTTGTGACGTATATATTCTCCCAGCCCTTCCAGTGATGTATATGCCCCATCATCTCCTGTAATGTATATATTACAGGTGGGGCTGGGGCATATATATCACAGGAGGGGCTGCGGCATATACATCACAGGAGGGGCTGTGGCATATACATCACAGGAGGGGCTGTGGCATATACATCACAGGAAGGGCTGGGGCATATACATCACAGGAGGGGCTGGGGCATATACTTCACAGGAGGGGTTGGTGACATATACATCACATTAGAGATGCTGGAGCATATACATCAGTGGAGATGCTGGGGGCATATATATCACAGGATGATGTATATGCCCCATCATCTCCTGTAATGTATATATTACAGGTGGGGCTGGGGCATATATATCACAGGAGGGGCTGGGGCATATACATCACAGAAGGGGCTGTGGCATATACATCACAGGAGGGGCTGTGGAATATACATCACAGGAGGGGCTGTGGCATATACGTCACAGAAGGGGTTGGTGGCATATACATCACATTGGAGATGCTGGACCATATACATCAGTGGAGATGCTGGGGGCATATAAATCACAGGAGGGGCTGGGGCATCTCCTGTAATATATATATACAGCAGTCCCAGCGTCTACTATGTGATGTATATACAGTAGTCCCAGCGTCTCCTATGGGATATATATGCCCCCAGCCCCTCCTGTGATGTATGTATAGCAGTCCCAGTGTCAGTTGTGATGTATATGATTTACCAAACTTATTATCACAAAGAGTTGACTGCTCCAGACCGAGACAATCCAGGAAAAGCAGTTGTGAGAAGCTACATGATAAATATCAACGAAAATTAACCGTTGCACCAAAGAGAAGCAGCTCCGGCCACCACAGTAGGGGTGAGTTAATTAATTGTTTGACCAAATGTAGCCGGGTAATTTACACATTGATAATTTTATTCGGCCCCCGATGGTTCGTAGAAATTTCCAGATGGCCCCCGGCAGTAAAAAGGTTCCCCACCCCTACCCTAATGTGTAGTGGTTTAGTCATCATGTAGCTAAGCATCACAAGGTATTCCCAAGAGCTCCCAACAGCTTATTTTAAAAAAATTGGTAGCATAAGCAACAGGACATAACATGCCAAGAAGTTTAATACATTCAGTTCCCCTAGGGTGTAGTGGTTCAGACACCATGTAGCTAAGCATCACGAGATACTCCCAAAAGCACCCAACAGCTTATTTAAAAAAAATTGGTAGCATAAGCAACAGGGCATAATATGCCAAGAAGCTAAAAAAAATTCTGTTTTTTCAGGGGGCCATGTGTAACATACAGTGGAGCACATCATCTATAAAGAACACAAATAGAGACTGCCTGACCAATTGTTCTAGACAGTGTAGCCTCGACAGTGCTTGTGCCAGTGCATAATGTACAAAGGCTTGAAAAATATTGCCCTGGGTGATTAAGCCAAACAATTACATGGCAGCAGCATAACAAGTTAGATTAGTCATGCGGTGTCATTAGATGATAGAAGACAAAATAGTCGTGAATGAGAAACAATGGAACTTATTTGAACTTAAGAAATCCAAATTTTGGGGCTACACTTATTATTGGGTATTGTTAACAGGCGGCCTGAGATACTCTGGGGCAATCCATTGATGGTTCATTTTGATCATGGTCAAACTGTCTGCACTTTCCGTGGATAGTCGTGTGCGACTATCTGTTATTATTGACCCCGCTGAGCTGAAAACACGCTCAGACAACACACTCGTAGAAGGGCAAGCTAGCACTTCCAAAGCGTATAACGCGAGGTCTAGCCAAGTGTTGAGCTTGGAAACCCAATAGTTAAAGGGAACAGTAGACTCTGAAATCACGCTGATACGGTCACCTACATAGTCCCTCACCATCTTACTTAAATGTTCCCTCCTTGTCATCGTTCCCCCAACCGCTATCTGATTTGCAGTTGATAGTTTTTGGAAAATGGAGCAGTTTTGGCACATTAGTCCCCTGCCTGTGTTGCTCCTACTATGCGTAGCCCTCTCTTGTAATCCTGTTGCGTGAGATGACACGATACCTCTGATGAAAGCATGATATGAGGGTAATCGTTTCATCAACTACTCCACTACAGCCCTCTTGAATGTTTCCGTAGTACAATCTTTATTTGCCTCCACAAGTAGCGAAGCAAATTTGTCTTTGTAGCGTGGGTCAAGGAAGGTACATAACCATTATTTGTTGTCTGCCAAAATGTGGACTAGCCGACAGTTATGAGAAAGTAAGTGTGACATGACGCATCTATAAGGGATAAGCAGGTTAACAGGTTCTACCCCCCATACCCTATTTACTTAAATAAAGACGATAACTACGACTTTATTGCAAGGAATGGCCACAGCTTTTATTTAACCGTATATATGTATACCAAACTCGTGGCTCAACATGCCACCCATTGTTAAACATAACCTTTATACATATATACCCTTATAACCAAAACCACCGATAGATCCATCCGAGAGGGAAACAACCATCATTCTTAACCCCCCGGCCGTAACCTCCAAACCGGCCCAGAGGACCACCTCGGCCGTGACCAACCGGCCCAAGGTGAGGGGTAATAACGTTCCATCGTTAATTACCCCCACCCAGAACCTGCAGGACCTCCGCCTGCAAGTTCCCATCCACTCCGAAGCCACTCCCCTTGAGCGACTTCGTACCAACCAACCGACTGTCGGTACTCCCAACCTCTCAGACGGACCTATCCCCCCGCTGTGACAACAAAACAAACATTTTTCTTTTTTTTTTTTTTTTTTGACAAAAAAGCCATCACCCCCTTTGTAGTTTTTTTTTTTTTTTATATATTACTCTCCCTTTTTTTTTTTTTTTTTTTTATATATAATAAGGGCGGGCACAAAGTTCAAGCGACGAAAGGGGAGGTAACACACTTTACATTCTCTTTATACCTCAAACTACGCCCCCACCCCTTCCTTGCTCTCCACCAATCCCCCCTCCAGTACCAACCACCAATCCCATGCCCCCATCTATCTCCCTCATCCCCAACCAAAACCTTTTAACTCCTTACTACCCTGCACCCTCCCGATCGTCATGGGCCTGCTCACCCCTATGGGGCTCACTGCCCTTCTTGACGCATCTATAAGGGATAAGCAGGTTAACAGGTTCTACCCCCCATACCCTATTTACTTAAATAAAGACGATAACTACGACTTTATTGCAAGGAATGGCCACAGCTTTTATTTAACCGTATATATGTATACCAAACTCGTGGCTCAACATGCCACCCATTGTTAAACATAACCTTTATACATATATACCCTTATAACCAAAACCACCGATAGATCCATCCGAGAGGGAAACAACCATCATTCTTAACCCCCCGGCCGTAACCTCCAAACCGGCCCAGAGGACCACCTCGGCCGTGACCAACCGGCCCAAGGTGAGGGGTAATAACGTTCCATCGTTAATTACCCCCACCCAGAACCTGCAGGACCTCCGCCTGCAAGTTCCCATCCACTCCGAAGCCACTCCCCTTGAGCGACTTCGTACCAACCAACCGACTGTCGGTACTCCCAACCTCTCAGACGGACCTATCCCCCCGCCACAGACCGGCCAAGTGACCACCTTACTTGGCCCGGGCCCCCCACACCCCAAGTGCTTGCTCCAGGCCATCCCTCAAACCCAACATCCATAAATCCAGACCCACATCGGTCAGGTGAACTCCATCTCCCCTTAGGTACTGTTCCGTGGACTCCTCCAATTCTCTATGCCGCACCACCAAACCACCATTCCGTGCCACAAACCTGCCAATTGCCCGGTTCAGCTTACTCCGAGCACTATTAATACGGTCCACCGACCTACCAAAACGCCACTGCGTCCGAGCTATGATGTCCGACCAAACGATCACAATGCCCGGGAACGCCCTCCACAAATGTAACAGGTCCAACTTTATGTCCCTTTTCAATTCCCTTGCCGACCTTACTCCCAAATCATTCCCACCCACGTGTAAAATTAACACATCCGGGTCACGATCCATACGGCTATAATAAGCCACCTCTGGGCGCACCCTACCCCAGGTCATGCCCCGAATTCCCAGCCACTTTACTCGGGCCTCCGTCACCGACACTCCAAGCTGCCGACCATCATGACGCACATCCGCCCGCAACGCTCCCCAATACACGTAGGAGTGCCCGAGGATCCACACAAGGCATGGCCCTACAAAATATAAACACCACGAATAAAACAGCAACAGCCAAGAAAATTGTCACATACCAGCATCAAAACACAAAACAGGAATTCCCCACCCCCGAATCATCATCTGACCAAATGAGGCCTAATGTACAAGCGAAACCTGGAAGACTCCCACCTCCCAATCCGCCGGATACAATCCTCACTCAAACCCCACCTGGCAGCTTCCGTTGCCGCCCCAATCCGGAAGGAGTGAGACCCGTATTCACTTGGCTCCTCCCCCACCCGAGCTAAGGCCATCTTCAGCACCGCAATGAATTGGTAACGCGACAAGGCCAATCCGTCCGCATGCCGCAGGAAAACGCCCGGGTAACCTCCGCGTACCTTTATAAACTCCGAAACCTGTACCACCGGGCACAGTTGGTGTCCCGGTAACGCAAACAACACCACTAAGCGCCCCCGCCCCCTCTGATCCGTCTTCGAAAAACGAAGCCGACATTCCACTCTATCCTCCCCCAGCATTACATCCTCCATCATCAAACCACCCATTGCTTGCTTAGTCGGGCTGACCAATTCACCAATGCGAAAGGCCCCAAAAAACGCCAATACAAAAGCTACCGAAAACAACCCCCTCTCAAAAGGAGACGAACACAATTCCCCCAAACATCCCACTAAACGCCCCAACAAAGGCAATGACACCGGCCGCCTCATGTCACGCGACTGGGCCCCTTTCCGAAAACCCTTCATTGCCTGCCGCACCAGAAAATCCTTAGTCGCATCCCGGACCCCTTGCATCTGAAACAGGAAGGCCAATGCCGCCAGCTTGCCACCCATCACCGAAACGGACCGACCTGCCGAAAAATCCCCACTAATTAACATCAGGACCCCCAACACTCGGTCTTTGTAACCCGACTCCACGAAGTCCCTTCTTTCCAACTCTGCCCATTCCTTCCACACCGCCTGATATCGGCACCAAGTAGCCTCAGACACCGATCTCCTAATCCCCTCAAAAGCTACACCGATGCCAGGTCCCACAGCCCGTCCGGGCAAGGTTCTCCATCCGCGTCCGCTCCCGGCACCAGCTTCCTGAACCTGCAAAACTGAAACCGTGATAACGCGTCAGCCACCTCGTTTCGAATCCCTGGCACGTGCCGAGCCACCACGCAAATGTTCAACTCCAAACAACGCAACACCAAGTGCCTTAAATACCCCACAACCGGCGGGGATTTTGCCGACAGCGCATTGATGGAATGCACCACCGCCATGTTGTCACAATGCATGCAAACCCTTCTTCCGGAAAAATCGGGGCCCCATAACTCCACTGCTACAATTATGGGAAACAATTCCAGCAGCGCCAAATTCCTCACCAGACCTGTTTCCACCCAAAGCTTTGGCCATTTTCCAACACACCAGTGCGTCTGAAAAATTGCCCCAAAACCTGTCGCTCCAGCCGCATCAGTATACAACTCCAACTGGCTATTGGACAAAGCCTTGCTCATCCAAAGAGTCCGACCGTTGTACCGGTCCAAAAACTTCTCCCAAACCAACAAATCCCCCTTCATCACTTTTGTCACTCTGACAAAGTGATTCGGAGCTCTTACCCCCGCGGTTGCACTTGCCAGCCTCCTATTAAAGATCCGCCCCATCGGCATGATGCGACAAGCGAAATTCAATTTCCCGAGCACTGACTGCAAGTCCCGCAACCGCACCTTCTTGGCCTGATACAAAAAACGCACCGACGCCTTCAAATCCAGAAGCTTCCCCTCAGGCAATCGGCATTCCATTGCCAGTGTATCAATTTCAATGCCTAAAAAACATAGAGCAGTCACCGGCCCTTCTGTTTTTTCTTTTGCCAACGGAATACCCAGGCTCCTCGCAATCCGCTCTAACGTAAACAACAATAAGGAGCAAACCGAAGAGCCCGCCGGACCCACGCAAAAGAAGTCATCCAAATAGTGAATCACTGAATGGACCCCTGCCACGTCCTTGACTACCCATTCCACAAAGGTACTAAATGCCTCAAAATGTGCACACGAAATGGAACAGCCCATCGGCAGGCAGCGATCCACATAGTATTCCCCATCCCACATACACCCCAAGAGATGAAGACTCTCTGGATGCACCGGAAGTAAACGAAAAGCTGCTTCCACATCCGCCTTTGCCATTAGGGCCCCCCGCCCGGCAGCCCTTACCAGCTCCAATGCCTTATCAAAGGATACATAAGAAACTGCCGACAACTCTGGTGATATCCCATCATTCACCGACAATCCCTCCGGATAAGATGGATAAGATAAATGATGGATGAGCCGAAATTTGTTCGGCTCCTTCTTAGGCACCACCCCAAGGGGGGAAATCCTTAAATTGGAGAATGGCGGGTCCTGGAATGGACCCGCCATCCTCCCCAACTCCACCTACTTTTGCAGCTTTTCCTTCACCACCGCTGGATGTTCTTTTGCGGACCTCAAATTCCCCGGGCGAAACACCGGCGCCTCAGATTCAAACGGAATCCGAAAACCTTCCGTAAAACCACGTGCCAACAATTCCGCCGCTCTAACGTCCGGGTACCTATTTAGATAGGGAAGCATCGCCTCTACCCTCACTGGCGTCCTCCCTTTTTCCAGACCCCTCCCCCGCCTTTCCTTTTCCTTTCTTAAAGCACCTTGCCAGGGAGTGAGAACCTCCACATCCGGAACACTCATGTTTGAAACGACATGAGGCCCCGAACTTACACTGGCCCTCGTTATATTGCCAACAAGCCCCCTTTTTCTGTCCAGCCGGGGACCCGCCGCTCGCACCCGGGCTCCCGGCACCACCTCGAAAGGGCTGAGCCGGAGCCGTCATTAGCCGCATCCACAAAGAAATATCTTTGTGTCCCCACTGAACACCAGGCCGCAGAGCCTTCCGTTGCCGGAACTGTTCGTCATATCTTAACCACCCTAATCCGCCGTATACTCTATACGCCTCCCCTATCGCGTCCATATAACCGAATAGAGCGGAACAATGCTCCGGCTCCTTTTCCCCAATCACGCTAGCCAAGATCGCAAAGGCCTGCAGCCAATTGGTAAACGTCCTCGGGATCAACCTATACCTCCGTTTTTCCTCATCCTCCTTCTCCTTTTTTGTATCACTGGGCTTCACCTTATCCAAATTAAACTTCTCCAGGGGAAGCAGGGAAAAAATTTCCACATACCCCCCTTTCCAAATCTTGTCCCTCACTTCCTTTTTTAAATGAACCCCCAACTGACCTTCAAAACACACATAAATTTCACTCCGCGCCCTATCATCCAACCGCACAACCTCATCCTCTTTCTCTTTTTCCTTTTCCGCCTCTTTACTCGCACCCACGGCAGCCACCCCACCGGCCGCCTGACCAGCATCTACCGCCGCGGTAGTGTCCCGCGCCGCAACCTCACGCCCCGGCGCCTCTGTCTGCACTACCTCCGAGGGGGCCACCCACGCCCCCACCGGAGCCCCAGGCCCAATCCGACTACCCCGTTCCGCCGACAACCCCTGCAACACCCCCAAAAGCTGCCCCCAAAAATCCGGGCCCGGTAGACCAGATTGACCAACCGCACTCGCCCCTTGCGCAACACTTCCCGCGGAGGAACCCCCTCCCCCGCCCGCACTACCCACAGCATTAAACATTTCTGTCGCTCGCTCACCCGGCTGCCGTTGCACCGACGTTGGCACAGCCGTGTCCCGATCATCCTGCTGTCGCTCCGTCCGGCCTGTCGCTGCCATCGACTCTTCATCCCCTCCGGAGTCCGAACTGCCGCTGCCGGCCACAGGGGGGACCAGCGAGAGGACAGCCCGCACCTGGCGGCCGTCGACCCCCATGGTCACCGCACCCCGCTCCTCCGGACGCCTCCTGCTGGACCTCAGTCTCTTGGCACGACGTGGCGCCGTACCGCCGTCCATCCCTGCTGGCCTCCGGTATCCTTGCTGCGCCGCTGCTGCGTCCTCCCTGCTCATTGGGCTCCCTCCCTGCCGACTGCGGGATTGCCGTCCCGCCTCTGACAAACGCCGGAAACCACCCCCAGCCCGATCCTCGCCGGAGGGGACCGTAATCCGGGACCGCACCATGGCCGCCGGGCCGCCGCACTCTTCTCCCGCTCGTCTCTGCCCGCCGCCGCACTCCACCTCCACTATCCGTCCTGAGTCGCTCCCCTGCCGTCTGCAGGGAGTCTCCACCGCCAATCCGATACGCTGGGCTCCACCCCCGGCCTGCACATCACCGGGGGTTGCCGCTACTCCGCTCCGGGACCTTGCAGGCCGCGGACCGGAAGTAGGCCTCGCCGAAGCTCTGCCCACCTCCGACCCGCGGGATCTCCGGCGAGGATTCCTCCCGGCAACCGGCAGCTCCACCACAGCAGACGCGGGGCTCCCTCGTGCCGGAGGGTCCCCGAAGGGGCTCCTTGATCTCCTTCTCCCCCCTCCACTGGGGGAGTAGTGCACCGGCGGCCGTGACCGCCGAGCACGTAGAACAGGCCCGGGCGCAGGAGCAGCAGGAATCACCGCTCCAGCACCGCAAACCGCCGCCAGCTGATCCCGTAGTACGTCAGCACCCAGGACCTCAGCAGCCCCACGCACTAAGTCCATTAGAGCAGCCAGGTCAGCCATCGCAGTGGGCTGCAGCACAAACGTCCTGGGGCACAAAGTTCAAGCGACGAAACAGGAGGTAACACACTTTACATTCTCTTTATACCTCAAACTACGCCCCCACCCCTTCCTTGCTCTCCACCAATCCCCCCTCCAGTACCAACCACCAATCCCATGCCCCCATCTATCTCCCTCATCCCCAACCAAAACCTTTTAACTCCTTACTACCCTGCACCCTCCCGATCGTCATGGGCCTGCTCACCCCTATGGGGCTCACTGCCCTTCTTGAACTGTGCCATGTGTCCCAGACTCCGAACTGGAAACCTATGCGTGTCACTGCTAAGAATACATTCTGTCTCACTAAACCTCCTCTCCTCCTCAGTCTCTCTCTCCTCCTCCTGCTCCTCCTCAGGCCATCCATGCTGGACAGCCCTGAAGCTTGGGTTGTCAATCTTTTGGTTACCAACTTCAAAGCATTCCTGTTCTTCATCATCCTCCTCATCCTCATGATGCTGAGCAATGGTGGCCATAGCTTGTTGGCCAAGGTTGTGTGGATTACTAGCAACCATTATGAAGTCTGGATCCACAGACAACTCGGGGGCATGAACACTTTGGTCAGTCAGACTATCTAGAGAGTGCTTCAATAAACAAATCAGTGGAATGGTAATGCTGATAACAGCATCCTCACTGCTCACAATGTTGGTGTACAATAATCAAAATTCTCCAAGACCTGACAAATGTCTGCAATCCACACCCACTCGACAGTACTTATGTCTGGCATCTGAGTCTGATGGGCATGTTTCAGCTGCAATTGGGATACTGCCCTCTGCTGCTCATGGATCCTGGCCAACATATGATAGGCTGAATTCCATCTCGTAGGGAGGTCACATATTAGTTTGGGATGAGGCAAGTGTAAGCGCTGCTGCAGCACTGCCAGGCTAGCAAAAGAGGGAGATGACTTACGGAAATGTGCGCTAATACATCGTACCTTGGTAAGTAGGTCTGGTATCTCAGGGTATTTCTTCAGAAAGTGCTGAACTACTAAATTTACAACATGGGCCATACAAGGAACGTGTACAAGCTTTCCAAGCTTTAAAACCGCCACCAGATTATGACCATTATTGCACACTACCATTCCTGGACGGAGATCCAAAGGCTCAAGCCATTCATCTGTCTGCTCAGTTATTGCTTTCAAAAGCTCA
The DNA here is from genome assembly GCF_048569485.1 of Anomaloglossus baeobatrachus. Classification (NCBI taxonomy): domain Eukaryota; kingdom Metazoa; phylum Chordata; class Amphibia; order Anura; family Aromobatidae; genus Anomaloglossus; species Anomaloglossus baeobatrachus. The sequence goes on along the minus strand of NC_134357.1, from coordinate 210,102,625 downwards.
GGTGCCGTGTGAGATTTGTCACTGATACAGATGAGCTTCAGTAGAGCGTGTTGACGCTTAGTTGAGCAGTGCTGCAGAGATTCCAGCTGGGGAATGATGTCGACGGTTGGACACTGGAGGATGTTGAGGAGGATGCACAGGAGCCAGATGAAGAGTAGGAGGAAGAGGGAGTTGTTGCTGTGTAGGAGGCTACTGAAACTGTGATTGAAGTGGGCCCCGCTATTCTGGGTGTGGGAATTATATAGGATGTTGCCGGCTCAGACTCTGTACCAGCTGCCACCAGATTCACCCAGTGTGCTGTCAGAGAGATGTAGCATCCCTGTCCACTTCCGCTTGTCCACATGTCTGTGGTTAAGTGGACCTTCCCTGTTATGGCTTTGGTAAGAGCCCGTTTGATGTTTACGGACACGTGATTGTGGAGCGCGGGGACGGCACAACGAGAAAAACATTGGCGGCTAGGCACAGAGTATTGATAATCTAACACCACCAAAAGGTTGCGGAAAGCCTCAGTTCCCACAAGCCGATATGGCAACATCTCAAGGGCTATCAATCATGCAATGTGTGCAGTTATGGTTTGTGCCCTTGGGTGCGTAACGGGGTATTTTTGCTTCTTTTCAAAGGTCTATGGTAAGGACAACTGAACGGAACGCTGGGACACCAAAGCTGATGTCGTTGATGATTGAGTTTGGCCAACATCAGGTTGGGAGAAGGAGACATTAGCGCCACCTTCTTGCACACCACTTTGGGAAGCAGGCAGACCAGGGCAAGTGGTGTTTGGCTAACATATGGTTTCTTATGCTGGAGGTGCCCAAGCTGGAAGTATTTTTGGCTCTTTTAAGCTTGGTCTGACAGATTTGACAAATGGCAACCGTTTGGTCTGAAGGACTCTTGGAAAAAAAATCCCACACAATCGCACCACGGACCCTTGGACTCTGAGATGGCTGAGGTGGTGCACGGACCCTTGGACTCTGAGATGCCACAGGTGGTGGTGTCATGTGCACAGTTAATTGACTCCTGGCAGTGGTTGAAACCCTATGTCTTACAGCCTAAAGGCCGCTTTACACACTGCGATATCGGTACCGATATCGCCAGCGTGCGTACCCGCCCCCATCGGTTGTTCGACACGGGCAAATCTCTGCCCGTGTCGCACAACATCGCCCGGGCCCGTCACACAACTTACCTTCCCTGCGACGTCGCTGTGACCGGCGAACCGCCTCCTTTCTAAGGGGGGCGGTTTCTTCAGCGTCACAGCGACATCACAGCAGCGTCATTGAACCGCCGCCCAATAGAAGCGGAGGGGCGGAGATGAGCGGTACGAACATCCCGCCCATCTCCTTCCTTCCGCATTTTGGCCGGGAGGCAGGTAAGGAGAGATTCCTCGTTCCTGCGGTGTCACATGTACCGATGTGTGCTGCCGCAGGAACGAGGAACAACTTCATTACTGCTGCAGTAACGATATTTAAGAATGGACCCCCATGTCAACGATGAGCGATTTTGCACGTTTTTGCGACGATGCAAAATCGCTCATAGGTGTCACATGCAACGGCATCGCTAAAGCGACCGGATGTGCGTCACAAATTCCGTGACCCCAACGAGATCATTTGAGCGATGTCGTAGCGTTTAAAGCCCGCTTTATTGCGGACTATGGGCACATACTCCTCTGCACGCTGCTCTCGCAATCCATGCCACCTGTCCATGTTGGATCAGTCAACTCATCATCAACCATGTTGTCTTCAAATTCCTGAAAGTTAATATCTTCGGGAACGGAGGTTTCAGGCTGACCTGAAGGCAACTGTGTCTCATCATCCTCCAACACTTCCACCTGATTGCCCAGCATGTCATGGCCAACAACATCAATCAAGAAATAACGACTGGAACACCATTCTGAGTCTGAACTGGGTGCAAAAACCTAAAATATTTACACTATATGGAGAGAAGGTATGCACACCAGTAACTATGTAAGGGGAATATATGAAAAGCAGAAACTGCTGTGTGAATACTGACATGAAAAATCCAATAGCTATATGTAAGAATGAAAATAGGAAAAATGGAATCTGCATTACTGCCATGAATAAAGAGAAATTTAGCTTTTGAATTAATCAATGCAACAGAGCCCCAACACTACGCCAAAGTATTTCCATTCAGCTTAGATGCTCCTGTCCGGAGAGTATCAGGCCGTGCAGGGTGAAGTGATGCGAGACTCGCGCTAGTCTCTTGCAAATGTGACTCCAGCCTTAGGGCTCATGCGCACGTAACTGCTGATTCTTCTGCAGCGATTTGACAGCACATGTGATCTTCAAATCGCTGCAGAATGAATGCAGTATTTTTGTTAAAAAAAAGCCGATTTCATGCGCTATGGATGCTGCCCCCACCATAGACAGAGTGGGAGCTGCATCCAGAACGCAGAAATAATTGACATGCTGTTTTTATAAATGCAGGTATTTGGGTAAAAATTTTGGCACCCAAATCGCTGCGTTCATAAAAGCAACGTGCACATGAGCCCTTACAGGAGGCAGTCAGTCAGTGTGAAGGGCACAGTTACAGCCACCACACTCGATACACAGAGCAGTGACTGAATCATCAATAGTGCCACCCTGGCTGTGACTAAACCTGAACATTATTTCTTGATTGATTTTGTAGTCTTTCGTTTGTGAACCCGGCACCACCCACACCTATTGCCAGTCCACATTATACGCATACAGTCAGGGCCAGAAATATTTGGACAGTGACACAAGTTTTGTTATTTTAGCTGTTTACAAAAACATGTTCAGAAATACAATTATATATATAATATGGGCTGAAAGTGCACACTCCCAGCTGCAATATGAGAGTTTTCACATCCAAATCGGAGAAAGGGTTTAGGAATCATAGCTCTGTAATGCATAGCCTCCTCTTTTTCAAGGGACCAAAAGTAATTGGACAAGGGACTCTAAGGGCTGCAATTAACTCTGAAGGCGTCTCCCTCGTTAACCTGTAATCAATGAAGTAGTTAAAAGGTCTGGGGTTGATTACAGGTGTGTGGTTTTGCATTTGGAAGCTGTTGCTGTGACCAGACAACATGTGGTCTAAGGAACTCTCAATTGAGGTGAAGCAGAACATCCTGAGGCTGAAAAAAAAGCAAAAATCCATCAGAGAGATAGCAGACATGCTTGGAGTAGCAAAATCAACAGTCGGGTACATTCTGAGAAAAAAGGAATTGACTGGTGAGCTTGGGAACTCAAAAAGGCCTGGGCGTCCACGGATGACAACAGTGGTGGATGATCGCCGCATACTTTCTTTGGTGAAGAAGAACCCGTTCACAACATCAACTGAAGTCCAGAGCACTCTCAGTGAAGTAGGTGTATCTGTCTCTAAGTCAACAGTAAAGAGAAGACTCCATGAAAGTAAATACAAAGGGTTCACATCTAGATGCAAACCATTCATCAATTCCAAAAATAGACAGGCCAGAGTTAAATTTGCTGAAAAACACCTCATGAAGCCAGCTCAGTTCTGGAAAAGTATTCTATGGACAGATGAGACAAAGATCAACCTGTACCAGAATGATGGGAAGAAAAAAGTTTGGAGAAGAAAGGGAACGGCACATGATCCAAGGCACACCACATCCTCTGTAAAACATGGTGGAGGCAACGTGATGGCATGGGCATGCATGGCTTTCAATGGCACTGGGTCACTTGTGTTTATTGATGACATAACAGCAGACAAGAGTAGCCGGATGAATTCTGAAGTGTACAGGGATATACTTTCAGCCCAGATTCAGCCAAATGCCGCAAAGTTGATCGGACGGCGCTTCATAGTACAGATGGACAATGACCCCAAGCATACAGCCAAAGCTACCCAGGAGTTCATGAGTGCAAAAAAGTGGAACATTCTGCAATGGCCAAGTCAATCACCAGATCTTAACCCAATTGAGCATGCATTTCACTTGCTCAAATCCAGACTTAAGACGGAAAGACCCACAAACAAGCAAGACCTGAAGGCTGCGGCTGTAAAGGCCTGGCAAAGCATTAAGAAGGAGGAAACCCAGCGTTTGGTGATGTCCATGGGTTCCAGACTTAAGGCAGTGATTGCCTCCAAAGGATTCACAACAAAATATTGAAAATAAAAATATTTTGTTTGGGTTTGGTTTATTTGTCCAATTACTTTTGACCTCCTAAAATGTGGAGTGTTTGTAAAGAAATGTGTACAATTCCTACAATTTCCCGGGATCCCCGTTACCAGCAGCGGTGGTGCCATCATCACCACGTCCCGTGGGTGGCGTCACGAACAATCTCCTTAAACATACCACTCCTTTTCACTCATGGGTGAGGAGCGCTGCTCGAGCCACCGAGCAGCAGCAGCAGAAGCCCCGGACCCGAGCGTGGCGAGCGCGTCCCCTCCGCCCACGACAAAGGCAGAGGTAGATAAAGCAGGAACCTTTTATTTTGGCTCGATCATACTGCTTGGGCGACCAGCACTGTCACTACCAGGGTACTACGAGGGTCCATGGCCCTTACCCCCTCTTTTTCCCATTTTTTTGGTTTGATTATTCAAGGTGAATACTGTAACGTGACCTTTTCTGCAGGCAGTGGAACAACACTTATGCCGGGTTGTTAAACTTGTGTTAATAGTTTCTCACGATAGCTGTTTCTGTAAGTCTAAAAACCAAAAGGTACCTTTATTGGACAAACTACCACTTGGAGGAGTCAACAAAGATGTTGTGAATGTCTTTCAGCCCCAAAAGAAAACAGGGTTTGACAACACTTTTCTTTTAGTATTGGTTTTTGGCACTCAGACTGTGTTTTAGTAAGAGCAACGCACTATGTAGGTGCTGTAAGATATTAAGCCCCCAAAAGTATGCTAGCTGGCTGGTAGGAAGGTACTGACCTTGAGGCACAATTACTGACCCTGACAACAAGTATTAATAATAATTGGCTAACACTGAAACTGTGTGTTAGTTGCAGAAAGCCACTATGTAGGTTCTGTAAGATATGACTCCCCAAAATATGCTAGGTGGCTGGTAGGAAGGTACTGGCTTTGAGGCATAATTACTGACCCTGACAGCAAGTATTAATAAAAATTGGGTAACACTGAGACTGTGTGTTAGTTGCAGCAAGCCACAATGTAGGTGCTGTAAGATATGAAGCCCCCAAAACTATACAAGTTTTTTGCTAGGAAGGTACTGGGTTTGAGGCACAATTACTGATCCTGACAACAAGTATTAATAAAAATTGGCTAACACTGAGACTGTGTGTTAGTTGCAGGAAGCCACTAGGTAGGTTCTGTAAGATATGGGGTGGTTAGCACTGCAGTCTTGCAGCGCTGGGGTCCTGGGTTCAAATCCCACCAAGGACACTATCTGCAAGGAGTTTGTATGTCCTCCCTGTGTAGGGGGTGGGATTCAAATTTTTAACAACATGTTCTCTGTAAACCCCGCCCATTTGAAAACCACACCCATTCTGTAACCACACCCATTTTGTTAGCCACACTAATTTTCACGCACTTTCCTCAACCAAAAAATACAAGTAATTTAAAGTAAAATGTCTTTCCCCTTCTTCCCCTCCTATACCGTCACTCTTGTACAGCACCAGTTGTTCCAGTCACTGTCACTCTTATTGTATTAAGCGGGTTTTTCTACAATTTTTAAAAGTTATTACTAAAGAAGCCCTGCTAACATTGGAACAGACGACCTTCCCCCTACAGATCTCATCACATGTGGTCTCTTTACCCTGCAGATCGCATCCCATAATGGCCCCTTTCCCCTGCAGATCCCATCCCATTATGGCCTCTTTTCCCCCTACACATCCCTACCCATTATGGCATTCCTCCTCTGCAGATCCCATCCCATTATGGCCTCTTTACCCCCTACAGATCCCATCCCATGTGGCTCCTTTCCCCCTACAAATCCCATCCCATCATGGCTTATTTTCCCAGCAGATCTAATCCCATGTGCTCCTTTTCCCATATACAGTAGCTCCCATCTTATGTGGCCTTCTCTCCCCATATAGCTCTCATCTTTGCAGCCTCCTCTCCCCATATAGCTCCCATCTATGCAGCCTCCTCTCCCCATATGGCTTCCATCTATGCAGCCTCCTCTCCCCATATAGCTCCCATCTATGCAGCCTCCTCTCCCCATATAGCTCCCATCTATGCAGCCTCCTCTCCCCATATAGCTCCCATCTATGCAGCCTCTTGTCCCCATATAGCTCCCATCTATGCAGCCTCCTGTCCCCATATAGCTCCCATCTATGCAGCCTCCTGTCCCCATATAGTTCCCATCTATGCAGCCTCCTCTCCCCATATAGCTCCCATCTATGCAGCCTCCTGTCCCCATATAGCTCCCATCTATGCAGCCTCCTCTCCCCATATAGCTCATATCTATGCAGCCTCCTGTCCCCATATAATTCCCATCTATGCGGCCTCCTCTCCCCATATAGATCCCATCTATGCAGCCTCCTTTCCCCATATAGTTCCCATCTATGCAGCCTCCTGTCTCCATATAGTTCCCATCTATGCAGCCTCCTTTCCCCATATAGCTCCCATCTATGCAGCCTCCTGTCCCCATATAGCTCCTATCTATACAGCCTCCTCTCCCCATATAGCTTCCATCTATGCAGCCTCCTGTCCCCATATAGCTCCCATCTATGCAGCCTACTGTCCCCATATAGTTCCCATCTATGCAGCCTCCTCTCTCCATATAGCTCCCATCTATGCAGCCTCCTGTCCCCATATAATTCCCATCTATGCGGCCTCCTCTCCCCATATAGCTCCCATCTATGCAGCCTCCTCTCCCCATATAGCTCCTATCTATGCAGCCTCCTGTCCCCATATAGTTCCCCTCTATACAGCCTCCTCTCCCCATATAGCTTCTATCTATGCAACCTCCTCTCCCCATATAGCTCCCATCTATGCAGCCTCCTGTCCCCATATAGCTTCCATTTATGCAGCCTCCTCTCCCCATATAGTTCCCATCTATGCAGCCTCCTGTCCCTATATAGCTCCCATCTATGCAGCCTACTCTCCCCATATAGCTCCCATCTATGCAGCCTGCTGTCTTCATATAGCTCCCATCTATGCAGCCTCCTCTCCCCATATAGCTCCTATCTATGCAGCCTCCTGTCCCCATATAATTCCCATCTATGTGGCCTCCTCTCCCCATATAGCTCCCATCTATGCAGCCTCCTCTCCCCATATAGCTCCTATCTATGCAGCCTCCTGTCCCCATATAGTTCCCATCTATACAGCCTCCTCTCCCCATATAGCTCCCATCTATGCAGCCTCCTCTCCCCATATATCTCCCATCTTTTGCGGCCTCCTCTCCCCATATAGCTGCCATCTTATGCAGCCCCTTTCCCCATATAGCTGTCATCTTTATGCGGCTCCTCTCCCTATATAGCTGCCATCTTTTGCGGCCCCTCTCTCGATATAGCTGCCCTCTTATGCAGCCCCTTTCCCCATATAGCTGACATCTTTATGCGGCTCGTCTCCCCATAGCTGCCTTCTTATACATCCCCTTTCCCCATATAGCTTCCCTCTTATGCAGCCCCTCTCCCTGCATTTTCGGCTCTATGAGTGTGACGCCATGGACTAGCCAGGTAGTCACAGATAGACCCTTACACAAACACCTTCCTCTAAAAAGGCACCAGCAACCAATGTTAAAACCCTGAGTCACCCCCCTCACAGGACTTGACGTTCACACCCGGGGGTGGAGCCAGGCAGTTGGCCACGCCCTCCGAGGAGTTCGGAGAGCCTGAGGTGGGAATAACAAAGAGTTCAATGACAGGAGTGGAGGAGAGTAGTAGCAAAGTGTAGACGTCTGTCAGGGATCTGGGTCGGAGCCCGATACCCTGTGGCCAGGAGGCAGACGATGGTGGCCACCTGCAGGAGCTGGGATTACAGCCGGTGGAACCATAAGGGACCGGGACCGGGTAGTGGCCCGCCGGTACCGAACCGGAGAACCAATTGGAAACCGGAGCACCAGGAGGGGTACTCAGACCCAGTACGAGGCCCAGAAGCCACTTGACTGAGTCAAATTCACTGATTGGGGTCTGGACTTTAGGTCCTTTCCCACCCAAGACCCGACTGAAGACAACAACCCAACCAGAGGGATAGAAAGCCACTGCCCAGGCATTGAGATCCCACGGGCCAGCGTCTGCGGGCAAACGGGCTCTGCCGGCACACACAAAGCCGGGGAGCGGACTACCATTGCTCAGGCATAGGAGTCACTATTCTTCTAAAAGTGAGGTGCAGGAGAAAGGCAGAAACCACCAACCTGAAAAAGGGGAGAAGCGCAGCCAGCTGCGGGCACCGTCCACCATCTTGTTTGGTTTACCAGAGACTCCAGTGTGTCTGTAATAGTGAGTACAACAGTGCCCTCAGGCTGCGCACCGCACCGCACCGAAATGCCAGCACGCATTATCCCTCCTCAACACCCTCGGGCCCCGGGACCATCACCCCCTACCCACAGAGGGGTCAACACCAAGCTGCGCAACACCGTCCCTGGGAACCTAGTCAATGGCAGCGGTGGTGTCCATCCATTCACCACAATCCGTGGGTGGCGTCACGAACTTAACCCCCAAAACAACCGCGGCCTCGGCCGTGGACCTCCCCACCGAACACCACCCCTCACGTAGCGCCAGCATCCGTTCAGAGCGATGTCACCCCCCGGGTCCGGGAGGAGCTCGAGCCACCCACCAACGAGCCCGGATCCGAGTGGCTCGGCAGCCGGCCGAGCCTCGGGGCGGTACATGAGCGCTTACCTGCTCCAAGCACCGGCAGCTGCTCCTCTGTCTTTGTCCTCCGCGGCACTCTGTAGGCACACTGACGCTGACAGGCGACAGTAGGAGGAGCTACCTCCTCAAATTGCCGTGACCTCTGCAGCATCAGCACGTCGCTGCACGCCCGGGTCAGGGAGCAAACAGGCTCCACTGTACCCGGAAGTGCGGCGCGGAGGTACGGGGATTCATTAGTGCTAGTGTCTTAGGCCCCTTTCACACGTCAGTGATTCTGGTACGTTTGTGCTTTTTTTTTAAATGTACCATAATCACTGACATACGCAGACCCATTATAATGAATGGGTCTGCTCACACATCAGTGATTTGCCACTGCACGTGTCTCCGTGCGGCGTACCCACGTGTCCGTGATTGCCGCACGGAGACATGTCCATTTTTTTCTGGCATCACTGATGTCCCACGGACCACGCAGTGGTGTGGTCCGTGAAACACGTGCCAGAAAAAAACGTGCTTTTAAAATAAAAATCATTTTTACTCACCCGTCTCCAGCGATGTCCTATGCATCCCATGCAGCTTGCTGCTTCTGAGCCGGCTCATTACTGTCGCGCATATTCATGATGCACGACACAGCCGACCCGGAAGCAGCTGCAGCGAGGGTCAGCGCCGGTCGGATGCTGCACCGCGGGAGCGATTAGCACCATGGAGAGCGGGAGCGCACACAGGTGAGTTAATCTGTAAGTGCAATCACGGGCCACGGAGAACGGAACCCGGATTGCACTTAGACAACCCACGTGTGCCGTAATTCACGGCACACGGAGGGACATGTGCGTGTTTTACACGCCAGTGAAAAACGTCAGTGTTTTTCACTGACGTGTGAAACGGGCCTAAAAGACACTAACACAGATGAATACAGGGAACTGGATCGATAGAGCTGTTTCTTGCCGATTCTAGGAACCGGCTGCTATTTTAACAACCGGTTCTCCCGAACCGGACAAAACCGGCTGAATACCATCCCCGTCCCCGTGTTTGCGTGGGTTTCCTCCAGGTACTCCGGTTTCCTCCCACACTCCAAAGACATACAGATAGTGACTCTAGATTGTGAGCCCCAATGGGGACAGTATTGCCAATGCATGTAAGGCGCAGTGGAATTAATAGCGCTATATAATTGAATAAAATTATTATTATAATTATTAATTATTATTATAAATTATAATTATATGAAGCCCCCCAAAATATGCTAGCTTGTTGCTAGGAAGGTACTGGCCTTGCAGCAGAAGTTGTGACCCTGACAACAAGTATTAATAAAAATTAAGTAACACTAAAGGGTGCTTTACACGCTGCGACATCGCTAGCGATTGCTAGCGATGTCGAGTGCGATAGCTCCCGACCTCATCAATCGTGCGACATTTGGTGCTCGCTGCCGTAGAGAACATTATCACTACGGCAGCGTCACACGCACATACCTTGTCAGCGACGTCGCTGTGAACGCCGAACAATCCCTCCCTCAAGGGGGAGATGCGTTTGGCGTCATAGCGAAGTCACTGTGGCGTCACTAAGCGGCTGGCCAATAGAAGCGGAGGGGCGGAGATGAGCGGGACGTAACATCCCGCCCACCTCCTTCCTTCCGCATTGCAGGTGGACGCAGATGAGATGTTTGTCGCTCCTGCGGTGTCACACATAGCGATGTGTGATGCCGCAGGAACGACGAACAACATCGTACTGGTAGCAGCAGCGATATTAAGGAAATGAGCGACGTGTCAACGATCACCGTTTTGGAATGATTTTGCGATCGTTGATCGTCGCTCATTAGTGTTACACGCTGCAATGTCGCTACCGGCGCCGGATGTGCGTCACTAATGACGTGACCATGACGATATACCGGTAGTGATGTCGCAGCGTGCAAAGTACCCATAAGGCTGTGTGTTAGTTGCAGCAAGCCACTATGTAGGTGCTGTAAGATATGAAGCCCCCAAAACTATACAAGGTTGTTGCTAGGAAGGTACTGGCCTTGAGGCACAATTACTGACCCTGACAACAAGTATTAATAACAATTGGCTAAGGGGTACTTTTCACATAGCGAGATCGCTAGCGAGATCGCTGTTGAGTCACAGGTTTTATGACGCACCAGTGACTTCATCAGCGATCTCGCTGTATGTGACACTAAGCAGCGACCTAGCCCCTGCTGTGAAATCACTGCTCTGGTTCATTTTTTGCTCATTGCTCTTGTACTGCTCTCGACAGCTGAGCTGTTCAGATCCGGTCCTTCTGAGGGTGGCTCGAGGGTCTTCGGACACGGGGGTCTCGCGGTCACTTCAAATGAAAAGGGGAGTGATGGGATGGTGGGTGTAACACGTATATGTACGGGCTGAGCCGTATGGACTTCGTGACGCCACCCACGGTATGTGGTGATATTGGACACCACCGCTGCAGTTACGGGGAACCGGGGGGAGATGTTGCGCAGCAAGTTGTTAACCCCACCGTGGGCAGGGATGGTGGCCCCAGGACCCGTTGGGGACTGCTGGTGCAGGAAGATGGGCGACGGCAGGATGCTGATGTACTCACTATTAGAAACACACACGAGTCTCTGGTAAACCAAGGTGATGGTGGTCGGTGCCCGCAGCCGGAGGCGTTTGGGTTCCCCCACCCGGCTGGTGGTCTCTGTCTTTCTCCTGCACCTGTTTTGAAATGGTGGACTGCCTGCGCTTGCAAGTTCAGAGTCCGCTCCCGGCTGGTTGTGGCCTAAGGAGCCCTTGCCCGCAGACGCTGGCACGTGAGATCTCTGAGCCTTGGCGGTGGCCTGTTATCCCCCTCAGTGGGCTGTTGCCTTCAATCGGGACTTTGGGTGGGACAGGACCTCTAGTCCTGGCCACAATCAGTTAATTAACTAGTTCCAGTCGCTTCTGGACCTAGCTTTAGGGTCTGAGTACCCCCCTGTGTGCTCCGGTTTCTGAGTCGTTTCCCCGGGTTGGTCCCGGCGGGCCACTACCCTGTCCCGGTCCACCTCGGTTCCACTGAGCCGTCTTCCCGGCTCCTGCAGATGGAGACTGCCGTCTGCCTCCTAGCCAAAGGCAGGAGCAGGGAAGATGGCTCGGTGAAACCGTGTTGGACCACGACAGGGTAGTGGCCCGCCGGTACCGACCCGGGGAACCGACTCCGAAACTGGAGCACAAGGGGGGTAGTCAGACCCTGAACGAGGTCCAGAAGCCACTGGGCTGAGTCAAATCTACTGATTGCGGTCTGGACTATAGGTCCATTCCCACCCAAGTCCCGACTGAAGACAACAGCCCACCGAGGGGGACAGAAAGCCACCGCACAGGCAGAGAGATCCCACGGGCTAGCGTCTGCGGGCAAACAGGCTCCTCCGACATACACAAAGCCGGGGAGCGGACTCCCCTAAGTAGCCCCAGCAAACCCTTTTAGAGCGAAGTGACCGCGGGTCCAGAGGCGCTCGAGCCACCCACCGACGAGCCCGGATCCGAGCGGCTCGGCTGCAGCCGAGCGCGGGGCAGTACACTCTGTTCGGTTACCCGATATTTACCTTGGTTACTAGCGTACACCGCTCTCAGGCTGCCAGTACTGGTTCCCTGCACACATAGCCAGAGTACAAATCGGGTAACTAAGCGAAGCACTTTGCTTAGTAACCCAATGTGTACCCTGGTTATGAGTGCAGGGAGCCAGCGCTAAGTGGTGTGCGTAACCAGTGTAAATATCGGGTAACCAAGCAAAGCATTTTGCTTAGTTACCCGATATTTACCTTGGTTACCAAGCGCAGCATCGTTTCCACGAGTCGCTGCTGGCTGGTGTCTGGTCATTGGTCGCTGGTGAGATCTGCCTAATTGACAGCTCACCAGCGACCATGTAGCGACGCACCAGCAATCCTGACCAGGTCATATCGTGGTCGGAATCGCTGGTACGTTGTTTAGTGAGACGGTACCCTAACACTGAGACTGTGTGTTAGTTGCAGCAAGCCACTATGTAGGTGCTGTAATATATGAACCCCCCAAAACGAGACAAGGTTGTTGCTAGGAAGGTACTGGCCTTGAGGCACAATTACTGACCCTGACAACAAGTATGAATAAAAATTGGCTAACACTGAGACTGTGTGTTAGTTGCAGAAAGCCACTATGTAGGTGCTGTAAGATATGAACCCCCAATATATGCTAGGTGTCTGGTAGGAAGGTACTGGCCTTGAGACACAATTACTGACCCTGACAGCAAGTATTAATAAAAATTGGGTAACACTGAGACTGTGTGTTAGTTGCAGAAAGCCACTAGGTAGGTGTTGTAAGATATGAAGCCCCCAAAACTATATAAGGTTTTTGCTAAGAAGGTACTGGCCTTTAGGCACAATTAATGACCCTGACAACAAGTATTAATAAAAATTGGCTAACACTGAGACTGTGTGTTAGTTGCAGAAAGCCACTATGTAGGTGCTGTAAGATATGAACCCCCTAAAATATGCTAGGTGTCTGGTAGGAAGGTACTGGCCTTGAGGCACAATTACTGTGTGCGTTAGTTGCAGAAAGACACTAGGTAGGTTCTGTAAGATATGGGGTGGTTAGCACTGCAGTTTTGCAGCGCTGGGGTCCTGGGTTCAAATCCCACCAAGGACACTATCTGCAAGGAGTTTGTATGTCCTCCCCATATTTGCATGGGTTTCCTCCAGGTACTCCGGTTTCCTCCCACACTCCAAAGACATACCAATAGGGACTCTAGATTGTGAGCCCCAATGGGGACAGTATTGCCAATGTATGTAAAGCGCTGTGTAATTAATAGCGCTATATAAATGAATAAAATAATTATTATTATATTTATATGAAGCCCCCCATATTATGCTAGCTTGTTGCTAGGAAGGTGCTGGCCTTGAAGCAGAAGTTGTAACCCTGACAACAAGTATTAATAAAAATTAGGTAACACTAAAGGGTGCTTTACACGCTGCGACATCGCTAGCGATTGCTAGTGTACCGCCCCCGGGGCTCGGCAGCCGCCGAGCCGCTCGGACCCATGCTCGTCGGTGGGTAGCTCGATCTTCTCATGGACCCGGGGGTCTCGCCGCCTCTCTGAAAAGGGAAGCACCACCTGGCGCTACGCGTGGAGGTGGGGTGGTTTTTGAAATTAAGAGTTTGTGACGCCACCCACGGGGCTGTGGTGAATGGATGGACACCACTGCTGCTGTTGACTAGGCTCCCGGGGACGGTGTTATGCAGCTTGGTGTTAACCCCTCCATGGGTAGGGGATGATGGTCCCGGGGCCCAAGGGGTCGCTCTGGGGATGCTGGTGTAAGGCAGTGTCGATGCGGTGCGGTGCAGTGCAGTGCTCGGCCCGAGGGCACTGGTTTACTCACCATTACAGACACACGGGAGTCTCTGGTAAACCAAACAAGATGGTGGACAGTGCCCGCAGCCGGCTGCGCTTCTCCCCTTTATTCGGGTTGGTGGTTTCCGCCTTTCTCCTGCACCTTTTTGTGTAGATTTAACTACCTACGCTTCAGCGATGGTAGTCCACTCCCCAGCTTCATGTGTGCTAAGGAACTCCTTTTGTCTGCAGATGCAGGCCCTTTGGATCTCTATGTCTTGGCAATGGCTCACTATTCCTGTGAGGGGGCTGTTGTCTTCAGTCAGGCCTTGGATGAGAAGGGACCTCAAGTCCAGACCACAATCAGTTAATTTGATTCGGTCCAGTGGCTTCTGGGCCTCATACTGGGTCTGAGTACCTCTCCTGGTGCTCCAGTTTCCAATCGGTTCCCCGGTTCGGTACCGGTGGGCACCCACCAACCGGTCCTTAAGGTTGCACCGACTGTAATTAAAGCTCTTGCAGGCGGCCACCACCATCTGCCTCCTGGCCACAGTGTGTCCGGGCTACAATCCTGACCCCTGACAGATGTTCTCTCCTCTTCTGTTACTCTCCCTACTCCTCTCCTTCCTCTCCTTTTCACTGTCCTTTCTCATCTCTTTGTGTTTTCCCGTCTCAGGCCATCCGAACTCCACGGTGGACGTGGCCAACCGCCTTGCTCCGCCCACCTGGTGTGTACATCAGAACCTGAGAAGGGTGACTCAGGGTTTTAGGTTGGCTGCTGGTACCCTTTTTAGGGGAAGGGTGTTGTGCGGGGGCCTAACTGTGAATACCTGGCTAGTCCAGGGCGTCACATTAGCGATGTCGAGCGCAATAGCTCCTGCCCCCATCGCTCGTGCGACATTTGGTGCTCGCTGCCGTGGTGAACATTATCGCTACGGCAGCGTCACACGCACATACCTTGTCAGCGATGTCGCTGTGACCGCCGAACAATCCCTCCCTCAAGGGGGAGATGCGTTCGGCGTCATAGCGAAGTCACTGTGGCGTCACTAAGCGGCTGGCCAATAGAAGCGGAGGGGCGGAGATGAGCGGGACGTAACATCCCGCCCACCTCCTTCCTTCCGCATTGCAGGTGGACGCAGATAAGGAGATGTTTGTCACTCCTGCGGTGTCACACATAGTGGCATCCCGAAAGTGGCTGCTGGACTTCAATATTGTCCCATTGGTGCAAAGACATTTGCTCCACCTCTAAACTGCACACTCAAACTCATTTTTACTAAGCCATTATACTAGCAAACACTGAGGAAACTTAGTGGCATCCTAAAAGTGGCTGTTGGACTTCATTATTGTCCTACTCGTGCAAGGATAGTTTCGGCACCTCTGCATTGCACACTGAAACTCATTGTTACTAAGCCATTATACTAGCAAACATTGAGGAAACTTAGTGGCATCCTTAAAGTGGCTGTTGGACTTCATTATTGTCCCACTGGTTCAAAGATATTTGCGGCACCTCTGCATTGCACACTCAAACTCATTTTTACTAAGCTAATATACAAGCAAACACTGAGGAAGCTTAGTGGCATCCTAAAAGTGGCTGTTGGACTTCATTACTGTCCTACTCGTGCAAAAATAGTTTCGGCACCTCTGCATTGCACACTGAAACTCATTGTTACTAAGCGATTATACTAGGGAACACTGAGGAAACAGTGGCATCCTAAAAGTGGCTTTTGGACTTCATTATTGTTCCATTGGTGCAAAGATATTTGCGGCAAAACTGCATTGCACACTCAAACTCATTTTTACTAAACCATAATACTAGCAAACACTGAGAAAACTTAGTCGCATCCTAAAAGTGTCTGTTGGACTTCATATTGTCCCACTGGTGCAGAGATATTTGCGGCACCTCTACATTGCACACTCAAAGTCATTTTTACTAAGTCATTATACTAGCAAACACTGAGGAAACTTAGTGGCATCCTAAAAGTGGCTGTTGGACTTCATTATTGTCCCACTGGTGCCAAGATATTTGCGGCACCTCTGCATTGCACACTCAAACTCATTTTTACTAAGCCATAATACTAGCAAACACTAAGGAAACTTAGTGGCATTCTAAAAGTGGCTGTTGGACTTCATATTGTCCCACTGGTGCCAAGATATTTGCTGCACCTCTGCATTGCACACTGAAACTCATTGTTACTAAGCCATTATACTAGCAAACATTGAGAAAACTTAGTGGCATCCTAAAAGTGGCTGTTGGACTTCATTATTATCCCACTGGCACAAATCTATTTGCAGCACCACTGCATTGCACACTCAAACTCATTTTTACTAAGCCATTATACTTGCAAACACTGAGGAAACTTAGTGGCATCCTAAAAGTGGCTGTTGGACTTCATTAGTGTCCTACTCGTGCATGGATAGTTTCGGCACCTCTGCATTGCACACTGAAACTCTTTGTTACTAAGCGATTATACTAGCAAACACTGAGGAAACAGTGGCATCCTAAAAGTGGCTTTTGGACTTCATTATTGTCCCATTGGTGCAAAGATATTTGCGGCACCTCTGCATTGCACATTCAAACTCATTGTTACTAAGCCATTATACTAGCAAACACTGAGAAAACTTAGTGGCATCCTAAAAGTGGCTGTTGGACTTCATATTGTCCCACTTGTGCAAAGGTATTTGCGGCACCTCTGCATTGCACACTCAATCTCATTTTTACTAAGCCATTATACTAGCAGACACTAAAGAAACTTAGTGGCATTCTAAAAGTGGCTGTTGGACTTCAATATTGTCCCACTGGTGCAGAGATATTTGCGGCACCTCTGCATTGCACACTGGAACTCATTTTTACTAAGCCATTATACTAGCAAACACTGAGGAAACTTAGTGGAATCCTAAAACTGGTTGTTGGACTTCATTATTATCCCACTGGTACAAAGCTATTTGCAGCACCACTGCATTGCACACTCAAACTGATTTTTACTAAGCCATTATACTAGCAACCACTGAGGAAACTTAGTGGCATCCTAAAAGTGGCTGCTGGACTTCAATATTGTCCCACTGGTGCAAAGACATTTGCTCCACCTCTAAACTGCACACTCAAACTCATTTTTACTAAGCCATTATACTAGCAAACACTGAGGAAACTTAGTGGCATCCTAAAAGTGGCTGTTGGACTTCATTATTGTCCTACTCGTGCAAGGATAGTTTCGGCACCTCTGCATTGCACACTGAAACTCATTGTTACTAAGCGATTATACTAGCAAACACTGAGGAAACAGTGTCATCCTAAAAGTGGCTGTTGGACTTCATAATTGTCCCACTGGTGCAAAGATATTTGCGGCACCTCTGCATTGCACACTGAAACTCATTGTTACTAAGCCATTATACTAGCAAACATTGAGGAAACTTAGTGGCATCCTAAAAGTGGCTGTTGGAATTCATTATTGTCCCACTGGTGCCAAGATATTTGCGGCACCTCTGCAGTGCACAAACTCATTTTTACTAAGCCATAATACTAGCAAACACTAAGGAAACTTAGTGGCATCCTATAAGTGACTGTTGGACTTCATTTTTGTCCCACTGGTGCAAAGATATTTGCGGCACCTCTGCATTGCACACTCAAACTCATTGTTACTAAGCCATTATACTAGCAGACATTGAGGAAACTTAGTGGCATCCTAAAAAAGGATGTTGGACTTCATTATTGTCCCACTGGTTCAAAGATATTTGCGGCACCTCTGCATTGCACACTCAAACTTATTTTTACTAAGCTAATATACAAGCAAACACTGAGGAAGCTTAGTGGCATCCTAAAAGTGGCTGTTGGAATTCATTATTGTCCCACTGCTGCCAAGATATTTGCTGCACCTCTGCATTGCACACTGGAACTCATTTTTACTAAGCCATAATACTAGCAAACACTAAGGAAACTTAGTGGCATCCTAAAAGTGGCTGTTGGACTTCATTTTAGTCCCACTGGTGCAAAGATATTTGCGGCACCTCTGCATTGCACACTGGAACTCATTTTTACTAAGCCATTATACAAGCAAACACTGAGGAAACTTGTTGGCATCCTAAAAGGAACTGTTGGGCTTCATTATTGTCCCACTGGTGCAAAGATATTTGCGGCACCACTGCATTGCACACTCAAACTGATTTTTACTAAGCCATTATACTAGCAAACACTGAGGAAACATAGTGGCATCCTAAAAGTGGCTGTTGGACTTCATTATTGTCCCACTGGTGCAAAGATATTTGCGGCTCTTCTGCATTGCACACTAAAACTCAGTTTTACTAAGCCATAATAGTAGCAAACACTGAGGAAACTTAGTGGCATCCTAAAAGTGTCTGTTGGACTTCATTATTGTCCCACTGGTGCAAAGATATTTGCGGCACCTCTACATTGCACACTGAAAGTCATTTTTACTAAGTCATTATACTAGCAAACACTGAGGAAACTTAGTGGCATCCTAAAAGTGGCTGTTGGACTTCATTATTGTCCCACTGGTGCCAAGATATTTGCGGCACCTCTGCATTGCACACTCAAACTCATTTTTACTAAGCCATAATACTAGCAAACACTAAGGAAACTTAGTGGCATCCTAAAAGTGGCTGTTGGACTTCATATTGTCCCACTGGTGCAAAGATATTGCCGGCACATCTGCATTGCACACTGAAACTCATTGTTACTAAGCCATTATACTAGCAAACACTGAGGAAACTTAGTGGCATTCTAAAAGTGGCTGTTGGACTTCATTATTGTCCCACTGGTGCAAAGATATTTGCGGCACCTCTGCATTGCACACTCAAACTCATTTTTACTAAGCCATTATACTAACAAACACTGAGAAAATTAGTGGCATTCTAAAAGTGGCTGTTGGACTTCATTACTGTCCTACTCGTGCAAGGATCGTTTCGGCACCTCTGCATTGCACACTGAAACTCATTGTTACTAAGCGATTATACTAGCAAACACTGAGGAAACAGTGGCATCCTACAAAGTGGCTTTTGGACTTCATTATTGTCCCATTGGTGCAAAGATATTTGCGGCACCACTGCATTGCACACTCAAACTCATTTTTACTAAACCATTATACTAGCAAACACTGAGAAAACTTAGTGGCATCCTAAAAGTGGCTGTTGGACTTCATTATTGTCCAACTGGTGCAAAGATATTTGCGACACCTCTGCATTGCACACTCAAACTCATTTTTACTAAGCCATTATACTAGCAGACACTAAGGAAACTTATTGGCATCCTAAAAGTGGCTGTTGGACTTAATTATTGTCCCACTGGTGCAAAGATATTTGCGGCACTTCTGCATTGCACACTGGAACTCATTTTTACTAAGCCATTATACTAGCAAACACTGAGGAAACTTAGTGGCATCCTAAAAGTGGTTGTTGGACTTCATTATTATCCCACTGGCACAAAGCTATTTGCAGCACCACTGCATTACACACTCAAACTCATTTTTACTAAGCCGTTATACTAGCAAACACTGAGGAAACTTAGTGGCATCCTAAAAGTGGCTGTTGGACTACATTATTGTCCCACTGGTGCAAAGATATTTGCGGCACCTCTGCATTGCTCACTGGAACTCATTGTTACTAATCCATTATACTAACAAACACTGAGATAACTTAGTGGCATCCTAAAAGTGGCTGTCGGACTTCATTATTGTCCCATTGGTGCAAAGATATTTGCGGCACCTCTAAATTGCACACTCAAACTCATTTTTACTAAGCCATTATACTAGCAAACACTGAGGAAACTTAGTGGCATCCTAAAAGTGGCTGTTGGACTTCAATATTGTCCCACTGGTGCAAAGACATTTGCTCCACCTCTAAATTGCACACTCAAACTCATTTTTACTAAGCCATTATACTAGCAAACACTGAGGAAACTTAGTGGCTTCCTAAAAGTGGCTTTTGGACTTCATTATTGTCCCATTGGTGCAAAGATATTTGCGGCACCACTGCATTGCACACTCAAACTCATTTTTACTAAACCATTATACTAGCAAACACTGAGAAAACTTAGTGGCATCCTAAAAGTGGCTGTTGGACTTCATATTGTCCCACTGGTGCAAAGATATTTGCGGCACCTCTACATTGCACACTGAAACTCATTGTTACTAAGCCTTTATACTAGCAAACACTAAGGAAACTTATTGGCATCCTAAAAGTGGCTGTTGGACTGCATTATTGTCCCACTGGTGCAGAGATATTTGCGGCACCTCTGCATTGCACACTCAAACTCATTTTTACTAAGCCATTATACTAGCAAACACTGAGGAAACGTAGTGGAATCCTAAAAGTGGTTGTTGGACTTCATTACTATCCCACTGGTACAAAGCTATTTGCAGCACCACTGCATTGCACACTCAAACTCATTTTTACTAAGCCATTATACTAGCAAACACTGAGGAAACTTAGTGGCATCCTTAAAGTGGCTGTTGGACTTCATTATTGTCCCACTGGTGCAAAGATTTTTGCGGCACCTCTGCATTGCACACTCAAACTCATTGTTACTAAGCCTTTATACTATCAAACACTGAGGAAACTTAGTGGCATCCTAAAAGTGTCTGTTGGACTTCATTATTTACCCACTGGTGCAAAGATATTTGCGGCACCTCTGCATTGCACACTCAAACTCATTGTTACTAAGCCATTATACTAGCAAACACTGAGGAAACTTAGTGGCATCCTAAAAGTGACTGTTGGACTTCGTTATAGTCCCACTTGTGCAAAAATATTTGCGGCACCTCTGCATTGCACATTCAAACTCATTTTTACTAAGCCATTATACTAGCAAAAACTGAGGAAACTTAGTAGCATCCTAAAAGTGGCTGTTGGACTTTATTATTGTCCCACTGGTGCAAAGATATTTGCGGCACCTCTGCATTGCACACTGAAACTCATTGTTACTAAGCCATTATACTAGCAAACACTGGGGAAACTTAGTGGCATACTAAAAGTGGCTGTCGGACTTCATTATTGTCCCACTGGTGCAAAGCTATTTGCAGCACCACTGCATTGCACACTCAAACTCATTTTTTCTAAGCTATTATCCTAGCAAACGCTGAGGAAACTTAGTGGCATCCTAAAAGTGGCTGTTGGACTTCATTATTTGCGGCACCTCTGCACTGCAATCTCAAACTCATTTTTACTAAGCCATTATATTAGCAAACACAGAGGAAACTTAGTGTCATCCTTAAAGTGGCTGTTGGACTTCATTATTGTCCCACTCGTGCAAAGATATGCGGCACCTCTGCATTGCATGCTCAAACTCATTGTTACTAAGCCATTATACTAGCAAACACTGAGGAAACAGTGGCATCCTAAAAGTGGCTCTTGGACTTCATTATTGTCCCATTGCTGCAAAGATATTTGCGGCACCACTGAATTGCACACTCAAACTCATTTTTACTAAGCCATTATACTAGCAAACACTGAGAAAACTTAGTGGCATCCTAAAAGTGGCTGTTGGACTTCATATTGTCCCACTGGTGCAAAGATATTTGTGGCACCTCTGCATTGCACACTGAAACTCATTGTTACTAAGCCATTATACTAGCAAACATTGAGGAAACTTAGTGGCATCCTAAAAGTGGCTGTTGGACTTCATTATTGTTCCACTGGTGCAAAGATATTTGCGGCACCTCTGCATTGCACACTCAAACTCATTTTTACTAAGCCATTATACTTGCAGACACTAAAGAAACTTAGTGGCATCCTAATAGTGGCTGTTGCACTTCATTATTGTCCCACTGGTGCAGAGATATTTGTGGCACCTCTGCATTGCATACTGGAACTCATTTTTACTAAGCCATTATACTAGCAAACACTGAGGAAACTTAGTGGAATCCTAAAAGTGGTTGTAGGACTTCATTATTATCCCACTGGTACAAAGCTATATGCAGCACCACTGCATTGCACACTCAAACTCATTTTTACTAAGCCATTATACTAGCAAACACTGAGGAAATAGTGGCATCCTAAAAGTGACTGTTGGACTTCATTATTGTCCCATTGGTGCAAAGATATTTGCGGCACCACTGCATTGCACACTCAAACTCATTTTTACTAAGCCATTATACTAGAAAACACTGAGAAAACTTATTGGCATCTTAAAAGTGGCTGTTGGACATCATATTGTCCCACTGGTGCAAAGATATTTGCGGCACCTCTGCAATGCACACTCAAACTCATTGTTACTAAGCCATTATACTAGCAAACACTGGGGAAACTTAGTGGCATCCTAAAAGTGGCTGTTGGATTTCATTATTGTCCCACTGGTGCAGAGATATTTGCGGCACCTCTGCATTGCACACTGGAACTCATTTTTACTAAGCCATTATACTAGCAAACACTGAGGAAACTTCATGGAATCCTAAAACTGGTTGTTGGACTTCATTATTATCCCACTGGTACAAAGCTACTTGAAGCACCACTGCATTGCACACTCAAACTCATTTTTACTAAGCCATTATACTAGCAACCACTGAGGAAACTTAGTGGCATCCTAAAAGTGGCTGTTGGACTTCAATATTGTCCCACTGGTGCAAAGACATTTGCTCCACCTCTAAATTGCACACTCAAACTCCTTTTTACTAAGCCATTATACTAGCAAACACTGAGGAAACTTAGTGGCTTCCTAAAAGTGGCTGTTGGACTTCATTATTGTCCTATTCGTGCAAGGATAGTTTCGGCACCTCTGCATTGCACACTGAAACTCATTGTTACTCAGCCTTTATACTAGCAAACACTAAGGAAACTTATTGGCATCCTAAAAGTGGCTGTTGGACTGCATTATTGTCCCACTGGTGCAGAGATATTTGCGGCACCTCTGCATTGCACACTCAAACTCATTTTTACTAAGCCATTATACTAGCAAACACTGAGGAAACTTAGTGGAATCCTAAAAGTAGTTGTTGGACTTCATTATTATCCCACTGGTACAAAGCTATTTGCAGCACCACTGCATTGCACACTCAAACTCATTTTTACTAAGCCATTATACTAGCAAACACTGAGGAAACTTAGTGGCATCCTAAAAGTGGCTCTTGGACTTCATTATTGTCCCACTGGTGCAAAGATATTTGCGGCACCTCTGCATTGCACACTCAAACTCATTGTTACTAAGCCTTTATACTATCAAACACTGAGGAAACTTAGTGGCATCCTAAAAGTGGCTGTTGGACTGCATTATTCTCCCACTGGTGCCAAGATATTTTCGGCTCTTCTGCATTGCACACTCAAATTCATTTCTACTAAGCCATAATAGTAGCACACACTGAGGAAACTTAGTGGCATCCTAAAAGTGTCTGTTGGACTTCATTATTTACCCACTGGTGCAAAGATATTTGCAGCACCACTGCATTGCACACTCAAACTCATTGTTACTAAGCCATTATACTAGCAAACACTGAGGAAACTTAGTGGCATCCTAAAAGTGACTGTTGGACTTCGTTATAGTCCCACTTGTGCAAAAATATTTGCGGCACCTCGGCATTGCACACTCAAACTCATTTTTACTAAGCCTTTATACTAGCAAAAACTGAGGAAACTTAGTAGCATCCTAAAAGTGGCTGTTGGACTTTATTATTGTCCCACTGGTGCAAAGATATTTGCTGCACCTCTGCATTGCACACTGAAACTCATTGTTACTAAGCCATTATACTAGCAAACACTGGGGGAAACTTAGTGGCATCCTAAAAGTGGCTGTCGGACTTCATTATTGTCCCACTGGTGCAAAGCTATTTGCAGCACCACTGCATTGCACACTCAAACTCATTTTTTCTAAGCTATTATCCTAGCAAACGCTGAGGAAACTTAGTGGCATCCTAAAAGTGGCTGTTGGACTTCATTATTTGCGGCACCTCTGTACTGCAAACTCAAACTCATTTTTACAAAGCCATTATATTAGCAAACACTGAGGAAACTTAGTGGCATCCTTAAAGTGGCTGTTGGACTTCATTATTGTCCCACTCGTGCAAAGATATGCGGCACCTCTGCATTGCATGCTCAAACTCATTGTTACTAAGCCATTATACTAGCAAACACTGAGGAAACAGTGGCATCCTAAAAGTGGCTCTTGGACTTCATTATTGTCCCATTGGTGCAAAGATATTTGCAGCACCTCTGCATTGCACACTCAAACTCATTTTTACTAAGCCATTATACTAGCAGACACTAAAGAAACTTAGTGGCATCCTAAAAGTGGCTGTTGCACTTCATTATTGTCCCACTGGTGCAGAGATATTTGCGGCACCTCTGCATTGCACACTGGAACTCATTTTTACTAAGCCATTATACTAGCAAACACTGAGGAAACTTAGTGGAATCCTAAAAGTGGTTGTTGGACTTCATTATTATCCCACTGGTACAAAGCTTTTTGCAGCACCACTGTATTGCACACTCAAACTCATTTTAACTAAAGCCATTATACCAGCAAACACTGAGGAAACTTAGTGGCATTCTAAAAGGGGCTGTTGGACTTTATTATTGTCCCACTAGTGCAAAGACATTTGCTCCACCTTTAAATTGCACACTCAAACTCATTTTTACTAAGCCATTATACTAGCAAACACTGAGGAAACTTAGTGGCATCCTAAAAGTGGCTGTTGGACTTCATTATTGCCCTACTCGTTCAAGGATAGTTTTGACACCTCTGCATTGCACACTGAAACTCATTGTTACTAAGCGATTATACTAGCAAACACTGAGGAAATAGTGGCATCCTAGAAGTGGCTGTTGGACTTCATTATTGTCCCATTGGTGCAATGATATTTGCGGCACCACTGCATTGCACACTCAAACTCATTTTTACTAAGCCATTATACTAGCAAACACTGAGAAAACTTAGTGGCATCCTAAAAGTGGCTGTTGGACTTCATATTGTCCCACTGGTGCAAAGATATTTGCGGTACCTCTGCATTGCACACTCAAACTCATTGTTACTAAGCCATTATACTAGAAAACACTGAGGAAACTTAGTGGCATCCTAAAAGTGGCTGTTGGACTTCATATTGTCCCACTGGTGCAAAGATATTTGCGGTACCTCTGCATTGCACACTCAAACTCATTGTTACTAAGCCATTATACTAGAAAACACTGAGGAAACTTAGTGGCATCCTAAAAGTGGCTGTTGGACTTCATTATTGTCCCACTGGTGCAAAGATATTTGCGGCACCTCTGCAATGCACACTGAAACTCATTGTTACTAAGCCGTTATACTAGCTAACACAGAGGAAACTTAATGGCATCCTAAAAGTGGCTGTTGGACTTCATTATTATCCCACTGGTGCAAAGATATTTTCGCCACATCTGCATTACACATTCAAACTCATTTTTATTAAGCCAATTATACTAGCAAACACTGAGGAAACTTATGGGCATCCTAAAAGTGGCTGTTGGACTTCATTATTGTCCCACTGGTGCAAAGATATGCGGCACCTCTACATTGCACGCTCAAACTCATTTTTACTAAGCCATTATACTAGCAAATACTGAGGAAACTTAGTGGCATCCTAAAAGTAGCTGTTGGACTTCATTATTGTCCCACTGGTGCAAAGCTATTTGCAGCACCACTGCATTGCACACTCAAACTTATTTTTACTAAGCTATTAAACTAGCAAACACTGAGGAAACTTAGGGGCATCCAAAAAGTGGCTGTTGGACTTTATTATTGTCCCACTGGTGCAAAGATATTTTCGCCACATCTGCATTGCACATTCAAACTCATTTTTTTTAATTCATTATAATAGCAAACACTGGGGAAACTTAGTGGCATCCTAAAAGTGGCTGTTGGACTTCATTATTGTCCCACTGGTGCCAAGATATTTGCGGCACCTCTGCATTGCACACTCAAACTCATTTTTACTAAGCTATAATACTAGCAAACACTAAGGAAACTTAGAGGCATCCTAAAAGTGGCTGTTGGACTTCATTAGTTTCCCACTGGTGCAAAGATATTTGCGGCTTCTCTGCATTGCACACTCAAACTCATTGTTACTAAGCCTTTAGACTAGCAAAAACTGAGGAAACTCAGTGGCATCCTAAAAGTGGCTGTTGGACTTCATTATTGTCCCACTGGTGCAAAGATATTTGCGGCACCACTGCATTGCGCACTCAAACTGATTTTTACTAAGCCATTATACTAGCAAACACTGAGAAAACTTAGTGGCATCCTAAAAGTGGCTTTTGGACTTCATTATTGTCCCACTGGTGCAAAGATATTTGCGGCACCTCTGCATTGCACACTGAAACTCATTGTTACTAAGCCATTATACTAGCAAACACTGAGGAAACTTAGTGGCATCCTAAAAGTGGCTGTTGGACTTCATTATTGTCCCACTGGTGCAAAGATATTTGCGGCACCTCTGCATTGCACACTCAAACTCATTTTTTATAAGCCATTATACTAGCAGGCACTGAGGAAACTTAGTGGCATCCTAAAAGTGGCTGTTGGACTTCATTATTGTCCCACTGGTGCAAAGATATTTGTGGCACCTCTGCATTGCACACTCAAACTGATTTTTATTAAGCCATTATACTAGCAAACACTGAGGAAACTTAGTGGCATCCTAAAAGTGACTGTTGGACTTCATTATTGTCCCACTTGTGCAAAGATATTTGCGGCACCTCTGCACTGCACACTGAAACTCATTGTTACTAAGCCATTATACTAGCAAACACTGAGGAAACTTAAGCCTGCTTTACACCTTACAATTAGGTCTGCGATCTCGTATGCGATGTGACACGCCCAGGTCGCATATGCGATCTAATGAGATTGTGTGGCGCCCCTGACCTGGTCAGGCACCACTGAGTACTGCACCCATGCTGGGGACAGTACAATACAGGTAATCCAGAAGGCTGACCGGGGTGTGGAACACAGGCGCATAGTGATCAGGTCTCACACATGTACCCATGAGAGGACCCTTGGGGATCCCAGGAGGGGGAAAAGCCTTGACCTTCACTGGAATAGTGGAGGGGGCCAAAAGCCTCCATCTCCTCTCAAGGGGTGTGGTAAGAGAATCTGGTTGCTAGGTGGCGTAGGCAAGAACAGGAGAGGAGGGGCAGTGAGTCGGTTAGAGCAGAACTCCATAGGGCTCAGTGAGGAGCAGACCTGTGGGGCTGTTACTGTCTAACAGCGCCCGCGCAGTGGCTACTGACGGGGGAGAACGGTCAACTAGGAGTGCTACCCGAAATCCATCTTCAGCTAAAGAGAGAGCACGGAGTGGGAAGTAAGGAGACTGCTAGAGAGTACCAGGCCCAAACGGGCGGCAGATCCCGAAGCGGAGATAGATCCAGCTTTCTTTTGCTAAACCTGCCGGTGTGGGGCTCTCAAAGCCCACGCCACAACACCACAAAAGCCGCAGCCACGTAGCCACAGTTAGGGCCCATAGCTCACAGGAGGCAAGAAGCTGGAGTGATCTGGCCCAGGCAACAAGCACACGGCAAACGAAGGGGAGTGAGGCTTCAGCAACTTCCCTGGGTGACCCCCATAGGGACTAAAAGTCGGGGTCACCCCAAACCACCAAGGGCTAAGGAAGGCGAGTTAGTAGTCACCCTCACAAGTCAGCCTGAAGGACACCTGGTTCCCGCCTGGTTCATCCCAGCTACGCCCGGGTTACTCACCCTGCCACCTGAAGTGAGTAAAAACCCTGAAAGACATTCTGCCTGTGTGGAGTTATTCTGCGCCTTGTGGTACTACGCACCTACATCGGGCCCTGGGGCTTGCCTCACTCTCAGGAGGCTATTCCAACTAACTGCACATACCATCAGCCCCAGGCGACCCTCAACCTGCAGTGGCGGTCCCTACTGGCCGCAATACTGAGAGTGGCGTCACGACAAGAAGAAGATCTCCTACCTGTGACAAGATCCAGCTGAGTGGAGTCCCTGAAGGTAATGCACCGACACTGCACCTGTGGGGCTTCACATCTGGCGTCACGAACAGGATAAGGACTAGACCTGTTCAGACAGGTGACCATGTGCCTGGGCGGTCCGCTTGAAAAATTGGAAGCGCCGCCATATTGCCACCATGAAAAGCGCGCTGAAAAACAACAGCAGCCCGCGCTGGGAGAAGTTACCGCCCACGAAGAGGTGTGGCTACCCAGAGATCCCCTGCAGAGTTCTGACCTCGCTTGTGAAGAGAGCGGAAGCGTCCAGAGACGGCGGAGCAGGAGAGAAGCCAGCAGCTTGCTAGAGAAAATGGCGTCTGAGTGCAGAGACCCAGAGCCAGGCTCCGCTGCCTGGTGGTGTCGGGAGCTCGCCGAGTTCTGCGATCAACTGGAAGCCAGGGTCGGAAGGCTGATCAGAGAGGGACGCGAGGAGTTTCTATGGATGACCGCGGCGGTTCGGGCCTACGAGGAGAGAGCCGCGCACCGAGTGCCAGACCGGGCGGTGACGACTCAGACCCCGATGCTGCTACCGATGGGTGAGTCCAGTGTTGCCCCTGCCGGCCCGGATGCCCCGACCCCTGCTGCCACGCCCGCGGTCCCTGAAGAGGCGCCCGGTGTGGCGACGCTGAGCCAGGCCGCAGCCATGCCAGGTGCGGCCCGCCAAGCCCAGCCCGCCGCAGCGATGCCCTGCTCGGCCCGCAAAGAACCGGCTGCCACCGCGACCCTCATCCGCGCCGCAGGCGTAACGCTGACCCAGGCCGCCGCCCTGCTAGGCCCGGCCCGCCAAGACCCCACCGCCGCAGCAACGCTCGTCCGCGCCGCAAGTGAGGTGCTGAACCAGGCCGCAGCCCCGCCAGGTGCGGCCCGCCAAGCCCAGACTGCTGCAGCGACATCCAGCCCAGCCTGCACAGAGCCCCCTGCAACAGCGACGCTGATCCAGGCCGCCGCCATGCCAGGCGCGGCCCGCCAAGACCAGGCCGCCGCCATACAGGGCGCGGCCCGCCAAGACCAGGCCGCCGCCATACAGGGCGCAGCCCGCCAAGACCAGGCCGCCGCCATGCCGGGCGCGGCCCGCCAAGGAAAGATTGCATCACCATTTTCCCCGGCCTGCAAGGCCAGAGCAGACACCGTTCCCCAGTCCAAAGAGGTCCCTGCTAGGAAGCCCACGCTGGGGGAGGACCCCGCGTACTGGCAGCTGAAGGCTGACATGGAGGCCAAGTTCCCACAGGAAATGGTGGATCAGTACATGCTCCCTCCGCACACCCCCAAGAGGATTCCAGCAACCCCTGCAGCAACCACGCCAAAGAGTCCCCTGCCTGGGCCTGCTGAAGAAAGCCCATCCCCAGCACTGCCACCGAAGGAGTGCTCAGAAGAACTAAGGGGGAGAGGAGGCCAGGAAGCTGAGGAGCTGACTCAGGAACCACCAGCGGTGGATCTATGCCCAGAGCCAGAGATGTTGCCATACTCCCGCTGGGATGAAGAAGACCTGACACCGTCCGCTGACGAAGATCTGCCTAAAAGTCTCACCTGGGAGCTTGCAAGCTGTACCACGCAGAGTTCAGGCCGCAAGACAAGGCGTCGCAACAGAACAACGCTGTCCCCTGCACCGCCATCCCCAGAGCAGAGGGAAGTCACGGCCAGAGACCTACAAGAAAAAAGGTTCCTGAGAAGAGCCCAAGCACAGGTCAGAGGACCCCTTTGTAGAGGAATTGTGGAAGACTTTAACTTGAAAAGCGGATACGGCTTTATTGTGGCACCGGGTATGAAAGAGGGCATTTTCGTTAATAGGAGGGATGTGAGAGCCCACTTGCCCAGAGGACACCCTGGCAGAAACTTAAAAATGGGAGACTCAGTACAGTTCACTATGCATCAGGGAGAAAGAGGCTGGTATGCCTTAGATGTAGCACCATGTCCCAAAGAAGAAAGAAAAGACAGAGATAAAGAAACAGATGCAGCAAAGGAAACAGATGAAGATCAAGAAAGAAAAGACAAGGAACCTACAGATGAGACTACCTCAGACGACGACAAAGAGCAAGAAAGCAGCAGGTGCCGCAGCCCAACAGGCCCAAGCCCTGGTATGGAGGAGTAAAGGAAAGTAAGAAGTTCAGCAGTTAGAAAGTTAAAGTTTTGAAAAGTTTGTTTTGCAACGTTTACGTTTAAGCATGTGCCCACAAAAACTATTGTGAGAAAACCATAAACCTTAAGGCTATGAACTGGCTATAGCCACAAACTCTCGCAGTGTAAATAGTTACACCAGAGGGCACCACCGCCACCAGAGTCAGCCTGTTTAGGGGCTTGGCTCATCTGCAACCAGGAGGAGCCCGTCCGTATATAGGGCCTTGGCTTACCTGCGACCAGAGAGCATGCCTGTTTATGGGGCCTGGCTCTCCACCACAAAGAGGGTACCTGGTCAGCACCAACTGTGGAGGCCGCCTCTGCATCCTGCCAGAAGAGGCTGAAGGCGCGGATCCACCAGGCCAGGTATACCCTGAAGACCACCAGACCATGAAAGCCGCCCCTACATCCTGCCAGAAGTGGCTGAAGTCGCGGCCAACGTGAAAGGGTTTTGGGTGGGTTAACGGACTTGTGGGTGGAGGGTGGTGATGTATGGTACCTGGTGCTTTTAAATGTTTTACATGTTTTAATGTTTTATGCATTTTAAAATGTTGTCTTGCAGCCCGAGGACGTGCTGGTGATAACTAAGGGGGAATGTGGCGCCCCTGACCTGGTCAGGCACCACTGAGTACTGCACCCATGCTGGGGACAGTACAATACAGGTAATCCAGAAGGCTGACCGGGGTGTGGAACACAGGCGCATAGTGATCAGGTCTCACACATGTACCCATGAGAGGACCCCTGGGGATCCCAGGAGGGGGAAAAGCCTTGACCTTCACTGGAATAGTGGAGGGGGCCAAAAGCCTCCATCTCCTCTCAAGGGGTGTGGTAAGAGAATCTGGTTGCTAGGTGGCGTAGGCAAGAACAGGAGAGGAGGGGCAGTGAGTCGGTTAGAGCAGAACTCCATAGGGCTCAGTGAGGAGCAGACCTGTGGGGCTGTTGCTGTCTAACAGCGCCCGCGCAGTGGCTACTGACGGGGGAGAACGGTCAACTAGGAGTGCTACCCGAAATCCATCTTCAGCTAAAGAGAGAGCACGGAGTGGGAAGTAAGGAGACTGCTAGAGAGTACCAGGCCCAAACGGGCGGCAGATCCCGAAGCGGAGATAGATCCAGCTTTCTTTTGCTAAACCTGCCGGTGTGGGGCTCTCAAAGCCCACGCCACAACACCACAAAAGCCGCAGCCACGTAGCCACAGTTAGGGCCCATAGCTCACAGGAGGCAAGAAGCTGGAGTGATCTGGCCCAGGCAACAAGCACACGGCAAACGAAGGGGAGTGAGGCTTCAGCAACTTCCCTGGGTGACCCCCATAGGGACTAAAAGTCGGGGTCACCCCAAACCACCAAGGGCTAAGGAAGGCGAGTTAGTAGTCACCCTCACAAGTCAGCCTGAAGGACACCTGGTTCCCGCCTGGTTCATCCCAGCTACGCCCGGGTTACTCACCCTGCCACCTGAAGTGAGTAAAAACCCTGAAAGACATTCTGCCTGTGTGGAGTTATTCTGCGCCTTGTGGTACTACGCACCTACATCGGGCCCTGGGGCTTGCCTCACTCTCAGGAGGCTATTCCAACTAACTGCACATACCATCAGCCCCAGGCGACCCTCAACCTGCAGTGGCGGTCCCTACTGGCCGCAATACTGAGAGTGGCGTCACGACAAGAAGAAGATCTCCTACCTGTGACAAGATCCAGCTGAGTGGAGTCCCTGAAGGTAATGCACCGACACTGCACCTGTGGGGCTTCACAATTGCATGTAGGTCGTTCATTTGCTGTCCCATGAGCGTTAGTAGTCTATGTTAAATTGATCAATTTTGTGTGCGATCCTTTAGATCATGTGTTCCGTGACGTATGCATTGGGCACCCTTTTTTTTATTTATTGTCTTGACAAGCATGTGTAATGTGTAGGGATGCGTTTTTACTATGTCATCTGCCATTCAGCTCTGCTACATGGCCGCTGACAGCAGACACAGACAGCCATGTAGCAGCGGTGAATGGTAGTTCACAGCAGACACAGACAGAGCCGCACTGTCAGAATGAACTCGGGTGAACTTCACCCGACTTCATGGTCATGCTGCGGCTCTGTCTGTGTCGCTCCCTGATTAGCGGTCACCAGTGAAGGACTCATCGGTGACCGCTAAACTCCTGAGTAAGTGAATTGAGCAGCCCTCTCTCATACTCACCAATCCCCGATCCCCGGCGCTGCACGGCATTCACACTGCTCCGGCGGCTTTTACTGTTTTGAAAAAGCCGGCCGCCCATTAAACAATCTCGTATTCCCTGCTTTCCCCGCCCACCGGCGCCTATGATTGGTTACAGTGAGACACGCCCCCACGCTGAGTGACAGGTGTCACACTGCACCCAATCACAGCAGCCGGTGGGCGTGTCTATACTGTGTAGTGAAATAAATAATTAAATAATTAAAAAAAACGGCGTGCGGTCCCCCCCAATTTTAAAACCAGCCAGATAAAGCCATACGGCTGAAGGCTGGTATTCTCAGGATGGGGAGCTCCACGTTATGGGGAGCCCCCCAGCCTAACAATATCAGCCAACAGCCGCCCAGAATTGCCGCATACATTATATGCGACAGTTCTGGGACTGTACCCGGCTCTTCCCGATTTGCCCTGGTGCGTTGGCAAATCGGGGTAATAAGGAGTTATTGGCAGCCCATAGCTGCCAATAAGTCCTACATTAATCATGTCAGGCGTCTATGAGACACCCTCCATGATTAATCTGTAAATTACAGTAAATAAACACACACCCGAAAAAATCCTTTATTAGAAATAAAAAACACAAACACATTCCCTGGTTCACCACTTTAATCTGCCCCAAAAAGCCCTCCTTGTCCGGCGTAATCCAGGATGGTCCAGCGTCGCGTCCAGCGCTGCTGCATGGAGGTGACCGGAGCTGCAGCAGACACAGCTGCTCCGGTCACCTCCACGCAGGTAATGAAGACAGCCGTGCTATCGGCTGAGCTGTCAGTGAGGTTACCCGCTGTCACTGGATCCAGCGGTGGATGCAGCGGTGGCCGCGGGTAACCTCAGTGACAGATCAGCTGATCGCGCTACTCACCGCCGCTCCGGTCAGCAACTGAGGTGAGTAGCGCGATCAGCTGAGCTGTCACTGAGGTTACCCGCGGCCACCGCTGCATCCACCGCTGGATCCAGTGACAGCGGGTAACCTCAGTGACAGCTCAGCTGATAGCGCGGCTGTATTCATTACCTGCGTGGAGGTGACCGGAGCGGCTGTGTCTGCTGCAGCTCCGGTCACCTCCATGCAGCAGCGCTGGATGCGACGCTGGAGGACTGTGGAGTACGTCGGACAAGGAGGGCTTTTTGGGGCAGATTAAAGTGGTGAACCAGGGAATGTGTTTGTGTGTTTTATTTCTAATAAAGGATTTTTCGGGTATGTGTGTTTATTTACTGTAATTTACAGATTAATCATGGAGGGTGTCTCATAGACGCCTGACATGATTAATCTAGGACTTATTGGCAGCTATGGGCTGCCAATAACTCCTTATTACCCCGATTTGCCAACGCACCAGGGCAAATCGGGAAGAGCCGGGTACAGTCCCAGAACTGTCGCATATAATGTATGCGGCAATTCTGGGCGGCTATTGGCTGATATTGTTAGGCTGGGGGGCTCCCCATAACGTGGAGCTCCCCATCCTGAGAATACCAGCCTTCAGCCGTATGGCTTTATCTGGCTGGTTTTAAAATTGGGGGGGAACCGCACGCCGTTTTTTTTAATTATTTAATTAATTATTTCACTACACAGTATAGACACGCCCACCGGCTGCTGTGATTGGGTGCAGTGTGACACCTGTCACTCAGCGAGGGGGGCGTGTCTCACTGTAACCAATCATAGGTGCCGGTGGGCGGGGTAAGCAGGGAATAGGAGATTGTTTAATGGGCGGCCGGCTTTTTCAAAACAGTAAAAGCCGCGTCAGCAGTGTGAATGCCGTGCAGAGCCGGGGATCGGGGATCGGTGAGTATATGAGAGAGGGGGATAGACTGACATGGACAGAGAGAGAGGGACAGAGATAGTGACTGACTGACAGAGATTAGTGAATGACAGACATTGTGAGGCGCTTCAGAATGCAGCTTTTCAGCTGCGCTCTGAAGCAGACCTTTTTTAAGCTGCGGTGCAGAGCGCACACCTGCGCACATAGCATCAGACATCAAAATCGTATGAGGGATGTCACACGTTACAATTGACTAGTTTAGTACTACTAAACGTCCAATGTATGAGGAATAAACGACGTGTATGCGATAACCGTATTTTCGTCAATATCGATCGCATGTAGGTTTCACACGCAAATACCTCACGAACGATGCAGGATGTGCGTCACTTACAACTTGACCCCGACGACGGATTGAAAGATTTATTGAAGTGTGTAAAGCAGGCTTTAGTGGCATCCTAAAAGTGGCTGTTGGACTTCATTATTGTCCAACTGGTGCAAAGATATTTTCGGCACCTCTGCATTGCACGCTCAAATTCATTGTTACTAAGCCATTATACTAGCAAACACTGAGGAAACTTAGTGGCATCCTAAAAGTGGCTGTTGGACGTCAATATTGTCCCATTGGTGCTAAGATATTTGCGGCACCTCTTCATTGCACACTCAAACTCATTTTTACTAAGCCATAATACTAGCAAACACTGAGGAAACTTAGTGGCATCCTAAAAGTGGCTGTTGGACTTCATTATTGTCCCACTCGTGCAAAGATATTTGTGGCACCTCTGCATTGCACACTCAAACTGATTTTTATTAAGCCATTATACTAGCAAACACTGAGGAAACTTAGTGGCATCCTAAAAGTGACTGTTGGACTTCATTATTGTCCCACTGGTGCAAAGATATTTGCGGCACCTCTGCATTGCACACTCAAACTCATTGTTACTAAGCCATTATACTAGCAGACACTAAGGAAACTTAGCGGCATCCTAAAAGTGGCTGTTGGACTTCATTATTGTCCCACTGGTGCAAAGATATTTGCGGCACCACTGCATTGCGCACTCAAACTGATTTTTACTAAGCCATTATACTAGCAAACACTGAGAAAACTTAGTGGCATCCTAAAAGTGGCTTTTGGACTTCATTATTGTCCCACTGGTGCAAAGATATTTGCGGCACCTCTGCATTGCACACTGAAACTCGATGTTACTAAGCCATTATACTAGCAAACACTGAGGAAACTTAGTGGCATCCTAAAAGTGGCTGTTGGACTTCATTATTGTCCCACTGGTGCAAAGATATTTGCGGCACCTCTGCATTGCACACTCAAACTGATTTTTATTAAGCCATTATACTAGCAAACACTGAGGAAACATAGTGGCATCCTAAAAGTGGCTGTTGGACTGCATTATTGTCCCACTGGTGCAAAGATATTTGCGGCACCTCTGCATTGCACACTGAAACTCATTGTTACTAAGCCATTATACTAGCAAACACTGAGGAAACTTAGCGGCATCCTAAAAGTGGCTGTTGGACTTCATTATTGTATCACTGGTGCAAAGATATTTGCGGCACCTCTGCATTGCACACTGAAACTCATTTTTTATAAGCCATTATACTAGCAGACACTGAGGAAACTTAGTGGCATCCTAAAAGCGGCTGTTGGACTTCATTATTGTCCCACTGGTGCAAAGATATTTGCGGCACTTCTGCATTGCACACTGGAACTCATTTTTACTAAGCCATTATACTAGCAAACACTGAGGAAACTTAGTGGCATCCTAAAAGTGGCTGTAGGACTTCATTATTGTCCCACTGGTGCAAAGATATTTGCAGCACCTCTGCATTGCACACTGAAACTCATTGTTACTAAGCCATTATACTAGCAAACACTGAGGAAACTTAGTGGCATCCAAAAATTGGCTGTTGGACTTCATATTGTCCCACTGATGCAAAAATATTTACGGCACCTCTACATTGCACACTCAAACTCATTGTTACTAAGCCATTATATTAGCAAACACTGAGAAACTTACTGGCATCCGAAAAGTGGCTGTTGGACTTCATTATTGTCCCACTAGTACAAAGCTATTTGCAACACTACTGCAATTCACACTCAAACTCATATTTACTAAGCTATTACTCTAGTAAACACTGAAAAGTGGCATCCGAAAAGTGGCTGTTGGACTTCATTATTGTCCCACTGGTGCAAAGATTTTTTTGGCACCTCTGCATTGCCCACTCAAACTCATTTTTACTAAGCCATTATACTAGCAAACACTGAGGAAACTTAGTGGCATCCTAAAAGTGGCTGTTGGACTTTATTATTGTCCCACAGGTGCAAAGACATTTGCGGCACGTCTGCATTGCACACTCAAACTCATTTTTACTAAGCCATTATACTAGCAAACACAGAAGAAACTTAGTGGCATCCTAAAAGTGGCTGTTGGACTTCATTATTGTCCCACTGGTGCAAAGATATTTGCGGTACCTGTGCATTGCACACTGAAACTCCTTGTTACTAAGTCATTATACTAGCAAACACACAAGAAACTTAGTGGTATGCTAAAAGTGGCTGTTGGACTTCATTATTGTCCCACTGCTGCAAAGCTATTTGCAGCACCACTGCATTGCACACTCAAACTCATTTTTACTAAGCTATTATACTAGCAAACACTGAGGAAACTTAGTGGCATCCTAAAAGTGGCTGTTGGACGTCAATATTGTCCCACTGGTGCCAAGATATTTGCAGCACCTCTGCATTACACACTGAAACTCATTTTTACTAAGTCATTATACTAGCAAACACTGAGGAAACTTAGTGGCATCCCAAAAGTGGCTGTTGGACATCATTATTGTCCCACTGGTGCAAAAATGTTTGCGGCACCTCTGCATGGCACACTCAAACTCATTTTTGCTAAGCAATAATACTAGCAAACACTGAGGAAACTTAGTGGCATCCTAAAAGTGTCTGTTGAACTTCCTTATTGTCCCACTGGTGCAAAGATATTTGAGGCACCTCTGCATTGCACACTGAAACTCATTGTTACTAAGCCATTATACTAGCAAACACTGAGGAAACTTAGTGGCATCCTAAAAGTGTCTGTAGGATTTCATTATTGTCCCACTGCTGCAAAGCTATTTGCAGCACCACTGCATTGCACACTCAAACTCATTTTTGCTAAGCTATTATACTAGCAAACACTGAGGAAACTTAGTGGCATCCTAAAAGTGGCTGTTGGACGTCAATATTGTCCCACTGGTGCCAAGATATTTGCTGCACCTCTGCATTGCACACTGAAACTCATTGTTACTAAGCCATTATACTAGCAAACACTGAGGAAACTTAGCGGCATCCTAAAAGTGGCTGTTGGACTTCATTATTGTATCACTGGTGCAAAGATATTTGCGGCACCTCTGCATTGCACACTCAAACTCATTGTTGCTAAGCCTTTAAACTAGCAAACACTGAAGAAACTTAGTGGCATCCTAAAAGTGGCTGTTGGACTTCATTATTGTCCCACTGGTGCAAGGATATTTGCGGCACTTCTGCATTGCACACTGAAACTCATTGTTACTAAGGCATTATACTAGCAAACACTAAGGAAACTTAGTGGCATCTTAAAATTGGCTGTTGGACTTCATTATTGTATCACTGGTGCAAATATATTTGCGGCACCTCTGCATTGCACACTCAAACTCATTTTTGCTAAGCTATTATACTAGCAAACACTGAGGAAACTTAGTGGCATCCTAAAAGTGGCTGTTGGACTTCATTATTGTATCACTGGTGCAAAGATATTTGCGGCACCTCTGCATTGCACACTTAAACTCATTTTTACTAAGCCATTATACTAGCAAACACTGAGGAAACTTAGTGGCATCCTAAAAGTGGCTGTTGGACTTCATTATTGTCCCACTGGTGCAAAGATATTTGCGGCTCTTCTGCATTGCACACTCAAACTGATTTTTACTAAGCCATTATACTAGCAAACACTGAGGATACTTAGTGGCATCCTAAAAGTGGCAGTTGGACTTCATTATTGTCCCACTGGTGCAAAGATATTTGCGGCACCTCTGCATTGCACACTCAAACTCATTT
This sequence comes from Anomaloglossus baeobatrachus, assembly GCF_048569485.1. Classification (NCBI taxonomy): domain Eukaryota; kingdom Metazoa; phylum Chordata; class Amphibia; order Anura; family Aromobatidae; genus Anomaloglossus; species Anomaloglossus baeobatrachus. The sequence goes on along the minus strand of NC_134357.1, from coordinate 210,064,544 downwards.
TTACTAAGCCATTATACTAGCAAACACTGAGGAAACTTAGTGGCATCCTAAAAGTGGCTGTTGGACTTATTATTGTCCCACTGGTGCAAAGACATTTGCGGCACGTCTGCATTGCACACTAAAACTCATTTTTACTAAGCCATTATACTAGCAAACACTGACGAAACTTAGTGGCATCCTAAAAGTGGCTGTTGGACTTCATTATTGTCCCACTGGAGCAAAGATATTTGTGGTACCTCTGCATTGCACACTGAAACTCCTTGATACTAAGTTATTATACTAGCAAACACTGAGGAATCTTAGTGGCATCCTAAAAGTGGCTGTTGGACGTCAATATTGTCCCACTGGTGCCAAGATATTTGCGGCACCTCTGCATTGCACACTCAAACTCATTTTTACTAAGCCATAATACTAGTAAACACTGAGGAAACTTAGTTGCATCCTAAAAGTGTCTGTTGGACTTCATTATTGTCCCACTGCTGCAAAGATATTTGCGGCACCTCTGCATTGCACACTCAAACTCATTGTTGCTAAGCCTTTAAACTAGCAAACACTGAAGAAACTTAGTGGCATCCTAAAAGTGACTGTTGCACTTCATTATTGTCCCCCTGGTGCAAGGATATTTGCGGCACTTCTGCATTGCACACTCAAACTCATTTTTTATAAGCCATAATGCTAGCAAACACTGAGGAAACTAAGTGGCATCCTAAAAGTGTCTGTTGGACTTCATTATTGTCCCACTGGTGCAAAAATAATTGCGGCACCTCTGCATTGCACACTGGAACTCATTTTTACTAAGCCATTATACTAGCAAACACTAAGGAAACTTAGTGGCATCCTAAAAGTGGCTGTTAGACTTCGATATTGTCCCACTGGTAGAAAGCTATTTGCAGCACCACTGCATTGCACACTCAAACTTATTTTTACTAAGCTATTATACTAGCAAACACTGAGGAAACTTAATGGCATCCTAAAAGTGGCTGTTGGACTTTATTATTGTCCCACTGGTGCAAAGACATTTGCGGCACGTCTGCATTGCACACTAAAACTCGCTTTTACTAAGCCATTATACTAGAAAACACTAAGGAAACTTAGTGGCATCCCAAAAGTAGCTGTTGGACTTCATTATTGTCCCACTGGTGCAAAGATATTTGCGGCACTTCTGCATTGCAAACTGAAACTCCTTGTTACTAAGCCATTATACTAGCAAACACTGAGGAAACTTAGTGGCATCCTAATAGTGCCTGTTGGACTTCATTATTTTCCCACTGCTGCAAAGCTCTTTGCAGCACCACTGCATTGCACACTCAAACTCATTTTTGCTAAGCTATTATACTAGCAAACACTGAGGAAACTTAGTGGCATCCTAAAAGTGGCTGTTGGACTTCGATATTGTCCCACTGGTACAAAGATATTTGCGGCACCTCTGCATTGCACACTGAAACTCATTTTTACTAAGCCTTTATACTAGCAAACACTGAGGAAACTTAGTGGCATCCTAAAAGTTGCTGTTGGACTTCGATATTGTCCCACTGGTACAAAGCTTTTTGCAGCACCACTGCATTGCACACTGGAACTCATTTTTACTAAGCGATTATACTAGCAAACACTGAGAAAACTTAGTGGCATCCTAATATGACTGTTAGACTTCATTTTTGTCCCACTTGTGCAAAGATATTTGCGGCGCCTCTGCATTGAACACTGGAACTCATTTTCACTAAGCCTTTATATTAGCAAACACTGAGGAAACTTAGTGGCATCCTAAAAGTGGCTGTTGGACTTCATTATTGTCCCACTGGTGCAAAGATATTTGCTGCACCTCAGCATTGCACACTGAAACTCATTGTTACTAATCCATTATACTAGCAAACACTGAGGAAACTTAGTGGCATCCTAAAAGTGGCTGTTGGACTTCATTATTGTATCACTGGTGCAAAGATATTTGCGGCACCTCTGCATTGCACACTTAAACTCATTTTTACTAAGCCATTATACTAGCAAACACTGAGGAAACTTAGTGGCATCCTAAAAGTGGCTGTTGGACTTCATTATTGTCCCACTGGTGCAAAGATATTTGCGGCTCTTCTGCATTGCACACTCAAACTGATTTTTACTAAGCCATTATACTAGCAAACACTAAGGAAACTTAGTGGCATCCTAAAAGTGACTGTTAGACTTCATTATTGTCCCACTGGTGCAAAGATATTGGCTGCACCTCTGCATTGCACACTGAAACTCATTGTTACTAAGCCATTATACTAGCAAACACTGAGGAAACTTAGTGGCATCCTAAAATTGGCTGTTGGACTTCATTATTGTATCTCTGGTGCAAAGATATTTCCAGCACCTCTGCATTGCACACTGGAACTCATTTTTACTAAGCCATTATACTAGCAAACACTGAGGAAACTTAGTGGCATCCTAAAAGTGGCAGTTGGACTTCATTATTGTCCCACTGGTGCAAAGATATTTGTGGCACCTCTGCATTGCACACTGAAACTCATTGTTACTAAGCCATTATACTAGCAAACACTGAGGAAACTTAGTGGCATCCTAAAAGTGGCTGTTGGACTTCATTATTGTCCCACTGGTGCAAAGATATTTGCGGCACCAATGCATTGCACACTCAAACTGATTTTTACTAAGCCATTATACTAGCAAACACTGAGGAAACTTAGTGGCATCCTAAAAGTGGCTGTTGGACTTCATACTGTCCCACTGGTGCAAAGATATTTGCGGCACCTCTGCATTGCACACTCAAAGTCATTGTTACTAAGCGAATATACTAGCAAACACTGAGGAAACTTAGTGGCATCCTAAAAGTGACTGTTGGACTTCATTATTGTCCCACTTGTGCGAAGATATTTGCGGCACCTCTGCATTGCACACTGAAACTCATTGTTTATAAGCCATTATACTAGCAAACACTGAGGAAACTTAGTGGCATCCTAAAAGTGGCTGTTGGACTTCATTTTTGTATCACTGTTGCAAAGATATTTCCGGCACCTCTGCATTGCACACTCAAACTCATTTTTACTAAGCCATTATACTAGCAAACACTAAGGAAACTTAGTGGCATCCTAAAAGTGGCTGTTGGACTTCATTATTGTCCCACTGGTGCAAAGATATTTGCGGCACCTCTGCACTGCAAACTCAAACTCATTTTTACTAAGCCATTATACTAGCAAACACTGAGGAAACTTAGTGGCATCCTAAAAGTGGCTGTTGGACTTCATTATTGTCCCACTGGTGCAAAGAAATTTGTGGCACCTCTGCATTGAACACTGGAACTCATTTTTACTAAGCCATTATACTAGCAAACACTGAGGAAACTTAGTGGCATCCTAAAAGTGTCTGTTGGTCTTCATTATTGTCCCACTGGTGCAAAGATATTTGCGGCACCCCTGCATTGCACACTGAAACTCATTGTTACTAAGCCATTATACTAGCAAACACTGAGGAAACTTAGTGGCATCCTAAAAGTGGCTGTTGGACTTCATTATTGTCCCACTGGTGCCAAGATATTTGCGGCTCTTCTGCATTGCACACTCAAACTCATTTTTACTAAGCCATAATACTAACAAACACTGAGGAAACTCAGTGGCATCCTAAAAGTGGCTGTTGGACTTCATTATTGTCCCACTGGTGCAAAGATATTTGCGGCACCTCTGCATTGCACACTGAAACTCATTGTTACTAAGCCATTATACTAGCAAACACCGAGGAACCTTAGTGGCATCCTAAAAGTAGCTGTTGGACTTCATTATTATCCCACTGGTGCAAAGATATTTGCGGCACCTCTGCATTGCACACTGGAACTCATTGTTACTAAGCCATTATACTAGCAAACACTGAGGAAACTTAGTGGAATCCTAAAAGTGGCTGTTGGACTTCATTATTATCCCACTGGAACAAAGCTATTTGCAGCACCACTGCATTGCACACTCAAATAGAGATGAGCGAACCGGTCGCGGTTCGGCTCGAGGTCGGTTCGCCGAACGGAGCTCCCATTCGAGTTCGGTTCGTCGAACGTTCGACGAACCGAACTCGAACTGCATAGGAAACAATGGCAGGCAATCACAAACACATAAAAACACCTAGAAAACACCCTCAAAGGTGTCCAAAAGGTGATAAACAACTCACAACACAACACAAACACATGGGAAAGTGACAAGGACATATACTCATGCGAAAACAAAAGAGCTGGACAAGGAAAAAGAGGAGGAGGCACAGATATATGAGTATATGCAAGGAAACATCGATGCCATTACTGTGCAACTTGAGCCCTGCTCATTTTAGGCTTCCAATCTGGATAAATTGCCTGAGCTCGACACGTACGCCTTGGGGATCTTGTCGTGTCCTGCAGCCAGCGTTCTCTCGGAACCTGTCTTCAGTGCTGCTGGGGGTCTGCTGGCAGATATGCACACGTGTCTGTCCACTGACAATGTGGACATGGCTCTCAGAGGACTTTTCTTCCCCTGGGTCAGCCAGGGGACGGGAAAGGCACGCGTATTTTTGAGAGTGCTTCATGCAAAGCATCTTTTTCATCTTGAAAATTGGGTCAACTGATGCCAGTCAAGTGGGGTGTGTGTGGCCCAATTAGTGGCAACGAGGGAGACTGTGGTTGGAGTCCCCTCGCTGTATTCTAAAAGAACCAAGATGAACAAGTCATGGCTCTCAGAGGACTTTTCTTCCCCTGGGTCAGCCAGGGGACGGAAAAGGCACGCGTATTTTTGAGAGTGCTTCATGCAAAGCATCTTTTTCATCTTGAAAATTGGGTCACCTGATGCCAGTCAAGTGGGGTGTGTGTGGCCCAATTAGTGGCAACGAGGGAGACTGTGGTTGGAGTCCCCTCGCTGTGTTTTACATGCTTTTAGAAGGGCATGACATGGCTTGGAGGTTGACTTTCAGCATCTGCAAACTGTTGGCTACCAAAATGCTGCCTTTCCAACCTTTTTAACTGAGGATTTTCGAGACCTTATGCCCATCGCAGTGCCCCAAGAGCCGATGCCCAGGCGCCACTCCTTCTCCAACAAAGGCATGCACGCGCTACACCAGCATGTCGCACAAAACATCACTGATTCCTTGAGAAACTCTGTGTGACAGGGTGCATTTCACCACAGATAATTGGCCCAGTAAGCATGGACAGGGGCGTTACATGTCGCTGACTGGGCAATGGGTTACTGTGGGGAGAGATGGAGAAGGGTCTGCTGTACAAGTCTTGCCGTCCCCACGAGTTGTGTCAATCCTTCTTCTGTATGTAGAAGTTAATGCACTGCTTCTGCCTCTTCAACCTCGTGTGGGTCCTTCACCTTGGCCCAAACCCTGTGTGGTCAGGCCACCCTTCCTTGTAACTGCGCACAAGGAATACCACACACCTCCTTACTATGCTGGCAGCAGAGCTCAATGCCATCAGGCGGTCAAAGGTTTACTTTGAAATGTATGGGAAATGTGAGTCACACCGCTGAGAAGTTGTGGACGGTTAGCTCTGGAGACCGAGTTTCATCAATGGTTGTCTCCACTCAACCAGCAGCCAGGGAAGGCCGGGTGCGACAATGATGAAAACATGGGTGCGGCCCTTCGCTGTGACAATGTGACACACGTGCCTTGTGTGGCTCACGTGTTGAACCTGGTTGTCCAGCAATTTTTAAAGCACTATCCTGGCCCACATGGCCTTCTGCAAAGAGCACGGTGTATCGCCTTCCTTGATCCACACACTCAGATGGGCTGTAAATGATAGGCTAGAGGGAAGCCACTCACCAAGCAGGACCCCTAGAACCCTGAAACCCTTTAACCCCTATTCAGGGATTAGGAATTACACAGGGCCCAAGGTGATCAATACCTGTGGAAGGCTGCAGTTCCAGAGAATAGTATTCAGGCAGGGTCAAAACATTAATTGAGGAACAGGAACAGAATGGGACAGCCAGGACTTAATCAGAAAACAAGCAGAGGTGAAATGCGGATCGGCCAACAAGGTACATAAACAGCAAGCAGGAAACGTAGTCAGGTAACAAGCACACAAAATCATAAAACTGAACTGGGGGTAAAAGTAACCAGAGGTTCATAGCTATGTCTTTCAGTGGTCTGCAGACAGGATGGGCATAAAAAAGGGTGTCTTCCCATTGGTTGTAGCTGAATGATGGTACTTCATCTGTGAGATACCCACCAGCTACATTCAGCCAGAGATTCTGCATCTGTCAAGGTAATGCAGCCCAGTGGGTGAGCATAACCTGCGTCCACCTGCGCCGCTGGCATCGACTCCTCTCCCATCATCAGCACTATGCATGAAAGGAACACGTTGTCACCTGGCGACCGGAGTACAAATTGACGGAGCGGACTCCGTTGGTGACTTAACAGCCGTGTGCGGCAATGATGCAAACCTGGCTGCGGGCCATCGTCAGGGCAATGTGACACACGTGCCTTGTATGGCTCACGTGTTGAACCTAATTCTCCAGCAATTTTTAAAACACCATCCCGGCCTACATCGCCTTGTGCAGCGGGCATGCTCGCTATGTGCTCACTTCCATCGTGCGCACACAGCAGCTCAACAACTTTCGTCGCTACAGAAGTCTTTAGGTCTGGTGGTTAAACGCCTGAAATGCGATGTGCCGACATGCAGGAATTTAAATCTGCACATGTTGCAGCGTTTGTGGCAGCACCGCCAAACCCTGCTGCAATACGTTATGACATATAGCCTGGGATAACTTGATCCAGAGGTGGTGCAGATCACGCTGCTGGAGTGATGTCAGATCAAGGACCTATGCACCCTTCTACACAGTTTACAAATGTCGACGAAGATGTTTAGCACTGGCGATGCTATTCTCAGCATGACAATTCTGGTCATCTACATGATGGAGCACACTGTAATTATTATTCGGAGTCAGGTGTTGGGACAAGAGTAAGGGGAGGAAGTACAGGAGGAGTCATATGCGGAAGGGATAACAAGATCTACGAGGTCCAGATGGTCAGTGGCACCTAGGCGGCAGTCATGGTGAGGGAGAGGGATTAACAAGGGCGCATAGTATCAGAAAAAAATGTGTTGAGGAAGGTGCAGGAGCCCATGAAGAAATGGAGGACGAACTGGCGATGGGCATGGAAGACTCAGCAGATGAGTGAGAGCTTGCTCACATTTCGGTTGTGCGAGGTTGTGGGGAGAGGGCAGAGGAAGGAGGCACGATTCTCACCTCTCTGCCACCAACACACCAAGGACTTGGTCCTCCTGGATGCACAAGACACATGAGCGCCTTCTTGCTGCACTACCTACAACATGACCCTCGGATTGTATGAATTCGAAGTAATCCTGACTACTGGGTTGCCACACTGTTAGATCCCCGGTACAAGACAAAATTTGGCGAAATAATTCCTGCCATAGAAATGGACGCACGTATACAGAAGTATCTGCAGAATGTGGTACGCAATCTTAGATCTGCTTTTCCACTAAACACCAGTGCTGCACAGAGTGAATCTCAACGCTTTGTCATGGATAGGAGGAAATGGTCTTTTACTTGTCCACATCTGAGGGACCGAGGGCTGGCTGCTGTGCTGAGATGGCGTTGAGTACGGTGTCCCTGCAGAGTTGCACTTTTGGTCATATACCAAAATGAGTTGAAAAAGGACAGATGCTGGTGGAAAGGGGAACAGGTGTGTTGGAAAGGGGAAAAAAGTTTTGGTCCATGGATTTGGTGGTTAAGCAACAGTAACATTTGCTGAAGAAACACCATCTGTTACAGTGGGACTGGCAGATTTGGATAAGGTGGTATATACTATGTTACCGCTACATAACGAAAATTAATAAGAAAAGAAAGAGAAAGGTATATATCCCCATCAGCAGTCAGTGTCCACCGTGCTCCCAGATGGAAAAGGAGAGGTTGGCAACTGGAAGGTTTGGTGGAGGATACAGAGCTGTGTGGCTATGAAACTAATAGTAGCCTGAACCGAGTTAGACGCCATTCGGATCTGGAGACTGGGAGCCCTGTTAGCGTCACAGGGTCCAAATGCCCACCCAGCCCAGGAACTCCCTGTTAACAACACAGGGGCCATTGAGTACGCTGACCGTGTGCGTAGGGGCCACACCTGTGAACAGCAGGCGCATCAGCAGCAGCAGGCCTGTTAATGCCACTGGGCTGCACAAGCAGGACTGGTAGGACAGGAGCTGGTCTTAACCGTTCTGCGTTACCAACTGTGGTGGTGGCCTGCATCGACACCCTATCCCTGCCTACCTCTGGCCTAAAGCCGCAATGGGTTCAACACATGGAGGTGTGCTCTTTCGGAGCATAATAGAAGACTGCGCACCTCCTTGTTGGCTCCAGCCCCTTTTATAACCTGGGTCCACCCCAAACCAGGGTGAACCACAATGCACCTCCTGGAGACAAAAGCAGAGTGACACGTCATGAGTGGCATAACTAGCGTCCTATTTGGAACCGCAACTTTAATGATGACCTCATGGCTGCCATGACCCAAACACCTCACCAGTCATCGTCTGACCATCAATAATGCGGTGACAAGTCATAGGGGTGGGCCTCTGCAAGCCATTTGGGAGTGGCCTGGCCACATCGTCAGGACACCTGATGCCCTGTGGTCTATATGGGCCCCCCACATCAGGGGCAGGGCCAAAGAGTTCATTACCGGACCTATTCTCTGATGCAATAAGTGCCTGAGCATGCTAAGTAGCATGAAATACAGTCTCTGAAAAAAGACTATCAGCTTTAGCATGGTGTCTAGGCACAAAACAGGACTTAGACCCGGCACGGAATGCAAGTACCTGTGCAAAGAGGCTTTTCGCACTAAGTGTGGGAGCATGCACTGTATCCCGAAATGAAGACTTAGCCTTAGCAATGGCACAGTCAGGCAGAGCATACTCACTAGGCGAAACACTGTAGTTAGGCTGCGGCTGGGGTAAATCGGCACACGCATGCGCACTAGCTGCCTCTCCACACTTAGACGTGGAGGAGAAAGTAGCCAGCTGGACAACCCAAGGCACAGCCCTAAATGGCAGCTGACGCCTGGGCGCAAATGAAACCGCAGCAGGCTTCAGGTTACAGGTTTTGTAACAACAAATACCATCCAAAAGAACAGGTGTACTTCTTCCCATGGATAATCTGATATGATCCTTTTTTTCACTGACACAACCATCGCTAACAAATGTAGATGAGGCCAAAACAGCAGCTGCTTCAATGGATCTCAAGTGCTCCATAAAGTGGCCTCTCCTCCACCCCAATTTCAAGATCCCAAATACTCCATTCCTCTGTGGTGTCAATCCAATCGCACTTGCTTCCTAACAGCTCTCAAGTTTCCACCAGCCCTGCTGAGTATGGGGTAACAGAGATGGTTGAGTTTGCATAGCTGTTCAGTCGCACTATAGCCTGGGAATCAGAGGTCTGCTCCAAAGCTGCAATGAGTACAGACAAGGAAGTTATTATTATTTTTATTATTATTGATTTATAGAGCACCATTGATTCCATGGTGCTGTACATGAGAAGGGGGTTACATACAGAATACATATACAAGTAACTATAGACAGACTGGTACAGAGGGAAGAGGGCCCTGCCCTTGCGGGATTACATTCTAAAGGATTTTTGGGAGGAGACAGTAGGAGTGGTTTAGGTTGAGCGTCAAGTACGTATGGTGGTGGTGTCATTGAAGGTTATAGTCATTTCTGAACAGATGAGTTTTCAGATTCAGTTTGAAGCTTGCGGGTGTAGCAGATAATCTGACGTGTTGAGGTAGCGAGTTCCATGAGACAGGGGAAATGATCTGCGCAGATGGCCAGAAGCTTTGTGCGTGGGATCCAGGCCCCGATGAAGAAGGTGCTGAGCCTAATCTACACCCTCATTTCCAAAAAGTAAATCCTCCTGGTGGAGACAATGGGGAACATGATGAGGAGCACAGATACCTGATTGGAATGACAACTTTACTATTCGGTCAGGGCAGGAAGAGGTTGTCTCGGAGGACTCAGGACGAGAGGAATGAAAACACACAGGGTTATTGATGAGGTTGGAGACCACACTTACTGTCAAACCAAAGTCAGCCAGTCGATGAGGTCAGCAGAGGAGGTGGAGGAGGATGCTACTGACGACGAGGTTACGTTGCGTCTTCCTGGCCAGAGACAAAGTACTGGAAGCACGTCAAAAACTGAATCCTGGACCACAACTTTGACTCTGAGCAGAAGTCGTGTTGGCTATGCAGGTCGCATGGGCTGTAAGCCTTGCCTAGCCTGTGAATTTTTGGACATCGCAAAGGATCACCCAAGTCATGGAATCTGTAAGATTTGTCAACAATCTGTAAGTAGAAGGCAAAAACTCACACCTTTGAGTAGTTCCTCCATGAAGTGTCACATGGATATGAATTGATAGCGTGAAGGTGTATTGCTCAGCTTTAGCCACTGTCAATGCAACATGCTAATTTGCCATTGCATGCATTGTTGCAGACTACACACAAGAGGCTGCTGTTATTTTGGATCTGCCTTTGTTTGGTCACTATAGTAATATCAAATTGTTCTTCGGGTGTGGAGTTGGAGATGCTGTCTATGAACAGAAGGAAAAGCTAAAGGTGTGTGTTACAGCAAGGAGCCACCGCGGAAACACTTCGTTCAATTGTGAGGGGAATCATGTTGTACTTTGATGATGAGCCCCGTAATGCCAGTGAGCAGCATCCTGTGCCACAGACCAACATTTTTACAGTGCTGTCTATACTGTTTACCGTGAGAGGAGCGTAAAGTCTGTATTTCTGGCAACTGGACATCAGAGTACCCGGGTATGGTAGGCTGTGCCCAGACAATAATGCGGGCACGCAACACTTTGTTTTATTAGCAAAACACATATCTGTTCTGGGTAGGCCGACTATTTATAGACAATAAGACTTGCTGCCTCTGCACTGTCAAATTGTCACATACAGTTTAAATCATAGAGGGACAGCAACACATGTTTGCATTGACTGTTGCTTTTCAAGATTTCCATGACTGTGTTGCAGAGCTGTGTGGTTTGCATTCACACTGTTATCATCTGCATTATCTGTGAGGCTTCAGCTAACAAGGGTATTCAGGGGGGGTAATGTGTTTTGTCTATGTTTAGGTAGGTAACTTGGAAGCTCTTGTGATGCGCCACTGGTAAGTCGTGTTCACACACACACGCACAAACACACAATTACTGCTACACAGAGGGATTAGCAGGTAGTAGGCAACAGAATAGATTGTTCAATTATTTAAATTGTATGCATGGTTCTTATTGTTTGTTTTGGTAAAGTTAAACAATCATTTATCAACCCAACTGCCTAGAGTCCTTTTCCTGTTGCCTGGTTTTGCTACATACTGGGTAGCACACCCTGTACACAACTTAAAATGAAGCAAAAGTCGCAATGTGAATTACACTGTGCTACAATGCGGCCTAGCGTGCCTGTGCAACCACCGCCTACCCCATCAAGTGCATCTGCGTGCTCTTCATCCTCTGTGACTGTGGGGACAGCAGTCACACATGGTTTTTCACACTGAACTTCCACTCCTTTACCCGCAACAGGGAGTGTGATTGGTAGGTCATCACTTGTTTTGGAAGTGGAAACAGAAGGTATTGTTGAGCTGTCAGACATCGAGAGAACCATCATTGGATGCAGGCTACATTATATCCACGCCTGCACCTTTGTCACAGATTGGCTGGACTACCTGCAGTTAATAATTGCATTCCAGAAATGGAAAGGAGAGTAGAATGCACATGTGTTGTACCTTGCTTGGCAGCAAAGGAACACTAACTTAGTATTCCAGACAATTTTAGGATAGCTGAAAAAGAGTCAGCTCTTTGGGCAAATTAAATAGCGTGGCAAAAGTGGACAGATGGGTACAGTGGCCGTGTTCTGTGGGTACCAGGACAGTAAAAGAAGCCTCACTTTCTATCCCTCCTAATGATCAAATGCAGCAAGGAATTCCTTGAGTTTGCTATAAAATTAGCATAGCTAAATGTGCATGAGGGTAGAATGCAGAGGTGCTTGAGATTGCTTGGCACAAGTGGCACAATAAAGGAGTCCTACAGCCACTTTTTGTATGCCACTAAATGGAAGTATTTATTGCTATCATTATAGCTTATTAAAAACAGAGCAGGAGGGTGTCCTGCACAGGTGCTAGAAATAGCTTGGCACCAGTGGGACAATAATGAAATACAACATCCAGTTCTATGATGCCACTAAATGGCAGTATTTTTTGCTATCATTATAGCTTATTAAAAACAGAGCAGGAGGGTGTCCTGCACAGGTGCTAGAAATAGCTTGGTACCAGTGGGGCACTAATGGAATACAACAGCCAGTTCTATGATGCCACTAAATGGCAGTATTTTTTGCTATCATTATAGCTTATTAAAAACAGAGCAGGAGGGTGTCCTGCACAGGTGCTAGAAATAGCTTGGCACCAGTGGGGCACTAATGGAATACAACAGCCAGTTCTATGATGCCACTAAATGGCAGTATTTTTTGCTATCATTATAGCTTATTAAAAACAGAGCAGGAGGGTGTCCTGCACAGGTGCTGCACATAGATTTGCACCAGTGGGGCACTAATGGAGTACAACAGCCACTTCTTGTATGCCACTAAGTTAACTCAATTTTTGGTATTATAATGTCTTAGTAAGTAACAATGAGTTTGAGTGTGCAATGCAGGCAGACGTGCTGCAAATATCTTTGCAGTAGTGGGACTATACAGAAGTCCAATAGCCACGTTTAGGATGCCACTAGGTACACTCAGTGTTTGCTAGTATAATGGCTTAGTTATAAGGAATTTGAGTGTGCAATGCAGGCAGACGTGCTGCAAATATCTTTGCACTAGTGGGACTATGCAAAAGTCCAATAGCCACGTTTAGGATGCCACTAGGTACACTGAGTGTTTGCTAGTATAATGGCTTAGTTATAATTAGTTTGAGTGTGCAATGCAGGCAGACGTGCTGCAAATATCTTTGCACTAGTGTGACTAGACAAAAGTCCAATAGCCACGTTTAGGATGCCACTAGGTACACTGAGTGTTTGCTAGTATAATGGCTTAGTTATAATTAGTTTGAGTGTGCAATGCAGGCAGACGTGCTGCAAATATCTTTACACTAGTGTGACTAGACAAAAGTCCAATAGCCACGTTTAGGAAGCCACTAGATTCACTGAGTGTTTGCTAGTATAATGGCTTAGTAACAATGAGTTTGAGTGTGCAATGCAGGCAGACGTGCTACAAATATCTTTGCACTAGTGGAACTAGACAAAAGTCCAAAAGCCATGTTTAGGATGCCACTAGGTACACTGAGTGTTTGCTAGAATAATGGCTTAGTTATAAAGAGTTTGAGTGTGCAATGCTGGCAGACGTGCTGCAAATATCTTTGCACTAGTGGGGCTATACAGAAGTCCAATAGCCACGTTTAGGATGCCACTAGGTACACTGAGTGTTTGCTAGTATAATGGCTTAGTTATAATTAGTTTGAGTGTGCAATGCAGGCAGACGTGCTGCAAATATCTTTGCACTAGTGTGACTAGACAAAAGTCACTCGAACCTAGAACTGGAGAACCTCGAACCTAGAACCGCGCTCAACTCTACACTCAAACTCATTTTTACTAAGCCATTATACTAGCAAACACTAAGGAAACTTAATGGCATCCTAAAAGTGGCTGTTGGACTTCATTATTGTCCCACTGGTGCCAAGATATTTGCGGCTCTTCTGCATTGCACACTCAAACTCATTTTTACTAAGCCATAATGCTAGCAATCACTGAGGCAACTTAGTGGCATCCTAAAAGTGTCTGTAGGACTTCATTATTGTCCCACTGGTGCAAAGATATTTGCGGCACCTCTGCATTGCACACTCAAACTCATTGTTACTAAGCCTTTATACTAGCAAACACTGAGGAAACTTAGTGGCATCCTAAAAGTCGCTGCTGGAATTCATTATTGTCCCACTGGTGCAAAGATATTTGCTGCACCTCTGCATTGCACACTGAAACTCATTGTTACTAAGCCATTATACTAGCAAACACTGAGGAATCTTAGTGGCATCCTAAAAGTGGCTGTTGGACTTCATTATTGTCCCACTGGTGCAAAGCTATTTGCAGCACCACTGCATTGCACACTGAAACTCATTGTTACTAAGCCATTATACTAGCAAACACTGAGGAAACTTAGTGGCATCCTAAAAGTGGCTGTTTGACTTCATTATTGTCCCACTGGTGCCAAGATATTTGCGGCACCTCAGCATTGCACACTCAAACTCATTTTTAGTAAGCCATAATGCTAGCAAACACTGAGGAATCTCAGTGGCATCCTAAAAGTGGCTGTTGGACTTCATTATTGTCCCACTGGTGCCAAGATATTTGCGGCTCTTCTGCATTGCACACTCAAACTCATTTTTACTAAGCCATAATACTAGCAAACACTGAGGAAACTTAGTGGCATCCTAAAAGTGTCTGTAGGACTTCATTATTGTACCACTGGTGCAAAGATATTTGCGGCACCTCTGCATTGCACACTCAAACTCATTTTTACTAAGTCATTATACTAGCAAACACTGAGGAAACTTAGTGGCATCCTAAAAGTGGCTGTTTGACTTCATTATTGTCCCACTGGTGCAAAGATATTTGCGGCACCTCTGCATTACACACTGGAACTCATATTTACTAAGCCATTATACTAGCAAACACTGAGGAAACTTAGTGGCATCCTAAAAGTGTCTGTTGGACTTCATTATTGTCCCACTGGTGCAAAGATATCTGCGGCACCTCAGCATTGCACACTCAAACTCATTTTTACTAAGCTTTTACACTAACAAACACTAAGGAAACTTATGTGGCATCGTAAAAGTGGCTGTTGGACTTCATTATTGTCCCAATCGTGCAAAGATATTTGCGGCACCTCTGCATTGCACACTCAAACTCATTTTTACTAAGCCATAATACTAGCAAACACTGAGGAAACTTAGTGGCATCCTAAAAGTGTCTGTAGGACTTCATTATTGTACCACTGGTGCAAAGATATTTGCGGCACCTCTGCATTGCACACTCAAACTCATTTTTACTAAGTCATTATACTAGCAAACACTGAGGAAACTTAGTGGCATCCTAAAAGTGGCTGTTGGACTTCATAATTGTCCCACTGGTGCCAAGATATTTGCGGCTCTTTTGCATTGCACACTCAAACTCATTTTTACTAAGCCATAATACTAGCAAACACTGAGGAAACTTAGTGGCATCCTAAAAGTGTCTGTAGGACTTCATTATTGTCCCACTGGTGCAAAGATATTTGCGGCACCTCTGCATTGCACACTCAAACTCATTTTTACTAAGTCATTATACTAGCAAACACTGAGGAAACTTAGTGGCATCATAAAAGTGGCTGTTGGACTTCATATTGTCCCACTAGTGCAAAGATATTTGCGGCACCTCTGCATTGCACACTCAAACTCATTTTTACTAAGCCATTATACTAACAAACACTTAGGAAACTTAGTGGCATCCTAAAAGTGGCTGTTGGACTTCAATATTGTCCCACTGGTGCAAAGATATTTTCGGCACCTCTGTATTGCACACTCAAACTCATTTTCACTAAGCCATTATACTAGCAAACACTGAGGAAACTTAGTGGCGTCCTAAAAGTGGCTGTTGGACTTCATTATTGTCCCACTGCTGCAAAGCTATTTGCAGCACCACTGCATTGCACACTCAAACTCATTTTTACTAAGCCATTATACTAGCAAACACTGAGGAAACTTAGTGGCATCCTAAAAGTGGCTGTTGGACTTCATTATTGTCCCACTGGTGCAAAGATATTTGCGGAACCTCTGCATTGCACACTGAAACTCATTGTTACTAAGCCATTATACTAGCAAACACTGAGGAAACTTAGTGGCGTCCTAAAAGTGGCTGTTGGACTTCATTATTGTCCCACTGCTGCAAAGCTATTTGCAGCACCACTGCATTGCACACTCAAACTCATTTTTACTAAGCCATTATACTAGCAAACACTAAGGAAACTTAGTGGCATCCTAAAAGTAGCTGTTGAACGTCAATATTGTCCCACTGGTGCCAAGATATTTGCGGCACCTCTGCATTGCAAACTCAAAGTCATTGTTACTAAGCCATAATACTAGCAAACACTGAGGAAATATAGTGGCATCCTAAAAGTGTCTGTTGGTCTTCATTATTGTTCCACTGCTGCAAAGATATTTGCGGCACCTCTGCATTGCACACTCAAACTCATTGTTACTAAGCCATTATACTAGCAAACACTGAGGAAACTTAGTGGCGTCCTAAAAGTGGCTGTTGGACTTCATTATTGTCCCACTGCTGCAAAGCTATTTGCAGCACCACTGCATTGCACACTCAAACTCATTTTTACTAAGCCATTATACTAGCATACACTAAGGAAACTTAGTGGCATCGAAAAAGTGGCTGTTGGACTTCATTATTGTCCCACTGGTGCAAAGATATTTTCGGCACCTCTGCATTGCACACTGGAACTCATTTTCACTAAGCTATTATATTAGCAAACACTGAGGAAACTTAGTGGCACCCTAAAAGTGGCTGCTGGACTTCATTATTGTCCCACTGGTGCAAAGATATTTGCGGCACCTCTGCATTGCACACTTAAACTCATTTTTACTGAGCCATTATACTAGCAAACACTGAGGAAACTTAGTGGCATCCTAAAAGTGGCTGTTGGACTTCATTATTGTCCCACTGGTGCAAAAATATTTGCGGCACGTCTGCATTGCACACTGAAACTCATTGTTACTAAGCCATTATACTAGCAAACACTGAGGAAACTTAGTGGCATCCTAAAAGTGGCTGTTGGACTTCATTATTGTCCCACTGGTGCAACAATATTTGCGGCACCTCTGCATTGCACACTGGAACTCATTTTTACTAAGACATTATACTAGCAATCACTGAGGAAACTTAGTGGCATCCTAAAAGTGGCTGTTGGACTTCATTATTGTCCCACTGGTGCAAAGGTATTTGCGGCACCTCTGCATTGCACACTTAAACTCATTTTTACTAAGCCATTATACTAGCAAACACTAATGAAACTTAGTGGCATCCTAAAAGTGGCTGTTGGAATTCATTATTGTCCCACTGGTGCAACGATATTTGCGGCACCTCTGCATTGCACACTGGAACTCATTTTTACTAAGCCATTATACTAGCAAGCACTGAAGAAACTTAGTGGCATCCTAAAAGTGGCTGTTGGACTTCATTATTGTCCCACTGGTACAAAGCTATTTGCAGCACCACTGCATTGCACACTCAAACTCATTTTCACTAAGCTATTATATTAGCAAACACTGAGGAAACTTAGTGGCATCCTAAAAGTGGCTGATGGACTTCATTATTGTCCCACTGGTGCAAAGATATTTGCGGCACCTCTGCATTGCACACTTAAACTCATTTTTACTAAGCCATTATACTAGCAACACTGAGGAAACTTAGTGGCATCCTAAAAGTGGCTGTTGGACTTCATTATTGTCCCACTGGTGCAACGATATTTGCGGCACCTCTGCATTGCACACTGGAACTCATTTTTACTAAGACATTATACTAGCAAACACTGAGGAAACTTAGTGGCATCCTAAAAGTGGCTGTTGGACTTCATTATTGTCCCACTGGTGCAAAGATATTTGCGGCACCTCTGCATTGCACACTTAAACTCCTTTTTACTAAGCCATTATACTAGCAAACACAGAGGAAACTTAGTGGCATCCTAAAAGTGGCTGTTGGACTTTATTATTGTCCCACTGGTGCAAAGATATTTGCGGCACGTCTGCATTGCACACTCAAACTCATTTTTACTAAACCATTATACTAGCAAACACTGAGGAAAGTTAGTGGCATCCTAAAAGTGGCTGTTGGTCTTCATTATTGTCCCACTGGTGCAAAGATATTTGTGGTACCTCTGCATTGCACACTGAAACTCATTGTTACTAATCCATTATAAAAAAAAGCAACAATAAGAGGATAATGTCCTCCAAAAATCAAGTATTACTCACAGCAAGTTGGGCTGCAGTGTGTACATCGCCCTGGCCAAAAACTGATGCTCTAGCAGGATACAGCTAAACCCCCACTAAGTGGAGGCATCACAGGTGCAGGAGAAGCAGATCACACACACACCTTCATGGAATGGAGGGGAGGTGACTGCTAGATGATAAAACTGCACACAAGTGGCTTGCATAGAGCGCTGTTCACATGCAGATGACACAGTCACAAACCCGCAGCCTATTAGGTAACGCCCTTCTATTAGATCAGGCGGGCTGCCAAGCCGTACTCCACTGTATATCATGCACGGACAGACACTCTACAATGCAAGGCCCAACAGAAAGGGGCCTGGCTGTATCCTGTACAAACAAAAAAATATGAGGTTTTTGTTGGTATTTATGGCCATAAAACGTAAGCCTACACCCTCGTCAAGGGACCTCATGTCTGTAGGTCCCTACACTAAATATAAAAAAAAGCAACAATAAGAGGATAATGTCCTCCAAAAATCAAGTATTACTCACAGCAAGTTGGGCTGCAGTGTGTACATCGCCCTGGCCAAAAACAGCGCTCTATGCAAGCCACTTGTGTGCAGTTTTATCATCTAGCAGTCACCTCCCCTCCATTCCATGAAGGTGTGTGTGTGATCTGCTTCTCCTGCACCTGTGATGCCTCCACTTAGTGGGGGTTTAGCTGTATCCTGCTAGAGCATCAGTTTTTGGCCAGGGCGATGTACACACTGCAGCCCAACTTGCTGTGAGTAATACTAATCCATTATACTAGCAAACACTGAGGAAACTTAGTGGCATCCTCAAAGTGGCTGTTGGACTTCATTATTGTCCCACTGGTGCAAAGATATTTGCTGCACCCCTGCATTGCACACTGAAACTCATTGTTACTAAGCCATTATACTAGCAAACACTGAGGAAACTTAGTGGGATCCTAAAAGTGGCTGTTGGACTTCATTATTGTCCCACTGGTGCAAAGATATTTGTGGCACCTCTGCATTGCACACTCAAACTCATTGTTACTAAGCCATTATACTAGCAAACACTGAGGAAACTTAGTGGCATCCTAAAAGTGGCTGTTGGACTTCATTATTGTCCCACTGGTGCAAAGATATTTGTGGCACCTCTGCATTGCACACTCAAACTCATTGTTACTAAGCCATTATACTAGCAAACACTGAGGAAACTTAGTGGGATCCTAAAAGTGGCTGTTGGACTTCATTATTGTCCCACTGGTGCAAAGATATTTGTGGCACCTCTGCATTGCACACTCAAACTCATTGTTACTAAGCCAGTATACTAGCAAACACTGAGGAAACTTAGTGGCATCCTCAAAGTGGCTGTTGGACTTCATTATTGTCTTACTGGTGCTAAGATATTTGCAGCAACACTGCATTGCACACTCAAACTCATTTTTACTAAGCTATTATACTAGCAAACACCGAGGAAACTTAGTGGCATCCTAAAAGTGGCTGTTGGACTTCATTATTAACCCACTGGTGCAGAGATATTTGCGACATCTCTGCATTGCACACTGAAACTCATTGTTACTAAGCTATTATACTAGCAAACACTGAGGAAACTTAGGGGCATCCTAAACGTGGCTGTTGGATTTCATTATTGTCCCACTGGTGCAAAGATATTTGCGGCACCTCTGCATTGCACACTGAAACTCATTGTTACTAAGCCTTTCTAATAGCAAACTATGCTGCCAGGTTAACGGCCGTAGTTGCATTGTCAGGGATAGTTATTGTTGTTTATTCTGCTGTTAATAAAGATAGACCACCGCTGCAATCTACACCACCTCTCAATTTTTACTACCACATTTTAAGTGCACAATCTTGTCGCAATCAAAATGAGTTGCAAAATAACAGATGCTGGTGGAAAGGGGAAGAGGCGTGTTGGAAAAGGAAAAAAAAGGGATTGTCCGTGGGGAAGGTGGCAAAGCTCCATTAACATCTGCTGAAGATAGACCATATTCCAGCAAAAGTAAGATGTCTACTACTTACTGTGGAAAATCCGATGTGCTCCCTTTTTTACGGACACGAACAACTGGAACAAAGGTAAATGATGGCCAAAAAAAGAAAATGCTTGAATGGATCTCAAGTGGTCCAACAAGTGCCCTCTCTGCCACCTCAACTACCTTATCCAAAAAAAAACAGTCCTCTGAGTTGTCATCCCTATCACACTTGCTTTCTCCCAGCTCTCAAGTCTCCATCCGCCCTGCACAATATGGTTGAACTGAGATGGCTGAGTCTGCAGAGCTGTTTAGTCACACTATAGCCTTGGAATCAGAGGTCTGCTCCCAAGCTACAGTGAGTACAGACTAGGAAATGGTCTGCAGTGATGCCCAGAACCTTTGTGACTCTGATTCAGGCCGTGAGGACCAATCTTCTGAGCATAATGTTGACCCTCATTCACAAACTGTAACACCTGTTGTTATAGACAATGAGGAACATACTGATGATGATGAGACGCAGATACCAGATTGGGATGACAACTTAAATATTCGGTCAGGGCAGAAAGAGGCTCGGTCTGAGGGTGAGGGAGTGCAAACACAACAATTGATGAGGAAGTTCTAGATCCCACCTACTGTCAACCCACAGTCAGGCGCTTGAGGAGGTCAACAGAGGCGGTGGAGGAGGATGCAACTGACGACGAAGTTACCTTGCGCCTTACTGGACAGAGGAGGAGTACTGGTAGCACGTCTACAACTGCATCCTCAGCCACCACTCTGCCTCTGAGCACTAGTCGGGGTGGATCAGCAGGTCACATGCCCTCTAAGCCTTGCCTAGCCTGGTCCTTTTTTGACATAGCAAGCAAAAGATCGCCCAAATCATGTGATATGTAAAATTTGTCGTGATTCTGTTAGTAGAGGGCAAACCTCAGAAGTTTGACAACTTCTTCCATGAATCGTCACATGAATAAATATCATATGTCCCAGTGGGAAGCTCACCGTGCTGCAATGCGGCCTAGCGGAGTGGACCATTCACTGCCTGCCCCTTCCAGTGCATCCGCGCGCTCTTCATCATCTAGGACTGTGGGGACAGCTGTCACACCTGGTTTTCCACGCACAACTTCCACCACTGTAACCACAACAGGCAGTTTGCTTGGTAGGTCGTCAGTTGGTTTGGAAAGGGAAACAAGTGCGTGTGTACAGCTCTCTTAGACATCGATAGCACCAACGTTGGATGAAGGCAACCTCATGTCTATGCCTGCACTTTCCTCACAAACCTGCATTTTTCCAGGGACACCCTACTCACCACCGTCTACACACAGCAGCCAGATCTCTGTCCCTCAGATGTGTACAAATAAAAGGCCATTTCCTGCGACCCATGACAAAGCTAAGAGGTTGACTTTATCCCTCTGTAAGCTCTTGGCTACCGAAATGCTGCCTTTCCGCCTGGTGAACACACAGGATTTTAGAGACCTTATGTCTGTCGCTGTGCCCCAGTACCAGATGCCCAGTCGCCACTACTTCTCTAAAAAAGGTGTGCCTGCGCTACACCAGCATGTCGCACACAACATCACCGCTTCCTTGAGAAACTCTGTGTGTGAACGGGTGCATTTCACCACCGATACTTGGACCAGTAAGCATGGACATGGACGTTACATGTCGCTGACTAGGCACTGGGTAACTATGGTTATAGATGGTGAAGGGTCTGCTGCACAAGTCTTGCCGTCCCCACGACTTGTGTGTCAATCCTCTGTCTGTCCAAGTTCCACCACTGCTTCTGCCTCCTCCACCTCATCTGGGTCCTCCACCTCCGCCCCAAGCCTGCCTGGTCAGGCCACCAGGGTTCTAACTGCGCAGAAGGAATCATGCACCCCTCATTACTATGCTGGCAGCAGAGTGCAACGGCATAAGGCGGTCTTTAGCTTGAAATGTCTTGGAAATAAGAGTCACACAGCAGCTGAGTTGTGGGCAGCTCTGGAGACTGAGTTTGGTAAATGGTTGTCTCCACTCAACCTGCAGCCTGGTAAGGCCATGTGCGACAATGCTGCAAACCTGGGTGCGGTCCTTCGCCTGGGCAAGGTGACACACATGCCTTGTATGGCTCATGAGTTGAACCTTGCTGTGCAGCAATTTTTAACACACTATCCCGGCCTAGATGGCCTTCTGAACAGGGCACGAAAACTGTCTGCTCACTTCCGCCGTTCAACCACCGCTGCTGAGCGACTTGCATCGCTCCAGAAGTCTTTCGGCCTGCCGGTTCATCGCCTGAAATGCGATTTGCCGACACGCTGGAATTCGACTCTCCACATGTTACAGCGACTGTGGCAGCACCGTCGAGCCCTGGTGCAATACGTCATGACGTATAGCCTGGGCCAACGAGATGCAGAGGGGGGGCAGATCACCCTGATGGAGCGGTCTCAGATCAAGGACCTATGCACCCTTCTCCATAGTTTTGACATGGCGACGAATATGTTTAGCGCTGACAATGCCATTATCAGCATGACAATTCCAGTCATTTACATGCTGGAGCACACGCTCAACACTATTCGGAGTCAGAAGGTGAGACAACAGGAAGGGGAGGAGCTACAGGAGGATTCATATGCGCAAGACACAACAACATTTCCAAGGTCCAGACGTTCATCATCACCAACGCGGCAGGCATGGGACCATGGGGGACAGGGATCAACAAGGGCGCATGGTAGCAGACGAAATGTTGAGGAAGGTGCAGGAGAACATGCAGAAATGGAGGACGAACTATCCATGGACATGGAAGACTCAGCGGATGAGGGAGACCTTGGTCAAATTTCTGTTGAAAGAGGTTGGGGGGAGATGTCAGAGGAAGAAAGAACGGTTAGCACCTCTATGCCACAAACACAGCATGGACTTGGTCCGCATGGCTGCGCAAGACACATGAGCGCCTTCTTGCTGCACTACCTCCAACATGACCCTCGGATTGTCAAAATTAGAAGTGATGATGCGTATTGGCTTGCCACACTATTAGATCCCCGGTACAAGTCCAAATTTTGTAACATAATTCCAGCCATAGAAAGGGACGCACGTATGCAGGAGTATGAGCAAAAGCTGCTACTCGATCTTAGCTCGGCTTTTCCATCAAACAACTGTGGTGCAGGGAGTGAATCTCCCAGTTGTAACTTGACAAACATGGGACGGTCTTGTCATCTTCAACAGTCTACCCGTACCAGCAGCACCGTATCTGGTGCTGGTAACAGCAATTTTATTGAATCTTTTCATAATTTTTTTAGACTATCCTTTGCAAGGCCACCAGAGACAACAAGTCTGACACATAGTCAACGGCTGGAGAGGATGATACAGGAGTATCTCCAAATGAACATCGATACCATGACTTTGCAAAGGCAGCCTTGCTCATTTTGGCCTTCAAATCTTGAAAAATGGCCAGAGCTCTCCACTTATGCCTTGGAGATTTTGTCGTGTCCAGCTGCCAGCATTGTCTCTGAACGTGTCTTAAGTGCAGCTGGGTGTGTGCTGACAGATAAGCGCACGCGTCTGTCCAGTGACAATGTGGACAGACTAACGTTCATCAAAATGAACAAGTCATGGATCCACAAGGAATTTACTACCCCTGTGTCATCCTGGGGAGTGTATATGCTTGTGGATTTGGAATGTGCTTAATGCAAATCAAAACATCCTGTTTTCAACTGGGGCACAAGTGCTGCCACTGAAGGGGTGGGTGTGTGTGTGTGTGGCCCAATTTTTGGAAAAAAGGGAGACTCCGCTTGGAGTAACCCTTGCTTGCTGTGTTTTTTAAAAGGAGACAAGATGAACAATTCATGGTTCAGGAAATACTTTGCTACCTACCCCGGGGTCATCCTGGGAATGGTTAAGGATGGCGTAATTTTTAATGTTCTTGATGCTAATCTACCTGTGAAGTGTACAACTGGGGCACAAGTGCTGCCACTGAAGGGGTGGGTATGTGTGTGGCCCTATTTTTGGAAAAAATAGAGACTCCGCTTGGAGTAACCTTGCGGTGTTTTACATGATTTTAGAAGGACATGCCATGCCTATATCTGTGTCTCATCCTCTTTTCCTTGTAACTCTGTTTTGTTTTCGCATGAGAATTTGTTCTTGTCACTTTCCCATGTGTTTGTGTTGTGAGTTGTTTGTCACTTTTTGGGCACCTTTGAGGGTGTTTTCTAGGTGTTTTTATGTGTTTGTGATTGCCTCCCATTGTTTCCTATGCGGTTCGAGTGGTTCACCGAACCGGTTCGCCGAACCGAACTCGAACGAGATCTCCGTTCGGCGAGCCGAACTCGAGCCGAACCACGGCCGGTTCGCTCATCTCTATAGATAAGTTCTGCAGAAAGTTCTCGCCCTTTTCCCCTTGTTATCAACTTAGAGTAAGCCCAATCTAAATCTAATCAGTTCCCTTGAAGCCAACCCTGACCCGTCTATCCATCGTGCCCATATTTTTTCAAATTTGATTACGACATTTCTTTTCCGGTATATACTTTTCTCCACATTTATCACCCAATTAACTTTTTTGACATATTCAGATATTGTGGGTCTATGGTCAGAGATCCAGTGTTGAGCGATTAGTTTCCTGTCAATATATAATAGTCTAGATACGGTCACTTTGCCCTCCTCCTCCAAAGGTAAATCCTCCACATATCCCAGAATACATGCAAAGGGAGTTAAGCTCGTCTCTATCGTATATACTCTGTCGATTATTTCTGTCACCCCTCTCCAGTAATGTTCAATATCAGGACACGACCACATCATATGTAATAGATCTGCGGAACATATTTTGCATCGCGGGCAGAAGGGGTCAGTTCTAACTCCATTATCAAACAGGAATCTAGGAGTGTGATATACTTGGTGAATAACGTACAGGTGTGACAGTCTGTATGCCTCACCCAATGATAGACTAGGAATTCTTTGTAAAATTTCTACCCATTGGTTGTCCTCAATAGGTCTTATAGCTCATTCTCATTTTTCTTTTGCGTTTACTGGACAATTCCGGTGCACAAGAAATAATAGATCCCAATATAAACGAGAGATCACTCCTGCTGAGCCTCTAGAGGTTGCTATGCATTGCATGACTTTGTTCTGCTCCAATGCTCTACCCGTAATAGAGATTTCTGCCTGATAGGCATGTCTCAGTTGCAAGTACTTATAAAACTCCGAATTCTGGATCCCAAACTCCGCTTGCAACTGAGGGTAGCCTCTGAGTTGGCCCCCCTCCACAATATGTGTGAATCTATTTATCCCTCTCAAAGCCCAGCTCCCAAACCCCTCTTAACGATGCAAGTTAGGTAACCATGGAGTTCTCCATATAGAGGTATATTGTGAAATTCCCTGAATGTCTTGTAGTTTTTTCCCAAAGTTTTTGGATTAGTAGTAGGGTTGGGCAACTATTAGCTGCAGCTCCAAAGCCTCCAGCCTCTAGAACCTCGTATAGCCTAGTGGAGTGAAAATATTGTTGTAGAATCATATACTGTGCCCCCCCCCTCCAGGGTCCTCCCATCCCCGAATGTGCTGAAGCTGAGCCACCAGATAGTAAACCCATAGATTGGGTACTGCCAGACCTCCACTACTTTTATCACTCTGCAAGGTCTCGAGCCTAATGCGCGGCATCTGTCCGCCCCAGATCAATTCCTGGAATAATGCATTTACCTTATGGAAAAATCTTTGTGGGATCCATTGTGGAGAGTTGTGTAGCTTGTATAGTAGTTGGGGCATCCAGATCATTTTGATCAGGTTAGTGCGGCCAACTGCTGAGAAGGGCAGGCGAGACCAGACTTCCTTCTTATCCTTAAATTTCGACAGAATAGGGGTTAGGTTGAGACTCTCATAATCCTCAAGACGAGTGGTGACAATTATCCCCAAATATTTAAACTGGGCAACAACCTGTAGGCCCGAGTGTACGTAGTTAGGTGAGTTTGTGGTTCCATCCACCGGAAGTAATACAGACTTCTCCCAGTTGATTAATAGACCTGAGTACTTCCCAAATTCTTGTATAACCCCCATTTCCCTTGGCAATGATGATGTTGCATTGGCCAGAAAAACGCTATTTTTTCCTCCTGACCACCCCTCCTGAACCCTGTTATGTCTGGATTGGATCTAACCATTGCCACCATAGGCTCAACGGCCAGAGCAAATAGTAAGGGGGATAGCAGGCCGCCTTGGTGGATGCCCCTACCTAGGTGGAAAGGAGAAGTAAGGCATCCATTAACTTTGATCCTAGCAGTAGGGTTATTATATAGAAGTCTTACCCATTAAATAAAATCCCTTCCCAGTCCAAATCTGTCAAGTACTATCCAGAGAAACTCCCACTCAATAGAGTTGAAAGCCTTAGCGGCGTCTAGGGAGCAAATTACTCTATCCCCTGAGTTATCAACTGGCAATTGTAAGTTGAGGTGTAACCGTCGTATATTCAGTGCCGTTGATCTGGAAGGCATGAATCCCGACTGGTCCGAATGGATTAGTGAAAGTATAACCTTACTAAGTCTGGAAGCTAGTACTTTAGCTATTATTTTGACATCTGTAGGTAACAGAGAGATAGGTCTATAAGAGTTAGGGATGAGGGAGTCCTTGCCAGGTTTAGGTATGACAACTATCACTTCTTCTCGCATCGATTGGGGCAAGAAGCCATTTTTGGCTGCTTGCTGGAATGTCGACAGCAGCTGGGGGAGCAGGATGTCTGCAAACTTTTTGTAAATCTCTGTGGGGATCCCATCTTAACCCGGTGACTTATTATTGGGCATGGAGGACACTGCTAAATGCAACTCTTCCAGTGTGAGTGGACTGTTTAGGTATACCCTGTCCTCATCTGAAAGTGAGGGCAAGGGGATGTCTTTCAGGTAAGAAGCTATCTGTTCCCTATCATATTGCAGTTTAGTACTGTAAAGTTGTTCGTAGAATTCAGAGAAGGTAGCCAAAATTTGGTCAGGTTGATTGACTATGGTCCCGGTTTTGTCCCTTAGCGCCCTCACAAATATGTTCCCCTTTGTGCTTTAGCAATCACCGCTAATAAATGACCCGCTTTTTCGCCCTCTTCAAAGAATCTCTGTTGTGACAAAAATCTTTTATTAGTGGCCCGTTCCTTAATCTGAGACTCATATGCTTCTTGTGCCTCCCTCCATTCCAGTAAGTCCCGTGTATCCCCTGACAGAATGTACTTCTGTTCTGTTGTCTGGACCCGTTCTTTAAGAAAAATTTCAAATTGTGCCAACTTAATTTTATATCTACTGACCCCCTGTATCAGTGACCCCCTCAGACAGGCCTTCATGGCATCCCAAACAGTGTTGAGCGTCATCTCCCCAGTACAGTTGTCCTGAAAATTGTATTCAAGGGCTAGTTCAAACGGGCCCACATCTATAATCTGTAGCCAAAAAGGATTAAAGATCCACAAGCTACGGGTACCATCAAGCTCGGGTAAAATCTTAAGTCGTGTCAGCAGTGGGGAATGGTCTGATAAACCTCTAGGAAGGTATTCTGTGTTTTCCACCATTGGTAGTATAGCCTCCGAGCCCAAGATCAGGTTTATTCTGGACAGAGTGTTGTGTGTTTTCGAATAGCACGAGAATCGCTTGATTCCATGGTTTCTGATTCGCCACAGATCTGAAAGTGCCAGTTCAGCCACCATGTCCCCAAATTTGGAGTTAGGATAGTGTTCTAAGTGAGTACCCACATTGTGTTTGTCCCAATATGGGTGAATGATGTTGTTGAAATCCCCCGTGCACACCACCTGTATATTGGGGGTCTTGCTAATCATTTCCGCAATTTTGTTCATAACAGTATTATTATATGGACGCGGTATATAAACTGTTATCAGAAGGAGCTCCTTGTTAAATATTTTACAGTTCACGCAAATGAATCTACCTTCCTGATCTACTGTGGATGAAATGATCTCAAATGTGATTGCTCTGTGGACTCAGATACTGACACCTCTGGAATGAGCTGTGTATGTTGAGTAGAAACAATGGCTCACCCATGAGCGATTCATGTATGCTATTTTGTCGCCCTCCAAATGTGTATCCTGTAGGTAAATGATTGCTGGAAAGTGGGATTTGACCTGTTCCATTACTGCTACCCTTTTTGTGGGGTCCCCCAAGCCACGGACATTCCAAGAAAGAATGTTAATCCTACCCGCCATCCTGGTGGTATGCATATGTAGTGCAGGCAGTCACACCCGGCAAAGAGTTCCAACCCTCCTCCACCTTCCTGAACCACATGAGAACCATTAGCAGACATAAATATAAAAGCATATATATATATATATATATATAAAAGCTGCAGAAACATTCCCCCCCTCAATCCTCCCTCCCTCCCCCCGCATCTAACAGTTGTCCCACAACATAAACGTTGAAACTGAGGCATCAGTCCAACCTGAAGCCAATCTGAAGCCGAAACAACAGAGACAAAATTCCCGCTTCCCAAAATGGTTTAAGGCAAGAAAAAAAAGCCTGAGAACAATGAAAAATGCAGGGAAGTGAGAGAAACAAAAACAGTCTCTGGAAGTGAAAAAGGGAAAGAAAAAGGAAACCCAAACTCCTCTTCCAGGGAGTTCTGGTGGAACCAATAAATGGGTATCATAATAATTTTATCCACTGGGCCAATCCTATGTAATTGCAGCAGACAGTCACCCATAAAGTCCTTAAAGGGTTACATATCAAAGTTGTGGACTTTGCCTGAGCCGTTGCTCATTCATGTCAAGCCATCTGAGAGCGTCTTTAGGATTTTCAAAAAAGAATGTCTCTAGAAGTGCAGCTACCCTGAGCTTCGCTGGGTACAGCATAAAGAATGAGACTTGTGCATTTCTCAGGCGTCGTTTGACATCTGTGAATTGAGCTCTTCTTTTTGAAATTTCAACTGAATTATCAGGAAAGAAGGATATTTTGTGGCCGTCCACCGTTATGGACCCTTTGTTTCTAGCCGCTCTTAGGATCGCATCCCGGTCTCTATAATGTAGTAGTTTCACCAGGACAGGCCTTGAAGGAGCTCCCGGAGGCAGGGGTCTGGTGGGCACTCTGTGGGCTCTCTGTACAGCATACAGGGTGGATAGGACCTCTGCACCAAATACTTTTTGTAGCCATCTCTCAAAGAATTCTGACGGATTTGTGCCTTCCGCTTTTTCTGGAACCCCTATCAGCTGCACATTGTTTCTCCTCAATCTATTTTCTAAATCATCTGTCTTGTTAAGTAGAAATGCTAGTTGCTGATCATGCCTGTGGGAGTCATGGGTAACCTGGAGCATTTTGTCCTCTAAGTCACTGATTCTTCCCTCTGATGCTGTCATGCGGTAATTCACTTTTTGGAGGCTCTGTTTCACACCTGATAACTCCTCGATGATTTGGCCCATCTGGGAGCTGAGAGATGTCATCATGGAACCATTTTGAGCTATAGCTGCAAGCACGTCTTTCAGAGTGGGCTCAGCACCCTACAGAGTTGTGGCAGGCTCAGGGGTACATTTATTATGGATTGATGCAGGGGGCTCCAGCTTGTTTTGAAAACTTTGCTGTAATAATAATGAGTCTGGACTAGTTCCTCTTTTCTCCTCCACTGTATTGTGAGGGCTGTGCTGCCTGGAGCTCCCCAGTTTAACTCCTTCATCCCTGTGTACCATGGGAGCCCTGCATTCTGTGCCCCTGGTGTACTCAGACAGTATTTCAGCAGCGTGCATGGCTGCTGCTCTCTCTGCTTTGGAGGCTGGTGTCTGTGTCCCACCACCGTTTTGTGCAGTACCTTCCATTCCTGCCGCCGCCTCCTTCTGCCTCCTGCTCGTCCTCCCGGCCATGTAATCACCGTCCAAGCTGTGCAGTAAGTGCAGGGTGGTCTCTGGTTGCTGCACGGATGATTTGTGTCCTCTCCATGGCCCAGTGGAAATCAGGATAACTGGTGGTTCCAGGAGCTCTCCTTCTTAGCTTCCTCTCACATCTCCGGCCAGGCCACACCCCCCACTGCTGCCTATTGCATGCTACGTGATGTTGAAGAATGATCAAACCTCTACAAAATGGAACTGTCATGCCAAACATCACAATGGCTATTAACCAAGATAGGACTCAAGATCCCAGACGATACAATAAACCAATTGTGAGTGAAGTGGCTGTCGTCTTTCAGAATGATGATGATGAGCCTCACTTTCATAGAGACATCTTAATTCATTTAAAACCTGATCGAAGGATAACCCAACTACAGTATTACACCTATGTTTTATCAGTAAGAAACTATTTTAATCCACTACTAAATGGAGGCAAACTAACACAACAATATTTTGTTGATGCATACGTCAAAAACTGAGCTAATTGACTACATTACATTAGAATGCATCAAAAAGATCTAAAAGTAGAAGATTATTGCTTTCTTCAAGAACATTTTTCAACTCTATTCAAAATCGCATCCCAATTGGATAAACTGTCATTTTACCATCATCTTTTGAAGGCAGTGCACGAAATATGCAACAGCACTATCAGGATGCTATGGCTATCATTACCAAATATCATTACCAAATATGATCTCTTTGTCACCATGACTTGTAATCCGAAGTAGAGGGAAATTACTGAAAATTTACAACACTGGCAACGTGATGAACATCACCCAGACTTGGTTGCATGTGTATTTAAAATTAAACTTGAAGCCCTGTTATCTGATATTAACAATGAATTATTTGGACACGTCTGTGCTGGTGTGCATGTCATCGAGTTTCAAAAGTGTGGGCTGCCACATGCATATATTTTAATCATACTTGACAACAATTCAAAAATAAGAACTGAAGAAGAGATAGACAACATTGTATGGGCTGAAATTCTTGACAAGACAACATACACTCAGCTCCACAGCATTGTTCTGACAAACATGATTCCCGGTCCCTGTAGTAAAGCCAATCCTAACTTGCCCTGTATGGATCATGGACACTGTAGCAAAGGATATCCAAAAAAATTA
The DNA here is from genome assembly GCF_048569485.1 of Anomaloglossus baeobatrachus. Classification (NCBI taxonomy): domain Eukaryota; kingdom Metazoa; phylum Chordata; class Amphibia; order Anura; family Aromobatidae; genus Anomaloglossus; species Anomaloglossus baeobatrachus. Next base: position 210,033,687 of record NC_134357.1, on the reverse strand, counting down.
CAACAAAATAGCACTATAGAAAAGGATGACTATCCAATTTATCAATTGGGACAACATGCCAACATAATTCTAAAACAATCCACAATACATATAACCCATATTTACTAAAAAAAAATACAACTGCCATATTAATGTGGACATTTTGCTAGCATCCAAAGTGTCAAGTATTTGTTTAAATATGTATATAAAGGACATGACAAGGCTAATATTAAAATAGCGGAAAAACAACTCCAACATGATGAAACAAACCAATTTGTTAATTCACGATTCGTCAGTGCACCCAAAGCTACGTGGAGAATCTTTGCTTTTCCTATGCATAAGCAATCCCATGCCAATATTCACCTTGCAGTACATCTACCTAACTCTCAAGCACTATATTTTTGTGCCGCCCCCTTGCCAGCAGCCGGGCTGCTCAGATTCGCATTCGCGGTGTCTCGAGGGGTCTCCGGACCCGGGGGTCGTGCGGCCACTCAAATGAAGGGGGTATTTACAGGGGATTGTGTTAGAGTTTGTGACACCATCTGTGGTATGTGGTAATTTGGAGCCTAAACGCTGCAGTTGGGTTCCCTCCCCAATGGTGCTGCCTGGCGATCTGTGCCTCCTGGCACTAAGTTTACATCTATGTTGGTCCCAGTAGTATGGAACTTGCCGAGTCCTGCTCCCCACTTTTCTCGACCGTTTGAGTGGAAAGTCCTATCCCCCTCGTTGCGCTAGTACCCCGATTTTGGAATGGGTGGAGAGCGGATCTTGAAGGTTCCATTCTCGTTGGGTAAATTGTCAGGTTGCCTGAAGCTACACCCTAACCTAGGGTCCACGTACCTCGTCGTGTCCTGGTCCCAGCCCGGTGATGGTGCAAGGCTGCTGGCTGTCCTCCTCGACAGATCCGTGCCCCTTTCCACGATCCCCTGCGACCGGGAGTCCAGCTCCTCTAGGCCCAGACCACCATCTGCCACCTAGATAGCTTCCGAGGAGCCTGGCTCCTGACTTCCTCTCTCCTTCACTTCCAACACAACACTCTCTACTCCTGACACTCCTGACCTCCCGTAACCAACCCCCAAAGTGGGTGACCCTATTCGACTCAGGCCGTCCACTGGTGTTTCTGGTGGGTGTGGTGCAGAGTGTACCTAGGATTTTGATTAGCTGATGTAGGCAACAACATGTAGTTGCGACCCATAACATATTGCACGGGAGGGCAGATTGTGCAATACCCTGTGACGTCCTGATAGTCCAGGGGCATCATATTCCCCCATGGTTAAACGTAGCTTGTCCTCAAGCTACAGGACATCAGAGGTTTTATTTTATTTATTTTTTTTCAAAACTGCAAAAGTAGAAAAAAGAACATTTTTATTTACAAGATTCATCCCACATTAGGGAGGCTGGGTACTTAAACGTTACGTAACTTTAGGGTTTGTTATTTCAACAATGGAATGCTACCGGTTAGGTTAGTAGCGGATGCTCAACCTGCTCCATTGCAGCCTCTTCCTGCGACAGTCCAGTCCCAATGTCCTCGATCCCATTAACCTGCCACCCAAACAACCTGACCAGCTGCATACCTATTGTGAGTCTGTGACCAGGTTAAGGTTCCGGGTGTTGCAAAAGATGACTCTGATAGAAGTCCTGAGCAACCTGGTAGCCGTTGCCCATTGCGCCAACCCCCACCGGGGCCTCCTGGCCCTGATGACCTTTTCCCTGGAACAAAAGGGTGGAAAAAGGTTCAACAAGGAGGGCGCAGTCTAATTATAGCAGAACTTTCCTGTCACCTTCCATCAGGAACCCTTCAGCCGGTCCCCAACAGCCTCCTCCATTTGAACTCTGGAGAACGTTCAACAAAAGTGACAGTCCTTACAAAACTTTAAAACTTGCAGGTTCCGGTTCAGTTAACGTTGGGCACCTCCTGGACACACTCTTGCAAAGTGCCCTGGTAAACCACAGCGACGACATATGGGCACCACCACATCCATGGTATCGACTGAGATCTCTTCATCTGAAGTGGACCCTGCTTCCACCTCCATTATCTCTAATGCCTGTAGTGCTTGTGATGACAGAGACATCCAACAGCCGTTTCCTCCAAAACGTGGCACCCATGCAGCTTCTGGAGTACTGGAACCTGAATCGCCTTCCTCCATCTCCTCCGGTTCCGAGTCCACGGTAACCGTGTCAATTTGGTCAGAAACCGCGGACTGGTCATCTCGATCAGGGGTCGAGGGATCTGCTGCTGGTGTTGCGGGCAGCGCCTCGGGGTCAACCGTGGTGGAGGGTGGAGGTGATGGTGGCTGAGTGTTTGCCGTGAGCAGGGGTGGCTCAGATACCACAGCCGCATCGGCCGGATTAGTGAAATCACCTGGGACTGGGTAACCGATTACCCGCTCCTTTCATGGAACTCCAATCTCACGGGTTTGCACCGCCGCAGCCATCCTCCGCATCTCTGTCCATGGAGCTGCTACGGGAGCTGTATCCTCTGCTAAACAGCCATGCCTTTCTGCCGTCTTGACTCTGCGCTGTCCAGGAACGTTATGGCAGAGTCCTGGCATCCCTGCTTCTCTTCCGCTGCTACATGCTGTCACGCCCCCTCGGTTTTAACTCAGCACTCTTTCCGATGCTGTGGCCCTCTGGGAACTTCTGGTACTGGGCTTATTCTCAGGACGAAGGGCGGGGCTTCGGCTTTGCGCGCTTTCGTGGAGAAGATGGTGTTTTGGCACCAAAAGATGGCGGAAGATGGCGGAAATGGCGGGAAATGGGGATTTTGACTTGCGGTTTCAACTTCTAAGGTGCACATCACCACGGTAAGTGGGTCCTGCTCGAATCCTGTTCATGACGCCAGGAATTTGAGGTGTGCCGCCCCCATGCCAGCAGCCGAGCTGCTTGGATCCGGATCTGCGGTGGCTCAAGGAGTCTCCGGACCCGGGGGTCGTGCGGCCACTCAAATGAAGGGGGTATTTACAGGGGATTGTGTTAGAGTTCGTGACACCACCCATCGTATGTGGTAATTTGGAGTACCACCGCTGCTCTTGATTGTACCCGGGGGTGATGTAATGGGGAAGCCAGGTGTTAGAACCCTCCACGGGTAGGGGGAATGCCCCAGGACTCGGTGATGGTGAGGGGGAAGTGCCGTTGGGTGCAAAGGGGGTCACTTGCATACTCACTCAGTCCATTAAGCTGACTCCGACAACTGGATAAACCAAAGTTCTGGATACCGCTGCCGCCGAGGGGAGCTAGTTCGGGTCCCGTCACCAATGGTGCTGCTTGGTCATCTGTGACCTGCCTCCTGGCACTAAATTTACTTCTCTGTTGGTCTTGCCAGGTCCCGCTCTCCACTATGGCTAAGTGTGGGAGCTTGCTCTCAGATTCACACTTGGGATTTTCTGGACCGTTTGAGTGGAAAGTCCTATCCCCCTCATTGCACTAGTAACCCGATTTTGGAGCAAGTAGAGAGCGGATCTTGAAGGCTCTGTTCTCATCGGGTAAATTGTCAGGTTGCCTGAAGCTACTCCCTGACCTAGGGTCCACGTACCTCGTCATATCCTCGTCCCAGCCCGGTGATGGTGCAAGTCTGCCAGCTGTCCTCCTCGACAGATCTGTGCCCCTTTCCACGATCCCCTGTGACCAGAGGTCCAGCTCCTCTAGGCCCAGACCACTGTCTGCCACCTAGATAGCTTCCGAGGAGCTCGGCTCCTGACCTCCTCTCTCCTTCACTTCCAACACAACACTCTCTACTCCTGACACTCCTGACCTCCCCTAACCAACCCCCCCAAGTGGGCGACCCTATTCCACTTAGGCCGTCCACTGGTGTGTCTGGTGGGTGTGGTGCAGAGTGTACCTAGGATTTTGATTAGCTGATGTACGCAACACCATGTAGTAGGGGACCCATAACCAAGAAGGAGGTGGATATTGCACGGGAGGGCAGATTGTGCAATACCCTGTGATGACCTGATAGTCCAGGGGCGTCACATTTTCATCAAGATGATCCCATTGATAACATACAACAAAAACGACTTCAAAATTCAACACTCTTGGCATACATTAACCTTAACAAGACCGACCCTAATGCACATCAATATTGTTACAGAGACATTCCGGAACACTACATTTGGAAACATGGCATATGGGAATCCAGAAAGCAAAGAGGCCACACTGTAATAAGAAGAATGTATACAGTTAGTCTGAAAGACCAAGAACGCTATTATTTATGTTTGTTGTTGTTACATGTAAAAGGAGCAACAAGTTTTCAGGACCTTAAATCTGTCAATGGTATTACACATGAAACCTTTTGAGATGCTGCCTTAGCTCTCGGATTATTAATAGATGATAGTGTCTGGTGAAATACTATGCTAGATGCCACTGTTACGAACATGCCCACACAACTTCGGGACATGTTTGTTTACATCTGTATGTTTGGATCACCTACAAATCCACTGAAATTGTGGAAGAAATTTAAACATTTCTTACGACTACTGTCATCGATACCACAACAACACTGAATTGTGTATCAATTGTGAAAGCTATGCTATGAAATGTGTTTAAGATGTGTTAATAATACATGGCAAGTCTTATTTGGATTTCAATTTACCATGTCCTGCAACAAATATATGCCAGCCTCAAGAAGACTATTATAAAGACTATGAATTAGCTACAGCTACTGAAATGGAAAAAACTCTTAATCCTGAGCAACTGTCCTAAGTGTTTCATTATTCATGGTCTGGGTGGCAGTGGAAAAACCTACTTATACCAGCTACTTATACAATATGTCAGAGGACAAGGACATGTGGTCTCACCTGCTGCCACTACAAGAATAGCTGCAAACTTGCTACCAGGAGGACAAACTATGCGCTTACTGTATAGCATTCAAATCCCAATCAATGAAACATCAGTTGCCAGGATTAAAACTGACACTAATGCTGGCAACAAGTTAACAAATACTACACTTTTTATACTTGAAGAGTGTACAATGTCACAAAACCAGTCTTTGAATGTCATTGATAGACTTCTAAGTGATGTTATGACAACACATGTTGATGACAGTATTACCCAATATTACCCAATATTACCATTTCTGTGTGTGGTTCTGCCATTATGCCCCAGCAGCACGCCCGCTGTCTTGGGGTTATATTTGACTCCGATCTCTCCTTGACGACCCATATTCGTTCACTCGCTCGTACATCTCAATTCCACCTCAAAAACATCTCTAGAATTCGTCCTTTTCTTACCGTTGATTCTGCAAAAACTCTTACTGCCGCTCTCACTCATTCTCGCCTGGATTATTGTAATTTTTTACTAATTGGTCTTCCTGTTACTAAACTCTCCCCTCTCCAATCCATTCTGAATGCCACAGCCAGGATGATTTTCCCCTCCAACTGATTCACTGATGCCTCTGCTCTGTGCCAGTCATTGCACAGGTTGCCTATCCGCTACAGAATCCAACATAAACTTATCACTCACAATCACAAAGCTCTCCACAGTTCCGCACCACCCTACATCTCCTCCCTCATCTCTGTCTATCACCCCACCCGTGCCCTCCGCTCTGCTAATGACCTAAGACTGACATCCTCAACAATTTGAACTTCCCACTCCTGTCTTCAAGATTTCTCACGAGTATGAGACTATGCTCTGGAACACACTACCAAGAACAATTCAATTAATTCTCAACATCCACACCTTTAAGCAGGCACTAAAAACACATTTCTTTAGACTAGCCTATGACCTCACCTCCCTGATCTAATCTAGCCCCTTTCTGCCCTTCATAAAATTTACTTCCATTGCTTGTCCCCTTGTCCTTCTGGTTCCTTCCTATTCATGTACTTTTTTTACACTCTGTACCTGTATAAATTCTGGCGTGCGACCGGTCCACGCAGCTGGTTTTGAATCCCTTATTAAATCGATGACTGGACCATATATGACAAGCTTCCCCCCCCATTCACCTTTTGTGACTCCCCTATTTCCTCATAGACTGTAAGCTTACGAGCAGGGCCCTCACTCCTCTTGGTATCTTAATGTTGTTATTTTGTATTGTCTCATATTGTCTGTACATGTCCCCTCTGAATTGTAAAGCACTGCGATATATGTTGGCGCCATAGAAAAAATAAAAATTATTCTAATTAATTATTATTATGACAAAAATAATGTTCCCTTTGGTGGTAAAGTTTATATACTTGGAGGAGATTTCCTACAATGCCTTCCTGTACTTACACATGCCACCAGAACTGAAATTGTGGATTGCTGTCTTAAATATTGCCAACTCTAGAAACACTTCACAAGACTCCTGCTATATAACAACATGAGATCCAGCGATCCAGCACTTGGTTACTTAAACTAGGCAATGGTCAGCTCTCAAACGAATACAACCTTGGAGAAGATGTTATTGAAATTCTTCCAGACATGCTGTCCTCTGCCGGTTTAATCACGGACATATTTGGCACAAACATTCATATTAATGTTACTGACACTGAAAGTGTTAAGTATGCTGCATCACGTGCAATACTCTGCCCAAAAAATGAAGATGTTGCACTTCTAAACTCTCAAATTATGGACCGATTGAGTGGCCAATATGTCTTATATACAAGTGATGAATCCGTGGATGCTGATGATGTTAATGAATGTGAACACTACCCAGTCGAATTTTTAAATTCTCTGACACCATCTGGAATGCCACCACATCGCCTACAACTAAAGATAGGAACAATTGTCATGCTACTGAGAAATCTGAATACAAAAAAAGGATTATGTAACGGATCTCGGCTCATTGTAACATCCGTAAATCCACATATCATACAGGCAAAAGTCATCACAGGAGCAGCTGAAGTGGACTATTTTTATTCCACGCTTTGATTTGTGTCCACCTGAAACTGGGTTACCCTTCAAAATACAAAGACGACAGTTTCCAGTTAACCAGCTTTTGCAATGACAATTAACAAGGCACAAGGACAGACTGCATAGAGTGGGTATTTATCTACCTTAACCAGCCTTTGGCCATGAGCAGCTATATGTTGCTTTCTCCAGAGTCAAGCAAAGCTCCCATGTCAAAGTGAAAGTTTTAGATACACCACTACAAGGACAGTTGTTACATGGTAGTGATAAAGTGTTCACTAAAAATGTAGTTTATAAAAATGTTTGAAATTAATTTATCTCTTTAGTCATCTCAATGATATGTACATGGTATTATATCACATCAATAGTGATTTACTTTTTTTACACACATTGATATGCCTTATATACTTACATATCTATAGATACATATTAGATACCGTACATATCTATGTATGTATATGCAGCGCCTCATGGGGCAGTTGTTTTAACCTACTCATTGCCGGGCTGGGGGTGTAGATTCTTCTGCGTCGCCACGGGGTTGTCTGGCCTGGTTCCATTGCCCCAAGGCGTACAGGAAAGAGGATTAGAGGGTGGCAGGGAGGATGGAGGTAGTAGTCGGGGGTTAGGAAAGTCTATTAGGATCGTGATGCCACCTGTGGTACGTGGCCAGGGATGAGGGCCGCTGCTGCAGGGTCTCTCACCAGGGCAGATGTTGGGTGCAGCCTGGATGGTGTCGCTCTCCACAGTCGGAGCGGGATTACCCCGGGGAGGATAGCGGGGGTAGTTGTGGTAGTCCCTGTTGGCACCACAGCGCTGGGAGACGGCGACGGTAAAGAAGAGGCAGAGACAGGGGCTGCGGTTCCAGGTGTTTTTACTCACAAGTCTTTCAAGCGCTGCCCAGGGTACCGTTCTCTGCCATGATGGGGTCCAGCCGATCCCGGATCCGTAAGAGGTCAAGTCCGGTGTGTGTCAGCCTGTGAGCCCTTCCCTCCTTTGATGCGCTAAGTATTGGACCCCTGTGGCGTGAATCACTTGAGGATCCCAGTGTCAGTAAAGTGTCCCATTCTGTATGCTGATAGCGCGATTCCGTTATGGGGCCGGTCATCAACCCCGGATCCTATGTGCTATTTGCTGCAGACTCGTGGACCAGGTTTAGTTACTGTTCTTAACCGTTCCCTGCCACCCTTGCAGAGTTGGCAGACAACGTGAAGTATGCCTGCCCTAGGATTCTGTATCCCGACAGCGCCAGTTGTTATGATCTGGTAACCGTGGATGATCACAAAAAATTACATAAATCAGGAAAACACAAAACCACAAGAGTAGTTGGAAACTGAGCTGACCACAATCCCCTATTTATCAGACAACACTAGAAGTAGCAGTGGGGTGTTCCTAACACACCTAGACACCTGTCACTACCTGAGAAACTTGCTACACCTTTAAAGATAGAAATGATGAATCCTAACTTGCCTCGCAATCCCCAAAGAAATAGGAAGCCCCCAACATGCAAAAATGGTGATGTAAGAAATCAAAATACACAGATAGAAAATATAGATTAGCATAGGTGAGGCCCGATTTACTAGATACAATAAGACTGGACAGATAACTGATTGTGGCCAGCAAAAAACCCTGCAAAAATACCAAACTCCTGATAGAAAAAAAATACTAAGACCACACGGTCTGTCCCCCACTGTATCAGGTACTATTGTGCCAGACAATTTAAATAGAATTGCAGAAGGAACAAAATCACAGAACAAATATTATTCTAAAGTGCAAATAATCCAAACATGAACAGGGAGCAAGCTCCCTTTCTTGCTGGAGGAACTGCCCTGCTCACAGAAGCAGAAAGACAGATTCTCACATACAAGAAACCAAACAAAGAACCAAATGGAATAAGGAGAAACAACCTTAAGTGCAATTTCAGCAATTAAGCACAAAAAATTGCAAACTTATATGGAGTAGATTCAGGCACAGAAGAAATGGGAGAAACTAAAGGGAAAACTCCCAGACATCTTCAGAAGCAGGCAGGAATACATTATCACTGGCAGCAGTCGGGCAGAAAATGCTCTCCGAAATACACTAGGCTGATTTTCAATAGGAGTTTCTGGATTTCTTATTAACTCCAATACCTGTCTGGATCACAGATTCAGACTCAGCTTCATTACCATTCGGATAACATTCACAACAGCCAGTCCTGTGGAAGCAGCTGCCCTGCTTCTCCCCAGCGACGGTGTTGAACGCCTTGGCACACAGAGCTGCTTTCGGACACTTTTGCTCTGCTCTGTGTCTGAAGCTGAACTCTCTGTTCTCATTGTGTTGTATGTCTTGAGCTGTTGCCACCAGCTGCTGCCACCAGCTGGTTCACTACTCTCACTAGATCAACCTGCTCTTCCCACTTTGTGCTCCTAACTCCCCCTGGTGGCTGCTTCTTCCTGATCCTGAGTCCCCAGTCCAGTTGATCTGGGGAGCCCTGGTGTGGTGGTGTCCTGTAAACCTACCACTGTAGTGACCCCCTACTGTGATCCGACCCTGGCCCAGTCCTCATCGGGAAGGGCAACCCACTGACTGTATGTTTGTGTATGTGTAAACTGGCCTCGACCTTCCTTGGACCCAGGATGAGTACCACACCCTAATGGGGGTGCAGTACCCTGTGGCGCCTGAAGCCGCAGGGGCACCACATTCCCCGGTGGCAAATGGCAGCACTCCTGGGCTGCAACATTTTACAGTGATCAGCGCATTTTGGTTATGCAATAAGCCAAAAATATTATTTCTTCCTTTTATTGGAGGCACAGCATCTTGAACGTTGCAAACAGGTTATCTCCGAATGGTTTTTGCTAGCATTATCACCACATTCACACATGAGGTATACATTCTGTACATGGTAATAAACATGGCAGTATTTACATTACTTTAGCAGGGCATATTTAGACATCATTTACATTCGGTACATTATTTAACATTATTTACATTTTCAGCAGAGTATTATCACACCTTCATTAAGGGATAACCCATCATTAACGTATGACTTTAGAGTCCAGTGTGCCACCAGTCGGTGCACCACTTTTCCAGGTGTCCCGAATAGAGTTGAGCAGAGTTCGTGGTTTGTGGTTCGCCAGTTCGAGGGATTTTGGGGGGTGTTCTAGATAGAACTAGAACTCGAGCTTTTTGCTAAAAGTTCGGCAGTTCAAGTTACGTTCAAGAACGGATCGATCAGCAAAAGCGTGGCTTTTTACAGCTACAGTGTGCATGGAGCCATCACTGGCAGCCTGTGGTAAGCTGGTAACCAAGATAAATATCGGGTATCCAAGCAAAGCGCTTTGGTTAGTAACCCGATATTTACCCTGGTTTCATGTGCAGGGAGCCGACAATTCCCCACTCGGCTCCGCCCCCCTTCTGCACTCGGCATGTACACACACACACACTCACACTCACCTGTCCCCAGCCATGCAGTCCCCGACACTGACGTCTTCAGCGCCACATGGCCCCGCTAAGCTCCACCCACTTCGAACTCCGCCGCCCGTACACATGGCCCCGCTAGGCTCCACCCACTTCACACCCCACCGCCCGCACACATGGCCCCGCTAGGCTCCACCCACTTCGCACTCCGCCACCCACACACATGTCCCCGCTTGGCTTCACCCACTTTGTACTCTGCCGCCCGCACACATGGCCCTGCTTGGCTTACCTGCGGTGATGAAGTCCTGCCCTCCCGACCTCAGCGCTGTCACTGTTCTCCATGGCCGCCGCTTCACAGCTCATCTCACTGCGGAGCCGAGACTGTGACTAGCGGTGACATCACAGGCTGCCACGATACTTGGCTGTAAAGTCAGCAGTCATTGAAGTCAGTGACAGGTCTGCTATCAGCAGTGCAGGAGATCATCATGCAGGTAATGTACCTCGCTGACAGCAGCACTTGTCATGCCCTGCAGTGACCTGAGCTGACCTATTGATGTTAGCTCAGGTCACTGCATTGCTCTCCCAGCAAATGGGGAACATTCTGTTCTTCATTGACTGGGACAGTGACTATGGTATGGATAGTCATGGGAACGCCTTATTGGATTACAGCAGACCTGGATTTGTTTTTCTTTCTAATAAATTGGTGAAAGAGGAAATGTGTTGAGGAGTGTTTTTTCAAATAAAAATGTGTTTATCGTCTATTTTTTTTTTATTACTGACTGGGTGTGATGTCGGGTATCTGATAGACGCCTGACATCACCAACCCCAGGGGCTTGATGCCAGGTGACATTACACATCTGGTATTAACCCCATATATTACCCCATTTGCCACCGCACCAGGGCACGGGATGAGCTGCGGTGAAGCACCAGGATTGGCGCATCTAATGGATGCGCCACTTCTGGGGCGTCTGCGGCCTGCTATTTTTAGGCTGGGGAGAGTCCAATAACCATGGACCTCTCTAGTCTGAGAATATCAGACCCCAGCTGTCTGCTTTACCTTGGCTGGTGATCCAATTTTGGGGGGACCCCCATGTGTTTTTTTTTAATTAGTTATTTAATTTAAAATAACAGCGTTGGGTGCCCTCAGTTTTGGATTACCAGCCAAGGTGAAGCTGCCAGCTGTGGTCTGCAGGCTGCAGCCGTTTGCTTTACCCTAGCTGGCTATCAAAAATAGGGGTAACCCCACGTCATTTTTTTTTAAATTTATTTTTTTTTTGGTAAATACAAGGCTAAGCACCCCTTAGTGCCACATGAAAGGCATCAAAGGGTGCAAAAGTACAAAATGCAGGAGAGTGGGACATTATGTGTCTTTCTGCCATTATAATGACAGAAAAGACTGATATGAAGTGTACAAGCACAAGAAAATCCCCAGAGCACTCTACGCTGTGAAAGGCAGTAGAAAATGGCACTGGAGTGAACATGTGACTGCCTCATGTAGGCTGAAGCTATGGATCCTGGGTAAATTTAATTTCCCTCCTTCAGTTTTTTTGTAGTATGCAAAAAAACCGGAAGGCACACGGATGACAATCGGATGACATACGGACCGTATATGGAACGGAAACGGATGCCACAAGGATGCACCCGTGAAAAAAACGGACCGTTTTTTGCGGACCGCAAAAACGGATCGGTCGTGTGAATGTAGCTTTATTCTAATCTGCCATTTATAAACAGCAGGCAGAAATAAGTGAATAGCGCCCCCCAGCGTCAGAAAATCTCCGGGGTTTCAAGGGTAGCTGAGACCCTGGAGAAAATGATTCAGGACGGTTTTTCCGATCCCCGCTCACGTGATCACCGGTATACACCGTATACCAATGATCACATTACAGTAAATGACAGCGCCGGTAAAAAATTATTCATCTCCCATCTGGCATGAACAAACATGTCAGATGGGAGATAAATCTCCTCCCCGGTCCCTTCCGGTCCCCCGGTGTCGCCAAAGTGACCCCCCCAACCCCCTCCCGGAAATCCAAGATGGCCATGCGCACAGCAGCGCGCTGGCCGCATTCACCCTACTCCTCTGATTTCTGTCGCATGGGCCATGGCACATGCGACAGAAAACTCCTCCCCAGGCCCTGCCAGGTCTCCCGCTATAACCCCACCGGTGTTCCCCACGGTACCTGTGCAGCATTGATCCCCCGCGGCCCTCTCTTCACAATAGACGCTGCCGTATGCTTGAGCGGCTGTCAGCTCAGCTTCCTGTGTTCAGACACAGTGAGTGGTGGTAACCATGCATCTGTAAGCTACTGCAATGCCCTGCTTATGAGGTAAGGAACATAGTTGCCGGCTGGGAACTAAAAATATAGGGAAGCCCTTTTTTTTAATTATTTCATGAATTTCATGAAATAATTAAAAAAAAAAACGACGTGGGCTTCACCCCATTTTTGTGTCCAGACAGGTACAACTAGGCAGCTGGGGATTGGAATCCGCAGCACAAGTTAGCCCGAGGTTTCTGGGTGTCTCTGCTGTGAATTGCAATCCACAGCCGCCCCAGAAAATGGCACTTTTATAGAAGCGCCATCATCTGGCGCTGTATCCAACTCTTCCAACAGCCCTGGATCTGGGTTACTTGCTGGGTAATGATGAGTTAATATCAGCTTTGTTTTACTAGCTAGTATTAAGTCAGAGATTCTTAATGTCAGGCAAGTTTGACCCAGCCATTAAGAATCTCTAATAAAGGGTTAAAAAAGACACCACACAGAGAAAAAATACTTTAATAGAAATAAATACACAGACACACTTAGAGACTCCATGTTTATTACTCCCTCTTATCCCTCCACGATCCATGCTCTTCTGTCTTTCTCCTTCAACCCATGCAGCTCTACTACATGAGCAGCACAGCATGGGAGAAAGACGCTGCTGCTCCCCGTGCAGTCTTCACTCCGTGAGTGATCAGTGCTGCTGGCTGTTAGCGGTAACGTTACCGTTGACATGCGGGTTGCCATAGCATGTGATTCTCAGTGCCGCTGTTAGCGGTGCCTCCACCGCTAACAGGTGCGTTGCTATGGCAACGGTGATCTCCGTTATTGACCGGCTGTCTCAGCCGGTCCCTAATGGAACGGGGAAGCAGAACGGGGAGTCGACCGTGTGCCAGAGCATGTCGCCAGTACACGGCAATATACAAACAAGCACTGTGTACTGGAGAGATGCAATGACAGGACCTAGAATGACGTCAAAGCCTTGTGACCAGTCTATAGTCAATGAGATAATAGACACATGACTGGTCACATAGCTATTTTGACGTCACGATAGGTCCTGCATCACTGCTGGTTACCGGGAGGGCGCAGCGATTACCGATGGAAAAGCTGCGGGAGACAGAGTGCAGGACGTATCGCGGGGACCAGTAAGTGTTATGGCAATGTTTATTAACTGTATTTGTACATTTATAATGTGTTTTTATGTGTTTGTGATTGCCTTCTATTGTTTCCTATGGGGTTTGAGTGGTTCGTCGAACCGGTTCGCCGAACCGAACTCGAACGCGACCTCTATTCGACGAACCAAGCTCGAGCTGAACCGCGACCAGTTGGCTTATCTCTAGTCCCGAAGGACCAAGACAAGGTTGCAATAATTCTGGAAGGATGCACAATGGGTACAATTATTTACAGGTAAAGTTCTGCCCACTGTGGCCCAGTTGTCGATAATTTTCAAACAATAAACATTTCAAAACTCTACTGGGAACCTGGGAGTTCCTGACCGGCCAGTCTCAGGTAACTTTCCCTTGGAATTTGGGTGGCTTTGCGCCAATACCCCTCTTTGCAAGGCTCTTTAGGCACAACAGGTACCGGTTTTGGCTTCACAACTAGTATGGATGCTATTACTGCAGCTGCCGCGTCCGGACGACAGAGTCCCACATTCAGGGCAAACCAGCCCCACTCCCTTTTCTGTAGATTGAGTGTAGACTACCCCATCACCAGGGTACAGGTCCCTACCAGGATGACCACTAGGAAGATGGGCTTCTACATGCCGCCGGGACACAAACACCTCCCTCCCTAGTCCCGGTTCAGTGATGAACCCACACCCCTTGCTCAGGTCAAACTTTGTGACAGTACCTTTATGGACTCTCCACAGGTCGATGGATGGCCCGCCGAAGATACTCCTTGTTAGCAAGATTCCTCCATTCCACCACGGCCAGACGAGCCTGCTGCTTGCCTTCTTCAGCGGCTAGCTAGATCAAGGTGACCTGACGGTACTCCTCATCGGCGTCCACAAACATGGAATTTTGTGCAAAATACATTTATATATACAAGAATTTAAGGTCATCACAGGGTAGATATGTATCATAGACTTTGAAACAGTTGGTGATGGAAACCCACATTTCTAACTACAGTGCCAAAGATGCTGAAAGACTTATTTGTCTTTTCACTGGGCTTTGTTTCTTGTAAACAGCTGAAGAGATGGGCAGGACGGCTGTTCACCATATCTCCTCTTCCGGCTCTAATCCATATGGATAGAGACATCGTTACATATATATATTCATACATACCTAGATTTATACCTTAAAAAATTGCATATTTTATACATATATTATACATAGATATCTGATACATATTATATACTTTAAATTATTAAATATTATTAGCACATATATACATCACAGCTAAATACATATGTGACGCCCTGGCAAAACCAGGTAGTCACAAATAGGCCCCCGCATTACACCGTTCCCTCACTAGGAAACACAGCCAACCAAAAACCTTAGTCACCGCCCCTTAGGGAAAGATAGACACACCAGTGGGCGTGATCAGGCGGTTGGGACACTCCCACCCAGAGGTCTAGACAGCCCGGGGCAGGAAAAACAGCAGATGAGTGGAGTTTGAAGTGGAGTTTGGAGAGGAGTGTGGGCTGGAGCTAAGTGTAGCTCCAGCTGAAAAGTTCAAGTTGAACGGTGCCAGGGTTGGAGCCCTGGTGCCACTGGCTAGGAGGCAGACGGTGATCTCCGTCAGCAGGAGATGAGAAGATGGCTCGGCAGAACAGAGGTGGACCGATACAGGGTTGTAGCCCGCCCGTACAGACATGGGGAACCGACCCGGAAACCAGAGCACAAAGGGGGGTACTCGGACCCTGAAGCCAGGACCGGAACCAAGCGGAACTGGTTAATTAACTGATTGAGGCCAGGACTAGAGGTCCTGTCCCACCCAAAGTCCCTCATAGAAGACAATAGCCCACTGATAGGGACAAGAGGTCACCACCAGGGCCCATAGATCCCACCAGCCAGCGTCTTCGGGCACAGCTCCTTAGGACACATCCAGCCGGGAGGGGACTCCTGAGTTTCACACTAGGAAAGTCCTCCTTACACAAACAGTGCAGAGGAAAAGATAGAGACCACCAGCCGGGTGGGGGAACCCGAAAGCAACCGGCTGCGGCACCGGCCACCGTCACCTTGGTTTACCAGAGACTTGTGTGGTTCATTAACTGTGAGTATACCAACACTCCCTGCGGTCGCTATCCCCTGCACTGAGTCACTGGGTCCCGGGGCCACCATCCCTGCCCACGGAGGGGTTAACAACTTGCTGCATAATATCTCCCTCGGGTGCCCCATAACAGCAGCGGTGGTGTCCCACCTCACCACACACCGTGGGTGGCGTCACGAACTTATTACGGTCTAGCCCGTATATCAATGTCCCCCCCATTTATTCGGCGTGTCCACGAGACCCCCCGGGTCCGGAGACCCTCGAGCCACCCACCGGAAGGTCCGGGCTTGAGCAGCGCCGGCTGCTGGCACAGGGGCGGCACACCCCGAAACTTGGCGTCACGAACAGGATACTTACCCATCCACTTACCTTGTGGAAGTGCGCCTTGTATGGACAGTCAGCAGTGATCCGTTGCAAAAATGTTCAGAAGTCGCCATCTTGTGGCCATTTTGGGCACGAAAACTACAGCCCAGCGTCTTCTTCCCCGAGAAAAGGGCGCGAAAGCCGAAGCCTCGCCCCCTGAGAATGCGGCCGGAAAGCGAGCCGGAAGTCAAAAAACAAAACTAACAGGCCGCAGAAAGAAGTGCCGGCAAAAGACCAAGGGGGAGCAGTGGGAAGATGTCTGCGCCTAACCCCGATGGCGGAGTGGCGCCAGCTGCTGGAGCGGCAGCGCCCGCAGATGTGGCAGATGACGGAAATGTGGTGGCTCCTGCTCCGGTCGCAGGAGCGGGAGGAGCTGTAGCACCGGCGGTTACCCAGGTAATGCCGATCTCCTTGCCATACGTGCCCGGTGCTGCCTGGCAACCCCAGTATGATGGGAAACCTGATGCCCTGCAGATGTTTAGGAAGAAAATCTGTACTACCCTTGATTTGTATGCCATGACTGGCAAGCAGCGGGCATCTGAGGTACTCGTGCAGCTGACCGGCGCCGCTGAGCAGGAGGTGGAGACCTGGGCAGACGCTAAACGGGTCTCAGTAACCACCATTTTTGACAAACTACAGGGTGCTTTTGAGACCCGTACAAAAGCGGAGCTGCGGATGCATTTCTATAACTGCCGATAGCGCCTGCAGGACAGCATCCGAGACTATGCCTTGAGGCTGCAGACGGCCCTACGCACCCTGAAGCAGGAGAACCCTATTAATGAGACAGAGAGCAACAAAATGCTGGTAGAGCAGTCCCTGCAGGGGCTAGGGTCCGCTGAAGATCGTAAACAACTATGGCTGTGGTCTCTAGAGCACTCGGACTTGAGCTTTGCGGTCCTGAAAGACCGAGCCATTAAAGCACTACAGCTGGACGAGGCTGGTGCCCCCAATTCGCCATCTTGGCCAGCTGACACCGCTCCCGTCTCTGTAGCCGCCCCCGTGTTGACCCTGCCGGCTCCCGCGGCAGCGGCTTAGGCTCCGAGGGACCTGTCGTCGCAGGTCCAGCGCCTGAGTGATGACGTCGCCAGGATTCTCGCCGCCTTACAGCTACCGTCGAAAACCAAGCTAACAGAGAAGATACAGCTCACCGACAGCCCAGAGGACGTCCAGTGGATGCAGTGGAGGAGGAACAACGACAGTCGGTATGGACCACCTGTCTGCTACAAGTGCAACAAGACTGGTCACTACTCTTGCCGGTGTCCTTTAAATGAGCAAACTCTGAGACCAAGGGCCAATCCTCAGGAATAGACCCTCAAGGCTCAGCTCACTGGTGTGATCGATACATTGGAGGTCGCCCTATCATCTCCCTTGCCGTGGACGTTATCCCGATCTACGCCCTTCTTGACACCGGTTAGCAGGTATGGACTATGCCCTATATACTGTACAAGCAATATTGGTCTGATAGTGAGCTCACACCCCCCCAGACGCCAGTTTGACCATCATTGCAGCTAATGGACTCCCTATGACCCAGGCGGGGTTTAAGGAGGTGACCTTGAAGGTGGGGCGGGTAGAGCAGAAACACCAAGGGCTAATTGTAGTACAGAATGACCCCAGTGACCGTAACCCAAAGATGCTCCTAGGGACCAACGTGATTGAGAACTGCATGGGGGAAGTGCTGCACTTATTGCAACAACTGTCTGTTACAGCAGGAGGGGGCCAGTAGAGGGCTCTGCAACGTGAAATCCGGGCTCTTCTGCAGCGGCAACAGGTGAACATGACAGGTGGAGAGATTGGTGGAGTGTGCAACGCCTCTAGTGGTGCCTCCGCGGAGCAAGAAGATTATCTGGTGTAGGGTGGCAGTGGGTCCCCGTGGACAGGATTACCCGGCAGTGGTGGACCCTCTGCCTTCCGAGCATTGGCCCACAGTAATGGCAGTCAGAGGTGCACTGCCCTGCACCTGACACGTTTCGCAAGAGCTTCGTCCCGAGGACGAAGCTCTTGAGAAACGCATCAGGTGCAGGGAAGTGTGGTGCGGGTCTATATGGCTACAGCTGGTATGTAATCTAACAATCTGTTTTTTCACATGTCTGTATTATGGTGATTCATTGTTAATGCCAGTGGGGTGGAGGAGTTATTGGTTATTGACGACATTAATTGCTATCTATATTGTGATATAGTGATATTGTGATATACCATCCTTACTAATAGTACTAGCAGCTATACCTATCTGACCTTTATACTCATTTTCATATAACGTTAACACTGGATATCCACCCCTCTAGGCTGTTCCCTCTAATTACATCGAGGGCACCTGTAGGAGCTGTCCTATAGATAGGGCACAGTGGAGATTGTTGTACTGGTCAGCATATACCACTCTAATTCTATATACCTATGAATTCATTACCTTATGGATTCAAAGACTACTTTTTATATATAAGGCAGATTATATTGATACATTTTCTTTATTGATACTTACTAACATCTAACTGCATATATAATAATTTGCTGTTACCTGTAGCCAACACTGACTATAACCCTAGACAGCTGCTATGAACCTGTAGTTGTTTTCAAGATCTATGATCAGCGCCATAATTGATAAACTAACTTAAAATAGACCTAACACACTGTCCTTTTGTTTGTATGCACGTTTTTAAAACTCAATTCATGCACTGTGTGCTCTCTATTTAATAATAAAAATTGATATTGATTTTGCAAAATATTTGTGTCTATGTAATTTATTAGACTGTATGATTGTACTAGTTGTCATTTATAGGACTATATTCACTGTAGATGTAGACGCTATCCAAATAGCAACCTCCACTATCACCTACTCACAGCCAGGCAGTGACACCCCATCAGAACAGTTAGAAGAGTGGTGCCAGGAGCTACATGTCGTCACTGAATCCACCCCTGCCCATCACAAAGAGGGGGTGTACCGGGTAGTGCAAGAGTATGAGCAGGTATTCAGTAAATAGATTTCGGGAGGATTAAGGGGGTTCAGTACCATATTCCCAGCGGCACACACCCACCTATAAAAGAGAGGTATAGGCCGATTTCACCTGCACATTACCAGTGCGCCAAAGACATGTTGAGGAACATGAAGGAGGCAGGGGTCATCCGTGATAGTTGTAGTCCCTGGGCAGCTCCGTTGGTCCTGGTAAAGAAGAAGGACGGCACCATGAGAATGTGTGAGGCTTACCGGAAAATTAATTAGATAACACTTAAAGATGTGTACCCTCTCCCTTGCATTGAAGAGTTGTTGGCCGCGCTGAAGACAGCTAATTATTTCTTTACTCTTGACCTCACTAGTGGCTACTGGCAGGTGTCGGTTGCGAAAGAAGACCGGGAGAAGACGGCGTTCGCTACCCCGATGGGGCTCTGCGAGTTCAACAGCATGCCTTTTGGGCTGTGTAATTCCCCCGGGAAAATTCCAAAGGCTCATGGAGTGCTGCTTGGGACATCGCAACTTCGAGACGGTCCTGTTGTACCTGGGTAACGTGATCGTCTATTCCAAGACATAGTAAGCCCATCTAGAACACCTCGCAGAAGTGTTTGAAGCCCTCTCCAAGTACGGGATGAAATTGAAGCCCTCTAAATGCCATCTGTTGAAGTCCAGAGTGCAGTACCTCGGGCATGTGGTGAGTGCTGAAGGTGTGGCCCCGGATCCCGAGAAGATCACTGCCATCCAGAGTTGGCCGCAGCCTACCACAGTTAAAGAGGTGCGGCAGTTCCTGGGCCTGGTGGGCTACTACCGTCGCTTCATCAAGGGATACACCAAGATGGCCGCACCCATGCAAGACCTCCTCGTGGGACAGACCAAGAATGGCAGAACTCCCGGACCCCCATTTGCCTGGGGTGAGAAGCACGAGGAGTCCTTCCAGAAAATGAAGTCGGCCCTAACTGGAGAAGAAATCCTGGCCTATCCCGACTATGGTCTCCCGTTCATTCTCTACATGAACGCCAGCAATGTGGGCTTGGGTGCTGTCCTGTCCCAGATGCAAGATGGCAGGGAGAAGGTGATTGCATATGCAAGCAGGAAGCTCTGGCCGATGGAGAGAAACCCCGAGAATTACAGATCTTTTAAGTTGGAGTTCTTGGCACTCGTCTGGGCAATCATGGAGAGGTTCAAACATTACCTGGCATCGGCGAAGTTCACCGCCTATACGGACAACAACCCTTTGACACATCTGGACACGGCAAAACTGGGGGCCCTGGAACAGCGCTGGGTAGCTCGACTAGCCAACTATGACTTCACCATTAAGTACAGGGCCGGCCGCAAGGACACCAACATGGATGCTTTATCCTGGATGCCGCACCTAGCCGATGAAGAGATGGATGAAGATAGCTTGGAGGAAGTTGATCTGTCCGCGTTCCATCAGCCAAGGGACGAAAAGCCCTATGTCGGCCAGCAGCAAGCAAACTTTTACCCGTTACCCCGCCATGGGTGGCGAGAAGTCCAAGATCAGGAACCCGCGGTCCGGCTAGTCAAAATGATGATTGCTCAAGATGCTTCCAGGTTAGAACCTACGGCTCCCTCCGAAGCTCAGCGGTTATGGAAAGAGAGAGACTGTCTCTACTTGCAACAGGGTAAGCTGTACAGGAGATTGATCAACCCGAAGACGCACAAGAAGGTCCGCCAGCTGGTGGTGCCGCAGGCATACGTACCCATGGTCCTGAAGGCTTATCATGACGGAGCCGGGCATTTCGGCTGGAAGAAGTTGGAGATGCTGCTGAGGAAGCGCTTATACTGGAGCGGGATGCGAGAGTCCGTAGTGGCCTGGTGCAGAGAGTATGGTCCCTGCGCGCTGAGGAGACGGGATGAAACCAGTCAAAAGGCCCTGCTGCAGCCGATTGTCACCCGCCAGCCGTTGGAAGTTGATTGCCCTGGACCATGTCAAGCTCACGCCTAGCCAAAGTGGATATACATACGCCCTGACCATCGTAGACCACTACTCCAGGTTCATGTTGGTGGTCCCTGTAAAGAACTTAATGGGCCACACTGCAGCATGGGTCTTCCAGGCATACTTCTGCCGGCCGCATGGCTACCCGGAGAAGGTGCTTACGGACCAGGGCCCAGCCTTCGAGGCAAAGGTTTTTCAGGAATTCTGCAACTTGTACGGGTGCAAGAAGATCCGGACCACGGCCTACCATGCCCAGACTAATGGGATGTGTGAGAAAATGAATCACTTAGTTCTCAACCTCCTCAAAACTGTTACGGGGGACCAGCAGATTAGGACCAGGGGTATATATCCCAATCGCCAGTCGGGGTCCATCGTGCTCCAAATGGTAATGGAGCTGCTGGCACCCTGTGGGTTAGGCGGAGACTATAGAGCTGGATGGCTCTGAGATAACTCAAGAAACCGGTCACATGTGTAGGGACACATCAGACCGTACGACAACCCAGTTAGCGTTTCGGTGGAGCGGACGCTACTCCGACCACGTGTGTAACAACACGTCAGGCCGGATGGTAACCAGTTTGCGTTGACCGAGAAGACCGCTGCGACAGCGCCCTGTCGGCCACGTGTGTAAGACACGTCAGGCTGAGCGGTCCTCCGATTAGCGTTTCTGGCCACCACTCGACTGGCCACGTGTGTAGAGGACACGTCAGACCAGGTAGTCACACCAGTAGCATTTGACTGGGAAGCCGAGGATGATAATAGAGTTCACACACCCAATCCAGGAACACCCTGTTAACCTCACAGGGGTTCTGGGGTGCGCTGTCCGTGCGCGTAGAGGGCACAACCGGACAGGTGGCGCAGCAGGTACACTGTTTGTGTGCGTAGAGGGCACTCTCGGACAGGTGACGCAACAGTCGCAGCCCAGTTAACGCCACTGGACTGCTCTAGCACAACAGGAACGGTAGCAAGGAAGCACGGCGCCTGACCCTCATGTGCTGAGCCACGAATCTTGGCGTGACAGGCACCGTTCGCCTAGCCCTACCTACCGCTTCCAACAAGGCTTATGCCACCAAGAACTCTAAATGAAGACTGCGCACCTCCATGTTGTCTCCAGCCCCTTTTATAACCTGGATCCACCCCAAACCCAGGGTGGAACCACCAAGGTCCAATAGCAGAGTGCCATGTCATCAGTGACGTCACATGCGACCTATCCGGAACCGCCACGTCATTGATGACCTCATGGCAGCCACGCCCCAAACACTTCACCAGTCATCGTCTGACGACCAATGGTGAGGTGCCAGATCATAGGGGCGGGCCTCTGCGAGCCAGTCCGGAGTTGCCACGTCATCAGGACACCTGACACCCTCTGCCCTATCAGGGCCTGCCACCTCACGGACATGCTCAGTGAGATCCTTACCGGACCTAGCCTCTGATGCACTAAGTGCCTGGGCATGCTCAGTAGCCTGAGCAACAGGCTCAGAAAGCAGACTATCAGTTTGAGCATGCTCAGTAGGCACATCCCAGAACTTAGACACAGCACGAAGTCCAAGTACCTGTGCAAAGAGGCTGTTAGGGTTAATTGTGGGAGCATGCTCAGTAGCCTGAACTGAGGACTTAGTCTCAGACATAACACAATCAGGCTGAGCATGCTCACTAGGCAAAACACCGGGCTTAGACTCTGGCTGGGGTAAATCGGCGCACGCATGCGCACTAGCCGACTCTCCACACTTAGACGTGGTGGAAGGAGCAGCCAACTGGACGACCCGAGGCACGGCCAAGAACGGCAGCCGGCGCCTGGGCGCAACAGGAACCGCAGCAGGCTGCTTGCAGCTATGGCGGCGCCGGTTCGTAACAGTACCCCCCCCTCTAGCGGCCCTCCCACTCGAATGGTCTATAGTCGCCACAGATACCACTGAGCGACGGGCGGAAGATGGAGACATGCAGTGGGACCTACAAGACTCGCTCCACCGCGTAATCACCCCAGACGACCAGTCGATATGTGGGAAATGCCGCTTCAACCAAGGAATACCCAGCAAAATATCATCTGCACCCTTAGGGAGAACCAGAAATGAAATGGTCTCCCTGTGCCCAGATGACATGGCAAGGGTAATGGGCACTGTCCGCTGGTGAATTACCTTGGGCAACAAGGACCCATCCACCACACGGACTCTCACTGGCCTTGGCATTTGCACCAGCGGGATGGCATGCCGCCGGGCAAAAGAGGAGGAGATGAAACTATCCCCAGCACCTGTGTCCACACTTGCCCTTGTGGACCATGTTGACCCCTTAAAGGAAATGGACGCAGGAAACATCACCCTAATGGATGACGCAGAGTCCAGTCTACCTCCAGCTATGGTCACCAATCGCGGTCGCTTACCCTGACGCTTTGGGCAACGGTTGGCATAATGACCATACTGCCCACAAGCAAAACAGGAAATGCCCTTGCGACTCGAAGACCTAGCAACACCAACCCTAGCTATGTCCATAGGGACAGAGATGTCCTCTAAGGGAGGTGCAGTAGGAGAGACCACTACAGTGGCTGAACAACCTTCTGACCTGAGTTCCAGCTGACGTTCGGAGGTCCGCAGGTCAATGCGGGTAGCCAGAGTCATGAGGCCCTCAAGGGTAGTTGGTACCTCACGCGACGCTAATGCGTCCTTCACGTGCGAGGCTAATCCCCTCCAGAACAGTGGAATGAGAGTCCTCTCTGACCACCCCAGTTCTGCAGCAAGTGTCCTAAAACTCACAGCATATTGACTTGAGGAGGTACGCCCCTGCTCCAAAGTCAGTAGCTGTAGGGCCGAGTTGTGAGTGACCTGAGGTCCCAGGAACACTTGTCGCAAGGACTCCAAAAACTCCTTAGAGTCCTGTACTACGGGGTCTTTCCTCTCCCACAATGGTGTAGCCCACTCCAGTGCTCTATCAGAGAGCAAGGAGATGATAAACCCCACCTTCGACCTCTCTGTAGGAAACTGTGCAGCCAAGAGCTCTAGATGGACTGAGCACTGGTTCACGAATCCCCTACATGCCTTGCTGTTCCCCATAAACTTGTTGGGCAGCGAGAGGTGAGGGAGGGTTGGAGTAGGCTTGGTGACGGACACCATTGCAGCCGCTTGAGCCACCACATCATCCATATCAGCAGCAAGAGCAGACTTCTCCAGAGACCTCACTCTGGCATCAAGCTGCAGTATGAACTGACGTAGCTGCTCCATCTCCGCCATGCCAGCCAGACCCTGGCGCAGTCTTACTGTTACGGGGGAACCGGCAGATTAGGACCAGGGGTATATATCCCAATCGCCAGTCGGGGCCCACCGTGTTCCAGATGGTAATGGAGCTGCTGGCACCCTGTGGGTTAGGCGGAGACTATAGAGCTGGATGGCTCTGAGATAACTCAAGAAACCAGTCACATGTGTAGGGACACGTCAGACCGTACGACAACCCAGTTAGCGTTTCGGTGGAGCGGACGCTACTGCAACCACGTGTGTAACAACACGTCAGGCCGGATGATAACCAGTTAGCGTTGACCGAGAAGACCGCTGCGACAGTGCCCTGTCGGCCACGTGTGTAAGACACGTCAGGCCGAGCGGTCCTCCGATTAGCGTTTCTGGCCACCACTCGACTGGCCACGTGTGTAAAGGACACGTCAGACCAGGTAGTTACACCAGTAGCATTTGACTGGGAAGCCGAGGATGATAATAGAGTTCACACACCCAATCCAGGAACACCCTGTTAACCTCACAGGGGTTCTGGGGTGTGCTGTCCGTGCGCGTAGAGGGCACAACCGGACAGGTGGCGCAGCAGGTACACTGTTCGTGTGCGTAGAGGGCACTCTCGGACAGGTGACGCAACAGGTATTCTGTCCATGTGCGTAGGAGGCACAACTGAACAGGTGATGCAGCAGTCGCAGCCCAGTTAACGCCACTGGACTGCTCTAGCACAACAGGAACGGTAGCAAGGAAGCACGGCGCCTGACCCTCATGTGCTGAGCCACGAATCTTGGCGTGACAGGCATCGTTCGCCTAGCCCTACCTACCGCTTCCAACAAGGCTTATGCCACCAAGAACTCTAAATGAAGACTGCGCACCTCCATGTTGTCTCCAACCCCTTTTATAACCTGGGTCCACCCCAAACCCAGGGTGGAACCACCAAGGTCCAATAGCAGAGTGCCATGTCATCAGTGACGTCACATGCGACCTATCCGGAACCGCCACGTCATTGATGACCTCATGGCAGCCACGCCCCAAACACTTCACCAGTCATCGTCTGACGACCAATGGTGAGGTGCCAGATCATAGGGGCGGGCCTCTGCGAGCCAGTCCGGAGTTGCCACGTCATCAGGACACCTGACACCCTCTGCCCTATCAGGGCCTGCCACCTCACGGACATGCTCAGTGAGATCCTTACCACACCTAGCCTCTGATGCACTAAGTGCCTGGGCATGCTCAGTAGCCTGAGCAACAGGCTCAGAAAGCAGCCTATCAGTTTGAGCATGCTCAGTAGGCACATCCCAGAACTTAGACACAGCACGAAGTCCAAGTACCTGTGCAAAGAGGCTGTTAGGGTTAATTGTGGGAGCATGCTCAGTAGCCTGAACTGAGGACTTAGTCTCAGACATAACACAATCAGGCTGAGCATGCTCACTAGGCAAAACACCGGGCTTAGACTCTGGCTGGGGTAAATCGGCGCACGCATGCGCACTAGCCGCCTCTCCACACTTAGACGTGGTGGAAGGAGCAGCCAACTGGACGATCCGAGGCACGGCCAAGAACGGCAGCCGGCACCTGGGCGCAACAGGAACCGCAGCAGGCTGCTTGCGGCAATGGCGACGCCGGTTCGTAACAAAAACCCTGCCTCTGGAAGAAAGAAACCTGTGGCCCGAAAATCTGCCTGACTTGGTGGACATGTACAATAATATCCCCTGCAGCTCCACCAAGTGCACGCCTGCGTACCTGATGAGACCCCGGCCTGGGAAGTTGCCGGTGGACCTAGAATTAGACGTATAGGTACATGAAACCATCTCCCCCACTGCCAATTGGGATGTCAAGCGACAGAAGCAGATCCAGGAATAGGTAGAAAAGAACCTGCGTCAGAGCCGAGAGCGGCAAGAGCAGCCCTTTAACAGATGAGCCCAGGCTGCCCCCTTTAGACCCGGAGAAGTGGTACTGAAGAGGAAATGAAGAATGCACAACCGGTAGGAAAGGAACCCTTATGTTATCCAACGCACTGGATGGGAAAACCAGAAAACGTACCTTGTCAGTCGTGATCAGGGGAAGACTACAGCCACTGTTTCCAAAGACCACTTGAAGAAGTGCCCAGAACCCCTGAAGATGGTGGAAGAGGTTTCCCCTCCTGCGCCCAATGTGGAACTGAAAAAAGAAGTGATCCACACTGTGATGGGTGATTTTCCGGCTGATTGGCCTATGCAGAATGGAGCGGTGATTGTTCCCGTTATCATGTTCCCACAACCCATGGAAGATGTAGAGCCAGAAGAGCCTATCAGCAGCACCCCAACACCAGATGCCAGGGATGCACCTACACCTCGCCCATCGCCCCTGTAGGTCTCTTCCAACCATACCTGACATGGGGTAAGAGGGGCCTGTACCTCCCTCTCCCCCACTGGTCCCATGCGAACCTAGGGTGCTCAGAAGGTCCACACGCACTAACTTGGGTCAGCCACCACTTAGATACAGAGAGACCGCAATCTAGTGAGTGGTGCCTGTTCATTGTGTGAATATGAGTATGAATGAATGCCAATCAACTGGGGTCGTCACCAGATTAGAGTGTTTAGGTAGTGGTTCCTGGCTACCTTCCCTCCAAAGTCCCCGTTGGGACCGTCTGTTGATCCTGTTGTTCCCGTATTTTAATTGAAATAAAGACAATGGCTTAGAACTTGCGAGCCAGCCCATAAACTATTGAGTTTTGTAAATAGCCCCCGACCAACCTTCTCACCATTCCGCAGTCTCTGGAGAGGCTGGTTAGAGGAAAGCCCTGTGACTAGCAAAACTGGTGACTACCCTCCGGGTCAGGGGTCCCCAGGACGTGGGGCCCTTGGAAAAAGACTGCCGGGTAAGGAACTTTTTACCCGGCCCGTACGGGCAACACCCGGACCTACCCTGGATTTGGGCAAGGGGTGCCAACCTGTGTTTTAGAGGTGGCATCAGGGCTAGGTTGTTTTGGGTGGGTGAGGTGAGAAGGACCCGGTCCGTCCCGTCCCGGTTTTATATGTGCAACGTTAAAGTAACATGCCTCCCGTAAGGGAACGGTGTAATACGGGGGCCTATTTGTGACTACCTGGTTTTGCCAGGGCATCACACTCCCCCTTGGTTAAATACAGATCGTCAGCGGGCTGTCCGACCACCACCATTTATTGAACTGGAAAAGATAAAAAAGAAGAACAGTTTACAAGTATAATAACATATTTACAATCAAGCATATTTTGTTCACTAGGAAACACACAGCCAACCAAAAACCCTAGTCACCCCCCCTTATGGATAGATAGACACACCAGTGGGCATGACCAGGTGGTTGGGACACGCCCACCCAGGGGTCTAGACAGCCCGGGGCAGGAAAAACAGCAAATGAGTGGAGTTTGAAGTGGAGTTTGGAGAGGAGTGTGGGCTGGAGCTAAGTGTAGCTCCAGCAGGAAAAGTCAAGTTGAATGGTGCCAGGGTTGGAGCCCTGGTGCCACTGGCTAGGAGGCAGACGGTGGTCTCCGTCAGCAGGAGATGGGAATATGGCTCGGCAGAACTGAGGTGGACCGGGACAGGGTTGTAGCCCGCCGGTACCAACACGGGGTACCAACACGGAAACCGGTGCACAAAGGTGGGTACTCGGACCCTGAAGCCAGGACCGGAACCAAGCGGAACTGGTTAATTAACCGATTGAGGCCAGGACTAGAGGTCCTGTCCCACCCAAAGTCCCTCATAGAAGACAACAGCCCACTGATAGGGATAAGAGGTCACCGCCAGGGCCCATAGATCCCACGGGCCAGCGTCTGCGGGCACGGCTCCTTAGGCCACATCCAGCCGGGAGCGGACTTCTGAGTTTCACACTAGGAAAGTCCACCTTACACAAACAGTGCAGAGGAAAAGGTAGAGACCACCAGCCGGGTGGGGGAACCCGAATGCAACTGGCCGTGGCACCGGCCACCATTACCTTGGTTTACCAGAGACTTGTGTGGTTCATTAACAGTGAGTACACCAACACTCCATGCGGTTGCTATCCCCTGCACTGAGTCACTGGGTCCCGAGGCCACCATCCCTGCCCACGGAGGGGTTAACAACTTGCTGCACAACATCTACCCCACTTTCCCCATAACAGCAGCGGTGGTGTCCCACCTCACCACAAACCGTGGGTGGCGTCACAAACTTACTACGGCCTAGCCCGTACATCTACGTCCCCCCCATTTATTCGGCGTGTCTGCGAGACCCCCCGGGTCCGGGCCCGAGCAGCGCCGGCTGCTGGCACGGGGGCAGCACACATAGATATATAATTTCTTAATATGATAAACATAGATGATAGATATATAGACATATATAGATTGAGAAGACATTATAAATATAGATATACATAGTTTACCCGTACATACATGTATATATAATTGCCTTATTCTGTCTGTCTTGCTCCAAAATGCCGTCATTACAGTGACAACGGTCGCCACACCGCGCGCGCTAAAGAGCCTGTGACCAACGGCTCAGCTAACTGAACAGGCCGAACTACGGTCCGACAGGACGACGCCCGACACTTTTTCCCGCACCCACACGGAACCCCGACTTCCCGGTGAGTGCTACACCCCCGGGAGCACACACCGGGAACCCAGCCGACACATACCCACTGCTCGTCTGCGCCCTTCGCACACATTAACGCACTCGGCTCCACCACCCCTTCTGCCCTCCGCCTGTATACACTGAACGAACGAACGAACAAACACACACACACACACGCACACACACACGCACACACACACACACACACGCACACACAATAGTTACCTGTCCCAAGCCATGCAGTCCCTGGCACTGACGTCCCCAGCGCCACGGCCCCGCTCGGCTCCTCCCCTCCACCCGCACACATGGCTCCACTCGGCTCTGCCCCCCGCACACATGGCTCCGCCATCGCTGTTCCCGCTGTCTGCTGCCCCCGACTCCTTTCTTCCCATACCACTAGCAAAAATTATAATATTACAATTTTCATCAATTGTGACACCAGCCATTTTGTATATAATGTTTTATGTGTAGCATGTAAAAAACTATATATTGGAAAAACCTCTAGAAAACTTAAAAAGCGGATTTCAGAACATACAGTATATATGATCCCCAGCTCCTAAACCAGTCTGCCAAAAGGTCAATACCTGCAGTTTCAAAACATTTTCTGGAGGTTCACTTTCACTGTTTCGGCATTGAGAAAGGAGATAAAACAAGGAGGGGTGGCAATTGGGACAGACAGGTCAGTATTCGTGAAGCTAAATGGATTTTTGATATAACCTTATGATCTTATGATTTAACCTGAGAACAGATCTTCTGTATATCTATTAAGAGAAAGAAAAGGAGAAAAGAAAAAGGGGAAGGGAAGAAAAAAAACCAAAAAACATTTTGGAAGGTTTCCCATATTCGGTTTTCAGATCCTGTCTTAGCAGTTTAATAAGCTATATAAATTTGGATCATGGATGTTTCATTTAATATAATTGTTTACAACACACACACACACCTGGATAGTCACCTGTCCCCAGCCATGCAGTCCCCGGCACTGACGTCCCCAGCGCCATGGCCCCGCTTGGCTCCGCACCCCCGCACTCCGCCCTCCGCATGTATACATTGAACACACACACACGGACACGCACACATACACAAATAGTCACCTGTCCCCAGCCATGCAGTCTCCGGCACTGACATCCCCAGCGTCATGACCCCGCTCGGCTCCACCCCACCGCACTCCGCCCCCCCACATTACCCCGCTCAGCTCCACCCCACCGCACTCCACCTTCTGCATGTATACACTGAACACACACACCTGGATAGTCACCTGTCCCCAGCCATGCAGTCCCCGGCACTGACGTCCTCAGTGCCATGGCCCCGCTCGGCTCAACTCCCCCTGCACTCCGCCCCCCGCACACATTACCCCGCAGGATTGGGGCATATGTCAGGATGGTAGCTGCATCACGATGGGGGAACATACCAGCTTTGGGCCACATCACAGCATGAGCCCACATACCAGGATGGGGGCCATACAAGGATGGAGACTATACCAGGATGGGACACAGAAAAGGATGCTGCATATAATTGCCTTGTTCTGTCTGTCTGTCTGTCTTGCTTCAAAATGATGTCTATTAAAACTGTTCCTTCTGTTCTTTGTCATTTTAAAACCAATAAACAATTATAAGAATACTAAATTAAACCTAACCCATCCAGTCCATTCATTACATTATTATTCAATCTACTAACCTACATACACATTTTAGACTACCCGATACGTTAGAATCGGGCCACCTTCTAATAAATAATATATTTACATTACATCAATATACCTAATACACAGAAATAGAATATAATGACATTTTGATTTATTGTCTTTCTGTTACTGTTATGTAAAAGAAAGAAGCTTTGCCATTATTTTTGACATGTTAATAAACTGTATCCTTTCACTTCCTTTGTGTTTTTTTGGCCACTTTGGGAACGGACAATCACACACACATCAAACTGCACAAAACAATGTACCACCTCCAATTAAGTCACAACAGCTTACAAGAGACCATATAATGTAAACACACACACAGCACACAGGGCAGAAACCACATAGTGATCACAGCTCAAGAAACACAACACCAGATACCAATATACAGCACACAAC
This sequence comes from Anomaloglossus baeobatrachus, assembly GCF_048569485.1. Lineage (NCBI taxonomy): Eukaryota > Metazoa > Chordata > Amphibia > Anura > Aromobatidae > Anomaloglossus > Anomaloglossus baeobatrachus. The sequence goes on along the minus strand of NC_134357.1, from coordinate 210,002,918 downwards.
AAGGGTGCACAGCAGTGAAAGAGGTCAAATGACGTAACACATACAATACACAAATGCAGAGGGATGACATACAACAGATATATTGGAAAGCGCAAATAGTGTGACATATGTCCACTGCTCCTGTCAGCACCACTAAGCATAGACAGACGTTCAATTCACGGCACTCCCGATGCGATAGCATCAGGCTTATTTCTGATATATAAATATGAGAACATTTTGGCTGATACTACTATAAATGAATGAACAGTCCTGGACATCTGCTGAACATCCCTCACTGCCAAATGGGTGTGGCTTGGGGTGTGGATAGGGGCATGTTCAAACTTTGTAACAGCGCACTGCACACACTGCATACTTTGTCCCTCTTTCTGTTTTTCAAAAGTTGGGAGGAATTCCCACACAATATCCCTCTTGTGATACATGGCCTCCATACTGCTCTCTCCTTTACATACTGAGCCCTCTGTTCACACTATACTCTTATACTGTATCCCCCTTATACTGCCCAGTCTCTATACTGTGCCTCCTAATCACAATCCCCCTCCTTGTCATACTGTCACCTCCTGACTGTGCATTTACACTTTTCCTCTATGCTATCTCCTCTATATTCATATAATAGAAAAAATTATTGCCACTCTCATGACACACCTTTAACCCCTTCACGGCCAAGAACATACCGATACGTTCTTGGTCGTGTCTGTCCCGTTACCGCAGGTAATCCCCGCACAGGTGTGTACATGTCTGATCTGATCAGCAGACATGGGAGGCTAATAGACCTGCATTTTTGTAGTTATATTGTGTTTTCAACTGGCACCTGTTTACACTAATTGGATGTGTGGGTTCCTTTTTTTATATTTGTAGCACATTCATTTCTGACTGAGCACTCTGCCCTATAATCATGGTCTGCTCATCTTCTTCTTCATGTACGTTTTTAACCCAGATAGTGGCGTTTCAAGGACGGGTCCCAATCTATAAGAGATCACCTTCTCATGGTTATAGGGCTCACATATCGGCCAAAACATAATCTAAGAATCTCTTTTTCCAATATTCCTGTAGCAGTAATGCAATACCAGATTTCCCTTATTCAACGTTAGTATTTTAGAGTGCAGCGGTTTGTATTTTTGTAGTTATATTGTGTTTTTAGCTGGCACCTGATCTCACCTATTGGATGTGTGGGTCAGTCTTTTTGATATATTTGAAGTGCTATAAACAGCACAAAACCACCATTGTCTATACACTCCACTTGTCCTCTCAAGCACAGCAATTTTAACTGTGTTACGCTATTCACAAATAAAGTTTTTTTGCATGGTGAAGTGCCACTATTTTCTACTTATTTTGTACATATCTCTTCTATAGATCCCCATCGACAATACCCAGACTGAATTTTGTGCCCCCTCACACATTTCACCCGCTGACTGTCTCCTCACACTATTCCCCTGAAAGGGTTCTAACACATTTCTTCCCCTCCCTCATACGGTCTTATTTCACATTTCCTCACACATTTACCCCCCTTCACTCTCCAAATTATCCCCTCACACATCCCCCACTCCTCCATGTGTCCCCAAACAACTCCTCAGCCTCGCTACCCATAATGTTTCCACATTCCTTTCCCTCGCTCTCCTCTCACTGTTTCCCCACACATCCCCTCCTCCCTCCTCATACTGTGCCCACACCTATCCCCTCTCACTCTCCATACTGTATCCATGTAACGGTGTGCCGGGGGTGCCTCAGGGTTTGTAGTCGTGGCCCCTTTTTCCATCAGGCTTACCCCCGGCTCCGCCGTCACTATTGGGACAGGAGATGGCTTGGTGGGGCAGAGTGTGGTGGTGCAGATAACGCCGTCAGGTGTACAAAGACTTGGCAGACGTAGGTCGGTTGAACCAGAAGGCAAGTTTATTGTACGCATCTTCATAACAGAGGCAATAATCAGATGGTTTCACGACTTCTGTTGTGGGAAAACCTTTCCTGGACGTCTCCTCTAGTGGGAATGTGCCCGGCTACTCCACTTCACCTAGGCTCCCACTCCGGCTATCACAGTCTTGACCCACACAATTCCTGCTTCACCTTTGAGGACACGTTCTCTTTCCTTTCCTTTGCTTTTCTGTCCACCCAGCTCCCACACTCTGCCCCTTCTGCTTCTTCTCTCCCGTCCCGGACTCAACTGCCTTCCACACACACACTTCTCTCCCTTCCCCCTAAGCTGCCGGCTCCTCCTCCTCCTGCACAGTTTCTATGGGGACAGCCGTCCCACCCGGCCACTAGGGGAACCCAGCTATACAGTGCAAATACAATAAAACATCAACATAAAACATCAACAGCTTTGTCTACCCCAGCGGGGGTATCTTCAGGGGAAAACACTGCACCTCCTTGTAAGGGGTCTGCCCACCCCTTACATCCACCCACACCGATATCCTCCTTGCTTCTTATATTGACTGCACCAATCCCCTCCCTCGCTTCCCACAGTGTGTCCTCAAATTTGTCACCCCTTTCTTGCTCACCAAACTGTGTCCTCAAATAATGCAGCTGTCTTTAAATAACTGGTGTCATCAGTGCCACTAAAGCACTACCACCACAGCCAGCATGCTGTACTTTCTATGAGACATCTGTCAGCTTGACAGCCGCCTTAGACAACCATTAAATCCCACTACAGAGGGGAGGTAACATGCAGCCTCGGGGGACACCTCAACCCACTCATCAGGTGGCTTAACGGTGCCCCACTGCCAGCTGTGCCCTGGGAAATGCCCGCTCGCACCCATCTTGATACTTCACTGCTTTAAGTATATTGTCACGCTCCCCGGGTCCTTGGCTCCCCTCCCCGGGTCCTCTGCTCCGCTCCCCGGGTCCTCAGCCCCGCTCCCCGGCTCACCTGCCACGCTCCCCGGGTCCTTGGCTCCGGTGCCCGTCCTTCCCAGGCCCCCTGGTCTCCGATCGCGGCGCCCGACGGCTTCCCAGGCCCTGGCCGGCTCCCCTGCGTCCTCTTCTCAGCCTCCTTCCCTGGCTTCTGGCACCCGGGCTGCGCGCATGCGCATTAGGGCGCGCGCGCGGTCACTGACCCTTTCTTAAAGGGCCAGCGTCCATTAACAGGAAATGAGGCTAAACAGGTACAGGGTATAAAGGGGTGTATTGTCCAAGAGGGCGGGGCCTGATCTTCGTGTTTTCCAAGCTAGGAGTCAGGTCTCCTTGTGTCTTCGTGCCATACTCACGTATCTCTCTTCTAGAGCTGATCCTGCCTCGCCATCCGGTCCTGCTGAATCCCGAACCCCGCACGCTGTCCGTCTGCCATCCTGACAGTCCGCACCATCTCGGATCCCTGCGGTGACCCGTCATCTCGCTCCAAAGGTTCCGGACCCCGCCTGACATCACCTCGGCTTCCGAACCTGAGCTACGTCACCCGGACTACCATCTGTGACTCCGTGGTCCCAGGGACTTCTCCGTTACACTCACTTGCACGGACTGTTCTGCTGCCCATAGTGCTTCAGCTACCGGACTCCTTACCACCATCTTAGAGTTCGGCCCAGTGGATCCACCTCCTGGGTCTGCCCGACCGCCTGGCCCTGACAGTAAGATCAAGCCATGGATCCCGCTGCAGCACTAGCAGCCTTGCAAGAGGAACTCCAACGCCAGCGTGAAGTCCAGACCCGCATGCTGAACTTTATGACTTCCGTGGACACCCGCCTGACCACGCTACAAGCGGCAGTCACGTCTTCGACATCCCAAGCCGCCACTAGTCAAGCCACGTCCCCCGCTCCCGTGGCTGCTTCTTCGGATGCTTCTAGACTGCGTTTGGCCTCACCACCCCGGTACGCCGGAGATCCCAAGTCCTGCAGGGGGTTTATAAACCAATGCTCCCTCCATTTCACGCAGCTGCCACATCTGTTTGCCTCCGACCAAGCCAAGGTCGCCTTCATCATGTCTCACTTGGAGGGCGAGGCACTGGCGTGGATGAACCCGTTGTGGGAGAAGGAGGACCCTATGACCAAGGATCTTCAAGAGTTCCTGCAGGCCTTTCGCAGCACCTTTGACGAGCCGGGACGCGCCTCTGCGTCTGCTTCATCCCTCCGCCGCTTACGTCAAGGAACACTGACGGTGGGCCAATACGCCATCCGTTTCCGCACTTTGGCTTCAGAACTCGGGTGGAATAATGAGGCCCTAACAGCCGCCTTCTGGGAAGGACTCTCGAGTCGCATCAAAGATGAGTTGGCGGGTCGTGACGTGCCCTCCACCCTAGATGCCCTGATTGCCCTAGCAACTCGAGTGGACATTCGTTTTCAGGAGCGCTCCAAAGAGCTGTCTCGTGAGAGACGACCGGTACGGCATTCCTCTCCTCCACAGAAGCCCTCCGTATCTCAGTCATCAACAGCTGGGATTCCCGTCCACGAGCCCATGCAGATCGACCGAGTACGACAGTCTGAACAACGTCGAGCAGAGCGGCTCGCCAAGGGTCTCTGCTTTTACTGCGGAGAGGACACACACCTCCTACGCTCCTGTCCGGAAAGGCCGGGAAACTCCAAAGCCTAGGGTTGGTAGGAGAGGCCACCCTAGGTGCTGGGACTCTCTCAGACCCGGTTATGTGGACTGTGCAAGTGTCAACGGGAGAGACGCGCTTCACGGCTGAGGCATACCTCGACTCTGGAGCAGCAGGCAATTTCATCCAGCAGGCCACGGTGGACAAGTACCAGCTGCCTGTTACTCCACTCGAGAAGCCCCTAGTGATTGCCTCTGTGGATGGGAGACCCCTCTCTGATACCATCTCCTGGGTCACCAGTCCGGTCGAACTGCGTATCGGTGCCCTGCACACCGAGAACATCGCTCTCTACGTCCTTCCACACATGTCCCATCAAATCCTGCTGGGACTTCCCTGGTTGCGGACACACGAACCATCAGTCAGCTGGGGTACTGGCGAAATCACCCGATGGGGTCCTGCTTGTCATGAGAAGTGTCTGAAGTCCATACAACCCATCCGACGACCTCCGGTTCCAGAGAACCTACCGGAACTGCCTTCGGCCTATTGGTCCTTCGCAGACGTTTTTGACAAGAAGGAGTCTGAGGTACTTCCGCCACACCGTCCCTACGATTGTGCCATCGACCTGCTCCCAGGAACTACACCGCCTCGAGGACGGATATATCCGCTGTCTCCAGCCGAAACCAGGGCCATGTCTACCTACATCACAGAGAGCCTGGCAAGGGGATTCATCCGGAGATCCTCCTCTCCTGCGGGAGCAGGCTTCTTCTTCGTTAAGAAGAAAGAGGGTGACCTACGCCCATGCATCGACTACCGGGGTCTGAATCAGATCACCGTAAAAAACAAGTACCCTCTGCCGCTCATCCCCGAATTGTTCGACCGGCTCAGAGGAGCCCGTGTGTTCACCAAGCTGGATCTTCGGGGTGCCTACAACCTAGTTCGTATCCGCTCTGGGGACGAATGGAAGACCGCGTTTAATACTCGCGATGGGCATTATGAATACTGCGTGATGCCCTTCGGCCTGTGTAACGCACCAGCAGTCTTCCAAGAATTGGTGAACGACATATTCCGGGACCTCCTCTACATCTGTGTAGTAGTTTATCTGGATGACATCCTTATCTTCTCTCCGGACCTCCAGACCCACAGAGAGAACGTACAGCTGGTTCTACAAAGACTGAGAGAGAATCGTCTCTACGCCAAATATGAGAAGTGTGTCTTTGAGCAGTCCTCTCTCCCTTTCCTGGGATACATCATCTCGGGCACTGGACTGCAGATGGATCCAAAGAAGGTCTCCTCCATACTCAACTGGCCTCCCCCTTCTGGACTGAAGGCAATCCAACGGTTCCTGGGATTCGCCAACTACTACCGCCAGTTTATCCCTCACTTCTCTGCCCTGACTGCTCCTCTCTCCGCTTTGACCAAAAAGGAGGCTAATCCAAAGGACTGGTCACCTGCGACCGACGCCGCGTTTTGCTCACTGAAGCGAGCATTTGCCTCCGCTCCTGTACTCCACCGTCCGGAGTTAAACCGCCAGTTCACCTTGGAGGTGGATGCCTCCTCCTCGGGAGCCGGAGCAGTGCTCATGCAGAAGTCCTCCTCCGGCAAGATGGTGACGTGCGGTTTCTTCTCCAAGAGCTTCTCAGCGCCTGAACGTAATTACACCATCGGTGACCGAGAACTATTGGCTGTCAAACTGGCTCTGGAGGAGTGGCGCTACCTTCTGGAAGGAGCCGTGTACCCCGTGATTATCTACACGGACCACAAGAACCTGGAATACCTGCGGTCCGCTCAGCGACTGAACCCACGGCAAGCCAGGTGGTCCCTATTCTTTGCCAGGTTTGACTTCCAGCTCCATTTCCGACCCGCGGACAAGAATGTACGCGCTGATGCCTTGTCTAGGTCTTTCATGCCCATGGAGCAGGAGGAAGAGACTACCCAACCCATCATCTCTCCTAGCAAGATCATTCCGGTGGCCCCTGTCACCCTGGCCCAGATACCGCCCGGGAAGACCTATGTCTCTGAGACTAACAGGCAAAAAGTGTTACATTGGGGCCATGCCTCAAAAACAGCCGGTCATGCAGGCCAGAAGAGAACATGGGGTGCGATTGTACGCCATTACTGGTGGCCATCCCTTCGCACGGACGTCGCTGCTTTTGTCTCTGCCTGCTCCTCTTGTGCCAGGAACAAGACGCCCAAACACCTGCCCTATGGCCGTCTTCTGCCTCTGCCGATACCCTCAGTTCCGTGGCAACACATAGCGATGGATTTTATTACGGACTTGCCATTATCCTCTGGACACACAGTCATATGGGTCGTGGTGGACCGGTTCTCCAAAATGGCTCACTTCATCCCCATGGCTGGACTGCCCTCTGCTCAGGAACTCGCGGAAGCCTATATACATCACATCTTCCGCTTGCATGGCTTTCCATCCCACATCGTGTCCGACAGAGGAACTCAGTTCACCTCCCGCTTCTGGAGGGCGCTCTGCAAACATCTGGGAGTAACTCTGGACTTTTCTTCTGCATACCATCCTCAGTCTAATGGCCAAGTGGAGAGGGTCAATCAAATCTTGACATCCTTCTTACGTCACTATGTCAACGCCCATCACGACGACTGGTCCACGCTTCTGCCTTGGGCTGAATTCTCACATAACCACCACATCAGTGAGTCGTCCTCCAAGTCTCCCTTCCATGTCGTTTACGGACTTCAGCCCTCCGTCCCATTGCCTATATCCCCTTCTTCAGATGTCCCTGCGGCTGATACTGTAGCCCGTGACTTCGCTACCATTTGGGACTCTGTCAAGGCGTCCCTTGGACGCGCTTCCCAGCGGATGAAGAAACACGCTGACAAGAGGCGTCTGGACCCTCCGTGTTTCTCTCCTGGTGACCTGGTCTGGCTTGCTTCCCAGTACATCCGATTGAAGATACCTTCCTACAAGCTGGGTCCTCGCTACATCGGGCCGTTTAAGGTCCTCAGCAAGATCAATGAGGTCTCCTACAAGCTACAGCTCCCGGCCACGATGAGGATACCCAACTCATTCCACGTCTCCCTGCTCAAGCCGGTTGTCCTTGGTCCCTTCTCCGCTGCTGCCAGTCCGGCTCCTCCACCTATTGCCGATGACGACGTCTATGCGGTAAGGGATATCGTGGCCATGAAGACCGTACGAGGTCGACAGTTCTTCCTGGTGGACTGGGAGGGGTATGGTCCTGAGGATAGGTCCTGGGAGCCCAGGGAGAACGTGGGCACTCCTCTGATCCGTGCCTTCATGTCCCGGTTGCGGGGAGGGGGGCGTGGGGGGGGGGTACTGTCACGCTCCCCGGGTCCTTGGCTCCCCTCCCCGGGTCCTCTGCTCCGCTCCCCGGGTCCTCAGCCCCGCTCCCCGGCTCACCTGCCACGCTCCCCGGGTCCTTGGCTCCGGTGCCCGTCCTTCCCAGGCCCCCTGGTCTCCGATCGCGGCGCCCGACGGCTTCCCAGGCCCTGGCCGGCTCCCCTGCGTCCTCTTCTCAGCCTCCTTCCCTGGCTTCTGGCACCCGGGCTGCGCGCATGCGCATTAGGGCGCGCGCGCGGTCACTGACCCTTTCTTAAAGGGCCAGCGTCCATTAACAGGAAATGAGGCTAAACAGGTACAGGGTATAAAGGGGTGTATTGTCCAAGAGGGCGGGGCCTGATCTTCGTGTTTTCCAAGCTAGGAGTCAGGTCTCCTTGTGTCTTCGTGCCATACTCACGTATCTCTCTTCTAGAGCTGATCCTGCCTCGCCATCCGGTCCTGCTGAATCCCGAACCCCGCACGCTGTCCGTCTGCCATCCTGACAGTCCGCACCATCTCGGATCCCTGCGGTGACCCGTCATCTCGCTCCAAAGGTTCCGGACCCCGCCTGACATCACCTCGGCTTCCGAACCTGAGCTACGTCACCCGGACTACCATCTGTGACTCCGTGGTCCCAGGGACTTCTCCGTTACACTCACTTGCACGGACTGTTCTGCTGCCCATAGTGCTTCAGCTACCGGACTCCTTACCACCATCTTAGAGTTCGGCCCAGTGGATCCACCTCCTGGGTCTGCCCGACCGCCTGGCCCTGACATATATCTGCAATTTTGTGGGGGGCTTTTTATATTCTTACATATAAGTCCATTCAATGCAAATAGACTTTGAATTAAATGTATATGCATGAAAAAATGATAAAAAACTATATTTTAAATATTTGCAATGACCAACTGAGCACAATTATAGTCCCAGTCTCAGACCGCCCTATGTAATTATATATATTTATATATAAATATATAAATATATATATATATATATATATATATATATATATATATATATATATATAAAGTAGTATTTATTTACATAAAATCATTTGCAGATATTATATTCTAGCTTAAATATATATGTATATATATATATATATATATATATGCATATATATATATATATATATATATATACATATATATTCTCCAATTCTCCAGATAGCTGCACTAAATATTTAGTATGGGCATGTTTTTGTATTGTATTTACCTTCATGTGCATATCTTTTAGGTGAGTTTTTTATTGATGACTTTGTATCTTTGCGGGTATCCATTCCTTCCCATTTTGCTTTATGAGTTTTGCTTCTAATCTCTTGGGGCCCAATCAGATTGCTATAAAGAGATTATCTGTATTAAACACAAGTAATATATACACAGCCAGAGCCTTTATGCTCACAAATCGCGTTGCTGATATTAGCAGGCGGAGGCCAAAGCCTCCTTTTCCTTTTATAATGCAGTTTGGGGAAAGTAATATCTTTATTGGGTTATGTTCTTTTTAAATATGTATGTGAGGTTCTTAATAAATTAGATGCAGCTTTAAAACTTGGGCTCAGATTATTCAGACATCAATAAACAATTTACCTTACAATAGTTTGTTGTAATACGTTTATTAGCATGTTTATAGAAAGGAAGAATGCACAATTATTTTGTGTAATATATATATATATATATATATATATATATATATATATATATATATATATATATATATATATTTATACATATATATATACTAGAAGGTGGCCCGGGTATTCTAGATATTACGTATTGTGTAGTTAATGTATGATTTTTGTTATATATATATATATATATATATAGATGTTGTGTGTAGTTGCCAGTGTTTGTGTAGGGCGCTGTAAATGTTCTGGGTGTTGTCTGGGTGGGGGTGTGTGAGAGTGGTGTTGTTTGTGTGTTGCATTGTGTGTTGCATTGTTTGTGGAGCGCTGTGTGTCTGTAGCGTTGTGTGTGTGGTGCTGTGTGTGTTGCGCGGTTTGTGTGGTTTTGTGTGTGTGGGGTGCGTGTGTGTGTTTTGGAGGGAGGTATGTTTTGTGCAATGTATGTGCATATATTTGTGTGTGCCGCGGTGTTTGTGTGTTGTGTGTGTGCAGCATTGTCTGTGTGTGTGTGGGTGTCTGTGTAGGGCGGTGTTTGTGGTTCCCAGTGTGTGTGTGGTATGTTGTGCTGTGTGTGTGTGGCAGTGTGAGTGTGTTTTGGAGGGAGGTGTGCACCCCCCATCGTGGTCCACCCCCCCATGCTGCACCACCCATCGTGCTCCTTCCCCCATGCTGCGCATCCCCCATCGTGCTCCATCCCCCATGCTGCGCACCCCCATCGTGCTCCATCCCCCATGCTGCGCACCCCCCATCGTGCTCCATCCCCCATGCTGTGCACCCCCATCGTGCTCCATCCCCCATGCTGCGCACCCCCCATCGTGTTTCATCCCCACATTCTAGGCACCCCCCATCGTGGTCCACCCCCCATGCTACACCCCCCATCGTGCTCCATCCCCCATGCTGCACCCCCCATCGTGCTCCATCCCCCATGCTGCACTCCCCATCGTGCTCCATCCCCCATGCTGCGCACCGCCCATCGTGCTCCATCCCCAATGCTGCGCACCCCCCATCGTGTTTCATCCCCCCATTCTGGGCCCCCCCATCGTGCTCCATCCCTCATGCTGCACCCCCCCATCGTGCTCCATCCCCCATGCTGCACCCCCCATCGTGCTCCATCCCCCATGCTGCGCACCCCCCATCGTGTTTCATCCCCCCATTCTGGGCACCCGCCATCGTGGTCCACCCCCCATGATGCACCCCCCATTGTGCTCCACCCCCCATGCTGCACTCCCCATCGTGCTCCATCCCCCATGCTGCGAACCCCTCAGAGAGGAGTATAATAGGAGGATTATAATAGGAGGAGTATAATGGGAGGAGTAGTCCTGGGGAAAGAGGAGTATAATGGGAGGAGTTGTCCTGGGGGGAGGTGTACAGGTGCCCAACGTGTGCGGGGGGCATGGCCGAGTGGGCATGGTGTGAGGGGGCGTGGCCTAGCGGGCATAGTGTGAGGGGGCGTGGCCTAGCGGACATAGTGTGAGGGGGCGTGGCCTAGTGGGCATAGTGTGAGGGGCGTGGCCTAGCGGGCATAGTGTGAGGGGGCGTGGCCTAGCGGGCATAGTGTGTGGGGGCGTGGCCTAGCGGGCAGCGTGTGCAGGGGCGTGGCCTAGCAAGCAGCACATGTGGGGGGCGTGGCCTAGTGGGCATCGCGTGCGGGGGCGGGCCTGGCCAAACGGTTAATCCATGCTGGGGGCGGGGCCAGGCCAAGCCAAGCGGCCAATCCATGTGAAGGGGCGGGGCCAGACCGAGCCCAGTGGCCAATCCGACGGTTGTCACTGTAAGGACACAATGTCACTGTAACGACACAATTTTGGAGCAAGACAGACAGACAGACAGAATAAGGCAATTATATATATAGATATATATATGTATATATATATATATAGATATATATATATATATATATATATATACACACATCATAAAGTAAAAATGGTGGGCAGTTTAAGGAGCAGGAAACCAGCTTTCTGCTTGCAGCAAGGCCATGCACAATATATGATATCCATGTGGCTGAAAGTCGATTTGTTTGTAACTATAACCAGATATTGCTAGAACCATTGTCTAATATTGTTTTGTTCATGTAGAATTAATTTAATTTGTCCACTCATTTATATAGCAATGTTGTACTCTGCACATCTCAAAAATATATTTACAAATATTTTCATTCACATTTCTCCTGCAGCTGTAGAGTCTAAAATCTCATTTGCTTACCACAAGTGCTCTACTGGGACAATTTTATAGGAATTACGTTATTGCCGTATTTTTGGAGTGTTGAGATAAATTGTATAAATCGAGAAAACATTTGAATAACCAAGAAGAACAAAATAAAAATAAAATACATATATTGCCCTGATTAGATTTAAATCCAAGGCTACTTCACGGTGTAGAGGAATAAATGTTTTATAAAGTAATAGTAGAGGGCTCATTATATACAGAGGAAATAACAAGAAAAATGCAGGGTTTTGATAAAATTACCAAAGAGCCGTGATTGACTCCTTCAAATCAGATAGTAAAATATCTTATTTTTTAAATTCAATTTTATTTATTCATTTTATTTAATTTTCTGTACATGATGAGGACAGCCATCTTTCCTGAACTTTTGTTAACAGCATTTAAAGAGATGGTTTACAACATTCACATGGACAAAGCATACAATAGTCAGATGTTTAATGGCTTATGTCAGAGATTTCTTGGCATGCTCTGTGAGCCAAGCAGAGGACATTGTGCGGGAAGGGTAATCATCACCTGCTGTAAATGACGTGATCTAGTGTTAACTGTATAGGGTGGCCATTTCTTGAGGAAATCCTGGCTGTGATGATAATAATAAGATGACTTCTGAAAGATGGTCTCTTTGGAACAGGAAGATGCAATTTAATTTTCAACTCAGGGGCCAAAGTGGACAAAATGTTATGATTTTGCATTAACATAGATAGTGATAACAAAAACAAAATGTCACTGCTATTTTCTTAAAATAATATTCAACATTTAAAAATGTTTATAAACACTATGTAATTGAAGACAGTATTTTTTTATTTTTCTTGGCTTTTCCTCACTGTGTGCAGATAGCCATAACATTTATTTATTACACAAGCTGTGTAGCCACATGATGGCTTGTTCTTCCTGAACCAGTTGTATTTATTTCCAGCAGTAGCATCCACTTTCTCAGGGTTCCTAAGAGGAGCCCCTAAGGAGGCCACAACTGGTGGCAATAACTCATTTTGTGACTTGCCTTCTGGATTGCAGATTTTTCTGGAATAGATTTTGACCTCCTTGCCGCATTTGCAGAGCCTCCAAGGTACCAATACAGTGGAAACACCCTCCTACCAAAGGGTAACCCTATGTCGAAAAGGACATCCTTCACGTATATAGGCATATGGTAAGCATATAGGCCCCACAAAATATTTTCTAGAAATTAAAGCTTAGAAAATACCCTAATCTTTTGCCTAGAGATACAACAGGGCTCATAAGTGAATGATAACATGCACATATAAAGGGTGCTTTACACGCTGCGACATCGCTAGCGATCTCGTTAGCGATGTGACACGCCAGATCGCAGATGCGATTTGCCGAGATCGCACATAGGTCGTTTTATAGCGCCGGTCACATGGTGATCTCGGCAGATCGCATCTGCGATCTAGCGTGTCACATCGCTAACGAGATCGCTAGCAATGTTGCAGCGTGTAAAGCACCCTTAAGACTTAATTTGATTATTTGCATAGCATGAGCTACCAATTGCAAGGATGCGAGACTAAATTAGAAAAAAAACTGTTAAAATGGGATACCCTTGAGGAAATTGCACCACTTCAAGGTATTTATCAGTGTAGTGACAACTTCCACAGTCATTTTCTAGAGATAAGTGCACGATGGACATTGTATTATGAACTTTGCAAATATGCTATTTTAATGCCCAATACATTGTGCCCAGTCTGTGCTAATGGAGAACTAGAGCCAGCAAATTGTTAAAATGTAACCAACATTTTAATTTCTATTTCATAAATTAATAGTACACATGAAAATAGGAAACTTTGTCATATATCTTATCAGAGAAATTTGATTCTCTCTCCTCCTCTTATGATATTTACATACCAATTCAAGGATTAAATCTTCATTCAGTGAAAGAATATTTTCTGATTACTAAGATAGCAAATGACTGTTGTGCTTGTAATATTCTATAGAGAGGGGAGGAGGAAGGAGCTTTTCTGCTGAAAGTTCACCGAAAATTTCAGTTACACTTTAAAACCATGGTAAAAAAATGTTAAAAAGAAAGGTTTGACTGTTGTTTAAGGAGAACTTGCAGTAGAATGTATGTGTCTGCCTCTAGCTCATGCCTCTTCCTACCTCCTCGCCTGTTCACAGAATTTATAAGCACCATCTCTCATTCTATATCTCAGTAATGAAAAAATTAATTGAGAAAAGTGAAAAAGCTATCTAGGGATAGACAAGATTTTTTAATGGAAACAATTCAAACATGGGGATGAAAGCACAAAACTCTGGGCGGTGCAAGGTCTGGAATGTCCAAAGGAACTAACGCTAATAGGAGTAATGAGATTGGCTCCAGTAACCATGGAAATCCTCCTGTTACTAGTCCGATAAAACCCAGTAGGTCATTTAAAACATCCAACATTAGTAAAAGAAAACACATTATGATACATCATTCACTTCCAGGTTGTCCCAAGGGCAAGCCCCGCCATTAAGGAAACCTGGGACATATCGGCATGCAATGGGCATTCATGGATGACATACTATTTTTAATTCCAATAATAAAAAGGATATGTTAAGTTCAATTCCCCTCACAGGTGGGAACAAAATAAGGATAAATACAAAGGACTCCCATTGGGTCCTCCCGAATAGGGTGAACAGTTACAGATGAAATGGAGTGGATAATTTGAGCAATAGGGTAGCAGTTATAGTCCCTTTAATTACAACTATATCCCCTAATGATGGCACTGAGGATAATGGAGAGTCCACCATAACTGAGTTATCCAATTTGTCAATGCATTTGAATGACCTGAAGGATGATCCAATATTACCCCCCTCCCACTTAATATACAGTCAAGTCAGGAGATATACTGATGCAGGGAAATGGTCGTCAGACTTACTCCAAATTTTTTAGGGGAGGGAATAGGGACAACCCCAGACAATCCCATCATGAAATTACCTGTACCACGGTCAACTAAAAGGATAACAGAAATTTTTCCCCTAACCAAACGATTGCCCAAAAGAAAAGAATAGTCAGGGGAAGCAGAAGAGAAAGGAGAATCATTAAGCCCTCAGCAGAAATGCCCATAACAGATCCGATATCCAAGAAAAACAGGATCTAGGCATATTTAATTGTTTTGATTATGAATAGAGCTGATCGAACGCTAAAAAAACGGTGTTAAGGAGGCCATGAATTTACAGTGATGCAATCTAATTATGCATCTACCTTAACCCCGTCTGTATCCAAATCATATGAGTCATTTGTTAGTAGCATGCATACTATTCTTCCATACAGACCAGAGAAATGTACACGGATCTGTATCGAAAATATGACTGACTTTATTGTGGAAGATAAGACACATTTAAAGGAACCAGTTGGCTAGGAGCCAAGAATATGTAACACCTCTCCTAATGGGTAAAAAGTAAAAGAGCTTATTCTGTGAAATATGTATACTGTATACGTGTTTCCTCATTTATATTAAGCTATGTAAGCATGATTCACTTGTCACATGAAAGTCCGAGACTGTCTGGTGAGTCTTATGATGTCTGCTAGATGCAGACTGTTACGGTTGCTGTGGCACTGGAGTCTATGTGCAGATTTCTTGCTACTGCACATGTGGAAGCACTGGAGACTATGTCCAGATTTCTTGCTACTGCACATGTGCAAGCGCTGGAGACTAAGTCCTATCTTGGAGCCATTGCACATGTGCGGGAGACATCATCGCTGACACGAGGTCACATGTCTCTGACACCTTCTATGCCGAATGGCCGCTGGTCATGTGCTTGTGACACGTGGTCACATGTCTCCGACACCTTCTATGCCGATTGGTCGCTGGTCATGTGCTTGTGACGCTTTGCTCGGTGATAGGCCAGCGTGATGTCATTCCTGTCGTTCTGGCAGCGGATTGGCTCTGGTGTCCTCCATCTTGGATGAGGCACAGAGTCTATATAAGACCCTGACGCACGCCGCACGGCGCTCAGTCCTCTTGGTTCATGCATGAGAGTAGACGCTCTGTGCACATTCCTCTAGGCATCTCTCTGTCTATGCTAGGTGAGCGCTACCGGCAGGGTAGCGTTCTTATGCCTTACAGCTTCGGCTGCAGTCCGTATCCTTACCTCTTAGGGGAGCGGACATAGGCAGGTGACTGAGGCACATGGTACGGCTGGGCCTTGTGATTTTACTCGTAGGTGGACGTTGCCGCTAGGGTAACGTTCCTTATACTGTGTCTGGCAGTTGTTCGCATCCTCGCACACTAGGGGAGCGAACAGAGGTAGGAGCTTTGTGCGGCTTATGCTGCTGTCCGTCTCTTTTGCACCACTAGAAGAGCGGACCTAGGCAGGTGCCATATCTAGTGGTTCGTGTCCTCGCACACTAGTGGAGCGAACGCAGGTAGGAGCTTTGTGCGGCTTACGCTGCTGTTCGTCTCTTTTGCACCACTAGAAGAGCGAACCTAGGCAGGTGCAATATCTAGTGGTTCGTGTCCTCGCACACTAGTGGAGCGAACGCAGGTAGGAGCTTTGTGCGGCTTACGCTGCTGTCCGTCTCCTGGCACCACTAGAGGAACGGACCTAGGTAGGTGCCATTTCACACTCACCGCCTTTGTCTTTGTGATTATTAACAGAGACCATTCTACACACCCTCCAAGTAAGGGAGGAATTGCCTCATTTACTAATTATATTCCTCTGTGAGTTTAACAGAAGTATTGCACTCTGCCATAGTCTGCAGCAGAGTCTTTGCACGGTGGACCCTGACTGTCTGATACTCCTTTAGGTTTTATTATCAGACAGCCCCCTGTAACATTAGGACTGAGCCAAGGGTCTGGCAGTTATGGCAGAATATCAGCAGTTACACCGTTACATACAAGTACTTGAGTCACGGCTCCAGAGTATAGAGGATAAACCTCAGACCATGGTGACATCTGCACATGATCCTCGACTTGCTCTGCCAAACAGATATTCTGGCGATGCCAGATCATGTCGTGGTTTCATTAGTCAATGTCAGATACACCTAGAGGTCAACTCTTCTCGCTTCTCTACGGAGAGGTCTAGAGTAGGCTTTATCATCTCCTTACTTCAGGACAAAGCCTTAGAATGGGCGACTCCCCTATGGGAGCGCTCTGATGTGATTACTCTGAGACATCAAGACTTTCTTGATGCTCTTAAGGCGGTATTCATGGGTCCGCAGGTTACCCATGATGCAGCCCTGAGACTGTTAAATCTATCTCAGGGTTCATTATCCACTAGTTCTTATGCCATTGCTTTTAGAACTCTGGTGGCAGAACTAGATTGGCCAGAGAAGGTGTTGATTCCTATCTTCTGGAGAGGGTTGGCAGGCTATGTCAAGGATGCTCTTGCTACTCGTGAGGTCCCTGCTTCTCTGGAGGACTTGATCACAGTAGCAACGAGGATCGACATATGCCATAGGGAACGTAGACTCGAGGTCTCTTCCTCACGCCCTAAGCATCGGGCTATTCCAGTTGTTGAGGGTCCACTACCATCTTCCTCAGCATCTGAAACATCTCCCACTCCTATGGAGTTAGGTCATACGTCCTCCAGACTACGCAAGTCTGGTCCTCCTATATGTTACGTATGTCGTCAGGCTGGGCACTATGCCAATAAGTGTCCTAGCCATCAGGGAAACTCCCAGGCCTAGTAACCATTAGAGGGGGGTTACTAGAGACGTCTTCTGCACCCTCTAAGTGTAGTATCCCAGGTCAGCTCTCATTCTCTGAGAATACATGGCCTATTATGGCTTTTGTGAATTCCGGAGCTGAAGGGACTTTTGTGTCCTCAGGATTTGTAAAGAGAAACAATATTCCCTCTATCATGTTAGAGGCGCCTATTCCTGTCCGTGTTGTTAATGGAACTATGTTGTCTGACTCCATTACATTGAGGACAGTTCCCTTGCGCCTTTCCCTGTCTCAGGGTCACATAGAGGAGATTTCTTTTCTTGTTTTGCCTGAGGGTATAGACGACATCCTTCTGGGTCTCCCATGGCTTCAGACTCATGCTCCTCACATTGACTGGGAGTCCGACAGCATTATTAGTTGGGGTTCGAAATGTCAGTCCCGATGTCTTCCCTTACCACCTAAGGTCATTGCGGTTGCATGAACTGATCTCTCTCCCATACCTACACCCTATTTGGATTTCGCTGACGTGTTCTCCAAACAGGGTGCTGAGGTTCTTCCACCCCATAGGCCGTATGACTGTGCCATAGACCTTATCCCAGGTTCGGTTCCACCTAAGGGCAGGGTTTACCCCTTGTCGATACCTGATTCGGAGGCCATGTCGACCTATATAAGAGAGAGTTTAGAGAAGGGGTTCATTCGTAAGTCTGTCTCTCCCGCGGGAGCTGGGTTTTTCTTTGTTCGGAAGAAAGAGGGTGATTTGCGTCCCTGCATAGATTACAGGGGTCTCAACGCAATCACAATAAAGAACAAATAGCCGTTACCTTTAATTTCGGAGCTCTTTGACAGACTGAGGGGAGCTCAAGTTTTTACGAAGTTGGATCTGCGGGGTGCGTATAACTTGGTACGAATTCGAGAGGGTGATGAATGGAAGACCGCTTTTAACACCCGAGACGGTCACTATGAATACCTCGTCATGCCTTTTGGTTTATGTAATGCACCCGCAGTATTTCAGGACTTCGTAAACGATGTGTTCAGGGATTTACTGTTATCCTCTGTAGTGGTGTATCTGGACGACATCTTGATTTTTTCTCCTGATCTGGAGACTCATCGTCAGGATGTCGTTCGTGTCCTTTCCCGTTTAAGGGAGCACTCATTGTTTGCTAAACTCGAAAAATGTGTGTTCGAGCAGTCATCCTTGCCTTTTTTGGGCTACATTATCTCACAAGAGGGTCTGGCTATAGATCCTGCGAAGCTCTCTGCTGTCCTGCAATGGTCCGAACCTCATTCCTTGAAGGCGGTGCAACGCTTCTTAGGATTCATAAATTATTACAGGCAGTTCATACCCCATTTTTCTACTTTGGTGGCCTTGACTAAGAAAGGTGCTAATCCCAAAGTCTGGTCTACTGAGACATCTCAGGCTTTTGAGGCAGTAAAAAGACACTTTTCAACTGCTCCCGTTCTTCAAAGACCCGATGAGAATAAGCCCTTCCTCTTGGAGGTTGATGCCTCTTCAGTGGGTGCTGGTGCGGTCTTGTATCAAAAGAACGGTGCAGGTAGAAAAAGGCTGTGTTTCTTCTTTGCTAAAACCTTTTCACCGGCAGAGAGAAACTATACCATTGGGGATAGGGAACTGCTCGCCCTGAGATTAGCCTTGGAGGAGTGGCGTCACTTGCTGGAAGGAGCGAAACATCCTTTCCAGGTCTATACAGACTATAAGAATCTGACGTACTTACAAACCGCTCAGCGTCTGAATCCTCGCCAAGCCCGCTGGTCCTTGTTTTTCTCCCGCTTTCACTTCTCCATCAACTATCTGTCTGGGAGTAAGAATAACAAGGCAGACGCCCTGTCTCGCTCTATGGTTTCTACCCAGGAAGAGATTGACGAACCTCGTCTTATCCTTCCCTCCAGGGTTTTTCATACGCTCTCCCTTGTGACGTTAGACCAAATCCCACCGGGCAAGACCTTTGTTCCACCTGATCGACAGAATGATATACTGTCGTGGGCCCACACCTCAAAGGTGGGTGGGCATTTTGGTATTAGGCAGACACGAGAGTTACTGGAGAGGTGGTATTGGTGGCCACACTTAGCCAGCCACGTCAAGAGATATGTCGGTTCCTGCTACTCGTGTGCTCGCAACCGTCCATTACGGCAGAGACCGGCTGGGCTCTTGCATCCTTTACCAGTGCCAGATAGACCATGGGAGGTGGTAGGCATGGACTTTGTGGGTGATCTTCCGTGTTCACAGGGACATAGATTTGTGTGGGTCATTACGGACCATTTCTCCCGGATGGTTCATCTCGTACCGTTATCGAGAATCCCATCTTCCAGGGTACTAGCCAAACTATTCCTCAAGCATGTCTTTAGGCTTCACAGGATGCCAGATCGTATCATTTGTGATAGAGGCCCGCAATTTGCTTCCCGTTTCTGGCGAGATCTTTGTAGCCTTCTGCAAATTGAGTTGAATCTCTCTTCGGCATACCATCCGGAGACCAATGGTTTGGTTGAGCGTACCAATCAATCCGTGAATATATACCTTCGACACTTTGTTGCTGAGAACCACGATAACTGGTCCTCCTTCCTACCCTGGGCAGAATTTGCCCTTAACAATTTGCTGGCTGAGGCCACTGGGAAGACACCGTTCGTACTCAATAATGGGCAACACCCTAGGGTACCGGTACCGTTTCCCGCTGCTGCACCTCCTCCTCTTTTGGCCGACTGGGCAACTAATGCCAGAGAGGTTTGTGATCGGACTCAAGAGTCGATCCAAGCAGCTAAGGACCGTATGAAGACAGTGTCCGATCGGTTTCGTCGCCTGGCTCCTGTCTTTTCTCCGGGGGACTTTGTGTGGCTCTCTGCAAAACACGTGAGACTTAGGCGGGCTTTGCACACTACGACATCGCAGCCCGATGCTGCGATGCCGAGTGCGATAGTGCCCGCCCCGTCGCAGCAGCGATATGTGGTGATAGCTGGCGTAGCGAAAGTTATCGCTACGCCAGCTTCACACACACACTCACCTGCCGTGCGACGTCCCTGTGGCCGGCGACCCGCCTCCTTGTTAAGGGGGCGGGTCGTGCGGCGTCACTGCGACGTCACACGGCAGGCGGCCAATCAGAGCGGAGGGGCGGAGATGAGCAGGATGTAAACATCCTGCCCACCTCCTTCCTTCCGCATATCCTACGGAAGCCGCAGTGAGGCCGGTAGGAGACGTTCCTCGCTCCTGCGACTTCACACACAGCGATGTGTGCTGCCGCAGGAGCGAGGAACAACATCGGACCGTCGCGTCAGCGTAATCATGGATTACGCCGACGCTGCACCGATGATACGATTACGACGCTTTTGCGCTCGTTAATCGTATCATCCAACCTTTACACACTGCGATGTCGCATGCGATGCCGGAAGTGCGTCATTTTCAATTTGACCCCACCGACATCGCACCTGCGATGTCGCAGTGTGCAAAGTGCCCCTTAGAGTGAGCTCTGTCAAATTTGCTCCTCGATTCCTGGGTCCTTATGAGGTTCTTCGACAGGTAAATCCTGTAGTCTACCAATTGAAGTTACCCGTCCATCTTAGGATCCATGACAAATTCCATGTCTCACTGCTAAAGCCGGCTATTTTACCTCACGCTGGTGAAGTGCACTCTCCTGCCTCTGATTCCTCTCGCTCTAGCTATGAGGTACAAGCCATAGTTGATTCTAAGATGGTTAGAGGGCGCAGGTTCTTCTTGATAGATTGGGAGGGCTACGGCCCGGAACATCGCTCTTGGGAGACTGAGGAGGATGTCCATGCTCCCTACTTAGTTGCCGATTACCTGCGTCGCGGGAGGGGGGCCCTTGAGGGGGAGGTACTGTTACGGTTGCTGTGGCACTGGAGTCTATGTCCAGATTTCTTGCTACTGCACATGTGCAAGCGCTGGAGACTAAGTCCTATCTTGGAGCCATTGCACATGTGCGGGTGACATCATCGCTGACACGAGGTCACATGTCTCTGACACCTTCTATGCCGAATGGCCGCTGGTCATGTGCTTGTGACACGTGGTCACATGTCTCTGACACCTTCTATGCTGATTGGCGCTGGTCATGTGCTTGTGACGCTTTGCTCGGTGATAGGCCATCGTGATGTCATTCCTGTCGTTCTGGCAGCGGATTGGCTCTGGTGTCCTCCATCTTGGATGAGGCACAGAGTCTATGTAAGACCCTGACGCACACCACACGGTGCTCAGTCTTCTTGGTTCATGCATGAGAGTAGACGCTCTGTGCACGTTCCTCTAGGCATCTCTCTGTCTATGCTAGGTGAGCGCTACCGGCAGGGTAGCGTTCTTATACCTTACAGCTTCGGCTGCAGTCCGTATCCTTACCTCTTAGGGGAGCGGACATAGGCAGGTGCCTGAGGCACATGGTCCGGCTGGGCCTTGTGATTTTATTCGTAGGTGGACGTTGCCGCTAGGGTAACGTTCCTTATACTGCGTCTGGCAGTTGTTCGTATCCTCGCACACTAGGGGAGCGAACAGCGATAGGAGCTTTGTGCGGTTTATGCTGATGTCCGTCTCTTTTGCACCACTAGAAGAGCGGACCTAGGCAGGTGCCATATCTAGTGGTTCGTGTCCTCGCACACTAGTGGAGTGAACGCAGGTAGGAGCTTTGTGCGGCTTACGCTGCTGTTCGTCTCCTGGCACCACTAGAGGAACGGACCTAGGTAGGTGCCATTTCACACTCACTGCCTTTGTCTCTGTGATTATTAACAGAGACCATTCCACACACCCTCCAAGTAAGGGAGGAATTGCCTTATTTACTAATTATATTCCTCTGTGAGTTTAACAGAGGTATTGCACTCTGCCATAGTCTACAGCAGAGTCTTTGCACGGTGGACCCTGACTGTCTGACACTCCTTTAGGTTTTATTATCAGACAGCCCCCTGTAACACAGATATAGGTGTGGTATACAGTTCAAGGACTATCTTAAATCCTGTTTTTTTTATATCTTCATATAACTCTGAATACTGATCATAACAGTTCATAATCATGTCCATAACATTCCCCCCTTTGGAGATAGTCAAAAGTATTTCCTTACTTTCGTTGAGTCTACAAATCTGTCCTAATACTGATGGTTACCTCACTCGCATACGAGATAACCCATCCCTTATGAATGAACCTCCCCACCCAGCAGACTATGCATAGGAAGTCAGATCCTGACTAGAGATAAGTCACCACCCTAGTGTTCGAGTTCAGTTTGGTTCATCAAATGGCGGGTGTGTTCGTCGAACGTTCGTCGAACACGGTCGAACCCCATTGAAAATAATGGCAGGTAAACACAAACACATACAAACACAGAAAACACATTCTAAGGTGACCAAAAGGTGACAAACAACTTACAAGACACCACAAACACATGGAAAAGGGACAAGTACATATTCTCATGCTGAAAGAAAAGAGCTGCACGAGTAAAAAGAGGAGAAGACACAGATATAGGCATGCCATGCCCTTCTAAAATCATTTAAAACTCAGCAAGTGGACTGCAACAAGAGTCTCCATTTTTTCAAAAAAATTGGCCACAGACACCACTTAACTGGCATCAATTGTCCCACAGTTGAAAACTTAAAATGTTGATTTGCATGAAGCACAATCAAAAATCCACAAGCCTTTACTCTCCCCAGGATGACACAGGGGTAGAAAAGTCCTTGCGGATGCATGACTTTTTCATTTTGATGAATGATCATCTAAAACACAGCAAGGGGACTCCAACAAGAGTCTCAATGTTTTAAAAAAATTTGGCCATAGACACCACTTAAGTGGCATCAATTGTCCCACAGTTACAAACTTAAAATGTTGATTTGCATGAAGCACAATCAAAAATACACAAGCTTTTACTCTCCCCAGGATGACACAGGAGTAGAAAAGTCCTTGCGGATCCATGATTTGTTCATCTTGATGAACGTTAGTCTGTCTACATTGTCACTGGACAGACGCGTTCGCTTTCTGTCAGCACAACCCCAGCAGCACTGAATACACATTCCGAGAGAACGCTGGCTGCGGGACACGACAAGATCTCCAAGGCGCAAATTCTCCCCTCGGATCCTACTGATTCCTATAAGGTGAAACTGGATAGACTCCTCGGACGAGCCTTTGATTTGGGCATTATTTCCAAGCGGGAAAGGGATTTCCTTACCACACCGTGTCCTACAACCCCTACGTTTTACATGCTCCCGAAGGTCCACAAATCATTGGTGGACCCACCTGGGAGGCCCATAATATCGGGCATAGGGGGTTTGTTCGAACGTCCGTGTGTGTACTTGGACTTCTATCTGCAGCCTTATGTGTTTACCCTTGACTCCTATATTAGGGACTCGTCACATTTGATTACCCAATTGGAACAAGTTGAATTACGGGCCGATACCTTATTGGTTACGATGGACATCGAATCTTTGTACATGTGCATCGAACATGACTTGGAAATTCAAGCAGTCACCTACTTCTCGGATCGTCGCTCAACAGGTGACAGAAAACACGATTCTTTTCTTTTGGAGCTATTGTCACTTGTTTTACATAACAGCTTTTTTGTATTTGATCGTGTTTTCTATAAGCAGGCATCTGGGACCGCGATGGTTGCCCGCTGTGCCACCTCTTACGCCAACTTTTTTTGGGTTGGTGGGAGGTGACACCTCCCTAAACACATTATACCCTCTAAAGAGTTTTGTAGTGCAGTAACTGGGCGGATCTATAAAAATCGCAATTTTGCGAATTGTAAAACGGAGGGAGTAATTTACCTCTGTACATGTACATGTCCGAAGGATTATGTAGGAAAGACCAGAAGACAACTGAAAGTGCGGATAGGAGAACATCTGGGGGATGTGAGAAATAAGCGGGACACACCTTTAGCCCGACATGTGAATACGTATCACAACGGCGACTTGGGGTCTTTCTCCTTCAGGACCATTGAAGTAATTCCCCCATCAATTCGCCTGGGAGACTGGGATAAGAGATTGCTTCAGAGGGAGACACGCTGGATCTTCTGGTTAGAATCCACCAATCCGGGAGGCCTAAATGAACAATTAACCTTTTCTAGCTTCATCTGACCTTTGAAAGCATTCTGTGCAATTGGGATATTTATCCTCTCCTGGATACATGGGAGTTCGTTTTATTCAGCCATCCTGTATAGGTCTTTCTGACTACGGGGTTTTCTCTGATCTTGGACTTAAGGTTCCTGGTCTTCGTAGTGTATATATGTGGACATATTGGTCCATATATGCATCTATTTGATATCCCTATTGAATTGTAACTATAATATATATTTATAGGGCGTTCTATGAGATATGGAGAGTCAAGGGAAGGAGGATAGTGCCTGTTACAATGTTAGAGCCCGATGGATGTGGGCAGTGTGTGCTTCTTTGATTAACATTGGTTGACGGATGAATTTTTAACAACCTGACCATTGGTAGTCCGGTCCTCTCGGGCTTAATAGAAGGTCTGGGGAGTGGTGCTGTGGAGCGCATGAAGCGTTCCACTACCATGTGACCTACAGCTGACGTCACACTAATGGACGTCTGTGCTGTTACGGTGATTATCCGCGGTGGAGCGCATAGCGCGTTCCACCTGAACGTCAGTCCTCTTCCTAGGTCGACAGAAGGTCTGTGGAGTGGGGCTGTGGAGCGCATTAAGCGTTCCACCATCATGTGACTGATAGCTGACGTCGCATTGAGGGACGTCTGTGCTGTCGCGGTGATTAGCCGCGGTGGAGCGCACAGTGCGTTCCACCTGCACGTCACTTCCGCTCCGTCAGACGCCACTTTCGGTGACGTTAGCAAGTGCCATTTTTAAAGAACGCTCTTTTCCCCACGTGCAGAGGCGGGGATTAGGACCGAGGCAGAGCGGCAGATTGTGGCCAGTTGTCTGTACCCCATTGTGGGAGCTCCTGAGGAACCCTGGCGGGACTGCATGCCAGGGGGAAACGCGTCGAGCAAGCGGTTCCTGAATTGAGCCTGTATATAGGCTTCCAGTGATTACACTGAAGTATTTTTGGTCTGGCGATTAGTCCAAGTCTGCGCTAAAGCTAAGTACATCATTATATTATTGTTACATCATCTACAGTGAATTGGTTTCAGTGAAACATTTTTTCCGCGTTAATATCACTATTTATGTTATTATTATTGCTAGGCTGTTGCGAGGACCATTATATGTGCTGCTTGGGGAGCCATTTGTTTGCTGCCGGTATATTATAATCTGATACTGGTGGGAGCAGTTTGATGCAGGGCCTGATTGAGCCTTTCAGTTTTTGGCTGCTACATGCACAGCACTTCAACATGTGTTTATTCATATGCTGCTATTGAGTGGAATGTTTACAGGCCAATTAGCATATGTGCATAGGGCTCCCTTGAATCACGTTAGCACCATTGCACTTTGTCCTCATAAAGACTGGTTAGTGAGTTGTTTTGAACCTTTTTCAAGCATCTTTTGTGACAGAGCCTGTTCTGATATTACACCCTATTCCTGTAGATTCATACTCACACATGTGTCAAATGATAACAGGTTCTACCCCTGACATTTAACTTTTTGCACTTTGTGTTATTTTTGACAGTGCAGAAAAACCCTGTTTGAGCACTCCTATACTCCCAGACTAGCTGCACTTGTAACTTAGTGCAGGGAGAGGAGGGCAAGCCGACGTTTGAGCGGGGGCGCCATTACGTAACCTAGGGTGCCGACCTCCGCAGGCTAGGTAGGGAGAAGTGTAAGGGTGTTGACCACTCCCATTCTGCACTGCAGCAATTTTCTATTTATCTATATGTATATATATGTGTGTATGGTGTTTCATTTTGGGATATCTATTTTAATCTAAATTAATTAAAAGTGAATTTTTAAAGGGTTTTTCCACGGTTTACAGTATATGATCCCTTAATAATTATTTATGACGGTTTTTTCTTGATACAAATGATATTATGGCTGGTTTTCTTGCTGGGTCTATGAATGCTAATACTTGGTTGGATGATGCTAGAGAAGCTTTCTCTGAACTGTCTATAAATAACAGTTCTACGACAGGCCCCTCTCTTAGGAATATCTTTGCTGATCTAACCACAGCATATAAAGAGAACATTAAATCTTGGTGGGAGGTCCAATCATTGGATAATTACATCAAACAAAGGATTGTCCCTAGAGGTTTGCGGATCACTATTGTACCTGCAAACAGGTCCAGGTCTGCAGCCTTACTGGCCAAGTGGGAGGAAGAGTCAGTTTCATCATAACTACGGTTTATGGGCATTCTATTAGAGGAAGAGAAGATTACTCTTGAAAGATCCTCTAGTGTTCTGCAGAAATTAATTGAGGAGGCCTTAAAGCATAAAACAGACCCTGAATTTGCTAATAGAGAGACTACTCTCCAAGCAACAATAGAGAAATATAGACTTAGTATTAAAGACAGAAAACACAACAGGTTTATTAGAGATTTGTTTGAATTCAGGGATAAACAGGCGTATGCTTTCTTGACAAAAGAGCCACAACCTAGTGAGGTCTCTTCAACTGATCCGGAATCATCTGATACTGAGTCTAGAAGGGTTAGAAATAAAGGCTTTACAAAAAGGAGATGGAGAGGAGGTGCAAGCAGAGGAGGAAGACACTTTACACCCAGAGATGCATCTTCTGGGCCATCAGTGTCTTCCTCTCTCTCTGTTTTTCCCTCAACCACGACAACTTCCTCTTTTTTAGAGATGAGAGACCTGGGGCCATACGACCTCAGACAGAGAGCTCCCCTGCAGAACAGAAAAGTAAATTAGATCCTAAAGATTTAAGGATCATAAATCTTTCAACATATACACGGACCGACACTGAACTTTCGGTTTTACATACAGGCTTATCTTTTGTGCCCACTGTTAAATTTGATGCCTTTACGTGGGTGAAGGACATCAATTTATTTATAAGAAAACTTAAATGGAAGAAGTTTTTTGCCAATCATGATCGGATAAAGTGCACACAATTAGGAATGCCTATAGATCTGATGTCTGATTTCAATGTCTTAATGAGTCTGGAGGAGGAGAGTAATAGGCCTGAGGGGGAGGGACCCTTTTCAGGTTTGAAACTCAAAAGTAAAAGAATGCCTCCTGTGAGTGAGTTCAACAGTACCGATATCTTCTGTAAACTGGTCTGTGATGACATAAAAAAGATTAATCCGAGGTCAACACCAACTAGACCGAATTTAACGACCGAACAAAGAATGGCCATCCAGAGTTTGGGTAATAATTCAGAAGTAGTAATAAAGCCCTCCGATAAGGGGGGCAATGTTGTTATAATGAATCAAAAGGAATATCTGATGATGTGCCAGGTCATTTTATCGGACCGCTCAACATATGAGATTCTGAAAGCAGACCCGACTTTATGCTATCTGAAAGATCTAAAGGGTATTCTGTGTGAGGCGAAAACAATGAGATTGATATCCTCAGAGGAATTGGATTTTCTGTTACCCAAAACACCAATGGTGGCGACCTTTTACGCCCTCCCGAAAATTCATAAGGGAGTATCTCCAGTGAAGGGTCGCCCCATTGTGTCTGGGATAGAGGCACTTTCCCAGAATTGTAGTATTTATGTGGATGAAATCCTTCGCCCAATTGTAACGTCATTGCCATCGTATCTAAGGGACACAATGGATTTGCTGAACAAAATTGAGGGTTTGGTGGTTGACTCAGAAGCCTTACTAATGTCCATTGACGTAGAATCCCTATATAGCTGTATCCCCCACAACATTGGTTTAGAAGCGGTGAAACACTATCTTAATTCTAGAGGAACCTACATGTCCCAACACAATGACTTTATCTTACAATTGATTAGGTTCATCCTGACGCACAACTATTTTATCTTTAACGCAAGGTATTACCACCAACTCAGGGGCACTGCAATGGGGAGCCCTTGTGCTCCCACATATGCAAACTTGCTCCTGGGTTGGTGGGAGGATACTGTTGTGTTTTTGGATGATGACGTGTGGGGTCCCCAGATTCAGTTCTGGGGACACTACATAGATGATATTCTAGTGGTGTGGCGTGGGTCAGCAGAGTCCTTTGTTGATTTTGTGAACCAGTTGAATATTAATGATTTAGGCTTGAGGTTCACGTATGAGATAGGGGGTGATAAACTCCCGTTCTTAGATGTTTTAATAACAAAGGAAACAGATGGTACCTTAAGTACCTCTATCTTCAGGAAATCGAATGCCACAAATAGTTTGTTGAACTGGGAAAGTCATCACCCAGTTAGCCTTAAAACTGGGATTCCGAAGGGGCAATTCTTGAGACTGAGGAGGAATTGCTCGTCAGTCTCAGAATATGAGAAGCAGTCTTTCCATCTTAAAAAGAGATTCAGGGAAAGGGGGTACCCTGTGAACATCATAGATAAAGCGTACAATAATGCTTTTCATAGCAATCGAAGGGACTTGCTGGCCACCTCCCCAAAAAAAGATGATGATCAGATTACATGGCTGATTGGGATGTACGAGGACCAGCACATGAAGGTAATGGCCATACTGAGGAGACATTGGGGCATTTTAAAAAGTGACCCTGATATTTGTGGGAACATTTCGGCATACCCCTCGGTAACATTTAAAAGAGGGAAGACAATAAAGGATGAGGTGGTCCATAGCCTTTATGTCCCTCCAAAAAGAAGTGGTACTTGGTTGGACAGGCGAGATGTTGGAACCTTCAAATGCGGGTCGTGCATGTATTGTAAACACATTATATCCTCTAAAGAGTTTTGTAGTGCAGTAACTGGGCGGATCTATAAAAATCGCAATTTTGCGAATTGTAAAACGGAGGGAGTAATTTACCTCTGTACATGTACATGTCCGAAGGATTATGTAGGAAAGACCAGAAGACAACTGAAAGTGCGGATAGGAGAACATCTGGGGGATGTGAGAAATAAGCGGGACACACCTTTAGCCCGACATGTGAATACGTATCACAACGGCGACTTGGGGTCTTTCTCCTTCAGGACCATTGAAGTAATTCCCCCATCAATTCGCCTGGGAGACTGGGATAAGAGATTGCTTCAGAGGGAGACACGCTGGATCTTCTGGTTAGAATCCACCAATCCGGGAGGCCTAAATGAACAATTAACCTTTTCTAGCTTCATCTGACCTTTGAAAGCATTCTGTGCAATTGGGATATTTATCCTCTCCTGGATACATGGGAGTTCGTTTTATTCAGCCATCCTGTATAGGTCTTTCTGACTACGGGGTTTTCTCTGATCTTGGACTTAAGGTTCCTGGTCTTCGTAGTGTATATATGTGGACATATTGGTCCATATATGCATCTATTTGATATCCCTATTGAATTGTAACTATAATATATATTTATAGGGCGTTCTATGAGATATGGAGAGTCAAGGGAAGGAGGATAGTGCCTGTTACAATGTTAGAGCCCGATGGATGTGGGCAGTGTGTGCTTCTTTGATTAACATTGGTTGACGGATGAATTTTTAACAACCTGACCATTGGTAGTCCGGTCCTCTCGGGCTTAATAGAAGGTCTGGGGAGTGGTGCTGTGGAGCGCATGAAGCGTTCCACTACCATGTGACCTACAGCTGACGTCACACTAATGGACGTCTGTGCTGTTACGGTGATTATCCGCGGTGGAGCGCATAGCGCGTTCCACCTGAACGTCAGTCCTCTTCCTAGGTCGGCAGAAGGTCTGTGGAGTGGGGCTGTGGAGCGCATTAAGCGTTCCACCATCATGTGACTGATCGCTGACGTCGCATTGAGGGACGTCTGTGCTGTCGCGGTGATTAGCCGCGGTGGAGCGCACAGTGCGTTCCACCTGCACGTCACTTCCGCTCCGTCAGACGCCACTTTCGGTGACGTTAGCAAGTGCCATTTTTAAAGAACGCTCTTTTCCCCACGTGCAGAGGCGGGGATTAGGACCGAGGCAGAGCGGCAGATTGTGGCCAGTTGTCTGTACCCCATTGTGGGAGCTCCTGAGGAACCCTGGCGGGACTGCATGCCAGGGTAAACGCGTCGAGCAAGCGGTTCCTGAATTGAGCCTGTATATAGGCTTCCAGTGATTACACTGAAGTATTTTTGGTCTGGCGATTAGTCCAAGTCTGCGCTAAAGCTAAGTACATCATTATATTATTGTTACATCATCTACAGTGAATTGGTTTCAGTGGAACATTTTTTCCGCGTTAATATCACTATTTATGTTATTATTATTGCTAGGCTGTTGTGAGTACCATTATATGTGCTGCTTGGGGAGCCATTTGTTTGCTGCCGGTATATTATAATCTGATACTGGTGGGAGCAGTTTGATGCAGGGCCTGATTGAGCCTTTCAGTTTTTGGCTGCTACATGCACAGCACTTCAACATGTGTTTATTCATATGCTGCTATTGAGTGGAATGTTTACAGGCCAATTAGCATATGTGCATAGGGCTCCCTTGAATCACGTTAGCACCATTGCACTTTGTCCTCATAAAGACTGGTTAGTGAGTTGTTTTGAACCTTTTTCAAGCATCTTTTGTGACAGAGCCTGTTCTGATATTACACCCTATTTCTGTAGAGTCATACTCACACATGTGTCAAATGATAGGTTCTACCCCTGACATTTAACTTTTTGCACTTTGTGTTATTTTTGACAGTGCAGAAAAGCCCTGTTTGAGCACTCCTATACTCCCAGACTAGCTGCACTTGTAACTTAGTGCAGGGAGAGGAGGGCAAGCCGACGTTTGAGCGGGGGCGCCATTACGTAACCTAGGGTGCCGACCTCCGCAGGCTAGGTAGGGAGAAGTGTAAGGGTGTTGACCACTCCCATTCTGCACTGCAGCACTTTTCTATTTATCTATATGTATATATATGTGTGTATGGTTTTTCATTTTGGGATATCTATTTTAATCTAAATTAATTAAAAGTGAATTTTTAAAGGGTTTTTCCACGGTTTACAAAGAGACAGAGCAGGAAAGAGACACAGCGGGAAAGAGACAGAGCGGGAAAGAGACAGACGGGGAAAGAGACAGCCATGGAAAGAGACAGAGCGGAAAAGAGACAGAGCGGGAAAGAGACAGACGTGGAAAGAAACAGCCCTGGAAAGAGACAGCCCTGGAAAGACAGCCCTGCAAAGAAACAGTCCTGCAAAGAGACAGACGGGCAAAGAGTCAGACGAGCAAAGACATACCTAGAGACAGCCCTAGAAACAGACAACCCTAGAAACAGACAGCCCTAGAAACAGAGAGCCCTAGAAACAGACAGCCCAGCAAAGAGACAGTCCAGCAAAGAGACAGACTTGGAGAGAGACAGACCTGGAAAGAGACAGACTGGGAAAGAGACAGACCGGGAAAGAGACAGACCGGGAAAGAGACAGACCTAGAAACAGACAGCCAGGCAAAGAGACAGCCAGGCAAAAAGACAGCCGGGCAAAAAAACAGCTGGACAAAGAGCCAGACGGGCAAAGAGACAGACAGGTAAAGAGACAGAGAGAGAAAGACAGACAGATACAGAGATTGAGACAGATAGACTGATGCAAATACAGACAGAGAGATAGAAACAGACAGACAAGGAAAGAGACAAACAGCGAGACAGACAGACAGCGACACACAGACATAGACTGGGAGAGAGACAGAGAGACAGTTACTATCCCGGGCAACGTTGGGTACTACAGCTAGTCCTCTAATATAGAGCACCATCTTGGTCTTAATTAGGGATGATCAAATACCCTATTATTCGATTTGACAAATATCTGGCGAATACCTCGGCGCTATTTGAGTATTCGTGAATATTCAACCCCCAATGTAAGTCTATGGGAAACCAAAATAATTTTACGTTGAACCTGTCAGTGACCTGTGGTGACTGAGGAAAAAATGGATGGGAAAAGGCTGTAACAGTATGGGCACAGCCTGTAGAAGGTGCCTGACTGCATTTCTGGTGTCTTTGAATAACGTGCTCAGAGCAGCATGCGGCGTTTACGTAGTCGCCAGAACAGCTCTCAAACCAAAGCAAAAGAGGGGAAATTGCGAAGAAACATTTTCTAGTGCCTAATCACACTGATGATACAATAACGACGCTTTTGCGCTCATTAATCGTATCAAAAAGGATTTGCACAGTACGATATCGACTGCAACGCTGGATGTGCGTCACTTTCGCACCTGCGATGTCGTAGTGTGCAAAGCCCGCCTTAGTATACGAAGCTTATGTGTGAGGTAAAAAGATGTCGATGGTAAGACGGATAAAGAGAGACAGAAAAAGACAGAGACACAGAGAGACACAGACGGGGAAAGAGACAGACGGGGAAAGAAATAGACGCCCAAAGATACAGACACCCAAAGAGACAGACGGGCAAAGAGACAGACGGGAAAAGAGACAGACCGGGAAAGAGACAGAGCAGGAAAGAGACAGAGCGGGAAAGAGACAGAGCGGGAAAGAGACAGACGGGCAAAGAGACAGACCTGCAAAGAGACAGCACTGAAAAGAGACAGCCGGGCAAAGAGACAGACTGGGCAAAGAGACAGCCAGACAAAGAGACAGACGGGCAAAGAGACAGACCTGCAAAGAGACAGCACTGAAAAGAGACAGCCGGGCAAAGAGACAGACTGGGCAAAGAGACAGCCAGACAAAGAGACAGACGGGCAAAGAGACAGACCTGGAAAGAGACAGCCCTGAAAAGAGACAGCCGGGCAAAGAGACAAACAGGCAAAGAGACAGACAGGCAAAGAGACAGACCTGAAAAGAGACAGCTGGGCAAAGAGACAGCTGGGCAAAGAGACAGACCGGGCAAGGAGACAGCCGGGCAAAAAGACAGCCGGGCAAAGAGACAGCCGCCCAAAGAGACAGACAGGCAAAGAGACAGATGGGCAAAAAGACAGACCGGGAAAGAGACAGCCCTGGAGAGAGACAGCCCTGGAAAGAGACAGCCCTGGAAAGAGACAGACCTAGAAAGAGACAGCCCTGGAAGAGACAGACGGGCAAAGAGACAGACGGGTAAAGAGACAGACGGGCAAAGAGACAGACGGGTAAAGAGACAGTCAGGCAAAAAGACAGATCGGCAAAGAGACAGTCCAGGAAAGAGACAGACCGGGAAAGAGACAGATCCGGAAAGAGACAGACCGGGAAAGAGACAGAACGGCCAAAGAGACAGACCGGGCAAAGAGACAGACAGGCAAAGAGACAGATGGGCAAAGAGACAGCCGGGCAAAAAGACAGCTGGGCAAAGAGACAAAATGCCCAAAGAGACAGACCGGTAAAGAGACAGACCTGGAAAGAGACAGACCTGGAAAGAGACAGGCCTGGAAAGAGACAGACGGGCAAAGAGACAGATCTGGAAAGAGACAGAGCAGGAAAGAGACACAGCGGGAAAGAGACAGAGCGGGAAAGAGACAGACGGGGAAAGAGACAGACGTGGAAAGAGACAGCCCTGGAAAGAGACAGCCCTGGAAAGACAGCCCTGCAAAGAAACAGCCCTGCAAAGAGACTGACGGGCAAAGAGTCAGACGAGCAAAGACATACCTAGAGACAGCCCTAGAAACAGACAACCCTAGAAACAGACAGCCCTAGAAACAGACAGCCCTAGAAACAGACAGCCCAGCAAAGAGACAGTCCGGCAAAGAGACAGACTTGGAGAGAGACAAACCTGGAAAGAGACAGACCTGGAAAGAGACAGACTGGGAAAGAGACAGACCAGGAAAGAGACAGACCGGGAAAGAGACAGACCTAGAAACAGACAGCCAGGCAAAGAGACAGCCAGGCAAAAAGACAGCCGGGCAAAAAAAACAGCTGGACAAGGAGCCAGACGGGCAAAGAGACAGACAGGTAAAGAGACAGAGAGAGAAAGACAGACAGATACAGAGATTGAGACAGATAGACTGATGCAAATACAGACAGAGAGATAGAAACAGACAGACAAGGAAAGAGACAAACAGCGAGACAGACAGACAGCGACACACAGACATAGACTGGGAGAGAGACAGAGAGACAGTTACTATCCCGGGCAACGTTGGGTGCTACAGCTAGTCCTCTAATATAGAGCACCATCTTGGTCTTAATTAGGGATGATCAAATACCCTATTATTCGATTCGACGAATATCTGGCGAATACCTCGGCGCTATTTGAGTATTCGTGAATATTCAACCCCCAATGTAAGTCTATGGGAAACCAAAATTATTTTACGTTGAACCTGTCAGTGACCTGTGGTGACTGAGGAAAAAATGGATGGCAAAAGGCTGTAGAAGGTGCCTGACTGCATTTCTGGTGTCTTTGAATAACGTGCTCAGAGCAGCATGCGGCATTTACGTAGTCGCCAGAACAGCTCTCAAACCAAAGCAAAAAAGGGGAAATTGCGAAGAAACAGTTTCTAGTGCCTAATCACTGTAATAAAACGTCAAATCAATCCGAGACCTCCAAAAAACCCATCTTTAGCATATGTTCACATGTTTCGATTTTTACATTTTTCCTTCTTTTCGATTAGAAGGGCTGTAACTTATACATTATATTGTTGTCTGTCTCACACCTCCTTTTTTGGGACATATTTGATAGCACTTTAAAAGGTCAGCTACAATGTGCCCATTGGGATGTTGACCTTGCCCTCCTTCTCCTCCACCAGCACCACCGGCTCCAGTGGCCCTCTACTCAAATGTAGGAAGGGCCCCTGGCTGTCCTCAAATCTCAGACTTCTTAGGGCTCTCAGGGCTCTCAGGTGGGCCCTGTAACATACATTGGGGAGGGATAGTTTTCTACGTCCCCTATATCATTAGTGTGAAAGTTGGAATACGTACTCCATAACACTTTACAGTGCTATTGCCAATGTGGCCATTTGGGTGTTGGCCTTGCCCTCTTCCTTCTTCTCCACCAACACTACCGGCTCCAGTGGCCTTCTATTCAAATTCTATTCAAACGATTCAGAAATCTATGTTTTATGGACAAATGAACGCCACGCTGGGACATCGAAGCTGATGTCATTGATGATGATTGCATCTGACCAAAAGCAGGTTGGGAGAAGGAGGCATCATCGCCTGCTTCCTAAACTGCAGTTTGTGAAGCATGCAGCACCGTGGAAGTGGCAGTTGTTTCACTCTGGAACTCAGGCTTTA
The DNA here is from genome assembly GCF_048569485.1 of Anomaloglossus baeobatrachus. Taxonomy (NCBI): domain Eukaryota; kingdom Metazoa; phylum Chordata; class Amphibia; order Anura; family Aromobatidae; genus Anomaloglossus; species Anomaloglossus baeobatrachus. The sequence goes on along the minus strand of NC_134357.1, from coordinate 209,967,680 downwards.
TTCCACAAGCTAACACTGAGGATTTAAAAAAATTCAGTTTCCCTAGAGGGGAATGGTTCAAACACCATGGAGCACAGCATCAGAAGGTACTCCCAGCAGCTCTTTTTTAATAAATTGGTAGGATTTGCAACAGGGCATAATATGCCAAGAAGTTTAGTAAATTAATTTCCCCCATGGGCTAATGGTTCAGACACCATGGAGCACAGCATCACAAGGTACTCCCAACAGCTCCCAACAACTCTTTTTTTAAAAATTGGTAGGATTTGCCACAGGGCATAACATGCCAAGAAGTTTAATAAATTCAGTTCCCCCAGGGGATAATGGTTAAGACACCATGGAGCACAGCATCACAAGGTGCTCCCAACAGCTCCAAACAGCTTATTTTTAAAAAATTGGAAGGATTTTCAACAGGGCATAACATGCCAAGAAGTTGAATAAATTCAGTTTCCCCAGGGGAAAAGGGTTCAAACACCATGTATCTGCGTGTCTCCTTCCCCTTTGCTGTGGCACTGGAGACTATGTTCGGATTTCTTGCTACTGCACATGTGCGAGCGCTGGAGACTAAGTCCTATCTTGGAGCCATTGCACATGTGCGAGTGACAACATCACTGACACGAGGTCACATTTCTCTGACACCTTCTAAGCTGATTGGCCGCTGGTCATGTGCTTGTGACGCCTTGCTCGGTGATAGGCCAGCATGACATCATTGCTGTCGTTCTGGCAGCGGATTGGCTCTGGTGTCCTCCATCTTGGATGAGGCACAGAGTCTATATAAGACCCTGACGCACGCTGCTCGGTGCTCAGTCCTCTTGGTTCATGCATGAGAGTAGACGCTCTGTGCATGTTCCTCTAGGCATCTCTCTGTCTATGCTAGGTGAGCGCTATCGGCAGGGTAGAGACCTTACAGTCTGTACCTTACAGCTTCGGCTGCAGTCCGTATCCTTGCACCTTATTGGACCGGACATAGGCAGGGGCCTGAGGCACATGGTCAGGCTGGGCCTTGTGATTCTACTGTAGGTGGACATTGCCGCTAGGGTAACGTTCCTTATACTGCATCTGGCAGTTGTTCGTATCCTCGCACACTAGGGGAGCGAACATAGGTAGGAGCTTTGTGCGGCTTGTGCTGCTGTCCGTCTCTTTTGCACCACTAGTGGAGCGGACCTAGGCAGGTGCCATATCTAGTGGTTCGTATCCTCGCACACTGGTGGAGCGAACGCAGGTAGGAGCTTTGTGCGGCTTATGCTGCTGTCCGTCTCTTTTGCACCACTAGTGGAGCGGACCTAGGAAGGTGCCATATCTAGTGGTTCTTGTCCTTTGTGCGGCTTACGCTGCTGTCCGTCTCCTGACACCGCTAGAGGAACGGACCTAGGTAGGTGCCATTTCACACTCACTGCTTTTGTCTCTGTGACCATTAACAGAGACCATACCACACACCCTCCAAGTAAGGGAGGAATTTTTTTATTTACTAATTATATTCCTCTGTGAGTTTAACAGAGGTATTGCACTCTGCACTTGTGCTATTACTATTTACAGTGGCACACTTATATACCCCTTATCCTCTGCTATAGTCTGCAGCCGAGTCTTTTCACGGTGGACCCCAATTGTCTGATATTCCTTTGGGTTTTATTATCAGACAGCCCCCCGTAACAATCAGTAGATACTCCCAATAGCTATCAACAGATTTTTTAAAAAAATTGGTAGGATTTGCAACAGGGCATAACATGCCAAGGAGTTTAATAAATTCAGTTTCTAACACCGCCAAAAGGTCATGGAAAGCCTCTGTTCCCACAAGCCGATATGGCAACATCTCAAGGGCTATCAATCGTACAATGTGTGCAGTTATGGTTTCTTCCCTTGGGTGCATAATGGGGTATATTCGCTTCTTTTCGAAGGTCTGTGATACAGACAACTGAACGAAATGCTGGGACATCGAAGCTGATGTCGTTGATAATGATTGCATCTGACCAAAAGCAGTTTGGAAGCAGAAGGTATGATCGCCTGCTTCCTAGACCGCATTTTATGAAGCATGCAGCACCGTGGAAGTGGCAATAGTTTCATTCTGGAATTCAGGCTTTATTCCACTAGCTAACACCGAGGATTTAAAAAAATTTAGTTTCCCCAGGAGGGAATGGTTCAAACACCATGGAGCACAGCATCAGAAGGTACTCCCAATAGCTCTCAACAGCTTATTTTTTAAACAATTGGTGGGATTTGCAACAGGGCAGAACATGCCAAGGAGTTTAATAAATTCTGATTCTGCAGGGGTGCCATGTGTAACACACTGTGGAGCACAGCATCAATAAAGAACACAAATAGAGACTGCCTGACCAATTGTTCTAGACAGTGTAGCCTCGGCAGTGCTTGTGCCAGTGCATAATGTACAAAGGCTTGAAAAATATTGCCCTGGATGATTGGGCCAAACAATTACATTGCAGCAGCATAACAAGTTAGATTACTCATGCGGTGTTTTTAGATGATAGAAGACAAAATAGTCTTGAATGAGAAACAATGGAACTTATTTGAAGTTACGAAATGCAAATTTTGGGGCTACACTTATTATTGGGTATTGTTAACAAGTGGCCTGAGATACTCTGGGACCAATCCATCTATGGTTCATTTTGATCATCGTCAAATTGTCTGCACTTTCCGTGGATAGTCGTGTGCGAGTATCTGTTATTATTGACCCTGCTGAGCTGAAAACACGCTCAGACAACACACTCGCAGCAGGGCAAGCTAGCACTTCCAAAGCGTATAAGGTGAGGTCTGGCCAAGTGTTGAGCTTGAAAACCCAATAGTTAAAGGGAACAGTAGACTCTGTAAACATGCTGATATGGTCACCTACATAGTCCCTCACCATCTTACTTAACTGTTCCCTCCTTGTCATCGTTCCCCCAACCGGTATCTGATTCGCAGTTGACGGTTTGTGGAAAATGGACCAGTTTTGGCACATTAGTCCCCTGCCTGTGTTGCTTCTACTATGTGTAGCCCTCTCTTGTAATCCTGTGGCGTGAGATGACACGCTACCTCTGACGCCAGCATGATCTGAGGGTAATCGTTTAATCAAATGCTCCACTACTATCTTGAATGTTTCCGTAGTACAATGCTTATTTGCCTCGTCAAGTAGTGAAGCAAATTAATCTTTGCAGCGTGGGTCAAGGAAGGTACATAACCAGTGTTTGTTGTGGACTAGCCGACAGTCATGAGAAAGGCAATGTGGCATGAACTGTGACATGTGTCTTAGATAGTGTTGAGCGGACCCGGACTGTAAACGTTCGGATCCACGCGGTTTCAGTGCTATCTCCGGGGACGACCCGGACGTGGGATTCCGGGTGCGCGATCCGGATTCGGCAAGTCATAAAACATGAAAAAAACAATAAACAAATGAGCGTTTCATATTTACCGACACTCTGTGTCATGGCGGAATACTTCTTCCGGGTCTTCACACTTCTTTCCTTGTTTTCTCCGCCCAGCGTCCGTCCGTGCAGGCTGAAACGCCCCCCAGCCTGTGACAGTCTGCTGCGGTGATCGCGTCATCGCCGCTCCCCGCCCACAGTCCGTATGTGCAGGTTGACACACCCCCTAGCCTGTTACAGTGTGCTGTGGTAATTTGTCCCCACCCACCGGCCGTCAGTGCATGCTGGCACGCCCCCCTAGCTTGTGACAGTGTTCCGGCCCTGGAGGCTTTGACAGTCTGCCGCGCTCATGGCGGCATCGTTAACGCTACACGCTACACTCAGAGGGGGCAGTGTTATCGCTCTGAGATGTAGCAGAACTGTTTGTGTTGCCGCGGGTGGATTTCTCTGTTTCTTATTATGGGGGTAGTGTGGATGGCTTCATTATGCGGGCATTGTGGATGGCTTCATTATGCGGGCACTGTGGATGGCTTCATTGTGGGGGCACTGTGGATGGCTTCATTGTGGGGGCACTGTGGATGGTCACTCTCTCTTTCTCTCTCTCTTCTCCTTTTCTTCATCATCCTCCTCATCCTCATAATGCTGAGCAAAGGTGGCCTGAGCTTGTTGGCCGAGGTTGTGTGGATTACTAGCAATCATTGTGAAGTCTGGATCCACAGACAACTCGGGTGCATGAACACTTTGGTCAGTCAGAATATCCAGAGAGCATTTCAGTAAACAAATCGGTGGAATGGAATGCTGATAACAGCATCCTCATGTGCGAGGTATTGAAGTAAAGTGTGCGGGGATTGAAGATAAGTGTGGCATAGTTTAAACACAAATTCATAGTGGTAATAATTGTAATTGTTTAATTTCATTAGGGAATTGTTTGTCTGTTTGTCTGTGATACTGTTAAAAAGAAAAAAAAAAAAAGTTTGTCTTGGGATTTAATCAGTAGTATTAGCCACACCTGTTTCTAGAAGCTTCTAGCAGCTTCTGCTAGTCCCTGTAGAACTATATAAACCAGCCAGAGCAAGCGAGGTGAGGAGCGTGCGAGGTACTGAAGTAGAGTGTGCGGGGATTGTAGATAAGTGTGGCATAGTTTAAACACAATTTCATAGTTTGACACAAGAACATAGTTTGAATTTATCCTTATACGTTTCCCATTTTTTTTTTCTTGTTTTTCTACTTTAACATTTATCCCCATTTAATAGGTGCTCCATGGACAATGCTACCAAGTGTGTATCTTGTCAGATGTATGCATGCCTTGAGCAGCCGTTCGAGGGTGAACATGTCTGCACTCGATGCAAGCATGTTGCATGTTTGGAAGCCAAGGTAACTGATCTCAATAAGCAGCTTGCAACACTCAGGGGCATTGCAAACCTGGAGAGGAGTTTAGAGCTCACTGAGCTTTCTCTGGTTGGGGCCAGTGATATGGAGGAGGGTGGAGGTGGGGAAGATCAGGACCCAGAGGTAGGTAGTTGGGTTACAGTTAGAAGAAGAGGTAGGGGGAAAAGTGTTAGGGAGCCTAGTCCTGACCTGGCACAACCTAGTAAATATGCCTGTTTGGCTGATATTAGGAATTAAGGGCCAGGACTAGGGTCACTACAGCAGGACGTTGCTCCTAGCAACCAGGAAAACAACTGCTGTAGGAAGGAGGGAAATATGAGTGCAGCAAAGCCCAGACAGATGTTGGTGGTAAGGGACTCTATAATTAGGCGGACAGACAGGGTCATCTGTCGCCGAGACTGTGAATGCCGAACAGTGTGTTGTCTGCCGGGTGCTCGGGTTCGGCATATTGCGGATCGGATAGACAGATTTCTGGGTGGGGCTGGGGAAAAGTGAGCGGTCATGGTGCATATTGGTACCAATGACAAAGTTAGAGGCAGGTGGAAGGTCCTTAAAAATGATTACAGGGAACTAGGAGAGAAGCTGAAGTCCAGGACCTCCAAGGTGGTGTTTTCAGAAATACTACCGGTGCCACGAGCATCACTAGAAAGATAGCGGGAGCTTAGGGAGATAAATACGTGGCTTAGAAATTGGTGCAGGAAGGAAGGGTTCAGGTTCATGGAGAACTGGGCTGACTTCTCAGTCGGCTACAGGCTCTACGGTAGGGACGGGCTGCACCTCAATGGGTAAGGTGCAGCTGTGCTGGGGGAGAAAATGGTCAGACGGATGGAGGAGCTTTTAAACTAGGATCTGGGGGGTGGGAGGGTAGTGGAGCAAAAAAGGGGATAGATAGAGCAGATAGAGACAGTGAGACGGTAGGGGTCAATGAAGAATGAGGGGGGGAAGGGACATGCAAGGAACGTAGGGAGGCTAGGAGTAATAAAGGTGTTAATAGGATTAAATGTCTTGCAAACAAAATTAATGAATTGGAGACTCTTATGTCAACCATGGATTATGATGTGGTGGGCATTACTGAAACCTGGCTGGATGAAAGCCATGACTGGGTGACAAACATACAGGGTTATAGTACATTTAAGAGGGACAGGAAAGACAAAAAAGGTGGTGGAGTGTGTATATTTATCAAATCTAACCTAAAACCTGTGTTGAATGGTGACATTGGGGGGAACTGCAACAATGTAGAGTCAGTATGGGTAAATGTACATGGGGAGGGGAATAATGGAAAAATGCTAATTGGAGTTTGCTATAAGCCTCCTAACATACCTGAACAAATAGAGAATGAAATGCTGGAACAAATTGAAAAGGCAGCTAATAATAATAATCGGGTTCTTATTATGGGGGATTTCAACTATCCAGACATTCAGTGGGACATAGAATCTTCTGGTTGTGCTAAAAGCTGTAAATTCTTATCTACCATTCAAGACCATTTCCTCTCTCAGATGGTAGATGAACCAACAAGGGGAGATAATTTTCTAGATCTGGTCCTGTCAAATAGACCGGATACAATTTCAGTTCTACAGGTCCGGGAGCACTTGGGCACCAGCGATCATAATATGGTAAGCTTCAACGTAATATTCAATAGAACATTTCAAAGGGGAAATGCTAAAACCTGGAATATTAGGAAAGCTTATTTCAACAAATTAAGGGAAGAGCTTAAAGGTGTAGATTGGGACAAAGTCATGGTAACTGGGGATACTGAACATAAATGGGGAAAGTTTAAGGATATGCTACTAGAGTCTTGTAAAAAACGTATACCCTCTGGTAATAAAATGTCCCGGAATAAAAAGAAACCACTATGGATAAATAAGACTGTACAAAGTATAACAAAGGGCATTTAAAATCTTGAAGGCTGAGAATACAGAAATAGCATTTCAGGAGTACAAAGATATCAATAGGAAATGCAAAAAAGAATTCAAACAAGCAAAACTAGCTACTGAAACAAAAATCGCCAATGACATTAAAATAAATCTCAAAATCTTTTATAAGAACATTAATGCCAAAAGGAAAACAAAGGATAGTATTGGCCCCTTAAAATATAATAATAAGTTAGTTATAGAGGACAAACAAAAGACTGAGATATTAAATAGGCATTTCTCATCTGTGTTCACTAAGGAACTGACTGTACCAGGGATCATTCAACAAGTGAAAAATCAAAGTTCACCACCCAATATAATTTAAGTAACACAAGAAGAAGTACGCCTACGTCTGAGTAAATTAAACATTGACAAATCCCCAGGGCCAGATGGCACTCATCCAAGAATATTGAGGGAATTGAGCTCCGTAATCGACAGACCGCTGTATCTCATCTTTTTAGACTCGCTTGTAACAGGGTTGGTGCCTCAGGATTGGAGGATTGCTGATGTGGTACCGATATTTAAGAAAGGTAAGAGGATAGATCCAGGCAACTACCGTCCAGTAAGCCTGACATCAGTAGTATGCAAAGTTTTTGAGGACATTTTAAGGGATGACATGCAAAAATATGTTGCAGAAAATAATATAATAACTGACAGACAGCATGGATTCATGAAAGATAAGTCGTGTCTAACCAACCTGTTGGGGTTCTATGAGGGGGTAAGTGCAAACCTGGATATTGGTAATGCAGCTGATGTGATTTATTTGGACTTTGCAAACGCATTTGATACTGTACCACATAAGAGCCTTATACTAAAGCTCCAGAAGCAAGGACTAGGGGAAACTATATGTAACTGGGTAAGGAATTGGCTAAAAGATAGGAAACAAAGAGTAGTCATAAATGCTACATTCTCTAAATGGGCTTTAGTCAGCAGTGGGGTGCCGCAGGGATCTGTGCTAGGACCAATTCTTTTTAATCTCATTATTAATGACCTTGTGGATGGGATTGATGGTAAAGTGTCAGTCTTTGCTGATGACACCAAACTATGTAGGATATTAAAAACTGACCGTGATAGTAGAATATTACAAAAGGATCTGGATAAGATGTCAGAATGGGCAGATACTTGGCAAATGAGAATTAATGTTGATAAATGTAAAATAATGCACATAGAACGGAGTAATCCTATAACTGCGTATACATTAAATGGAAGTAAACTCGGGACTACAGAACAGGAGAAGGACTTGGGTATTCTCATTACAAATAAGCTGAGCAGCAGCACTCAATGTCAAGCAGCAGCTGCTAAAGCAAACAAGATTCTAGGGTGTATAAAAAGAGAGATAAGATCCCGTGATCCCAACGTATTTTTACCCCTCTATAAATCACTTGTAAGGCCACATCTGGAATATGGGATCCAGTTTTGGGCTCCACATTTTAAAAAGGACATTCAGAAGTTAGAGTCAGTTCAAAAGCGGACAACTAGACTACTACAAGGAATGGAAGGCCTCCCATATGATGACAGGTTGAATAAGTTAGATATGTTTAGCTTAGAAAAAAGACGACTCAGAGGAGATCTCATTTACAGTCAGGGCCAGAAATATTTGGACAGTGACACAAGTTTTGTTATTTTAGCTGTTTACAAAAACATGTTCAGAAATACAATTATATATATAATATGGGCTGAAAGTGCACACTCCCAGCTGCAATATGAGAGTTTTCACATCCAAATCGGAGAAAGGGTTTAGGAATCATAGCTCTGTAATGCATAGCCTCCTCTTTTTCAAGAGACCAAAAGTAATTGGACAAGGGACTCTAAGGGTTGCAATTAACTCTGAAGGCATCTACCTCGTTAACCTGTAATCAATGAAGTAGTTAAAAGGTCTGGGGTTGATTACAGGTGTGTGGTTTTGCATTTGGAAGCTGTTGCTGTGACCAGACAACATGCGGTCTAAGGAACTCTCAATTGAGGTGAAGCAGAACATCCTGAGGCTGAAAAAAAAGAAAAAATCCATCAGAGAGATAGCAGACATGCTTGGAGTAGCAAAATCAACAGTCGGGTACATTCTGAGAAAAAAGGAATTGACTGGTGAGCTTAGGAACTCAAAAAGGCCTGGGCGTCCACGGATGACAACAGTGGTGGATGATCGCCACATACTTTCTTTGGTGAAGAAGAACCCGTTCACAACATCAACTGAAGTCCAGAACACTCTCAGTGAAGTAGGTGTATCTGTCTCTAAGTCAACAGTAAAGAGAAGACTCTATGAAAGTAAATACAAAGGGTTCACATCTAGATGCAAACCATTCATCAATTCCAAAAATAGACAGGCCAGAGTTAAATTTGCTGAAAAACACCTCATGAAGCCAGCTCAGTTCTGGAAAAGTATTCTATGGACAGATGAGACAAAGATCAACCTGTACCAGAATGATGGGAAGAAAAAAGTTTGGAGAAGAAAGGGAACGGCACATGATCCAAGGCACACCACATCCTCTGTAAAACATGGTGGAGGCAACGTGATGGCATGGGCATGCATGGCTTTCAATGGCACTGGGTCACTTGTGTTTATTGATGACATAACAGCAGACAAGAGTAGCCGGATGAATTCTGCAATGGCCAAGTCAATCACCAGATCTTAACCCAATTGAGCATGCATTTCACTTGCTCAAATCCAGACTTAAGACGGAAAGACCCACAAACAAGCAAGACCTGAAGGCTGCGGCTGTAAAGGCCTGGCAAAGCATTAAGAAGGAGGAAACCCAGCGTTTGGTGATGTCCATGGGTTCCAGACTTAAGGCAGTGATTGCCTCCAAAGGATTCGCAACAAAATATTGAAAATAAAAATATTTTGTTTGGGTTTGGTTTATTTGTCCAATTACTTTTGACCTCCTAAAATGTGGAGTGTTTGTAAAGAAATGTGTACAATTCCTGCAATTTCTATCAGATATTTTTGTTCAAACCTTCAAATTAAACGTTACAATCTGCACTTGAATTCTGTTGTAGAGGTTTCATTTCAAATCCAATGTGGTGGCATGCAGAGCCCAACTCGTGAAAATTGTGTCACTGTCCAAATATTTCTGGACCTAACTGTATATGTATAAATACATGTGTGGTCAATATAAAGGACTGGCACATGACTTATTTCTTCCAAAGACAATACTAAGGACCAGGGGGCACTCACTGCGAGCTGAAGAAAAGCGATTCCGACAGCTAAATAGGAACTGTTCTTTACAGTTAGGGCAGTCAGACTGTGGAATGCCCTACCACAAGAGGTAGTAATGGCAGATACTATAACAGCTTTTAAAAAAGGACTGGATGATTTCCTCAGTACACAAAACATTGTTGGTTATAAATGACTAAGTGACCAAATGTTGAACTTGTGGAGGAAGGTTGAACTAGATGGACCTAGGTCTTTTTTCAACCTTAGTAACTATGTAACTATGTAACTGTTCTCAATGTTGGTACAGTAATCAAAATTCTCCAAATCTCTGTAATCCACACCCAATTGGCAGTACTTATGTCTGGCAGCTGAATCTAACAGGCATGTTCCAGCTGGAATTGGGATACTGCCCTCTGCTGCCCTCTGCTGCTCATCAATCCTGGCCAACATATGATAGGTTGAATTCCATCTCGTAGGGAGGTCACATTTTAGTCTGTGACAAGGCAAGTATAAGCGCTGCTGCAGCACTGCAGCCCATGATGGGCTGGTGCACCTCATCCTCACTACAATCGTCACTACTACTACACTAGTGAGGATTGTAGTGAGGATGAGGTGCCCCAGCCCATGATGGGCTGGTGCACCTCATCCTCACTACAATCGTCACTACTACTACACTAGTGAGGATTGTAGTGAGGATGAGGTGCCCCAGCCCATGATGGGCTGGTGCACCTCATCCTCACTACAATCGTCACTACTACTACACTAGTGAGGATTGTAGTGAGGATGAGGTGTCCCAGCCCATGATAGGCTGGTACACCTCATCCTCACTACAATCGTCACTACTACTACACTAGTGAGGATTGTAGTGAGGATGAGGTGCCCCAGCCCATGATGGGCTGGTGCACCTCATCCTCGCCACAATCGTCACAACTACTACACTAGTGAGGATTGTAGTGAGGATGAGGTGCCCCAGCCCATGATGGGCTGGGGCACCTCATCCTCACTACAATCCTCACTACAATCCTGAAGTGCAGTTTCTTCAAATTCATTTAAAGGCACTTGGAATGCTGAAATTGCGGCTTATAATTTAAGCCTCTATTAAAAACCTCTTATCAGCGCTGGTTTATTGGGGATTTATTGGGCTGACAGGGGGTAATAAAGATGGAGTCTCTAAGTGTGTCTGTGTATTTATTTCTATTAAAGTATTTTTTCTCTGTGTGGTGTCTTTTTTTTAACCCTTTATTAGAGATTCTTAATGGCTGGGTCATGTAGTAGAGCTGCATGGGTTGAAGGAGAAAGACAGAAGAGCATGGATCGTGGAGGGATAAGAGGGAGTAATAAACATGGAGTCTCTAAGTGTGTCTGTGTATTTAATTCTATTAAAGTATTTTTTCTCTGTGTGGTGTCTTTTTTTTAACCCTTTATTAGAGATTCTTAATGGCTGGGTCAAACTTGCCTGACATTAAGAATCTCTGACTTAATACTAGCTAGTAAAACAAAGCTGATATTAACTCATCATTACCCAGCAAGCTACCCGGATCCAGGGCTGTTGGAAGAGTTGGATACAGCGCCAGATGATGGCGCTTCTATGAGAGCGCCATTTTCTGGGACGGCTGCGGACTGAAATTCGCAGCAGAGGCGCCCAGAAACCTCGGGCTAACCTGTGCTGCGGATTCCAATCCCCAGCTGCCTAGTTGTACCCGGCTGGACACAAAAATGGGGCGAAGCCCACGTCATTTGTTTTTTAATTATTTCATGAAATAAGTGAAATAATTAAAAAAAATGGGCTTCCCTATATTTTTGGTTCCCAGCCGGGTACAAATAGGCAACTGGGGGTTGGAGGCAGCCCGTGGCTGCCTGCTGTACCTGGCTAGCATACAAAAATATGGCAAAGCATACATCATTTTTTTGGTGGGCAAAAAACTTCTGCATACAGTCCTGGATGGAGTATGCTGAGCCTTGTAGTTCTGCAGCTGCTGTCTGCTCTTCTCCATACAGACAGACAGCAGCTGCAGAACTACCAGGCTCAGCATACTCCATCCAGGACTGTATGCAGAAGTTTTTTGCCCCCTGAAAAAATTATGTGGGCTTCACCATATTTTTGTATGCTAGCCAGGTACAGCAGGCAGTTACGGCTGCCCCCAACCCCCAGTTGCCTATTTGTACCCGGCTGGGAACCAAAAATAAAGGGAAGCCCTTTTTTTATTATTTCATGAATTTCATGAAATAATTAGAAAACAAATGACGTAGGCTTCGCCCCATTTTTGTGTCCAGCCAAGTACAACTAGACAGCTGGGGATTGGAATCCGCAGCACAGGTTGGCCTGAGCTTTCTGGGCCCCACGGCTGCAAATTGCAGTCTGCAGCCGCCTCAGAAAATGGCACTTTCATAGAAGCGCCATCTTCTGGCGCTGTATCCAACTCTTCCAGCACTTGCCTGCTATACCTGGCTAGCATACAAAAATATGGCGAAGCTCACGTCCTTTTTTTGTAATTTTTTGGCAAAAAAAAATAAAAAATGCTTCCCTGGATTTTCCATTGCCAGTGAAGGTAACACCAAGCAGTGGGGGTTAGCAGCCAGTAGCTGCTTGGATTACCCTTAGCTAGCATTACAAAAAATGCAGCGGGAGCCCATATATATTTTTTTTAATTATTTATTTAAATAACTAAAAACAAAATGGGCTTCCCTGTATTTTGATTGCTGGACATCACAGTGCTGTAAAAATAAATCTTTAAAAAAAATGACGTAGCGCTCCGCGGTATTTTTGATTCTCAGCGCAGATAAAGCCGTCAGCTATGGGTTGCCACCCCCATCTGCCTGCCGTTACCTTGGTTGGCAATCAAAATACAGGGAAGCCCATTAATTTTTTCTATTTAAAAAATAGTTAAAAAAAAAATGACGTTGGGTCCCCCCATTTTTGATAGCCAGCTAGGGTAAAGCAGATGGCTGTAGCCTGAAAACCACAGCTGGCAGCTTTACCGTGGTTGGGGATCAAATGTGGAGTTCCCCCCAGGCTCTTTTTTTATAATTATTTTATAAATATTAATAATTACACAATAAAAGTAGGTTCCCCCCTAAATTGGATCACCAGCCAAGGTAAAGCGGACAGCTATGGTCTGGTATTCTCAGGGTGGGAAGGTCCATAGTTATTGGGCCTTCACAGCCTAAAAATAGCAGGCCGCAGGCACCCCAGACGTGGCGCATCCACTAGATGTGCCAATCCTGGCGCTTCACCCCAGCTCATCCCGTGCCCTGGTGCAGTGGCAAACGGGGTAATAAATCGGGTTGATACTAGCTGTGAGATCAAGCCCAGCAGTTTGTGATGTCATGGCGTCTATTAGATACCCAACATCATAAACTGTCAGTACTAACAAAAAAAAAATCGACAAAAGAAATTTATTTGAAAAAACAGTCCCCAAAAAATTTCCTCTTTCACCAATTTATTGTAAGAAAAAAAATAAAGGGGTCCCACGACGACTCTGGACCGTCTAGAATATGGGGGGGAGACACTCAGGGAACGTATCCCCCATTTTCTAGGAGTGCGGACCCTTCATGTGAGGAGTGTGGGTGCAATGAATCTGCACTCACTCTCCCCGGGTCCACAGCAGCAGAGTCCATGTCGTAATGGTTGCTACCAAAGCTGCAATGCCCTGCTCATGAGGTAAGGGCATGCCTAATCAGGAGAACTATTCTACATTTCCAAATACTGGTATTTGCTGATATTATTGCTATTCCACCTACTATATATTGGGGATAGGATCTTGGAGATGGAATACCCCTTTAAGTCCAGTTATCCAGCTGAATGAATACTTAACAACAGAGCTCGCTATTTAGATGTGTTTTCTTGTGGCGCATAACGGACTCTCATGTTTGGTAGTCGTTCAGCAGGGAAACTATAAAAGCAAATCCCTCCATTTGGAAATGTAGTATATAGCTCTCCTGATCAATTATGTTTCTTACCTCATGAGCAGGGCATTGCAGGAATAATAATAATTTATTAATTTATATAGCGTTATTAATTCCATGGCGCTGTATGTCTTTGGAGTGGGGGGGGGAAACCAGAGTACCCAGAGGAAACCCACGCAAACACGGGGAGAACATACAAACTCCTTGCAGATGGTGTTCTTGGTGAGAATTGAACCCAGGACCTCAGCGCTGCAAGGCTATAGTGCTAACCACTGAGCCACCGTGCCACCCATTTAGCTTACAGATGCATAACCACCACTCACTGTGGTGCATGCAGCAGCGTCTATTGTGAAGGAGAGGGCCGTGGGGGGATCAACACTGCACAGGTACCGTGGGACACCGGGGAACACCGGTGGGGTTATAGGGGGTGACCTGGCAGGGCCTGGGGAGGAGTTTTCTGTCGCATGTGTCATGGCACATGCGACAGAAATCAGAGGAGTAGGGTGAATGCGGCCGGCGTGCGGATTTCTGGGAGGGCATCAGGGGGGGCACTTTGGCAACACCGGGGGACCGGAGGGGACCGGGGAGGAGATTTATCATGTTTGTTCATGCCAGATGGGAGATAAATAATTTTTTACCGGCGCTGTCATTTACTGTAACGTGATCATCGGTGTACGGTGTATACCTGTGATCACGTGAGCGGGGACCGGAAAAACCGTCCTGAATCATGATCTCCAGGGTCTCAGCTAGCCCTGAAACCCCGGAGATTTTCTGACGCTGGGGGGCGTTATTCACTTATTTCTGCCTGCTGTTTATAAACGGCAGATCAGAATAAGGCTACATTAACAAGACTGATCCATTTTTGCGGTCTGTATAAAACAGTCCGTTTTTTTTCACGGGTGCATCCGTGTGGCATCCGTTTCCGTTCCGTAGACGGTCCATATGTCATCTGTTTGTCATCCGTGTGCCTTCCGTTTTTTTTGTGTACTGCAAAATAACTGAAGGAGGGTAAATGCATAAATTTACCCAGGATGCATAGCTTCATCCTACATGAGGCGGTCACATGTTCACTCCAGTGCCATTTTCTACTGCTTTTCACAGCGTAGAGCGCTCTGGTGATTTTCTTGTGCTTGTGCACTTCATATCAGTCTTTTCTGTCATTATAATGGCAGAAAGACACATAATGTCCCACTCTCCTGCATTTTGTAATTTTGCACCCTTTGGTGCCTTTCATGTGGCACTAAGGGGTGCTTAGCTTTGTATTTAGCCAAAAAAATGAAAAAAAAAAATGACGTAGGGTTCCCCCTATTTTTGTAGCCAGCTAGGGTAAAGCAGACGGCTGCAGCCTGCAGACCACAGCTGGCAACCTCACCTTGGCTGGTAATCCAAAACTGAGGGCACCCCACGCTGTTATTTTAAATTAAATAAATAATTAAAAAAAAAAACACGTAGGGGTCCCCCCGAAATTGGATCACCAGCCAAGGTAAAGCAGACAGCTGGGGTCTGATATTCTCAGACTAGGGAGGTCCATGGTTATTGGACTCTCCCCAGCCTAAAAATAGCAGGCCGCAGCCGCCCCAGAAGTGGCGCATCCATTAGATGTGCCAATCCTGGCGCTTCGCCTCAGCTCATCCCGTGCCCTGGTGTGGTGGCAAACGGGGTAATATATGGGGTTAATACCAGATGTGTAAAGTCACCTGGCATCAAGCCCTGGGGTTGGTGAGGTCAGGCGTCTATCAGATACCCGACATCACCAACCCAGTCAGTAATAAAAAAAAATAGACGACAAACACATTTTTATTTGAAAAAATACTCCCCAATACATTCCCTCTTTAACCAATTTATTAGAAAGAAAAACAAATCCAGGTCTGTTGTAATCCAAGGGGTTGCCATGACGATCCACACTGTCCCTGTCAATGAAGAGCAGGATGTTCCCCATTGGCTGGGAGAGCAGTGCAGTGACCTGAGCTAACATCAATGGGTCAGCCCAGGTCACTGCAGGGCATGACAAGTGCTGCTGTCAGCGAGGTACATTACCTGCGCTGATCTCCTGCACTGCTGACAGCACCTGTCACTGAGTTTAATGACCGCCGCCTTCACAGCCAAGTATCGCGAGAGGCCCGTGACGTCACCGCTAGTCAGCCTCGGGTCGGAAGCGAGAGAAGGTGATGTGACAAGCGGCGACCATGGAGGACAGTGACAGACTTCATCACCGCAGGTAAGCCGAGCGGGACCATGTGTGCAGAGTGCCAGGAGGACGTCAGTGTCGTGGACTGCATGGCTGGGGACGTGTGTGTGTGTGTGTGTGTGTATGTATGTGCACATGCCGCGTGCAGGAGGGGGCGGAGCGAGCTGAGCGGGGAAGTGTGGGCTTCCTGCATGTAACTAGGATAAACATCGGGTTACTAACCAAAGCGCTTTGCTTGGATACCCGATGTTTATCTTGGTTACCAGCTTCTGGCAGGCTGCCAGCGATGGCTCCTGCACAATGTAGCTGTAAAAAGCCCTGCTTTTTGCTGCTAGAACCGTTCTCGAACGTATCTAGAACTATCGAGCTTTAGCAAAAAGCTCGAGTTCTAGTTCTATCTAGAACAGCCCCCAAAATCACTCGAGCCGTGAACTGGAGAACCTCGAACCGCGAACCGCGCTCAACTCTAGTAGTCACACATATTGATGGCTTCAATTTCATTCTCCTCATCATTTGTGACAGATAGGTAGGCTCTGCTTAGAGTATCTGCAATCAGTAAGTCTTTTCCTGGACAGTAACATGTCAAAATCGTATTTCTGAAGTTGTAACAGCATGCGCTGTAGTCTCTTTGGGGCATTTAGTAGTGGTTTCTTTGTAATGCTCTCCAATGGCTTGTGATCAGACTGCACTGTTACTCGTCAACCATAGGTGTACTGGTGAAACTTCTCCATCCAAAATACCACAGCCAGTAACTCCTTCTCAATCTGAGCATAACTCTGCTCTGTTGTTGTTAGGGCTCTGCTTGCAAACGTGATTGGCTGTTTGTTCTGCATTAGTGTAGCTCTAAGGCCTTTTTCTAAAGCATCACATTGTACCACCACTTCTTGATCTGGGTCGAAATATTTCAGGGTTGCTGCATCTGCAATAGCCTTCTTTACTGACCGGAAAGCAGTTTCCTGGTTTTCTGTCCATTCCCAGAGCACATCTTTGTGGGTTAGCTGTCTCAGTGGCTCACACATATCTGACAGATGCTTGCAAAATTTGGAGACATAATTTACCATGGCCAGAAATCGTTGTACTCCACACACATCAATTGAGGTTGGCAAATCTTGAATTGCTCTCACCTTTTCTGGATCCACTTTTACACCATTTGAGGTCAGAAGATGTCCAATATACAGTTAGGTCCAGAAATATTTGGACAGTGACACAATTTTCGCGAGTTGGGCTCTGCATGCCACCACATTGGATTTGAAATGAAACCTCTACAACAGAATTCAAGTGCAGATTGTAACGTTTAATTTGAAGGTTTGTACAAAAATATCTGATAGAAATTGTAGGAATTGTACACATTTCTTTACAAACACTCCACATTTTAGGAGGTCAAAAGTAATTGGACAAATAAACCAAACCCAAACAAAATATTTTTATTTTCAATATTTTGTTGCGAATCCTTTGGAGGCAATGACTGCCTTAAGTCTGGAACCCATGGACATCACCAAACGCTCGGTTTCCTCCTTCTTAATGCTTTGCCAGGCCTTTACAGCCGCAATCTTCAGATCTTGCTTGTTTGTGGGTCTTTCCGTCTTAAGTCTGGATTTGAGCAAGTGAAATGCATGCTCAATTGGGTTAAGATCTGGTGATTGACTTGGCCATTGCAGAATGTTCCACTTTTTTGCACTCATGAACTCCTGGGTAGCTTTGGCTGTATGCTTGGGGTCATTGTCCATCTGTACTATGAAGCGCCGTCCAATCAACTTTGCGGCATTTGGCTGAATCTGGGCTGAAAATAAATCCCTGTACACTTCAGAATTCATCCGGCTACTCTTGTCTGCTGTTATGTCATCAATAAACACAAGTGACTCAGTGCCATTGAAAGCCATGCATGCCCATGCCATCACGTTGCCTCCACCATGTTTTACAGAGGATGTGGTGTGCCTTGGATCATGTGCCGTTCCCTTTCTTCTCCAAACTTTTTTCTTCCCATCATTCTGGTACAGGTTGATCTTTGTCTCATCTGTCCATAGAATACTTTTCCAGAACTGAGCTGGCTTCATGAGGTGTTTTTCAGCAAATTTAACTCTGGCCTGTCTATTTTTGGTATTGATGTATGGTTTGCATCTAGATGTGAACCCTTTGTATTTACTTTCATGGAGTCTTCTCTTTACTGTTGACTTAGAGAAAGATGCACCTACTTCACTGAGAGTGTTCTGGACTTCAGTTGATGTTGTGAACGGGTTCTTCTTCACCAAAGAAAGTATGCGGCGATCATCCACCACTCTTGTCATCCGTGGACGCCCAGGCCTTTTTGAGTTCCCAAGCTCACCAGTCAATTCCTTTTTTCTCAGAATGTACCCGACGGTTGATTTTGCTACTCCAAGCATGTCTGCTATCTCTCTGATGGATTTTTTTCTTTTTTTTCAGCCTCAGGATGTTCTGCTTCACCTCAATTGAGAGTTCCTTAGACCGCATGTTGTCTGGTCACAGCAACAGCTTCCAAATGCAAAACCACACACCTGTAATCAACCCCAGACCTTTTAACTACTTCATTGATTACAGGTTAACGAGGGAGACACCTTCAGAGTTAATTGCAGCCCTTAGAGTCCCTTGTCCAATTACTTTTGGTCCCTTGAAAAAGAGGAGGCTATGCATTACAGAGCTATGATTCCTAAACCCTTTCTCCGATTTGGATGTGAAAACTCTTATATTGCAGCTGGGAGTGTGCACTTTCAGCCCATATTATATATATAATTGTATTTCTGAACATGTTTTTGTAAACAGCTAAAATAACAAAACTTGTGTCACTGTCCAAATATTTCTGGACCTAACTGTATGCAATTTCTGTCATTTTCAATTTGAATTTGTCCAACTTCAGCTTTATTTGTTTTGCTCTACTGTACATCGGTCCAAAAATTTTAACATCTTCTGATCATGATCCTTTATTGCAGATTCCATATCTTCACCTTCTCCCACTATAAGGATATCATCTGCTATTGTTTTTACTCCAGGAAGTCCTTCCAAAGCCTGCACCAATTTCTGCTGGAACATCTCCGGAGCAGGTTTTAGTCCCATAGGCAGTCTCAGCCATTTATAGCGTCCAAATGGTGAAGAAAATGTTGTCAATATACTTGATTCTTCAGTCAGTTCCACATGCCAGAATCCATTTTTGACATCACATACAGAAAATATTTTAGCCTTTGATAGATCTGGGAGAACATCCTCCAATGTTGGCATCGGGTAATGATTTCTTTTCAGCGCCTTGTTGAGTGGCTTCGGATCAATGCATATTCATAACTTGCCTGATGGTTTTTGCACTATGACCAAACTGCTGATCCAATCTGTACTCTTCTGGACTGGTGCTATCATGCCTCTTTTCTGTAAATCTTGTAGCTTTACTTTCAGTGGTTGCATTAAAGCTACAGGCACCCTTCTTGTAGGTAATCTTATAGGCTGCACGGTTTTATCACTTTCTAGCCTGTATTTACCTTTAAAACACCCATCACCTTCAAATAAATCAGCATACTGCATTTTTATTTTTTGAAAGTCCAAATTGCACTCTGCATTTAGTTTGGGATTTGGTATATCCTGGGAAACTTCAACAGACATAATGTTCTGAGACTGTACTTTTATTAAGTCGATTGCCTGCACTGCTTTTACTCCCAGTATTGGTACATGGTTTCCACCATGCAGCACGGTAAATTCAGCTCTGTAACTTTTCCTGTTACATGGGTTCCGTATTTTGAGCTTACATGTCTCCATAGGTTTCAGAACACTTTTATTGTACATCACCAGCACCTTGTCTGTTTGCTCAATGGAAACCTGTTTGTTCAGCAGAGCACTTGGAAATACATTGCAGCTTGCCCCACAATCCAGCTGAAATCTAATCGGCTTCTTATCCAACAGGAAGGTTGCATAGAGCTGCTTGGCATCCTTGACTACTGGCTGCCTGATCACATTGACATTCTCTGTTGCAGGTCGCAGCTGTAGCCGTGTAATGTCTTCTGCACTGTCAGTGTCTGGTGTCACAGTCTGGACCTGTCTATGCTGTTTGCTTGCTCCCAGCCTGCAGACAGCTGAGAAATGATTCTTCTTGCCACATAACCTGTAGGTTTCGCCATATGCTGCACACTTGGTCTTGTCTCTCTCATGTCTCTTACCACAATATTTGCAGTGGATCATGCTTATAGGGGAGCTTGGTCTTGTCTTCACTTTCATAGATACTGCATGTACCTCATCATTATTCTCACTGGTGCCTGCCATCATCTTCAGGCTGTGCTTTGTCAGCTCAGCAGCCCTGCAGATTTGCATGCATCTCTCTAAGGTTAGCTCTTCGCCTGTGAGTAACCTTTCTCTGAGGCGAGTGTCCATAATGCCACATACAATTCTGTCACTTATGAGTAGAGTTGAGCGTGGTTCGCGGTTCGAGGTTCTCCAGTTTGCGGCTCGAGTGATTTTGGGGGCTGTTCTAGATCGAACTAGAACTCGAGCTTTTTGCTAAAGCTCGATAGTTCTAGGTACGTTCAAGAACGGTTCTAGCAGCAAAAAGAAAAGCTAATTACTAGCTGGCTTTCCGCTGTAATAGTGTAAGTCACTCTGTAAGTCACACTATTATGAAATTTCAGTGTATAGTGTGCGGGAACAGCGCATTCAGATCACTGCTGTTTGGATAATGGCGATCGCTATTTATTTTTTTTTTCCTTGTCTTCCTTCCCTAAGCGCGCGCGTGTAGTGGGGCGGGCCAGCATGTCAGCCAATCCCAGACACACACACAGCTAAGTGTACTTTTAGCCAGAGAAGCAACGGCATGTGTGATAGGATGTCCATGTCACATGTCCCTGCATTATAAAAATGAGTATCTGCTCGTCCGGACGCCATTATCTCTTCTGCGTCTGGGTGTCAGTCACCGCTGGCGTAGCTCCTGTCTCCGATACTGCTGTGTACACTCTATACACAGCGCTATACAGAATAGGGATAGAAGTTTCTTTCAGCCCTTCTAAGGGCTAATACCAGCAGGGTCAGAGCCATAGGTGACAGTCAGGGCAGTGAAAATAGATTTTAACAGCTACACAAGATGACAGTGTCTGTGTAGCTAAGGTCAGGGATTTCCTCGCTGCATTTCCCCATTAGGAGGGATAGAAAGGGAGGCTTCCTTTCCTCTACCCAGACCCACAACCCTGGCACTGTACCCTCCTGCCCTTTGCACACTCAAACTCATTGTTACTAAGCCATTATACTAGCAAACACTGAGGAAACTTAGTGGCATCCTAAAAGTGGCTGTTGGACTTCTGTAGTGTCCCACTAGTGCAAAGATATTTGCAGCACGTCTGCCTGCATTGCACACTCAAACTCATTGTTACTAAGCCATTATACTAGCAAACACTGAGGAAACTTAGTGGCATCCTAAAAGTGGCTGTTGTACTCCATTAGTGCCCCACTGGTGCAAATCTATGTGCAGCACCTCTGCATGACACCCTCCTGCTCTGTTTTTAATAAGCAATAATGATAGCAAAAAATGCTGCCATTTAGTGGCATACAAGAAGTGGCTGTTGTATTCCATTAGTGCCCCACTGGTGCAAATCTATGTGCAGCACCTCTGCATGACACCCTCCTGCTCTGTTTTTAATAAGCTAAAATGATAGCAAAAAATGCTGCCATTTAGTGGCATACAAGAAGTGGCTGTTGTACTCCGTTAGTGCCCCACTGGTGCAAATCTATGTGCAGCACCTCTACATGACACCCTCCTGCTCTGTTTTTAATAAGCTATAATGATAGCAAAAAATGCTGCCAATTAGTGGCATCCTAAAAGTGGCTGTTGGACTTCATTATTGTCCCACTAGTGCAAAGATATTTGCAGCACGTCTGCCTGCACTGAACACTCATACTCATTGTTACTAAGCCATTATAATACCTAAAACTGAGTAAACTTAGTGGCATCCTAAAAGTGGCTGTTGGACTTCATTAGTGTCCCACTGGTGCCAAGCTATTTCTAGCACCTCTGCATGACACCCTCCTGCTCTGTTTTTAATAAGCTATAATAATAGCAAAAAATGCTGCCATTTAGTGACATACAAGAAGTGGCTGTTGTACTCCATTAATGCCCCACTGGTGCAAATCTACGTGCAGCACCTCTGCATGACACCCTTCTGCTCTGTTTTTAATAAGCTATAATGATAGCAAAAAATGCTGCCATTTAGAGGCATACAAGAACTGGCTGTTGTATTCCATTATTGTCCCACTGGTGCCAAGCTATTTCTAGCACCTCTGCATTACACCCTCCTGCTCTGTTTTTAATAAGCAATAATGATAGCAAAAAATGCTGCCATTTAGTGGCATACAAGAAGTGGCTGTTATACTCCATTAGTGCCCCACTGGTGCAAATCTATGTGCAGCACCTCTGCATGACACCCTCCTGCTCTGTTTTTAATAAGCTATAATGATAGCAAAAAATGCTGCCATTTAGTGGCATACAAGAAGTGGCTGTTGTACTCCGTTAGTGCCCCACGGGTGCAAATCTATGTGCAGCACCTCTGCATGACACCCTCCTGCTCTTTTTTTAATAAGCTATAATGATAGCAAAAAATGCT
Organism: Anomaloglossus baeobatrachus; assembly: GCF_048569485.1. Classification (NCBI taxonomy): domain Eukaryota; kingdom Metazoa; phylum Chordata; class Amphibia; order Anura; family Aromobatidae; genus Anomaloglossus; species Anomaloglossus baeobatrachus. The sequence goes on along the minus strand of NC_134357.1, from coordinate 209,945,202 downwards.
GCCATTTAGTGGCATCCTAAAAGTGGCTGTTGGTCTTCATTATTGTCCCACTAGTGCAAAGATATTTGCAGCATGTCTGCCTGCACTGCACACTCAAACTCATTGTTACTAAGCCATTATAATACCTAAAACTGAGTAAACTTAGTGGCATCCTAAAAGTGGCTGTTGGACTTCATTAGTGTCCCACTGGTGCCAAGCTATTTCTAGAACCTCTGCATGACACCCTCCTGCTCTGTTTTTAATAAGCTATAATAATAGCAAAAAATGCTGCCATTTAGTGGCATACAAGAAGTGGCTGTTGTACTCCATTAGTGCCCCACTGGTGCAAATCTACGTGCAGCACCTCTGCATGACACCCTTCTGCTCTGTTTTTAATAAGCTATAATGATAGCAAAAAATGCTGCCATTTAGAGGCATACAAGAACTGGCTGTTGTATTCCATTATTGTCCCACTGGTGCCAAGCTATTTCTAGCACCTCTGCATGACACCCTCCTGCTCTGTTTTTAATAAGCTATAATGATAGCAAAAAATGCTGCCATTTAGTGGCATACAAGAACTGGCTGTTGTATTCCATTATTGTCCCACTGGTGCCAAGCTATTTCTAGCACCTCTGCATGACACCCTCCTGCTCTGTTTTTAATAAGCGATAATGATAGCAAAAAATGCTGCTATTTAGTGGCATACAAGAACTGGCTGTTGTACTCCATTAGTGTCCCACTGGTGGCAAGCTATTTGCAGCACCTCTGCATGACACCCTCATGCACATTTTGCTACGCTAATTTTATAGCAAACTCAGGGAATTCCTTGCTGCATTTGATCATTCGGAGGGATAGAAAGTGAGGCTTCCTTTACTGTCCTGGTACCCACAGAGCACGGCCACTGTACCCACCTGTCCACTTTTGCCACGCTATTTAATTTGCCCAAAGAGCTGACTCTTTTTCTGCCTTCCTAAAATTGTCTGTAGTACTAAGTTAGTGTTTCTTTGATGCCAAGCAAGGTACAACACGTGTGCATTCTACATTCCTTTCCATTTCTGGAATGCAATTATTAAATGCAGGTAGTCCAGCCAATCTGTGACGAAGGTGCAGGTGTGGATATAATGTAGCCTGCATCCAATGTTGGTTTTCTCGATGTGTGACAGCTCAACAATACCATCTGTTTCCACTTCCAAAACAAGTGATGACCTGCCAATCACACTCCCTGTTGCGTGTAAAGGGGTGGAAGTTCAATGTGAAAAACCATGTGAGACTGCTGTCCCCACAGTCACAGAGGATGAAGAGCACGCAGATGCACTTGATGGGGCAGGCGGTGGTTGCACAGGCATGCTAGGCCGCATTGTAATTGTACCACAGTGAAATTCACATTGCGACTTATGTTTTATTTTAAGTCGTGTACAGGGTGGGCTCCCCACTATGCAGCAAAACCAGGCAACAGGAAAAGGACTCTAGTCAGTTGGGTTGATAAATGATTGTTTAACTTTACCAAAACAAACAATAAGAACCCTGCATACAATTTAAATAATTGAACAATCTATTCTGTTGCCTACTACCTGCTAATCCCTCTGCGTAGCAGTAATTGTGTGTTTGTGCGTGTGTGTGTTTGTGTGTGTGTGTGCGAATACGACTTACCAGTGGTGCATCACAAGAGCTTCCCAGTTATCTACATAAACATAGACAAAACACATTACCCCCCTTGAATACCCTTGTTAGCTGAAGCCTCACAGATAAAGCAGATGATAACAGTGTGAATGCAAACCACACAGCTCTGCAACACAGTCATGGAAATCTTGAAAATCAACAGTCAATGCAAACATGTGTCGCTGTCCCTCTATGATTTAAACTCTACGTGACAATTTGACAGTGCAGAGGCAGCAAGTCTTATTGTCTATAAATAGTCGGCCTACCCAGAACAGATATGTGTTTGCTAATAAAACAAAGTGTTGCGTGCCCGCATTATTGTCTGGGCACAGCCTACTGTACCCGGGTACTGTGATGTCCAGTTGCCAGAAATACAGACTTTACACTCCTCTCACGGTAAGCAGTATAGACAGCACCGTAAGAATGTTGGTCAGTGGCACAGGATGCTGCTCACTGGCGTTACGGTACTCCTCACCAAACTCCAAAATGACTCCCCTCACAATTGAACGAAGTGTTTCCGCGGTGGCTCCTTGCTGTAACACACACCTTTAGCTTTTCCTTCTGGTCATAGACAGCATCTCCAAGTCCACACCCGAAGAGCAATTTCTCCTCCACGTCTAAGTGTGGAGAGGCAGCTACTGCGCATGCGTGTGCCGATTTACCCCAGCCGCAGCCTAACTACAGTGTTTCGCCTAGTGAGTATGCTCAGCCTGACTTTGCCATTCCTGAGGCAAAGTCTTCATTTCGGGATACAGCTCATGCTCCCACACTTAGTGCGAAAAGCCTCTTTGCACAGGTACTTGCATTCTGTGCCGGGTCTAAGTCCTGTTTTGTGCCTAGACACCATGCTAAAGCTGATAGTCTTTTTTCAGAGACTGTATTTCATGCTACTGAGCATGCTCAGGCACTTACTGCATCAGAGACTAGGTCCGGTAATGAACTCTTTAACCCTGCCCCTGATATGGGGGGCCCATATAGACCACATGGCATCAGGTGTCCTGACGATGTGGCCAGGCCACTCCCAAATGGCTTGCAGAGGCCCGCCCCTATGACTTGTCCCCTCATTATTGATGGTCAGACGATGACTGGTGAGGTGTTTGTGTCGTGGCAGCCATGAGGTCATTATTGAAGTTGCGGTTTCAAATAGGACGCTAGTTATGCCACTCATGACGTGTCACTCTGCTTTTGTCTCCAGGAGGTGCATTGTGGTCCACCCTGGTTTGGGGCGGACCCAGGTTATAAAACGGGATGGAGCCAACAAGGAGGTGCGCAGTCTTCTATTATGCTCCGAAAGAGCACACCTCCATGTGTTGAACCCATTGCGGCTTTAGGCCAGAGGTAATGGAAACTCCGGCACACTCACTATCACCCTTGGAGACACAGAAAGTCAGAGACATGTAGCTGATATCAAAATCCTTTTCTTTTTATTTTGTGGTGAAAAACGTATATCAAAAAAGTGCTGTACAATAGTCCGCCAATCTCAACGTTTCGGCCTATCTGGCCTTCTTCAGGTCGGACGGGCTTAAGGATGAAAGGACTGAAGGTGGATGAATATGCATAGGACACTATCGTTAGACCAATGCTGAAATGTAGTAAGAATTATGGCATGCAGGGTAATCAATGTCAGGATACACTATGCGTTGACGATGTCGATGTCGGGTAGTACTGTTGTCAAGACATATGAGTCCCAAACCTTGTGTTGAATCAATGGTATAGTGATACCAAATTGTATGCAATGGGTCTGGATTACATAAAGGCCATCACCTCAGTGTTCCATAGTATGTGGATTGGTCTATGACGTGGTCAGACGTCTAGGGTGGCCTATTAGATATGGTGATTTCTATTGATGACTGGAATAGTGCATGGGGACCAGGAGTGGAAAGCCACAATGTGGTCACACTCGTCAGTACTTAATGGAAACCATTATTAGTTTAAACGACTGCCTGGCTGAGACTCCACTGATATTTTGTCTGGATAGGGGTCCTAGAGGTACAGTGGTGGGAGTCCGGGTAGCATGTGCCTATGTGATGTCAGAGGTGAACCGCACATCCTATGAGTCTGGGGACGTGCGGTTCACCTCTGACATCACATAGACACATGCTACCCGGACTCCCACCACTGTACCTCTAGGACCCCTATCCAGACAAAATATCAGTGGAGTCTCAGCCAGGCAGTCGTTTAAACTAATAATGGTTTCCATTAAGTACTGACGAGTGTGACCACATTGTGGCTTTCCACTCCTGGTCCCCATGCACTATTCCAGTCATCAATAGAAATCACCATATCTAATAGGCCACCCTAGACGTCTGACCACGTCATAGACCAATCCACATACTATGGAACACTGAGGTGATGGCCTTTATGTAATCCAGACCCATTGCATACGATTTGGTATCACTATACCATTGATTCAACACAAGGTTTGGGACTCATATGTCTTGACAACAGTACTACCCGACATCGACATCGTCAACGCATAGTGTATCCTGACATTGATTACCCTGCATGCCATAATTCTTACTACATTTCAGCATTGGTCTAACGATAGTGTCCTATGCATATTCATCCACCTTCAGTCCTTTCATCCTTAAGCCCGTCCGACCTGAAGAAGGCCAGATAGGCCGAAACGTTGAGATTGGCGGACTATTGTACAGCACTTTTTTGATACACGTTTTTCACCACAAAATAAAAAGAAAAGGATTTTGATATCAGCTACATGTCTCTGACTTTCTGTGTCTCCAAGGGTGATAGTGAGTGTGCCGGAGTTTCCATTGCTTGACTAATTTTTCTCCAGAGCATCCACGAGAGGTGACGCGAGGTTTTCTTTGTAACATTAGGCCAGAGGTAGGCAGGGATAGGGCGTCGATGCAGGCCGCCACCACAGTTGGTAACGCAGAACGGTTAAGACCAGCTCCTGTCCTACCAGTCCTGCTTGTGCAGCCCAATTGGATTAACAGGCCTGCTGCTGCTGATGCGCCTGCTGTCCACAGGTGTGGCCCCAATGCACACGGTCAGCGTACTCAATGGCCCCTGTGATGTTAACAGGGAGTTCCTGGGCTGGGTGGGCGTGTGGACCCTGTGACGCTACTAGGGCTCCCAGTCTCCAGATCCGAGTGGCGTTTAACTCGGTTCAGGCTACTATTAGTTTCATAGCCACACAGCTCTGTATCCTCCACCTAACCTTCCAGTTGCCAACCTCTCCTTTTCCATCTGGGAGCACAGTGGACACTGACTGCTTATGGGGATATATACCTTTCTCTTTCTTTTCTTATTAATTTTCGTTATGTAGCGGTAACATAGTATATACCACCTTATCCAAATCTGCCAGTCCCACCGTAACAGATGGTGTTTCTTCAGCAAATGTTACTTTTGCTTAACCAACAAACCCACGGACGAAAACTTTTTTCCCCTTTCCAACACACCTGTTCCCCTTTCCACCAGCATCTGTCCTTTTTCAACTCATTTGGTATATAACCAAAAGTGCAACTCTGCAGGGACACCGTACTCAATGCCATCTCAGCACAGCAGCCAGCCCTCGGTCCCTCAGATGTGGACAAGTAAAGGCCATTTCCTCCTATCCATGACAAAGCGTTGAGATTCACTCTGTGCAGCACTGGTGTTTAGTGGAAAAGCAGATCTAAGATTGCGTACCACCTTCTGCAGATACTCCTGTATACGTGCGTCCCTTTCTATGGCAGGAATTATTTCGCCAAATTTTGTCTTGTACCGGGGATCTAACAGTGTGGCAACCCAGTAGTTAGCATTACTTCGAATTCGTACAATCAGAGGGTCATGTTGTAGGTAGTGCAGGAAGAAGGCGCTCATGTGTCTTGTGCATCCAGGAGGACCAAGTCCTTGGTGTGTTGGTGGCAGAGAGGTGAGAATCGTGCCTCCTTCCTCTGCCCTCTCCCCCCAACCTCGCACAACCGAAATGTGAGCAAGCTCTCACTCATCTGCTGAGTCTTCCATGCCCATCGCCAGTTCGTCCTCCATTTCTTCATGGGCTCCTGCACCTTCCTCAACACTTTTTGCTGATACTATGCGCCCTTGTTAATCCCTCTCCCCCACCATGACTGCTGCCTAGGTGCCGCTGACCATCTGGACCTCGTAGATCTTGTTATCCCTTCCGCATATGACTCCTCCTGTATTTCCTCCCCTTCCTCTTGTCCCAACACCTGACTCCGAATAATGCTTACAGTGTGCTCCATCACGTAGATGACCAGAATTGTCATGCTGAGAATGGCATTGCCAGTGCTAAACATCTTCGTCGACATTTGTAAACTGTGTAGAAGGGTGCATAGGTCCTTGATCTGACACCACTCCAGCAGCGTGATCTGCACCACCTCTGGATCAAGTTAGGCCAGGCTATAAGTCATAACATATTGCAGCAGGGTTCGGCGGTGCTGCCACAAACGCTGCAACATGTGCAGATTCAAATTCCTGCGTGTCGGCACATCGCATTTCAGGCGTTTAACCACCAGACCCAAAGACTTCTGGAGCGACGAAAGTTGTTGAGCTGCTGTGTGCGAACGATGGAAGTGAGCACATAGCGAGCGTGCCCGCTGCACAAGGCCATGTAGGCCGGGATGGTGTTTTAAAAATTGCTGGAGAATTAGATTCAACACGTGAGCCACACAAGGCACATTGTCACGGCGAAGGGCCGCACCCATGTTTGCATCATTGTCACACCCGGCCTTCCCTGTCTGCTGGTTGAGTGGAGACAACCATTGATGAAACTTGGTCTCCAGAGCTAACCGTCCACAACTTCTCAGCGGTGTGACTCACATTTCCCATACATTTCAAAGTAAACATTTGACCGCATGATGGCATTGAGCTCTGCTGCCAGCATAGTAAGGAGGAGATGTGTGGTTTTCCTTGTGCGCAGTTACAAGGAAGGGTGCCCTGACCACACAGGGTTTGGCCCGAGGTGAAGGACCCACACGAGGTTGAGGAGGCAGAAGCAGTGTATTAACTTCTACCTACAGAGGAAGGATTGATACAACTCGTGGGGACAGCAAGACTTGTACAGCAGACCCTCTCCATCTCTCCCCATAGTAACCCATTGCCCAGTCAGAGACATGTAACGCCCCTGTCCATGCTTACTGGGCCAAGTATCTGTGGTGAAATGCACCCTGTCACACAGTTTTTCAAAGAAGCGGTGATGTTTGGTGCGACATGCTGGTGTAGCGCGTGCACGCCTTTGTTGGAGAAGGAGTGGCGCCTGGGCATCGGCTCTTGGGGCACTGCGATGGGCATAAGGTCTCGAAAATCCTTGGTTAAAAAGGTTGGAAAGGAAGCATTTTGGTAGCCAACAGTTTGCAGATGCTGAAAGTCAAGCTCGAAGCCATGGCATGCCCTTCTAAAAGCATGTAAAACACAGCAAGGGGACTCCAACCACAGTCTCCCTCGTTTCCACTAATTGGGCCACACACACCCCACTTGACTGGCATCAGTTGACCCCCATTTTCAAGATGAAAAAGATGCTTTGCATGAAGCACTCTCAAAAATACGCGTGTCTTTCACCTCCCCTGGCTGAGCCAGGGGAAGAAAAGTCCTCTGAGAGCCATGACTTGTTCATCTTGGTTCTTTTTTCAAAAGCGAGGGGACTCCAACCACAGTCTCCCTCGTTTCCACTAATTGGGCCACACACACCCCACTTGACTGGCATCAGTTGACCCCCATTTTCAAGATGAAAAAGATGCTTTGCATGAAGCACTCTCAAAAATACGCATGCCTTTCACCTCCCCTGGCAACACCAGGGGAAGAAAAGTCCTCTGAGAGCAATGACTTGTTCATCTTGGTTCTTTTTTCAAAAGCGAGGGGACTCCAACCACAGTCTCCCTCATTTTCACTAATTGGGCCACACACACCCCACTTGACTGGCATCAGTTGACCCCCATTTTCAAGATGAAAAAGATGCTTTGCATGAAGCACTCTCAAAAATACGCGTGCCTTTCACCTCCCCTGGCTGAGCCAGGGGAAGAAAAGTCCTCTGAGAGCCATGACTTGTTCATCTTGGTTCTTTTTTCAAAAGCGAGGGGACTTCAACCACAGTCTCCCTCGTTTCCACTAATTGGGCCACACACACCCCACTTGACTGGCATCAGTTGACCCCCATTTTCAAGATGAAAAAGATGCTTTGCATGAAGCACTCTCAAAAATACGCGTGCCTTTCACCTCCCCTGGATGAGCCAGGGGAAGAAAAGTCCTCTGAGAGCCATGACTTGTTCATCTTGGTTCTTTTTTCAAAAGCGAGGGGACTCCAACCACAGTCTCCCTCATTTCCACTAACTGGGCCACATCCCCCCCACTTGACTGGCATCAGTTGACCCCCATTTTCAAGATGAAAAAGATGCTTTGCATGAAACACTCTCAAAAATACGCGTGCCTTTCACCTCCCCTGGATGAGCCAGGGGAAGAAAAGTCCTCTGAGAGCCATGACTTGTTCATCTTGGTTCTTTTTTCAAAAGCGAGGGGACTCCAACCACAGTCTCCCTCGTTTCCACTAATTGGGCCACACACACCCCACTTGACTTTCATCAGTTGACCCCCATTTTCAAAATGAAAAAGATGTTTTGCATAAAGAACTCTCAAAATTACACGTGCCTTTCAACTCCGCTGGATGACCCAGAGGAAGAAAAGTCCTCTGTGAGGCATGACTTGTTCATCTTGGTGAACGTTAGTATGTCCACATTGTCAGTTGACAGACGCGTGTGCTTATCTGTCAGCACACTCCCAGCAGCACTGAGGACACGTTCCGAAAAAACGCTGGCTGCGGGACACAACAAGATCCCCAAGGCGTACGTGGTGAGCTCAGGCAATTTATCCAGATTGGAAGCCTAAAATGAGCAGGGCTCAAGTTGCACAGTAATGGCATGGACGTTCCCTTGCATATACTTATATCTGTGTCTCCTCCTCTTTTTCCTTGTCCAGCTCTTTTGTTTTCGCATGAGTATATGTCCTTGTCACTTTCCCATGTGTTTGTGTTGTTTTGTGAGTTGTTTGTCACCTTTTGGACATCTTTGAGGGTGTTTTCTAGGTGTTTTTATGTGTTTGTGATTGCCTGCCATTGTTTCCTATGTGGTTCGAGTTCGGTTCGTCGAACGTTCACCGAACTGAACTCGAACGAGACCTCCGTTCGACGAACCGAACTCGAGCCGAACCACGACCGGTTCGCTCATCTCTACTTATGAGGCTATCTCTGATTTCCCCAAAGCCACATGTTGCAGCCAATGTCCTCAGCTCTTTCACATATCTGTCTACATGTTCATCATCCGCCTGCTGTCTTGTGAAAAACTTGGGGTCAAAGTGCTTATCAAATGCCTCCACGATGTCTGCTAGAACGAGGCTGTCTGTGTCTGGCAGTAAGGTCTGGGATAGTTCTCTGCCTTTTTCCCCAATTAAGTAATAAAAGAGCTTTACTTTACGTTTGTCATCACTGGGGGCCACTGTCAGATCCACATACAGAGTAAACTCCTCTTTCCAGTGTCTCCATGTCTGGGATAGATTACATGATGAGACATCCAGTTTCTGAGGGGGCTTCAGACCAGTCTCATTCTTGTATAATGACAGGAAATCTATACTCACAGTTGCTATGATGTTCTGTAAAGTCCCAGTCTCACACACAAACTCTGAGGATTTGTAGGTGTGTCACATGAAGGTTCTCTGCCCAGCTGCCACCATGTTCTGTTTGTTGTGTCTCTCAGTAATCACACTCAGTGCAGATCTTCAGCTCCTTATTAGGTGGTATTGTCAGCCATTACATCTCCCTCTGCTGCCTGCACTCTGTCTGCAGTACCAGCGAGTTCCCACTTGCTTGTGGTGAACACATACATGTAGTGAGACCCCTAGAGGCCCCTAGAGGCCATACAGCATATACATATTGCTACAAATACAGTAACGTGACCTTTTCTACAGGCAGTGGAACAACACTTATGCTGGGTTGTTAAACTTGTGTTAATAGTTTCTCACGATAGCTGTTTCTGTAAGTTTTAAAACCAAAAGGTACCTTTATTGGACAAAGTACCACTTGGAGGAGCCGAGAAAGATGTTGTGAATGTTTTTCAGCCCTAAAAGAAAGCAGGGTTTGACAACACTTTTATCTTAGTATTGGTTTTTGGCACTCAGTCTGCATTTCAATAAGACCAGGACACTATGTAGGTTCTGTACGATAGGAAGACGCCACCACCAGGATGGTAGTTTGGTGCTATGAAAGTATTTTGCTTCAGGCAGAAGAAGTGCCACTGACACCAAGTATTAATAAAAATGTGGTAACACTGAGACTGTGTTTTAATAAGAGCAAGCCACTATCTAAGTTCTGTAAGATATGAAGCCCCGAAAATTATGCTAGGTTGCTGATAGGAAGGTACTGGCCTCCAGGCAGAGATAGTGCCACTGACACCATGTATTATTAAAAATTTGGAAACATTGAGACTGTGTGTTAGTTGCAGCAGGCCACTATCTAAGTTCTGTAAGATATGAAGACCCCAAAATTATGCTAGTTTGCTGATAGGAAGGTACTGGCCTTCAGGCAGAAATAGTGCCCCAGACACCAAGTATTAATAAGAATTGGGTAACACTGGAACTGTGTTTTAATATGAGCAAGCCATTATCTAAGATCTGCAAAATATGAAGCCCCCAAAGATTCACTAGCTTGCTAGGATGGTAATGGCCTTGAGTCAGAAATAGTGCCACTGACACCGAGTATTAATAAAAATTTGGTAACACTGAAACTGTGTATTAGTTGCAGCAGGCAACTATCTAACACCACTATCAAGCAACTAACTAACTGTAAAATACTGAGTTATTATGAATATTTGTTCCATAATAATTCTACATCTATTCTTATAATGTATGTATAGTAATCACAGGCCTTAGCTTGTATGAAGTGTGTTTGTGAGGCTGGAGAACTTCTAACCAGCATCTGTCTAGATAAATTACTGACTGGATGACAACTCAATGCTATATTGAACTTGGTTTCTTAGCAGAAAGTCTGAAATTAGCATTGAAGGCCTTCTAAGCATTACATTAGGTCAAAGGTCAACTAGCTTCAAAAAGCTTCTATACATTCTTTAGGTCAAAGGTCAACTAGCTGGTTTTGGAAAAGCCTGTTCTGCGCAGGACACTGCGTCTGCAGATTTAGGACCATGTGACAATGACTTAATGCATGGGCTAAAACTGAGAATGAGTATATTGGGTTTTTGAAGACATGTTTAAAGCCATGTAAAGACACAAGTGAGGAAAGGAGGGTGTGGTGAAATGTATTTAAGTTGTACCACACTTCATAGAGTTTAGAATGCGGACCATTCTTAACCAGATGGAAGACTGCCTGCCATAACATCACAGCTATGTAAGATAATGGACTCTTTCTCTCTATCTTTTTCTCTCTTAACTCAATGCTAACTAAAGCCAAACATTATTTTTCTGTAATGATTTTTAACCTTTATTGAATAAACCCACATATGGTTTACACCACTATTTCTCTTCAATCATTATAAACTGGCTGAGCATAATATACGTCAAATCCTATTTTTAACACTAACAACAACACTAACATCAACAACTAACTAACTAACAACAACAATAACTAACTAACAGCACTATCTGACACCGAGTATTAATACAAATTTGGTAACACTGAGACTGTGTGTTAGTTGCAGCAGGCCACTATCTAAGTTCTGTAAGATATGAAGCCCTCCAAATTTTGCTAGTTTGCTGATAGGAAGGTACTGGCCTTAAGGCAGAAATAGTGCCACTGACACAGAGAATTAATAAAAATGTGGTAACTCTGAGATTGTGTGTTAGTTGCAGCAGGCCACTATCTAACTTCTGTAAGATATGAAGCCCCCAAAAATACACTAGGTTGCTGATAGGAAGGTACTGGCCTTGAGGCAGAAATAGTGCCACTGACAACGAGTATTAATAAAAATTTGGTAACACTGAGACTGTGTAATAGTTGCAGCAGGCCACTATCTAACACTACTATCTAACAACTAAATAACTAACAACAACACTAACATCAACAACTAACTAACTAACAACCACAATAACTAATAGCACTATCTGACACCGAGTAATAATAAAAATTTGGTAACACTGAGACTGTGTGTTAGTTGAAGCAGGCTACTATCTAAGTTCTATAAGATATGAAGCCGCAAAAATTCTGCTAGTTTGCTGATAGGAAGGTACTGGCCTTCAGGCAGAAATAGTGCTCCAGACACCAAGTATTAATAAGAATTGGGTAACACTGAGACTGTGTTTTAATATGAGCAAGCCATTATCTAAGTTCTGCAAAATATGAAGCCCCCAAACATTCACTAGGTTGCTGATAGTAAGGTACTGGCCTTCAGGCAGAGATAGTGCCACTGACACCAAGTATTAATACAAATTTGGTAACACTGAGACTGTGTGTTAGTTGCAGCAGGCCACTATCTAAGTTCTGTAAGATATGAAGCCCCCAAAATTACACTAGATTGCTGATAGGAAGGTACTAGCCTTCAGGAAGAAAAAGTGCCACTGACACCGAGTATTACAAAAAATTGGGTAAAACTGAGACTGTGTGTTAAGGCCCCGTCACACTAAGCAACATCGTTAGCAACATCGCTGCTAACGAACAACTTTTGTGACGTAGCAGCGATGTTGCTAGTGATGTCGCTGTGTGTGACATCCAGCAACAACCTGGCCCCTGCTGTGAGGTCGTAGGTTTTTGCTGAATGTCCTGGGCCATTTTTTAGTTGTTGCTGTCCCGCTGTGAAGCACAGATCACTGTGTGTGACAGCGAGACAGCAACAACTAAATGTGCAGGCAGCAGGAGCCGGCTTCTGCGGAGGCTGGTAACCACAGTAAACATCGGGTAACCAAGAAGCCCTGTCCTTGGTTACCCGATATTTACCTTTGTTATCAGCCTCCGCTGCTCTCACTGTCAGTGCCGACTCCTGCTCTGTGCACATGTAGCTGCAGGACACATCGGGTTAATTAACCCGATGTGTGCTGTAGCTAGGAGAGCAGGGAGCCAGCGCTAAGCATTGTGCGCTGCTCCCTGCTCTGTGCACATTTAGCTGCAGTACACATCTGGTAATTAACCCGATGTGTGCTGTAACTAGGAGAGCAGGGAGCCAGCGCTCAGTGTGCGCTGCTCCCTGCTCTCTGCACGTGTAGCTGCGTGCGCTGGTAACCAAGGTAAATATCGGGTTGGTTACCCGATATTTACCTTAGTTACCAAGCGCAGCATCTTCCACGTGGCGCTGGGGGCTGGTCACTGGTTGCTGGTGAGCTCACCAGCAACTCGTGTAGCGATGCTCCAGCGATCCCTGCCAGGTCAGGTTGCTGGTGGGATCGCTGGAGCGTCGCAGTGTGACATCTCACCAGCAACCTCCTAGCAACTTACCAGCGATCCCTATCGTTGTTGGGATCGCTGGTAAGTTGTTTAGTGTGACTGGACCTTTAGTTGCAGCAGGCCAGTATCTAAGTTCTGTAAGATATCAAGCCCCCAAAATTACACTAGTTTGCTGATAGGAAGGTACTTGCCTTCAGGCAGAAAGAGTGCCACTGACACCAAGTATTAATAAAAATTGGGTAACACTGAGACTGTGTGTTAGTTGCAGCAGACCACTATCTAAGTTCTGTAAGATATGAAGCCCTCAAAATGTTGCTAGTTTTCTGATAGGAAGGTACTGGCCTTCAGGCAGAAATAGTGCCACTGACACCGAGTATTAATAAAAATTTGGTAACACTAAGACTGTGCATTAGTTGCACCAGGCCACTATCTAACACCACTATCTAACAACTAACTAACTAACAACAACACTAACAGTCTCAGTTTTACCAATTTTTTAGTAATACTCAGTGTCAGTGGCACTTTTTCTACCTGAAGGCCAGTACCTTCCTATCAGCAAAATAGCATAATTTTGGGGCTTCATATTTTGCAGAACTTAGATAGTTGCTTGCATATATTAAAACACAGTCTCAGTGTTACCCAATTTTATTAATACTTGGTTTCTGGGGCACTATTTCTGCCTCAAGACCAGTACCTTCCTATCAGCAAACTAGCATAATTTTGGGGGCTTCATATCTTACAGAACTTAGGTAGTGGCCTGTTGCAACTAACACACAGTCTCAATGTTACCAAATTTTTAGTAATACTTGGTGTCAGTGGCACTATCTCTGCCTGAAGGCCAGTACCTTCCTATCATCAACCTAGTGAATTTTTAAGGGCTTGATATTTTGCAGAACTCCTTACTATACCCCCCATGCTGACACTCTCCTTAATATATCTCTCACTGCCACTCTTCTTAATATTCCCCCCATGGTGCCACCCTCCTTAATATACCCCCCACAGTGCCACTCTCCTTAATATACCCCCTAGGCTGCCACTCACCTTAATATATCCCCTCACTGCCACTCTCCTTAATATACCCACCACACTGACACTCTCCTTAATATACCCACCACACTGCCTCTGCAAAATATTGCCCCCCCCTTTTATAAAATATCCTCCCCCTCACACACTCACTGCCCCTCTGAATAAAGTACTCACCTCACTACCTCTCACAAAGCTGTGTCCCTTTCATGATTGTGCACCTTTTCCCCAGCATCCACACTGATTACACAGCTTATCTTCCGCTCCTGCATGGAGTGCTCACCGCCGCCCGACGTGTCTCTGTGGCGCCTGCAGCAGTGTGATGACATCAGCAAAATGCTGATCTCATTACGCTGATGCACGTCGGAGCCCAGAACCGCGCGCCACGCTCCACTGTTCAAATGTATTTACGGCTGAGAGACGCAAATACATTTGATTAGGAAGGAGAAAGCTGTGGTCACCAGTGCTCCCCTTATCAGTGAATATGCCGGGTGCAGGATCGCAGAGCAGGGCCGGCACGTGTGCACAAGCCAAACTAAAGGGTGCTTTACATGAGACGATCTATCGTGCGATAGATCGTCGGGGTCACGGTTTTTGTGACGCACATCCGGCATCGCTTGCGACGTCGGGCTGTGTGACACCTCCGAGCGACGCAGTATCGCTCACAAATCGTGAGTCGTGTACTCATCGCTCGGTTTCATAATCTCGTTTAATTAAAATGGCTCCGGTTGCTCATCGTTCCCAGGGTAGCACACGCCGCTTTGTGTGACACACCGGGCATGATAAACAGCAGCTTACCTCCGTAACGCAGCACCCGCCGGCTATGCGGAAGGAAGGAGGTGGGCGGGAAGTTTATGTCCCGCTCATCTCCACCCCTCCGCTTCTATTGGCTGGCCGCTGTGTGACGACGCTGTGACGCCGAACATCCCTCCCCCTTCAGGAAGAGGATGTTCGCCGCCCACAGAAACGTCGCACAGCAGGTAAGTGCGTGTGACAGGGGTTAACGACTTTGTGCGCCACGGGCAACTAATTGCTCATGATGCACAAACGACGGGGGCGGGTACGATCGATCATGAAATTGCACGATAGATCATACCGTGTAAAGCAGGCTTAAGGCTGCGTAACATTCACACTGCTGTGGAGTGACTGAAAATTGAGCAGCCCGCTACAGGCACCGGCCCATCTGGCATTTGTCAGAGTTGCCCTATGGCCAGTCCGGCCCTGGTTGTTGGTTTGAATCCAAGGTGGGGAACTTAAAAAAAAATTGTATTTTTTTTCCTCATTTCTTTATAGTAGTTTTATGGGAACAAATTAATCTGACTCTTTCCTTCACCTACAAAGAGATGCAGTATCTATCTATCTATCTATCTATCTATCCATCTATCTATCCCTCTATCTATAATTTATCTATCATTTATCTATCCATCTATCTACAGTATATGTCTATCTGTCTATCTATCTTGTATGTATCTATCATATATCTATATATCCATCCATCCATCCATCCATCCCTCCATCCATCCATCCCTCCATCCATCCCTCCCTCTCTCCCTCCATCCCTCCATCCATCCCACCCTCCATCCCTCCATCCGTCCCACCGTCCATGCATCCATCCCTCTTTCCATCCATTCATCCCTCCCTCCATCCCTCCATCTCTCCATCTATCCATCCATCAATTCATCCCTCCCTCCATCCCTCCATCCATCCCTCCCTCCACCCATTCATCCATCCCTCCATCCATCCCTCCATCCATCCATTCATCCATCCATCCATCCCTTAATCTCTCTATCCATCCATCCCTCTATCCATCCAACCCTCCTCCATCCATCTTTGCAGCTGAACAATCTGCTTCTGGTTTCTCAACTGCAATACAGAGGTCAAGATTACCAAATCTTCCAATGCTTTTTAATACAGGCAGTGGCTCAGTGGTAGAGCTGCTGCCTATGGACAATGGTTCGAATCCCAGCCCAGCCACCACATAATCCAGCGCCGATGAGAATTTAATTTAATTTATTCACTGCACTGAGGGGAGGAGCCGGGACATCAGCTGTGAGCCGCGGGACAGACCTCAAAAATCGGGGCAGTCCCGCAGAATCTGGGACGGTTGGGAGGTATGATCACGCATGACAGGCTCACCAATATACCACCTAAAATCAAAAGGTCCACACACATCCTGCAAAATGGATAATCCATTGTTGCAGGATGTATGTGGGCCTTTTGATTTTAGGTCGTATATTGGTGAGCCTGTCATGTGTGATGCATGTATATAGTGCAAAGTGATCCGCCTGGCCTAGTGTTGTGTGTCATTTATAGGCCACAATTCAGACACTGTGCATCTCGCTTATCTGTACAGTGCTGATCAGCCCACCTGACCTGGGTTTCTGGCGTCATTTATAGGTCAGAGTTCAGACACTGTGCATCACACCTATCTACAGTTATATGAAAAAGTTTGGGCACCCCTATTAATGTTAACCTTTTTTCTTTATAACAATTTGGGTTTTTGCAACAGCTATTTCAGTTTCATAAGTCTAATAACTGATGAACTCAGTAATATTTCTGAATTGAAATGAGGTTTATTGTACTAACAGAAAATGTGCAATCTGCATTTAAACTAAATTTGACAGGTGCATAAGCTTGGGCACCTCAACATAAAAGTGACATTAATATTTTGTTGATCCTACTTTTGCAAAAATCACAGCCTCTAAGCGCTACCTGTAGCTTTTAATGAGTTCCTGTATCCTGGATGAAGGTATTTTTGACCATTCCTGTTTACAAAACAATTCCAGTTCAGTTAAGTTTGATGGTCGCCGAGCATGGACAGCCCGCTTCAACTCATCCCACAGATGTTCAATGATATTCAGGTCTGGGGACTAGGATGGCCATTCCAGAACATTGTAATTGTTCCTCTGCATGAACGTCTGAGTAGATTTGGAGCGGTGTTTTGGATCATTGTCTTGCTGAAATATTCATCCCCTGCGTAACTTAAACTTCGTCACTGATTCTTGCACATTATTGTCAAGAATCTGCTGATACTGAGTTGAATCCGGCGGTGCCGGCATTGGCCACACAGCCCCAAAGCATGAACCTCCACCAAATTTTACTGTGGTTAGCAAGTGCTTTTCTTGGAATGCCGTGGTTTTTTGCCTCCATGCATAACGCCTTTTTGTATGACCAAACAACTCAATCTTAGTTTCATCAGTCCACAGGACCTTCTTACAAAATGTAACTGGCTTGTCCAAATGTGCTTTTGCATACCTCAGGCAACACCATTTGTGGCGTGCTTGCAGAAACGGCTTCTTTCGCATCACTCTCCTATACAGCTTCTCCTTGTGCAAAGTGCGCTGTATTGTTGACCGATGCACAGTGACACCATCTGCAGCGAGATGATGTTGCAGGTCTTTGGAGGTTGTCTGTGGATTGTCCTTGACTGTTCTCACCATTCTTCTTCTCTGCCTTTCTGATATTTTTCTTGGCCTGCCACTTCTGGGCTTAACAAGAACTGTACCTGTGTTCTTCCATTTCCTTACTATGTTACTCACAGTGGAAACTGACAGTTTAAATCTCTGAGACAACTTTTTGTATCCTTCCCCTGAGCAACTATGTTGAATAATCTTTGTTTTCAGATCATTTGAGAGTTGTTTTGAGGAGCCCATGATGCCACTCTTCATAGGAGATTCAAACAGGAGAACTACTTGCAAGTGGCCACCTTAAATACCTTTTCTCATGATTAGATACACCTGCCTATGAAGTTCAAAACTCAATTAGGTTACAAAACCAATTTAGTAGAGTTGAGCGGACTGTAAATAATCCGTGTCCGGCGGATCCGCGGTGGATCCGCAAAGAAGTCCAGATCCGATCCGGAATCCGGCCCCATATATGTCAATGGGGATTGGAATCCGGGACGAGAGCGAGAGAGAGAGAGGGAGAGAGGGAGAGAGAGAGAAATAGAGACAGAGAGAGAAAAAAAAGGGGCTCAGATAATCTCCCCATTATACCCCAGGAGCTGAAAGAAAAATGGGATACAGACACCCCTGCAAATTACTGCAAAATAGAAAAGGTTGCTCCAATCATATTCTATATAATATAGTATAACATGGCTTACAGCCATGGATTGTTATTGAACAGGACCCGCTGCCGTCTCCCCTTAGCCTCCTGATGAACCTCTAAAGGGAGAGGAGAAACGCGTTGAGGCCTGGAAGGCCTGGATTCCTGCTTCTCAGGGAAGTAATTCATCTTTTCTCCCTGTTATACTATATTATATAGAATATGATTGGAGCAACCTTTTCTATTTTGCAGTAATTTGCAGGGGTGTCTGTATCCCATTTTTCTTTCAGCTCCTGGGGTATAATGGGGAGATTATCTGAGCCCCTTGTGATATGACTCTAGGTGACTGTAATATACTTGTGGGGTATACCACCCTGTAACATATGTGGTTGTAAATAACTCTTATGGATCACTACCTTGCATAAAGATAATTTATTAGGAATAGAAGTCTATACGTCTTGTACAGTGCTAGTATCATGAATAGGAGATCCTGGTTGTAGATCAGTAAATTGATACCTTCTTGATCTAAGGAAAACAATACAGGGAAGAGTATTACCATTTGGGAACTCATATATATTGTACTGTGCAAGCACCACTATAGGGCTTTCCATCCCATCCCTATATCAGGGTCAGGGAGAGGGAGAGCCGACGTGGAACGGGGGCGCCCGGTAACTTATGGTGTCATACCCTCCGTTGTTAGGTAGGGATACACTACCCTTATAGGGCTATATTAGTTTCCCTTCCTTTTCCTAAAGTGAGTGTGTATATAAAATTCCTTGGTTATTTACAAGGATATCGTGATCCATTCTCATTTATGTTTGTGTGTCTGTTTGTGGGTACATTTTAATGTATATTAATAAAAATTGCACATTTTAAAATAGGGTTGAGATTACATGTTAGTCCCTTTTTGAGCACTCTACCCATCTATTTAACTCTGTTAGTTCTTGCTTCAGTAAGTCAGTAAAAAGTAGTTAGGAGTGTTCAAAACAAGAAATTGATAAGGGTGCCCATACTTATGCACCTGTAAAATTAATTTAAATGCAGATTGCACATTTTCGTTAGTACAATAAACCTCATTTCAAGTCAGAAATATTACTGAGTCCATCATTTATTAGATATATGAAACTGAAATAGCTGTTGCAAAAACCCAAATTGTTATAAAGAAAAAAGGTTAACATTAATAGGGGTGCCCAAACATTTTCATATGACTGTATATGATGGGCTCCCAGTGCAAGCCTAATTAGTGTGCAAGTTTTTTGCTAAGCAGCCGCTCCCCTCCCCTCTAGGTTGAATGGGTTGAGTGGCTGTGACATCAGCATCTTGCACCTGGGCTGCAGCCGCCTTCAAGAGGAAGGTCTACCACATTCTGTTTGTGCATACATCATCTGGTCTGGCATCTTTGATAGATTTTTCTTTTATTATGTAGTTCTGAGTAGTGAATGGCAAAAGTGAGCAGAGAGTGACCGTGCCCTGTGCAGAAGCCCATCTAGGCCGGGATGGTGAGTTAAAAATTGCTGGACAACAAGGTTCAACACGTGAGCCATACAAGGCACGTGTGTCACCTTGCCCCGGCAAAGGGCTGCACCCAGGTTTGCAGCATTGCCACACATGGCCTTCCCTTGCTGCAGGTTGAGTGGAGACAGCCATTTATGAAACTCGCTCTCAAGAGCTGACCACAACTCCTCCGCTTTGTGACTCTTATTTCCAGGACATTTCAAGGTAAAGACCACCTGACGTCGTTGAGCTCTGCTGCCAGCATAGTAAGGAGGTGTGCGGGATTCCTTGTACGCAATTATAATGCGGGTGGCCTGACCAGGCAGGCTTGGGGCGGAGGTGGAGGACCAAGACGAGGTTGAGGAGGCAGAAGCAGTGGAGGAATTTCGACATACAGAGGATTGACGCACAAGTCTCGGGGACGGCAAGACTTGTTCAGCAGACACTTCTCCATCTATCACCATAGTTACCCAGTGCCCACTCAGCGACATTTAACGCTCCTCTCTATGCTTACTGGTCCAAGTATCAGTGGTGAAATGCAGCCTGTCACACACAGAGTTTCTCAAGGAAGTGGTGATATTGTGTGAGACATGCTGGTGTAGCGCAGGCACACCTTTTTTGGAGTAGTGGCAACTGGGCATCTGATACTGGGGCACTGCGACGGACATAAGGTCTCGAAAATCGTCTGTGTCCACCAGGCAGCATTTCGGTAGCCAAGAGCTTACAGAGGGATAAAGTCAACCTCTTAGCTTTGTCATGGCTCGGAGGAAATGGCCTTTTATTTGTCCACATGTGAGGGACAGAGATCTGGCTACAGTGTGGAGATGGTGGTGAGTAGGGTGTCCCTGGAAAACTGCAGGTCTGTGAGGAAAGTTCAGGCGGAGACATGATGTTGCCTTCATCCAAAGTTGGTGGTCTCGATGTCTGAGAGAGCTCTACACCAGCACTTGTTTCTAGAGATGAGCGAACCGGTCGTGGTTCGGCTCGAGTTCGGTTTGCCGAACCACTCGAACCGCATCGGAAACAATGGGAGGCAATAACAAACACATAAAAACACCTAGAAAACACCCTCAAAAGTATCCAAAAGGTGACAAACAACTCACAACACAACACAAACACATAAGAAAGTGACAAGAACAAATTCTCATGTGAAAACAAAACAGCGTTACGAGGAAAAAGAGGACGAGACACAGATATAGGCATGGCATGCCCTTCTAAAATCATGTATAACACTGCAAGGGGACTCCAAGCAGAGTCTCCCTTTTTTCCAAAAATTGGGCCCCCCAGACACCCCTTCAGTGGCAGCACTTGTGCCCCAGTTGTACATTTCACAGGTAGATTTACATCAAGCACATTCAAAAATACGCCATCCTTAACCATCCCCAGGATGACACCGGGGTAGGTAGCAAAGTTTTTGCTGATCCCAGATCTGTTCATCTTGGATAATTTTTAGAAACACTGCAAGCAAGGGTTACTCCAAGCGGAGTCTCCCTTTTTTCCAAAAATTGGGCCACACAGACACCCACCCCTTCAGTGGCAGCACTTGTTCCCCTGTTGTACACTTCACAGGTAGATTTGCATCAAGCAAATTCAAAAATACGCCATCCTTAACCGTCCCCAGGATTGCACCGGGGTAGGTAGCAAAGTCTTTGCTGAACCATGACTTGTTCATCTTGGCTCCTTTTAAAAAACACTGTAAGCAAGGGTTACTCCAAGTGGAGTTTCCCTTTTTTCCAAAAATTGGGCCACACAGACACCCACCCCATCAGTAGCAGCACTTGTGACCTAGTTGTACACTTCACAGTTAGATTTGCATCAACAACATTCAAAATTACGCCATCCTTAACCCTTCCCAGGATGACACCGGGTAGGTAGCAAAGTCTTTGCTGATCCCAGCTCTGTTCATCTTGGATCATTTTTAGAAACACAGTAAGCAAGGGTTACTCCAAGCGGAGTCTCCCTTTTTTCCAAAAATTGGGCCACACAGACACCCCATTTGTGGCAGCACTTGTGCCCCAGTTGTACACTTCACAGGTAAATTTGCATCAAGCACATTTAAAATACACAAGCATTTACTCTCCCCAGGATGACACAGGGGTAGTAAATTCCTTGTGGATCCATGACTTGTTCATTTTGATGAACGTTAGTCTGTCCACATTGTCACTGGACAGACGCGTGCCCTTATCTGTCAGCACACACCCAGCAGCACTGAAGACACGTTCAGAGACAACGCTGGCAGCTGGACACGACAAGATCCCCAAGGCGTAAGTGGATAGCTCTGGCCATTTTTCAAGATTTGAAGCCTATGGCATCGATGTTCATTTGGAGATACTCCTGGGAGATTCACTCTGTGCACCACGGGTGTTTTGTGGAAAAGCCGAGTTAAGATCGAGTAACAGCTTTTGCTGATACTCCTGCATACGTGTGTCCCTTTCTATGGCTGGAATTATGTCGCAAAATTTGGACTTGTACCAGGGATCTAATAGTGTGGCAAGCCAGTACTCATCATCACTTCTAATTTTGACAATACGAGGGTCATGTTGGAGGTAGTGCAGCAAGAAGACGCTCATGTGTCTTGCGCAGCCATGTAGACCAAGTCCACGCTGTGTTTGTGGCATAGAGGTGCTAACCGTTCTTTCTTCCTCTGACATCTCCCCCCAATATCTTTCAACTGAAATTTGACCAAGGTCTCCCTCATCTGCTGAGTCTTCCATGTCCATTGACAGTTCGTCATCCATTTCTTCATGTTCTCCTGCACCTTCCTCAACATTTCGCCTGCTACCATGCGCACTTGTTGATCCCTGTCCCCAATGGTCCCATGCCTGCAGGCTTGGTGATGATGAACATCTGGACCTTGGTGATGTTGTTGTCTCCTGCTCATATGAATCCTCCTGTAGTTCCTCCCTTCCTGTTGTCCCACCCCCTGAGTTCGAATAGTGTTTAGCATGTGCTCCAGTATGTAAATGACTGGAATTGTCATGCTGATAATGGCATTGTCAGCGCTAAACATATTCGTCGCCATGTCGAAACTGGGCAGAAGGGTGCATAGGTCCTTGATCTGAGACCACTCCATCAGGGTGATCTGCCCCACCTCTGCATCTCGTGGCCCAGGCTATACGTCATGACGTATTGCACCAGGGCTCGGCGGTGCTGCCACAGTTGCTGTAACATGTGGAGAGTCGAATTCCAGCATGTCGGCACATCACATTTCAGGCGATGAACCGGCAGGCTGCAAGACTTCTGGAGCGATGCAAGTCGCTCAGCTACGGCGGTTGAACGGTGGAAGTGAGCAGACAGTTTTCGTGCCCTGTTCAGAAGGCCATCTAGGCCGGGATAGTGTGTTAAAAATTGCTGGACAACAAGGTTCAACACATGGGCCATACAAGGCACGTGTGTCACCTTGCCCAGGCGAAGAGCCGCACCCAAGTTTGCAGCATTGTCGCACACGGCCTTACCAGGCTGCAGGTTGAGTGGAGACAACCATTTACCAAACTCAGTCTCCAGAGCTGCCCACAACTCAGCCCCTGTGTGACTCTTATTTCCAAGACATTTCAAGACAAAGACCGCCTGATGCCATTACGCTCTGCTGCCAGCATAGTAATAAGGTGTGCGTGATTCCTTCTGCGCAGTTACAATGCTGGTGGCCTGACCAGGCAGGCTTGGGGCGGAGGTGGAGGACCCAGACGAGGTTGAGGAGGCAGAAGCATTGGAAGAACTTGGACAGACAGAGGATTGACACACAAGTCGTGGGGATGGCAAGACTTGTTCAGCAGACCATTCACCATCTATCACCATAGTTACCCAGTGCCCAGTCAGTGACATGTAACGTTCCTGTCCATGCTTACTGGTCCAAGTATCTGTGGTGAAATACACTCATTCACACACAGAGTTTCTCAAGGAAGCGGTGATGTTGTGTGCGATATGCTGGTGTAGCACAGGCACACCTATCTTAGAGAAGTAGTGGCGACTGGGCATCTGGTACTGGGGCACAGCGACAGACATAAGGTCTCTAAAATCCTGTGTGTCCACCAGGCGGAAAGGCAGCATTTTGGTAGCCAAGAGCTTACAGAGGAATAAAGTTAACCTCTTAGCTTTGTCATGGATCGCAGGAAATGGCCTTTTATTTGTCCACATCTGAGGGACAGAGATCTGGCTGCTGTGTGTAGACGGTGGTAAGTAGGGTGTCCCTGGAAAAATGCAGGTTTGTGAGGAAAGTGCAGGCATAGACATGATGTTGCCTTCATCCAACGTTGGTGCTATCGATGTCTGAGAGAGCTGTACACACGCACTTGTTTCCCCTTCCAAACCAACTGACGACCTACCAAGCAAACTGCCTGTTGCGGTTACAGTGGTGGAAGTTGTGCGTGGAAAATCAGGTGTGACAGCTGTCCCCACAGTCCTAGAAGATGAAGAGCGCGCAGATGCACTGTAAGGGGCAGGCGGTGGATGGTCCGCTCCGCTAGGCCGCATTGCAGCACGGTGAGCTTCCCACTGGGACATATGATATTTATTCATGTGACGATTCATGGAAGAAGTTGTCAAACTACTGAGGTTTTGCCCTCTACTAACAGAATCACGACAAATTTTACATATCACATGATTTGGGCGATCTTTTTCTATGTCAAAAAAGGACCAGGCTAGGCAAGGCTTAGAGGGCATGCAACCTGCCGAGCCACCCGGTCTAGTGCTCAGAGGCATAATGGTGGCTGATGATGCAGTTGTAGACGTGCTACCAGTACTCCTCCTCTGTCCAGGAAGGTGCAATGTAGCACGGGAAGCCAGGGAAGGAGTCTTGCGAGGATAATTTGCATATTCCCAGTGCCTTCTGGGATAAGTGAAGAGTCACCGCGAGCTCAAGGAGAACCGGGTTTTGGGCGTTACAGCCAGAAGGAAGACTTCTGAAAGCCAGGGAAGGAGTCTTGCGAGGATAATTTGCATATTCCCAGTGCCTTCTGGGATAAGTGAAGAGTCACCGCGAGCTCAAGGAGAACCGGGTTTTGGGCGTTACAGCCGGAAGGAAGACTTCTGAAAGAATTTTAGCCTGTCTTCTTCATTGTGAGCGTGAGTGAGCAAAGTGTGAGCAAAAGTAAGTGTGAGTAGAATTGTTTGTATTTAGTTGTTTAATTACTTAACATTTGTTTAGTGCTATCCCCATTAGAAAATGTGCTCCACTATTGCTAATGCGAAACAGTGTACATCTTGTCTCATGTATGCGGTCCTTGAAAAGCCGTTCGAGGGTGCATACTGTTGTTCGAGATGTGCGCAAGTTGCACGTTTGGAAGCCCAGATACTGGATCCAAATGAGCAGCTGGCAACTTTGAGATGCATTAGCAATATGGAAAGGAGTGTGCTGCTCACTGAGCAGCAGCTTGCTGGGTCAGATGTGGGGGAGGATCGTAGTAGGGAGCGGCAGGACGGTGAGGTAGGTAGCTGGGTGACAGTTAGAAAGGGGGGTAAAGGGAAAAGTGCTAGGAAGGCTAGTCCTGAACTGACACACCCCAATAGGTTTGCAAACTTGGCAGATGAGGGGGATGTCATTACAAGGGTAGCATTGCTGCAGCAAGGCATGACCTCTGAATGCCAGAGGAGTGTCTGCTCCAGTAAGGGGGGGAATAGGAGTGCAGGGCAGGCAAGACAGGTACTGGTAGTGGGGGACTCAATTATTAGGGGGCCAGATAGGGCAATCTGTCACAAAGACAGGGATCACCGAACAGTGTGTTGTCTTCCTGGCGCTCGAGTTCGGCACATCGCTGATCGAGTTGACAGATTACTGGGAGGGGCTGGGGAGGACCCAGCGGTCATTGTACACATTGGCACAAATGACAAAGTTAGAGGTAGGTGGAAGGTCCTTAAAGATGATTTCAGGGAATTAGGTTGTAAGCTTAAAGCATGGACCTCAAAGGTGGTATTTTCTGAAATACTACCTGTGCCACGAGCCACACCAGAGAGGCAAAGAGAGATCAGGGAGGTTAACAGGTGGCTCAGGAATTGGTGTAGGAAAGAGGGTTTTGGGTTCCTGGAGAATTGGGCCGACTTTTCAGTTGGCTACAGATTCTATGCTAGGGATGGGCTGCATCTTAATGGGGAGGGTGCAGCTCTGCTGGGGCAGAAAATGGCTAGGGTATTCACTTTATAGAAGGGGAATGTAGTGCAGATAGTGACCAGGGCACAAGTAATGAAATTGGGGGTGGTACGGGGGGAAGGGTTAGGACAGTCAATACAGTAAGCAGGAATACAGGTACAGAGTCATACGTAACGTGCATGTACACTAATGCCCGAAGCCTCACAAATAAGGTGGAGGAATTAGAATTAATATTGTTGGAAGAAAATTATGATATAGTGGGGATATCAGAGACATGGCTGGATGGGAGCTATGACTGGGCTGTTAATTTACAGGGTTATAGCCTATTCAGGAATGACCGTACAAATAAGAGAGGGGGAGGTGTGTGTCTATATATAAAATCATCCTTAAAACCCATCCTGCGTAACAACATATGTGAGGGTACTGAGAATGTAGAGTCCCTATGGGTGGAGATAAGGGGGGGAGAATGAATAATAAAATACTGATAGGGGTGTGTTATAAGACGCCGAATATTATGGAAGAGGTAGAGAATCTCCTCATAAAGCAAATTGATAAAGCAACGAGTCTCGGAGAGGTAATTATTATTATATTGCGAGAGAAAGTAAAAATAATCCTAAAATATTCTTTAACTACATAAACAGTAAAAAACTGAAAAGCGATAGTGTTGGCCCCCTTAAAAATAGTCTTGGTGAAATGGTGGAAGGGGATGAGGGTAAAGCCAACCTGCTGAATGACTTTTTTTCTACGGTTTTTATACAAGAAAATGCCATGGCAGATGACATGACCAGTGATACCATAAATTCACCCTTGAATATTACCTGCTTAACCCAGCAGGAAGTACGCCGCCGCCTCGAAATCACTAAGGTTGACAAATCTCCGGGCCCGGATGGCATACACCCCAGAGTACTACAGGAATTGAGTTCTGTGATAGATAGACCATTATTTTTAATCTTCTCAGATTCCTTAATAACAGGGTCGGTACCGCAGGACTGGCGCATAGCAAATGTGGTGCCAATATTCAAAAAGGGGACAAAAACTGAGCCGGGAAATTATAGGCCGGTAAGTTTAACCTCTACGGTTGGTAAAATCCTTGAGGGTTTCTTGAGAGATGCTATACTGGAGTATCTCAAGAAAAATAACCTTATGACAGAGTATCAACATGGGTTTATGAGGGATCGATCCTGTCAAACTAATTTGATCAGCTTCTATGAAGAGGTAAGTTCAAGCCTGGACCAGGGAAATGCAGTGGATGTTGTGTATATGGACTTTTCAAAAGCTTTTGATACGGTGCCACACAAAAGGTTGGTACATAAAATGAGAATATTGGGATTAGGGGAAAATATGTGTAACTGGGTTAAAAACTGGCTCAGTGATAGGAAACAAAGGGTGGTTATTAATGGTATGTACTCGGACTGGGTCTCAGTTCATAGTGGGGTACCACAGGGGTCAGTATTGGGCCCGCTTCTTTTCAACATATTTATAAATGACCTTGTTGGGGGCATGCGGAGTAGAATTTCAATATTTGCAGATGATACTAAACTCTGCAGGGTAATCAATACAGAGGAGGATAATTTTATATTACAGGGAGATTTATGTAAATTGGAGGATTGGGCTGAGAAGTGGCAATTGAAGTTAATGTAGATAAATGTAAGGTCATGCACTTGGGTAGAGGAAATCACATTTATGATTATGTACTTAATTGTAGAACACTGGGTAAAACAGACACAGAAAAAGACTTGGGTGTATGGGTGGATGGTAAACTTCACTTTAGTGGACAGTGTCAGGCAACTGCTGCCAGGGCTAATAAAATAATGGGATGTATTAAAAGAGGTATAAGTGTTCATGAAAAAAATATAGTTCTACCTCTGTACAAGTCACTAGTGCGACCGCACTTAGAATACTGTGTACAATTCTGGTCACCGATATATAAGAAGGACATAGCTGAACTGGAGAGGGTGCAGAGAAGAGCCACCAAGATTATTAGAGGAATGGGGGGGCTGCAATACCAAGACAGGTTATTAAACTTGGGGTTATTTAGTTTGGAAAAACGAAAGCTTAGGGGGGATCTAATCACAATGTATAAATATATGAGGGGACAATACAGAGACCTTTCCAAAGATCTTTTTACACCTAGGCCTGCGACTGGAACACGGGGGCATCCGCTACGTCTTGAGGAAAGAAGGTTTAATCATAATCACAGACGAGGATTCTTTACTGTACGAGCAGTGAGACTATGGAACTCTCTGCCGCATGATGTTGTAATGAGTGATTCACTACTAACATTTAAGCAGAGCCTGGATGCCTTTCTTGAAAAATTTAATATTACCAGTTATGTATATTAGATTTTATGACAGGGTATTGATCCAGGGAACTAGTCTGATTGCCGGATGTGGAGTCAGGAAGGAAATTTTTTCCCCATTGGAACTGGTTTGCCACATTGGGGTTTTTTTGCCTTCCTCTGGATCAACATGTTAGGCTACGGGTTGAACTAGATGGACTTAGAGTCTCCCTTCAACCTTAAAAACTATGATACTATGAATGTAACTTCGTCGTCAGTTGCATCCTCCTCCACCGCCTCTGTTGACCTCCTCGAGTGCCTGACTGTGGGTTGACAGTAGGTGGGATCTAGAAGTTCCTCATCAAGCATTGTGTTTGCACTCCCCTCCACCTCAGACCGAGCCTCTTCCTGCCCTGAACGAATATTTAAGTTGTCATCCCAATCTGGTATCTGCATCTCATCATCATCAGTATGTTCCTCATTGTCTATTACAACAGGTGTTTCAGTTTGTTAATAAGGCTCAACATTATGCTCATGAACTTGGTCATCACGGCCTGAATCTGAGTCACAAAGGTTCTGGGCATCACTGCAGACCATTTCCTGGTCTGTACTCACTGTAGCTTGGGAGCAGACCTCTGATTCCCAGGCTATAGTGTGACTGAACAGCTCTGCAGACTCAGCCATCTCTGTTCCACCATACTGTGCAGGGCGGATGAAGACTTGAGAGCTGGGAGAAAGCAAGTGTGATTTGGATGACAACTCAGAGGACTGGTGTTTTTCGATGCGGTAGTTGAGGTGGAGGAGAGGGCACTTGTTGGACCACTTGAGATCCATTCAAGCATTTTCTTTTTTTGGGCAACATCTACCTTTGTTCCAGTTGTTCGTGTTCATAAAAAAGGGAGCACATCCGATTGTCCACGGAAAGTAGTAGATATCTTACTTTTGCTGGAAGATGGCCTATCTTCAGCAGATGTTAATGGAGCTTTGCCACCTTCCCCACGGACACAAACTTTTTTTCCATTTCCAACGCGCCTGTTCCCCTTTCCACCAGCATCTGTCATTTTGCCACTCATTTTGCTAGTGACAAGAATGTCCACTTAAAATGTGGTAGTAAAAATTGAGAGGTGGTGTAGATTGCAGCGGTGGTCTACCTTTATTGACAGCAGAATAAACAACAATAACTATGCCGGACAATGAAACTATGGTCCTTAAAATGGCAGCACAGTTTGCTAGTATAATAGCTTAGTAAAAATGAATTTGAGTGTGCAATGCAGAGGTGCTGCAAATAGATTTGCACTAGTGGGACACTAATGGAAGTCCAACAGCCACTTTTAGGATGCCACTAAGTTTCCTCAGTGTTTGATAGTATAATGGCTTAGTAACAATAAGCTTCAGTATGCAATGCAGAGGTGCTGCAAATAGATTTGCACCAGTGGGACACTAATGGAAGTCCAACAGCCACTTTTAGGATGCCACTAAGTTTCCTCAGTGTTTGCTAGTATAATGGCTTAGTAACAATGAGCTTGAGTGTGCAATGCAGAGGTGCTGCAAATAGATTTGCACTAGTGAAACACTAATGGAAGTCCAACAGCCACTTTTAGGATGCCACTAAGTTTCCTTAGTGTTTGCTAGTATAATCGCTTAGTAACAATGAGCTTGAGTGTGCAATGCAGAGGTGCTGCAAATAGATTTGAACAAGTGGGACACTAATGGAAGTCCAACAGCCACTTTTAGGATGCCACTAAGTTTCCTCAGTGTTTGCTAGTATAATGGCTTAGTAACAATGAGCTTGAGTGTGCAATGCAGAGGTGCTGCAAATAGATTTGCACTAGTGGGACACTAATGGAAGTCCAACAGCCACTTTTAGGATGCCACTAAGTTTCCTCAGTGTTTGCTAGTATAATGGCTTAGTAACAATGAGCTTGAGTGTGCAATGCAGAGGTGCTGCAAATAGATTTGCACTAGTGGGACACTAATGGAAGTCCAACAGCCACTTTTAGGATGCCACTAAGTTTCCTCAGTGTTTGCTAGTATAATGGCTTAGTAACAATGAGCTTAAGTGTGCAATGCAGAGGTGGTGCAAATAGATTTGCACTAGTGGGACACTAATGGAAGTCCAACAGCCACTTTTAGGATGACACTAAGTTTCCTCAGCGTTTGTTAGTATAATGGCTTAGTAACAATGAGCTTGAGTGTGCAATGCAGAGGTGCTGCAAATAGATTTGCACTAGTGGGACACTAATGGAAGTCCAACAGCCACTTTTAGGATGCCACTAAGTTTCCTCAGTGTTTGCTAGTATAACGGCTTAGCAACAATGAGCTTGAGTGTGCAAAGGGCAGGAGGGTACAATGGCTGGGTTGTGGGTCAGTGTAGAGGAAAGGAATCCTCACTTTCTATCCCTCCTAATGGTGAAATGCAGCAAGGAACTACCTGACCTTAGCTACACAGACGCTCTTATCTGTAGCTGTTAAAACCTCTTTCCACGGACCTGACTGTCAGCTATCGCTCTGAGCCTGCTGTTGTTAGCCCTTACAAGGGCTGAAAGAAACTTCTATCCCTTTTCTGTATAGCGCTGTGTGTAGAGCGTACACAGCAGTATTGGTGACAGGAGCTGCACCTGCGGTGACTGACACCCAGACGCAGAAGGCAGATAATGGCGTCCAGACGGGCAGATGCCCGTATTTATAATGCAGGGACATGTGACATGGACATCCTTTCATACATGCCGTTGCTTCTCTGGCTAAAAGTCCACTTAGCTGTGTGTGTGTCTGGGATTGGCTGACATGCTGGCCCGCCCCACTGCACGCGTGCTTAGGGAGGGAAGGAAGACAAGGAAAAAAAAATAGCGATCGCCATTATCCCAGCAGCAGTGATCTGAACGCGCTGTTCCCGCAGACTATACGCTCAAACTTCATAATAGTGTGAGTCACAGAGTGACTTACAGTATTACAGCGGAAAGCCAGCTAGTAATTAGCTTGGCTTTTTGCTGCTAGAACCGTTCTCGAACGTAACTAGAACTATTGAGCTTTAGCAAAAAGCTTGAATTCTAGTTCGATCTAGAACAGCCCCCAAAATCAGTCGAACCGCAAACTGGAGAACCACGAACCACGAACCGCACTCAACTCTACTTGTTTCCCCTTCCAAACCAACTGTCGAGTGGGATCTAGAACTTCATCATTTAGCGTTGTGTTTGCACTCCCCTCGCGCTCAGACCTAAAATCTTCCTGCCCTGACTGTATAGTTAAGTTGTCATCCCAATCTGGTATCTGCGTCTCATCATCATTAGTATGCCCCTCATTGTCTTCACCAACAGGTGTTACAGTTTGGGAATGAGGGTCTACATTATGCTCAGAAACTTGGTCATTAGGGCCTGAATCTGACTCACAAAGCTTCTGGGCATCACTGCAGACCATTTCCTGGTCTGTACTCACTGTAGCTTTGGAGCAGACCTCTGATTCCCAGGCTATAGTGTGACTGAACAGCTCTGCAGACTCAGCCATCTCTGTTCCACAATACTCTGCAGGGCGGGTGGAGACTTGAGAGCTGGGAGAAAGCAAGTGCGATTGGGATGACAACTCAGAGGACTGTTGTTTTTTGGATGTTGAAGTTGAGGTGTAGGAGAGGTCACTTGTTGGAGCACTTGAGATCCATTCAAGCATGTTCTTTTTTGTGTATCATCTACCTTTGTTACAGTTGTTCGGTTCCGTAAAAAGGGAGCGCATCAGATTGTCCACGGAAAGCCTTTTGCCAGTTATTTTGTTAGCGACAAGATTGGACACTTAAAATGTGGTAGCAAAAATGGAGAGGTGGTGTAGATTGCAGAGGTGGTCTAGCTTTATTGACAGCTGAAGAAACAACACTGACTATCCCAGACAATTTTAGTATGGCCCTAACAGTGGAAGCACAGTTTGCAATTACAATTGCGTAGCAAAAATGGACACCTGTGTACAATGCAGAGGTGGTCTAGCTTTATTGACAGTTGAAGAACCAACACTGACTATCACTGAATTGCGTAGCAAAAATGGGCAGGTGGGTAGAATGCCCGGGTTCTGTGGGTACCAGGACAGGAAAGGAACACTAAGTTAGTATTCCAGACACTTTTAGGATGGCACCAACAGTGTCAGCTCTTTGGGCAAATAAAATAACGTGGCAAAACTGGGCCGGTGGCTGGAGTGCCCGGGTTCTGTGGGTACCAGGACAGGAAAGGTCATATAATAATAGATTCACTGCACTCAATATGTAAATTTGCAAGAAGGTGAAAAATCATTTATTTTAAACAGGTGATCAAGCAACATCCGACGACGTTTCGACCCACCTGGGTCTTAGTCAAGTCGCTGTATAGTAGGTGACTGAAGGGTGAGGGATGATGTGCACTGAGGCATGGAAGTATATGGAAAAAGTGCCTTGGGGATATATATGTTATGCAGGCGCAGCAGCGCTATTGCTATTTGAATCTCGTGTCCTTACAGGACAGGAAAGGAACACTAACTTAGTATTCCAGACACTTTTAGGATGGCACAAAAAGTGTCAGCTCTTTAGACAAATAAAATAGCGTGGAAAAACTAGGCAGGTGGGTAGAGTGCCCGGGTTCTGTGAGTACCAGGACAGGAAAGGAAGCCTCACTTTCTATCCCTGCTAATGAAATAATGCAACAAGGAATTTCCTGAGCTGAGGTAGGCAGACGCTGTTATCTAAAGCTGTACACAGCGTTTGCACGGACCTGCCTATCAGCTATGGCTATGAACGCTTGGAAATCAGCCCTGAAAAGGGCTGAAATAACTAGCAGTCCCTAATCCCTACAGCGCGGTGTAGATTGCACTATATCTATAGCGCACACAGCAGGAGCGGCAGCAGCAGCGTGAGCGGTGACTGTCACCCATAAACAGAAGGCAGATAATGGCGGCGACGTGGAAAATGGCCGCATCTTATAAGGCAAGGACATGTGGCATGCACAGCCTATGACACATGCCCTTGCTTGTCTGGCAAAAATCCACTTAGCTGTGTGTATGTCTGTGATTGGCTGACATCCTGGCCCGCCCCACTGCACGCGCGGTTAGGAAAAAAAAATGGCGATCGGAATTCTATCAGCAATCAGCAGCAGCACTGATCTAAACCCGATTCCCCCGCACACTATACGCTGAAATTTGATAATAGCGTGAATCACAGTGACTCACACTATTACAGTGAAAAGCCAGCTACTAACTAGCTAGGCTTTTTGGTGATCGAACCGTTCTCGAACGTACCTCGAACTGTCGAGCTTTTAGCAAAAAGCTTGAGTCCGAGTTCGATCTCAAGCACCCCCAAAATCACTCGAACATGAAATTGGCGAACCTCGAACATCGCTCAACTCTAGTGACAACACATCTCTTTTCTACAGGATAAGTGAGAAATTTGATAATCGTTGTACAACTGAGACCAGTGATTTTCAGAACGAATAACTTTTATTTAGTTGGAATGGCAGTGAGCGTGCTGGACCAATACTCTATTCTTCTGTATGGCTAGTATTCTCCCAGCAGTCCTATAAAGAATGGCAGTGAGCGTGCTGGACCAATACTCCATTCTTCTCTATGGCTAGGCATCCCCCAGCAGTCCTATAAACAATAATATTAATAATAAATATTTATTTCTATAGCGCCAACATATTCCACAGCGCTTTACAATTCAGGAGGATCATATACAAACAAGTAACAGTTATAGAAATGACAATAGTTAGAGTATGGAAAAAAAGACAACCCTGATCGTGAGAGCTTACAATCTACAATGAGATGGAGGGGGCAAGGTGCAAGTGCTTATTTACAATGATAATCCAGCCATCTCAAGGAAATGGGAGATAGATAATGGCTGCCTGGACCAGTTGGCCAGGGCCTTGAGATTCCTTTGGGTGCCATAGAGTTTGACGTGGTGTTATGTTCTGACAAGGCGTGGAGGGACTATATGAATTTAGTTCGGCTAGGGAGTATGATAGGCTACCATAAAAAGATGCATTTTTAGGGTGCGTCTGAAGCTGAGTAAGTTGTGATTTGTCCTAGCTTCTTGGGGTAGAGCTTTCCAGAGGATTGGTGAAGCTCGGGAGAAGTCTTGGATCTGGGAGTGGGAGGTTCAGATTAGTGTGGATGTTAGTCGAAAGTCATTTGCAGAGCATAGAGAACGGGTAGGGTGATAGACAAATAGGAGGGTGGATATGTAGGGGGTGCCGCACTGGAGAGCTTTGTGGGTGAGAACAAGCAGTTTGAATTGGATCCTGTGATATATGGGCAGCTAGTGCAATGACTGGCAAAGAGAGGAGGCATAAAGAATGGCAGTGAGCGTGCTGTACCAATACTCCATTCTTCTGTATGGCTAGGCTTCTGCCAGCAGCCCTATAAAGAATTCCAGTGAGCGTGCTGGACCAATACTCCATTCTTCTGTATGGCTATATGCCTGTAATCCTAAACTAACTCTCCACCACCAACTATACCTACACTGAATGCAGGTAGCAGCGGTTTTACTAACGAAAAGACAGTATGTAGCCCTCAGAACTTTTGTTTTAATGGTGCAGTAGCGGTATACAATTGCTGCTATACCAGTTCAGTACTGCTTGTATTCTGGCTCTAAAGCCAGCTCTCCCTCCTTCAACTCTTCCTAAACTGATTCGAGAGAACAGTGTGACGAGCAGAGAACAGTGTGCCGAGCAGAGAACAGTGTGCCGAGCATCACGTCACAAAGTCTTATATAAGACCTAAGGAAGTGGTGCGGCCCCAATCACAGCAATGCCAGTGACCAACATGTTTGGCTGTCTAAAAGCCGCAAAAATGCGGGGCAGGCACTCAGACGAGCGTCTCGAGCATCCCAAGGCTCAATCAAATATCGAGCAGTTGGAAGCATGCTCACTCATCATTAGTCCTAACTAACATATACCTAACAGGAGGCCATACATTCTGCTGGATTCAATATTATATACCTAACAGGAATCCACACATTCTGATGTCCTCATGTATACAGTACACCTGAGAGGAGCCCATACATTTGGATGTCTTCATTCATATATAACTGGAATTAACCCATACATTCTGATGTCCTCATTAATATATATCTGACAGGGGCCCATATATAATGTCATCAATATATACCTGAAAAGAGCCCATAAATTCTGCTGTCCTTACTAATATGAAACTGGAATGAGCCCATACATTCTGAAATCATCAATTATATACACGTGGATGGAGCCCATAAATCTGAAATCCTCAATAATATACACTGGAAAGGAACCCGTGCATTATTTTAGTGTCTTTAGTAGTGAGTCTGTTATAATGTACGGGCTGCAGTCAGGTCCTGGAAGGAGCCAGTATTTCTAGCTAATATCCTCAATAATATCCACCTGGAAAGAGCCTGTATACTCTAGTGTCTTCAGTAGTGAGTCTGTTACAATGTACGGGCTGCAGTCAGCTCCTGGAAGGAGCCTGTATATCTCAAATCCTCAGTAATTAGACTGTGAGCCCTCGCGGACAGGGTCCTCTCCCCTCCTGTACAAGTCTGTGTCTTGTATTGTTCATATTTATTGTACTTGTTTTTATGTATACTATTTTCACTTGTAAATCACCATGGAATAAAAGGCACTATAATAATAATAAAATATTATACACCTGGAAGGAGCCCGTACATTCTAGTGTCTTCAGTAGAGAATCAGCTAGAATGTATGGGATGCAGTCAGAGCCTGGGAGGAGCCCGTACATTCTAGTGTCTTCAGTAGTGAATCAGCTAGAATATGCTCCTTCCAGATCATGACTGAAGCCTATACATTCTAGCTGATTCACTACTGAAAATGCAAGAATGTACAGGCTCCTTTTTGGGCCTGACTGCAGCCTGTACATTCTAGGTTCAACCCTGTGCCCCTGGGAAACCCCCGCTGACTAAAGGACCTTCCGTGACGTAACTGGTCACATGGGAATTTTGTATTACCTCATTGGTTACAGACTGGTTATATGGCTATGAAGTCATGCAAGGTCCTGTTGTGTCAGTGGATAGGGATGGGTGAGCATGCTCGCTGGTACTCGATGCTCACCGGAATATCTCAGTACTTGAGATATTCGGCAAGAGCCGAGTATCGTCGAGATGCTCGAGCACATGCTCGGCTCCTCCTCCCTGCATGTTGGCGCTCTTTACAGAGTCAGCCCACATGCAGGGATTGGCTGCCACACACTGTAATGTCACAGCTGGTGATTAGTGGTGCCAGGAATCAGGTGATCGGAGATCACCATTGCTATAGTATCCTGCTCGTTAGGTTACTATGGCAACGGGGCTGTGGTGACATCACTGCTTACCAACTTGCAGTCTATGCTCATTCATTGAATGATTAGACAGCATGGGCAGCAGAAGCGTTCTTCCTCCCCCGTGCTTTCTGATATAGCAGAGCTAGATCAGTGACAGAAGGCAAGGATTGTGGAGGCGTGAAAGGGAGTAATAAAGATGGGATCCCTAAGTGTGTCTGTATATTTATTTCTAATAAAGTATTTTTTCTCTGTGTGGTGTCTTTTTTTTAACCCTTTCTTGGAGATTCTCAATGGCCGGGTCAAACGTGGCCTTACATTAAGAATCTCGAGCTTAATACCAGCTGTTAAAACAAAGCTGGTATTAACCACTATTACCCAGCATGCCACCCAGCACAAGGGCCGCTGGAAGAGTTGGATACAGCGGTAGAAGATGGCGCTTCTATGAAAGCGCCATTTTCTGAGACGGCTGTGGATTACAATTTGCAGCGGGGGGGGGCATAAAGCTTGTGACACCCTGCGCTGAGGATTCCAATCTCCAGCTGCCTAGTTGTATCTGGCTGGACAGAAAAATAGGGCGAAGCCCACGTTGTGTTTTTTTAGGTTTTTTTTAAACATTTCATGAAATTCATGAAATAATTAAAAAAGGGCTTCCCTATATTTTTGGTTCCCAGCTGGGTACAAATAGGCTGCTGGGGATTGGGGGCAGCTTGTACCTGCCTGCTGTACCTGACTAGCATACAAAAATATGACAAACCCCACGTCTTTTTTTTTTTTTTTTTTTAGTTTTTTGGCAAATGTATTTATATGTGTGTGTGTGTGTGTGTGTGTGTGTGTGTGTGTGTGTGTATGTATATATATCTGTACAGCTCTGGCAAAAATTAAGAGACCACTGCAAAATTTTCAGTTTTTCAGATTTTTCTCTTTTATAGGTATATTTTGAGTACAATGTAAATTGTTCCTTTATTCTACAAACTACTGACAACATGTCTCCGAATCTCCAAGCAGTACATTTTGTATTTATTTTCTGAAAATACTAGTTTATAGAGTAAAAGAGCAATTTATATTTTACTCAAAAATATACCTATAAAGAGAAAAATCAGAAAAACTGAAAATTGTGTAGTGGTCTCTTAATTTTTGCCAGAGCTGTATATATATATATATATATATACAATCAGTGCCTTGTGAAAGTATTCGGCTCCCATAGCAGCCAGTGACGCAGGAGTATTATATGCAGCATGAGATGGTGCATTGTCATGCATGAAGATGATTTTGCTCCTGAAGGCATATTTCTGCTTTTTGTACCATGGAAGAAAGTTGTCAGTCAGACACCCTATATACTTTGCAGAGGTCATTTTCACACCTTCAAGAACCCTAAAGGGGCCTACCAGATGTCTCCTCATGATTCCGGCTCAAAACATGACTCCTCCACCTCCTTGCTGATGTCGCAGCCTTGTTGGGACATGGTGGCCATCCACCAGTCATCCACTACTCCATCCATCGTGACCATCCAGGGTTGCTCGACACTCATCAGTAACAAGACTGTTTGAAAATTAGTATTCATGTATGTCTGGGCCCACTGCAACCGTTTCTGCTTGTGAGCACTTGTTAGGTGTGGCCGAATAGTAGGTTTATGCACCACAGCAAACCATTGAAGGATCCTACACCTTGAGGTTTGAGAGACTCCAGAGGCACCAGCAGCTTCAAATATCTGTAATGGCTTTTTAGCAGCTACTCTCTTAATCCGATGAACTTGCCTGGCAGAAACCTTCCTCATTCTGCCTTTATCAGCACGAACACGTATGTGTTCAGAATCAGCCACAAATCTCTTCACAGCACCATGATAACGCTTAAGTTTTCATGAAATAGCTAATGTTTTCATCCCTTGTCCAAGGCATTGCACTATTTGATGCTTTTCGGCACCAGAGAGATCCCATGTTACTTGAAAACTATAGCCTGCTTAATATTGTGGAATATCCAGTTTTCCTTTTATTGGGCTCACCTGGCAAACTACTTATGACAGGTATCTGAGATTGATTTCAGTGATCCAAAGAACCCTGAGACACAATACCACCAATGAGTTTCATTGAAAAAAAAAATAATAATAATCGCTATGACATTTAAATCCAATTTGCATAATAATTTGGAACATGGAGTAAAGATAAAATGTGTAATGTTATGGTGAAGAATCAACAACAAGTGGGACACAATTGTGAAGAATGAAATTTATTGCTTATTTTAAACTTAAAAAAAAAAAAAAAAAAAAGAAATAACTGAAAAGTGGGGCATGCAATATTATTCATCCCCTTTAAGTTAATACTTTGTAGCCCCACTTTTTATGTTTAATATATCTTTATTGTTATTATTATATCAAAACAAGGGTACAAAAGTCCAATTTTCAGCCATCACTGCAGTTACAATTCGAATTGTTTTGGTTTAGATTTAGGTTAATGAGACAATGAAGCATTTATTGTCAACACTTATGACGTCCTCCGTATACGAGGAATGGGGTTTCCGGGTTTAGGCCGAGACCCAGCTGGTGGTATAATGATCACCGGAAACCTTTGTGGACGTCACTTACTGTCCAACAACCCTCTTACAAATTATCCTATGTAAACTGTAACATATGTATTTACCCTAAACTAATGGAATGGAATGAAGGGTTCTAGGAACTCCCAATCCAGGATTTTATCTAAGGTAGAATACAAAAAAATAAATAAATAAAAAGAAAGGAGACGTCAGTCAAAAGGGGAAAAGAAAGAGAAGAAAAGACAGACCGAAAGAGAGAAGAAGATAAGGAATAAGAAAGCAGGGGAAAAGAGAAGAGGAAGGAAGGAGGAAAATAGTACCATGATGTCACACCGCAACCAACCTCGGTCACGTGGCCCAGCCGTCGCAGGCCCCTCCTAAGCCAGAATGTCCTGAGTTAGCCAGATCTGAAACTGTTGTGACTCTCTAAAGTCAATCCAAGCGTACCAAGTAGTAAACCAAGCCTGAGTTGTGTTGGTATCAGACGCCTTCAACTCCTCTAAGAGTCGTAATGTATCAAGTGATTCAACCCAATCTACCCTTTTCAACTCATATGATGTTCTACAGTGCCTGGAAATAATCTGTCTCATTGAGACTATGAAGTAGGACAATTGGTCTTTACGTGTTTTGGAAACCGATCCGGTAAGTGTGGACAGTAATGCTATTTCTGGGGCAGGAATCACATCCAAGTGTGTAAGATGGTTATATAGGGAGAAAATTTCGTCCCAAAGTTTTCTAACCACTGGACATTACCACCAAATGTGTAACATTGACCCCGGGGATCCCTGACACCTCCAACACTCGTCCACAATCTCTGGAAAGATCCTGTGGAGTTTATCGGGTGTTCTGTACAACCTAGATAATATTTTATAGTTTAGTTCTTGTATCCTATTGGATACTGTTATTTTGTGTGTCAAAGTGAATGTTTTTTTCAACATCTTTTCGGGAAAAACAATTCTCTATGCCAATGGTCCACATATCCAGGCAGGCCCCCACCCCAGAGTGACACAATTTTATAAATTGTAGATACTGTATGAGTTGGTGTCTCCTGAGCTATACATAGGCTTTCAAACTGGGTCATTTCCTTATGAGACCTGGACCCCGGAGCCAAAAATCTATGTAACTTTGGAGCTGGAAATATAGAAACCAGAACTCCGGTTCCATCCTTCTGTCTCCTAATAAAGAATTCAGTGATCTGTAGGCTGAGGAGGACACCACATCCCTAACACGGGGGATTCCCTTTGTGTATACCGAAATAAGGCTGGGGTGGTGTTCATGTAACCAACAAGGGAACTGGGGATCACCCACAAGAGGTGACAGGGGTCCTGGACTTTTGGTCAGGCTGAATCTCCTATTGATATTACGCCATGTACCTATTAATAGATGGAGGAGCGGAGTCATCTCTATGTTCATTAAATTTTCCCCGGAGGATAACCAAAAAATTCCCAGTGCTCCAGTCGGGGCCAGAATATGTTCCATTTCTTCCAATAATTTATTCTCTTTGTTATGTAATATGTCTAGAATACAGTTGCCCACTGCAGCTGCATGATAAGCCTTAAAGTCAGGTAGCCCCGTCCCCCCCCACCATGAGCGTGTTAATAGAGAATGTTTCAAACGGGATTTAGTACCATGCCAAATAAAATGACGTATCATCCTTCTTAACTTAAGAAAAAAAGGTTCTCCTATATTACATGGGATGGTCTGAAAAAAGTATAGAACTCTGGGTAAAATATCCATTTTTATAGTATTAGTTCTACCAAACCAAGAAATTGGAAGATTGTGCCAATTTGTGAGATCTTTCT
Organism: Anomaloglossus baeobatrachus; assembly: GCF_048569485.1. NCBI lineage: Eukaryota > Metazoa > Chordata > Amphibia > Anura > Aromobatidae > Anomaloglossus > Anomaloglossus baeobatrachus. The sequence continues at coordinate 209,904,730 of NC_134357.1, read as the reverse complement.
GGATGAATTGTGAGATGTCTGGAAAGTTTAAGTCATATATCGTTTGGGGGTTTGCTGGCAGTTTAATCCCTAGATATTTAATAAAACTGCTACTCCATCTAAATGGGAAGGAAGGTTTAAGCGCTCTCTCTTCCTCAGATGAGAGCGAAACATTTAATATCTCCGTTTTCTGGAGGTTGACCTTGAAATTTGAAAATTTACCAAATTTCTCAAATTCCCCCAAGACGGCCGGCAGACTTATCCTTGGTTGAGTAATGTAAAGCAGTAAATTGTCCACAAACACGGACATCTTGTGGGAACTGGGACCCACCTGTATTCCCCTGATCGAAGGGTTCTACTAATAGCGTTTGCTAAAAACTCCATCAATATCATGTATAAGTATGGGGACAATGGGCACCCCTGCCTGGTTCCGTTCCCAATGTCAAATGGGTTGGACAGGAGGCTTTTTATGCTCACCTGTGCTGTTGGAGTTTGATATAGCACCATTATCCAATTTCTCAACCGTGGACGGACCCCTATCTCCTGGAGAGAGGCATCAAGGAAACAACAATGAACCCTATCGAATGCTTTTTCAGCATCTACCGTCAATAGGCAAGCAGGAATTTTTTGTTGTCTGACCCAAGAGGTCAAAGATATGGTTCTAATGGTGTTGTCCCGCTCCTCCCTCCCTAGGAAAAATCCCACCTGATCCTTGTGAATCAGTTTTGGAATGTGGGTGTGTAGGCATAGTGCAATCATCTTAGAGTATAATTTAACATCAATGTTAATAAGCGATATGGGTCTGTAGTTGGCACATACCAAGGGATCCCTCCCTGGTTTGGTAATAACCATTATCAGGGCTTGGAGAGATTGTTTAGGGAAACCACATGTTTTAGATATGCAATTACAAGCTATCAGCATCAGAGGGCCACACGCCTCACCGCATATTTTAGAAAACCGAAAATTGAAGCCATCTGGCCGGTGCTTTTCCCTGCTTTAAGGTTGCTGATAACTTCTTTAAGTTCCAATTCTGTAAAGTCAACCTCCAACTCCTCAGCTTCCTCTACTCCCAATGTCCCTGGTTTGTTTTCCCGAATGTAACCTTGCATGTCTTGGTCAGAAGTTGCAGTGTCTGATAGATGATGAAATGGTATGTTATATAGCGATGCATAATATTTCTTAAATTCTTCCAGGATGTCAGATGTGGAATGGATCTGGGTCCCTGTCTTTGTGTTAAATGTCAGGATTGGAGGCTGTGCCTGTCGGGGGTGTAGGGTCCGGGCAAGCAGTCTCCCATTTTTGTCCCCAAATTCAAAAAAATTCCTCCGAGTTTTATCTCCAGAACACAAGGATTTCTGGTCCAGAATGGATATAATTTGGTGACGTAAGGTAGATATCTCTGCTTTAAGGACATCATTAGTAGAGATGAGCGATGTTTGATTTGAACCGTTCGCCAATTTCAAATTCGAGTGATGTTGGGCGGTGTTCGAGTCGTTCGACGAACTCAAACGATTTGCTTCAAGTTCGGCCGTTCGAGTTACCATTCGATAACGGTTCGATCACCAAAAGCGTAGCTAGTTACTAGCTGGCTTTTCACTGTAATACTGTCAGTCACTGTTACTAATGATATTATCAAAATTCATTGTATAATGTGCGGGGGGGACGGGGCTTAGATCAGTGCTGTTGAGTGCTGAAAGAATGTCGATCACCATTTTTTTTTTCCTAACCGCGCGTACAGTGAGGTGGGCAAGGCTGTCAGCCAATCACAGACACACACACACAGCAAAGTGTATTTTTGCCAAACAAGCAAGGGCATGTGTCATTGGCTGTACATGTCACAAGACTTTGCCGTATAAGACCCGGCCATTTTCCCCATCGTCGCCATTATCTTTCTGCTGCAGGTGTGTGACAGTCACCGCTCCGGATGCTGCTGTGTGCGCTATACACTTATACAGTGCTATCTACACATCGGTTTAGGGATTAGGGACTACTTGTAATTTCAGCCTTTTTCAGGGCTACATTACAGCAGTTCATAGCCATTTTTGCTAGGCAGGTCTGTGCCAGCGCTGTCCAAGGGTTTATCATAGCGTCTGCCTAAATTAGCTCAGGCAGTTCCTTAGGGCATAGTTTCATTGTCTGGGATAGTAAGTGAGAGTTCCTCTGCTGACAAGAAAGCTAGACCACCTCTGCTTTGTACACCACCTCTCCATTTTTGCTACGCCATTTTAAGTGGAAAAAGTGCAGGCAGTTCCTTGGGGCATAGTTTCATTGTCTGGGATAGTTAGTCAGTGAGGGTTCCTCTGCTGACAAGAAAGCTAGACCACCTCTGCATTGTACACCACCTCTCCATTTTTGCTATGCAATTTTAAGTGAAAACAGTGCAGGCAGTTTTAGTGGCATAGTTTCATTGTCTGGGATAGTTAGTCAGTGAGGGTTCCTCTGCTGACAAGAAAGCTAGACCACCTCTGCATTGTACACCACCTCTCCATTTTTGCTATGCAATTTTAAGTGAAAACAGTGCAGGCAGTTTTAGTGGCATAGTTTCATTGTCTGGGATAGTTAGTCAGTGAGGGTTCCTCTGCTGACAAGAAAGCTAGACCACCTCTGCATTGTACACCACCTCTCCATTTTTGCTACGCCATTTTAAGTGCAAAAAGTGCAGGCAGCTCCTTAGGGCATAGTTTCATTGTCTGGGATATTCAGTGAGGGTTCCTCTGCTGACAAGAAAGCTATACCACCTCTGCATTGTACACCACCTCTCCATTTTTGCTACGCCATTTTAAGTGGAAAAAGTGCAGGCAGTTCCTTGGGGCATAGTTTCATTGTCTGGGATAGTTAGTCAGTGAGGGTTCCTCTGCTGACAAGAAAGCTAGACCACCTCTGCATTGTACACCACCTCTCCATTTTTGCTATGCAATTTTAAGTGAAAACAGTGCAGGCAGTTTTAGTGGCATAGTTTCATTGTCTGGGATAGTTAGTCAGTGAGGGTTCCTCTGCTGACAAGAAAGCTATACTACCTCTGCATTGTACACAACTTCTCCATTTTTGCCATTTTAAGTGTAAAAAGTGCAGGCAGTTACTTGGGGAATAGTTTCATTGTCTGGGATAGTTAGTCAGGGAGGGTTCTGACTCGCCCACCCCAGGGCTATGGGACACCCGGGGCTGGGCCGGACTAGTCCGGGGGTAGTCAGTGGTGGCGGGGCCCGATTCCGTGACCCTGGTGGGGTCAACTAATATGGCAGTTATGGTGGTGGTGATATTAATCAAAGTTTATGAGAGATTTGTGACGCCACCTGTGGATTGCGGCTATGGAGCTGCCGCTGCTGGATAGGGCCTCCGGGGCTCATGTAATGGCAGCTGGGATGGTTCTGCTCCCCTCAGGTGGAGCGGTACCCCGGGGCAACCGTTGGTGATTATAAAAGTCTATGCAATGGTGGGACGGTGCAGGGCTAATCAGGTAGTGTAAAGAACCGACACAAACAACAGTCTCTTTACCTTCTTTTCTTTTACTTGGCAACAGTTTAGTCCTGGGAGACCGTCACAGGTGGTAAGGGCGATCCGGTCGGCCTGAAAGTACCTGGGGTGATCTCTTTGACCAGTCGAGTAATGAGGCCTACTCCCTGCTCTTCTCTGCTTCTACAGGACCCTGCGATCTTGGTTTAGCAGTGGCCCTCTTGTTGCTGGGACCTGTGGTACGTCCCTTTTCCCGTGTGGTAGGCTGTGCAGGTCCTCTCTGGTGCTTCTTTGCTGGAGTCCACACCGGGCCCCTGTGATGCAGCTGGACCTTAGGGTTCTTTATGGGCCAGGGGACCTGCAGCCCTCTTGCCCGTCGGATTCGGCTACCGGGGAAGGGTTTTACACCCTGGCAACCACAGACTCCGACGTCTGATATTTTGTTGAATGCTCTTCTGAGGCGAAAAGGTTCTGACCTGTCCTCCTCTAGCATCTTCTCTACGTGCCTCGCTACGGCTCCTGCTTTCCTGGGTTGAGCTAACCTAGCTCCAAACCCCAGCTCACAAGACCGTACTACTCAGCTCCTCTCTCCTTGAACTTCCCTCACAGACTACCTAACTCCTTCCTCAGGTCAGAGCTTAAGGAAGTGCTCTCTGGAACTCCAGGTTTAGAGCTCCCTCTGCTGGCCTGAGGGAGAAACAGTGTTGAATGTTGGTACTTACTGGCCAATAGATTTCCCCAATTACCTCCAGGCTCAGTATTAACCCATTGGAGGGGCAACACTGTTGTGGCAACCAGATGCTGGTGCGCCACACTCCCCCTTAGTTAACATCAGTATTCCCGGACTAAAGAAACATAAACAAAGCATATTAGAACATTTCATCCCTTTTTGAGAGGTACATTTCTTAAACGTTACAAACTTAAAGAACTACTATGAGTCTAGTGTGGCTCCCTGCCGAGTGTCCATTACACTGCTCCATGGGGGACCCGCCGCGATAAAACCCCCAACGTAGGCTCTGGGCGTGCGTCAGAGCATCGATGACCCCCTTTTATGCATGCCGGACGGGTTTTTCTTCTGAGGTAATTTGAGCACAATGGGTGCTAACTATAAACAATTAAAGTTTTGATCACTCATAGTCCAGTGACCCAATTGTCCATTTACTTAATCACCTAAAATAAAAAGCATTTTATACAAGACATTTCAAATGACTATTTACAATCTGATAGGTATTTCTTTTCATTTTCTTTACCTTGGAGGGGGCTGTCCCTGGGTGCTACGTTGGGACCTGCGTAGTACGGGTGCTGATTCACTACTACTTTGGGGGTGTACTACCTCAGTTTTACTAGTAGGCCTAACCCTGATAGGTATGCGAGACTGTTGCCTACGGGGTCTGAGATTCACCAAGGGTATGACAGATTCACTACTGGCAGGGGGTTGATTCTCCTTTTCCACTGCTGGTGTGGCATCTTGCGTTGGGACTGATAGTTCTTCAGGTGGATCTGAAACCTCTTCTGTTTCTGGTATAACCACTTGCGGGAATGTCAATACTGGCACCACTATAGCCTTATTTATGGGTCCATGTTTTGGGGAATTTTCTGAGTATTGTTTGGATCATATCTTCCTCTTTTTCTTGAAGTTGGGGACTTTCTTGAACTTTTTCTTGGATTTTACATCATTCAAAGCATACCTTCATACGGTCTCTTGAAACTGCTTGATAAGTACTGCCTCCATCTTTATTTATGAGACACACTTTGTGATTGTCAAATTTTGAGGGAATAATTGTGTAGGGCTCGCTCTCCCACTGGTCATCTAATTTGTGCATCTTCCGCTTTTTCTTGAGGACCTGTGCTCCAGGTGCTAAGGGAGTTGCTGGGGCTGTTTGATTGTAGTTCTTTTCTTGTCTCATCCTGGCTTGGGACAGGTTCCTTTCCACACATTCCTGAACTTGGCGGTATTGTTGTTGTCGCTCTGTATTCCATTCTTCTATCTGTTGAACCGCTTCAGGTGATACAGTTCCCATTTCAAAGTCTACAGGTAACTTGCCAAGTCTTGCTCGCATCAAGTAAGCAGGGCTGCAGTCGGTGGAATTTACTGGTATATGATTGTACAAGTCCACTAGATCTGGCAACTTCTCTGGCCATTGGTTTCTTTCTTCTAGAGTGTAATACTATTGTATGTTCTGAGGATTTCGATAGCGTTAGGGCAATGACCACCAGAGACGAGTTCTTGGTACAAGATGTTTATAACATGTAACCACGATAGATACACAACGGAACAACACAATAGAACACACACACGAAATACCTTCCCGAAACGGAGCGAAGGGGATTCCCGGGGCCACGCACCGGACTCCCCCAGGGAGACCACCAGAGCGAACCCCTATACAGGGACTGTCCGGCAATCACCCCGGAAGGCCTAAATGCGCAGCAGCCGGGACACAAGGGGCAAGTGGTGAAAGTCCAGGAGTGTCCGTACGGAATGATAGTCCAGAGTGGTTACGAACCAGAAGGAACCGGGCAGACGTGCTGATCAAAGACGGCAGACGGAGTCCGGGCACAGCTTGAAGAAACCGGGTATGGTCCAGAGTCGGTCGGTAGTCTTTCAGGAAGATCCAAAAGGCAATCAGGAAGTATAAGCAGCAAAGCAGGAGCACACAGCAAGCAGTATACTCAGGCACTGGACTGGGCTTAGAGGCGGCCTTTTAAGCAGCTGGACAGGAAGTAGGGCAACAGAACATTAAACTCCATGTTAACTGAGGGCAAGCTTTTTCAAAAGAGAACTGGAAAACCCGGAAACCTGACATTACTCCCCCCCCCAGAAACGGCCTCAGGACGGATCAGGGCCTGGTTTGTCCGGGTACCGTCGATGAAACTGAGCAATCTTCCGGGGTGCCCGAATGTTACCCACCGGTTCCCAGGAATCATCCTCGGGGGCGTACCCCTGCCAACGTACCAGATACTGAAGCCGACGACGATGGAGCCGGGAGTCAATAATGTCCTCAACCACGAACTGCTCCTCGCCGTCGACCATCACAGGCGGAGGAGGAGGCACGACACGACCATGAAACGTATTAGGAGAAACGGGTTTGAGGAGAGAGACATGAAAGACCGGGTGTACCTTCAGATGGTGCGGTAACCGCAGCCGACAGGCCACAGGGCTCACGATCCCGGTGATCTTAAACGGACCGATGAATTTTTGTCCCAGCTTCTGCGAAGGAACACCCAATCTCAGGTTTTTGGTGGATAACCATACAGAGTCCCCTACCTTATACATGGGTGCCGGTCTCCGGTGAGTGTCAGCCGACCTCTTGTAACGCTCCTGAGCCGTAGCCACAGTGTCCTTTAGAACCTCCAGATTTTGTCGTAGCTCTGTCAATCTGTCCTCCACCGCAGGCACCGAAACCGAAACCGGCGACCTAGGCAAAATAGTCGGATGGTAACCCAAGTTAGCAAAAAAGGGCGTTACCTTAGTGGAACTGCTCTGAGTGTTGTTATACGAGAATTCTGCCAACGGAAGCATCTTCAACCAATCGTCCTGCAGATGACTGAAATAACATCGAAGGTATTGTTCCAGAGTTTGATTAGTCCGTTCGGTTTGCCCATTCGTCTGGGGATGGTATGCAGAAGACAAACAGACATCAATCTGGAGTGCCGTACAAAACCCCTTCCAGAACCTAGACGTGAACTGCACGCCCCGGTCAGAGATGATCTCGTCCGGTACCCCATGTAATCGGAATACGTTCTGGATAACCAAATCCACTGTCTCTGCGGCTGAGGGAAGACCGGTACACGGAATAAAGTGAGCCGCTTTTGTCAACCGATCCACCACCACCAAAATGGTATTGTGACCGCCGGAGACTGGCAACTCCACAATAAAATCCATTGAGATAGACCCCCAAGGGAGAGATGGCACGGGTAACGGTTGGAGGAGTCCCGTAGGAGCCACACGAGGGACCTTGCACCGGGCACAAACCACACATGAGTGGACATAGTCCTTTACATCCTTTAAACAGGTAGGCCACCAGAAAAAACGGCTTAGAAATTCCTGCGTCTTCTGTACGCCCCTATGACCAGCCAACACGGAGTCATGGACCAACTTGAGAACCCGAAGTCTTACGGCCTCCGGGACATAAATGCGTCGTTCTCTCAACCACACACCATTCCGAAGAACAAGAGTTACATCATTCGGGGGGGCAGCAAGAAATACGTCACCATCATAGGCCAGCTTGATGTCCTTCCACAAGTCCTGGTCCTGGATTACTCCAACGAAATTGGCATCTGATAACACGGTCTGAGACGGGGTTCCAGGCACGGAGTCCACGGCATGGATTCGGGACAAGGCATCGGCTTTCCCATTACGTGAACCTGGACGGTATGTAACGATAAAATTGAACTGGTTAAGGAACAAACTCCAACGGGCTTGCCGTGGAGACAGACACCTGGCAGACTTAAGAAATTCCAGATTACGATGATCTGTGAGTACTATCACTTGCTGCGCGGCTCCCTGTAAGTGGTGTCTCCATTCCTTGAAAGCTGAAATAATCGCTAACAATTCCTTGTCCGCAATGTCATAGTTCCTTTCTGCAGGGGACAACCGGCGGGAAAAGAAAGCACACGGATGCAAGAGACTCTTGTCCCCAGTCCTTTGAGAAAGGATGGCCCCTAATGCGTAGTCGGAAGCGTCGACTTCCACGATAAAGGGAAGTGCGGGATTCGGATGTACCAATATTGGCGCTGAGGTAAAACAAACCTTGAGACGATGGAATGCTTCCTGGGCCTGGGCGGACCACACAAACTTCTGTCCTTTCTTGGTCAACAGAGTGATGGGACGAACGATCTCTGAAAAATTACGGATAAAGCGTCAGTAAAAGTTGGCAAAACCGACAAAGCGTTGTACCTCTTTAATGTTTCCCGGTTCCGGCCAGTCTAGAATTGCTTGTATCTTGCCAGACTCCATGTTCAGTCCCTGAGGAGAGATGACATAACCTAAGAATTGTATTTGTGAGGAATGGAATTCGCATTTCTCTAGTTTGATGTACAGGTGGTTTTCCCTCAGCCGGGTAAGTACGGTTTTGACGTGCTCCTGGTGTTCCTGTAGGGAATCAGAAAAGATTAGGATATCGTCCAGATAAATCACCATGAATTGGTCCATGATATCCCTAAAAATATCATTAACTAGATGTTGGAAAGCCGCGGGAGCGTTACAAAGTCCAAAAGGCATCAATAGGTACTCGAAATGTCCATACCGACATCGGAACGCGGTCTTCCACTCGTCTCCGGGACGTATGCGAAGTAGATTATATGCCCCACGGAGATCCAATTTGGTGAATATTTTTGCCTGTTGGACCCTCTCCAATAGCTCAGGAATCAACGGTAACGGATACCGGTTCCGGATGGTTATTTTATTCAGTTCCCGGTAGTCAATACAGGGTCTCAGAGTCCCCTCTTTCTTTTTCACGAAAAAGATGGGTGCCCCTGCTGGTGAGGTAGACGGGCGAATAAATCCCTTGGCTAGACTTTCATCAATGTACTCTTTTAATGCTTCTAGCTCAGGTGCCGCCAACGGGTAGACATGACCAAACGGAATCTCCGCCCCTGGGAGTAACTCTATGGGGCAATCATACGGTCTATGCGGGGGAAGCCGATCGGCTTTTCTTTTGTCGCATATATCGACAAAGTCATTATAAACCGGTGGTAGAACAGGTACCTGTACAGTGCCCTCCGCAGTCGGTGTTACCGGAACAGTTGGACTAATGGTCGGACTACTCTGCGGTGGGAAGGATATTTCCTTAGTCTCCCAATCGATGACTGGATTTGTAGACCGTAGCCACGGAATACCTAAAATAATTGGAAAATGAGGAGAAGAAATTATCATGAACACAAGGGTCTCCTGCTGACCTGGCTTCATCACGCATTCTAGCGGTACTGTTTCCCGATCAACTGGTCCAGAGATTAACGGAGATCCGTCTACCGTCTCCATGGTAACCGGTGAGGATCTTTGCTGAGTCTGGATACCGTGTTTCCTGGCAAAAGAGGAGTCCATGAAATTTCCCCCTGCCCCAGAATCTATCATTGCAGAGGTAGGTATTAGCTGTCCCTCCCACCGGATCTGAATGGGGAGCGAGCAATGGGTATATTTCCCTTCTGAGTCCTTCGGTGAGGTGGACATTACCGTCAAGGGAAATACCGCATCCAGGTGTCCACTTGCCTCAGAGATATCGGACTCTGCGTCCGTGTTGTCACACTCTGCCATGGCTGCCAATACCTTATTTGGGCGATTCGGACGTTTCGGGCAGTCAATCAAGAAATGGTCCGATTGACCGCAATAGAAACACAAACGCTCACGGAGCCGGTGTTCACGACGTTCGTTGGTCTCTCGCTTTTGCAGAGAGTCCACTTGCATAGCAACGTCCTCGGCCTCCCGTGGCGTCCTGAGAGCGGGTTCTCTGGAAGGAAACGCAAAGTTGTTTACACGGTTTACAGCTGCCCATTTTTCCTGTCTACGTTCCGTCAAGCGGGTATCAATACGCACACAGTGCTGGAGAAACATTTCAAAATCCCCTGGAGACTCGGAACGAGCTAACTCGTCCTTGATGGTACCGGACAAACCTTTTCTGAAGACAGACAATAATGCATTGTTTCCCCAGTCGGTGTCTACCACTAACCTCTTAAACTCAGTGGCGTATTCAACGACAGAACGCTTTCCCTGACGTAAGGAAAGGAGAGCCGATTCAGCGGTAGCACGGCGATTCGGATCATCAAACATTTGCGCCATTGCGGTCAGAAAGTCATCCAGGTGATTTAAACGGATGTCCCGATTCTCTATCATAGGATTAGCCCAAGCCAGTGCTCGTGAGGTTAATAACATGATTATGCATAACACTTTGGACCGGTCAGAACGGTAATAATCAGCATGTACATCAAAAAATAGTATACATTGGTTCACAAATCCACGAAACTGACTACGATCACCATTGAAACGGAATGGGGGTAACCTAGGCATACCGGCAGTTGATACGGACGTAGTGGGGACGGCTTCCTGAGCCTCCACTCTGACTTGCAAATCCTGAATAGCCGGACCCAGTACCTGGTGATCATGGCCCAGCTGTGCCTCCACATCTCTAAGTTTAGTTTGTACAGCCTCCATCTCCTGCTGTAAGGAGTTAATCATGGAAAAGAGCTGATCTACTCGTGTCTCAGTCATTGCCCCAGCGAAATCCTCTTATGGCCTGAGTATAATGTAATACTATTGTATGTTCTGAGGATTTCGATAGCGTTAGGGCAATGACCACCAGAGACGAGTTCTTGGTACAAGATGTTTATAACATGTAACCACGGTAGATACACAACGGAACAACACAATAGAACACACACACGAAATACCTTCCCGAAACGGAGCGAAGGGGATTCCCGGGGCCACGCACCGGACTCCCCCAGGGAGACCACCAGAGCGAACCCCTATACAGGGACTGTCCGGCAATCACCCCGGAAGGCCTAAATGCGCAGCAGCCGGGACACAAGGGGCAAGTGGTGAAAGTCCAGGAGTGTCCGTACGGAATGATAGTCCAGAGTGGTTACGAACCAGAAGGAACCGGGCAGACGTGCTGATCAAAGACGGCAGACGGAGTCCGGGCACAGCTTGAAGAAACCGGGTATGGTCCAGAGTCGGTCGGTAGTCTTTCAGGAAGATCCAAAAGGCAATCAGGAAGTATAAGCAGCAAAGCAGGAGCACACAGCAAGCAGTATACTCAGGCACTGGACTGGGCTTAGAGGCGGCCTTTTAAGCAGCTGGACAGGAAGTAGGGCAACAGAACATTAAACTCCATGTTAACTGAGGGCAAGCTTTTTCAAAAGAGAACTGGAAAACCCGGAAACCTGACATAGAGGTAGAGTCTTGAGCAAATCAATAACCACATGGTTCATCTTCTCGCATAACCCATTGGTTTGAGGGTGGTACGGTGTGGTTCTTATTTTCTTACAGCCGTACGTTACAGAATTCTTGGAACACTTCCGCCTCGAATGCAGGGCCTTGATCAGTCAGTACTCTTTCAGGATAACCATGGGGTCGACAAAAGTATGCTTGAAATGCCCTAGCTGCTGTTCTGGCTGTTTGGTCTTTCACAGGCACTACTACCAGGAAACGAGAGTAATGGTCCACTATGGTAAGGGCGTAGACATAGCCTGACCGGCTTGGTGTTAGTTTTACATGGTCCATGGCCACCAACTCAAGGGGCTGCTTTGTGATGATTGGCTGCAGGGGTAACCTTTGGCTAGTATCATCTTTTCACATCAGGTTACACGGACCACAGTCTGGGCACCACTTCTCGATGGCCTTTCTGATGTGCACCCAGTAGAACCGATCACGGAATAGGACCTCCAACTTCTTCCACCCAAAGTGTTCTGCTTTATCGTGGTAAGTGGCTAGGACCATAGGGGCATCCCTCTGTGGAACCACTATTTGCCAGATGAATTCATTGGTTCGCCAGTTAACATATCTCTGGCATAGCTTGCCTTTGTAGAGAAACAGTTGCCCCCTCTCCTTCAACAGCTGTTGGGCTTCTTGTGGGGCATCGGGACCAAGATGGGTCTCAGCTTGCGCCAGCTTTTCTTTGACCAATCGGATGGCCAGGTCACTGTTCTGTGTTTCTTCCCATTTATGGTGGAGTAATGGGTTGACCGAGACCTCGTGCTGGCTCGAGCACTTCCCTCTTACAGCATGCTCACACCGGGAGACACCTTGGTGATGGAAAGCCGGTAACTCTATCTCTTCGAGTTCATCCAGGTCTTCTCCAGACTCGGGTAAGTGAGGCATTCTGGACAGCGCATCAGCATTGTTATTCTTTCGGCCAGCCCGGTACTTGATGGTAAAGTCTAAGTTGGATAGTCGAGCCATCCACCGCTGTTCTAGCACACCTAGCTTGGCTGTTGCCAGGTGGGTCAACGGATTGTTGTCCGTGAAGATGGTAAACTTGGCCGACGCCAGATAGTGCTTGAAGCGTTCAGTCACTGCCCAGACAATAGCGAGGAACTCCAGCTTGAAGGAACTGTAGTTTTCTGGATTCCTTTCTGTGGGACGAAGTTTTCTACTGGCGTAAGCTATAACTTTCTCTCTGCCGTCTCGTACCTGGGACAGAACTGCGCCCAATCCCACGTTGCTGGCATCCGTGTACAGTACAAACGGCTGGCCGTAGTCAGGGTAGGCCAGAATTTCTTCTCCAGTGAGAGCCATCTTCAACCAGACAAAGGATGTTTCCACTTGACTGCTCCATTCAAATGGAGGACTCTGCTTCTTAGCCTTCTTTGTGTGACCCACCAGGAGATCTTGAAGCCCACCAGCCCAAGGAACTGCCGCACCTCCTTTATCGTGGTGGGTCTTGGCCAGTCCTTGAATACTGTGACTTTCTCTGGATCAGGTGCCACACCTTCTGTGCTGGCTACATGACCCAGGTACTGTACCTTTGGCTTCAAGAAGTGACATTTTGATGGCTTTATCTTCAGGCCATACTCGGAAAAGGACCCAAACACTTCTGCCAAATGCCTCAGGTGGTCTTCATAGGTTTTCGAGTAGACTATGACGTCATCCAGGTACAATAACACGGTTTCAATTTGTAATGGCCCAAGCAGCACCCCATCAATCTTTGAAATGTCCCTGGGGCATTGCAGAGCCCGAAAGGCATACAGTTGAACTCGCAGAGGCCCATTGGTGTAGTGAATGCAGTCTTCTCCTTGTCCGCCTCTGCCACGGGAATCTGCCAATACCCACTGGTGAGATCCAAGGTGGAGAAATAGTTAGCTGATTTTAAAGCTGCTAATGACTCTTCTATTCTGGGTAGTGGATAAGCATCTTTATGTGTAATGCGGTTAATTTGTCTGTAATCAACGCACATTCTCATTGGGCCATCTTTTTTCTTTACGAGCACTAGTGGAGCTGCCATGGGGCTACAACTATCTCTGATCACCCCAGCCTCCTTCATTTCCCGTAACATCTCTTTGGCACGCTGATATTGAGCTGGGGTTATAGGGCGGTATCTCTCTTTAATGGGATGATGGTCACCAGTGGGGATTTGAAGTTTAACCCCTTTTACCTACCCAAAGTCTAGAGGGTGTTTGCTGAAGACCTGCTCGTATTCCTGCACCCCCCGGTAAACCCCATGCTTTTGGTGGGGAGGGGTGGAGCCGGTGCCCACATGTAATCTTTGGCACCAGTCCTCCAGCTGTCCCTTGGAGCCATTGTCTTCCGCCTGGTCGGACGGGATCAAGGGTTCCATGGTTCTTATGGTATTATTACTGACAGTGTACAGCTTAGCTACCGTGGCGTACCAGGGCAATTTGGCTTCCTCCTCCCCACAATTCAGGATGCGGACGGGTACTCTTCCCTTGTGGACATCTGCTACCCCCCTGGCTATCAGGACTCCGGGCCTACTGTCTGAAAACATAGGTTCTACCAGGGCCTGCTAATCTTGACCCTTGAGGCCTATTGCTGCCCGACACCATATCAACATTTCACTTCTGGGGGGTATTGCAATGGGGAAGGGGTCACTTACCCTCACACTGCCAATTTGTCCTCCGGCCAGCATTACCTGCTGCCTCCTCATCAGGGCTCTGATATCCCTCGGTAGGGCACGCTGCTGCCCGGAGCTGGCAGTTTCAGTCGCCTGTTGCAACAAAATTATCACCTCGGCAAGACAATTTTCCATTATATTTGTACAGATTGTTAGCAGAGGGTTAGATTCTTTGCGATCAATATCCACAATTATCATCCCCTGAGATGGCAATTCTACCCATCCCACTTTAATGGTTACTTCTTTATACCCAATTTGAGGCACGGGCTGGCCATTACTGACTACAATCGTTTAATCATCATCTGGGTCACGGGTAATGTCTGAATCAGCCCAGTATCTTTTGTACAGTATATAAGGTATGATTGTTACCTGGGACCCCGTATCCAGGAGGGCAGTCAAAGGGATCCCATCCAGCACAATAGGAAGGACCGGTCGTCCTCCCACATACTCGTTGCACCAGGCAGTCGAGCCAGGATTTCTTACACCTGGGGGTTGGCTCCTGACCCCAGGTTCGGCCCGTTTAAAGGTCAGTGCCTTGGGTAGTGGCCCGCCTGGCTGCAGCGGCGGCAGATCGGTTGTCCAGCTGAATCATACCGGTCTGTGTCTTTTCCTCGGGTCGGCGGAATCCTCCTTTGCCGCATCCATGGGACGTCATCTGGACTGGAGGCCAACTCGATTCTCGCCGGCGATGGGCACTTGTAGAGACTGCACTGTTTTTGCGAGAGCAGCCACTGTCTTGGTCAGTTCTTGGACCTGTTGTCTGAGCTCTGCAGCGGGATCCTTATCCAGGGTCTGCGCCTCAGCCCCTGCAGTGGCTCGGGTTGCAGGCACTTCCTCTAGGTATGTGATAGTGTGTCGCCCCGGGATAAGGGGTACTCAGATCCGGGCCACGGAGTCATTTCTGTGGGTATCACGGTGGCGTAACCCGGTCTGTGATCCCAGGCTCCACAGTAAGAAGGGGATTAGGTAAGGGAGATTGTCCGTGACGCCACCCGTGGTGTGCGGTGAGGTAACGGAGCACCGCCACTGCCGGTTAATGGATCCAGGGGATGGTGGTGGGCAGCAAGGTGGTGATTTCCCTCCACGGGCAGGGTGTTGGTTTCCCGGGACCCCGGTGAGGTGGTGCAGGGTGGAAATGGAGACGGTCTGAGAGCTGTGCGTCCGGTTGGACTGGGGGATGTTGTTACTCACAGTTCGCTTTGCAAGGAAATTCACACAGAGTCAGGAATTAACCAGAAACTGCCGGAGTCCGCAGCCTTCGGTACAAAGGGTGTTAGTGTCCCACACACGGTGCAGCAGCCCCTGTTCTTTCCCTGCAGCCAGGTGCCTCTCTCTCCACTCTTTTTCTCTTTCCTACTCAGCCGGGAACGGGGAGTCCGCTCCCCTGCAGTGATCCGGGATCTCCTTCCACACCGGCAAGCCACTACCCTGCCCCGGTCACAGAGTCCCTTCCTCACTACCAGCCTGTCCTGGCCATTTTGGAGCACGCTTCAGTAGCAGCCCGGGAGCTACAACTCCGGGCTCCTCTCCTGTCTTTATCTCCACACACTCTGCTCCAGCCCCTCCCCTCCTGCTCTGTTTTGCTCTCACACTGGGGGAGGTGGTTTGTCCTGCTGCACTGGTGTGGGATCAGGTTACCAAGGAGGATTAACTCTTTCTGTGACAACCTGGCTTTGCCAAGGCGTCACACACCCCCTTGGCAAAACATAGCCTGTCCTCGAGCTGTCTGGGCACCAACATTTATTGAAACTGGAAAAAGGAAAAATCAACACATTACAATCATACATCTTCCCACATCGGGAGGTACGTTTTCTTAAACTCTAAACTGTTCTGCCGCCCCCACCTACTGTGCAGATGGCCTCCTCCGGAACTTGAGGACGCTCAGCAGGGGTGACAGTCCATAAAACAGTCAATTTTAAACTTGCGGGTAGCCGTCCATGCTCCGCTACCACTGCCGCTGCCGCTACTCCCAGTACGGGGCACGGATTCCATGCTCTGCGTCCTGTTCTGGAGCCAGGCCCACTTGGATGCCCTCGGCGCCGGCTACAACCGGCCTCGCTAACTGACAAGGGCTGCATCTCTCACTGGCCTGCTCCTCCTCTCTGCAGGTGCACTCCGGCTGCTCCACAGCAGGGACGGGGTACCTGGGAGTGGCCGGCGCCGCATCTGGGGCAGACTTCCGGTCGGGTGTCGCCTCTGCTGCGGCCGGGCGGACTGCCGGGGCCGACGTCATCACCGTTGCGGCCGGACGGACTGCCGGAGCCGGGTGAGAGGTCATCGGGGTTGCGGCTACTACTTTTCCAGGAACGGAATTAGGCAAAGTCCTGGCTAGAGTTGAGCGCGGTTCGTGGTTCGTGGTTCTCCAGTTCTAGGCTCGAGTGATTTTGGGGCATGTTCTAGATCGAACTAGAACTCGAGCTTTTTGCAAAAGCTCGATAGTTCTAGAAACGTTCGAGAACGGTTCTAGCAGCAAAAAACCAGCTAAATCCTAGCTTGGTTTCTGCTGTAATAGTGTAAGTCACTCTGTGAATCACACTATTATGACATTTCAGTGTATAGTGTGCGTGAACAGCGCCTTCAGATCACTGCTGTTTCTATAATGGCGATCGCCATTTTTTTTTTCTTGTCTTCCTTCCCTAAGCGCGCGTGTCTTGTGGGGCGGGCCAGCATGTCAGCCAATCCCAGACACACACACAGCTAAGTGGACTTTTAGCCAGAGAAGCAACAGCATGTGTGATAGGATGTCCATGTCACATGTCCCTGCATTATAAAACCGGACATTTTCCTCCAGGACGCCATTATCTGCCTTCTGCGTCTTTGGTGTCAGACATCACTGTCGCAGCTCCGTCCTCCTGAGTCCTATCGCTGATACAGCTGTATGCGCTGCATACACAGCGTTAGACAGCTTAGGGAGAGCACTTTCTAGCAGTCCTTTTAAGGGCTCAAACCGGCAGGGTCAGAGAGCCATAGGTGACAGGTCCTGAAAACAGCAACAGCGTCTGTGTAGCCAAGGTCAGGGATTTCCTCCCTGCATTTCACCATTAGGAGGGAATAGAAAGGCAGGCTTCCATTCCTCTACCCAGAACCCCACAATCCTGCCACTGTACCCTCTTGTCCTCTGCACACTCCAACTCATTATAACTAAGCCATTATACTAGCAAACACTCAGTGTACCTAGTGGCATCCTAAACGTGGCTATTGGACTTTGCTATAGTCCCACTAGTGCAAAGACATTTGCAGAGCACGTCTGCCTGCATTGCAGACTCCAACTCTTTTTAACTAAGCCATTATACTAGCAAACAGTCAGTGTACCTAGTGGCATCCTAAACGTGGCTATTGGACTTTTGTCTATTCACACTATTGTAAAGATATTTGCAGCACGTCTGCCTGCATTGCACACTCCACCTTTTTTTAACTCAGCCATTATACTAGCAAACAGTCAGTGTACCTAGTGGCATCCTAAACGTGGCTATTGGACTTTTGTCTATTCACACTATTGTAAAGATATTTGCAGCACGTCTGCCTGCATTGCACACTCCACCTTTTTTTAACTCAGCCATTATACTAGCAAACAGTCAGTGTACCTAGTGGCATCCTAAACGTGGCTATTGGACTTTTGTCTATTCACACTATTGTAAAGATATTTGCAGCACGTCTGCCTGCATTGCACACTCCAACTCATTATAACTAAGCCATTATACTAGCAAACAGTCAGTGTACCTAGTGGCATCCTAAACGTGGCTATTGGACTTTGCTATAGTCCCACTAGTGCAAAGACATTTGCAGAGCACGTCTGCCTGCATTGCACACTCCAACTTTTTTAAACTAAGCCATTATACTAGCAAACACTCAGTGTACCTAGTGGCATCCTAAACGTGGCTATTGTACTTTTGTCTATTCACACTATTGTCAAGATATTTGCAGCACGTCTGCCTGCATTGCACACTCCAACTTTTTTAAACTAAGCCATTATACTAGCAAACACTCAGTGTACCTAGTGGCATCCTAAACGTGGCTATTGTACTTTTGTCTATTCACACTATTGTAAAGATATTTCCAGCACGTCTGCCTGCATTGCACACTCCAACTTTTTTAAACTAAGCCATTAAACTAGCAAACACTCAGTGTACCTAGTGGCATCCTAAACGTGGCTATTGTACTTTTGTCTATTCACACTATTGTAAAGATATTTGCAGCACGTCTGCCTGCATTGCACACTCCAACTTTTTTAAACTAAGCCATTAAACTAGCAAACACTCAGTGTACCTAGTGGCATCCTAAACGTGGCTATTGTACTTTTGTCTATTCACACTATTGTAAAGATATTTGCAGCACGTCTGCCTGCATTGCACACTCAAACTTTTTTAAACTAAGCCATTATACTAGCAAACACTCAGTGTACCTAGTGGCATCCTAAACGTGACTATTGTACTTTTGTCTATTCACACTATTGTAAAGATATTTGCAGCACGTCTGCCTGCATTGCACACTCCAACTCATTATAACTAAGCCATTATACTAGCAAACAGTCAGTGTAGCTAGTGGCATCCTAAACGTGGCTATTGTACTTTTGTCTATTCACACTATTGTAAAGATATTTGCAGCACGTCTGCCTGCATTGCACACTCAAACTTTTTTAAACTAAGCCATTATACTAGCAAACACTCAGTGTACCTAGTGGCATCCTAAACGTGGCTATTGTACTTTTGTCTATTCACACTATTGTAAAGATATTTGCAGCACGTCTGCCTGCATTGCACACTCCAACTTTTTTAAACTAAGCCATTATACTACCAAACAGTCAGTGTACCTAGTGGCATCCTAAACGTGGCTATTGGACTTTTGTCTATTCACACTATTGTAAAGATATTTGCAGCACGTCTGCCTGCATTGCACACTCAAACTTTTTTAAACTAAGCCATTATACTAGCAAACACTCAGTGTACCTAGTGGCATCCTAAACGTGGCTATTGTACTTTTGTCTATTCACACTATTGTAAAGATATTTGCAGCACGTCTGCCTGCATTGCACACTCCAACTTTTTTAAACTAAGCCATTATACTAGCAAACACTCAGTGTACCTAGTGGCATCCTAAACGTGGCTATTGGACTTTTGTCTATTCACACTATTGTAAAGATATTTGCAGCACGTCTGCCTGCATTGCACACTCCAACTCATTATAACTAAGCCATTATACTAGCAAACAGTCAGTGTACCTAGTGGCATCCTAAACGTGGCTATTGTACTTTTGTCTATTCACACTATTGTAAAGATATTTGCAGCACGTCTGCCTGCATTGCACACTCAAACTTTTTTAAACTAAGCTATTATACTAGCAAACACTCAGTGTACCTAGTGGCATCCTAAACGTGGCTATTGTACTTTTGTCTATTCACACTATTGTAAAGATATTTGCAGCACGTCTGCCTGCATTGCACACTCAAACTTTTTTAAACTAAGCCATTATACTAGCAAACACTCAGTGTACCTAGTGGCATCCTAAACGTGGCTATTGTACTTTTGTCTATTCACACTATTGTAAAGATATTTGCAGCACGTCTGCCTGCATTGCACACTCAAACTTTTTTAAACTAAGCCATTATACTAGCAAACACTCAGTGTACCTAGTGGCATCCTAAACGTGGCTATTGGACTTTGCTATAGTCCCACTAGTGCAAAGACATTTGCAGAGCACGTCTGCCTGCATTGCACACTCCAACTTTTTTAAACTAAGCCATTTTACTAGCAAACACTCAGTGTACCTAGTGGCATCCTAAACGTGGCTATTGGACTTTGCTATAGTCCCACTAGTGCAAAGACATTTGCAGAGCACGTCTGCCTGCATTGCACACTCCAACTTTTTTAAACTAAGCCATTATACTAGCAAACAGTCAGTGTACCTAGTGGCATCCTAAACGTGGCTATTGGACTTTTGTCTATTCACACTATTGTAAAGATATTTGCAGCACGTCTGCCTGCATTGCACACTCCAACTTTTTTAAACTAAGCCATTAAACTAGCAAACACTCAGTGTACCTAGTGGCATCCTAAACGTGGCTATTGTACTTTTGTCTATTCACACTATTGTAAACATATTTGCAGCACGTCTGCCTGCATTGCACACTCCAACTGTTTTAAACTAAGCCATTATACTAGCAAACACTCAGTGTACCTAGTGGCATCCTAAACGTGGCTATTGTACTTTTGTCTATTCACACTATTGTAAAGATATTTGCAGCACGTCTGCCTGCATTGCACACTCCAACTCATTATAACTAAGCCATTATACTAGCAAACACTCAGTGTACCTAGTGGCATCCTAAACGTGGCTATTGTACTTTTGTCTATTCACACTACTTCAAATCTATGTGCAGGACCTCTGCATGACACCCTCCTGCTCTGTTTTTAATAAGCTATAATGATAGCACAAAATACTGCCATTTAGTGGCATCATAGAACTGGCTGTTGTATTCCATTAGTGCCCCACTGGTGACAAGCTATTTCTAGCACCTCTACATGACACCCTCATGCACATTTTGCTACGCTAATGTTATAGCAAACTCATGGAATTCATTGCTGCATTTCATAATTCGGAGGGATAGAAAGTCAGGCTTCCTTTAGCTTTTCCTTCTGTTCATAGACAGCATCTCCAAGAGCAATTTCCCCTCCACGTCTAAGTGTGGAGAGGCAGCTAGTGCGCATGCGTGTGCCGATGTACCCCAGCTGCAGCATAATTACAGTGTTTCGCCTAGTGAGTATGCTCAGCCTGACTGTGTTATTCCTGACGCTAAGTCTTCTTTTCGGGATACAGCGCATGCTCCCACACTAAGTGTGAAAAGCCTCTTTGCACAGGTGCTTGCATTCCGTGCCGGGTCTAAGTCCTGTTTTGTGCCTAGACACCATGCTAAAGCTGATAGTCTTTTTTCAGAGACTGTATTTCATGCTACTGAGCATGCTCAGGCACTTCCTGCATCAGAGACTAGGTCCGGTAATGAACTCTTTGGCCCTGGCCCTGATGTGGGGGTCCCATATAGACCACAGGGCATCAGCTGTCCTCCCAAATGGCTTGCAGAGGCCCACACCTATGACTTGTCACCGCATTATTGATGGTCAGACGATGACTGGTGAGGTGTTTGGGTCATGGCAGCCATGAGGTCATCATTGAAGTTGCGGTTCCAAATAGGACGCTAGTTATGCCACTCATGACGTGTCACTCTACTTTTGTCTCCAGGAGGTGCATTGTGGTTCACCCTGGTTTGGGGCGGACCCAGGTTATAAAAGGGGCTGGAGCCAACAAGGAGGTGCGCAGTCTTCTATTATGCTCCGAAAGAGCACACCTCCATGTGTTGAACCCATTGCGGCTTTAGGCCAGAGGTAGGCAGGGATAGGGTGTCGATGCAGGCCACCACCACAGTTGGTAACGCAGAACGGTTAAGACCAGCTCCTGTCCTACCAGTCCTGCTTGTGCAGCCCAGTGGCATTAACAGGCCTGCTGCTGCTGATGCGCCTGCTGTCCACAGGTGTGCCTGTGGCGCCCCTGACCTGGTCAGGCACCACTGAGTACTGCACCCATACTGGGGACAGTACAACACAGGTAATCCAGAAGGCTGACCGAGGTGTGACTACACAGGCGCATAGTGATCAGGTCTCACACATGTACCTTTGAGAGGACCCCTGGGGATCCCAGGAGGGGGCGAAGCCGGTGCGAAGCCTCCATCTCCACTCGAGGGGTGTGGTGGAGAGCCTGGTTGCTAGGTGGCGTAGGCAGGCACAAAAGGGAAAAGAGGAAGGAGGAAGAGAAAGCAGTCTGAAGCAGAGTGGGGAGGAGTGAGGAGCATGGAAGTGGAGCTCAGACAGGAGCAGCAGTGCAGGTCCCATGAGTGAGCCGGTTTGGTGTGCAGCTCAGGGAGAGCAGACGTGAGGAGCAGACCCTGGAGCTGTGGCAGTCTAACAGCGTCCGCGCAGTGACTACCGACGGGGGAGAACGGTCACCTAGTAGTGCTACCCGAAATCCACACACAGCTAAAGAGAGAGCAACGGAGTGGAAAGTAAGGAGACTGCCAGGGAGTTACCAGGCCCAAACGGGTAGCAGGTCCCAGTGCAGGGATAGATTCACCTTTCCTTGCCAAACCTGCATGAGGGGGCACTTTACACCCCCAAGACCACACTACAGAGTCCGCAGCCACGTAGCCATAGTTAGGGCCCATAGTTCACAGGAGGCAAGCAGCCGGAGTGTCCTGGTCCAGGCTACAAGCAAACGGGCCAAAAAGAAGGGGAGAGAGGCACCAGCAACTTCCCTGGGTGACCCCCATAGGGACTAAAAGTCGGGGTTACCCCAAAACGCAAAGGGCTAACGAAGGCGAGTCGGTAGCCACCCTCATCAGTCAGCCTGAAGGACACCTGGTTCCAGCCTGGTTCATCCCAGCTACGCCCGGGTTACTCACCCTGCCATCTTCAGTGAGTAAAACCCCTGAAAGACATTCTGCTTGTGTTGAGTTATTCTGCGCCTTGTGGTTCTACACACTTACACAGGGCCCTGGGGCTTGCCTCACTCTCAGGAGGCTATTACAACTGACTGCACCCACCATCAGCCCCAGGCATCCCTTAATCTGCAGTGGCGGTCCCCACTGACCGCAATTCTGAGAGTGGCGTCACGACAATCAAAATAGAAGATTCCCTACCTGTGACCAGACTGTTCCATCCACGTGGAGTCCCTGAAGGTAATGCACCGACACTACACTTGTGGGGCTTCACATGCCCCTACGCACACGGTCAGCGTACTCAATGGCCCCTGTGTTGTTAACAGGGAGTTCCTGGGCTGGGTGGGCATGTGGACCCTGTGACGCTAACAGGGCTCACAGTCTCCAGATCCGAATGGCGTCTCGGTTCAGGCTACTATTAGTTTCATAGCCACACAGCTCTGTATCCTCCACCAAACCTTCCAGTTGCCAACCTCTCCTTTTCCAACTGGGAGCACGGTGGACACTGACTGCTGATGGGGATATATACCTTTCTCTTTCTTTTCTTATTAATTTTTGTTATATAGCGGTCACAGATTATATACCACTTTATCCAAATCTGCCAGTCCCACTGTAACAGATGGTGTTTCTTCAGCAAATGTTACAGTTGCTTAACCACCAAATCCACGGACCAAAACTTTTTTCCCCTTTCCAACACACCTGTTCCCCTTTCCAACAGCATCTGTCCTTTTTCAACTCATTTTGGGATATGACCAAAAGTGCAACTGTGCAGGGACACCGTACTCAACGCCATCTCAGCACAGCAGCCATCCCTCGGTCCCTCCAATGTGGACAAGTAAAAGACCATTTCCTCCTATCCATGACAAAGCGTTGAGATTCACTCTGTGCAGCACTGGTGTTTAGTGGAAAAGTAGATCTAAGATTGCGTACCACATTCTGCAGATACTCCTGTATACGTGCGTCCATTTCTATGGCAGGAATTAGTTCGCCAAATTTTGTCTTGTACCGGGGATCTAACAGTGTGGCAACCCAGTATTCAGGATTACTTCAAATTCATACAATCCGAGGGTCATGTAGGTAGTGCAGCAAGAAGGCGCTCATGTGTCTTGTGCATCCAGGAGGACCAAGTCCTTGGTGTGTTGGTGGCAGAGAGGTGAGAATCGTGCATCCTTCCTCTGCCCTCTCCCCACAACCTCGCACAACCGAAATGTGAGCAAGCTCTCACTCATCTGCTGAGTCTTCCATGCCCATCGCCAGTTCGTCCTCCATTTCTTCATGGGCTCCTGCACTTTCAACGCTTTTTGCTGATACTATGCGCCCTTGTTAATCCCTCTCCCTCACCATGAATGCCGCATAGGTGCCGCTGACCATCTGGACCTCGTAGATCTTGTTATCCCTTCCGCATATGACTCCTCCTGTACTTCCTCCCCTTCCTCTTGTCCCAACACCTGACTCCGAATAATAATTACAGTGTGCTCCATCATGTAGATGACCAGAATTGTCACGCTGAGAATGACATTGCCAGTGCTAAACATCTTCGTCGACATTTGTAAACTGTGTAGCAGGGTGCATAGGTCCTTGATCTGACACCACTCCAGCAGCGTGATCTGCACCACCTCTTGATCAAGTTATCCCAGGCTATATGTCATACCGTATTTCAGCAGGGCTCTGCGGTGCTGCCACACACGCTGCAACATGTGCAGATTCCAATTCCTGCGTGTCGGAACATCGCATTTCCGGCGTTTAACTGCCAGACCCTAAGACTTCCGGAGTGATGAAAATTGTTGAGCTGCTGTGTGCGCACGATGGAAGTGAGCACATAGCGAGCGTGCCCGCTGCACAAGGCCATGTAGGCCGTGATGGTGTTTTAAAAATTGCTGGAGAATTCGGTTCAACACGTGAGCCATACAAGGCACGTGTGTCACATTGCCCTGAGGATGGCCCGCAGCCAGGTTTGCATCATTGCCGCACACGGCTGTTAAGTCACCAACGGAGTCCGCTCCGTCAATTTGTACTCCGGTCGCCAGGTGACAACGTCTTCCTTTCATGCATAGTGCTGATGATGGGAGAGGAGTCGATGCCAGCGGCGCAGGTGGACGCAGGTTATGCTCACCCACTGGGCTGCATTACCTTGACAGATGCAGAATCTCTGGCTGAATGTAGCTGGTGGGTATCTCACAGATGAAATACCATCATTCAGCTACAACCAATGGGAAGACACCACACCCTTTTTTATGCCCATCCTGTCTGCAGACCACTGCCAGACATAGCTATGAACCTCTGGTTAAGTTTACCCCCAGTTCAGTTTTATGATTTTGTGTGCTTGTTACCTGACTACTTTTCCTGCTTGCTGTTTATGTACCTTGTTGGCCGATCCGCATTTCACCTCTGCTTGTTTTCTGATTAAGTCCTGGCCGTCCCATTCTGTTCCTGTTCCTCAATTAATGTTTTGACCCTGCCTGACTACTATTCTCTGGAATAGCGGTGTGACTCACATTTCCCATACATTTCAAAGTAAAACTTTGACCGCCTGATGGCATTGAGCTCTGCTGCCAGCATAGTAAGGAGGTGTGTGGTAGTCCTTGTGCGCAGTTGCAAGGAAGGGTGGCCTGACCACACAGGGTTTGCGGCAAGGTGGAGGACCCACACGAGGTTGAAGAGGCAGAAGCAGTGTATTAACTTCTACATACAGAAGAAGGATTGAAACAACTCGTGGGGACGGCAAGACTTGTACAGCAGACCCTTCTCCATCTCTCACCATAGTTTGCCAGTGCCCAGTCAGTGACATGTAATGACCCTGTCTATGCTTACTGGTCCAAGTATCTGTGTTGAAATGCACCCTGTCGCACACAGATTTTCTCAAGGAAGTGGTGATGTTGTGTGCGACATGCTGGTGTAGCGCGGGCATGCTTTTCTTGGAGAAGCAGTGGTGATTGGGCATCTGGTACTGGGGCACAGCGACAGACATAAGGTCTCTAAAATCCTGTGTGTCCACTAGGCGGAAAGGCAGCATTTCGGTAGCCAACAGCTTACAGAGGGATAGAGTCAACCACTTAGCTTTGTCATGGGTCGCAGGAAGTGGCCTTTTATTTGACCACATCTGAGGGACAGAGATCTGGCTGCTGTCTGTAGATGGTGTTGAGTAGGGTGTCCCTGGAAAAATGCAGGTTTGTGAGGAAAGTGCAGGCGGAGACATGATGTTGCCTTCATCTTGCCTTCAGATCTGTTCATCTTGTATCATTTTTAAAAAACACAGCAAGCAAGGGTTACTCCAAGCGGAGTCTCCCTTTTTTCCAAAAATTGGGCACACAGACACCCCATCAGTGGCAGCACTTGTGCCCTAGTTGCAAACAGGATGTTTTGATTTGCATCAAGCACATTCAAAAATACGCCATAATTAACCGTCCCCAGCATGACACCGGGGTAGGTAGATAAAGTCTTTGCTGAACCATGACTTGGTCATCTTGGCTCCTTTTAAAAACAATGTAAGCAAGGGTTACTCCAAGCGGAGCCTCCCTTTTTTCCAAAAATTGTGCCCCACACACACCCACCCATTCAGTGGCAGCAGTTGTGCCATAGTTGTACACTTCACAGCTAGATTTGCATCAAGCACATTCCAAATCCACAAGCATTTACTCTCCCCAGGATGACACAGGGGTTGTAAATTCCTTCTGGATCCATGACTTGTTCATTTTGATGAACGTCAGTCTGTCCACATTGTCACTGGACAGACGCGTGTGCTTATCTGTCAGCACACACCCAGCAGCACTGAAGACACGTTCAGAGACAACGCTGGCAGCTGGACACGACAAAATCTCCAAGGCGTAACTGGATAGCTCTGGCCATTTTTCTAGATTTGAAGCCCAAAATGAGCAAGGCTCCATTTGCAAAGTCATGGCATCGATGTTCATTTGTAGATACTCCTGTATCATCCTCTCCAGCCGTTGACTATGTGTCAGACTTGTTGTCTCTGGTGGCCTTGCAAAGGAGGGTCTAAAAAAATTATGAAAAGATTCCATTAAATTGCTGTTACCAGCACCAGATACGGTCCTACTGGTACGTGTAGACTGTTGAAGATGACGAGACCGTCCCATGTTTGTCAAGTTACAACTGGGAGATTCACTCCCTGCACCTGCACGGTTGTTTGGTGGAAAAGCGGATCTAAGATCGAGTAACAGCTTCTGCTGATACTCCTGCATAAGTGCGTCCCTTTCTATGGCTGGAATTATGTCACAAAATTTGGACTTGTACCGGGGATCTAATAGTGTGGCAAGCCAGTAGTCATCATCACTTCTAATTTTGACAATACGAGGGTCATGTTGGAGGTAGTGCAACAAGAAGGCACTCATGTGTCTTGCGCAGCCATGCGGACCAAGTCCACGCTGTGTTTGTGGCATAGAGGTGCTAACCGTTCTTTCTTCCTCTGACATCTCCCCCCCAACCTCTTTCAACTGAAATTTGACCAAGGTCCCCCTCATCTGCTGAGTCTTCCATGTCCATGGACAGTTCGTCCTCCATATCTTCATGTCCTCCTGCACCTTCCTCAACATCTTGCCTGCTACCATGCGCCCTTGTTGATCCCTGTCCCCCATGGTCCCATGCCTGGCGCCTTGGTGATGATGAACGTCTGGACCTTGGTGATGTTGTTGTGTCTTGCGCATATGAATCCTCCTGTAGTTCCTCCCCTTCCTGTTGTCCCACCCCCTGACTCCGAATAGTGTTTAGCGTGTGCTCCAGCATGTAAATGACTGGAATCGTCATGCTGATAATGGCATTGTCAGCGCTAAACATATTCGTCGCCATGTCGAAACTGTGCAGAAGGGTGCATAGGTCCTTGATCTGAGACCACTCTAGCAGTGTAATCTGCCCCACCTCTGCATCTCATTGGCCTAGGCTATACGTCATGACGTAATGCACCAGGGCTCGGTGGTGCTGTCACTGTATCATGTGGAGAGTCGAATTCCAGCGTGTCGATACATCGCATTTCAGGTGATGAACCGGCAGGCTGAAAGACTTCTGGAGCAATGCAAGTCAAGTCAGCTGCGGCGTTTAAACGGCAGAAGTGAGCAGAGAGTGACCATGCCCTGTGCAGAAGCCCATCTAGGCCGTGATAGTGGGTTAAAATTGCTGGACAACAAGGTTAAACACGTGAGCCATACAAGGCACGTGTGCCAGCTTGCCCAGGCGAAGGGCCGCACCCAGGTTTGCAGCATTGTCGCACACGGCCTTACCAGGCTGCAGGTTGAGTGGAGACAACCATTTATTAAACTCGGACCGCAGAGCTGACCACAACTCCTCAGCTGTGTGACTCTTATTCCCAAGACATGTCAAGCTAAAGACCGCCTGATGCCGTTGCGCTCTGCTGCCAGCATAGTAATGAGGGTTGCGTGATTCCTTCTGCGCAGTGAGAACGCTGGTGGCCTGACCAGGCAGGCTTGGGGCGGAGGTGGAGGACCCAGATGAGGTGGAGGATGCAGAAGCAGTGGCGGAACTTGGACAGACAGAGGATTGACACACAAGTCGTGGGGACGGCAAGACTTGTGCAGCAGACCCTTCACCATCTATCACCATAGTTACCCAGTGGCCAGTCTGCGACATGTAACGTCCCTGTCCATGCTTACTGGTCCAAGTATCGGTGGTGAAATGCACCCGTTCACACACAGAGTTTCTCAAGGAAGCGGTGATGTTGTGTGCGACATGCTGGTGTAGCGCGGGCACACCTTTCTTAGAGAAGTAGTGGCGACTAGGCATTGGTACTGGGGCACAGCGACAGACATAAGGTCTCTAAAATCCTGTGTGTCCACTAGGCGGAAAGGCAGCATTTCGGTAGCCAACAGCTTACAGAGGGATAGAGTCAACCTCTTAGCTTTGTCATGGGTCGCAGGAAGTGGCCTTTTATTTGACCACATCTGAGGGACAGAGATCTGGCTGCTGTGTGTAGACGGTGTTGAGTAGGGTGTCCCTGGAAAAATGCAGGTTTGTGAGGAAAGTGCAGGCGGAGACATGATGTTGCCTTCATCCAACGTTGGTGCTATCGATGTTTGAGAGAGCTGTACACAATCACTTGTTTCTCCTTCCAAACCAACTGACGACCTACCAAGCAAACTGCCTGTTGCGGTTACAGTGGTGGAAGTTGTGGGTGGAAAAACAGGTGTGACAGCTGTCCCCACAGTCCTAGAAGATGACGAGCGCGCGGATGCACTGGAAGGGGCAGGCGGTGGATGGTTGGCTCCGCTAGGCCGCATTGCAGCACGGTGAGCTTCCCACCAGGCCATATGATATTTATTCATGTGACGATTCATGGAAGAAGTTGTCAAACTGCTGAGGTTTTGACCTCTACTAAGATAACCATGCCAAATGTTACAGATCGCATAATTTGGGCGATCTTTTTTTATGTCAAAAAAGGACCAGGCTAGGCAAGGCTTAGAGGCCATGCGACCTGTTGATCCACCCCGAATAATGCTCAGAGGCAGAGTGGTGGCTGAGGATGCAGTTGTAGACGTGCTACCAGTGCTCCGACTGTGTCCAGGAAGGCGCAAGGTTACTTTGTCGTCGGTTGCATCCTCCTCCACCGCCTCTGTTGACCTCCTCGAGTGTCTGACTGTGAGTTGACAGTAGGTGGGATCTAGAACTTCATCATCAATTGTTGTGTTTGCACTCCCCTCCCCCTCAGACCGAGCCTCTTCTTGCCCTGACCGAATATTTAAGTTGTCATCCCAATCGGGTATCTGCGTCTCATCTTCATCAGTATGTTCCTCATTGTCTATAACCACAGTTGTTGGAAAGGCAGCATTTTGGTAGCCAACAGTTTGCAGATGCTGAAAGTCAACCTCCAAGCCATGTCATGCCCTTCTAAAAGCATGTAAAACACAGCGAGGGGACTCCAACCACAGTCTCCCTCGTTTACACTAACTGTGCCACACACACCCCACTTGACTGGCATCGGTTGAGCCCCCTTTTGAAAAAGAAAAAGATGCTTTGCATGAAGCACTCTCAAAAATACGCGTGCCTTTCCCATCCCCTGGCTGACCCAGGGGAAGAAAAGTCCGCTGAGAGCCATGACTTGTTCATCTTGGTTCTTTTAGAGACACAGCGAGGGGACTCCAACCACAGTCTCCCTCGTTTCCACTAACTGGGCCACACACACCCCACTTGACTGGCATCGGTTGAGCCCCCTTTTGAAAAATAAAAAGATGCTTTGCATGAAGCACTCTCAAAAATACGCGTGCCTTTCCCGTCCCCTGGCTGACCCAGGGGAAGAAAAGTCCTCTGAGAGCCATGACTTGTTCATCTTGGTTCTTTTAGAGACACAGCGAGGTGACTCCAACCACAGTCTCCCTCGTTTCCACTAACTGGGCCACACACACCCCACTTGACTGGCATCGGTTGAGCCCCCTTTTGAAAAGAAAAAGATGCTTTGCATGAAGCAGTCTCAAAAATACGCGTGCCTTTCCCGTCCCCTGGCTGACCCAGGGGAAGAAAAGTCCTCTGAGAGCCATGACTTGTTCATCTTGGTTCTTTTAGAAACACAGCGAGGGGACTGCAACCACAGTCTCCCTCATTTACACTAACTGTGCCACACACACCCCACTTGACTGGCATCGGTTGAGCCCCCTTTTGAAAAAGAAAAAGATGCTTTGCATGAAGCACTCTCAAAAATACGTGTGCCTTTCCCGTCCCCTGGCTGACCCAGGGGAAGAAAAGTCCTCTGAGAGCCATGACTTGTTCATCTTGTTTCTTTTAGAAACACAGCGAGGGGACTGCAACCACAGTCTCCCTCGTTTACACTAACTGTGCCACACACACCCCTCTTGACTGACATCAGTTGATGCCCCTTTTCAAAATGAAAAAGATGCTTTGCATGAAGCACTCTCAAAAATACGCGTGCCTT
Organism: Anomaloglossus baeobatrachus; assembly: GCF_048569485.1. NCBI lineage: Eukaryota > Metazoa > Chordata > Amphibia > Anura > Aromobatidae > Anomaloglossus > Anomaloglossus baeobatrachus. Next base: position 209,874,363 of record NC_134357.1, on the reverse strand, counting down.
TCCCGTCCCCTGGCTGACCCAGGGGAAGAAAAGTCCTCTGAGAGCCATGACTTGTTCATCTTGGTTCTTTTAGAGACACAGCGAGGGGACTCCAACCACAGTCTCCCTCGTTTCCACTAACTGGGCCACACACACCCCACTTGACTGGCATCGGTTGAGCCCCCTTTTGAAAAAGAAAAAGATGCTTTGCATGAAGCACTCTCAAAAATACGCGTGCCTTTCCCGTCCCCTGGCTGACCCAGGGGAAGAAAAGTCCTATGAGAGCCATGTCCACATTGTCAGTGGACAGACACGTGTGCTTATCTGCCAGCAGACCCCCAGCAGCACTGAAGACAGGTTCCGAGAGAACGCTGGCTGCAGGACACGACAAGATCCCCAAGGCGTACGTGGCGAGCTCAGGCAATTTATCCAGATTGGAAGTCTAAAATGAGCAGGGCTCAAGTTGCACAATAATGGAATCGATGTTTCCTTGCATATACTCATATATCTGTGTGTCCTCCTCTTTTTCCTTGTCCAGCTGTTTTGTTTTCGCATGAGTATATGTCCTTGTCACTTTCCCATGTGTTGTGAGTTGTTTGTCACCTTTTGGACACCTTTGAGGGTGTTTTCTAGGTGTTTTTCTGTGTTTGTGATTGCCTGCCATTGTTTCCTATGCAGTTCGAGTTCGGTTCGTCGAACGTTCGACGAACCGAACTCGAACGGGACCCCCGTTCGGCGAGCCGACCTCGAGCCGAACCGGGACCGGTTCGCTCATCTCTAGTCCTGGCGTCCCTGCTTTTACTGTCCTGGTCACATGAACTGCAGTTCCTTCCTACTGCTCCCCCTTGGTACTCGGGAGCAGTCCTTCTAGCAACTTTTTAAAGTTCTCCTTTCGCTTCCGGTCCTCCGGAGCATCACTTCCGCCTGCGTTCTCAGGGGGTGGAGCCTCTTTTTCGCGCCCACCGCTCGGGGAAGAAGGCGCTGGGCAGGAGATTTTCGCGCCCAAAATGGCGGCAAAGATGGCGACTGTCAAAAATTTTTCAGCGCAGCACCTCTGACAGTCCAGAACAAGGCGCACTTCCTCCAGGTAACTGGATCGTTAAGGATCCTGTTTGTGACGCCAAAAATGTGTCGCCCCGGGATAAGGGGTACTCAGATCCGGGCCACGGAGTCACTTCTGTGGGTATCACGGTGGCGTGACCCGGTCTGTGATCCCAGGCTCCACAGTAAGAAGGGGATTAGGTAAGGGAGATTGTCTGTGACGCCACCCGTGGTGTTCGGTGAGGTAACGGAGCACCGCCGCTGCCGGTTAATGGATTCCGGGGATGGTGGTGGGCAGCAAGGTGGTGATTTCCCCCCACGGGCAGGGTGTTGGTGTCCCGGGACCCCGGTGAGGTGGTGCAGGGTGGAAATGGAGACGGTCTGAGAGCTGTGCGTCCGGTTGGACCGGGGGATGTTGTTACTCACAGTTCACTTTGCAAGGAAATTCACACAGAGTCAGGAATTAACCAGAAACTGCCGGAGTCCGTAGCCTTCGGTACGGAGGGTGTTAGTGTCCCACACACGGTGCAGCAGCCCCTGTTCTTTCCCTGCAGCCAGGTGCCTCTCTCTCCACTCTTTTTCTCTTTCCTCTTCAGCCGGGAACAGGGAGTCCGCTCCCCTGCAGTGATCCGGGATCTCCTTCCACACCGGCGGGCAACTACCCTGCCCCGGTCACAGAGTCCCTTCCTCACTACCAGCCTGTCCCGGCCCTTTTGGAGCACGCTTCAGTAGCAGCCCGGGAGCTACAACTCCGGGCTCCTCTCCTGTCTCTCTCTCCACACACTCTGCTCCAGACCCTCTCCTCCTGCTCTGTTTTGCTCTCACACTGGGGAGGTGGTTTGTCCTGCTGCACTGGTGTGGGATCAGGTTACCAAGGAGGATTAACTCTTTCTGTGACAACCTGGCTTTGTCAGTGCATCACAATAGCAAGAGGCCGGAGGGGTACTGTGTCATTTTGGGTCAATTCTTTCAGTACCCGAATGGCCTGGTCCTTAAACTTTGCAAAGTCCAGGGCAGGATTCTGCAGGACCATGATACGCAGCTGTGTCCTGTGAGCGTCTGACAGGAGCCCTTCTATAAACTGCTCAGTCAGTAGTTTATCTTCATCACGCACACTCTCTGGGTCCACTTGTTTAACTGCTCTCAGTGCCTCCTGCAGGTTTAAGGCATAGTCCCATATGCTGTCTGTAGCCCTTTGTTTGCACCCAAAGAATTTCATTTTTATTTCTGCTGCGGTGCGGGTGTCAAAAGTACTCTTCAACTTAGCCAGTATCTGGGTTACTGTCTTTTTATTAGTGTCAGGCCAGGACTTTACTTCACGCTGGGCTGCGCCAGTTAACTGTCCTATTATTATGCCCACTTTCTGGCTCTCAGTTAGAGGATACACCTTAAACAAGCTATGCAGCCTTTCTCTGAATTTGCTCAGGGTATGTGACTCCCCGGAGAACTGTGGTAGCCAGACCGCTCCCGGGAGGTATGGCATCGTGAGCGGCATTACGGGTGCTGCAGTGGGAGCTGGGGCGACGGCGAATGGGAACACATTGGCCGGTGCTGCTGCGTCTTGGGCTATAACATCCCCCTGTTCTCCCTCTGAGTTGGACATCTTCCTTCCCCCTTAGTAGACTTTACCAGGCTCCGCTCACTTTTCAAAATCTCTTCTCTATAGCGCGGGGTTAACGAACCTCTGCTCTCCGGCGGGCTTCTTTCGCGCTCTTTTTCGGGCATGCCCCCTTTCTTCCTGCGCTCAGCAAGCTAATGGCGGTGGCAGCTTTTTCACACAAGTTAATCACAGTCTTATTAAATGCAGTTCTTTCAGGCGCACAGTGCCCGGTGGGTCCGGGCACGAAAACCTGTTCGTGACGCCAAGGTTGACTCGCCCACCCCAGGGCTATGGGACACCCGGTGCCGGGCCGGACTAGTCCGGGGGTAGTCAGTGGTTGTGAGGCCCGACTCCGTGACCCTGGCGGGGTCAACTAATATGGCAGTTATAGTGGTGGTGATATTAAAGTTTATGGGAGATTCGTGACACCACCTGTGGATTGCGGCTATGGAGCCGCCACTGCTGAATAGGGACTCCGGGGCTCATGTAATGGCAGCTGGGATGGTTCTGCTCCCTACAGGTGGAGCGGTACCCCGGGGCAACCGTTGGTGATTATGAAAGTCTATGCAATGGTGGGACGGTGCAGGGCTAATCAGGTAGTGTTAAGAACCGACACAAACAACAGTCTCTTTACCTTCTTTTCTTTTACTTGGCAACAGTTTAGTCCTGGGAGACCGTCACAGGTGGTAAGGGTGATCCGGTCGGCCTGGAAGTACTTGGGGTGATCTCTTTGGCCAGTCGAGTAATGAGGCCTATTCCCTGCTCTTCTCTGCTTCTACAGGACCCTGCGATCTTGGTTTAGCAGTGGTCCTCTTCCTGCTGGGACCTGTGGTACGTCCCTTTCCCCATGTGGTAGGCTGCGCAGGCCCTCTCTGGTGCTTCTCTGCTGGAGTCCACACCGGGCCCCTGTGATGCAGCTGTACCTTCGGGTTCTTTATGGGCCAGGGGACCTGCAGCCCTCCTGCTCGTCAGATTTGGCTTCCGGGGAAGGGTTTTACACCCTGGCAACAACAGACTCCGACGTCTGATGTTTTGATGAATGCTCTTCTGAGGTTAACAGGTTCTGATCCGTCCTCTTCTAGCGTCTTCTCTATGTACCTCACTACGGCTCCTGCTTTCCTGGGTTGAGCTAACCTAGCTCCAAACCCCAGCTCACAAGACCGTACTACTCAGCTCCTCTCTCCTTGAACTTCCCTCACAGATTACCTAACTCCTCCCTCAGGTTAGAGCTTAAGGAAGTGCTCCCTTGAACTCCAGGTTTAGAGCTCCCTCTGCTGGCCTGAGGGAGAAACGGTGTTGAATGTTGGTACTTACTGGCCAATAGATTTCCCCAATTACCTCCAGGCTCAGCATTAACCTTTTGGAGGGGCAACACTGTTGTGGCAACCAGATGCTGGGGCACCACAGTTCCTCTGCTGACAAGAAAGCTAAACCACCTCTACATTCTACACCACCTCTCCATTTTTACTACGTAATTTTAAGTGCAAAAAGTGCAGGCAGTTTTAGTGGCATAGTTTCATTGTCTGGGATAGTTAGTCAGTGAGGGTTCCTCTGCTGACAAGAAAGCCATACCACCTCTGCATTGTACACCACCTTTCCATTTTTGCTACGCAATTTTAAGTGCAACTAGTGCAGACAGTTTTAGTGGCATAGTTTCATTGTCCGGGATCGTAATTGAGGGTTCCTCTGCTGACAAGAAAGCTAGACCACCTCTGCATTGTACACCACCTCTCCATTTTTGCTACGCCATTTTAAGTGCAAAAAGTGCAGGCAGTTTTAGTGGCATAGTTTCATTGTCTGGGATAGTTAGTCAGTGAGGGTTCCTCTGCTGACAAGAAAGCTAGACCACCTCTACATTCAACACCACCTCTCCATTTTTACTATGCCATTTTAAGTGCAAAAAGTGCAGGCAGTTTTAGTGGCATAGTTTTATTGTCTGGGATATTCAGTGAGGGTTCCTCTGCTGACAAGAAAGCTATACCACCTCTGCATTGTACACCACCTTTCCATTTTTGCTACGCAATTTTAAGTGCAAAAATTGCAGAGAGTTTTAGTGGCATAGTTTCATTGTCTTGGATAGTTAGTCAGTGAGGGTTCCTCTGCTGACAATAAAGCTATACCACCTCTGCATTGTACACCACTTCTCCATTTTTGCTATGCCATTTTAAGTGTAAAAAGTGCAGGCAGTTCATTGGGGCATAGTTTCATTGTCTGGGATCGTAAGTGAGGGTTCCTCTGCTGATAAGAAAGCTAGACCACCTCTGCATTGTACACCACCTTTCCATTTTCGCTACGCCATTTTAAGTGCAAAAAGCGCAGGCAGTTCATTGGGGCATAATTTCATTGTCTGGGATAGTCAGTGAGGGTTCTTCTGCTGACAAGAAAGCTATACCACCTCTGCATTGCACACCACCTCTCCATTTTTGCTACGCCATTTTAAGTGCAAAAATAGACAGGCAGTTCCTTGGAGCATAGTTTCATTGTCTGGGATAGTAAGTGAGGGTTCCTCTGCTGACAAGAAAGCTATACCACCTCTGCATTGTACACAACTTCTGCATTTTTGCTACGCCATTTTAAGTGCAAAATGTGCAGGCAGGTCCTTGGGGCATAGTATCATTGTCTGGGTCAGTCACTGATATTCCTCTGCTATCAACAAAGCTACACCACCTCTGCATTCTACACCACTTCTTTATTTCTGCTACACAATTTTAAGTGCAACAACAGTGTCCAATTTGTTCACAAACAAAATGAGTGGCAAAAGGACAGATGCTGGTGGAAATTGGAACAGGCGTGTTGGAAAGGGAAAAAAAGTTTGTGTCCGTGGGGTAGGTGGTAAAGCAACAGTATATTAGATCTTATGACAGGGTGTTGATCCAGGGAACTAGTCTGATTGCCGTATGTGGAGTCAGGAAGGAATTTTTTTCCCCATTGGAGCTTGTTTGACACATTGGGGTTTTTTTGCCTTCCTCTGGATCAACATGTTAGGCTACGGGTTGAACTAGATGGACTTAGAGTCTCCCTTCAACCTTAAAAACTATGAAACTATGAAACAGTAACATCTGCCTAAGAAAGACCATCTTCCAGCAAAAGTAAAATGTCTACTACTTTCCGTGGACAATCTGATATAATCCCTTTGTTACGGAAATGACCATTGCTACCAAAGGTAGATGAGGCACAACAACAGCAGTTGCTTGAATGGATCTCCAGTGCTCCAACAAGTGGCCTCTCCTCCACCTCTACTTCAACATCCCAAAGACTCCAGTCCTCTGAGTTGTCACCCCAATCGCACTTGCTTTCTACCAGCTCTCAAGTCTCCATCCGCCCTGCATAATATGGGGTAACAGAGATGGTTGAGTCTGCAGAGATGTTCAGTCACACTATAGCCTGATAATCAGAGGTCTGCTCCAAAGCTACAGTGAGTCCAGACCAGGAAATGATCTGCAGTGATGCCAATAAGCTTTGTGAGTCAGATTCAGGCCCAGATTTAGAAGGTTCTGAGCATAATGTACACCCTCATTCTAAAACTGTAACTCCTCTTGGTGGCGACAATTAGGAATATGCTGATGACGATGAGACTCAGATACCTGATTGGAATAACAACTTAACTGTTCGGTCAGGGCAGAAAGAGGTTGGCTCTGAGGACGAGGGGAGTGCAAACACACAGGGTGATGATGAGGTTGTAGATTCCACTTTCTGTCAACCCACAGTCAGGCCCTCGATGAGGTCAGCAGAGGCGGTGGAGGAGGATGTGACTGACGTCGAGGTTAGCTTGCGCCTTCCTGGACACAGACGGAGTACTGGAGCATGTCAACAACAGCATCCTCAGCCACAACTCTGCCTCTGAGCACAAGTCAGGGTGGCTCTGCAGGTCACATGGGCTCTAAGCCTTGCTTAACCTGGTATTTTTTTGACATCGAAAAGGATCTCCCAACTCATGTAATTGGTAAGATTTGTCGCCAGTCTCTAAGTAGAGGCCAAAACCTCAATAGTTTGACTACTTCGTCCATGAACCGTCACATGGATATGAAGCATAGGTCGCAGTGGAAAGCTCACTGTGCTACAATGCGGCCTAGCGGAGCGGGCCAACCACCGTCTGCCCCTTCAAGTGCATCCGCGCGCTCTTCATCCTCTATGACTGTGGGGACAGCAGTCACACATGCTTTTGAACGCAGACCTTACACCTCTTTCACCGCAACAGGCAGTGTGATTGGCAGGTCGTCAGTTGTTTTGGAAGTGGAAACAGCTGCTGGTGTTGAGCTCTCTCAGACATCAAGAGCACCACGTTTGGATGAAGGCAACCATATGTCTCCGCCTGCACTTTCCTCACAGACCAGCAGTTTTCCAGGGACACCCTACTCAACGCCGTCTCAGCACAACAGCCAGCCCTCGGTCCCTCAGATGTTGACAAGTAAAAGACCATTTCCTCCTAGCCATGACAAAGCTAAGAGATTGACTTTCATCACCTGCAAGCTGTTGGCTACAGAAATGCTGCCTTTCCGCGTAGTGGAGGATTTTCGAGACCTTATGTCTGTTGCAGTGCCCCAGTACCAGATGCCCAGTCGCCACTACTTCTCCACGAAAGGTTTGCCTGTGCTACACCAGCATATCGCACACAAAATCACCGCTTCCTTGAGAAACTCTGTGTGTGTGACAGGGTGCATTTCACCACCGATACTTGCACCAGTAAGCATGGACAGGGGGGTTACATGTCGCTGACTGGGCACTGGGTAACTATGGTGAGATTTGGAGAAGGGTCTGCTGTACAAGTCTTGCCATCCCCACAAGTTGTGCGTCAATCCTCTGTATGTAGAAGTTTCTCAACTGCTTCTGCCTCTTCCACCTCGTCTGGGTCCTGCACCTCCACCCAAAGCCTGTCTGGTCAGGCCACCCGCATTTTCGCTGCGCACAAGAGTCCCGCACACATCCTTACTATGCTGGCAGCAGAGCTCAACGGCATCAGGCGGTCTTTCAGTTGAAATGTCTGGGAAATGTGAGTCAAACAGCTGACTAGTTGTGGTCAGCTCTGGAGACCGAGTTTCATCAATGGTTGTCTCCACTCTACCTGCAGCCAGGGAAGGCCGTGTGCGACAATGCTGCAAACCTGGGTGAGGCCCTTCGCCGGGGCAAGGTGACACACGTGCCTTGTATGGCTCACGTGTTGAACCTTGTTGGCCAGCAATTTTTAACCCACGATCCTGGCCTATATGGGCTTCTGCACAGGGCACGGTCACTAGGTGCTCACTTCCGGCATTCACACGTCGCAGCTGAATGACTTGCATCGCTCCAGAAGTCTTTCGGCCTGCCGGTTCACCGCCTGAAATGCGATGTGTCGACACGCTGGAATTCGACTTTCCACATGTTGCAGCGACTGTGGCAGCACCGCCGAGCCCTGGTGCAATACGTTATGACGTATAGCCTTGGCCAACGAGATCCAGAGGTGGGACAGATCACTCTGCTGGAGTGGTGTCAGATCAAGGACCTATGCACCCTTCTGCACAGTTTCGACATGGCGACGAAGATGTTTAGCGCTGACAATGCCATTATCAGCATGACAATTCCAGTCATTCACATGCTGGAGCACACTCTAATCAGTATTTGGAGTCAGGTGGTGGGACAAGAGGAAGGGGAGGAAGAACAGGAGGATTCATATGCGGAAGATATAACAAGATCTAGAAGATCCAGATGGTCAGCATCACCAAGGCGGCAGGCATGGGACGGTTGGGAGAGGGATTAACAAGGGCGCATGGTAGCAGCCAAACTGTTGAGGAAGGTGCAGGAGCCCAGGAAGAAATGGAGGACAAACTGTTGATGGGCATAGAAGACTCAGCAGATGAGGGAGACCTTGATCACAATTGGTTGTTCGAGGCTGGGGGGGAGAGGTCAGAGGAAGGAAGCATGATTCTTACCTCGCTGCCACCAACACAGCAAGGACTTGGTCCTCCTGGATGCGCAAGACATATGAGCACCTTCTTGCTGCACTACTTACAACATGACCCTTGGATTCTAAGAATTAGAAGTAATGCTGACTACTGGGTTGCCACACTCTTAGATCCCCGGTACAAGTCAAAATTTGGCGAAATAATTCCAGCCATAAAAAAGGGACGCACGTATGCAGGAGTATCAGCACAAGCTGTTATGCAATCTTAGCTCGGCTTTTCCACTAAACACCAGTGGTGCACAGAGTGAATCTCACAGTTCTAACTTGCAAACCATGGGACTGTCGAGTCATCATCAGTCAAACCGTACCAGCAACACCGTATCTGGTGGTAACAGCAATTTTATGGAATCGTTTCATGAATTTTTTAGACCATCTTTTGCAAGGCCACAAGACACAAGACACAAGAAGTCTGACATATAGTCAAGAAGAAAATATAAACCCCGGCACACCGTGGGTTTCCCACGAGAAAAACGGATACAAGTTCAATAATCTTGATCTATTTTTTCTTTTTATTGTGAAAAAAATTTTTTGTATAGTAGAAAGTCCACCTCAAGACAACGTTTCGGCATCAAGCCTTCATCTGGTCAGACAATCTGACTTTAATACATTTTACATGTGGAAAAATATACAGAAAGGAAAAAATTGTGAGAATCACAAAGGACATACAGAGTATGAGAAACATCAATGGTACATACGACCTGATTTAAACATATGTGAACACAAGATGTAGAGACCAATGTCACATTAAATAAAGTAACTCTGAATACAGTAACTCTGAATATCTGTTGACGAGGGATTAGGAAGACGTCTGTGAAGGGTATTGTGCTATATGGAGTCTAAGATTAGGGGGATAAGATGCTCACCCATCTACGTCTGCATCCAGTGAGGCAAGGGTGTTAAAGAATTGATAGAGGGTGTTTACCTAAGAGGGAAGAGAAGAACGGGAAAAAGGGAACACCGTAAAGGGTTATGTCTTGGTGTAATCTTTGAATTGACATGGGGGAGGGAGGAAAGGGAAAAAAAGAGCAAGAACGGTGGAAGGGGAAAGTCATGCCTACCTGCAAAAAAACAGGGTCTAGTACACGTAACCTGCTGTGTAGGTAGTATATTATATAGGGTAATCCTATGGATGAGATAAATTAGATCAGTGAAGCCAATAAAACAGCAACATATGTAGGGGCTGGTAATTCTATTTGGACACATAGACATACTTGCGGGTAAAGTTGTGGCCTGAAGACCTAGTCACAGGGATGAGTACCCAATGGTCAGATATGTCAGAATTTGAACGTATTAGGTTCTAAAAGAGAACATACATATTGAGAGAATATGGTAACAGATTACTATATATCATTTAGATAGAAATGAGGTGCAAGGGAACATGTATAACATAAAGAGGCCTCACCAGGCAAAGTGGTTTTTTTTGATTTGAACACAGGTGGTGTCATACAATAGTGTTTCGGGTAATGTCCCTCTAAGGGAAATGGAACAATATGATTAGGGTGATCATACATACGAAACGGTATACGTCCGTAAAACCAGTGGTATATGGAAACACTGGCAATAGTGAACAAACATAATGACATACCTGTGAATCAATTGATAGCTATAAGCGTAGTAGCGGGTATAGGGACCCAATGGTAAAGTATGTCAGACATCAACGTTATAATTTCTGAAAAAGGGGGGGATGTATAAGGGTTAAACAGGATATATATGTCTGGAAAGAAGTCAGGCACGTTGGGGTACACATACCATTAAGTGACGTCACCAGGTGTAGCCGTCAGTTAATGCCAGCAAGGATAATGTGATAATGCTTCAGGTGTTATCACTATGTGGGAGACAAAGGGTATGGTTAGGGTGGGGAAAAACAGGCCATTGAAACGTACACCAAGTAGGGGGATCTACCTTGATACGAAACATACTATATTCAGGAATTACACGTATTCTTAATAGTGCCCAGGGTCCGGCCCAGTCTGTAACTCAAGATAGACAATAGTGAATGGGTATCCTGTCACATAGAGGGTTAATAGTGAGGTATTACCGTTACATGTGGAAGGCTGGATCGAGTTCAGGATCTGGGTGTAAGAGCCTTGAATATGGAGAGGTATCTGGGCAGGGTGACCTGGTCGAGTAAGAAGAAATGGAAGGCAGGAGAGAAGAGAGAAGGACACTATGAACGAGCATAGATAAAACCATAAGGTGGGGATGCCGAAGTATATGGGCGGGCCACTTACCCTCCTTGTGTGGGTGATCGTGCGGTCTGTGCGTCCTGTGCTGTTAGCGGCGCAGTCTCCGTGTTTAAATGGATGGTGCAGTCAGGGACGTAACTTCCGGTGATGAATGGGCGGAAGTGATGCGTGTCGGCGTGAACCGCACGCCGCGCATGCGCAGACAGCACGGATGCTCGTGGTGTCATGGATCACAGGAGCGGTACGTCACATCCGGTATTTGGAATACAAGGAAGTGCTAGCGGTGGAACGCAAACAGCGCATGCTTATTGGATTCGGTATACTCCGGTGGAAGGAAGTGCTAGAGTGCAGTGCCGCTCCAATATGATGGGAAGCCATCGTCAGTATATCGGGTGAGGTAGGGCACTGGTGGATAATAGTGGAAGTGCCTATGAGCGGGACGAATAGTTCTGTAAGTAAAATAAGAGGAGAATTAGAAGTTTTATCCAAAGCACAATAACACATACCAAAAGAAAAGTTTACTCGGATCAATAAGATATAGGTACCATGATCTCTAAAGAGAAGAGATCCAAGTACCATATTTATATTTAGCACAACAGCCAGTCATAGTAAAATAATAAGACAATTAATGAAAAGAACATTACAGAGGCTACATTTAAAGACCTGATTCGTATTTTCGATTGAGCCCATGGGGTTCCATGGTGCCCAAAGTGTGTATCCATCTAGCTTCCAATTCAAGGAGGCGCTTGATTCTATTGCCCCCTCTACGGTTCACACAGACCTGATCAATCACTTGATACCTTAGTTGAGAGACATTATGTGTCATTGTCAAAAAGTGATGGGGAATGGGTAATAAGGTACGTCCGCAGCGAATGTCGGATTTATGTTTGTTTATGCGGTCTCGGACATGTTGGGTGGTCTCACCAACATATCCGAGACCGCACGGACACTTGATGTAATAGATAACATATGAACTGTCACATGTATTTTTGATGTGAAAGACTCTACCGGTTCTGGGATGCGTGAATGTGTCACCTCTGGTAACGTTGGAACATTGTGCGCAACTCAGACACGGGAAAGTCCCGAACTGAGGATTACCAATAAACCGTTGCCGGGGAGAGGTGGTGGCGGAACCTATGTCTGCCCGAATGAGTTTATTTTTCAAGTTTGGAGACTTCTTATAACAGATCAGTGGTGGGTTATGAAATTCCTGGATGTGGGGATAGGACATTCCCAAAAGGGGCCAGTGTCTGAGAATAATGCTCTTGAGTAAGGGAGAAAAAGGATGGTAGGTGTTGACAAAGTAAATACGATTCTTGGTGTCATGTGTTTTCACTGAGGTTGTTATGGTCTTCTCGGCTATTTCCTGGGGATACCCCCTCTGGATAAACTTACCACTCATCTCTTGGTGCCTGCTGGCTCTGGTCTCATTGTCACTAACCAATCTATCCACTCTCGTGTGCTGTGAAATGGGTAGGGACCGCTTGGTGTGTCTTGGATGATTACTGGTGTAGTGAAGAAGACTATTACGGTCTGTGGGTTTGATGTAGATGTCGGTGGACACTAGGCCTGCGATATCTTTAATGACTAGACAGTCCAGGAAATTGATCTTATCAGGATCATGGTGTATGGAAAATGATAGACCTGGTAGGAAGCTGTTGATGTCCATATGAAAGGTGAGTAAGGACTCGAGATCACCATTCCAAACCATAAATATATCATCTATATAGCGACGCCATAGGAGCGCGTGCTGAATAATGAGTGGGTGATTATGTACAAACTTCTCCTCAAAACGCGTCATGAATATGTTAGCGTAGGGGGGTGCAACATTTGAGCCCATTGCAGTCCCCCTACGCTGAACATAGAATTGATCCTGGAACAGAAAGTAATTCTGCTCCAAGATAATGGTAAGCATATCTATGCAGAAAGATCTGTTATCGGCCGGCAAAGTGGTATACTGTTCTAAAAACCAGTCCACTGCCGAAAGTCCTATGTCATGGTCTATACTGGTGTATAAACTATTGACGTCCATTGTTACCAAAATGGATGATGGTGGTATCCGGTTTAAGTCTGTTAGAATTTCAAGAAAATGGGAGGTATCTTTGACGTATGATTGGGTAAGTGGAATGAAAGGGGATAGAATTCTCTCAATGGTCTTGGCTACTGGTGAGAAGACGGAATCAGTAGAAGCTACGATAGGTCTGCCCGGTGGGTGAGTAAGATGTTTGTGAATTTTAGGGAGAGTATAGAAAACAGGAATGACGGGGTGTGCATTGTGAAGGTAGTCTCTGAGTTTCTGATCAATGGTACCTGAATCAAAGTGACGTTTGGCAACGGAAGTAATCAATGAGGCAATTCTGGAAGTGGGGTCACTACCAATGGGTTCGTACGTCAACCGGTCTGACAACTGTCCCTGTATTTCGGAAATGTAAAATGTCCGATCAAGGATGACGATGGCGCCACCCTTGTCGGCTGGTTTTATGATAATAGATGGATTGTTTTGAAGGGAATTTAGTGCCCTGGATTCATCTACTGTAAGGTTATGTTTGAGATGGAAATCTCCTGTGGAAATCTTTTTGTTGAGTGCACTAACATCATTAGATACTAAAGAGTCAAACGTCTCTACCGGATGGTATGATCTGGGCGGCATATAAGAGCTGGGAGATTGAAGATCAAGACCTTTTAGAGAAAAACACAGGTTATTAGAATCAGGTGTTGCATTCAGGGTATTACTCTCACTCATCTTATCAAAATGCGTCTTCAGGCGAATAGATCTAAATAAGTGGTTGAGTTCTTGTTCAACTCTAAACGTATCATATTGGGGGGTGGGACTAAACGAGAGCCCTTTCTGTAGGACTAGGTATTCGGAGGGGGACAGGGTATAGGACGAAACATTGTAGACCAAGTCGGTTTTACCTGGGACCTTGTCCATACCCGATCCTCTCGGTGATAGCGCGTGGTGTCTGCGTCCCCTCCTCGTCTTCTTCCTGACTGACGACGTTGCCCTAAAAAATGGGACTGTTGGCGAAGTGGTCGATAATCGTTGTCCGAACTTCCCAAGGAGGAGTAACCTGTGAATCTCGAAGGACGCCTTGTGCTGAATGAGTCTCCTGACCGCCATCGATAGACAGAGCCTCTCGTATAGTCCTCCTGGTCCCTCTGAAACTTCTGACGTTTTCTGTTCTCTAAATTCTTCCTAAAGTCGGTGATGAGATCTTGAGTTTTGTTCCTAAGTTGATCAAACTCTGTGGTAGGGAGGACCTGTTTCAGCTGGATTTCGGTGGTCTTGATGTTAGTGGAAAGTTGTTCAATTTCTTTATACAGGTAATCGATCGTCAGGGTAATGATGTCCATAGAACATTTATTTAATATGGCTTCAAATTTGTCACAATATTCATTGTTGTCAGAGAACAAAGTCGGTCTTAATGAGACACGTAGGCCTCGTGGTATGCGTTTCGTGCGGTGATATTCAGCCAATGTGCATAGATGAAGGTCAAGTGCCGCGTGCCGCTGACACTCCTTTTCATAATCCCTCCTTCGAATCTCATCCGTCGGTATACTGAGAAAAGAGCTTGATGTTGTGACTTTGGAAACTATATTACTAGTTTCTTCGTCATTGTATGAAAAGACTGAAAAATTGGGTTGAGACATTCGCTCAAATCAAGATTGTCGTATGACATATAGTCAACACCTGGAGAGGATGATACAGGAGTATCTCCAAGTGAATATCGATGCCATCACTCTGCAACTGGGGCCTTGCTCATTTTGGGCTTCCAATCTGGAAAAATAGCCTCAGCTCGCCACTTAATCTTGGAGATCTTGTCGTGTCCCGCAGCCAGTGTTCTCTCGGAACGTGTCTTCAATGCTGCTGGGTGTGTGCTAACAGATAAGCGCACGAGTCTGTCCAGTGAAAATGTGGACAGACTAACGTTCATCAAGATGAACAAGTCATGGATCCGCAAGGAGTTCTCTACCCCTGTGTCATCCTGGGGAGACGAAAGGCTTGTGGATTTTGATTTTTGTGCTTCATGCAAATCAACATGTCTAGTTTGCAACTGGGGGACAATTGATGCCACTTAAGTGGTGTCTGTGGCCCAATTTGTGAAAAAAAGGGAGACTCTGGTTGGAGTCCCCTTTTTGTTTTTTTTTAAATGTTCCAAGATGAAGAAGTCATGGATCCGCAAGGACTTTTCTACCCCTGTGTCATCCTGGGGAGAGTAAAGGCTTGTGGATTTTGATTGTGCTTCATGCAAATCAACATGTCAAGTTTGCAACTGGGGGACAATTGATGCCACTTAAGTGGTGTCTGTGGCCCAATTTTTGGAAAAAATGGAGACGCTAGTTGGAGTCCACTTGCTGTGTTTTACATGATTTTAGAAGGGTATGACATGCCTATATCTGTGTCTCCTCCTTCTTTTACTCATCCAACTCTTTTCTTTTTGCATGAGTACACGTACTTGTCACTTTTCCATGTGTTTGTGGTGTCTTGTGAGTTGTTTTTCACGTTTTGGACACCTTAGAAGGAGTTTTCTATGTCTTTGTATGTGTTTGTGTTTGCCTGCCATTGTTTTCAATGGGGTTCGAAGGTGTTCGTCGAACATTCACCGAACACACCCGCCGTTCGACGAACCGAACCGAAATGAACTCGAACACTAGGGGGGTGGCTCATCTCTAATCATTAGGTGTGTTTTTATTTGTTGCTTCTTTCAATCCCAATTGTAGTAATAGTTCCTTTTAGAGATGAGCGAACCGGTCGCGGTTTGGCTCAAGCTCGGTTCGCCGAACCGAGGTCTGGTTCTAGTTCGGTTCGGCGAACCACTCGCACCCATAGGAAACAATGGGAGGCAATCACAAACACATAAATACACATTATAAATGTACACATACAGTTAATAAACATTGCCATAACACTTACCGGTCCCCGCGATCCCTCTTGCACTCTGTCTCCTGCCGCTATTCCATCCGATGATCGCTGAATCCTCCTGGTAACCAGCACTGCCAGCAGTGATGCAGGACCTATCGTGACGTCAAAATAGCCATGTGACCAGTCACGTGTCTGTTATCTCATTGGCTACAGACTGGTCACATGACTATGACGCGTCATGCTATTACCTGTCATTGCATCTCTCTGTTACACGGTGTACGTTTGTGTATCGCCGTGTACCGGTCGACTCCCCGCTCTGCTTCCCCGTTCCCTTAAGGTACCGTCACACTAAGCGACTCTCCAGCGATCCCAACAGCAACCTGACCTGGCAGGGATCGCTGGAGTGTCGCTACACGGGTTGCTGGTGAGCTGTCAAACAGGCAGATCTCACCAGCAACCAATGACCAGCCCCCAGCCAGCAGCACGTGTGGAAGCGATGCTGCGCTTGGTAACTAAGGTAAATATCGGGTAACCAACCCGATATTTACTTTGGTTACCAGCGCACACCGCTTAGCGCTGGCTCCCTGCACTCCTAGCCAGAGTACACATCGGGTTAATTACCCAATGTGTAGTCTGGCTATGTGTGCAGGGAGCAGGGAGCCGGCACTGACAGCGTGACAGTGGCGGATGCTGGTAACGAAGGTAATCATCGGGTAACCAAGAAAAGGGCTTCTTGGTTACCCGATGTTTACCATAGTTACCATCGTCCGCAGAAGCCGGCTCCTGACTGGCTGACACAGCCGGTCAATAACGGAGATCACTGTTGCCATAGCAACACGCTTGGTAGCGGTGACGGAGACGTCCCGCTACCAGCACGCAGCGGCACAGGAATCACGTAATCGGAGAAGCGTTGCTATGGCAACCCGTGCCACCGCCTACAGCCGGGAGCCTGTGGTCACTCTCACAGAGTGATTTCTGCATGGAGCACAGCGTTTTCCCCCATGCAGCTGTGCTGTCTAATGGAGCAGACAAAGCTGCATGTGTTGAAGGGGAAAGAATGTAGGTAAAAGAGGATGACCGGTCAATGAGCGCTAGTAATAGATCTTAAATCTGCGATTTTTTTTGTAGATAGTAAGGCTTTATTGTTAAAATAATAATAATAATAATGCTCTTGTTTTCACTTCACAACGCGTTTCAGCAAGATCCACTTGCTTTCCTCAGGTGTAACAAGAGCCAATACACATTAAATTTATAGGTGAAACAATCCCTTTAGGTAGGGCTTATGGGTGTGTCATACATACAAATAATTTAACCCTTAATTATTAGAAGGATTTTTTTGGGTAGGTTGTAAAAGAGTCGGATAAAATTATATAAGATCTATAAAAGTTATGTAAAATCTATAAAAAACATGGAACATAATTATATAATAAGAATCATGGAACATAATTATCTATTAAAAAGCGGAATATATACAACTTATTCTAAAATATATTATAGTATGGCATCATAATGAATTTATATTAAACAGATTATACCCTTTTCCTATTATAACATATATTAATAAATATATATATGTATGTGCAAATATACAGATATGGGAGATTATCCGGTACTTATTATCATGTTCTTTTTTGTCAAAATTTATTTTACCCATTTATTTTATAATATTACCAGTATCTCTTTTGATTTTTCAATAGATCTGTATTTTTTCTCAACATGCATACAACCTATTAATAATATATTTTATTCATATTTTTTCTTTTTATCTTTTATTTGTTACTAATTTATTTACTTGTTTATATGCATATATATATATATTGTATGTGCACATATATATAGTCCCATATATACTTATTCTTATGCACATATTCCCCCATTAAAGTATTTTCTGAATGGATATAGTTATTATCAATATTTAGCAACATTATCTATCATTACATTATGGCCTTCCAGAGCTAGTGTGCCCAATTTGAAGATCCAATAGCTTTCTTTTTTAATGAGTTTATTCAATGCCCGTGGATCTTTATTGTCAATGGAGTCAATAATTGTAAGTTTCACTTTTGGATCCCTATTATGTACATTATTGTAGTGTCTTGATACACTATGTAGGGGGTAACCATTTTTTATGTTATGTCGGTGTTTATTCAACCATGCATGCATTTCTTGAATGGTTCTTCCCACGTATTGAATACCACATGGGCACTCCATCAAATAAACTACATATGTAGAGTGGCAATCCTATCTATGTTTTATTATAAAGGTTTCCCTTGTAGTTTTTGACATATATGTTTTTTCTCCTTTTGTGATTACCTGGCAGCATAGACATTTTGATGTATAGCATGGGTAGCAACCCCAATGATTTGGGTTGCTCAAATTAGCGATTGGAGGTTTCTGAACAGTGTTACTTGGTGCAATTAAATTACCCAGACTTCTATTTTTCTTGTATATGATAATGGGTCTGTTTGGTATATAATCGGTTAATATGGGGTCACTTTTTAATATAAACCAGTATTTTTTAATTAGTCTCTCAATATGGGTTCTTGGTTGGCAGAATGTAGTAACGAGACTCCATTTAGATAATTTGGATTTTTCATCCTTGTTCGTATCATTCATTTGTTTAGGTTGTACACATATTGCCTGGGTAAGGGGATTTGTTCTTTTGTATGCATCCTGTATCAGTCTTTTAGGATATCCCTTTTCCAGGAATCTGTGTTGAAGGATTTTGCACTCTTTCTTATAATCCGTATCTGCTGTACAGTTCTTTCTAATTCTTCTATATTGCCCATATGGTATATATCTGATCCATCTTGGTAAGTGTCCGCTGTTATATTTCAAATAGCTGTTCACATCTACTGGTTTAAAGTGTGTAGATGTTGTAATTCTTCCTTCTTCGTTTAGGTTGATTTGTAAATCTAGGAATTGGATGGTCTTTTTTGAATGTGTAGCCATAAATGATAAACTCCATTCGTTTCTATTGATGTCCTCTATAAATTCTGATAATTCCTCTAGGGGGCCTTTCCATATGATAAAGAGGTCATCTATGAAACGACGATAGTGTACTATGTGTTCCTTGAATCTAGATTGCGCGATGGAGACGGATTTGAATGCACCCATAAAGATGTTAGCATAACTTGGTGCGAATCACGTCCCCATCGCGCAGCCCCTGATCTGTTTGTAATATGCACCATCGAAGGTGAACACATTATTCTCTAAGATAAATTGTATTGCCCTTAGTATAAAATTTCGTTGGGGTGTTGAAATTTCCATGTCTTTTAGTAGTGCTTTTTCGATGGCTAATAATCCCCTGGTATGTGTTATATTGTTATATAGTGAACAAACATCCATCGTAAGGAGTACACTATTCTTCAATGGGGGTAGGGCTAATACTTCCCTAATCAATTGAGTTGAGTCTTTCAAATATGACTCTAACTTTATCACATATCCTTGTAAGAACAGATCCACAAATTGAGAGAGATTGCTGGTATGGAATTAACCCCTGATATTATTGGACGTCCTGGCGGATTAATCGGGTCTTTATGTATTTTTGGTAAAAAGTAAAAGTAGGGCACTGAATATTTTGTAATGTCAAGGAATTTTTTTCTCTTTTTTATTTAATATTCCATTTTGTGAAGCTTCTTTTATGATCATATTATAATCCTCTAATATTCGGATTGAGGGATCCTTGTCTAGGGGTAAATAGTAGTTATTATCATTTAAGATCTTTTTACCCTCATCTATATACCATGTCCTATTCATTATTACTATCCCTCCCCCCTTGTCTGCTCTTTCGATGATAATATTTTTATTCTCTTGTAGTGTGGTGATAGCCCTTTGTTCTCCTTTAGTGAGGTTCATTTTTATTTTTGAGTTATTAAAGGATCTGATGTCCTTCAATATCAATTGTTGGAATGTCTCAATGTGGGACCCTTTATGATGTAATGGGTAAAAATGACTCCTTGAATTTTTTGGGTCAACATGTTTAATTTTCAATTGTGTCGCTTCATTAATATCCTGATTTTTTGAAGGATGTTGTTCTGTTTTTCCCTTTTCTTCAATCAGAAAATGTCTTTGTATAGTGATTTTTTAAAAAAAATTCATTTAAATCAAGGTATAATGAGAATGTGTCCAGTCCTGCTGTCGGGCTGAAGGATAAGCCATTACCCAGGAGTGATTTTTCTTCATCTGTTAATATGTGGTTGGAAATATTGAAAATCCCTGTTTTATTTTCAACTTTATCTTTAATTTCATTTACTCCATTTGTTTCTTTCAGGTTTTCATCTGGTCTATCTGGTGATTGTGTTTTATCTCTAATAGATATAATTGGTTGTCTCCTTAATTGATCTATTGTGTTTTTGTTTTTTTCTGAATGGTTTTCTGATCGTTCATATCTTCTTCCCTTATTACATCTGATTCCTCCTCTGCATCCTCTCCTTCTCTTTTTCTCTTGAAGTGGCGTCCTGGGGCCACCCGAAAATAATGAGTGATCTTCATGGTATTTAAATTAGTTGACTTTCTAGGACTTTTATCACTTAGATGACTGGTAGAAATATCTTTTATAGGAGGGGGTGTATCTGGTTGTAGGAGATTTTGTGAATCATTTTCACCGTGCACTGTGAATAAGGATAGATCGAGTAGCTGAATACTGTTCTCATCCACTACATTAGATTTATTTGTGTCGTTCCTACTGTGTGCGGTAACTTTTTCTATATTAGGAGTTTTTTCCTTATCATCATTATTCACTTCCGTTATATTAGATAATATTATCGGGGCTTCCATGTTAATTCTGGATATAGTTCCATTATATTTCATGGGACTGCATGGAGTGAGTTGTAAATCGGGGTCTTGAGGGTATGATTTTTCTAAGGTGGAGGTATCATACCCTTTATTATTTATTCTAACGTTTTTCAGTTTGGATTTATGGATTTCATAATAATTTCTCTGTTTTTCCGATGTTAAGTAACTAGTGGATTCTGTATTTTTTATATTTTTATTATTTTTAGTATTTTTAATTTTATTCTTGTTAGGTTTATCTTTGGTCAGATCTTTATTTATTTTTCCTCTTAATCTAATTGTATCATTATTTGAAATGATAATGTCATCTATGATTTCTAAATTAGTGGAATTATTATCAATTTCCATAATATCGCTATCCTTATTATTTTGATATCCGTCTTTTATATAATTTATAGCTTTTTTCTTTATTAGTTCTTCTTCATATTTATTCAGTGTTATTTTTAGTATAAGGTCTATTTCTTTGTAATCGTATGACTGAAAATATATATCTAAAGTTAGTTTTAAATTGTTTAATTTTTTTAGTGCTTTTTCAATTTTCAAATTATTTTGTCCTATAGTAATTTTAATAAGCCCTTGTGAACATTTTTGTGAGTAATCTTCCCTTTTAATTATAAAATCCTTATCATTAGGAAAGGGTGATTTCTGATTTAATTTAAATTCTATTGGTATTAAATTATCTGTTAGGTATTTTTCCAGGAATATTTTATTAATATGGTTGGTGATTTCTAGTTTGCAATTTCGTTCATAATCAGAGAAGAGGTCTGCCATGTTTTTCCTATCGATCTCATTTAGTCTGACATTCTCATCTTCATTAATTTCTATGTTAGTTATCTGGTTGCCTATTATATTAGTAATAAGGGATTCCCTGTGTGCTAACCTGTTATTCATAAAAAAATCCATTTTTTATTATTGTAGGACCGGGTACCTAGAGATGACTTAATAAAATTTATATATATGTGAATGTGCATATATCACAATTATCCGCTTATAAGAATTGTCCTCTTGAGTCAATATAGGTATGGTAAAAGACCATTAATTCATCTTCTGTGTTAAAAGTTAAAAAAGTCCTTTTCACTTATGACATAAAAGTTATTTTACTTTTTCATATATGTTGTAGATCCTCGGGTGCTATCATGCGGCTGTAAGGGAGTTTCCCACGCTGAGTGCGTTCATAGAGTCACTGTAAAAAATGAGGATAGCGCAATATGAGAAGCACCCGTGGATACTTTTCTTTAGATTATAGTATAAAACTGCTCACCTTAATAGGTTGTGCACCCTCGCACAACCTCGGTGGTGAGTGTGTAATTCCTCTGGGGGATGAGGGACTGAGTTGGCTTGACACTATCCGATAATTAGCTGGGTGGATCTGGACAGTTTACCGCTGCTGTCTCATGGTTCACCGACTCCTTGATTCCTGGAGCTCAGATCGGCTCTGCGTCCTCCCGCTGGGTTGATCAAAGTGGATTATTTGGATCTCTTACTTACAGCAGCTCTTGCCGGATTCCCTTGCGGGAGTAGACAATG
The DNA here is from genome assembly GCF_048569485.1 of Anomaloglossus baeobatrachus. Taxonomy (NCBI): domain Eukaryota; kingdom Metazoa; phylum Chordata; class Amphibia; order Anura; family Aromobatidae; genus Anomaloglossus; species Anomaloglossus baeobatrachus. Next base: position 209,852,437 of record NC_134357.1, on the reverse strand, counting down.
TAGGTAAAAGAGGATGACCGGTCTATGAGCGCTAGTAATAGATCTTAAATCTGCGATTTTTTTTGTAGATAGTAAGGCTTTATTGTTAAAATAATAATAATAATAAAGCTCTTGTTTTCACTTCACAGCGCGTTTCAGCAAGATCCACTTGCTTTCCTTAGTTGTAACAAGAGCCAATACACATTAAATTTATAGGTGAAACAATCCCTTGAGGTAGGGCTTATGGGTGTGTCATACATATGAATAATTTAACCCTTAATTATTAGAAGGATTTTTTTGGGTAGGTTGTAAAAGAGTCGGATAAAATTATATAAGATCTATAAAAGTTATGTAAAATCTGTAAAAAACATGGAACATAATTATATAATAAGAATCATGGAACATAATTATCTATTAAAAAGTGGAATATATACAACTTATTCTAAAATATTTTATAGTATGGTATCATAATGAATTTATATTAAACAGATTATACCCTTTTCCTATTATAACATATATTAATAAATATATATATGTATGTGCAAATATACAGATATGGGAGATTATCCGGTACTTATTAACATGTTCTTTTTTGTCAAAATTTATTTTACCCATTTATTTTATAAAATTACCAGTATCTCTTTTGATTTTTCAATAGATCTGTATTTTTTCTCAACATGCATACAACCTATTAATAATATATTTTATTTATATTCTTTCTTTTTATCTTTTATTTGTTTCTAATTTATTTACTTGTTTATATGCATATATATATGTATATATATATATATATATATATATATATTGTATGTACACATATATATAGTCCCATATATACTTATTCTTATGCACATATTCCCCCATTAAAGTATTTTCTGAATGGATATAGTTATTATCAATATTTAGCAACATTATCTATCATTACATTATGGCCTTCCGGAGCTAGTGTGCCCAATTTGAAGATCCAATAGCTTTCTTTTTTAATGAGTTTATTCAATGCCCGTGGATCTTTATTGTCAATGGAGTCAATAATTGTAAGTTTCATTTTTGGATCCCTATTATGTACATTATTGTAGTGTCTTGATACACTATGTAGGTATGTATGTATGACAGATATGAAAATAATAAGGATAGCGATATTATGGAAATTGATAATAATTCCACTAATTTAGAAATCATAGATGACATTATCATTATAAATAATGATACAATTAGATTAAGAGGAAAAATAAATAAAGATCTGACCAAAGATAAACCTAACAAGAATAAAATTAAAAATGCTAAAAATAATAAAAATATAAAAAATACAGAATCCACTAGTTACTTAACATCGGAAAAACAGAGAAATTATTATGAAATCCATAAATCCAAACTGAAAAACGTTTAAATAATAAAGGGTATGATACCTCCACCTTAGAAAAATCATACCCTCAAGACCCCGATTTACTACTCACTCCGTGCAGTCCCATGAAATATAATGGAACTATATCCAGAATTAACATGGAAGCCCCGATAATATTATCTAATATAACGGAAGTGAATAATGATGATAAGGAAAAAACTCCTAATATAGAAAAAGTTACCGCACACAGTAGGAACGACACACATAAATCTAATGTAGTAGATGAGAACAGTATTCAGCTACTCAATCTATCCTTATTCACAGTACACGGTGAAAATGATTCACAAAATCTCCTACAACCAGATACACCCCCTCCTATAAAAGATATTTCTACCAGTCATCTAAGTGATAAAAGTCCTAGAAAGTCAACTAATTTAAATACCATGAAGATCACTCATTATTTTCAGGAATAAGTATATATGGGACTATATATATGTGCACATACAATATATATATATATATATATATATATATATATATGCATACAAACAAGTAAATAAATTAGAAACAAATAAAAGATAAAAAGAAAAAATATGAATAAAATATATTATTAATAGGTTGTATGCATGTTGAGAAAAAATACAGATCTATTGAAAAATCAAAAGAGATACTGGTAATATTATAAAATAAATGGGTAAAATAAATTTTGACAAAAAAGAACATGATAATAAGTACCGGATAATCTCCCATATCTGTATATTTGCACATACATATATATATATTTATTAATATATGTTATAATAGGAAAAGGGTATAATCTGTTTAATATAAATTCATTATGATACCATACTATAATATATATTAGAATAAGTTGTATATATTCCGCTTTTTAATAGATAATTATGTTTCATGATTCTTATTATATAATTAGGTTCCATGTTTTTTTATAGATTTTACATAACTTTTATAGATCTTATATAATTTTATCCGACTCTTTTACAACCTACCCAAAAAAATCCTTCTAATAATTAAGGTTTAAATTATTCGTATGTATGACACACCCATAAGCCCTACCTAAAGGGATTGTTTCACCTATAAATTTAATGTGTATTGGCTCTTGTTACAACTGAGGAAAGCAAGTGGATGTTGCTGAAACGCGCTGTGAAGTGAAAACAAGAGCTTTATTATTATTATTATTTTAACAATAAAGCCTTACTATCTACAAAAAAAATCGCAGATTTAAGATCTATTACTAGCGCTCATAGACCGGTCATCCTCTTTTACCTACATTGTCTACTCCCGCAAGGGAATCCGGCAAGAGCTGCTGCGAGTAAGAGATCCAAATAATCCACTTTGATCAACCCAGCGGGAGGACGCAGAGCCGATCTGAGCTCCAGGAATCAAGGAGTCGGTGAACCAGGAGACAGTAGCGGTAAACTGTCCAGATCCACAAAGCTAATTATCGGATAGTGTCAAGCCAACTCAGTCCCTCATCCCCCAGAGGAATTACACACTCACCACCGAGGTTGTGCGAGGGCGCACAACCTATTAAGGTGAGCAGTTTTATACTATAATCTAAAGAAAAGTATCCACGGGTGCTTCTCATATTGCGCTATCCTCATTTTTTACATTGAAGGGGAAAGAAGACAGAAGAGCAGGATCGTGGAGGGGTGACAGGGGGTAATAAAGATGGAGTCTCTAATGTGTCTGTGTATTTATTTCTATTAAAGTATTTTTTCTCTGTGTGGTGTTTTTTTTAACCCTTTATTGGAGATTCTTAATGGCCGGGTCAAACTTGCCTGACATTAAGAATCTCTGGCTTAATACTGGCTAGTAAAACAAAGCCAGTATTAACTCATGATTACCCAACAAGCCACCCGGCTCCAGGGCTGTTGGAAGAGTTGGCTACAGCGCCAGATGATGGCGCTTCTATGAGAGCGCCATTTTCTGGGGCGGCTGCGGACTGCAATTCGCAGCAGAGGGGCCCAGAAACCTCGTGCTAACCTGTGCTGTCGATTTCAATCCCCAGCTACCTAGTTGTACCCGGCTGGACACAAAAATGGGGTGAAGCCTACGTCGTTTTTTTTTTTTTATTATTTCATAAAATTCATGAATTAAGTAAAAAAAGGGCTTCCCTATATTTTTGGTTCCCAGCCAGGTACAAATAGGCAGCTGAGGGTGGGGGGGAGCCGTACCTGCCTGCTGTACCTGGCTAGCATACAAAAATATGGCGAAGCGCACCTCATTTTTTTTTGTAGTTTTTTGTCAAAAAAAATAAAAAATGCTTCCCTGGATTTTCCATTGCCAGTGAAGGTAACACCAAGCAGTGGGGGTTACCAGCCAGTAGTTGCTTGGATTACCCTTAGCTAGCAATACAAAAAAAGCAGCGGGAGCCCATATATATTTTTTTTAATTGTTTATTTAAATAACTAAAAGCAAAAAGGGCTTCCCTGTATTTTGATTGCCTGACATCACAGTGCTGTAAAAATAAATCTTTAAAAAAATGACGTAGCGCTCCGCGGTATTTTTGATTCTCAGTGCAGATAAAGCAGACAGCTATGGGTTGCCACCCCCATCCGCCTGGCGTTACCTTGGCTAGCAATCAAAATACAGGGAAGCCCATTAATTTTTTCTATTTAAAAAATAGTTAAAAAAAAAATGACGTTGGGTCCCCCCATTTTTGATAGCCAGCTAGGGTAACGCAGACGGCTGTAGCCTGAAAACCACAGCTAGCGGCTTTACCGTGGTTGGGTATCCAATGTGGAGGTCACCCCAGGCTCTTTTTTTATAATTATTTTATAAATATTAATAATTACAAAAGAAAAGTAGGGTCCCACCCAAATTGGATCACTAGCCAAGGTAAAGCGGACAGCTGTGGTCTGGTATTCTCAGGGGGGGAAGGTCCATAGTTATTTAGCCTTCACAGCCTAAAAATAGCAGGCCGCAGACACCCCAGACATGGCGCATCCACTAGATGTGCCAATCCTGGCGCTTCACCCCAGCTCATCCCGTGCCCTGGTGCAGTGGCAAATGGGGTAATAAATGGGGTTGATACTAGCTGTAAAGTCACCTGACATCAAGCCCAGCAGTTTGTGATGTCATGGTGTCTATCAGATACCCGACATCATAAACTGTCAGTACTAACAAAAAAAATCAACAAAAAAATGTATTTGATAAAACACTCCCCAAAACATTCCCTCTTTCACCAATTTATTGTAAGAAAAAAAATAAGGGGGTCCCACGATGACTCTGGACCATCTAGAATATGGGGGTAGACACTCAGGGGACGTATCCCCCATTTTCTAGGAGTGCAGACCCTCCATGTGAGGAGTGTGGGTGCAATGAATCTGCACCCACTCTCCCCGGGTCCACAGCAGCAGAGTCCATGTCGTAACGGTTGCTACCAAAGCTGTAATGCCCTGCTCATGAGGTAAGGGCATGCCTAATCAGGAGAACTATTCTACATTTCCAAATATTGGTATTTGCTGATATTATTGCTATTCCACCTACTATATATTGGGGATAGGATCTTGGAGATGGAATACCCCTTTAAGTCCAGTTATCTAGCTGAATGAATACTAAACAACAGAGCTCGCTATTTAGATGTGTTTTCTTGTGGCGTATAACGTACTCTCATGTTTGGTAGTCATTCAGCAGGGCACCTATAAAATCAAATCCCTCCATTTGGAAATGTAGTATATAGCTCTCCTGATCAACTATGTTCCTTACCTCATGAGCAGGGCATTGCAGTAATAATTATAATTTCTTCATTTATATAGCGCTATTAATTTTTTATAGTGCTTTGCATACATTGGGAACACTGTCCCCATTGGGGCTCACAATCTAAATTCCCTATCTGTATGTCTTTGGAGTGTGGGAGGAAACCAGAGTACCCGGAGGAAACCCACGCAAACACGGGGAGAACATACAAACGCCTTGCAGATGGTTTCCTTGGTGGGAATTGAACCCAGGACCTCAGTGCTGCAAGACTGCAGTGCTAACCACTGAGCCACCGTGCCGCCCATTTAGCTTACAGATGAATAACCACTACTCACTGTGTCTGAACACAGGAAGCTGAGCTGACAGCCGCTCTGTGCATGCGGCAGCGTCTCTTGTGAAGGAGAGGGCCGCGGGGGATCAACGCTGCACAGGTACCGTGGGACACTGGGGAACACCGGTGGGGTTTTAGGGGGTGACCTGGCAGGGCCTGGGGAGGAGTTTTCTGTCGCATGTGTCATGGCACATGCGACAGAAATCAGAGGAGTAGGGTGAATGCGGCCGGCGCGCTGCTGGTGCGCGCGGGCCATGTTGGATTTCCGGGAGAGGATCAGAGGGGGCACTTTGGCGACACCCGGGGGGACCGGAGGGGGACCGGGGAGGAGATTCATCATGTTTGTTCATGCCAGATGGGAGATAAATAACGTGAGTGGGGACTGGAAAAACCGTCCTGAATCATGATCTCCAGGGTCTCAGCTACCCCTGTATATCCTTCACGGTGTGGGCTGTTGCCTTCCGTCGGGACTTGGTTGTTGGGAAACCCCTGGGGTTCCTGTCACATTCGGATTTGACTATTGACGGCGGCTCCAAGCCTGGTCGGGGTCCGATGGCCCTGCCTGTGTGCTTAGCTTCACTCCGCTACCCGGTCCAGTACCGGCGGGCCGACGCCCGAACCCCTTGGTCCTTATGGCTTTGCAGAGTTCCACAAACTTCTGCAGATGGCCACCACCATCTGCCAACCTTGCTGTCAGTGCCTGGGCTCCGACCAAGACACTTGAAGTGTTTACTCCTCTCACTTTCACCTCCAAAACAACTCTCACACTTTTCCCCGCTTCCAGGCCTGTGAACTTTTCGGTGGGTGGGGCCAACCGCCTGGCTCCTCCCCACCTGGTGTGGACATCAGACCCTGGAGGGCGGCAACAAGGGTTTTTGGTTGACTGTTGTAACTGTCTAGGGTGGGGGTGTGTGTATGTTGTTATGTATGTGACTACCTGGCTAGTCCAGGGCGTCACACTAACAAGTCAACCAAAGCACCAGGCAGGGTACTCAGACCCTGTTTCTAGCCATGAAGCAACCGGGCTAAGACAAATCTACTGATTGCGGTCTGGACCTCAGGGGTTCATTCAAACCCAAAGTCCCGATAGACCGCAACATCCCACTGTTTCCGGAAAGAGCCACCGCCAAGGGCCAGAGATCCAAAGGGTCAGCGCCCGCGGGCAAAAGGGCTCCTCCGATACCCAAAAGCCGGGGAGCGGACTACCGTTGCTGAAGCATAGGAGTCACTATAGCAAATTTAAAGGTGCAGGAGAATGGCGACATCACCAACCTCACTGGAGACACACGCTGCCGGCTGCGGGCACCGATCTACACCGAACTTGGTTTACCATTGACTCTGTGTGGTTTAATAGTGAACTCAGCTCCTCCTTCAGCTTCAGGAAAACTGGGTCTTCTCCCGGCGGAGATGCAGAACCTTATTCCCTGGGGGTTGGCCGGGCTGGACGTCGCTGCTATGGCTTGGTCTTGGTGGGCTGGGCTGGACGTCGCTGCTGTGGCTTGGTTTTGGCTGGCCGGGCTGGGTGTCACTGCAGCCTGGTCTTGGCGAGCCGGGCTGGGCGTCGCTGCTGCGGCTTGGTCTTGGCGGGCCGAGCTGGGCGTCGCCTCGGGGGTCGCAGCAGGGATCTTCATGGGCGGGGCAGCATGGTGCACCACGAGCAGCGCAGCAGCCTCACGTTGGGACAGCGCCGGGCGGGGTCGGTGCTCTCACGAGGGCAGGGGCAACACTGGACTCACCCATAGGCAGCATTATCGGAGTCTGGGTGGTCGCCGCCCGGTGTGGCACTTGTCGCGCGGGTCCACCTCTCGTAGGCCTGAACCGCTGTAGCCATCTCCCAGAGCTCGATGCGTCCTTCCCTGATCTGCTGTACGATCCTGGCCTCCAGCCGGTCGCAGAACTGGGCAAGCTACCAGAGCCACCAGGCAGCAGAGCCTGGCTCCGGATCGCTGTGTGCAGATGCCATCCACTCTTCTCTCTCTGCACAACCTTCCACCTTCACTTCTTGCAGCAGACTAGTGACTTCTTCTTCCTGCCGTCTCTGGACAAATCCGCCTCCATCGCTTGCGAGGTCAGAACACTGCAGGGGTTCTCTGGGTAAGCACACCTCTTCGGGGGAGGCTACTTCTTCTAGTGCGGGCTGCTGTTGTTTCTTGGCGCGCTTTTCATGGTGGCAATATGGCGGCTAGAGATGAGCGAACCGGTCGCGGTTCGGCTCGAGGTCGGTTCGCCAAACGGAGCTCCCGTTCGAGTTCGGTTCGTCGAACGTTCGACGAACCGAACTCGAACCAATAGGCTATAATGGGAGGCAATCACAAACACATAAAAATGCATTATAAATGTACACATACAGTTAATAAACATTGCCATAACACTTACCGGTCCCCGCGATCCCTCCTGCACTCTGTCTCCTGCCGCTATTCCATCCGATGATCGCTGAATCCTCCCGGAGACCGGCACTGCCAGCAGAGATGCAGGACCTATCATGACGTCAAAATAGCCATGTGACAAGTCACGTGGCTATTATCTCATTGGCTACAGACTGGTCACATGACTATGACACGTCATGTAGGACCTGCGAGTGCATCTCTCCGGTACATGGTGCACATTTGTGTATCGCCGTGTACCGGCGACATGCTCTAGCACACGGTCGACTCCCCGTTCCGTTAGGGACCGGCTGACACAGCCGGTCATTAACGGAGATCACCGTTGCCATAGCAACGCAGTTAGCGGTGACGTCACCGCTAACCGCGGCTCCGGGAGCACCGTTGCTATGGTAACGCGTCTGTCAGCGTTACCGCTGTTACCGCTAGCAGCACTGATCACTCACGGAGTGAAGGCTGCACGCTGCTTCTCGTGCAGCTTTCACGGAGTGAATGCTCCACGGGAAGCAGCGTCTTCCCCCATGCAGCAGTGATGTAGCAGAGCTGCATTTGTTGAACGAGAAAGACAGAAGAGCAGGATCGTGGAGGGCTGACAGGGGGTAATAAAGATGGAGTCTCTAATGTGTCTGTGTATTTATTTCTATTAAAGTATTTTTTCTCTGTGTGGTGTCTTTTTTTTAACCCTTTATTGGAGATTATTAATGGCCGGGTCAAACGTGCCTGACATTAAGAATCTCTGGCTTAATACTGGCTAGTAAAACAAAGCCAGTATTAACTCATGATTACCCAACAAGCCACCCGGCTCCAGGGCTGTTGGAAGAGTTGGATACAGCGCCAGATGATGGCGCTTCTATGAGAGCGCCATTTTCTGGGATGGCTGCGGACTGAAATTCGCAGCAGAGGCGCCCAGAAAACTCGGGCTAACCTGTTCTGCAGATTCCAATCCCCAGCTGCCTAGTTGTACCTGGCTGGACACAAAAATGGGGCGAAGCCCACGTCATTAGTTTTTTAATTATTTCATGAAATAAGTGAAATAATTAAAAAAAAAGGGCTTCCCTATATTTTTGGTTCCCAGCCGGGTGCAAATAGGCAACTGGGGGTTGGAGGCAGCCCGTGGCTGCCTGCTGTACCTGGCTAGCATACAAAAATATGGCGAAGCCCATGTCATTTTTTTGGTGGGCAAAAAACTTCTGCATACAGTCCTGGATGGAGTATGCTGAGCCTTGTAGTTCTGCAGCTGCTGTCTGCTCTTCTCCATACAGACAGACAGCAGCTGCAGAACTACAAGGCTCAGCATACTCCATCCAGGACTGTATGCAGAAGTTTTTTGCCCCCTGAAAAAATTATGTGGGCTTCGCCATATTTTTGTATGCTAGCCAGGTACAGCAGGCAGGTACGGCTGCCCCCAACCCCCAGTTGCCTATTTGTACCCGGCTGGGAACCAAAAATAAAGGGAAGCCCTTTTTTTATTATTTCATGAATTTCATGAAATAATTAGAAAACAAATGACGTAGGCTTCGCCCCATTTTTGTGTCCAGCCAGGTACAACTAGGCAGCTGGGGATTGGAATCCGCAGCACAGGTTGGCCTGAGCTTTCTGGGCCCCACTGCTGCGAATTGCAGTCTGCAGCCGCCTCAGAAAATGGCATTTTCATAGAAGCGCCATCTTCTGGCGCTGTATCCAACTCTTCCAGCACCTGCCTGCTATACCTAGCTAGCATACAAAAATATGGCAAAGCTCACGTCCTTTTTTTGTAGTTTTTTGGCAAAAAAAATAAAAAATGCTTCCCTGGATTTTACATTGCCAGTGAAGGTAACACCAAGCAGTGAGGGTTAGCAGCCAGTAGCTGCTTGGATTACCCTTAGCTAGCAATACAAAAAATGCAGCGGGAGCCCATATATATTTTTTTTAATTATTTATTTAAATAACTAAAAACAAAATGGGCTTCCCTGTATTTTGATTGCTGGACATCACAGTGCTGTAAAAATAAATCTTTAAAAAAAATGACGTAGCGCTCCGCGGTATTTTTGATACTCAGCGCAGATAAAGCCGACAGCTATGGGTTACCACCCCCATCTGCCTGCCGTTACCTTGGTTGGCAATCAAAATACAGGGAAGCCCATTAATTTTTTCTATTTAAAAAATAGTTAAAAAAAAAATGACGTTGGGTCCCCCCATTTTTGATAGCCAGCTAGGGTAAAGCAGACGGCTGTAGCCTGAAAACCACAGCTGGCAGCTTTACCGTGGTTGGGGATGCAATGTGGAGGTCCCCTCAGGCTCTTTTTTATAATTATTTTATAAATATTAATAATTACACAATAAAAGTAGGGTCCCCCCCAAATTGGATCACCAGCCAAGGTAAAGCGGACAGCTGTGGTCTGGTATTCTCAGGGTGGGAAGGTCCATAGTTATTGGGCCTTCACAGCCTAAAAATAGCAGGCCGCAGGCACCCCAGACGTGGCGCATACACTAGATGCGCCAATCCTGGCGCTTCACCCCAGCTCATCCCGTGCCCTGGTGCAGTGGCAAACGGGGTAATAAATCGGGTTGATACTAGCTGTAAAGTCACCTGAGATCAAGCCCAGCAGTTTGTGATGTCATGGCGTCTATTAGATACCCAACATCATAAACTGTCAGTACTAACAAAAAAAAAAAATCGACAAAAGAAATTTATTTGGAAAAACAGTCCCCAAAACATTTCCTCTTTCACCAATTTATTGTAAGAAAAAAAATAAAGGGGTCCCACGACGACTCTGGACCGTCTAGAATATGGGGGGGAGACACTCAGGGAACGTATCCCCCATTTTCTAGGAGTGCGGACCCTTCATGTGAGGAGTGTGGGTACAATGAATCTGCACTCACTCTCCCCGGGTCCACAGCAGCAGAGTCCATGTCGTAATGGTTGCTACCAAAGCTGCAATGCCCTGCTCATGAGGTAAGGGCATGCCTAATCAGGAGAACTACTGTAGAGGAAGCTCTGCTCTCTGGTATATAGGTGCTCAGAGGTAATAATAGATAAAATTAGTGAGTAACCTCGGCACTCTAAATCTCCCAGACTAAGTCAGTAAGTCACAACGGATAGAAATGCAAAATCACTCTTTATTGGTCCGTATTAAGAAAAAACATTTTTTCATAAGCATATAAATTTTTGTCCAAAACAAGTTACAAATGACGTTTCGGCCTGAGCCTTCGTCAGATTGGACTTATCTGCATGTAATCATGAAAAATGACAATAATCAGTTTCACATAAGAGTGAGAGAACAGTAACATAAACTCGAACAATGTAGAGGTACAATTGGGATGCAGCAAAAAAATTGCAACACAGCAAGAAATGAAACACATGATACAAATGTCATAATACAGTACAAGGACAATATAGTTATGACAAATATGGGGTCAGAGTAGGCTTAGACAGCTCTGGTACGAAAGAGATGTCAATCATAAAATAACATGTGCAGTAGGTGTAGAGCTACACTATGCATGGCAGAGCTAATGGGTAGACCGACCATAGAAAAAGAACGGAGAAAAAGTGGAGAAAAAGTGGAGAAAAAATGGAGAAAAAGTGGAGAAAAAGTGGAGAAAAAGTGGAGAAAAAATGTAGGAAAAGTGGAGAAAAGGTGGAGAAAAAGTGGAGAAGAAGTGGAGAAGAAGTGGAGAAAAAGAGGAGAAAAAGAGGAGAAAAAGTGGAGAAAAAGTGGAGAAAAAATGTAGAAAAAGTGGAGAAAAAATGTAGAAGAAGTGGAGAAAAGGTGGAGAAAAAGTGGAGAAAAAGTGGAGAAGTGGAGAAAAAGTGGAGAAAAAGTTGAGAAAAATCGGAGAAAAAGTGGAGAAAATGTGGAGAAAAAATGTAGAAAAAGTGGAGAAGAAGGGGAGAAAAAGTGGAGAAGAAGTGGAGAAAAAGTGGAGAAAAAGTGGAGAAAAAGTGGAGAAAAAGTGGAGAAGAAGTGGAGAAAAAGTGGAGAAAAAATGGAGAAAAGTGGAGAAGAAGTGGAGAAGTGGAGAAGAAGTGGAGAAGAAGTGGAGAAGAAGTGTTTGTTCATGCCAGATGGGAGATAAATAATTTTTTACCAGCGCTGTCATTTACTGTAACGTGATCATCGGTGTACGGTGTATACCTGTGATCACGTGAGCGGGGACCGGAAAAACCGTCCTGAATCATGATCTCCAGGGTCTCAGCTAGCCCTGAAACCCCGGAGATTTTCTGACGCTGGGGGGCGTTATTCACTTATTTCTGCCTGCTGTTTAGAAACGGCAGATCAGAATAAGGCTACATTAAAACGAGCAATCCATTTTTGCGGTCTGCAAAAAACAGTCCGTTTTTTTTCACGGATGCATCCGTGTGGCATCCGTTTCCGTTCCGTAGACGGTCCGTATGTCATCTGTTTGTCATCCGTGTGCCTTCCGTTTTTTTTGTGTACTGCAAAAAAACTGAAGGGAGGGTAAATGCATAAATTTACCCAGGATCCATAGCTTCATCCTACATGAGGCGGTCACATGTTCACTCCAGTGCCATTTTCTACTGCTTTTCACAGCGTAGAGCGCTCTGGTGATTTTCTTGTGCTTGTACACTTTATATCAGTCTTTTCTGTCATTATAATGGCAGAAAGACACATAATGTCCCACTCTCCTGCATTTTGTAATTTTGTACCCTTTGGTGCCTTTCATGTGGCACTAAGGAGTGCTTAGCTTTGTATTTAGCCAAAAAAATGAAAAAAAAAATGACGTGGGGCTCCCCCTATTTTTGATAGCCAGCTAGGTTAAAGTAGACGGCTGCAGCCTGCAGACCACAGCTGGCAGCTTCACCTTGGCTGGTAATCCAAAACTGAGGGCACCCCACGCTGTTATTTTAAATTAAATAAATAATTAAAAAAAAAAACACGTAGGGGTCCCCCCAAAATTGGATCACCAGCCAAGGTAAAGCAGACAGCTGGGGTCTGATATTCTCAGACTAGGGAGGTCCATGGTTATTGGTTATCTCCCCAGCCTAAAAATAGCAGGCCGCAGCCGCCCCAGAAGTGGCGCATCCATTAGATGCGCCAATCCTGGTGCTTCGCCCCAGCTCATCCCGCGCCCTGGTGCGGTGGCAAACGGGGTAATATATGGGGTTAATACCAGATGTGTAATGTCACCTGGCATCAAGTCCTGGGGTTGGTGAGGTCAGGCGTCTATCAGATACCCGACATCACCAACCCAGTCAGTAATAAAAAAAAATAGACGACAAACACATTTTTATTTGAAAAAACACTCCCCAAAACATTACCTCTTTAACCAATTTATTAGAAAGAAAAACAAATCCAGGTCTGGTGTAATCCAATGGGTTGCCATGACGATCCACACTGTCCCAGTCAATGAAGAGCAGAATGTTCCCCATTGGCTGAGAGAGCAATGCAGTGACCTGAGCTAACATCAATGGGTCATCCCAGGTCACTGCAGGGGATGACGAGTGCTGCTGTCAGCGAGGTACATTACCTTTGCTGATCTCCAGCACACTGACAGCACCTGTCACTGAGTTCAATGACCGCCGCCTTCACAGCCAAGTATCGCGAGAGGCCCGTGACGTCACCGCTAGTCAGTCTCGGGTCGGAAGCGAGAGAAGGTGATGTGACAAGCGGCGGCCATGGAGGACAGTGACAGCGCTGAGGTCGGGATGGCAGGACTTCATCACCGCAGGTAAGCCGAGCGGGACCATGTGTGCAGAGTGTGTGTGTGTGTGTGTGTGTACGTGTGTACATGCCGTGGGCAGGAGGGGGCGGAGCTAGCTGAGCGGGGAAGTGTGGGCTTCCTGCACGTAACTAGGATAAACATCGGGTTACTAATCAAAGCGCTTTGGTTGGATACCCGATGTTTATCTTGGTTACCATCTTGTGGCAGGCTGCCAGCGATGGCTCCTGCACACTGTAGCTGTAAAAAGCCCTGCTTTTTGCTGCTAGAACCGTTCTCGAACGTATCTAGAACTATCGAATTTTAGCAAAAAAGCTCGAGCTCTAGTTCGATCTAGAACAGCCCCCAAAATCACTCGAACCGCGAACTGGAGAACCGCGAACCGCGCTCAACTCTAATGGCGGCGCTTCAAACTTTTTAAGCGGACCGCCAAGGCACATGGTCACCTGTCTTAGGTCTAGTCCTTATCCTGTTTGTGACGGCAGAGTTGTGCCGCCCCGGGGCCCCATTACCTTCAGGTCGTCTCAGGGTCTTCAGGGACTAGATGTGATAGCCTCCCGAGAATGAGGCTGGCCCCAGGGCCTGGTTTGGGTGTGTGGAACCACAGGTCGCAGAATGACTCACACGCACAGCAGGAATGTCTTTCAGGGTTTTTACTCACTTCAGGTGGCAGGGGTGAGTAACCCGGGTGATGCTGTGATGTTCCAAGAGGGAACCAGGCTCCTTCGGGCTGACTTAGGGGGTGGCTGCTGACTCGCCTTCCTAGCCCTCGTGTTTTTGTGGTGACCCAGACTTGCAGTCCTACAGGGTCACCCAGGGAAGTTGCTTCTGCCTGTTCTCCTCTTTTTCAGCCCGTTTGCTTGAAGCCTGGGCCACGTCACTCTGGCTGCTTGCCTCTTGTGATCTATGGGCCCTCTCGTTGCTACGTGGCTGCGGACTCTGTGGTGTTCTGGTGGAGGGTATGAAGTACCCCCACCTGCAAGTTGAGCAGGCAAACTGAATGGACCCCTGCTCTGGTGACCTGTACCCCATGCGGGCAGGATCTACTAGGCAGTCCCCGTACTTAGCCACCACCTTGCACTCTGGCCTCAGGTGGTTTTCGGGCGGCACTACCAGGTCTCCCTCGCCAGCAGCCACGAACGGTGCAGTGTCTGGAAGGGCTCTGCGCACTACTCTGCCCTCCAGACGTGACTTCTCACCTCCACTTCCTCTGACTGACTCTCTGCCTCTGCACAACTTCTGTTCCCACTGACACAACCCACCACTAGCTGGGAGGCGAGGGCCACGCCCCCTCCCTGTGTCTGCTCAGGGGTCCCCTCTTGCTGTGTGTGTGCTCTGGTTACTAGTGTTCCGTGTGTCCACACCCCGGTCAGCCTTCTGGATTACCTGTGTTGTACTGACCCAGCATGGGTGCAGTACTCAGTCGTGCCTGACCAGGTCAGGGGCGCCACAGTACCACATCGGGTAGTTTTTCATTTTACAGCTGGGAACACCGTCTACTACGATGTTCATCTCCTTATACCAAAGATCAGCCTCGGTTAACACGAATGTAATGGGTGAGATAAAATGGTAAAGTAATTCTACAAAGTGATAGAATATACCACCACCTACCATTCGTATAGATCTATTGGATAAACTGATCCATAGTAGACAGAAAACCAATTCACAAAAAGGATCAGAAAAAAATAAAACAAATAATCTTTATTTAAATTCATTAAAATTACAAGTGAGGTGTAATAGCAAGAAAGGTACACTAGATGGCATACCAGAACAGCAGCAAGTGGTATAAGTGCCAATTACAGGGGACACTGATGTAAATGTACCACTCCACGCTCGGCTGCAGCCTAGCCGCTCGGATACGAGCTCGTTGGTGGGTGGCTCGAGCGCCTGCGGACCCGGGGTCACTTCATTCTGAAAGGGGGTGCTGGCGCTTTTGGAGGGGGTTAGGTAGGTGCACGGCCGGAGCTGTGTTTGAGTTCGTGATGCCACCCACGGGCTGTGGTGAAGGTAGACACCACTGATGCAGTTACGGGGCACCCGGGGAGATGGTAGTGTAGCAAGATGTTAACCCCTCCGTGGGTAGGGATGATGGCCCCGGGACCCGTTGGAGATAGCTGGGTAGTGCAGGGCGGTGCGCGGCCGGATGGCACTATTGTACTCACGGTTATTGACACACACAAGTCTCTGGTAAACAAAGTTGATGGTGGTCGGTGCCCACAGCCGGCTGCGTCTGGTCCCCCACCCGGTTCAGTGGTCTTGGCCTTTCTCCTGCACCATGTTGTGTACTTGGGCTGCCTGCGCTTGCAGCATCAGAAGTCCGCTCCCCGGCTTGGTAGATGTCCGGAGAGCCCTTTTGCCCGCAGACGCTGGCCCGTGGGATCTCTCTGCCTGTGCAGTGGCTTTCTATTCCCCTTGGTGGGCTGTTGTCTTCAGTCAGGACTTGGGTGGGAAAGGACCTATAGTCCAGACTGCAATCAGTTAATTAATCCAGTGGATTCTGGACCTCGTTTCAGGGTCTGAGTACCCCCTTTGTGCTCCGGTTTTCGAGTCGGTTTCCCGGGTCGGTACTGGAGGGCCACTACCCTGTCCCGGTTCACCACGGTTCCACCGAGCTGTCTTCCCGGCTCCTGAAGGCTAAGACCACCGTTTGCCTCCTAGCCAAAGGTGCCCGGGCTCCAACCCCAGCACCTGTCAGACTGTCACAGGCCTTTCCTACAGGCCTGACCTCCTCTACTCAACTTTAAAAACTGAACTGCTGTGTTTTCCTGCCTCAGGCCATCTGAACTTATCGGTGGGCATGGACAACCACCTGGCTCCGCCACCTGGTGTGTCCATCAAGCACTGAGAGAGGTGACTAGGCTTTAATGGTTGGCTGATGACACCTTATTAGGGAACAGGTGTAGTGTGGGGGTCTACCTGTGACTACCTGGCTAGTCCAGGGCGTCACACTCCCCCTTGGTTAACCACAGACCATCCGAGGGCTGTCCCACCACCACCATTTATTTTGTAACTGAAAAAGATAAAAACAATTAACAAATATACTAACATATTTACAAGTATGATGACTTTTGGTTCTTCCCAAGATGGGAGGCACTATGCTTTAACTTTGCAAACATATAAAAGACATTTTTAATAAACAGGAACGGGACGGGACCGGGTCTTTTCATTTGCCCACCCAAGCAAACCTAGCCCTGATGCTGCCTCTAAAAACAGGTCAGCACCCTTTTTCCCCAGTCCAGGAATCGGGTTTAGGTCCAGGTATTGCCCATACGGGCAGGGTAATAAGTTCCTTATCCGGCAGTCTCTCAGAGGCCCCACGTCCAGGGGACCCCTGACCCGGAGGGTTGTCACCGGTTTACATGGTGATGGGACCTCGGCCTCCTCTGCCGCAGGCCCTTCCTCCAACCAGCCTCTCCGGAGACTGTAGGACCTGTAAGGTTGGTCCGGGGATTATTTACAAGCCCAAAAGTTATTGGGTGGTCTGCGAGTTCTCAGCCATGTTCATTTAAACGGGCAGTAACGTGGATCAAACAAAGTCCTAACAGGGATGGGCAGTATGGTAGCCGGGAACCGCTACCTCACTCATATTCTTCTTCAACGGCAACTTCAGGACTGTATGGCGGGGGAGGGGAATGGGTGTGCCTCCGGGCACTGTGGCTCACACTTCTTTTCACATTGAGGGTGAACCATCCCCTCTCCCCGCAATGCCGGGTGTAGCTCACCAGCTGTCCGGGCTCCAGGTCCCGCTCGGGGTGACCAACGGGCAAGTGCAGGTATACGTCCCTGCGGCACACAAACACTTCTGCCTCAAGGCCGGGCTCAAAGATGAACCCCCATCCACGGCGGAGGTAAAACTGCCGGACTTGGCATTCGTAGGTTGGGCCCCGTACCAGATAGAAAATCTCCGCAACGCCACCTTTCTCCCTGATGGTCCGGGCCAGCACCTGCGCCTTCTGCTTCTCTGGGGCCGCCGTGCGTTTCAGCCCCTCCCTGACGAAGGCTATCGCTGAAACGCGCGTCGGATGGGACTTGGCGCCATTCCAGCAGTAAGTACAGTCAGGGCCAGAAATATTTGGACAGTGACACAAGTTTTGTTATTTTAGCGGTTTACAAAAACATCAATCAGAAATACAATTATATATATAATATGGGCTGAAAGTACACACTCCCAGCTGCAATATGAGAGTTTTCACATCCAAATCGGAGAAATGGTTTAGGAATCATAGCGCTGTAATGCATAGCCTCCTCTTTTTCAAGGGACCAAAAGTAATTGGACAAGGACTCTAAGGGCTGCAATTAACTCTGAAGGCATCTCCCTCGTTAACCTGTAATGAATGAAGTAGTTAAAAGGTCTGGGGTTGATTACAGGTGTGTGGTTTTGCATTTGGAAGCTGTTGCTGTGACCAGACAACATGCCGTCTAAGGAACTCTCAATTGAGGTGAAGCAGAACATCCTGAGGCTGAAAAAAAAGAAAAAATCCATCAGAGAGATAGCAGACATGCTTGGAGTAGCAAAATCAACAGTCAGGTCCATTCTGAGAAAAAAGGAATTGACTGATGAGCTTGGGAACTCAAAAAGGCCTGGGCGTCCACGGATGACAACAGTGGTGGATGATCGCCGCATACTTTCTTTGGTGAAGAAGAACCCATTCACAACATCAACTGAAGTCCAGAACACTCTCAGTGAAGTAGGTGTATCTGTCTCTAAGTCAACAGTAAAGAGAAGACTCCATGAAAGTAAATACAAAGGGTTCACATCTAGATGCAAACCATTCATCAATTCCAAAAATAGACAGGCCAGAGTTAAATTTGCTGAAAAACACCTCATGAAGCCAGCTCAGTTCTGGAAAAGTATTCTTTGGACAGATGAGACAAAGATCAACCTGTACCAGAATGATGGGAAGAAAAAAGTTTGGAGAAGAAAGGGAACGGCATATGATCCAAGGCACACCACATCCTCTGTAAAATATGGTGGAGGCAACGTGATGGCAGGGGCATGCATGGCTTTCAATGCCACTGGGTCACTTGTGTTTATTGATGACATAACAGCAGACAAGAGTAGCCGGATGAATTCTGAAGTGTACCGGGATATACTTTCAGCCCAGATTCAGCCAAATGCCACAAAGTTGATCGGACGGCGCTTCATAGTACAGATGGACAATGACCCCAAGCATACAGCCAAAGCTACCCAGGAGTTCATGAGTGCAAAAAAGTGGAACATTCTGCAATGGCCAAGTCAATCACCAGATCTTAACCCAATTGAGCATGCATTTCACTTGCTCAAATCCAGACTTAAGACGGAAAGACCCACAAACAAGCAAGACCTGAAGGCTGCGGCTGTAAAGGCCTGACAAAGCATTAAGAAGGAGGAAACCCAGCGTTTGGTGATGTCCATGGGTTCCAGACTTAAGGCAGTGATTGCCTCCAAAGGATTCGCAACAAAATATTGAAAATAAAAATATTTTGTTTGGGTTTGGTTTATTTGTCCAATTACTTTTGACCTCCTAAAATGTGGAGTGTTTGTAAAGAAATGTGTACAATTCCTACAATTTCTATCAGATATTTTTGTTCAAACCTTCAAATTAAACGTTACAATCTGCACTTGAATTCTGTTGTAGAGGTTTCATTTCAAATCCAATGTGGTGGCATGCAGAGCCCAACTCGTGAAAATTGTGTCACTGTCCAAATATTTCTGGACCTAACTGTATGTGCCATTCGGTTTGAATATTGTCTGCCCTAGTGTATCACCTTTTATCACAGTGTCCCTTTGCTATTATGCTCTGACATATCTGTGTGTGATTTTTACTCTTGCTTAGTGGCTGTTTACATCAGTGTTCCCTGTAATTGGCACTTATACCACTTGCTGCTGTTCTGGTATGCCATCTAGTGTACCTTTCTTGCTATTGCACCTCACTTGTAATTTTAATGAATTTAAATAAAGATTATGTTTTATTTTTTCCTGATCCTTTTTGTGAATTGGTTTGAAGTTCATCTCCTATAACAAAACAATTTGAACATTCTTTTTATGTAAATGGTATAGAATCTGGCTCCTTTTTTCTGGCTTGTTTAAGCCCTTGGCGTTATACATGCAGAAGGTTATATGCGGCACCATGGTAAAAGGGATATTAGGTGACGGGGTAGAGAAGCAAGGTGGGAAAGATGAAAGAAGAGAATGTGAGTATAGTAGAGGTTAATGAGGAAAGAGAAATTCTAATCAGCAGGTTGCTGCAGGAAGGATTCCTATACAACTATATTGACTCTTGTCAAAAACAGCAAAAAGCTGCAACCCTAAGGGTATGTGCGCACGTTGCTTTTTACCTGCTTTTTACCTGCTTTTTTGCTGCTTTTTCTTCTGCGCTGTTTAATGCCAAAATGGATGCGTTCTTCTATTCAAGCAAAGTCTATGGGAATTTGGGTTTCTTGTTCACACTATGTTGTTCAAAATGCTGCCTTTTTGTGGCAGAACTTTGGTCAAAAACTCAGCTTTTCAAAGAAGCAACATGTCAATTGTTTTTGCCATTTGGGTTTTGCACTGCAAAGCTGAGTTTTTGACCAAAGTTCTGCCACAAAAAGGCAGCATTTTGAACAACATAGTGTGAACAAGAAACCCAAATTCCCATAGACTTTGCTTGAATAGAAGAACACATCCATTTTGGCATTAAACAGCGCAGAAGAAAAAGCAGCAAAAAAGCAGGTAAAAAGCAGGTAAAAAGCAACGTGCGCACATACCCTAAAGGCTGCTTTACACACAACGATATCGCTAGTGATCTCGTTAGCGATAGGATATGCCCAGATCGTTGTTACGATTTGCCGAGATCACTCATAGGTTGTTTGTAGCGGTCACACGTACACTTCTCACAAACAACGCTACATCGTTCAGCGATATATTGTTTGACCAAGGAGGTCGTGTGGATGTTGTTAGTCGTTGGCAGAGGGTCAAACATAGCAATATGTCTGCTGCGTTCCAAACGATGAACAATATTTTGAAACTGAACAACATGTCAATGATCAACGATCTTCACCCTATTTGCGATCGTTCGGAGTTGCACGTAGGTGTCACACGCAACGACGCCGCTAACGATGACGGAAATGCGTCACGAAAACCGTGACCCCGACGACATATCGTCAGATAAATTGTAGTGTGTAAAGCGGCCTTAACCCCTTCACGACCGCGGGCAGTAAAATTACGTCCTATTTTAACGTGACTTAACGACCAGGGACGTAATTTTACGGCCTAAACTTCATTTGATTGCCGTGGCCATAGCAACGGCTTTCAAATGATGTCCCCTGCTGTTTCTTACAGCAGGGGACCTTTGCTTGACCCCAGGGGGGGGTGGCATCGCCATCCCCCATCGACGATCGATGTGATTGGCTGTTCACATCTGAACCGCCAACCACATCATTCGCACTGATTTCAGCAAAAATAATGCCCGAATTAGTGCAATACTATGAGATCCTGCTATGAGATGCCGTAGCAGGTACAGAAGATCATAGGTGGATCTCAAACATGCCGCCCCCAGCCCCTGCAGCACTGATTGGATCGATCGTGCTATGGCACGCAATCGCTCCAATCAGTGTGCAGTGGGGCAGTCTGGTCTGGGGGGCCTCCCCCAACATGTCTGCAGCGTGGAGTGGCTGGTACTTGTGGTACCACGCCACTGCTGCCGCCGCTAATGTCACCGCTTCTGCGCCTGCTCCATGTGAGTATTCCACTCCCCTTGCAGCCCGTGCGCGCTCCTGTTATGGCCCCTGCGCGCTCCCGTTATGGCCCCTGCGCACTCCCGTGATGGCCCCTGCCTGTGCCCCCCGCGGTCTGCCCCCCCAATCCCCGATCTGTCCCCCGACATCCCGATATGCTTACCCTGCGATCTGCCTGCCTCCTCTGTCATCTCTATTCTGCTTCCTTCCTTCCTTCTTTGCTTCTTTGGTATCCCCCTCTGCTCTCCCGCGCCCCCCTCTGCTCTCCCCCTCCCCTCTCCGCTTGACGTCCTCTTACCTGCCTTCACCGGGTCGTCCGATTTCTTCACTGGCCTGATCACATCTGCCTCCATCTCTGGGTCCTTCTTCCTGGGTCTTCTGCTGATCTGTCCAACGACCTGCCTGCGGCTCCTGTACAGCTGTCTATCTCGCTTGCCTTCTGTTCCTCCTGCAACTCCTCTGGGTACTGTGAGTATAACTTTTTTTTTTTTTTCCCTGTATCCTGTCCATTTTTACACCTCATCTGTCTGTGCGTCCCGCCGAGCACTGATCACGGACGCAGATAACGGATCTGCATCCGTGGTCAATTCTTGGCGTGACTTTTTTCCGTATCCCTGACGCTTTTTGTATCGCATCCATCCGTGCGTTCCGCCGAACGCTGATCAGGGATGCACATAACGGATCGGCATCCCTGCTCAATTTTTGGCGTGACTTTTTTCCATATCCCCGACGCTTTTTGTATCGCATCCATCCGTGCGTCTCACCGAGCGCTGATCAGGGATGCAGATAACGGATCTGCATCCCTGCTCAATTTTTGGCGTGACTTTTTTCCGTATCCGCGACGCTTTTTGTATCGCATCTGTCCGTGCGTCCCGCCGAGCGCTGATCAGGGATGCACATAACGGATCGGCATCCCTGCTCAATTTTTGGCGTGACTTTTTCTTTTTTTCCGCATCACCGACGCTTTTTGTATCTCATCCGAATGTGCGTCCTGCAGCGGTCGATCAGTGCACCGCGTCTGTGTGTTTGAAAAGTCAAACGGCGTTCGTTCTCTTTTGAGCCCCACCATGCGCCCAAACAATTTATTTCCACCACATATGAGGTATCTGCGTACTCAGGAAAAATTGCACAATACGTTTTATGGTGCAGTTTTTCCTGATACCGTTGTAAAAAAAAAAAAAGCTACCTGGTTGATGCAAAAATTTTGTGGTAAAAAAAAAAAAAAATTTCACGGTTCAATGTTATCAACTTCTGTGGAGCCCCTGGGGGTGCAAGGGGCTCACCAAACATCTAGATAATTTCCTTGAAGGGATGGGGTCACTTGTGAGGGAGCTCCACTGTTTAGGCACCATAGGGGGTCTCCAAACATGACATGGCGTCCGCTAATGATTCCAACCAATTTTGCTGTCAAATGGTGCGCTTTCTCTTCTGAGCCCTGCCATGCGCCCAAACAATTACTTTCCACCACATATGAGGTATCGTCGTATTAGTGCAATACTATGAGATCCTGCTATGAGATGCCGTAGCAGGTACAGCAGATCATAGGTGGATCTCAAACATGCCGCCCCCAGCCCCTGCAGCACTGATTGGAGCGATCGTGCTATGACGCGCAATCGCTCCAATCAGTGTGCAGTGGGGCGGTCTGATCAGCGGGTGGCCGCCCTCCCCAGGCCTGAGCTGGTCTGGGGAGCCTCCCCCAACATGTCTGCAGTGTGGAGTGGCTGGTACTTGTGGTACCACGCCGCCGCTAATGTCACCGCTTCTGCGCCTGCTCCACGTGAGTATTCCACTCCCCTTGCAGCCCGTGCATGCTCCCATTATGGCCCCTGCGCGCTCCCGTTATGGCCCCTGCGCGCTCCCATGATGGCCCCTGCCTGTGCCCCCCGCGGTCTACCCCCCCCCCACACCCCGATCTGTCCCTCGACATCCCAATCTGCTCCCCCTGTGATCTGCCTGCCACCTCTGTCATCTCTATTCTGCTTCCTTCCTTCCTTCTTTGCTTCTTCAGTATCCCCCTCTGCTCTACCGTGCCCCCCTCTGCTCTCCCCCTCCCCTCTCCCCTTGACATCCTCTTACCTGCTTTCACCGGGTCGTCCGATTTCTTCACTGGCCCGATCACATCTGCCTCCATCTCTGGGTCCTTCTTCCTGGGTCTTCTGCTGATCTGTCCAATGTCCTGCCTGCGGCTCCTGTACAGCTGTCTATCTCGCTTGCCTTCTGTTCCTCCTGCTACTCCTCTGGGTACTGTGAGTATAACTTTTTTTTTTTTTCCCTGTATCCTGTCCATTTTTACACATCATCTGTCCGCGCGTCCCGCCGAGCACTGATCAAGGATGCAGATAACGGATCTGCATCCGTGGTCAATTCTTGGTGTGACTTTTTTTTTTTTCCGTATCCCCAACGCGTTTTGTATCGCATCTGTCCGTGCATCCCGCCAATCGCTGATCAGGGATGCAGATAATGGATCTGCATCCCTGCTCAATTTTTGGCGTGACTTTTTTCCGTATCCGCGACGCTTTTTGTATCGCATCCTTCCGTGCGTCTCCCCGAGCGCTGATCAGGGATGCAGATAACGGATCTGCATCCCTGCTCAATTTTTGGCGTGACTTTTTTCCGTATCCCCGACGCTTTTTGTATCGCATCCATCCATGCATCCCGCCGAGCACTGATCAGGGATGCACATAACCGATCGGCATCCCTGCTCAATTTTTGGCGTGACTTTATTCCATATCCCCGACGCTTTTTGTATCGCATCTGTCCGTGCGTCCCGCCGAGCGCTGATCAGGGATGCACATAACGGATCGGCATCCCTGCTCAATTTTTGGCGTGACTTTTTCTTTTTTTCCGTATCACCGACGCTTTTTGTATCTCCTCCGAATGTGTGTCCTGCAGCGGTCGATCAGTGCACCGCGTCTGTTCGTTTGAAAAGTCAAATGGCGTTCGTTCTCTTTTGAGCCCCACCATGCGCCCAAACAATTTATTTCCACCACATATGAGGTATCTGCGTACTCAGGAAAAATTGCACAATACGTTTTATGGTGCAGTTTTTCCTGATACTGTTGTAAAAAAAAAAAAAACCTACCTGGTTGATGCAAAAATTTTGTGGTAAAAAAAAAAAAAAAAAATTTCACGGTTCAATGTTATCAACTTCTGTGGAGCCCCTGGGGGTGCAAGGGGCTCACCAAACATCTAGATAATTTCCTTGAAGGGATGGGGTCACTTGTGAGGGAGCTCCACTGTTTAGGCACCATAGGGGGTCTCCAAACATGACATGGCGTCCGCTAATGATTCCAACCAATTTTGCTGTCAAATGGTGCGCTTTCTCTTCTGAGCCCTGCCATGCGCCCAAACAATTACTTTCCACCACATATGAGGTATCGTCGTACTCAGGAGAAATTGCACAATACGTTTTTTGGTACATTTTTTCCTGATACCCTTGTGAAAAAAAAAGCTACGTGGTTCAAGTAACAGTTTTGTGGTGAAAAAAAAAATTGTATTCATGGCTCAACATTGTCAACTTGTGTGGAGGCCCTTGGGGCTCGCTAAACAGCTAGATAAATTCCTTGAGGCGTCTAGTTTCCAAAATGGGGTCACTTGTGGGGGAGCTCCATTGTTTAGGCACCTCAGGGGGTCTTCAAATACAACATTACGTCAGCTAATGATTCCAACCAATTTTGCTGTCAAATGGTGCTCTCTCTTCTGAGCCCCGCCATGCGCACAAACAATTACTTTCCACCACATATGAGGTATCTGCGTACTCAGGAGAAAATGCACAATACATTTTATGGTGCATTTTTTACTGATACCCTTGTGAAAAAAAAGCTACCTAGTTGAAGCAACAGTTTTGTGGTAAAAAATGTTTTTTTTCTTTTCACGGCTCAACATTATAAACTTCTGTGAAGCCCCCAGGGGTTCAAAGTGCTCACCAAACATCTAGAAAAATTATTTGAGGGCTCTAGTTTCCAAAATGGGGTCACTTGTGAGGTAGCTCCATTGTTTAGGCACCTCAAGGGGGTCTTCAAGTCTTCAAACCCGACATGGCGTCCGCAAATGAGTGCAGCTAATTTTACAGTCAAATATTCAAATGGCGCTCCTTGCCTTCCGAGCCCTGCCGTGTGCCCAAACATTTGATTTCCACCACATATGGGGTATCTGCGTACTCAGGAGAAAATGCACAATACATTTTATGGTGCATTTTTTCCTGATACCCTTGTGAAAAAAAGCTACCTAGTTGAAGCAACAGTTTTGTGGTAAAAAATGTTTTTTTTCTTTTCACGGCTCAACATTATAAACTTCTGTGAAGCCCCCAGAGGTTCAAAGTGCTCACCAAACATCTAGAAAAATTGTTTGAGGGCTCTAGTTTCCAAAATGGGGTCACTTGAGGGGTAGCTCAATTGTTTAGGCACCTCAGGGGGTCTTCAAACCCAACATGGCGTCTGCTAATTAGTGCAGCTAATTTTGTGTTCAAAAATTCAAATGGCGCTCCTTCCCTTTCAAACTCTGCCGTGCGCAACAATTGATTTTTACCACATATGGGGTATCAGCGTACTCAGGAGAAAATGCACAATAAATTGTAGAGTGCACTTTCTCTTTTCTCTCTTGTAAAAATTAAAATATTATGGCTAAAGTAACATTTTTGTGTTAAAAAGTAAAATTTTCATTTTTTCCTTCCACATTACTTTGGTTGCTGTGAAGCACCTAAAGGGTTAATAAACTTCTTGGATATGGTTTTGAGCAGAGTGAGGGGTGCACATTTTAGAATGGGGTAACTTTTGGGTATTTTCTGTCACCTCGGCCTCTCAAAGTCACCTCAAATGTGATGTGGTCCCTAAAAAAAATTATTTTGTAAATTTTGTTGGAAAAATGAGAAATTGCTGATTAACTTTGACCCCTTCTAACGAAAAAAAATTTTGTTTCGAAAATTGCGCTGATGTAAAGACGACATGTGGGAAATGTTATTTAGTAACTATTTTGTGTGACATATTTCTCAGATGTATAGGCATAAATTTTCAAAGTTTGAAAATTGCGAAATTTTCAAAATGTTTGCAAAATTTCCTAAATTTTCACAAATAAACGCAAAAAATATCGGCCTAAATTTACCCCTGTCATGGAGTACAATATGTCACGAAAAAACAATCTCAGAATCGCCAGGATCCGTTGAAGCGTTCCAGAGTTATAACCTGTCAAAGTGACACTGGTCAGAATTGCAAAAAATGGCCCGGTCATTAGGGTGTTTTAGTGGCCGGGGGTGAAGGGGTTAAGAGAGTCGAGAGAACCCTACAGCGACAGGCAGGAAGCCCCTGCCCCCGGGACTAGTACACAAACTATGGATTATGCTTTTGAATACCCTATTAAAGGCCTAAAACACACTTCCGCAAAAATAACGTACGTGTCTCACGGTCCGTTTTTTGGGTCCGTGTTCCTTTTTTAGGGGCATTTCTCCGGTACGTATGGCATCCGTGTGATGGCGTATGCGAGCTGTGTGTGCGTGTGGAATGTCCGTATTGACATAAAATACGTACGTGTGCAGTCCGTGTGCCGTCCGTTTTTTCAGATCCGTATTTTCACACAAATAACCTTATTAGCCCATCATAATGTGCTCCTGGTGTGTTAAATTGGTCAATTAACTGCCCAATTTGGTTAGTTTGCTTAAAAAAACCTTTAAAAACATGGCTTCTGAGCTGATTCTCACATTATACACACTCCAAAATGTCTCTCTCTAATGAAGCAACCATGTATTTGCTCTGGTTGATATCTAGGAGATTTGGGGTTAGGCGACATATGATTGAAGAAGAGCCACCACTGGATTGAAGGATGTGGATTCACCCCCTTGTGAAGCTCAGGAAAACACATGGGCATTTTAATATTCTCTATGGCGAAATGCGGAAATTTCCACCAAAATTCCAAGCCTACTGCCATCTCACCATGAATTCATTTGACAACATCCTCGGCCTTGTGTACCATCGTTTGAAGCATCAGGACACCTGTATGCGCCTCAGCATCTCCCCTGAGGAACGACTGTTGGTGACTTTACGGTAGGTGTTGTATACTCATGCTTTATCTGTTATTTTGAAATACATGTTAAATCTCAAAGGCATCATTTTGTAGAAATTATGTAATTTTAAATTTAGGTATTTGTTTTGCTGAAAATTTATATAGATCACATAACCTCATTGTAATCTTAAAATATGATCTCAGAGCTCACATCGACCATTCTAACTCTACCAAAATTAAAGAAACAAGAGTCATAAATCAAACAATCTTGTTTATTAAACAGAAAAGTAATTATTTTTCCAATATGGAAAGTAAATATCAACACATATGTTTTTCCAACAAAAGCAATAAAATAATAGTCATACACAGTATCTCGCCAGTCATTGGATGACACAAATATTAGTTTTGAAAAACAACTTTCATGAATAGTCAAAGTAATGTCATATTTTTTTTCTATTTCAGTTACCTTGCAACTGGGCAATCCATCAGCAGTATACATTTTGAATTCTTATTGGGAAGGTCTACAATTGGCAAGATTATCTTGCATACCTGCACTGTGCTATGGGAGACCCTTAGGCATCATGTCATGCAGCTGCCTTCAACACAGGAATGGATGCACATTTCTGAAGAATTTTTGGAGAAAACAGCTTTCCCTAATTGTATTGGCGTCATTGACGGAAAGCACATTAGAGTGAAGAAACCACCTAACTCTGCATCAAGATATTTTAATTATCATAAGTTTTTTTCTGTAGTTATTTTGGCCATGGTAGATACTGCTATTTATTTGCTGATATTGGGGCCTATGGCAGTGCCTCAGATGCACGCATTTTCAGAAGCTCACGTTTAGCAAGACGATTAATGTCTGATAGTTTAATTTTCCTGCACCAAGACCATTGCCTGGTAATAATGGCCCTATTGTTCCTTTTGTCATGGTTGCAGATCAGGGGTTTGCATTGTCTAGGCATTTGATGCGTCCATATCCCAGAAGGGGGCTGGACAGATCAAAAGCCCTATTGAATAGCAAATTGTCCAGAGCATGTTGCTATGTTGAACATGCCTTTGGCATTCTGGCCTCAAGATGGCGCATTTATCAAACCACCATCCAACTCCAACCAACCACCGTCAAGGCTGTCATTAAAGCTACAGTAGTGTTACATAATTACTGTAGATTACATAAAAGCAATGACGAAGACATTGAGGAGTTGCCAGCTTTAAATGCACCATTTGTAGAGAATGGCAGTGTTAGAACCAATGTGTCCACTTCTGGTCTACAAGTGAGGAATCAGTTTAAAGATTATTTTAGTTTAAATCGTCATAGTCATGTACAAATTTGACATTGTTATAGTTTTTTATCACTTGGTTACATAATCACAAACACATATGTAATACAAAAGAGAAAATAACCATACATAGGTATAATTTGTGGGGTTTTTTTGTTGGTTGGTTGTGTTTGTGGTCCCAATAAGCTATTGTGATTTAACTTCATTGCTATAAAATCAGGATTTTTTGTTTTGCAAGTAACAGTACTACTGAATGTACATGACTAATAAAAATATGGCAAATTGGATTTGAAAAAATTAGTCCAGATTTTTTATTGAACCTATGTATGTCTGTTATCTTTTGCAAAACACCCTGTATTCTATTATTTTTTTTTTACAGAATTTTGTCAGGGACATTAGCCCATACAAAACACCATACTTTATTATGCAATAATGTCACGCAAACATAATTTGTTTTACACTATTGGAATACAAGTATGGGACCAGACCATATGCATATACTGCATAGTGGCTGGATTTTTAATAATAAAGGTGTCTGAATGTTAGTGTAGTAGTTTATGTGCATGCATTTTTTCCCTAAACCCAGTTTTTTCTAATGGATGGTCCAAACAACATGTCCAGAGCAAGGCAACATTCTAACAGGCAGGTAATGTTTTGGAAGTGATAGAGTAATTTCTATTGAATCTTTGGAAAGGAAAACACAAATATGACCCCATGCATATAGAGTAAGTAATGTGTTACATTTTGAAATGTTTTCCAACCAGCAATACCCTAGAAAACATACCAAAATGTAAAATAATACATACAATATCACATTATGATTCAACTAAATCCATTACATTGACACCTACAGAATATGTTTGCTGCACAATACTAGATGTTGTAGTGAGTGACTGATCAGTGTTTCCACTAGTAACAGTTGTTGTACTTGGAACAAATAATGATGCAGTTGTTTGAGCAGATGGAAGACCAAGTGTAGGTGGTACATATTGATGTGTTGGAAAAGGCTGAGTATGTGTGTATGTGAAGTTAGTTGGGTAAGTCTGATGTTGAAAGTACTGTTGTTGTGGAATATTAGGAACATGGTAGGATGTTGGATGTTGAAACATTTGAGGTAGTCTATGAACATTACTAACAATACTAGGATAGTTAAAAGAGGTTTGCATTGGTGTCTGTTGTGGGACAAATGATGGCTGTTGAGATGGCCTTTGTGTCGTTAATGTACCTGTTTGGTGTGGGACAATTGTTGGCCTAATTTGTACATCACTTCCCATAGAAGAAGATGGACACTGTATATGTGTTTGTTGCACTACAGGATTTAGTTGAAAATTAGAGTAATGTTCATCAGTTTGGGTTTCCACAGTTTGTTGGGTTGTGTTTGTGTGTGGACCACGTGGATTAGCTCTCCATTGCTCTATCACTTTAAAACAATATATGGGTTCTGGCTCACGTTGGGTAGCTGATATTAGTGTTATTAAGGGCGCCCTCAATCTGTCCTGCCTATCAGCATGAACCAATGCAAGAGAGGGAGAAAGGGAGCGGCAAAATCTCTCTCCATCACGCTCTGGTATCAGTGAATTCATCATGTGTATTATTCTGGTATCAATGATATCTGGCAGGGAACGTAAATCTTCTTAATGCCTATGTCTGCGACCACGGATAGATTGGGCTACTCTGCGCATGGTATTAGTTGTTATTCTTGGCTGTGTGCCTGCATGTTGCTGTGGACTACTCTCTGCAAGAACTGGTGAAGGGCCACTTTGTTGCCCTGTAGAATGGCCTGGAATTACATTAGTGGATTGACTTGTTCCCAAACCCAAATCAGAGGACATTTCTTCTGCGTCTGGCTGGCTGGTGTTGGGGATTGTTGGTGGTTGATATGAGGTAGGCTCCATCTCGGAAGCAGAGGTCGCTGTTAATACTGCTGACTGGGCTTCCTCACTATCTTCTAGATTATCCTCTGTACTTTGAAGAAAGAAAAAAAACCAAACAATTAATGTGTGCATTTAAAAAAAACCGCCATGTGATGTAATTGTTTAAAGCTGAGTCTTTCATAATGGACATATTTTTTCTTTTTGGCTGCGGCAGCTGTGGTTGCCACTGGGTTATATTCTCTTCTGAACTGGTCACGTGCTGAGCGCCATCGCCGTTTCACAAGATCCACTGTTTAAAAACAAAAAATTGTATAATAAGGTCACAAATTATAACAATTGAACAATAAAAAAATAAAACATTATTCTTGTATTGCAGCAATTTAAATAAATTGGAACACACATCCATGTGTATGAAAACAACAACCCATGACACTCATATAGTGACATAATAACACAATAAGCATGACAAAGTAAACAAGATCTCCAGTAAAAAGATTAAACCACTGTATAATCATTTATCTCCTTTTTTACTTACAAAAATAAAAAAAAAAAACACTTCCGTAAGCCATGAGAAACAAAATGTCTATAAACCCATGAAGTGCCATATGTTCCTCAAAGATTTTCCATTATACACTACACATTACTGTTACCATTCCAGACATGGTGACACCAAGGGACATGCATAATAAACCAAACATAAAAATACAACTCAAAATGTATAGACATTTCACAGCACATTTACAATAGAAAAAGCACAAAATTGAAAACAAAAATATATTTCAAACATGTTTAATTGTTGCTTGACCACCCTGAAATGCCTTTTGTACATGCATAAAATGCCTTGCAGGCCACATATACACATGCTGACATTACTAGAAAACTGCAATGAATAGTTCAAAAGGCCAAAAAACTACACTATCCTGTTTGTGAGTCTCCAGTGTAGCTCAAAATGAGTCAGGCCCATTAATACATGCCAAACAAACTATACAAATATGGATATAATCTGCCTACAGAATGAGCACATGTAGGTAAAGACAGAAGCAATGCAAATATCTGTACTCACCATATCTATTTTTCCTTCCAGGGGTACATTGAGACCATCCATTCATAGGGTAGACTAGCTCTGCCACAGACATCCATGTTCGTTCCACCATTAACCTGTCATAGTAGCCATCAACACGTGTGTCCCACAGCTCTGGATGCCTCTCTACTTCTCCAATCAGCCTGTCTGTATCGATTCTGGGCGCCATGCTCAGTACCTGTGGTGTTCTCTGTGCTCAAAGTTCCCCTGCAGTGAGAGGACAGGTGCCCAGCTGCTGTCTGGCGTGCAAATGAGACAGGAAATGTATGTTTGGCGCCAGAATTAATGGCCATCAATTGACCTGATAGATTGGTAACAAGTGTTTCAGATTTTGTGATGAAAAACGGACACAAATGATACGTGCTGAACACGGACATACTCCGTGTGCAGTCCGTGCAGGCACGGACCCTTAGACTAAAGCGGGTCCGTGCCTGCGTGCTGCCGGTCAAAAACGGACATGTCATCCGTGTAGAAAAGCGCACACACGTACTTACCACACGGACACACGTTCCGTGAGATTTTACGTGTGTGTGCCATCTACCATTGAATAACATGGGTCTCCGTGTCTCCATGTCTCCGGTACGTGCAAATACGTACCGCACACGTACAAAAAAAACGGATGTGTGTTGCGGGTCAAATCGATGGCTGGACCATATATAACAAGCTTTTCTCCCCCCCACTCACCTTTTGTGCCTCCCCTATTTCCTCATAGACTGTAAGCTTACGAGCAGGGCCCTCATCCTCCTGGTATCTTAATTTGATTTTTTAGTATTGTCTCAAATTGTTTGTACATGTCCCCTCTGAATTGTAAAGCGCTGCGGAATATGTTGGCGCTATAGAAATAAAAATGAATAATAATAATAATAATAATTATTATTATGGGGCATCCATGACGCCTCCCACCCAGGCACATAGAGGATGAGAAGGCCCGGAACACCCCAATTTGGAAGTTTATGCATCACAGAGACTAAAGGCTGCTTTACACGCTACGACATCGCTAATGCGATGTCATTGGGGTCACGGAATTTGTGACGCACATCCGGCCGTATTAGCGATGTCGTTGTGTGTGACACCCATGAGCGATTTTGAATCGTCGCAAAAACGTTCAAAATCGCTCATCGGTGACATGGGGGTCCCTTCTCAAATATCGCTGCTGCAACGTGTATGATGTAGTTCGTCGCTCCTGTGGCAGCACACATCGCTCTGTGTGACACCGCAGGAACAAGGAACCTCACCTTACGTGCCACCGCCCGCAATGCGGAAGGAAGGAGGTGGGCGGGATGTTATGTCCTGCTCATCTCCGCCCCTCTGCTTTGATTGGGCGGCCACTTAGTGACGTTGCTGTGATGCCGCACTGACCGCCCCCTTAGAAAGGAGGCGTTTTGCCGGTCACAGCGACGTCGCAGAGCAGGTAAGTAGTGTGACGGGTCCGGGCGATGTTGTGCGCCACGGGCAGCGATTTGCCCGTGTTGCACAACCGATGGGAGCGGGTACGCACGCTAGCGATATCGGTACTGATATCGCAGTGTGTAAAGTGGCCTTAACAAAACATTTTTATGTAACAAAATATTAATCAGGAAATAAGATTTTTGGTGATAAGAACCCAAGTAGAAGTTGAAACCTAGATTCTGGAATAATATGAGCTCTCTACAAACAAAAGAAAACAGAGGCATTAAGTAATATCTCCCTGAAGGAGAAACAAGAAGTGAGGACGGCATCAGCGGGCAGGTTGCATGAGAAAGGGCCACCGATCCCCCCAAAACTCTCAGTTCCCTATGAATCCAGTCTATATCAATGTGCTGCTCTGGATCTCTCTGGAGGAGATTGTTGAAGTACTTTTGTGCCCAGTTCTCTAGCTGTGCTGGTTCCACTGATTCTTTAGCCCCCTGATGCGCAGATTGTTGCAGCGGTGACGGTTTTCTATATCATCCAAGTGGGTTAAAATATCTTGCAGTTGTAAGGAATGATCTGACAACACGTGGCGGTGTGCATCTAATTGGGAGAATATTTGTTCTTGAGCATCATATATGTCAGCTATCCTCTGACCCACTTGCTTAATTTCAGACTGCAGGTTATACATATCCTGTTTATGTGATGCCTTTAGCTCCCCCAGCAGACAATCCATCTCCCTTCTTGTTGGTATAGCTCTTATATGTTCTTTCCAGTCCCAAGGCTCATCCTCTCCCTGTATTGCATCCAGGGCTGGGCTTACATTCCCACCATTTGCATGGCGCTGAGGTTGGCGCCCCCCTACAGAACTCTGCTGTTCAACAGTTATGTGGGGCTGCTTGTTTGTGTGCTCTGCAGCAGCGACCCCCCCCCCTGCCGTTGTAGCCACTGGAGCCAGTGAGCTGGGATTTTGGTATTTCCTGGCTGGGGATTTATGTGCAGCCTGCTGTGGCTGTATAGTGATCTTCCTGCTAGTCTCTGTTTGTGGGCTCGGGGGCGCAGAGGTCAGGGAAGCATCTGCCCTACCAGTGTCAGTGTCCAGCTTCTGTGAGGCCTCCTTGCTATCCTGCTGCCGCACATGTTTTCCAGCCAGTGCCATCTTGAGTTGGGAGCTGCTCCATTTGTGAGCTGAAGTAACGGGGAATTCCAGCCTCCTCACCCTCCGCAGCCGCTGCCTCTGGTGTCCGCCTTCTTCTGTGCACCATTGCCTGCCTCTTACTCCTGATTGTCAGTCTCTGGCCGTTGGTATGTCGCCAGGTAAGCGGGAGCTCCGTCTCCCTGCATCCTATGTCGCCATTAGCTAGCTCCGCCCCGCCTGTAGCGCCATTTTTTGCTGTAATTACAGCTGCAAGTCGCTTGGGGTATGTCTCTATCAGTTTTAGACATCGAGAGACTTAAATTCTTTCCCATTCTTCCTTTGCAAATAGCTCGAGCTGAGCAAGGTTGGATGGAGAGCATTTGTGAACAGCAGTTTTTAGCTCTTTTCACAGATTCTCGATTGGATTCAGGTCTAGACTTTGACTTGGCCATTCTAACACCTGGATACGTTTATTTGTGAACTATTCCATTGCAGATTTTGCTTTATGTTTGGGATCATTGTATTGTATTGTTGGAAGACAAATCTCCGTCCCAGTCTCAGGTCTTTTGCAGACTCCAACAGGTTTTCTATAAAAATGGTCCTGTATTTGGCTCCATCCATCTTCCCATCAATTTTAATCATCTTCCCTGTCCCTGCTGAAGAAAAGCAGGCCCAAACCATGATGCTGCCACCACCATGTTTAACAGTGGGGATGGTGTGTTCAGGGAAATGAGCTGTGTTGCTTTTACGCCAAACATATCGCCCAAATAGTTTGATTTTGGTTTCATCTGACCATAGCACCTTCTTCAACATGTTTGGTTTGTCTCCCAGGTGGCTTGTGGCAAACTTTAAATGACACTTTTTATGGATATCTTTGAGAAATTACTTTCTTCTTGCCACTTTTCCATAAATATCAGATTTGTGCAGTGTACGACTGATTGTTGTCCTATGGACAGACTTTCCCACCTCAGCTGTAGATCTCCGCAGTTCATCCAGATTGATTATGGGCCTCTTGGCTGCATCTCTGATCAGTCTTCTTCTTGTTTGAGATGAAAGTTTAGGATGGATGGGCGGGTCTTGGTAGATTTGCAGTGGTATGATATTCCTTCCATTTCAATATGATCGCTTGCACACTGCTTTTTGGGATGTTTAACCCCTTAAGGACGAAGCCAGTTTTGTACTTAATGACCAGGCCATTTTTTGCAATTCTGACCAGTGTCACTTTATGAGGTCATAACTCTGGAACGCTTCAACGGATCCCGGTGATTCTGACATTGTTTTTTCGTGACATATTGTACTTCATGATAGTTATAAATTTAGAACGATATTTTTTGCTTTTATTTGTGAAAAAATCGGAAATTTGATGAAAATTTTGAAAATTTTGCAATTTTCAAACTTTTAATTTTTATGCCCTTAACCCAGAGAGTTATGTCACACAAAACAGTTAATAAATAACATTTCCCACATGTCTACTTTACATTAGCGCAATTTCTGAAACAAAATGTTTTGGGGTTAGGAAGTTAGAAAAGGTCAAAGTTTATCAGCAATTTCCCATTTTTTCAACAAAATTCACAAAACCATTTTTTTAGGGACCACATCACATTTGAAGTGACTTTGAGAGGCCTAAGTGTCAGAAAATACCTAAAAGTGACACCATTCTCAAAACAGCACCCCTCAAAGTACTCAAAACCACATCCAAGAAGTTTATTAACCCTTCAGGTGCTTCACAGGAACTAAAGCAAAGTGGAATGAAAAAAAGCAAAAAATAAAATTTTACCTAAAATGTTGCTCTACCCCAAATTTATTCACTTTTAGAAGAAATAACACAACAAAATGAACCCCAAAACTTGTTACCCACTTTCTTATGAACGCGCCAATACCCCACATGTGGTCAGAAACCTTTGTTTGGACAAATGGGAGGGCTCGGAACAGAAGGAGCAATATTTGAATTTTGGAAAGCAAATTTGGCTGCAATAGATTGCGGGCACCATGTTGCATTTACATGTCCGCTAAGGTACCTAAACAGCAGAAACCCCTCACAAGTGACGCCATTCTGGAAACTAGACCCCTCAAGGCTTCTATCTAGGGGTATAGTGAGCATTTTGGATCCACAGGTACTTCACAGATTTTGATAACGTTACGTTGTCACATTGAAAATTTTCATTTTTTTCTCAAAAATGTTGCTTTAGCATCAATTTTTTCACTTTTTCAAGAGGTAATTCCAAAAATTTGACCCCAATGTTTGTTACTTACTTTTTTATGAGCGCGGTGATACCTCACTTGTGGTCTGAAACCTTTGTTTGGAGAAATGGGAGGGCTTGGAACCGAAGGAGCAATATTTGAATTTTGGAAAGGAAATTTGGCTGAAAAAGATTGCGGGCACCATGTCGCATTTGGAGGACCCCTAAGGTACGTAAACAGCAAAAAAACACCACAAGTGACCCCATATTGGAAACTAGGCCCCTCAAGGAATTTATCTTGATGTTTGGTGAGTACCCTGAACCTCCAGGTGCTTTACAGAAGTTTATAACGTTGAGCCATGAAAATAAAAAAATAAAATTTTACCACAAAATTGTTACTTCAACCAGGTAGCTTTTTTTTCACAAGGGTAACAGGAAAAAAATCACCATGAAATTTATTGCGCAATTTCTCCTGAGTTTGTTGATATCTTATATGTGGTGGAAATCAACTGTTTGGGCACACTGCAGGGCTCAGAAGAGAAGGAGTGCAATTTGACTGCAAAATTGGCTGGAATCAATAGCGGACGCCATGTTGCATTAGGAGAACCCATGAGGTGCCTAAGCAGTGGAGGTCCACCACAAGTGACCCCATTCTGGAAATAAGACCCCTCAAGGCTTTAATCTAGGTGTATATTGAGCATTTTGAATCCACGAATACTTCACAGAATTTGATAAGCTTAGGTTGCCATATTGAAATTTTCATTTTTTTCACAAAAATGTTGATTTAGCGACACATTTTTCACTTTTTCAAGAGGCAACAACAAAACGTGTACCCCACAGGTTGTTATCTAATTTCTTGTGAGCGCAGGGATACCCCACATGTGGCCAAAAACCTTTGTTTGGATAAATGGGAGGGCTTGGAATGGAAGGAGCACCATTTGAATTTTGGAAAAGTTGAAGTAAATTGCGCGCACCATGTCACATTAGCAGGGCCCCTTGGGCACCTATACATCAGAAACCCCCCACAAGTGACCTCATTTTGGAAACTGGACCCCTCAAAGATTTTATTCAGGAGTATAGTAAACATTTTGAATCCACAGGAACTTCACAAAACTGTTGCTGTAGCAACAAATTTCTCACTGTTAAGGGGGCTTTACACGCTGCGACATCGCTAATGCGGAGTCGTTGGGGTCATGGAATTGGTGACGCACATCCGGCCGCATTAGCGATGTTGCTGCGTGTGACACCAATGAGCGATTTTGCATCGTTGCAAAAATGTGCAAAATCGCTCATCGGTGACATGGGGGTCTATTCTCGATTATCGTTACTGCAGCAGTAACGATGTAGTTCGTCGCTCCTGCGGCAGCACACATCGCTATGTGTGACGCCGCAGGAACGAGGAACCTCTCCTTACCTGCCTCCCGGCCGCTATGAGGAAGGAAGGAGGTGGGCGGGATGTTCCGGCCACTCATCTCCGCCCCTCCGCTTCTATTGGGCGGCCGCTCAGTGACGTCACTGTGACGCCACACGGACCGCCCCCTTAGAAAGGAGGCGGTTCGCCGGTCACAGCGACGTCGCCGGGCAGGTAAGTATGTGACGCATCTGCGCGATGTTGTGCGGCACGGGCAGCGATTTGCCCGTGTCGCACAACAGATGGGGGCGGGTACCCATGCTAGCGATATCGGGACCGATATCGCAGCGTGTAAAGTAGCCTTTAGGCTATGTGGCCATGATCCAGCTACACGGCGTCTAGTACCCAGTGTCAGCCTCCTGCAGAAATGTGAGTGTTGTCCACGGGAGAACGCAGCTGCCCATGCCCACGATTTGGGTTCAGGCTGCTGTGGACTTTAGTTCTATTCTACCTGCAAAGAACACTCATCTCCGCAGCATAAATTGACATCCTGAGGCTCGGGAAGCTGCGCCACCGGTCGATTTATGCTGCGGAGAAAAGAAACACAGTGGGCACGGGATTTCTAAAAATCCTGCCACTGTGCTTCTACTGCACAATGCAGCGTTATGGACGCAGGGAAAACACTCTGCGCCCAAAACGTTGCAAACCCTGATTGTGGGCACACAGCGTAAAATGCTACAATGGATGAATGGATAGATGTCAAACATATATAACGTCCCACCCCCCTGCATATTCTAAGCTGGCGCCCTTTAGTGCCTTTCATGTGACACTAAAGGATGCCTAGCCTTGTATTTAGCCCAAAAAAAAAAAAAAAGAATTAAAATAAATGACGTGGGGTCCCCCCTATTTTTGCTAGCCAGCTAGGGTAAAGCAGACAGCTGTAGCCTGCAAACCACAGCTGACAGCTTCATCTTGTCTGGTGATCAATTTGGAGGGCTCCCCAAGCTGTTTTTTTTTTTTAATTATTTATAAATAAATAATTAAAAAAAAAAAACAAACGTGGGGTCCCCCCAAATTAGATCACCAGCCAAGGTGAAGCTGACAGCTGGGGTCTGGTATTCTCAGGATGGGAAGAGCCACGGTTATTGGACTCTTCCCAGCCTAAAAATAGCAGGCCGCAGCCGCCCCAGAAGTGGCGCATCCATTAGATGCGCCAATTCTGGCGCTTCGCCCCAGCTCATCCCGCGCCCTGGTGCGTTGGCTAACGGGGTAATGAATGGGGTTGATACCAGGTGTGTAATGTCACCTGGCATCAAGCCCAGCAATTAGTTATGTCACGGCGTCTATCAGATACCCGACATAACTAATTGACAGTAATAAAAAAAAAAATTGACAACAAAAAATTTTTTATTTGAAAAAACACTCCCCAAATCATTCCCTGATTGACCAATTTATTGAAAAGAAAAAAAAAAAAATCCACAATAATCCATTTGGACGTCCCACGTCGCCTCTGGACCTTCTAGAATATGGGGGACACGTTCAGGGAACGTATCCCCCATTTTCTAGGAGGGCAGACCCTCCATTTGAGGAGAGTGGGTGCAAAGAATCTGCACCCACTCTCCCCGGGTCACAGCTGCAGAGTGCGAGCAGCCAGCGTCCTGAACACAGGAAGCTGTCAGCCGCGCTCTGCACATGTGACCGGCAACTGCTGTGAAGGAGCCGGAGGAGGGGGCCGCGGGGGATCAGCGCTCCGACAGGTATGTATGACACCGGGGGACACCGGGGGGGATAGGGGGGGACCCGGCAGGGCCTGGGGAGCAGGTTTCTGTCGTATGTGTTATGGCACATGCGACAGAAACCATAGGAACAGTGGAAATGCGTCCGGCGCGCTGCTGTGATCGCCGGTGCGCGCGGCCATCTTGGATTTTCGGGAGGGGGTTGGGGGTCGGGGGGGGCACTTTGGGGACACCGGGGGACCGGAGGGAACCGGGAAAAAGATTTATCTCCCATCTGGCATGTTTGATCATGCCAGATGGGAGATAAATCATTTTTTACCGGCGCGGTCATTTACTATAACTTGATGATCGGTATACGGTGTATACCGGTCATCACGTGACTGGGGACCGGAAAAACCGGCCCGAATCATGATCTCCAGGGTCTCAGCTACCCCCGGCAGCTGAGACCCCGGAAATTTTCTGACTCTGGGGGGCGCTAGACCCTTTTTTCCGACCGCCGTTAAAAAGCGGCGGATCGGAAAAAGTACCCTTATTTACCGCCGTTAAAAGGCGTATCGGCGGTCGTTAAGGGGTTAAAGTTTTGGAAATCGTTTTGTAACCAAATCCGGCTTTAAACTTCTCCACAACAGTATCACAGACCTGCCTGTTGTGTTCCTTGGTCTTCATGATGCTCTCTGTGCTTTAAATAGAACACTGACACTATCACAGAGCAGGTGCATTTATACGGAGACTTGATTACACACAGGTGGCTTTTATTTATCATCATCAGTCATTTAAGACAACATTGGATCATTCAGAGATCCTCAATGACCTTCTGGAGTGAGTTTCACATTCACACTTGACTGGTCACATGGCTATGACGATACGGAAGGTCCTTTCAGTCAGAGGTGATTACAGGGGGGCACAGCAATGATTGGACGAATGCATTAGCAGTAGCAGCTGGGAGACAGAGTCTGCAGGACGCGTCGTGGAATCTGTAAGTATGATCATTATGTTTTTAACATATGTGCTTTTTATTATAGCCCCTGGACCCAATCTGGACCCGATCTGTAACACGAGCTTCCCTGGAAAGCTCGTGATCGGGATTGTGTACACGATCACTATGTGATCGGTACGATCCCCGAGTATCGGGGATCGCCTATCACTAGTAAAGGGTACATAATGCCTAATATCACATGGCCTACAAAAGTAGGCTAGAGGAATACAAGAGTAAGGCACACACACAAAACTCACAAGGAGCCAGAGTGTAAAGCAATTACAAATATACCCATGAAAATATAATACCATGCCGGGACCCAGGAATGAAAAGGGAAGGACAAAATAAGAGAGGGACAGGCTGGAATTCAGCTGATTTCCAGCCTGTCCCTTTCTTATTTTGTCCCTACCTTTTCATTCCTGGGTTCCGGAATGGTATTGTATTTTCATGATTATATATTTTCTTCTATCCTTTATACTCTCTACCCTTGTTTGGCACTTTCCTTTGGATTGTAGGTTGATATAGCCTTGGTTATGGAACCCCTTTTCCCTGGATAACATTCATATTTATGGTTTATATTACATTACTATTTTTGTATGGGACTATATTATTCACTAATATTGTATGTTTCTTGCATATTATATTGTGTACGCTTAATGGGACAGCTGTCTAATACGTTTTAATTGCTTTTAATTGTCTTGCACATGTTTTGTATGCTTCTTTATACAATAAAATTTTGATTTTTGATATATTTGTGTACACTACTTCCCGCAGAAGTCTTTTTCTTCTTTTCGGCCTATATTATATTCTCTGCAAGTTAGAGGCACCCATGCTGTCATTTATATGCTATTATTGATTTGGTATTGTGTGCATCCTGTTTCCTTTTTGGTACACACAGAAAGAGACACACACACACACTAAAAGAGATGCACATAGAAAGAGAAACACACAGAAAGAGACACTTAGAAAGAAAGAGACACATAAAAAGAAAGACACAGACAGAGACACACAGAGGAACACACAGAAAGAGACACAGAAAAATACACACATAGAATGAGACAAACACATAAAGAGACACAGAAAGAGACACACAGAAATAGACCCACACAGAAAGAGAGACACACAGAAACTGTTTAGATGTTTGAGGTAATATATTAGCTGTTTTCACAGTTACCCTGGACATTTATAAACTGGCCTATAGCAACCAATCACAGCTCTGCTTCTATTTTCCTACAGATCATTATTAGGAGCGCTGATTGTTTGGTACATGCAATAAAGAATAGTCTTAATATAAGACAGCTTATGTGTGAGTTAATATTATTTCAGTGAAGAGAGGGACAGAGAAACAGAGAGAGACAGACAGAAAGAGTCAGACAGAGAGACAGAGGGAGAGACAGACAAAGAAAGAGACAGAGAGAGACAGAGAGAGGAATACAGAGAGGGAGAATGGGAGATAGGGAGAGAGAGAGAAAGAGGGAGAGTGCAAGGGAGGGGAGTGGGAGAGAGTGAGAGAGTGACAGAGCAAGAATGGGAGACTGGAAGACAGACATAGAGACACTTAGTTACTGTCCTGGGCAACACTGGGTCCCACAGCTAATCTAATATATAAAGCTCAATGTATGTATGTGTATATGTATATATGTCCGCTAAAGGATTCCGCACCGTTGTATTCATAATCCCAAAATTTTGCATAGCCACCTCGTGTGACTCAAAGAACATCATAGACTATGTTTTGAAGGGAAAATTTAACCCTGTGGTTTACCATTATTTGCCAAACAACCTGCTTACATTAAAGTCAATGGAGCTGGCAGCTACAGGTCATTAATAAAAGCTCTAATTGGTTGCTACAGGCAACAAAGGATATTCTTAGTATGCCAGATTATTGTCAGTCAATATGATTTCTGTGGAGAGACGGATAGAGAGACACAGAGAGCCAGACAGACAAAGAGTCAGAAAGACAGAGAGAAACAGAGAGACAGAGATAGAGAGGCAATCAGGAAGATAGACAGAGAGAGACAGAGAGAGTGAAACAGAGAGAGAGAGAGAGAGACAGACAGAGACAGACAAAGACAGATGGAGAGAGAGAGACAGACAGAGATAAAACAGAGACAAAGAGACAAAGACAGAGAGAGAGAAATAGGGAGACAGAGAGAGAAAGATAGACAGAGACTGGACGCTGAAGGAGCAGGGCACTGTAAGATGAGCTCCTGACTAGAGATGAGCGAACCGGTCGCGGTTCGGCTCGAGTTCGGTTCGCCGAACGGGCATCTTGTTCGAGTTTGGTTCGGCGAACGTTCGACGAACCGAACTCGAACCGCATAGGAAACAATGACAGGCAATCACAAACACATAAAAACACCTAGAAAACACCCTCAAAAGGTGACAAACAACTCACAACACAACACAAACACATGGGAAAGTGACAAGGACATATACTCATGCGAAAACAAAAGAGCTGGACAAGGAAAAAGAGGAGGACACACAGATATGAGTATATGCAAGGGAACGTCGATGCCATTACTGTGCAACTTGAGCCCTGCTCATTTTAGGCTTCCAATCTGGATAAATTGCCTGAGATCACCACGTACGCCTTGGGGACCTTGTTGTGTCCCGCAGCCAGCGTTTTCTCGGAACATGTCCTCAGTGCTGCTGGGGGTGTGCTGACAGCTAAGCACATGCATCTCTCCACTAACATTCACCAAGATGAACAAGTCATGGCTCTCAGAGGACTTTTCTTCCCCTGGCTCAGCCAGGGGAGGCGAAAGGCACGCGTATTTTTGATAGTCGTTCATGCAAAGGATCTTTTTCATCTTGAAAATGGGGTCAACTGATGCCAGTCAAGTGGGGTGTGTGTGGCCCAATTAGTGGAAACGAGGGAGACTGTGGTTGGAGTCCCCTTGCTGTGTTTTACATGCTTTTAGAAGGGCATGACATGGCTTAGAGCTTGACTTTCAGCATCTGCAAACTGTTGGCTACCAAAATGCTTCCTTTCCAACCTTTTTAACCGAGGATTTTCGAGACCTTATGCCCATCTCAGTGCCCCAAGAGCCGATGCCCAGGCGCCACTCCTTCTCCAACAAAGACGTCCACGCGCTACACCAGCATGTCGCACCAAACATCACCGCTTCTTTGAGAAACTGTGTGACAGGGTGCATTTCACCACAGATACTTGGCCCAGTAAGCATGGACAGGGGCGTTACATGTCGCTGACTGGGCAATGGGTTACTATGGGGAGAGATGGAGAGGGTCTGCTGTACAAGTCTTGCTGTCCCCACGAGTTGTATCAATCCTTCCTTTGTATGTAGAAGTTAATACACTGCTTCTGCCTCCTCAACCTCATGTGGGTCCTTCACCTCGGCCCAAACCCTGTGTGGTCAGGGCACCCTTCCTTGTAACTGCGCACAAGGAAAACCACACACCTCCTTACTATGCTGGCAGCAGAGCTCAATGCCATCATGCGGTCAAATGTTTACTTTGAAATGTATGGGAAATGTGAGTCACACCGCTGAGAAGTTGTGGACGGTTAGCTCTGGAGACCAAGTTTCATCAATGGTTGTCTCCACTCAACCAGCAGACAGGGAAGGCCAGGTGTGACAATGATGCAAACATGGGTGTGGCCCTTCGCCGTGACAATGTGACACACGTGCCTTGTGTGGCTCACGTGTTGAATCTAATTCTCCAGCAATTTTTAAAACACCATCCCGGCCTACATGGCCTTGTGCAGCGGGTACGCTCGCTATGTGCTCACTTCCATCGTTCGCACACAGCAGCTCAACAACTTTCGTCGCTCCAGAAGTCTTTAGGTCTGGTGGTTAAACGCCTGAAATGCGATGTGCCGACACGCAGGAATTTGAATCTGCACATGTTGCAGCGTTTGTGGCAGCACCGCCGAACCCTGCTGCAATACGTTATGACATATAGCCTGGCCTAACTTGATCCAGAGGTGGTGCAGATCACGCTGCTGGAGTGGTGTCAGATCAAGGACCTATGCACCCTTCTAAACAGTTTACAAATGTCGACGAAGATGTTTAGCACTGGCAATGCCATTCTCAGCGTGACAATTCTGGTCATCTACATGATGGAGCACACTGTAAGCATTATTCGGAGTCAGGTGTTGGGACAAGAGGAAGGGGAGGAAGTACAGGAGGAGTCATATGCGGAAGGGCTAACAAGATCTACGAGGTCCAGATGGTCAGTGGCACCTAGGCGGCAGTCATGGTAGGGGAGAGGGATTAACAAGGGCGCATAGTATCAGCAAAAAGTGTTGAGGAAGGTGCAGGAGCCCATGAAGAAATGGAGGACGAACTGGCGATGGGCATGGAAGACTCAGCAGATGAGTGAGAGCTTGCTCACATTTCGGTTGTGCGAGGTTGGGGGGAGAGGGCAGAGGAAGGAGTTACGATTCTCACCTCTCTGCCACCAACACACAAGGACTTGGTCCTCCCGGATGCACAAGACACATGAGTGCCTTCTTGCTGCACTACCTACAACATGACCCTCGGATTGTACGAATTCGAAGTAATGCTAACTACTGGGTTGCCACACTGTTAGATCCCCGGTACAAGACAAAATTTGGCGAAATAATTCCTGCCATAGAAAGGGACGCACGTATACAGGAGTATCTGCAGAAGCTGAAACGCAATCTTAGATTTGCTTTTCCACTAAACACCAGTGCTGCACAGAGTGAATCTCAACGCTTTGTCATGGATAGGAGGGAATGGTCTTTTACTTGTCCACATCTGAGGGACCGAGGGCTGGCTGCTGT
Source organism: Anomaloglossus baeobatrachus (assembly GCF_048569485.1). Taxonomy (NCBI): domain Eukaryota; kingdom Metazoa; phylum Chordata; class Amphibia; order Anura; family Aromobatidae; genus Anomaloglossus; species Anomaloglossus baeobatrachus. Next base: position 209,807,561 of record NC_134357.1, on the reverse strand, counting down.
GCTGAGATGGCATTGAGTACGGTGTCCCTGCAGAGTTGCACTTTTGGTCATATACAAAATGAGTCGAAAAAGGACAGATGCTGGTGGAAAGGGGAACAGGTGTGTTGGAAAGGGGAAAAAAGTTTTTGTCTGTGGGTTTGGTGGTTAAGCAAAAGTAACATTTGCTGAAGAAACACCATCTGTTACGGTGAGACTGGCAGATTTGGATAAGGTGGTATATACTATGTTACCGCTATATAACGAAAATTAATAAGAAAAGAAAGAGAAAGGTATATATCCCCATCAGCAGTCAGTGTCCACCGTGCTCCCAGATGGAAAAGGAGAGGTTGGCAACTGGAAGGTTAGGTGGAGGATACAGAGCTGTGTGGCTATGAAACTAATAGTAGCCTGAACCGAGTTAGACGCCACTCGGATCTGGAGACTGGGAGCCCTGTTAGCGTCACAGGGTCCACACGCCCACCCAGCCCAGGAATTCCCTGTTAACATCACAGGGGCCATTGAGTACGCTGACCGTGTGCATTGGGGCCACACCTGTGGACAGCAGGCGCATCAGCAGCAGCAGGCCTGTTAATGCCACTGGGCTGCACAAGCAGGACTGGTAGGACAGGAGCTGGTCTTAACCGTTCTGCGTTACCAACTGTGGTGGCGGCCTGCATCGACGCCCTATCCCTGCCTACCTCTCCTACCTCTGGCCTAAAGCCGCAATGGGTTCAACACATGGAGGTGTGCTCTTTCGGAGCATAATAGAAGACTGCGCACCTCCTTGTTGGCTCCAGCCCGTTTTATAACCTGGGTCCGCCCCAAACCAGGGTGGACCACAATGCCCCTCCTGGAGACAAAAGCAGAGTGACACGTCATGAGTGGCATAACTAGCGTTCTATTTGGAACCACAACTTCAATAATGAACTCATGGCTGCCACGACACAAACACCTCACCAGTCATCGTCTGACCATCAATAATGAGGTGACAAATCATAAGGGCGGGCCTCTGCAATCCATTTGGGAGTGGCTTGGCCACATCGTCAGGACACCTGATGCCCTGTGGTCTATATGGGCCCCCCACATCAGGGGCAGGGCCAAAGAGTTCATTACCGGACCTAGTCTCTGATGCAGTAAGTGCCTGAGCATGCTCAGTAGCATGAAATACAGTCTCTGAAAAAAGACTATCAGCTTTAGCATGGTGTCTAGGCACAACACAGGACTTAGACCCGGCACGGAGTGCAAGTACCTGTGCAAAGAGGCTTTTCGCACTAAGTGTGGGAGCATGCGCTGTATCCCGAAATGAAGACTTAGCCTCAGGAATGGTACAGTCATGCTGAGCATACTCACTAGGCGAAACACTGTAGTTAGGCTGCGGCTGGGGTAAATCGGCACACGCATGCGCAGTAGCTGCCTCTCCACACTTAGACGTGGAGGAGAAATTGCTCTTCGGGTGTGGACTTGGAGATGCTGTCTATACACTTCGTTCAATTGTGAGAGGAGTCATTTTGGAGTTTGGTGAGGAGTACCGTAACGCCAGTGAGCAGCATCCTGTGCCACAGACCAACATTCTTACGGTGCTATCTATACTGCTTACCGTGAGAGGAGTGTAAAGTCTGTATTTCTGGCAACTGGACATCACAGTACCCGGGTACGGTAGGCTGTGCCCAGACAATAATGCGGGCACGCAACACTTTGTTTTATTAGCAAAACACATATCTGTTCTGGGTAGGCCGACTATTTATAGACAATAAGACTTGCTGCCTCTGCACTGTCAAATTGTCACGTACAGTTTAAATCATAGAGGGACAGCGACACATGTTTGCATTGACTGTTGATTTTCAAGATTTCCATGACTGTGTTGCAGAGCCTGTGTGGTTTGCATTCACACTGTTATCATCTGCCTTATCTGTGAGGCTTCAGCTAACAAGGGTATTCAGGGGGGGTAATGTGATTTGCGAAGGTTTAGGTAGATAACTGGGAAGCTCTTGTGATGCGCCACTGGTAAGTCATGTTCGCACACACGCACACACACGCACAAACACACAATTACTGCTACGCAGAGGGATTAGCAGGTAGTAGGCAACAGAATAGATTGTTCAATTATTTAAATTGTATGCATGGTTCTTATTGTTTATTTTGGTAAAGTTAAACAATCATTTAAGCTTCAAATGAGAAGGAATGGCGGCAACTCACTGGTGAATATTAACGGCAATTTTTATTGCACAATCTGCGGCATTGTTACAATGTAGCCAGGGAGGGGGGAGTGCAGGGGCGCCGGCGCCCCTGCACTCCCCCCTCCCTGGCTACATTGTAACAATGCCGCAGATTGTGCAATAAAAATTGCCGTTAATATTCACCAGTGAGTTGCCGCCATTCCTTCTCATTTGAAGCTTATATTGGATTCCTATACCTCGGCAGAGCACCACAGGGATCGGCTGGAGATCTGTGATCCAAGGAAAAACTACAGACTTGTGAGTACACACCTGGGCCTGCAGTGCCTAGCCTTTTCTTTTTTACTACTGCTTAAACAATCATTTATCAACCCAACTGACTAGAGTCCTTTTCCTGTTGCCTGGTTTTGCTGCATACTGGGGAGCCCACCCTGTACACGACTTAAAATGAAGCATAAGTCGCAATGTGAATTTCACTGTGCTACAATGCGGCCTAGCGTGCCTGTGCAACCACCGCCTGCCCCCTCAAGTGCATCTGCGTGCTCTTCATCCTCTGTGACTGTGGGGACAGCAGTCTCACATGGTTTTTCACACTGAACTTCCACCCCTTTACACGCAACAGGGAGTGTCATTGGCAGGTCATCACTTGTTTTAGAAGTGGAAACAGAAGGTATTGTTGAGCTGTCAGGCATCGAGAGAACCATCATTGGATGCAGGCTACATTATATCCACACCTGCACCTTCGTCACAGATTGGCTGGACTACTTGCAGTTAATAATTGCATTCCAGAAATGGAAAGGAGTGTAGAATGCACATGTGTTGTACCTTGCTTGGCAGCAAAGGAACACTAACTTAGTATTACAGACAATTTTAGGAAGGCAGAAAAAGAGTCAGCTTTTTGGGCAAATTAAATAGCGTGGTAAAAGTGGACAGGTGGGTACAGTGGCCGTGTTCTGTGGGTACCAGGACAGTAAAGGAAGCCTCACTTTCTATCCCTCCGAATGATCAAATGCAGCAAGGAATTCCCTGAGTTTGCTATAAAATTAGCGTAGTAAAATGTGCATGAGGGTGTCATGCAGAGGTGCTGCAAATAGCTTTTCACCAGTGGGACACTAATGGAAGTCCAACAGCCACTTTTAGGATGCCACTAAGTTTCCTCAGTGTTTGCTAGTATAATGGCTTAGTAACAATGAGTCTGAGTGTGCAATGCAGAGGTGCTCGAAACAGATTTGCAATAGTGGGACACTAATGGAAGTCCAACAGCCACTTTTTGTATGCCACTAAATGGCAGCATTTTTTGCTATTATTATAGCTTATTAAAAACAGAGCAGGAGGGTGTCATGCAGAGGTGCTAGAAATAGCTTGGCACCAGTGGGACACTAATGGAGTACAACAGCCACTTCTTGTATGCCACTAAATGGCAGCACTTTTTGCTATTATTATAGCTTATTAAAAACAGAGCAGGAGGGTGTCATGCAGAGGTGCTAGAAATAGCTTGGCACCAGTGGGACACTAATGGAGTACAACAGCCACTTCTTGTATGCCACTAAGTTTACTCAGTGTTTGCTAGTATAATGGCTTAGTAACAATGAGTTTGAGTGTGCAATGCAGAGGTGCTGCACATAGATTTGCACCAGTGGGACACTAATGGAAGTCCAACAGCCACTTCTTGTATGCCACTAAGTTTCCTCAGTGTTTGCCAGTATAATGGCTTAGTAACAATGAGTTTGAGTGTGCAAAGGGCAGGAGGGTACAGTGGCAGGGTTGTGGGTCTGGGTAGAGGAAAGGAAGCCACCCTTTCTATCCCTCCTAATGGGGAAATGCAGCGAGGAAATCCCTGACCTTAGCTACACAGACGCTGTCATCTTGTGTAGCTGTTAAAATCTGTTTTCACGGACCTGACTGTCACCTATGGCTCTGACCCTGCCGGTATTAGCCCTTACAAGGACTAATAGAAACTTCTATCCCTATTCTGTATAGCGTTGTGTATAGAGCGTACACAGCAATATCGGAGACAGGAGCTACGCCAGCGGTGACTGACACCAAGACGCAGAAGGCAGATAATGGCGTGCTGGAGGAAAATGTCCGTTTTTATAATGCATGGACATGTGACATGGACATCCTATCACACATGCCGTTGCTTCTCTGGCTAAAAGTCCACTTAGCTGTGTGTGTGTCTGGGATTGGCTGACATGCTGGCCCGCCCCACTACACGCGCGCGCTTAGGGAAAGAAGAAAAGGAAAAAAAAAAATGGCGATCGCCATTATCCAAACAGCAGTGATCTGAATGCGCTGTTCCCGCACACTATACGCTGAAATTTCATAATAGTGTGAGTCACAGAGTGACTTACACTATTACAGCGAAAAGCCAGCTAGTAATTAGCTTGTCGTTTTGCTGCTAGAACCGTTCTCGAACGTATCTAGAACTATCGAGCTTTAGCAAAAAGCTCGAGTTCTAGTTCGATCTAGAACAGCCCCCAAAATCACTCGAGCTGCGAACTGGAGAACCTCGAACCGCGCTCAACTCTACTCCTGACTGAACAAGAATTTATACCTTATAATGAGCAGATTGGAGGATATAAACCGGAAATCTACAGATTGAACGGAACACTATGCACACTGGACAAACATTTTAAGGATCTTAAGCAATGACCAGAAAAATCACAAGAAAAAATTAGTACAAAGATGCAAAAGCAGGACAAGATTGCTTAGTGGAAACCCAGCAAACAGACAAGAACTAAACCCTACCAGCACAGCGCATCCCCAAGGTAAGTGCTCCATGCTAATACACTGCTTAAATAAGAATTGCTCATATATTACACATTAGAAAATATAAAAGAAAGACCTTTAAAAGAAAACATGGGAATTTCACTGTAGACAATGCAGGAGACCTGGAGCCAGCAGCCACAGCTAGCAGCGGGCCTGAGACATAAGTGATAACTAAAGCTGATCGAACGTCCCAAAAACCGGGACCGGCGGATCACAGACAGATTTAAAAATAATGCCGATCAACTCCGGAATCCGGTGCCCATATAAGTCAAAGGGCACCAGAATCCGGAGATTAAAATCTTCTGTGGAGGGGATGTGGGGGCAGGAGCGCGCGCGGTATACTCACCGAGGCGGTGTCATGGCAGCACACTCCTTCCGGGTCATGCTTTTACCTTCCGGAGCAAACAAGTCAATATTCACTACTTTTCCCGCCCACCGGCGCGTGTAATTGGTTGCAGTTAGACATGCCCCCACCCTGAGTAGCAGCGTGTCACCTGACTACAACCAATCATAGGCGGCAGGATGGCTGGTGGGCGGGGAAAGGAGTACAAGTGGGTGCGCATCAGTATGGTGGTAAAAAATAAACAAATAAAACAATCGGCAGCACAGATATAACCCACGGCTGCAGCCCCAGCTGTCGGGCTGTATCTGTGCTGTGTATCCATTGCCCACAGTCACACATGAGAGGCTTTGCTATGGCATACTCTCGCGAGTCCCTCGCAAGTGTGATTCTGGTCTAAGAAAAAACGCATGCGGCTTTTTTTCTATTTAAATAAATAATAAAAAAAAAAAACGATGTGCTGTCCCCCCCAATTTTCGTCCCCAGCCATGATAACACCGGCTGGGGGCTGATATTCCAGCCCGCAGCAGCCCGGTATTGCCGTATCTATTAAATGTGACAATCCCGGGTCGATACCAGCTCTTGCCGGTGGCGTTTTCCGGCGCCAATCGGGGTAATGAGAGGTTAATAGCAGCGCACAGCTGCCAGTAAGCCCTAGATTTGTGATGGCACAGGCGTCTATGAGATACCTGCATCACAAACCTGTAAATTACAGTAAATAAACAGACACAAAGAAAAATATTTTATTTGGAATAAAATACAAACGCACACCCTCCTTCACCACTTTATTAACCCCCAACACAGCCCTCCGGGTCTGGCATAATCCACACGAGGTCCCGCGGATATTCAGCTCTTCTATATCTGATATATGTGATATCTGAATATCACAAAGAGAGGCCATAGAGAACGACTGCTCTCTGTGATCAATGAATGAGCTCCGCAATGAGTGGTAACGTCACTTAGGTCATTTGCGTTCACAGCTGGAGGTTCCCACAGTCCTTCACCTGTGATCGCAGGTAACTTGACCTCAGGTGGAGGTCACTGAGTTCACAGACCTGCATCTCTTAGCTGAAAATCGCAGATTTTTTGGCCAAGAGATGCAAATTTGGTGCTGAAATATTTACACCTCCTGGAAAAAAAATTAGTGTTTTGATGCATTTTTTTGCTGCATTTTTTTGCCTTGTTTTTTTGCAGCTTTTTTTTTTGCCAGGAGGTGCACATTTGTTGCTGAAATTGTCTGCACCAGATTTCTGCACCAAATTTCCACCTGCTGGCAGAATTGTTTTGTTTTTGTTTTTTTTTCTTCATTTTTGGGCCAAGGGACTTAAATTTGGTGCTGAAATTTTTACACCATATTCCTACATCCAATCTACACTTCCTGGTAAAAATAAAGTATCTGAACTATACTCATCACGATGATGGCTGGCAGTCCATGTGGTGTCTCGAGCCTCATCATCATCTGTGTCGCCCAGGGAAGGGGGTACTCGGTCCTGGGAGGTTGCAAATGGAAATGTCACTCTGGTGGCCGTTGCCCGATCCCGTGCCCTGGGGCTTCTGTTGAAATAGGGAAATTATTTAAAGTAAAAGGGGTGAAAGCTAGTGTACGTGACGCCACCTCCGGGTTGTGGTTAAGGGTGTAGAACCGTCGCTGCTGAATGTGGGTACTCCCAGGGCTGGTGGTGGTTGCAGCAATGATGTTGGGCTGTCCACAGGTAGAGCCGTGCCTGGGAGATGTGAAGGGTAATAATGGACACAACAAGGTTGTAATGAACAGTCTCTACTTACTCCGACCCGTGAATGACTGGTTCTGTCCCATGGAGTATCAGTGCTAATGTAGTGACCCAGATTGCTCTAGCCCCGGCACTCTCTGTTGGTTAGGTCCCCATAGCATGGATCGTTTGGGGCCCAACTGTCTCTTTTGGGGTACCAGTCTCCTTCTCCGTATGGCGGGCAGTGCGGACCCTGTGAAGAGGTAAGTGTCTGAACCCCGATCCTAGTTTACTGCTGATGCCCCTGGATTATTTGGTTCGGTGAAGTCCATGAAGGTGAAGCCGTGTAGAACTGGCACCTGATCTAAGGCTCTGTGCCCCATGCGTGCTCCGGTCCCAGCGGTACTTGTCCGTACCAGCCCTGGTGACCTCTCTCCTGTGCCCCTGTGATGCCCTGACAAAATCCGATTGTCACAGGAGACTGCATCCATCTTCCAGATGCAGAACTCTCTCCTCCTTGTCCTTCCAACACAACCCCACACAGGAAAACACCAGCCACAAAGCCTAGTCACGCCCCTCAAGACAATAGGGACACACCAGTTGGCGGGGCCAGGCAGATGGTGATGCCCACCTAGGGGTTCTGAGGTGTTAAGGGAGGGAAGAAGACAGTCTAGTGCTGACAGAAGAAGTGAAAGGAGTGAAGTGGTATTCGGGGGTTGTAGCTCCCGGACTACCGGACTACCTGAGCTGACTAGGTGGCAGATGGCAGATGGCAGAGCAGGGCCACAGGCGATGGAGATCCGGTCGTGGAGACCTTAAGTGGACCGGGGCAGGGTTGTAGCCCGCTAGTGCCGACAGCGGGAATCCGGTCCGGAGGCCGTGCACACTCGGGGTACCTGGATCCTAGGGCGAGGACAGCTTCAAGCACCTTTCCGATTAACCCGCACAGGACAAGATTCCATGTCTTGTCCCACTAGTAGCTCAGATAGAGCGAGACGGCAGCCCAACTTTGGGGATAGGGCGTCTCCAAGTGCCTGCAAAAATCCCAAGGGTAAGATCTCGCAAGCGACAGCTCCCACAGCAAAGACACCGGGAGTGGACTTTTCCCGTTCTATGCTGACTAGTTTACACACGAGACACCAAACTAGAGTGCAGGAGGAAGGGCCCCTGTTCTGCTCACTAGTGTGCGGGACCCGAGCACAGCCCTCCAGTGGCTAGCGGTATCCGGCACTTGGTTTACTATCTGGACTCTGATTTATTCAAAAACAATGAGTACACCGGTACCATCCGGTCCAGCCTGAAAACTGCGCCCCAGCATCCAACTCCACCTACACCTGGGCCCCGAGACTACACCTCCCCTACTCGTGGAGGGGATACCATCCTGCTGCCTCGCTCCATCAGCCCCGGGTGCCTCATACTAAGGCAGCGGCGCTGTTACCAACTATCATCGCAACCCACGGGTGGCGTCACTGACAAACTCTCCCCTGTAAATTACCCCTTTATACAGTTGTGGACGGTGGACTGCTGCACGAGCCCCGGATCCGGCTGCCACTCGAGCCACAGCCACGATCCCGGATCCAAGCGTCTCGAGTAGCTCCCCTGCCGTGGTCTGTGCCCCCGCCCGCGACACCCCCGGTCACCGTCGCACTGGCCCAGCTCGAGCACGTCCACACACCCTTCTGTGTGCCACTGTTCTGCCTATCCCCTCCCACCAGGCTGGCGAATCCTGAGACTCGTTTATACCTCTAGGCGACCACCCCCTTACAAGATTAACCCTATATGCCCAGTATGGAGTGAGAACAAGGATTTTGGTTGTGCTTTGGTGGTATCGGCACTGGTACTCCAGGTCCCAGGGGGTAGGTCCTGCATCCCCAAGAGGATGCAGTTCCTTGTAGTGCACTGAGTGGCTCAGGGGCGCTACACATCATCTTCCACACACTCCTCAGCCCTGTTCTCCTCAATGGTTTGCACACTGAAGACTGGCGCTGCAGTTGGCACCTGTAATAATAATAATAATAATAAAAATAATAATAATAATAATAAAAGTTTATTTTTATAGCGCCAACATATTCTGCAGCACTTTACAATCGGGTGGGGTCTTGTACAGACAAAATCAAAACAAAATACCTGTGTTTCATCTTCATCAGAATCAGAACAGATGAACTGCGGTGGTCCGCTGACTATGTGAAGCTGGCCTGCCATGTCCTCCTCCCGGTATCAATGGTTGTGCATTTGTTGCGGGCGGGGGCCAGTGCCATTTCTGGGGCTGCTCGGATCCGAGTTACTGCTGCGGCTCGAGTGGTGACCAGACCCGGGCTCGCATGGCCGTCCATCCTCACAACCGTTGGAAAGGGGGATATTTACAAGGGAGGTTGTCTGTGACGCCACCCATGGGTTGCGGTGATGTTGGCACCGCCGCTGCCTGTTGATGGGGCGCCCGGGGCTGATGGAGCAGGGGGGCAGCAAGATGGGATCCCCTCCACAGGAAGGGGAGGTGTAGTCCCGGGGCCCGAGAGTCGAACATGGGAGTGATGGCTGCTGGAGGTGGCACGCCGGACTGGACTGGGAGACAGTGGTGTACTCACAGTTCAATAATCTCACACAAGTCCGGTAGTAAACCAAGTTGCCAGTAACCGGCTGCCTTTGGAGGGCGCATTCAGGTCCCGCACTTAGATTGATGAGCAGATATTTGGTCCTTCTGCACTTTGTGTTTCCCTCTCTTTTGGACGACTTCACATGAAATGGAGAAGTCCACTCCCGGTTCTATTTGTGTTGGGAGCTGTGCTCCGCGAAAGCTGACCCTTGAGATTTCAGTGGGTTCTTGGCGGACACCCTATCCCCCGTGTTGGGCTTCCGTTTTGCTCTATCTGGGCAGTAAATTGGGACAATGTCTGGAACCTTGTCCCCTGCTGGTTAATTGGAGAGGGGCTTGCAACATTCCTCATCCTAGGGTCCAGGCACCCCGACTGGGCACGGCCTCTGAACTGGATTCCCACTGTCAGTACCGGCGGGCTACAACCCTGCCCCGGTCCACTTTAGGTCTCCCACGACCGGATCTCCATCGCCTGTGGCTCTGCTCAACATCTTCCACCTAGCCAAGTAGTCCAGGGGCTACGACCCCTGACTACACTACAGACAGCTCTCCACACTTCAACTTCAACTTCAACTTCAGACTCTCACTGAACTACTGTGTTCCTGCCCCTGCCATCTCAGGACCCCTAGGTGGGCATTATCATCTGCCTGATCCCGCCCACTGGTGTATCCTAGTTATCATGAGGGAGTGACTAGGGTTATATGGCTGTGTGTTATGCCTAGGTGTGGGTTGTGGTGGTGACAAGGAGAATGTGAACTGTTTGTGACTACCTGGTTTTGCCAGGGCGTCACACATTTGCGCACTCAGTTTCTTCTGCCTTTGGCGCAGGCTCAGGTGGATGGCTCACGTAACACCAGCCAGCAGAGTCCTCAAACAGCATGAGCGTCTGCTGGGGCTCCGAGAGCTTGGCCAATTTACTTTGGCATGGAACAGGCAATGATGGAGGAGGCCCTCGTCTTTTCTTTGCTACACTAGCAGCAACAAATGGCTTACTGATATTGATATGTCCCCTCTCCATTCTTATTAACAATGGGACCGTAGTAGCACAAGTCAGCAGGCAGGTGGAGCTGAATTCAGAAGTGAGACTATTATGCAGGGTGCGAAACTACCCGTCCTCAGAAGATATAAAATGGCAGCCAGCTGTCCCAATACATAGAATGGCTGTGATGTGACAGGATTGGAAGTGACCACAGCCATAAAGGTTTTTGATTGGCTGTAGCTTTTCCCATTGTTTCCAGAGCAGGTGTCAAGCCTGTGAATATGCATGGCTTTCCCTGCCCACCATCTGTAACAGTGTCAGTTATTGGTTTACATCACAGCATCATCTGTGTCACTATCATCCTGCAAAAGTAAATAAAACAATTGGTGCAGGGTTCCCCCTTCCCCCCCATATTCTGACACCCAGCACAGATAAGAAGGCTGCAGCCCCAGCCCTGTTATGATTCAGGGATTGAGGGGATAAAAAAAATGCGGAAACCCAAAAAATAACCAGAGTGGCTGAAACCTTATCGGACTGCAGACCTAATCCTGACACACAACTAGAAGTAGCCGTGGGACGAGCCTACGATGACCTAGTCATCTCGACACAGCCGGAGAACTAAATATCCTTACAGATAGAAATATAAGGAAAGCTAATCTATCTCGGAGCAAGCCCCAAAGATATAGATAGCCCCCCACATGTAAAGACTATGGTGATATAAGAAAACACAATACATAGCCAGAAAACAGATTAGCAAAGATGAGGCCCAAACTATCTTTATAGGAAAGGATAGGAAGGAGCACTGTCTGTAGCCGTAAAAACCCTTAAAAAATACCAGCACGTCTGATATAAAAAAACCCTGAGACCAAACGGCCTTTCCCCCACTAATCAGCACTCTGATGTTACTGGGATCCAAAACACTAATATAGATGAGGGACTGAATAAATACCAAGAATCACAAAACACAATACATTGCAGAATCATGGAGCTAAGTATACAGACACTCCCAGCAGGGAATGACCCAATTCCACCAGGAACTCCACACAGGCAAAAGAGAAATCAGCATTAGTATCAAAGCAGAAAAATCAATAAGAAAGTGGAAACAAAAAGCAAAGGTACAAGACTAACTTATCTGAGAGGAGTCCTGGTAGAGCACAGGGCTGGATTCAGAATGTCCTGAACACACAGGATATCCATTGAGCACCGGCAAGTAACAGGAGAAAACTACTCAGCTATATACCCCAATCTGAGAGACCTGATTGCCAGTCATTGACAGGTGTGTGGCTTTCATTCCTCAAATCAACAGCACTGCCAGCACTGACCACAAGAGGGAGCCCCGAACTGGAAAATGTATTCACAACACAGCCCCGTGCTTATCTTGGCTGTGTATCAAAAGAAGAGGAACCGCATTCGGCTTTTCTATTGTTAAATAACTAAAAAAAAGATGTGTGGTCCTCCCCAATTTTAGTCCCCAGCCATGATAACGCCGGCTGGAGGCTGGTATATTCTCAGCCCGCAGCTGCCCGGTATTGCCGCATCTATTAGATGTGACAAACCTGGTACATTACCGACCCTTCCTGATGGCATTATGCAGTGCCAATTGGGGTGATAAGGGGTTAATAGCAGCGCACAGCTGCTACTTAATCCTAGGTTAATGATGGAACAGGCGTCTATCAGATACCTGCATCACAAACCTGTAAGTGAATGTAAATAAACAAGACACAGAGAAAAATCCTTTATTTGGAATAAAGTACAAAACACACTCTCCTTCACCACTTTATTAACCCCCAACACCCTGCAGCTCATGCGTAATCCATACGAGGTCCCACGACGACACATCCAGCTCTGTTACATGTTACAGCCAGCAGCCATAGAGAAGACTGCCAGCTCTGAGTGTAGCTTATTACTGAGCCACGATGAGCGATGACTACAGCAGATACTGTCAAAGGCTGGGGGTGTGTCTGTCTTCAAACAATCACAGGCGAGAGGATGGCCGCTGGGCGGGGAAAGCAGTGCAAGTGTCTGCGCTCCTGTCAGAACTGTGCAGCTGTGCCGGTGATGTCAGACTCGTGCGGGTCTGCCAGGCATGACATTACCCGGCACAACCTGCCTTTCTCTGAGCATGAGCATGCATGTACCTAGAAACACATGCATGTTCCTGTCAGAAGTGTGCAGCTGTGCTGCGATGTCACTTTAAATAACCACACAGCATGCTGGGAGTGTTTTTCAGGTATATAAAGGTCTCTATGCAAGTTATGTCGATACACGTCGGATGACTCGATCTGTAACTCTGTGGAACATCTGTGACCTTAAAAAAATGTTTCAATGGAAAAATAAACAGTGAGTTTTAATGAATTTACCCATACCTGGATCTGCTGGATTTTGTATTTTTGCTTATGCTGCAATTTCAGACTCGCAGGAGCCCCTCACAAGTGTGACTGCGGTTTAAGAAAAACTGCATGCATTTTTTTTTATTTTATGTAAATAAATAATTTTAAAAAGAACCCGATGTGCGGTCGCCCTAATTTTCATCCCCAGCCATGATAATGCCGGCTGGGGGCTGGTATTCTCAGCCCGCAGCCGCCCGCTATTGCTGCATCTATTAAATGTGAAAATCCCGGTACATTACCCTCCCTTCCCAATGGCGTGATGCGATGCCAATCGGGGTAATGAGAGGTTAATAGCAGTGCACAGCTGCAACTAAGCCCTAGGTTTGTGATGGCACAGGTGTCTATGAGATACCTGTGTGCCGCCCAGTGCCCTGTTACCTTCAGGTCATCTCAGGGTCTTCAGGGACGGTGCGTCCTGGGTCCTTCTTGTCACAGGTAGGTTGACTTCTATAGGATTCGTGACACCACTCTCGGTATTGCGGTCAGGGCGATTCGTCACTGCAGATTAGGGGACGCCTGGGGCTGATATTGAATGCAGTTAGATGTAGTGGCCTCCCGAGAGTGAGGCTGGCCCCAGGGCCTGGTTTGGGTGTGTGGAACCACAGGTCGCAGAATGACTCACATGCACAGCAAGAATGTCATTCAGGGTTTTTACTCACTTTCAGGTGGCAGGGGTGATGAACAGGTGGAACCAGGAATTCCTTCAGGCTGACTTGTAAGAGTGGCTACCGACTCGCCTTCCTAGCCCTTGTGTTTTTGTGGTGACCCAGACTTGTAATCCTACGGGGTCAACCAGGGAAGTTGCTTCTGCCTGTTCTCCCCTTTTTCGGCCCGTCTACTTGTAGCCTGGACCAGGTCACTCCTGCTGCTTGCCTCTTGTAAACTATGGGCCCTCTCATTGCTACGTGGATCCGGACTCTGTGGTGTTATGGTGGAGGGTATGAAGTATCCCCACCTGCAGGTTAAGCAGGCCAACTGAATGGGCCCCTGCTCTGGAGACCTGTAACCCCGTGTGGGCCTGATCCTCGCCTGGCAGTCCCCGTACTCAGCCACCCCTCTGCACTCCAGCCTTCGGTGAATTTCGGGTGGCACTACCATGTGACCGTTCTCCCCCATCAGTAGCCACTGCACCTGCGGTGTCTGACTAGTGACAGCCTCCAGGTTTCCTCCTTGTGACTGCTCTCTTTCCCTGAGCTTCACAAACTGATTGGCTCACTACTCCCTCCCCTCTGTGCCTGCCTCCACAACCTAGCAACCAGGCTCTCTACCACACCCCTTGAGTGGAGATGGAGGCCACGCCCCCTCCTGGATTCCCCAGGGGTCCCTTCAAAGGTCAATGTGGGAGACCTGATTACTACAGTGCCTACAAGTAGTATTCAACCCCTTGCAGATTTAGCAGGTTTACACATTCGGAATTAACTTGGCATTGTGACATTTGGACTGTAGAACAGCCTGGAAGTGTGAAATGCACTGCAGCAAAAAAGAATGTTATTTCTTTTTTTATTTTTTTTTTAAATTGTGAAAAGTTTATTCAGAGGGTCATTTATTATTCAACCCCTCAAACCACCAGAATTCTGTTTGGTTCCCCTATAGTATTAAGAAGTATTTCAGGCACAAAGAACAATGAGCTTCACATGTTTGGATTAATTATCTCTTTTTCCAGCCTTTTGCTGACTAATTAAGACCCTCCCCAAACTTGTGAACAGCATTCATACTTGGTCAACATGGGAAAGACAAAGGAGCATTCCAAGGCCATCAGAGACAAGATCGTGGAGGGTCACAAGGCTGGCAAAGGGTACAAAACCCTTTCCAAGGAGTTGGCCCTACCTGTCTCCACTGTTGGGAGCATCATCCGGAAGTGGAAGGCTTATGGAACTACTGTTAGCCTTCCACGGCCTGGACAGCCTTTGAAAGTTTCCACCCGTGCCGAGGCCAGGCTTGTCCGAAGAGTCAAGGCTAACCCAAGGACAACAAGGAAGGAGCTCCGGGAAGATCTCATGGCAGTGGGGACATTGGTTTCAGTCAATACCATAAGTAACGTACTCCACCGCAATGGTCTCCGTTCCAGACGAGCCCGTAAGGTACCTTTACTTTCAAAGCGTCATGTCAAGGCTCGTCTACAGTTTGCTCATGATCACTTGGAGGACTCTGAGACAGACTGGTTCAAGGTTCTCTGGTCTGATGAGACCAAGATCGAGATCTTTGGTGCCAACCACACACGTGACGTTTGGAGACTGGATGGCACTGCATACGACCCCAAGAATACCATCCCTACAGTCAAGCATGGTGGTGGCAGCATCATGCTGTGGGGCTGTTTCTCAGCCAAGGGGCCTGGCTATCTGGTCTGCATCCATGGGAAGATGGATAGCACGGCCTACCTGGAGATTTTGGCCAAGAACCTCCGCTCCTCCATCAAGGATCTTAAGATGGGTCGTCATTTCATCTTCCAACAAGACAACGATCCAAAGCACACAGCCAAGAAAACCAAGGCCTGGTTCAAGAGGGAAAAAATCAAGGTGTTGCAGTGGCCTAGTCAATCTCCTGACCTTAACCCAATTGAAAACTTGTGGAAGGAGCTCAAGATTAAAGTCCACATGAGACACCCAAAGAACCTAGATAACTTGGAGAAGATCTGCATGGAGGAGTAGGCCAAGATAACTCCAGAGACCTGTGCCGGCCTGATCAGGTCTTATCATCATAGTATCATAGTATCATAGTTTTTAAGGTTGAAGGGAGACTCTAAGTCCATCTAGTTCAACCCGTAGCCTAACATGTTGATCCAGAGGAAGGCAAAAAAAAACCCAATGTGGCAAACAAGTTCCAATATGGAAAAAATGTCCTTCCTGACTCCACATCCGGCAATCAGACTAGTTCCCTGGATCAATACCCTGTCATAAAATCTAATATACATAACTGGTAATATTAAATTTTTCAAGAAAGGCATCCAGGCTCTGCTTAAATGTTTGTTTTACCCAGTGTTCTACAATTAAGTACATAATCATAAATGTTATTTCCTCTACCCAAGTGCATGACCTTACATTTATCTACATTAAACTTCAATTGCCACTTCTCAGCCCAATCCTCCAATTTACATAAATCTCCCTGTAATATAAAATTATCCTCCTCTGTATTGATTACCCTGCAGAGTTTAGTATCATCTGCAAATATTGAAATTCTACTCCGCATGCCCCCAACAAGGTCATTTATAAATATGTTGAAAAGAAGCGGGCCCAATAGTGACCCCTGTGGTACCCCACTATGAACTGAGACCCAGTCCGAGTACGTACCATTAATAACCACCCTTTGTTTCCTATCACTGAGCCAGTTTTTAACCCAGTTACACATATTTTCCCCTATCCCCATTATTCTCATTTTATGTACCAACCTTTTGTGTGGCACCGTATCAAAAGCTTTTGAAAAGTCCATATACACAACATCCACTGCATTTCTCTGGTCCAGGCTTGAACTTACCTCTTCATAGAAGCTGATCAAATTAGTTTGACAGGATCGATCCCTCATAAACCCATGTTGATACTCTGTCATAAGGTTATTTTTCTTGAGATACTCCAGTATAGCATCTCTCAAGAAACCCTCAAGGATTTTACCAACCGTAGAGGTTAAACTTACCGGCCTATAATTTCCCGGCTCAGTTTTTGTCCCCTTTTTGAATATTGGCACCACATTTGCTATGCGCCAGTCCTGCGGTACCGACCCTGTTATTAAGGAATCTGAGAAGATTAAAAATAATGGTCTATCTATCACAGAACTCAATTCCTGTAGTACTCTGGGGTGTATGCCATCCGGGCCCGGAGATTTGTCAACCTTAGTGATTTCGAGGCGGCGGCGTACTTCCTGCTGGGTTAAGCAGGTAATATTCAAGGGTGAATTTATGGTATCACTGGTCATGTCATCTGCCATGGCATTTTCTTGTATAAAAACCGTAGAAAAAAAGTCATTCAGCAGGTTGGCTTTACCCTCATCCCCTTCCACCATTTCACCAAGACTATTTTTTATAAAAGACGATTATTAGCTGTAATTGCAAACAAGGGTTATTCCACAAAATATTAAACCTAGGGGTTGAATAATAATTGACCCACACTTTTATGTTGAAAATTTATTAAAATTTAACTGAGCAACATAACTTGTTGGTTTGTAAGATTTATGCATCTGTTAATAAATCCTGCTCTTGTTTGAAGTTTGCAGGCTCTAACTTATTTGCATCTTATCAAACCTGCTAAATCTGCAGGGGGTTGAATACGACTTGTAGGCACTGTATGTGCCTATGTAGCCACACCTCGGTCAGCCTTCTGGATTACCTGTTTTGCATGGGTGCAGTACTCAGTGGTGCCTGACCAAGTCAGGGGCGCCACACCTGCATCACACAAATCTGTATGTGAATGTAAATAATCACACACACAGAGAAAAATCTTTAATTTGAAATAAAATACAAAACACACATCCTCCTTCACCACTTTATTAACCCCACACCCTGCAGCTCTGGCGTAATCCATGACACATCCATGACTATCACAAGCTGGGGCGCGTCAGCCTGGAACTAATCACAGACGAGAGGACGGCCGGTGGGCGGGGAAAACACGGAAAACTGTGTGTATGCGATCACAGTACAGGAAGTGAATGCGCGAACCTAAAGCAGTGTGCTGCCATGACACCGAGTCCCGGTAAGTATGAAACTCTCACTTATTTCTTCGGTTCTTTATTTTTAATTAAATTGCCGAATCCGGATCGTGCACCCGGAATCCCGCGCCCGGGTCCGACATCTAAATATCGTTGAAACCACGCGCAGCTGCTCAGCCCTAGTGATAACCTTCACTGAGAATGCCAGATCCAGGGAAGCCAGAAAAGCCAAAGAAATGGACACTGACAAGAAAAAGTCAGAGACCCTATTAATAGACTTTAATGAACAGGGGGAAAATCAAATATGTTATTCTCCTCAGGGAAATATGAAGCCTGGGACAAGACTCTCAGTAAATATTACAAGAACATCAAAATGCGGGGCATTAGCAAGGGCAAACAAATTAGAGTAAAGGATGAGGAGAACCCGGAGACTTTTAATCTCTCCATAAACATTTGTAGCAATGGAACTATCATGGTCCAAGGAAGGGAACCAAAAATGGCGGCATTTCATCAACAATTCCATCACATTAAAAACCAAGTGAAAACCCTGAGGCAGAGAGGAAGCATAATCACAAGTGACCAAACCACAGTAGGCAGTGTTTCCAGCCACCCCCAGCCTCATCTACATTACTAAGGGTAGCCTCAAACCAAAAAAAACAGAGACCCCAACAAAAGGGACCTAAGACAACACCCTACAGAGGCAATAAAAGTGGACTCTCAAGGAGAAAAAACAGAAATGCATCTGTACCGCCCCCATGTCAGCAGCCGGGCTGCTCGGATCCGGATCTGCAGTGTGGCTCGAGGGATCTCTGGACCCGGGGGTCTCGCAGACACTTCGAAATAAAAGGGGGGATAATGGTATGTGGGGATATTGTATACAGTCCGTGACGCCACCCACGGTGTGTGGTAAAATGGGATACCACCGCTGCTATTAGGGAGCACCCGTAGCGTTGGGATGGCAGCTAGCTGTTGTTAACCCTCCGTGGGTAGGGATGGATGCCCTGGGGCCCAGTGTCTCTGTGCTGAGGATGGTGATTGCAGGGGCCGGCGCGCCCGTATGGACCGGGGGATGTTGGTGTACTCACTATTAAAGAAATCCCACAAGTCCGTGGTAAACCAAGGTGCCATTGGGTGGAGCTCCGCGGCCGGGTGTATTCTAGTCCCTCACCTGGGGTGATGGTCTGTGTCAGTTTCCTCTGCACTATTTTAGTTCTCTTTTGGACTTCTCGGTATGGAACTCGGGAGTCCACTCCCAGAACTTCAGGTGGGAGCCTTGCCCACAGACTCTGACCCGTGGGATCTAAAGGGGCCCTGGCGGATGCCCTATCCCTCTTGGTGGGCTGCTGGTCTGCTTTTGGGACCCTGGGTGGGACAGGACCTGTAATCCTGTCCTCAACAGGTTAATTAACAAAGTCGGTGATTCCGGTCTCTGGTTCAGGGTCCAGGTACCCCCTCTGTACGGGTCAGTTCTCTGGTATCGGTACCGGCGGGCTCCTACCCTGTCCCGGTCCACCTCGGATCTCAGGCAGCTGTCTTCCCGTCTCCTGTCAGACACTGACCACCGTCTGCCACCTAACCAGAACACCGGGGCTCCAACCCCGACGCCTTTGCTCTCATACTTTACTTGCACTTGACTTTCTCCTCTCACACTCCTACTCCTCTCAAAACTTAAACTGACTCTTTTCCCGCCCCTGGGTTCTCTAGACCCCTAGGTGGCCGTTGTCCTTCCACCTGGTCCCGCCCACTGGTGTACCTGTCCTACCCTGGGGGGTGACTAGGGTTTTGTTGGCTTGGTGTAACCCTGTGAGGGAAGGTGTTATGCGGGGGCCTATTCTATGTGTGACCACCTGGAGAAGCCAGGGCATCACACATCTCTCTACTTCTCAAACTGCAGCAAGTTGAAGACTCCCTGTAACATCGGCGTTTTGGTTGAATACCTAAGCCGGTGCCCCGGTCTGTCCTTGCGCGGATGTCCCTGCACTCTGCTCCCCCCTACTCAGCTGATATACTGTTCCTTTTCCTTTTGGTTGCTTGCGTGATTCCATTGCCACTCACGTGTTGTTTGGTCCTCAGCTGTCCTGTACGGCCATCCACCTGTGTTAGGTATGTGACGCCCTGGACTATCCAGGTCGTCCCAGGTAGACACACATAACACCACACCCCTTTCCCAGCCAGGTAACATCAGTCAAACTTAAAAGCCTTGTCACCACCCTCCTGGTTTAATGACCACACCAGAGGGGGTGGAGCCAGATGGTTGGCTCCACCCACCGAGGAGTTCACAGGCCTGGAGGCGAGAAAACACAGTAGTCGAGTAGTCGAGTCTAGCTCGAGTAGAGTCAAGTTCGAGCACAAGTGTAGAGCAGACAAGTTCACGGGCAGTCCTGTGTCCAGGCTGCCCAGAGACTACCAGGTGGCTGGTGTTATGGTTGCTGTGGCACTGGAGACTATGTTCGGATTTCTTGCTACTGCACATGTGCGAGCACTGGAGACTATGTTCGGATTTCTTGCTACTGCACATGTGCAAGCGCTGGAGACTAAGTCCTATCTTGGAGCCATTGCACATGTGCGGGTGACATCATCGCTGACACGAGGTCACATGTCTTTGACACCTTCTAAGCTGATTGGCCGCTGGTCATATGCTTGTTACACGTGGTCACATGTCTCTGACACCTTCTATGCCGATTGGTCGCTGGTCACGTGCTTGTGACGCTTTGCTCGGTGATAGGCCAGCGTGACGTCATTCCTGTCGTTCTGGCAGTGGATTGGCTCTGGTGTCCTCCATCTTGGATGAGGCACAAAGTCTATATAAGACCCTGACGCACGCCGCCCGGCGCTCAGTCCTCTTGGTTCATGCATGAGAGTAGAAGCTCTGTGCACGTCCCTCTAGGCATCTCTCTGTCTATGCTAGGTGAGCGCTACCGGCAGGGTAGCGTTCTTATACCTTACAGCTTCGGCTGCGGTCCGTATCCTTACATCTTAGTGGAGCGGACATAGGCAGGTGCCTGAGGCACATGGTCCGGCTGGGCCTTGTGATTCTACTCGTAGGTGGACGTTGCCGCTAGGGTAACGTTCCTTATACTG
Organism: Anomaloglossus baeobatrachus; assembly: GCF_048569485.1. Classification (NCBI taxonomy): domain Eukaryota; kingdom Metazoa; phylum Chordata; class Amphibia; order Anura; family Aromobatidae; genus Anomaloglossus; species Anomaloglossus baeobatrachus. The sequence continues at coordinate 209,786,912 of NC_134357.1, read as the reverse complement.
CGTCTGGCAGTTGTTCGTATCCTCGCACACTAGGGGAGCGAACATAGGTAGGAGCTTTGTGTGGCTTATGCTGCTGTCCGTCTCTTTTGCACCACTAGTGGAGCAGACCCAGGCAGGTGCCATATCTAGTGGTTCGTGTCCTCGCACACTAGTGGAGCGAACGCAGGTAGGAGCTTTGTGCGGCTTACGCTGCTGTCCGTCTCCTGGCACCGCTAGAGGAACGGACCTAGGTAGGTGCCATTTCACACTCATTGCTTTTGTCTCTGTGACCATTAACAGAGACCATACCACACACCCTCCAAGTAAGGGAGGAATTGATTTATTTCCTAATTATATTCTTCTGTGAGTTTAACAGAGGTATTGCACTCTGCACTTGTGCTATTACTATTTACAGTGGCACACTTATATACCCCTTATCCTCTGCCATAGTCTACAGCAGTGTCTTTGCACGGTGGACCCTGACTGTCTGATATTCCTTTGGGTTTTATTATCAGACAGCCCCCCGTAACATTAGGACTAAGCCAAGGGTCTGGCAGTTATGGCAGAATATCAGCAGTTACACCGTTACATACAAGTGCTTTAGTCGCGGCTCAAGACTATTGAGGATAAACCCCAGACCATGGTGACAGCTGCACATGATCCTCGACTTGCTCTGCCAAACAGGTATTCTGGCGATGCCAGATCATGTCGTGGTTTCATTAGTCAGTGTCAGATACACCTAAAGGTCAACTCTTCTCGCTTCTCTACGGAGAGGTCTAGAGTAGGCTTTATCATATCCTTACTTCAGGACAAAGCCTTAGAATGGGTGACTCCCCTATGGGAGCGCTCTGATGTGGTTAATCTGAGACATCAAGACTTTCTTGAAGCTCTTAAAGTGGTATTCATGGGTGCGCAGGTTACCCATGATGCGGCCCTGAGACTGTTAGATCTATCTCAGGGTTCATTATCCACTAGTTCGTATGCCATTGCTTTTAGAACGCTGGTGGCAGAACTAGATTGGCCAGAAAAGGTGTTGATTCCTATCTTCTGGAGAGGGTTGGCAGGCTATGTCAAGGATGCCCTTGCTACTCGTGAGGTCCCTGCTTCTCTGGAGGACTTAATCACTGTAGCAACAAGGATCGACGTACGCCATAAGGAACGTAGACTCGAGGTCTCTTCCTCACGCCCTAAGCATCGGGCTATTCAAGTTGTTGAGGGTCCACTACCATCTTCCTCAACATCTGAGATATCTCCCACTCCTATGGAGTTAGGTCATACGTCCTCCAGACTACGCAGGTCTGGTCCTCCTATATGTTACGTATGTCGTCAGACTGGGCACTATGCCAACAAGTGTCCTAGCCGTCAGGGAAACTCCCAGGCCTAGTAACCATTAGAGGGGGGTTACTAGAAACGTCTTCTTCACCCTCTAAGTGTAGTATCCCAGGTCAGCTCTCATTCTCTGAGAATACATGGCCTATTATGGCTTTTGTGGATTCCGGAGCTGACGGGACTTTTGTGTCCTCAGGATTTGTAAAGAGACACAATATTCCCTCTATTATGTTAGAGGCGCCTATTCCTGTCCGTGTTGTTAATGGGACTATGTTGTCTGACTCCATTACATTGAGGACAGTTCCCTTGCGCCTTTCCCTGTCTCAGGGTCACATAGAGGAGATTTCTTTTCTTGTTTTGCCTGAGGGTATAGACGACGTTCTTCTGGGTCTCCCATGGCTTCGGACCCATGCTCCTCTAATTGACTGGGAGTCCGACAGCATTATTAGTTGGGGTTCGAAATGTCAGTCCTGATGTCTTCCCTTACCACCTAAGGTCATAGCGGTTGCATCAACTGATCTCTCTCCCATACCTACACCCTATTTGGATTTCGCTGACGTGTTCTCCAAACAGGGTGCTGAGGTTCTTCCACCCCATAGGCCGTATGACTGCGCCATAGAACTTATCCCAGGTGCGGTTCCACCTAAGGGCAGGGTTTACCCCCTGTCAATACCTTAGTCGGAGGCCATGTCGACCTATATAAGAGAGAGTTTAGATAAGGGGTTCATTCGTAAGTCTGTCTCTCCCGCGGTTGCTGGGTTTTTCTTTGTTCAGAAGAAAGAGGGTGATTTGCGTCCCTGCATAGATTACAGGGGTCTCAACGCAATCACAATAAAGAACAAATACCCGTTAGCTTTACTTTCAGAGCTCTTTGACAGACTGAGGGGAGCTCAGGTTTTTACCAAGTTGGATCTGCGGGGTGCGTATAACTTGGTACGAATTCGAGAGGGTGACGAATGGAAGACCGCTTTTAACACCCGAGACGGTCACTATGAATACCTCGTCATGCCTTTTGGTTTATGTAATGCACCCGCAGTATTTCAGGACTTCGTAAACGATGTGTTCAGGGATTTACTGTTATCCTCCGTCGTGGTGTATCTGGACGACATCCTAATTTTATCTCCTGATCTGGAGACTCATCGTCAGGATGTCGTTCGTGTCCTTTCCCGTTTAAGGGAGCACTCATTGTTTGCTAAACTCGAAAAGTGTGTATTCGAGCAGTCATCCTTGCTTTTTTTCGGTTACATTATCTCACAAGAGGGTCTGGCTATGGATCCTGCAAAGCTCTCTGCTGTCCTGGAATGGTCCGAACCTCATTCCTTGAAGGCGGTGCAACGCTTCTTAGGATTCATAAATTATTACCGGCAGTTCATACCCCATTTCTCCACTTTGGTGGCCTTGACTAAGAAAGGTGCTAATCCAAAAGTCTGGTCTACTGAGACATCCCAGGCTTTTGAGGCAGTAAAAAGACACTTTTCAACTGCTCCCGTTCTTCAAAGACCCGATGAGAATAAGCCCTTCCTCTTGGAGGTTGATGCCTCTTCAGTGGGTGCTGGTGCGGTCTTCTATCAAAAGAACGGTGTAGGCAGAAAAAGGCCGTGTTTCTTCTTTGCTAAAACCTTTTCACCGGCAGAGAGAAACTATACCATTGGGGATAGGGAACTGCTCGCCCTGAGATTAGCCTTGGAGGAGTGGCATCACTTGCTAGAAGGAGCGAAACACCCTTTCCAGGTCTATACAGACCATAAGAATCTGACGTACTTACAAACCGTTCAGCGTCTGAATCCTCGCCAAGCCCGCTGGTCCTTGTTTTTCTCCCGCTTTCACTTCTCCATCAACTGTCTGTCTGGGAGTAAGAATAACAAGGCAGACGCCCTGTCTCGCTCTATGGTTTCTAGCCAGGAAGAGATTGACGAACCTCGTCTTATCATTCCCTCCATGGTTTTTCATACGCTCTCCCCTGTGATGTTAGACCAAATCCCACCGGGCAAGACCTTTGTTCCGCCGGATCGACAGAATGATATACTGTCGTGGGCCCACACCTCAAAGGTGGGTGGGCATTTTGGTATTAGACGGCCACGAGAGTTACTCGAGAGGTGGTATTGGTGGCCACACTTAGCCAGCCACGTCAAGAGATATGTCAGTTCTTGCTACTCGTGTGCTCGCAACCGTCCGTTACGGCAGAGAGCGTCTGGGCTCTTGCATCCTTTACCAGTGCCAGATAGACCATGGGAGGTGGTAGGCATGGACTTTGTGGGTGATCTTCCATGTTCACAGGGACATAGATTTGTGTGGGTCATTACGGACCATTTCTCCCAGATGGTTCATCTCGTACCGTTATCGAGAATCCCATCTTCCAGGGTACTAGCCAAACTATTCCTCAAGCATGTCTTTAGGCTTCACGGGATGCCAGATCGTATCATTTGTGATAGAGGCCCGCAATTTGCTTCCCGTTTCTGGCGAGATCTTTGTAGCCTTCTGCAAATTGAGTTGAATCTCTCTTCGGCATACCATCCGGAGACCAATGGCTTGGTTGAGCGTACCAATCAATCCATGATTAAATACCTTCGACACTTTGTTGCTGAGAACCACGATAACTGGTCCTCCCTCCTACCCTGGGCAGAATTTGCCCTTAACAATTCGCTGGCTGAGGCCACTGGTCAGACACCGTTTGTACTCAATAATGGGCAACACCCTAGGGTACCGGTACCATTTCCTGCTGCTGCACCTCCTCCTCTTTTCGCTGACTGGGCAACTAACGCCAGAGAGGTTTGGGATCGGACTCAAGAGTCGATCCAAGCAGCTAAGGACCGTATGAAGACGGTGTCCGATCGGTTTCGTCGCCCGGCTCCTGTCTTTTCTCCGGGGGACTTTATGTGGCTCTCTGCAAAACATGTGAAACTTAGAGTGAGCTCTGTCAAATTTGCTCCTCGCTTCCTGGGTCCTTATGAGGTTCTTCGACAGGTAAATCCTGTAGTCTACCAATTGAAGTTACCCGTCCATCTTAGGATCCATGACAAATTCCATGTCTCACTGCTAAAGCCGGCTATTTTACCTCATGCTCGTGAAGTGCACTCTCCTGCCTCTGATTCCTCTCGCTCTAGCTATGATGTACGAGCCATAGTTGGTTCTAAGATCGTTTGAGGGCGCAGGTTCTTCTTGATAGATTGGGAGGGCTATGGCCCGGAACATCGCTCTTGGGAGCCTGAGGAGACTGTCCATGCTCCCGACTTAGTTGCTGATTACCTGCATTGCCGGGTTGGGGGCCCTTGAGGGGGAGGTACTGTTACGGTTGCTGTGGCACTGGAGACTATGTTCGGATTTCTTGCTACTGCACATGTGCGAGCACTGGAGACTATGTTCGGATTTCTTGCTACTGCACATGTACAAGCGCTGGAGACTAAGTCCTATCTTGGAGCCATTGCACATGTGCGGGTGACATCATCGCTGACACGAGGTCACATGTCTCTGACACCTTCTAAGCTGATTGGCCGCTGGTCATGTGCTTGTGACACGTGGTCACATGTCTCTCACACCTTCTATGCCAATTGGTCGCTGGTCATGTGCTTGTGACGCTTTGCTCGGGGATAGGCCAGCGTGACATCATTCCTGTCGTTCTGGCAGCAGATTGGCTCTGGTGTCCTCCATCTTGGATGAGCCACAAAGCCTATATAAGACCCTGACGCACGCCGCCCGGCGCTCAGTCCTCTTGGTTCATGCATGAGAGTAGATGCTCTGTGCACGTCCCTCTAGGCATCTCTCTGTCTATGCTAGGTGAGCGCTACCGGCAGGGTAGCGTTCTTATACCTTACAGCTTCGGCTGTGGTCCGTATCCTTACATCTTAGTGGAGCGGACATAGCGCGCCGCGCTGTACCGCAACACCATACCCTGCACCCCGGGCCCTGGCCCTCTGGACCCCGGGACCAACATTACCTACCCACGGAAGGGTCAACACCCATAGTGCGAGCACAGATCCGAGCAGCTCGGCGGTCGCAGCTGAGCCCGCAGGGCGATACAGGTACCTAGGTCTCAAGCCCTGAGCTTGTTCTACTGATTCTTTGGTTAAAGCCTAGGGTGCGCGAGTGCGCTTATATTGGGGTTGTGTACACACCTTGAATTGATGTCCCTAGCCTATGGCTGGGACGCAACTGGTATAAAAGTTCCTCTTCTCTAATGGGTGGGGTCAAGAAACTGCTTTAGGTTACCTTACCTAACACTGTCTTGGTCCTGCCTTGTTGCTCTGGTCTGCCCATACCCAGGCTTCATTCCCTTTTCTCCTCCTCTTCTTTTCTTCCCCTTTTAGCTGGATCTATGAAGGGATTTGTTCACATATAGGCTTGCTCCCTTGCATGCCCTATGGACTTGCTAGCTGTGTGGGTATAAAAAAAAATATATTTTTTTTTTCCCATGATAAGTGTATAGGATCTCCTTCCAGGTTACAAACTGCGGGGTATTTCATGCAAGCATGTTTTTTGTGCTTTGATTAGCCATAGAAGGAAGGGTGTCAGTGTTATGGTCTAATAATGTTATTTGTATTTTTTCATTTGATCTAACACTGTTGGATTAATAATCCTATAATTGTGGCTTTTACATGTTATATAGGGTGATCCTTTATTTTGGGGAGGTGAAGTTCGGGTATTTGTGAACTTTATCTTAAGCCTTAATTTTTGGGATGATGTGTGTTCTTAGCCACTTTTGGCTTTTTAAGTGTTTTTAAAATATATGGATTTAATTGTTTGACCAACTTTGTCCAATACAATTTGTACATTTATAATACACTTTTTTGGGTGAGTCCTTTTGTTTGGCACATTCTACTTCTTCCTATAATTATGGTATGCTGATGTCTGCAATGGACCTGTCTTGTCCATGTGTTCCCCTGGTACCAGTTTGTGTCTTGTTCTTGAATTTCTGCTGTTTTCTGTACTTGAAACCCTGCTGTGTCCTGTTTCTGTGAATAAAGTCATGTTTGTGTTTTAAACCTGAAGTCTGGAGTTCATGCTGTGCCTGCACAATCCTGTTGTGGTTCAAGCCTGCTGTGCCTGCACCACCCTGTTGTGGTCCAAGCCCACTGTGCCTGCACTACCCTGTTGAGGTCCAAGCCTGCTGTGCCTGCACCACCCTGTTGTAGTCCAAGCCCACTGTGCCTGCACCACCCTGGTTGCGGTCAACGTCTGATGTGGATGTACCACCCTGCTGCAGTCCATGCCTGATGTGCCTGTACCACCATGCTGCGGTCCACACCTGATGTCGGGAGCCTTGCCCGATATCCAGTGTCTGATGACCTCTGCCCGATGTCTGGAGCCTTGCCTGAAGTCCAGTGTCTGACGACCTCTGCCCGATGATATCTGCAGCCTTGCCTGATGTCCGATGTCTGACGACCTCTGCCCGATGTCTGGAGCCATGCCCGATGTCCCGTGTCTGACTACCTCTTCTTGAGTCTTGCCTGATGACTTCCAATGTCTTCTTCCTGTGTTTCTGTCTGTTTCTTTGACCAGGACCAGCCAGTATCTCTGCTCTGTCCTTTATGTGTTTCTGTGTCGTGGGACCAACCTGAATCCCTGATTGTCCTGTTGTGTTCCAATGTGTTCCTGCGTTCTGGGACCAGCCTGATCCTGACCCATTCCTGAACTGTACTGTGTTCTGTGCCAGTCCTATCTGACCTTGACTGTCCCCCTGTCCTGTGGTTACCTAGCCAGAGCTGCAACAGTCCCTGGAAACCACCCTTCCCTTGCCTGGGTGGGTCTGGAATCCTCCTGTGGTCCAGTGGGTCAACTTCACGCTTGGGATGTGCTATCCCTGCGCTCGCCACCTCATTCCCCAGCAGTGAGCGTGACACTCCCTCTGTGGGGCCCCGAGGTTCGGTGTCGGTGCAGCGGTGCATTACCTTCAGGGACTCCACGCGGCTGGATCTTGTCACAGGTAGGAATTCCTCTATTTTGATTGTCGTGACGCCACTCTCAGAATTGCGGTCAGTGGAGACCGCCACTGCAGGTTAGGGGTACCTGGGGCTGATAGTAGGTGCAGTCAGTTGTAATAGCCTCCTGAGAGTGAGGCATGCCCCAGGGTCCCGTGTAGGTGTGTGGAACTACAAGTCGCAGAATGACTCACACGCACAAGCAGGATGTCTTTCAGGGATTTTACTCACTGATGGTGGCAGGGTGAGTAACCCGGGCGTAGCTGGGATGAACCAGGCTGGAACCAGGTGTCCTTCAGGCTGACTTGTGAGGGTGGCTACCAACTCGCCTTCCTTAGCCCGTTGTGTTTTGGGGTAACCCCTGCTTGAAGCCCTGCTGGGGTCGCCCAGGGAAGTTGCTGGTGCCTCTCTCCCCTTCTTTTTGGCCCGTTTGCTTGTAGCCTGGACCAGGTCACTCCGGCTGCTTGCCTCCTGTGAGCTATGGGCCCTCACTTTGCTACGTGGCTGCGGACTCTGTGGTGTTGTCTTGGGGGTGTAAAGTGCCCCCTCATGCAGGTTTGGCAAGGGAAAGGTGGATCTATCCCTGCACTGGGACCTGCTACCCGTTTGGGCCTGGTATCTCCCTGACAGTCTCCTTACTCTCCACTCCATTGCTCTCTCTTTAGTCGTGGGTGGATTTCGGGCAGCACTACCAGGTGACCGTTCTCCCCCGTCGGTAGTCACTGCGCGTACGTTGTCAGAATCGTGTAGAGCTACAGGGTCTGCTTCTGCTCTCCCTGAACTTCACCACTCAACTGTCTTCGGCTCACTCTTCCCTCCTCTCCTATTCTTGCCTACGTCACCTAGCAACCAGGCTCCCTACCACACCCCTCGAGTGGAGATGGAGGCTTCGCCCCCTCCTGGGATCCCCAGGGGTCCTCTCAAAGGTAAATGTGTGAGACCTGATCACTATGCGCCTGTGTAGTCACACCTCGGTCAGCCTTCTGGATTACCTGTTTTGTACTGTCCCCAGCATGGGTGCAGTACTCAGTGGTGCCTGACCAGGTCAGGGGCGCCACATTCCCCCTTAGTTATCACCAGCACGTCCTCGGGCTGCAAGACAACATTTTAAAATGCGTAAAACAGTAAAACATGGTAAAACGTTTTAAAACCATCAGGTACCATACATCACCACCCTCCACCCACAAGTCCGTTAACCCACCCTAAACCCTCTCAGGCGGCAGGTCACCGGTTTCTTTTGGTAACCAGGTCTGGGCCATCAGCTTCCCCAGACCTTTCTTCCCATCTGCCTCTCCCGTTGGCCGCGCCTTCAGCCACTTCTGGCAGGATGTAGAGGCGGCTTTCATGGTCTGGTGGTTTCAGGGTATACCTGGCCTGGTGGAGCCGCGCCTTCAGCCTCTTCTGGCAGGATGCAGAGGCGGCCTCCACAGTTGGTGCTGACCAGGTACCCTCTTTGTGGTGGAGAGCCAGGCCCCATAAACAGGCGTGCTCCCTGGTTGCAGGCGAGCCGGGCCCCATAAACAGGCTGGCTCTGGTGGTGGTACCTCTGGGGTAACTATTTACACTGCGAGAGTTTGTGGCTATAGCCAGTTCATAGCCTTAAGGTTCATTTTTCAAAGTGCAAAAAGAGGTTTCTCACATTAGTTCATGTGGGCACATTTCTTGAACATGTAAACGTTGCAAAACTTGTCAAAACTTGTAACTTCTGTACTTTACTTTACTTTACATGAACTTCGCTCCTTCTTCCTCCTCACCAGGGCTTGGGCCTGTAGGGCTGCGGCACCTGTTGCTTTCTCCATCTCTGTCATCATCTGTAGTGGTCTCATCAATGGGTTCTTTGTCTTTTCTTTCCTCTTCTTCTGTGTCTGTTTCTTTTTCTGTATCTTTATCTTGTAGTGTTGAGACAGCAGGTTTACTGTAGGGATTTCTGGGGCAGGGTGTGACATCTAGTGCGTACCATCCTCTTTCTCCTTGATGTTTTGTGAATTCTACTGAGTCTCCTTTCTGTAGGTTTCTTCCTGGATGTCCTCTAGGTAAATGTGCTCTTACATCCCTTCTGTTCACAAAGATGCCCTCTTTTACACCAGGTGCTACTATAAAGCCATATCCAGACTTTAGACTGAAGTCTTCTACAACTCCTCGACAAAGTGGGCCTCTGACCTGCGATTTGGCTCTTCTCAAGGACCGCTATTCCTCTAAGTGTTACGGGGGGCTGTCTGATAATAACCGAAAGGAGTATCAGACAGTCAGGGTCCACCGTGCAAAGACTTTGCTGCAGACTATGGCAGAGTGCGATACCTCTGTTAACTCACAGAAGGATATAATAAGAAAGTAAAGCAATTCCTCCCTTACTTGGAGGGTGTGTGGAATGATCTCTGTTAATAATCACAGAGACAAAGGCAATGTGTGCGAAATGGCACCTACCTAGGTCCGCTCTTCTAGTGGTGCAAAAGAGACGAACAGCAGCGTAAGCCGCACAAAGCTCCTACCTGCGTTCGCTCCACTAGTGTGCGAGGACACGAACCACTAGATATGGCACCTGCCTAGGTCCGCTCTTCTAGTGGTGCAAAAGAGACGAACAGCAGCGTAAGCCGCACAAAGCTCCTACCTCTGTTCGCTCCCCTAGTGTGCGAGGATACGAACAACTGCCAGACGCAGTATAAGGAACGTTACCCTAGCGGCAACGTCCACCTACGAGTACAATCACAAGGCCCAGCCAGACCATGTGCCTCAGGCACCTGCCTATGTCCGCTCCCCTAAGAGGTAAGGATACGGACAGCAGCCGAAGCTGTAAGGTATAAGAACGCTACCCTGCCGGTAGCGCTCACCTAGCATAGACAGAGGAATGCCTAGAGGAACGCGCACAGAGCGTCTACTCATATGCATGAACCAAGAGGACTGAGCACCATGCGGCGTGTGTCAGGGTCTTATATAGACTCTGTGCCTCATCCAAGATGGAGGACACCAGAGCCAATCCGCTTCCAGAACGACAGGAGTGACGTCATGCTGGCCTATCACCGAGCAAGACGTCACAAGCACATGACCAGCGACCAATCGGCATAGAAGGTGTCAGAGACATGTGACCTCGTGTCAGCGATGATGTCACCCGCACATGTGCAATGGCTCCAAGATTGGACTTAGTCTCCGGCGCTCGCACATGTGCAGTAGCAAGAAATCTGGACTTAGTCTCCAGCGCTCGCACATGTGCAGTAGCAAGAAATCTGGACTTAGTCTCCAGCGCTCGCACATGTGCAGTAGCAAGAAATCTTGACTTAGTCTCCAGCGCTCGCACATGTGCAGTAGCAAGAAATCTGGACATAGTCTCCAGTGCTCGCAGCAACCGTAACAGTACCTCCCCCTCAAGGGCCCCCCTCCCGGCGACGCAGATAATCGGCAACTAAGTCGGGAGCATGGACAGCCTCCTCAGGCTCCCAAGAGCGATGTTCCGGGCCATAGCCCTCCCAATCTATCAAGAAGAACCTGCGCCCTCTAACCATCTTAGAACCAACTATGGCTCGTACCTCATAGCTAGAGCGAGAGGAATCAGAGGCAGGAGAGTGCACTTCACGAGCGTGAGGTAAAATAGCCGGCTTTAGCAGTGAGACATGGAATTTGTCATGAATCCTAAGATGGACAGGTAACTTCAATTGATAGACTACAGGATTTACCTGTCGAAGAACCTCATAAGGACCCAGGAAGCGAGGAGCAAATTTGACAGAGCTCACTCTAAGTCTCACGTGTTTTGCAGAGAGCCACACAAAGTCCCCTGGAGAAAAGACAGGAGCCGGGCGACGAAACCGATCGGACACCGTCTTCATACGGTCCTTAGCTGCTTGGATCGACTCTTGAGTCCGATCCCAAACCTCTCTGGCATTAGTTGCCCATTCGGCCACAAGAGGAGGAGGTGCAGCAGCGGGAAACGGTACCGGTACCCTAGGGTGTTGCCCATTATTGAGTACGAACGGTGTCTGCCCAGTGGCCTCAGCCAGCGAATTGTTAAGGGCAAATTCTGCCCAGGGTAGGAGGGAGGACCAGTTATCGTGGTTCTCAGCAACAAAGTGTCGAAGGTATATAATCATAGATTGATTGGTACGTTCAACCAAACCATTAGTCTCCGGATGGTATGCCGAAGAGAGATTCAACTCAATTTGCAGAAGGCTACAAAGATCTCGCCAGAAACGGGAAGTAAATTGCAGGCCTCTATCACAAATGATACGATCTGGCATCCCGTGAAGCCTAAAGACATGCTTGAGGAATAGTTTGGCTAGTACCCTGGAAGATGGGATTCTCGATAACGGTACGAGATGAACCATCCGGGAGAAATGGTCCGTAATTACCCACACAAATCTATGTCCCTGTGAACATGGAAGATCACCCACAAAGTCCATGCCTACCACCTCCCATGGTCTATCTGGCACTGGTAAAGGATGCAAGAGCCCAGCCGGTCTCTGCCGTAATGGACGGTTGCGAGCACACGAGTAGCAGGAACCGACATATCTCTTGACGTGGCTGGCTAAGTGTGGCCACCAATACCACCTCTCCAGTAACTCTCGTGTCCGCCTAATACCAAAATGCCCACCCACCTTTGAGGTGTGGGCCCATGACAGTATATCATTCTGTCGATCAGGCGGAACAAATGTCTTGCCCGGTGGGATTTGGTCTAACGTCACAGGGGAGAGCGTATGAAAAACCCTGGAGGGAAGGATAAGACGAGGTTCGTCAATCTCTTCCTGGGTAGAAAGCATAGAGCGAGACAGGGCGTCTGCCTTGTTATTCTTACTCCCAGACAAATAGTTGATGGAGAAGTGAAAGCGGGAGAAAAACAAGGACCAGCGGGCTTGGCGAGGATTCAGACGCTGAGCAGTTTGTAAGTACGTCAGATTCTTATGGTCTGTATAGACCTGGAAAGGATGTTTCGCTCCTTCCAGCAAGTGACGCCACTCCTCCAAGGCTAATCTCAAGGCGAGCAGTTCCCTATCCCCAATGGTATAGTTTCTCTCTGCCGGTGAAAAGGTTTTAGCAAAGAAGAAACACGGCCTTTTTCTACCTGCACCGTTCTTTTGATACAAGACCGCACCAGCACCCACTGAAGAGGCATCAACCTCTAAGAGGAAGGGCTTACTCTCATCGGGTCTTTGAAGAACGGGAGCAGTTGAAAAGTGTCTTTTTACTGCCTCAAAAGCCTGAGATGTCTCAGTAGACCAGGCTTTGGGATTAGCACCTTTCTTAGTCAAGGCCACCAAAGGGGCCACCAAAGTAGAAAAATGGGCTATGAACTGCCTGTAATAATTTATAAATCCTAAGAAGCGTTGCACCGCCTTCAAGGAATGAGGTTCGGACCATTGCAGGACAGCAGAGAGCTTCGCAGGATCCATAGCCAGACCCTCTTGTGAGATAATGTAACCCAAAAAAGGCAATGAGGACTGCTCGAATGCACATTTCTCGAGTTTAGCAAACAATGAGTGCTCCCTTAAACGGGAAAGGACACGAACGACATCCTGACGATGAGTCTCCAGATCAGGAGAAAAAATCAGGATGTCGTCCAGATACACCACTACTGAGGATAACAGTAAATCCCTGAACACATCATTTACGAAGTCCTGAAATACTGCGGGTGCATTACATAACCCAAAAGGCATGACGAGGTATTCATAGTGACCGTCTCGGGTGTTAAAAGCGGTCTTCCATTCGTCACCCTCTCGAATTCGTACCAAGTTATACGCACCCCGCAGATCCAACTTCGTAAAAACTTGAGCTCCTCTCAGTCTGTCAAAGAGCTCCGAAATTAAAGGTAATGGGTATTTGTTCTTTATTGTGATTGCGTTGAGACCCCTGTAATCTATGCAGGGACGCAAATCACCCTCTTTCTTCCGAACAAAGAAAAACCCAGCTCCCGCGGGAGAGACAGACTTACGAATGAACCCCTTCTCTAAGCTCTCTCTTATATAGGTCGACATGGCCTCCGACTCAGGTATCGACAGGGGGTAAACCCTGCCTTTAGGTGGAACCGAACCTGGGATAAGGTCTATGGCACAATCATACGGCCTATGGGGTGGAAGAACCTCAGCACCCTGTTTGGAGAACACGTCAGCGAAATCCAAATAGGGTGTAGGTATGGGAGAGAGATCAGTTGATGCAACTGCAACGACCTTAGGTGGTAAGGGAAGACATCGGGACTGACATTTCGAACCCCAACTAATAATGCTGTCAGACTCCCAGTCAATGTGAGGAGCATGAGTCCGAAGCCATGGAAGACCCAGAAGGACGTCGTCTATACCCTCAGGCAAAACAAGAAAAGAAATCTCCTCTATGTGACCCTGAGACAGGGAAAGGCGCAAGGGAACTGTCCTCAATGTAATGGAGTCAGACAACATAGTTCCATTAACAACACGGACAGGAATAGGCGCCTCTAACATGATAGAGGGAATATTGTGTCCCTTTACAAATCCTGAGGACACAAAAATCCCGTCAGCTCCGGAATCCACAAAAGCCATAATAGGCCATGTATTCTCAGATAACGAGAGCTGACCTGGGATACAACACTTAGAGGGTGCAGAAGATGTCTCTAGTAACCCCCCTCTAATGGTTACTAGGCCAGGGAGTTTCCCTGACGACTAGGACACTTGTTGGCATAGTGCCCAGCCTGACGACATACGTAACATATAGGAGGACCAGACTTGCGTAGTCTGGAGAACGTATGACCTAACTCCATAGGAGTGGGAGATGTTTCAGATGCTGAGGAAGATGGTAGTGGACCCTCAACAACTGGAATAGCCCGATGCTTAGGGCGTGAGGAAGAGACCTCGAGTCTACGTTCCTTATGGCGTACATCGATCCTCGTTGCTACTGTGATCAAGTCCTCCAGAGAAGCAGGGACTTCACGAGTAGCAAGGGCATCCTTGACATAGCCAGCCAACCCTCTCCAGAAGATAGGAATCAACACCTTCTCTGGCCAATCTAGTTCTGCCACCAGAGTTCTAAAAGCAATGGCATAAGAACTAGTGGATAACGAACCCTGAGATAGATCTAACAGTCTCAGGGCCGCATCATGGGTAACCTGCGGACCCATGAATACCGCCTTAAGAGCATCAAGAAAGTCTTGATGTCTCAGAGTAACCACATCAGAGCGCTCCCATAGGGGAGTCGCCCATTCTAAGGCTTTGTCCTGAAGTAAGGAGATGATAAAGCCTACTCTGGACCTCTCCGTAGAGAAGCGAGAAGAGTTAACCTCTAGGTGTATCTGACACTGACTAATGAAACCACGACATGATCTGGCATCGCCAGAATATCTGTTTGGTAGAGCAAGTCGAGGATCATGTGCAGATGTCACCATGGTCTGAGGTTTATCCTCTATACTCTTGAGCCGTGACTCAAGTACTTGTATGTAACGGTGTAACTGCTGATATTCTGCCATAACTGCCAGACCCTTGGCTCAGTCCTAATGTTACGGGGGGCTGTCTGATAATAACCGAAAGGAGTATCAGACAGTCAGGGTCCACCGTGCAAAGACTTTGCTGCAGACTATGGCAGGGTGCGATACCTCTGTTAACTCACAGAAGGATATAATAAGAAAGTAAAGCAATTCCTCCCTTACTTGGAGGGTGTGTGGAATGATCTCTGTTAATAATCACAGAGACAAAGGCAATGTGTGCGAAATGGCACCTACCTAGGTCCGCTCTTCTAGTGGTGCAAAAGAGACGAACAGCAGCGTAAGCCGCACAAAGCTCCTACCTGCGTTCGCTCCACTAGTGTGCGAGGACACGAACCACTAGATATGGCACCTGCCTAGGTCCGCTCTTCTAGTGGTGCAAAAGAGACGAACAGCAGCGTAAGCCGCACAAAGCTCCTACCTCTGTTCGCTCCCCTAGTGTGCGAGGATACGAACAACTGCCAGACGCAGTATAAGGAACGTTACCCTAGCGGCAACGTCCACCTACGAGTACAATCACAAGGCCCAGCCAGACCATGTGCCTCAGGCACCTGCCTATGTCCGCTCCCCTAAGAGGTAAGGATACGGACAGCAGCCGAAGCTGTAAGGTATAAGAACGCTACCCTGCCGGTAGCGCTCACCTAGCATAGACAGAGGAATGCCTAGAGGAACGCGCACAGAGCGTCTACTCATATGCATGAACCAAGAGGACTGAGCACCATGCGGCGTGTGTCAGGGTCTTATATAGACTCTGTGCCTCATCCAAGATGGAGGACACCAGAGCCAATCCGCTTCCAGAACGACAGGAGTGACGTCATGCTGGCCTATCACCGAGCAAGACGTCACAAGCACATGACCAGCGACCAATCGGCATAGAAGGTGTCAGAGACATGTGACCTCGTGTCAGCGATGATGTCACCCGCACATGTGCAATGGCTCCAAGATTGGACTTAGTCTCCGGCGCTCGCACATGTGCAGTAGCAAGAAATCTGGACTTAGTCTCCAGCGCTCGCACATGTGCAGTAGCAAGAAATCTGGACTTAGTCTCCAGCGCTCGCACATGTGCAGTAGCAAGAAATCTTGACTTAGTCTCCAGCGCTCGCACATGTGCAGTAGCAAGAAATCTGGACATAGTCTCCAGTGCTCGCAGCAACCGTAACACTAAGTCTCTGGCCGTGACCTCGTCCTTCTCCTCGGGAGACTGCTGTGCAGGTGGATCCCTTGTCCTGCTGCGGCGCCGTGTCCTGCGGGCTGGGTCCTGCCTGGCTGCTATCTCACCGCTTGCAGGCTCCCAGGTGAGGTATCTGGACAAATCTTCCTCAGCGGAGGATGTCGGACTCTCTTCATCCCAGCGGGAGTACGGCAGCATCTCTGGCTCTTGGACTGGTGCTGCATCCACTGCTGATGGCTCTGGGGTCAGCTTCTCAGCTTCCTGGCCTCCCCTCCCCCTTAGTTCTTCTGGGCACTCCTCTTGTGGCAGCGCTAGGGATGGATTTTCATCAGCAGGCCAGGGCGGGGGACCCTTTGGCATGAATGTTGCAGGAGTCTTCCTGGGAGTATGCGGAGGGAGCAGATACCGGTCCACCATCTCCTTTGGGAAGTGGGCCTCTAGATCAGCCTTCAGCTTCCAGTATTCGGGGTCCTCCCCCAGCAGGGACTTCCTAGCAGGGACTTCCTTGGGCTGGGGAGCGGTGTCTGCTCTGGCCTTGCAGGCCGGGGTAAATAATTGTACAGTCTTGTCTTGGCGGGCCGAGCAGGGCATCGCTGCGGCGGCCTGGATTGGCGTCGCAGCTGCGATGGGATCTGTGCGGGCCGGGCTGGGCGCTTCTGCGGCCTGGATTGGCGTCGCAGTTGCAGCCGGTCCTTGGCGGGCTGAGCTGGGCGTCGCCGCAGCGACCTGGGTCAGCGTCGCTGTTGCGGCCGGTTCTTGGCGGGCCGGGCTGGGCGTCGCTGCAGCGATCTGGGCTTGGCGGGCCGCACTTGGCGTGGCTGCGGCCTGATTCAGCACCTCGCTTGCGGCGCGGACGAGCGTCGCTGCTGCGGTGGGGTCTTGGCGGGCCGGGCCTAGCATGGCGGCGGCCTGGGTCAGAGTCACCCCTGCGGCGTGGAGGAGGGTCGCGGTGGCAGCCGGATCTTTGCGGGTCGGGCTGGGCATCGTTGCGGCGGCCTGGGCTCGGCGGGCCGCACCTGGCGTGGCTGCGGCTTGATTCAGCGTCGCCGCGCCGGGCATCTCTCCAGGGACCGCGGGCATGGCAGCAGGGGTCGGGGCACTCGCGCTGACAGGGGCAACACAGGACTCACCCATCGGTAACATCATCGGGGTCTGAGTCGTCGCCGCTCGGTCTGGCACTCGTCGTGCGGTTCCCCTCTCATAGGCCTGAACCGCTGCAGCCATCTCCAGAAGCTCCGTGCATCCCTCGCTGATCTGCCATACGACCCTGGCCTCCAGTTGGTCGCAAAACTGGGCAAGTTCCCGATACCACCAGGCAGCGGAGCCTGGCTCTGGGTCTCTGCGTTCAGACGCCATTTCCTCTGCGTCTCCTTCTTCTAGTAGCAGGCTTCTGGCTCCCTTTCTTTCCCGACGTCTCTGAACGCCTCCGCTCTCATCACTTGCGAGGCCAGGACCCTCCAGGGGATCTCTGGGTAGCCACACCTCTTCGTGGGCGGTAACTTCTCCCAGCGCGGGCTGCTGTTGTTTTTCAGCGCGCTTTTCATGGTGGCAATATGGCGGCGCTTCCAATTTTCCAAGCGGACCGCCCAGGCACATGGTCACCTGTCTGAACAGGTCTAGTCCTTATCCTGTTCGTGACGCCAGATGTGTGGGGCCCCGAGGTTCGGTGTCGGTGCAGCGGTGCATTACCTTCAGGGACTCCACGCGGCTGGATCTTGTCACAGGTAGGAATTCCTCTATTTTGATTGTCGTGACGCCACTCTCAGAATTGCGGTCAGTGGAGACCGCCACTGCAGGTTAGGGGTACCTGGGGCTGATAGTAGGTGCAGTCAGTTGTAATAGCCTCCTGAGAGTGAGGCATGCCCCAGGGTCCCGTGTAGGTGTGTGGAACTACAAGTCGCAGAATGACTCACACGCACAAGCAGGATGTCTTTCAGGGGTTTTACTCACTGATGGTGGCAGGGTGAGTAACCCGGGCGTAGCTGGGATGAACCAGGCTGGAACCAGGTGTCCTTCAGGCTGACTTGTGAGGGTGGCTACCAACTCGCCTTCCTTAGCCCGTTGTGTTTTGGGGTAACCCCTGCTTGAAGCCCTGCTGGGGTCGCCCAGGGAAGTTGCTGGTGCCTCTCTCCCCTTCTTTTTGGCCCGTTTGCTTGTAGCCTGGACCAGGTCACTCCGGCTGCTTGCCTCCTGTGAGCTATGGGCCCTCACTTTGCTACGTGGCTGCGGACTCTGTGGTGTTGTCTTGGGGGTGTAAAGTGCCCCCTCATGCAGGTTTGGCAAGGGAAAGGTGGATCTATCCCTGCACTGGGACCTGCTACCCGTTTGGGCCTGGTATCTCCCTGACAGTCTCCTTACTCTCCACTCCGTTGCTCTCTCTTTAGTCGTGGGTGGATTTCGGGCAGCACTACCAGGTGACCGTTCTCCCCCGTCGGTAGTCACTGCGCGTACGTTGTCAGAATCGTGTAGAGCTACAGGGTCTGCTTCTGCTCTCCCTGAACTTCACCACTCAACTGTCTTCGGCTCACTCTTCCCTCCTCTCCTATTCTTGCCTACGTCACCTAGCAACCAGGCTCCCTACCACACCCCTCGAGTGGAGATGGAGGCTTCGCCCCCTCCTGGGATCCCCAGGGGTCCTCTCAAAGGTAAATGTGTGAGACCTGATCACTATGCGCCTGTGTAGTCACACCTCGGTCAGCCTTCTGGATTACCTGTTTTGTACTGTCCCCAGCATGGGTGCAGTACTCAGTGGTGCCTGACCAGGTCAGGGGCGCCACACCTCCAGGACAACTCATTCTGGGAGACCTGCAGCCACATGGGCACAAATCCCAAGAAGAGCACCCTCCGCATTCAGAATGGCAATATCTTGCACAGCTAGTTCAAGGGTTTCTACAAGAACATCCCAGAAGAAGACTTAACTCCAGAACAGGAGCATCTAACTACTAAACTGAGGGACATGGAGAAGATAATCAAGGACTTCCAAAATCCTCTGAACACAAGAAATGCAAGAAGGCTGGGGGCAGCAATGACATCCTGTCAGAGATGATCAAATATAATTCCCCAGATATACATGTGTAGCGCCCCACGGGGCAGGTGTGTTAATCTACCCCTACCCGGCCGAGGGTGCAGATCCTCTGCGTAGTCACGGGGTGGCGTGGCCCGGTTCTGTTACCCCGAGGCGTAGAGGAAGGAGAGTTGGAGGGTGGTAGGGAGGACGGCGGTAGTAGTCGGAGCTTAGGAAAGTCTATTAGGATTGTGACGCCACCTGTGTTACGTGGCCAGGGATGGGGGCTCCTGCTGCAGGGTCTCTCACCGGGGCATATGTTAGGTGCAGCCGAGATGGTGTCGCTCCCCACAGGCGGAGCGGGATTACCCCGGAGAGGATGGCGGGGGTGGTGGTAGTCCCCGTTGGTGCCACAGCACTGGACACCGGCGCCGTTAAAGATGAGGCAGAGGCAGGGGCTGCGGTTCCAAGTCTTTTTACTCACAGGTAGTTCAGGCGCTGCCCCCAGAGTACTGTCCTCTGCCACAATGGGCTCCAGCCTATCCCGGATCCGTCGGCGGTCACCGCCGGTGCACGTGAAAGTCTGTTAGTGAAGTGTCCCTCTGTAGCTATCCGTAACCCGGGCCAAGCCTCCTGCTCCAAGCCACAGGCCCATGAAGAGAGAGGAACACTAACTCTAGTTGTCAGTGCTAGGTGTTAATCCCAAGCTGTGCCCAGGAAGGTTCTGCTCTAAGTATGTTGGTTGCTCCTAATTCTACCCCAAGTGGTGTCCGCCCCCAGGGGTTGTCCTAGCAACCAGGGAAGTCCCATGCTTCATGATGGCTGGCTACTCTGTCTGCCCTAGTCCAACCCCCTGTGAGTAAGCACCTTGTTTTGTGAAGGCCCCGGTAGGTTAACCCCCTCCAGACCCGGGATAGATATTACCTCTGAAAAGTGGTGTAATAACCTGTGGCGCCTGAAGCCCAGGGGTGCCACACATGCAGCAATGGCAAAACTATTCACCCACGTCCTTAGTGCTGGCTACTTCCTCCAAAGCTGGAATCAAGGTCTGATAACGCCCATCTACAAGAATGGAGACTGATACAAGCCAGCAAACTACAGAGGGATCTCTGTTAACAGCATTCTGGGAAAATGTTCAAAAGCGTCATTAAAACAGTATCATCCCCTTCCTCATCCCAGCGAGACATCCTCAGCCAAATCCAAGCATGTTTCATGCCAAACCACCACACCATCGATCACATCTACACCCTGCAAAGCCTCATCAAGACCCACATTCACAGCAAAAAACAGGGGAAAATATTTGCATGTTTCATGGACTTCAAGAAGGCCTTTGACTCAGTGTGGCACCCCGGCCTGTTCCTGAAATTTCTGGAGAGCAGAAAAGGTGGCAGAACCTATAATGTCATCAATAGCTCAAACACTGAGAACCGCTGTCACGTGAAGGTGAACAGTAAGAGGATGGCTTTCTTCCGGCAGGGCCATGGGTTGAGACTGTGCTGCAGCCTGAGCCCAACTCTATTCAACATCTACATATATGGACTGGCAGCAGGATTAGAGTCCTCCTCTGCTCGAAGCCCCAGTTTTCATGACCGAGAGGTGAAGTTCCTGCTGTATGCAGATGACCTCCTGTTACTCTCCCCAACCAAGAGAGGCCTCCAAGATAGCCTGGCAGTGCTGGAGTTATAGGGCCCAGTGACCTACCCAGACCAGAGAAAGTTGGATGCCAACCCAACCGAAGTATTCCACTTGGAGTTCTGCAAATACTGTATCTCCTCCAAGTCAACCGCAGCACCTCAAATATAGACTGTCGGCACTATCACACCAGGTGCACATATAGAGCAGTAACCCCAGCACCTACCATCATAAAGCCCTGCTTAACCAGACACCAGAACTTGCCAGGAACCCCGGAAGCCAATACCGCCAAAGTCGACAATACATCCTTACAAAAGCCAAAGTAGACAACTGAGAGCTGCAAGATGCAATACATAAAGTAATGGAAACATTAATAAGATAACTCAGAAACAAAGCATCTAATGGTCACTGCAGAGGGACTAAAATCTGGCCCCATGTCTGGAGAGGTTACGCCACCCCAATAGACAGGCAGACCCTGATCATGTACATACTGAGTACCCACAGCCTAGAGGTGGTAACATTGTAGCATTGGCAGACATACAAACTGTGGGAGAACAGACTGTGCTAGCACTGTCAGCAGGGGGCCCTGGAGGACAAGGTGCACTTTGTACTGCACTGCAACAAATATTAAGCATTGAGAGTCTCCCACCTCCAGAAAAACTCCACTCATATCCTGGACTTCCCATCTATGGATGAGGAGAGGAAACTCCGTATCATACTGGGGGAAGAGGAATCAATGGTGGAGATCACCGCCCAATATGTCACCACTTGTATTAAGATGAGAGGAACATAAAACCCCCAAATGGACCCTCAGAGCCCAAATAGTGTCCCCAACACTCCATAACCCCGATATTCTCCCGCCACAGTTAAATAACTCTTGCTTTTGCTGTAAGACCTGTTAACATTTATATATATATAGGTTAAAAGACTGTTTGGTGGACTTCCTTGTGTTATGCTGCCATCTGCTGTCAAAACAGAGAACAGCGGGCAAAAAGTCCTACTGCTCGAGTGACTGGTTCAATCTGGAACAGGAGGAGGAGGAGTCTACTTGTGGCTGTGTTTTGCAGAGTGGAGTGTGCTGGAGTGGGCTGTAAGATAGAAGGCCTCAGTCTGCCCTGTTTTCCGAGGTCCAAGTACCTTAGAGTGTTGTGTGATGTCCCCCCCCAAGACACAGATCCAAAGAGACTGGATGTGGAGCGAGGGGCCAGACAGCACGTGCAAATTACCAATCCAAAGAGGCTGGATGTGGAGAGCGAGGAGCCAGGCAGCACGTGCGAGTTACAGATCCGGGACAAAGACTGAACTTTAGAGGTGTCTGCCGGCGGAATACGGGCCCCAACGGTGACGAGGTACCCCACGCTGAAACCTGCAGTTAAGTGTGCACACTACTTTAGTTAGGGACAGATAGGAAAAGACTCTGCACAGTGTTATACGAGTAAGATAACAAGGACTCTGCGTTTTTTTTTGTTTAATAAGGATTTCTGTGTTTTGCTTTTGGGAGTACAATCTGAGGCTTCCCACCTTTGACAAGTTATTCAAAGTAGTTGTATGTATATTGCATTATCTCTACTGCTGTGCTCCCTTCCCTCACTTTTCCTCCACCTGTGTTGTGCAATACATTATTAAATTTGCATTGCTTAACCCACGTGGTTCCGTGCAGTCCTTGCGTATCCCGTTACCTGCAGGTTATTACATTTGGCGTAGTTGGCAGGATACGCAGGCTGGTGCGGAACCATGGACGGACAGGGGGGTGTCGCTGATGGGGGTGTTGCTGATGGAGGTGTTCTAATACAACCTGATGGGGGAATACCAGCAAGGCAACTGTCCCTGGGGGCTATGCTGACCCATATACCAAAATTTACTGGCAGCAATGTACCTCTCCATGACTGGGCGCAGAGAGTGAGGGGCATGTTGAGAGTAGCAGGAGTGACTGCTGAAAATCAAGGGGAGATATTGTTGATTGCCCTTGAAGGCCATGCTCAAGAGACCATTTTATTGCGCCCTGAGAGTGAACGAAAGACGTTAGAGCAGGTGGTGAAGATTCTTGAGAGAGTGTATGGCGGGAAACCGGAAGCAGGAGATTTACAGGCGCAACTGTTCTACAGGCTGCAGGGTGAAGAAGAAGGTCTGCCACAGTATGCAAATGCACTCCAGAGAATAATGAGACAAATGCTTACAGCAGAGCAAGAGCTAGCACAAACCCCCGGTTATGCTGACCGTACCCTACGAGATCAATTCCTCCGTGGGTTACATAACCCCAAGATCAAAGGTGCCCTCCGTGAACGGCTCAGGGTAGAAAAAAAACTAACTTTCCAGGAGATATTGGAAGAAGCAGTCTCCCGCACACAAACTGAAAATTGCGACCCGCAGAACGCCTGGGGTGAAGTTTGTATGCATAAGGTAGTCCCGGGTGAGAAAAACCGAGAACCGAGCCAGCTTGAGGCTAAAGTGGATCAGTTACAAGAGACTGTTACTGCTCTACAAGAGTTGCTGAAGAATATGCAAGCCCCGGCGTCAGAAGTAGGAACTACAGCACCGCGGCCAAATACCCGCACGCATACCTATCAAGAAGAGAGGGGACAGATCGAGCAGAGACGATCAAGACCCGCTGGAGACTACCAGTGTTGGAACTGTGGAAATCGGAACCATTTATTCCGACACTGTCCAGAGAGGAAGACGTCTCAAGAAAGACCGCCGTTAAACTAGTGCCTCCCTCCATGGATGGGCACATGGCGGGGAGACCAACTGAGCTTAGAGAAAACCAACGCCCTGAAGATATAGCAGCCAGCACGCCGACGATCATGGCCGAATTTGAAGGGAAAGAAGTAAGATGCCTGATGGATACTGGGTCCCAAGTGACCACCATGCCAGAACAGTTCTTCTACCAACATTTTGGACAAACTGTATTCATTGACAGAGGGGCACATATCAAACTGAGGGCTGCAAACAATCTTCCCATTCCGGTTGTAGGGGTCGTGTGGATGAACATACGTGCCTGTGGCCAGAACTTAGGCAAAAAAGGGATTGTGTTAACGGAGGGCCGGTACAACAGAGAGGTGCCAGCTATCGTGGGCATGAACATCTTGAAAGAATTAGACCAGTTGCTCTTCGACACGGGGGGCTGTGATTACTGGAAGACGACAGTTGCTAACCGGCCTGCCCAAAAGGTCTTCCAACACCTTATCCGTGCCCGAGGACTGTGGAAGAATGGTGGGGGCCGCTACCCGGTGGGGAGGGTTCGAGTCCCAAGACAAACAACAATTACTCTACCTCCAAATCGTGAGACAGTCCTCACCTTGCCAGTCGGGGCCCACCATACACTCGAGGGGATGGAGGTGTTGGTGGAGCCTTATCGTGGTGAAGAGAACGGAGACGAACCGTTGGTGGCTCGCACTTTAGCAACAGTAAGAAATGGAAGGGTCCCTTTCCGTTGCGTGAACACCGGTGAACAGGCCTACACCTTGACCTCGGGAGTTGTTCTGGCCCATGTCTACCTGGCGCCTGAAGAGGTGGCGGCCGCAGAATCGATTGAATTGCAGCCCATGGCAGGGGAAGCCTGGACTTGGGCTCTTTCTATGGAAAGAAAAGAGAAACCCACTGATCAATGGAACAGTCGCGTCATCTTAGGGCAGATGGGAGTGGACCTGAGCCCCTTCACTTCGGAGCAAGCCCAAGCCATAGAGGACTTTATTTGGGAGAATCAAGCCACGTTCTCCCGTCACGCAGAAGATTTCGGCTGTACTGACAAGATTCAGCACGAAATACCCACGGGAGATGCCCCACCGATCAGGGAAAGGTACAGGCAAATACCCCCAAAGTACTACCAAGAGGTAAAAGAGCTTTTGGCGCAGATGCTGAAGAGCGGGGTGGTAAGAGAAAGTCAGAGTCCATGGGCTGCCCCAATCGTGCTGGTCAAGAAAAAGGATGGGTCTACCCGCTTCTGTGTTGACTACCGCAAGCTTAATGGATGCACGGTTCGTGATTCCTACCCTCTGCCCCGGATAGAGGAGTCCCTGTCGGCGTTGGGAAAGGCACGTTACTTCTCCTCCCTCGATCTGGCCAGCGGATATTGGCAGGTCCCTGTGGCAGAGAAAGACAAGGCCAAGACCGCATTTATTGTACCCATGGGACTCTTCGAGTTCAATCGCATGCCGTTTGGACTAAATAATGCCCCAGGAACTTTTCAGCGCCTCATGGAAAGTTGCCTTGGAGACATGAACTTCGAGGCCACATTGATTTACCTGGACGACATAGTAGTGTATTCTGCAACCTTTGAGAAACATCTAGAAAACCTGGGCCAAGTGTTTCAGCGGTTACGGGCCCATGGGCTTAAACTAAAACCAAAAAAATGCCGGATCTTTCAGGAAGAGATTGAATATCTCGGACACAAGGTGTCGGAAGCCGGCGTACAGCCCTCCGATGGGAAAGTGAGAGCAGTGCTAGAATGGCCCACACCCAGCACAGTGCGGGAGGTTCGAGCTTTCCTGGGGCTAGCCGGATATTACCGTCGCTTTATCAAAGATTTCGCGAAGGAGGCAGAACCTTTGCACGAATTGCTCCGAGGTACTGCGAAAGGACCAAAAGCACAGAAAATTTGCTGGGGACCAAGACAAGCAAAAGCCTTACACCGATTGAAAGAGGCCTTGGTTAGCGCCCCTGTGCTTGCCTATGCAGACTATAACCTCCCCTTTCGGTTGTATACAGACGCGAGCCTCTACGGCCTGGGTGCAGTACTGGCCCAGGTACAGAATGGTACTGAACGGGTGATTGCATATGGAAGTCGGACGTTGCGAGAAGCCGAGCGCAATCCCGAGAATTACAGTTCCTTTCGGCTGGAGTTACTGGCACTAGTATGGGCGATAACCGAAAGGTTCTCGGAATATCTCACGGGAGCTAAAATTGAAGTCTATACGGATAATAACCCCCTGGCTCACATCTCCACCGCCAAACTGGGAGCAATGGAACAGAGGTGGCTGGCACGACTCTCCAGATACAATTATCATGTGCAATACCGCTCTAAGCATGAAAATCAGAATGCGGATGCCCTTTCTCGTGTTACCACCGAAGCCCCAGTGGGGGAGAGAGATGAACAGTTGGAGGAAGACGAAATTCCGGACTTCAGTAAATTCACCGCTCAAGTGGTAGAGGCTCGTATGCTTGAAATTACGTCGGGCACGACATCACGCCTGCTTGGCCAAACCAGAGAGGAATGGGTGAAAATTCAGTCATCTGACCCAGAACTGCTTCAAGTGAAAGAGTGGGTGATCCAGCAGCGCAAGCCTAGAAAGGAAATACGGGCCACGCTGTCGCACGTGGCCCTCCAGATTCTCAGCCAGTGGGATAAGCTGTCGGTGCAAGAAGGGATGCTGTATCGGAAGGTGCACCTAGCTACAGAGTTGGAAGTACGGTGGCAAGTAGTGATACCCCAGAAGATGGCAGTACCACTGGCCCGAGAGGCGCATGAGAAGGGAGCCCATTTCGGACCGGACAAGACTTACCAGTGGTTGCAAAGAATAGTATACTGTCCTCAGATGCTTCGGGCGGTAGAGAAGGCCTGTAAACTGTGCCGTTCCTGCGAGTTAAGTAAGGCTCCCCCACAGCAAGCACCAGTACAGACTATTGTAACCAAAGAGCCGTTGGAAGTACTCATGATCGATTATCTGAAGATTGGCCACTCCCACCGGGGCTATCAGTTCTGCCTTGTGATGACAGATCACTTCTCCAAATTTGCGGTGGTGACGCCCACCAGAGATCAGACAGCTGAATCAGCTGCTCGAGCCATCAGTGATGACTTTATCCGGGTGTACGGCTGCCCCAAAAGAATACATTCCGACCAAGGGGCTTGCTTTCAAGGCGGTGTCATGAGAGAGCTGCAAAGGATTTACGGAATGCAGAAGTCAAGGACGCCTTATCATCCACAGGGCAACGGAGCCTGCGAGAGATTTAACCGGACCCTCCTACAAATGCTACGCACGTTGGAGGATGATCGTAAGAATCACTGGCCCGGCTATCTCGCAGAACTCGTGTGGGCCTACAATAATCGTGTCCACTCCACCACTGGGTACACCCCATACGTACTACTGTTTGGAAGAGCCGGAAGAGGCATAGAAGAGCTCAACCTGGCTCCCCCCGAGATCAGTGAAGGTCAGAGCGTAGGTTCCTGGGTTGACTGTCACCGTCGGCGGCTGGAGACTATCCATCGAATTGTCACCAAGCGGTTGCAAGAAAAGACACACCCGCAGCGGAAACCTGTGTGTGAAGCCCCGTTCTTGCCAGGAGACCGAGTACTAGTTGCAGAGAAACACCCGAGACACAAGTTGAGTGAGCGCTGGAAAACAGAGCCGTACATTGTGATTAGAAGAATCTCTCCCCACGGATCAGTATACGAAGTGAGAGGTGAGCGAAGAGGCGACACCCTCATCCTGCATCGTAATATGCTGAGGCCCTGCTATTCAGAAGACAGGACCAGACAAAGTACCTCGGAGACGGTGCCCGTGCCTGTTCCTGTTACCTTCGAAGAGGGCTCTGACGATGAAGAATGGTGGCGGGCCCCGACCAACCCAGCAGACTGGGAGAGATCCACACCCCCATCCTTTCAAGACACAGGTGCCACCCCTGCAGAGCAGGAGTCACTAATCTCCAGAGATGGGGACGGGAATACTGTACTCCCTGATACGGCGCCGACGTCTGGTGAGTTAGCTGTGGTGCCACGCCGGACTGAGCGGGCTAATGCTGGTATTCCCCCTGATCGGTACTTGGCAGATGAATTTGTGTGTTCTGTCACTGAATCCTGTTTTACGACATTGTCTCCCAAGCAACAGGTTGTGAAGCAGGGCAGGAGTTGCCACCGTGTGCCCCTTTGCAGAGTGCCTCAAGGAGGTTAAAGAGGGGGGTAAATGTAAGACCTGTTAACATTTATATATATATATATAGGTTAAAAGACTGTTTGGTGGACTTCCTTGTGTTATGCTGCCATCTGCTGTCAAAACAGAGAACAGCGGGCAAAAAGTCCTACTGCTCGAGTGACTGGTTCAATCTGGAACAGGAGGAGGAGGAGTCTACTTGTGGCTGTGTTTTGCAGAGTGGAGTGTGCTGGAGTGGGCTGTAAGATAGAAGGCCTCAGTCTGCCCTGTTTTCCGAGGTCCAAGTACCTTAGAGTGTTGTGTGGTGTCCCCCCCCAAGACACAGATCCAAAGAGGCTGGATGTGGAGCGAGGGGCCAGACAGCACGTGCAAATTACCAATCCAAAGAGGCTGGATGTGGAGAGCGAGGAGCCAGGCAGCACGTGCGAGTTACAGATCCGGGACAAAGACTGAACTTTAGAGGTGTCTGCCGGCGGAATACGGGCCCCAACGGTGATGAGGTACCCCACGCTGAAACCTGCAGTTAAGTGTGCACACTACTTTAGTTAGGGACAGATAGGAAAAGACTCTGCACAGTGTTATACGAGTAAGATAACAAGGACTCTGCGTTTTTTTTGTTTAATAAGGATTTCTGTGTTTTGCTTTTGGGAGTACAATCTGAGGCTTCCCACCTTTGACAAGTTATTCAAAGTAGTTGTATGTATATTGCATTATCTCTACTGCTGTGCTCCCTTCCCTCACTTTTCCTCCACCTGTGTTGTGCAATACATTATTAAATTTGCATTGATTAACCCCCGTGGTTCCGTGCAGTCCTTGCGTATCCCGTTACCTGCAGGTTATTACATTGCAACACTAATTGTATTTTGGTCCTGCCAATAAAGCATATTTTAATTTGATTTTGAGTGGGAGAGAGACAGAGGCACTTCATTACTAACCCGGGCAACGCCGGGTACTACAGCTAGTATATAATGTATATGTGAGGAGAGCTACAGTAGTCAGGTCTGATACTGAAAAATATACAAAAGCTGAAAGAAAAGTTAGGAATGGAATACAGCGTCACACACATACCGTAGATGAATGGACATTGAATCTATATAGAAAAGAAGTAAACCAAAAACATTAAAAGTAATAAAAACAATGATCAGCAAGAAATTAAATTGCACATATGGGTAAAAGGACATACGTTTCCATCAGCAGCTCTGAAGAGCTCTGTTTGTTTATTGCTGTACAAGCACGCACTTTCGCACTGTAACTTATTGCTCTTTCTCCAGTAGAAGCGCTCCCTAGTCCTTACACTATTTGCAGATAGAGTGCGGCTCTGGGTCTTGTATGGACCTGAAGACGCTATTCGGCTGACCAATCACAGTAATGCCAGTTGCAAAGATGGCTACAGCATTACCATGATTGAGAGGCAATGCCTGCATGTTTTCTGGCTGATAAAAAGCCTAGAAATATGCGGGGCGAGACTCAAGCATGGCGTCCGAGTATCAGAGTTCTTGATTGAGTATCAAGCGTATCAAGCATGCCAATGCTCGATCAAGAACCAAGCAATGTCAAGACCATTTGTCCATCACTAGTAATAAATCATGACGATAGGAAAAAGGTCATAAAAAGGAACAAAACTAATATTGTCATTAACTCCCAGGGGGTGTAGTGTTCAGGGTCTATATTCACTTGAATGCTTTCTGTGCTAGTAACTGGATGATATTGCCACCTCTCAAGTTTGATTTTATCAAAGCCTTACACCATCAATTCAGAAGCATCACAATTGTGATACTTTTTAAAGTGACAAGGAATAGTGTAACGATAGTCCTGGGAGTGGACCCATTGGACCGTGCCCCGGACTCCCCTGTGGCGCCACCTCGAGCGAACCCCTATACAGGGACTGTCAGGCATAACCCCAGAGGAGAGGGGCGCAGCAAGGCGATGAAGCATGGCAGCCCAACATAGTGCAGGAATATGCATAATATTTAATATTAAATGTTTCATGCATAGTCCAATTAGACCCGAAACAGCAAATAAATAAACACAAGGTGCACGTATGGAATATCCAACCACATCTGTATGTGTATCTAAAGTACATGTCCCCATAAGTGTGGTTAAATCCAAATCAGCAAACACTGGCAAAAAGAGGTTCCACCATGCAGTAATACACGTAAACATGGCAATGTTAGACAAATAACAAATATCCCAAGGACCAAAAAGATGTTCAAAAAATAAATAAAAAAAAAAAATAATAAATAAAAATCAAACCCAACAGCAGAAAGTCGCTGTGGATCAAGAGCATGCCAAAAATAGTGGCCCAGGACCAAGGTCACGGCCTGTGAGGGCAATGTTACATATCATATTGCAATATAACCGTAATGAACACTCAGAGAAAACTCCGAGATGTGCCAATAGGCACCAAGGTTTGAAGGACCCAGATGGAGTAGTTAGCTTGAAGAACATACCAAGCCTACCACATAGTAGAGTCCTACACAGAAAAACCATGGTAGTCCAACCGTCATGATCCAATAGTCTTCGCCAGAAAAAAAACAATTAGAGGCGAGCCCGGCAGGAAATTTAACAGGATACAGAGCAGCCATGGTCAAAGATGAAAGATAAAGCGGGTCAAAAAGTCCAAAGGTAGTTGCAAGACCACCACCGAAGGCCCACAGCTATAGGGTGTCGACGTGCTCCAACAAAAGTAGGGTCCATTCATGTATGATGTATCAAAATGACCATCAACCAGGTCAATAAGGTTCGCAAGTCACTATCATCCGAGAAATCCGGTGAACAGGAGCTCCTCGTTGAGGCCAAAGGGTGAGACACTGTGCAGGTTGAAAATCCATTTGGACTCTTGTTGCAGAAGCCATTTGGAACAGGTGCCCCCCTCTACCGTGACCAACGAATTTCTGTAAACCCACGACGCGTGTATTGGTTGTCTGTCCACGATGGTGTCTCAAATAGTGGGTGGCCACGGGAGTGATAGACTTTCCCTTCCTGAGGTCTGCGAAAGCAAGATTAATAGTTGAAAAGTGTTTTTGAACCCTTTTACGGAGTTCCTGTGTTGTTTGTCCCACATACACAAGGTCACAGGGACATATCAAACAATAAACCACATTTCTAGTTTTACAGTTTATATAGTTGGAAAGAGTGTAGTTCTTAGCATCCTGTGGATTAAAAAAGTGGTTGGCTGTAGGATGCATGGAGCTACAAACGTTACACTCACCGCAGGGGAAAGAACCCCTCATGAGTGTACCCCTATTCAATCTGGTCGTAGGTCTTACAAAGTGGCTCCTAGTAACCAGGTCCCTCAGATTCGGGGCCCGTCGTGCTGTGATCTGCGGGGTTGGGTTGACTATGTCTGCAGTTTGCATGTCCAGAGTTAATGTTGACCAGCGATTCTGCAGTATATCCCTGATCCTGCCCCACTGATCATTGTACGTGGTGATGAATCTCACCTTACTGTCGGTCCATTTGGGGGTCGGCGTGATCAGAGAAGCTTGTGATTCAGATCGCGCTCTTTGGTAAGCCCTTGACAGGACCCTCCTGAGATAACCGCGGGCTCGAAACCTGTTGGTAAGAGATTTAGCCTGATGTTGAAAATCATGGTCATCAGAACAATTTCTACATGTTTTAATTGTTTTTAAATTGTATTTTTGTACTGCTAATAAAGGTTCTTGTATATTTCATTGTGGGTTGTGCGTTATATGCAATGTCTTTCCTCCCTCTTTACCCAACTGTATTGTACTGTACTGCCCCTGTGCCAGATCTGGGAGTGCGGCAGGATACCGCTGATGTGAAACCACCCTAAGACAGGCAAACCCAGTGGTAAACTGCCTAAATGCACATAGAACTTGCGAGCCCTCTAAATATAGTAGCTTTAGGACCTAATTAAAGGTATAGCCTGATAACACACAGACACTGTTCACCTTGGATATATTGCAACGGTATATTCAAGTAGCAAGGGATATAGTGCACTCTGAGGTAGAGAAGAATGATACACACTGGATAAAAATATAGCAATATATTATCATTGCAAATCTAAACACCTGCATAGCAGATGTGACCTAATGACCAACCAGCAGGCGGTAAAACAGATACTGTACATGAAGAGAAAACCCCAATAACCCACAGCACCCATAAATGGTACTAATAACGCTAAGAGCAGGAAAAACGACCTGGCAACAATGACATCATGAGTCTGAGAAAATGCATAATAGCATGAGGAGATCAAAAGAAGGTACACAGGGGTATAAAATAAGGAGTCACCATGTCCTCATGGGAGGCAAGGAACCGTTCAGAGTGGGCGATCCCACGCGTATCGCCGCCAGAGCGGCTTTATCAGGGAAAGTAATGTCGGCGCAGAGTAGAGGAGTACAGGGTCGGACTGGGCTATCTGGGGCCCACCAGGGGAGTTGACTCCAGGTGCCCTCCCTACAGGTAAATATAAACGCCCATTAGCGTTATCCCCATTATTGTGTTGCTTTGACTGTATACATAGGCAGTTCCTGCACATCTATATTGTGCACCATAACTTGAATGTACAATTATAGTAGTTTGCAGTAATGGGGTCTTTGGTGAAAACAAGTTATCACCGATCTACAGGGTAGGTTGGTGATAACTTATTGATTGGTGGACCCAGACCAGTGGAAACTGCACCAATAGGAAGATTGGGGAACTTTTTGCAGTGGCAGGTGGGGTGTGTGACCGCAGCTCCATTCAAATCTCTGTTGAGTAGCCAGATAAAAACAAGCACAGCGCTCGCAGCCACTGAGGGAATGAATGGATCAGGGGTCAAATCGGACACGAGCTCCAGTTAAATGGGGGATAAAAGTTGCACGATCGGTGCAGGTCTCAGCAGTCGGACCCCCACTGACGAATATGTTATCACTTATCCTTAGGCCACGTTCACACGTTCAGTATTTGGTCAGTATCTTACATCAGTATTTGTAGCCCAAACCAGGAGTGGGTGAAAAATACAGAAGTTGTGCTCGAGTTTCTATTACACTTTTTCTGATCTTACGGCTGGAGTCACACTTGCGAGAGACTCGCACAAGTCTCACATCGCATCACCCGGTGTGGCCACACACTCTCCTGTCAGGAGCGGGTCAGCTGCATGTATTTCTTTGCAGCTGAGATGCTCCTGTCCGGAGAGCTGCATGCCATGTCGGGTGATGTGATGCAAGACTTGCACAAGTCTCTCACAAATGTGACTCTGGCCTTTCACTCATAGTTTTGGCTTCAAATACTGAGGTAAAAAACTCACTGAATACTCAGTGTGTGCACGAGGCCTTGGTAAAGGTGATTAAAAGACAAAAATTTGAATAAACCAGTCCATTTTTAAATTAATGACATGGAGAATCCCCATTATAAATATAAGAGCCTACAACGAACCTCCATAATTGGTAACCACATAATTCTATTTCAATTATACACAAAAAGTAATTTCTTTATAGAAATATTAGAAAGTTTATTAATATATATACTAGCTGTACTACCCAGCTTCGCCCGGGTAATAATAATTGCTGTTAAAAAAATAGAATGTATTAACAAAAATGTATTCTGCACACAAAAACCACAAAACAAATAGATAGAAATGTAATTATTAAAAGGCAAAAACTAAGCTAATAGAAGCATTTCACAACATATATTTCAACACCACAGATATTCCACACAGATTTAACTAAATTGGCCAAGTAATGTGCTCCGTGTTACGAACCGACACCGCCATAGCCGCAAGCAGCCTGCTGTGGTTCCTCTTGCGCCCAGGCGCCGGCTGCCGTTATTGGCCGTGCCTCGGGTCGTCCAGTTGACTGCTCCTTACACCACATCTAAGTGTGGAGAGGTGGCAAGTGCGCATGCGCGCGCCGATTTACCCCAGCCAGAGTCTAAGCCCGGTGTTTTGCCTACTGAGCATGCTCAGGCAGTCTGATTTCTGAGTCTGTTGTTCAGGCTACTGAGCATGCTCAGCCACTTAGTGCATCAGAGGCTAGGTCCGGTAAGGACCTCACTGAGCATGTCCGTGAGGTGGCACGCCCTGATAGGGCAGAGGGTGTCAGGTGTCCTGATGACGTGGCCACTCCGGACTGGCTCGCAGAGGCCCGCCCTTATGATCGGGCACCTCACTATTGGTCGTCAGATGATGACTGGTGAAGTGTTTGGGGCATGGCTGCCATGAGGTCATCAATGACGTGACGGTTCCGGATAGGCCGCTGGTGACATTGCTGATGATATGGCACTCTACTATTGGACCTTGGTGGTTCCACCCTGGGTTTGGGGCGGATCTAGGTTATAAAAGGGGCTGGAGACAACATGGAGGTGCGCAGTCTTCACTCATATTCACTTAGAATTCATGGTGGCAAAAGCCTTGTTGGAAGCGGTAGGTAGGGCTAGGCGAACGGTGCATGTCATGCCAAGATTCGTGGCTCAGCACATGAGGGTCAGGCGCCGTGCTTCCTTGATACCGTTTATGTTGTGCTATAGAAGTCCAGTGGCGTTACTGGCCTGCGGCTGCTGCGCCACCTGTCCAGGTGTGCCTCCTACGCACACGGACAGCATGCCTGCTGCGTCACCTGTCCGAGAGTGCCCTCTACGCACACGGACAATGCACCTATTGCGCCACCTATTTGGTTGTGCCTCCTACGTGCACGGACAGCATACCTCAGGACCCCTGTGGTGTTAACAGGGTGTTCCAGGATTGAGTGTGTGAACCTATTATCCTCCTTGGCTTCCCAGTCAACGCTACTGGAGTGATCCCATGGCCTGATGTGTCCTCTACACATGTGGCCATTCAAGTAGTGACCAGAAACGCTAAACGAAGGACCGCTCGGCCTGGCGTGTCTGACACACGTGGCCGACAGGGCGCTGTCGCAGCGGTCTTCTCGGTCAACGCTACATGGTCACCATCTGGCCTGATGTGTTCCCTGCACATGTGGTCGGGGTTGCGCCAATTCCACCGAAATGCTAACTGGGTTGTCGTCCAGTCTGACGTGTCACTACACACGTGACTAGTATTCTGGGTTATCTCAGAGCCATCCAGCTCTATAGTCTCCGCCTAACCCACAGGGTGCCAGCAGCTCCATTACCATCTGGAGCACGGTGGGCCCCAACTGGCGATTGGAATATATACCCCCTGGTCCTAATCTGCCGGTTCCCCCGTAGCACTCTGTCTGTCTTTCCAGGTCTGTCTCTTTCCAGGTCTGTCTCTTTCCAGGTCTGTCTCTTTCCAGGTCTGTCTCTTTCCCCGTCTGCCTCTTTCCCCGTCTGCCTCTTTCCCCGTCTGCCTCTTTCCCCGTCTGTCTCTTTCCCCGTCTGTCTCTTTCCCCGTCTGTCTCTTTCCCGGTCTGTCTCTTTCCCGGTCTGTCTCTTTCCCGGTCTGTCTCTTTCCCGGTCTGTCTCTTTCCCGGTCTGTCTCTTTCCCGGTCTGTCTCTTTCCCGGTCTGTCTCTTTCCCGGTCTGTCTCTTTCCCGGTCTGTCTCTTTCCCGGTCTGTCTCTTTCCCGGTCTGTCTCTTTCCCGGTCTGTCTCTTTCCCGGTCTGCCTTTTTCCCCGTCTGCCTCTTTCCCCGTCTGCCTCTTTCCCCGTCTGCCTCTTTCCCCATCTGCCTGTCTCTGTCTGTCTCTTTCTATGTCTTTCTTTCACCATCTGTCTCTTTCCAGGTCTGTCTCTTTCCCCGTCTGTCTCTTTCCCCGTCTGTCTCCCTGTCTCTTTGTCTGTCTTTTTTTGTCTGTCTCTTTCCCTGTCTTTGTCTGTCTCTATTTCTCTGTCTCTTTCCCCGTCTGCCTCTATCAAGGTCTGTGTCTTTTTCCATCTATCTTTGTCTGTCTCTCTGGCTGTCTCCTCCTTCCCTGTCTCTTTTCCCATCTGTCTCTTTCCAGGTCTGTCTCTTTCCCTGTCTGTCTCTATCTCTCTGTCTCTTTCTCTGTCTGTCTCTGTCTGTATCTCTCTCTGTCTGTCTCTCTCTATCCGTCTCCCCACCAACATCTTATTACCTCACATATAACCACTGACAGCTCCTACTAATAACCCGTAGTTCCAGGCTCTATTTACTTTAATGAAGGCATGTTTTTTGGAGGGTAACTGTAAAGCACGGGGTTAAATTTTCCTGTCAAAACATAGTCTACGACGTTCTCTGGGTCACATGAGGTGTCTGTGTAAAATTTTGTGATTGTAAATGCGACGGTGCGGATACACTTTTCGTTCACTTTTTCCCCATTATGTAGATAGGGGCAAAATTGATTGGTAAATTGGAACGCGCGGGGATAAAATTTAGCCTATGACGCTCTCGGGATCCAGACGTGTGAGTGTGCAAAATTTTGTGGCTGTAGCTGCGACGGTGCAGATGCCAATCCCGGACATACATACATACACACACACACACACATTCAGCTTTATATATTAGATTTCAAGGGATACAAAAAGTGCAACACAAGGTGCACTGTGGACGTGATAAGATATCCTGGTTGGTTATTATACCTGTACCTTTATCTTGGATTAACTCCTTACTTACCGCTGAGAGTTTAAACTCCTGCATTGTGCTTATCAGGTTATTGCTTTATCAAGACATCATGCAATGGATTCAAAAATAGTGAAGTGATCAACAAATGTAATTGTCTGGATTTAGCTCATGGAAAAGTGTACTGCCCTGCGCTCGGCTGCAGCTGAGCCGCTCGGATCCGGGCTCGTCAGTGGGTGGCTCAAGCACCTCCGGACCCGGGGTCCCGTCGCTCTGAAAGGATGCTGGCGCTACGTAGGGGGTTGGTTGGTAGGTTTACGGCCGGGGCCGTGGTTTGAGTTAAGTTTGTGATACCTCCCACGGGCTGTGGTGAATGTAGACACCACCGCTGCTGTTTTCTAGGCCCTCGGGGACAGTGTTTCACAGCCAGGTGTTGACCCCTCCGTGGGTAGGGGGTGATGGTCCCGGGGCCCGGTGGTGAGGATGCGGGCGGATTGGTGTGGTGCGGGGCGGTGCGCGGCCCGAAGGCACAGTTGTACTCACTCTGACAGATACACCGGAGTCTCTGGTAAACCAAAAAGATGGTGGTCGGTGCCCACAGCCGGCTGCGTCTGGTCCCCCACCCAGTTTGGTGGTCCCCGCTTTTCTCCTGCACCTTGTTATGTAGCTGTGGACTGCCTGCGCTTCAGTGATGGGAGTTCGCTCTCCGGCTGTGTGTGTGTGTCGGGAGATCCCGTTTGCCTGCAAACACTAGCCCGTGGGATCTCTCTGCCTGAGCGGTGGCTTTCTATACTCCTTGTTGGGCTGTTGTCTTCAGTTGGCACTTGGTTGGGAAAGGACCTAAGATCCAGACCTCATTCAGTGAATTAACTTAGTCCGGTAGATTCGGGACCTCGTTTCAGGGTCTGATTATCCCCCTGTGTGCTCCGGTTTCCAGTCAGTTCCCCGGTTCGGTACCGGCGGGCCACTACCCTGTCCCGGTCCCTTACGGTTCCACCAGGCCGTCTTCCCGGCTCCTGCAGGCGGCGACCACTGTCTGCCTCTTGGCCAAAGGGTGTCTAGGCTACGACCCAGACCCCTGTCAGACATTTACTCCTCTCTCTTTCACCTCCTAAACTCATCTGCTTCTGTCTTTCCAGCCTCAGGCTATCCAAACTCCTTGGTGGGTGGGGCCAACTGCCTGGCTCCGCCCCCTGGTGTGTACGTCAAGACCCGAGAGGAGTGACCAAAGTTTTGGTGGTTGGCTGCTGTTACCTTTTTAGGGGGACGGGTGTTTGTGCAAGGGCCTGTCTGTGACTACCTGGCTAGTCCAGGGCGTCACATTCCCCCTTGGTTAAATGCAGACCATCCGCAGGCTGCCCAACCACCACCGGTTTATTTTTGTAACTGTAAAAGATAAAACGGGAAAAACATATACAATTATAATAACTTTATTTACATTAGGCATTCTTTTGTGGATTCTTCCCTTGCGGGAGGCATATACATCTTAAACGTTGCAACAAGTAAAATCAACATTTTTATTAACCGGGGACGAGACCATGTCCTTTCAGTTGCCCACCCAAACAAACCTAGCCTTGATGCTGCCTCTAAAACCAGGTCAGCACCCCTTTTCCCCAGTCCAGGAATCAGGTCAAGTCCGGGTATTGCCCACAAAATGTTCCTTACCCGGCAGTCTCTGAGGCCCCATGTCCAGGGGACCCCTGACCCGGAGGGTTGTCACCGGTTGCCATGGTGATGGGACCTCGGCCTCCTCTGTCACAGGCCCTTCCTCCAACCAGCCTCCCCGGGGACTGTAGGACCTGAAAGGGTGGCCCGGGACTATTTACAAACCCAAAAGTTGTTGAGGGGCCTGCAAGTTCTCGGCCGTGTCCATAACAAACGGGAACATCAACTTTACGGTGACCTCCGGCCTTATTCAAGGCCGGGCATTCCTGGGGCACGCACTATCAAAGCGCCCGGGCAGCTCACAGCGCCGGCAGAATGGCACCACCACCCTCCCGACAGCAGACGGGGCCTCATCCTCGGAGGTGGATTCTGCTTCAGCCTCATACATTTCCAACGCACAGCAGACACGGTTGGAGAGGGTCATCCGGTAGCCATTCCCGCCGCATCGCGGGATATACGTGGCCGCCGGGGCGTCGACACTGAGGCTGCTCTCACCCATCTCCTCTGATTCCGAGCTGGTGGTCGCAGGGTCATCCAAACCGGATTCCGGTCCCTTCGCGGCCGGACGGGCTTCCGGGGCCGACATCCTTCCTGCGGCAGGCGGTTCACTGCCAGCTGTCGCACGGGGAGTCACCATTGGAGCCTCCGGACCAGCCGCTCCTGCAACCAGAGCTGGAGCTGTAACTTCCTCCTCGCCGGAGGGCATTCTCTGCAGGCGCCGCCGCTCCGGCGGTCGTCGCGGGGCCGGCATCGGGCTTGGGAGCAGACATCCTCCATCTGCTCCCCCTTGGTCTTTTCGCGGCACTCCATTCTTTTTCTGCTTAGTTTTGTTTTGCGACCGTGCACTTTCCTGCACAGCCGAGTTTCCAGGGGGCGGGGCTTCAACTCTCACGCTCTTTTCGTGAGGAAGACGGTGGCAAGATGGCGGATTCTGAAACTTTTCAACGGGTCACCGCTGACTTCCACTTTAAGGCACCCTTCACCAGGTAGGTGATTAGGTAAGTATGCTGTTCGTGATGCCAGAAGAGTCGATGTGTACCGCCCTGCGCTCGGCTGCAGCCAAGCCGCTTGGATCCGGGCTCGTCGGTGGGTGGCTCGAGCGCCTCTGGACCCGGGGTCACGTCGCTCTGAAAGGACGCTGGCGCTACGTAGGGGGTTGGTAGGTAGGTTTACGGCCGAGGCCATGGTTTGAGTTAAGTTCGTCATGCCACCCACGGGCTGTGGTGAATGTAGACACCACCGCTGCTG
Source organism: Anomaloglossus baeobatrachus (assembly GCF_048569485.1). Classification (NCBI taxonomy): domain Eukaryota; kingdom Metazoa; phylum Chordata; class Amphibia; order Anura; family Aromobatidae; genus Anomaloglossus; species Anomaloglossus baeobatrachus. The sequence goes on along the minus strand of NC_134357.1, from coordinate 209,748,238 downwards.
TTTACTAGGCCCCCAGGGACGGTGTTGCGCAGCCAGATGTTGACCCTTCCGTGGGTAGGGGGTAATGGTCCCGGGGCCCGGTGGTGAGGGTGCGGGCAGATTGGTGTGGTGCGGGGCGGTGTGCGGCCTGAAGTCACAGTTGTACTCACTCTGACAGATACACTGGAGTCTCTGGTAAACCAAAAAGATGGTGGTCGGTTCCCGCAGCCGGCTGCGTCTGGTTCCACACCCGGTTTGGTTGTCCCCGCCTTTCTCCTGCACCTTGTTTTGTAGCTGTGGACTGCCTGCGCTTCAGTGATGGGAGCAGTCCCGGCTGTGTGTGTGTCAGGAGAGCCCGTTTACCCGCAGACGCTAGCCCATGGGATCTCTCTGCCTGAGTGGTGGCTTTCTATCCCTCTCGTTGGGCTATTGTCTTCAGTCGGGACTTGGTTGGGAAAGGACCTAAGGTCTAGACCTCAATCAGTGAATTAACTTAGTCCAGTAGATTCGGGACCTCGTTTCAGGGTCTGAGTACCCCCCTGTGTGCTCCGGTTTCCAGTCAGTTCCCCGGTTCGGTAATGGTGGGCCACTACCCTGTCCCGGTCCCTTACGGTTCCACCAGGCCGTCTTCCCGGCTTCTGCAGGCGGCGACCACCATCTGCCTCTTGGCCAAAGGGTGTCAAGGCTACAGCGCAGACCCCTGTCAGACGTTTACTTCTCTCTTTCACCTCCTAAACTCATCTGGTTCTGTCTTTCCCACCTCAGGCTATCCGAACTCCTTGGTGGGCGTGGCCAACTGCCTGGCTCCGCCCCCTGGTGTGTACATCAAGACCCGAGAGGGGTGACCAAAGTTTTGGTGGTTTGCTGCTGTTACCTTTTTAGGGGGACGGGTGTTTGTGCAAGGGCCTGTCTGTGACTACCTAGCTAATCCAGGGCGTCACAAAAGCATATATCTCAGTTCCCTTGATGGCGTTTATTGTGGCACACTGACTTTTTTGTTTAAATTCCTGATTATCATATATTTATCTGTGCCATGTGAGATAACTTTTTATATATATATGTGCTGTGTCCATGTGAATACCATAAGCTGCATTATCTGACTATCTTAGCCTGTCCTTATCTGATACATTGCCCTGACTTGCTGTATGGTTTTAATGCATATTGCCCCTTGTGTTGCACTTTTTGTATCCCTTGAAATCTGTATATAAATAAACTTTCTAATATTTCTATAAAGAAATTACTTAGTAAAGGTGATTACCTGTTTTCACTGGAGAACCTCTGTAAGTGCATATTTACTGTAGTGTAATAGTCACAGGACAGGGAGGGGTTAAATGTTTAAGTATTTAATTTCTATTGGAAATAATCCCCCCTTTATAGAGAGAAAAAGTGACCTCCATACACAACATAATCCACTAAACGAAAACCAATAATACCACATGCAAGGGAGAATACTGCCACACCGTGACCAGACCACATATTACCACCAAACAGTGACTAAATACAGCCACATACAAGGGAGAAATACCACCACACCGTGACCAGACCGCAAAGTGACCAAATATTACCACATACAAGGCAGAAATACACTATGACCAGATAACATACTACCAAAACATAGTGATCAAAAGCAACCACATACCAGAGAGTAATACCACTACACTATAATTAGACCACATAGTAACCGACTATTACCACATTCAAGGGAGAAATACCGCAACACTATAACCACACCACATAATGACTGAATATAACTACATACAAGCGAGTAATACTGCCACACCATAATCAGACCACATAGTGACCGAATACAACCATATACATGGGAGAAATACCCTGACACTATAACCACACCACACAATGACCAAATAATACCACACACGAGACAAATATCAATACAAGATGACTAGAAACATATCACTACCACACTGTCACGTCCGCACCGGAGTCCGCTCCTGCGACTTCTGCTCCGATCGCCAGACAACGCCATGTTCCCACCATGGATAGTGCTGGTGATGGGAGAGGAGTCGGTGCCCGAGGTTCTGCGGAGCACAGGCTCCGCTCAACCACTAAGCTGGGTTTCCCTGGAACCTGCAGTACCACTGGTTGACTGTAGGTGGCGTGTGTCTCCCGGCTGAAGTGGCCAACATTCACCTGCAGCCTTTGGGAAGACACCACACCCTTCTTATTCCCCCTCCTGTCACATGACCACTGCCAGTGATAGTTCTGATCTCCTGGCTCATGTGCTGTTTGTATTGTGATTCCTGTGCGCTGACCTTTGCTTGTTGTTTGACTACCCCCCTGCCTGTCGTTTTTGTACCTTGCTGCCAGTTCCGGATTTGACCCCTGCTTTGTCTCCTCACTACGCCCCTGCCTGCCGATTCTGTTTCTGTTTTGCATCTCCTGGATTTTGACCCTGCCTGACGACCACGGACTACAGTCTACCACAGGTAGCGATCTCTGAGGCTCTGTGTAATTCCAAATCCCTGTAAAGGGGTTAAAGGGTTGCAGAGTTCTTGGGGTCCTGCTTTGTGAGTGTCTTTTCTCTAGATTCCCCTTACAGCCAGTCTGAGTCTGTGGCTCCTATCAGGCATTACACACACTAGGACATATAATACTACTATAATGATCATGAATAAAAACTACAATGCTAATAACACTAATATTATCATCAGTGCCATAATACACAGGAGCACTGTATATAGTGTATAGGTAATACAGTGATCACCAGTGACGTATACAGGAGCTCTGTATACAGTGTACAATATAGTGTGTGTGTGTGTGTGTGTGTGTGTGTGTCTGTGTGTGTGTGTGTTCATTTAATACACTGACTTACCAGTGACGTCTCTAGCTGACTTTATTCATCTTCACATTTTTTCTTCATACGGCGCTGACCGCCATCACTTCTTCCTGCCATGACGCGACTCTGCAGAAAATGACAGTGACCTATAGCTGATCACTCCCAGAGCATATTCTTCACTATTTGCCCAATTTCTACACTATGTCAGACTCTTCCCTATTGGAGACAGTATCCTCAAAATTAGCATATTTCATCAGTAATAATGTCCTCTAATTTGCCCCTACAGTAATTATGCCCCACGTGCCACCATAAACTAATAATGTATGTCCCTCATTCTGGCCCCATATAGTATTTACAGTAAGTCCCTCATCCTGGCCCCTTTTATTTGATAATGTCTGGGGAAACAAGTGGAATCAGAAGGGGATCTTAATTGCTTCCTGCACAAAATATCCCCCACACACTGCTGCTCTTCAAAATAGCCCCACAAAGTGCCCTTTTCGAAAATGTCCCCCAAAAATTTGCCCTTTCTATAATATCTCCCCGATACTAAATCCCTGTATAAATCCCACTGCTTTATAATGTCCCCTACTGCATTATAATGTCTTCCACTACCCTACAATATCCCCCACTGTCTTATGTCTTCCACTGTTCTATAATGTCCCCCACTGCTTTATAATGTCCCCACTGCCCTATTATGTTCCCGACTGCCCTATAATATCCCCCACTGCCTTATAATGTACCCACTGCCTTATAATGTCCCCCACTGCACTATATTGTCCCCTGCACTATATTGTCCCCCTCTGCCCTATAATGTCCCCCTCTGCATTATAATGTCTTCCACTGCCCTATAATGTCCTCCACTGCCCTATAATGTCCTTCACTGCCCTATAATGTCCCCCACTGACCCATAATATGCTCCATAAAGTCCTCCACCGCTTCTCACTGCCCCTTGTAAAATAACACTGCTCCTCCCCCACCACAGCCAGTCATGTAAAATTATTGTACGTCCCCTTTGGCTCCTTTGGAGCACTTACCTGTGCCTGCGCGTCCTCTTCTTTATCACTGCAGCTGCGGCCCTGGTGATGATGGCATGTCGGTGCAGGACTGAGGCATGCACCTCTGCCTCAGTCCTGTCGCATCCTCCTCTTCTGCAGCCCCGGCCCCGGTGATGACATCCCGTCGCAGTGCGGAGCTGAGCAGCGCTGCTCTGCCTTCTGTCGCCGGCCACACTGTACAAATGTATGCGTGCCTGAAAGACGCGCATACATTTGAATGCCGGCGCGGTCTCCAAGCCCTGCACACCTCATTGATGCAGGCCTGGGTACTCCCACAGTGCACCGCTAGGACCTTTGGTGAGTCACATGACACATGTGATGTCATTAAAGGTCCTGCAACTGCGGAAATTTCAGTGATCGTACAGAACTTGTACGATCACTGAAGTTTATGATTGAAATCCTTGGGTCCCCTCAGAGCGTGGAGGCCCTGGCTGAGCTGCTCAGTCTTCCCACCAATAAACACTGACCCTGAGAAACAGGCAGTCCCGCGGCCCTGTACAGCCACCCCACACTATATAAAGCACCGGGGAAATCCCCGCTACCCCGGTGGGCCAGACCGACCCTGGAGGAGTATATATACACATAGTAAATTACATAAATACACACACCTGTGCAGCTGGTGGCTGAACACGATCATCACTGCAGGGTGCCATGTTTGCGCCTATGCAGTGCAGCCTGATGGGACCTCGCAGTAGTCAAAAAGTTGCAAAGTGCAGTGTGGCGGTATATGCACATGTGCAGATCACAGAGGAACTTGTTTGTGCAGACGTCTGCAGAAGGTAACCGAGGTGATCGTAATCACAGGACAAGGAGTCTAGATTAGTAAGGCAGGAATATTCCAGGAGAATTTATTAAGTATATACACATAGGAGAAGCAACAAGCATTGATAGAAACCTACACAAGTACAAATATCACCCCAATTATAAGGTCTAAGGAGTTAATCCGTGCGACCACAAACCAATTTTATAAAGAAAAGGGGGGAGAGAGATAAGAAATATACTGATAGGGCATCTCCAAAATATAACAAGATGTCAGGGAATATAATAAAGAGACACACATATAGAAGTATAGTCAGGCTATACAGTGCTTGCAGGTGTAAATATATCAGAGAAAGAATTTACAACGGCTGCAAAACACCCACCCGTATAGTGATCTCGAATTTAGTGAATGGCAAATGGACAAATAGACCCTAGTTGATGTACATACTAATTTTGAAATATCAATAAGGCCCCAAAACAGTGGTACACAGGTTATTATTAGGGATAAGCGAATGTATTCGCCACTATTCGGTTTCCAAGGGATAATGGGGTATTCGAGGTATTTGGTATCCGACGGCTAATATGGTATTCGCTCCGATACTTTCATTTTCATTTTTGGATTTCCTAGAGCCTTTTTCCAGCCAATTAAAACTGACATTGCTTGCCCTCACAGTAACGCCAAAGCCATCTTTGTTGTGGTGTTACTGTGATTGGCTTGGCCGCACAGCGTCTTAGGGGCTATATAAGGCTGCCGCCATTTTATGAACACGCAAATTCCTGAGCTGCCAGTGAAGCTAGACTGTACTGTGTGTGGGACAGCGTTTATACATCGTTTGTACAGCGAACTAATAGTCCTTGTAAGGGCTGAACACATTGTCCACTAGCTGCTAGCAGCTGTGTAAATCATAGAACCAGGTATAGCAACAGTGCAGTGCATTCTATGAGATAGCGTTCCTGCTGCAAAATCCAAAATAGTCCTTGTAAGGGCTGAACAGAGTCCACTAGCTACTACCAGCTGTGTAAGACTGCCAGGACCCCAACAGAACCTCCCCCTCCCCTTTAAGAGACACCACGACACAATTTTCTTTGAAAACAAAACCTTTTTATTTAACTTTCTTTGGAGAGTCAAAGGAGAAAACAATGCTCTCATCTTTTGGGTAAAGTTATGGTCACAGCTCTTCCAAACAGGCGTTAAAAAACCAGCCAAATATACCAGGGGTTTTGGTAAAAGTACCGCCACTCGGCCGTCCGGTGCGGGTATTCCACCTCCATTTTTCCTAAATTCCGACCCCTTCCGCTGCTGTGACTTGAAAAATGCCAAAACAACCGAACAAAAACTCCCACCTCCTTTCCATCACACAAAAAACCTTAAAACGAGGGGAGGGTGGGCGGGAAACTGGTCCGGGTCCTCAGAGAGATTGGGAAACTTTCCCTTGAGCCTGTGCGACAAGCTGCGGGGGGCGGCACCAATGACGCTTTTTGGGGAGGAGTGACAGCGTCGAGAGGTCTCTTAAAGGGGGATACTCATTTTTCCACAGGAGGGGGCCAGCAGTCAGGGGGCAGCATCCACATTCGGGCTGCAGTGCCCCACAGACTGCCAGGACCCCAACAGAACCTCCCCCTCCCCTTTAAGAGACACCACGACACAATTTTCTTTGAAAACAAAACCTTTTTATTTAACTTTCTTTGGAGAGTCAAAGGAGAAAACAATGCTCTCATCTTTTGGGTAAAGTTATGGTCACAGCTCTTCCAAACAGGCGTTAAAAAACCAGCCAAATATACCAGGGGTTTTGGTAAAAGTACCGCCACTCGGCCGTCCGGTGCGGGTATTCCACCTCCATTTTTCCTAAATTCCGACCCCTTCCGCCAAGGAGCAGCGAATCAACGAGCTGCGACCCCACCCACCATGGACTGTAGCGCTTGCACGACACCCTCACGGATCCCCGCCAAAAATAACTCCTGACCACTACCATTCAAATGCACTCCATCCGCCCGCAGGTAAGCCGTATTATCACCCTCCAGCTGGTGATGTCGGACGACCACCCCGTTTTTGAACCGTATGAATTTTGAAATACGCTGATTCAGCGTACGACGGGTTCGTTCCATGGCAAAACCATCCTTGGCGCCATGCCAAACCAGCCGCGGAACCACCTCGGACCAGACCAGCTTCATTTGAGGGAAGAAACAGGGGAATTTGTCCATATCAGACCGCATAAGGGTCAGTAACTCAGCCAACGGAAAAGAAACCAGGTCGTTACCCCCGGCGTGTATCACCAAAACCACAGGAGATGAGACCATCTTCGATATCCTGACCACTTCCGGTAAGACTTGCGGCCAGGACAGGCCCCTGATACCTCTCCAGTTAACATCGACGTCCAGCAATCCCAAGGACCGGCCACCGGGTCGGGAGTCCGCTCCCCGAGCCGCCCAGTACACAAAAGAATGACCTAGGATCCATACACTCGGACGGCTTGTATCTGAAAAGAAAACAATGTCAAACCACAGACCAAAATAGTTGAACATGTAACGCCGCCCTTGGGCGAATGCCTGCTATGCAGTGCCTGCGCTTAAGACAAGCTCCGGGCGAATGTATCTCATGAAACACCTGGAGCGCCATCTCCCAACCCGCTGGATTTCCGAGTCTTGCATGCCTGCCCGGGAAGCCTCCGTGGCAGCCCCGATATGGAAAGAATGAGTCCCGAACTCAGCCGCTGGAAGGCCAAGGTGGCGCAAAATGCGTCGCAAAAAATTTAAAAACTGCCCCGCTAATAGGGGGGAACCATCCTCGTGTGTGAAAAAATGCGGCCCGTCGGTTCTGATCGCTAGAAAAGAGCTAGCAAGAACTCCAGGAGACACTGGGCCTGAGATAGAAAACAGGGGAAACCATGTTCCCCTGCTTTCCTGATCCGTCTTAGATTTACGCAAGCGTACTCGCAACCCGTCACCACATACTACAATATCGTCCCGTCGTAAACCACCGATGTCCCCCCGCGCTTTCGGTACGAGTTCCCCGACCCGAAGGGCCCCGAAAAAGGCAGTTCCAAAAGCTGCAGCAAACAGGGTGGATTCATAAGGGGAAGTGCAGAAAACCTTTGCACCATTGATCAAGTCAGCCAACAGCCGAAACGAGATGGGCCTTCTGCAATCAATCCTGATGTCGCTTCTCCTCCAACCCTTCAGAACTTGATGCACCAAAAAGGACTTTGTCACATCTGGCCAGTTCCTGAGTTTAAAGTTAAAAGCTATGCCCGATAGCCGGTTGCGTGTAACAGCCCCGGATGCCCGCCTGTTGTGCAGGGACACCAAATACTTCAGTGTAAGCTGTAATAAAGTGTCGCCCGAAGGCGCGCCCGAAATTTCCCCCACCGACTCGCACCACTCGCTCCATGCCTTACCGTAGGCTCTCCAAGTCGACGGGGCCACTGATGAATGGATCATCGGGAGCAGCTGAGCGGGACATCCCACATCCCTGCTGGGCACGCCAAACCTTGAACCTCCGCTGATGGATGCAGCTCCCGAAATCTCTGAAATTGAAAACGCGACAGGGCATCCGCCATGTTATTTCTACAACCAGGAACATGCTTCGCTTTGAAACAAACATTTATTGATAAGCATTTCAAAACCAAAAATCTGATCAGGCTGATGACAGGCGGGGAGGAGGCCGACAAGTGGTTGATGGCATGTACCACACTGGCGTTATCGCACCAGAAAATGATCCGCTTGTTCCTCAACGCCTCCCCCCAGATTTCGACCGCGACCGCTATAGGGAAAAGTTCAAGCAGGGTAAGATTCCCAGTCCACGCCCACTTTTCCCAGTCTACTGGCCATTTTTCAGCACACCACTGAGTGCCAAAGATGACCCCAAATCCAACGGCTCCCGCAGCATCCGAGAAAAGCTCTACCTCCGAGTTTGTCCGGTCCGCCTCTTGAAAGCAAGTGCGGCCGTTGTATGTACCCAAAAATTTTTGCCACACACACAAGTCATTCTTCAGGGGGGTTGTTATTCGAATTCTGTGGTGCGGGAGACGTACCCCACAGGTGGCCAATGACAACCGCCTGGAGAAAATCCTGCCCATGGGCATGACCTTGCAAGCAAAATTGAGGGAACCTAATAGTGACTGCATTTGTACCAAGGTGACTTTTCCGACGGAAATGACCGCCGAAATGAGGTCAAGCAGGCCTCGGATTTTTTCCGGGGGAAGCCTGAACTCCATGGCTTCCGTGTCAATGATAATACCCAGGAACGACAAGACCGTAACGGGACCAATGGTTTTTTCCATCGACAGGGGGACGCCAAACCGTCCCATCAGGGACTGAAAGCATTCTAATACAGATTGGCACAACGGAGAGTCGGCGGGGCCGACAAATAAGAAATCGTCCAAATAGTGAGTTATCCCATCGGAACCTGTCTCCCGGCAGGCTACCCATTCTAAAAAGGAGCTGAACATTTCAAAATACTGGCAAGAAATGGAACAACCCATGGGGAGACAGGTGTCGAAATAATACTCACCGTCAAGCATTGCACCCAACAGGTGATGACAGTCTGGATGTACCGGCAAGAGACGGAAGGCCGACTCTATATCGGATTTAGCCAAAAGGGCACCCCTGCCAGCAAGCCTGACCAATTCAACTGCCCTGTCAAAAGACACATAATGGACCGACGAGTCTTCCTCCGGTATACCGTCATTCACCGACCTGCCCTTGGGATAGGACAGGTGATGAATAAGCCGGTATTGTCCGTGTTCCTTTTTGGGAACCACCCCCAAGGGTGACACCCGCAGGTTACTTAAAGGTGGGAACTGAAACGGGCCTTGGAAACGCCCCAAGGCCACTTCCTTAACCAGTTTGGACCGGATGACATCCGGGTTTTCCCTTGCTGATTTCAAATTGGGGGATAACGAGGGAAGCCTAGAAAAATTGAAAGGTATGAAAAAAACAAAAGAAAAACCGAATCTGATTTGAGCTGCAGCCCTTCTATTGGGGTACCTGCTTAGCCACGGCTCCATCATGGTGACGTTCACTGGGGTCACGGTGTTCCTGAGCCCCGGGTTTTGTCCCGTGGGCTTTTTGAGCGGGCTTGTTGCATTTGGAGGCAGTGCGAGGCCCCCCGCACACCGAGCACTCGTGCTTGTACTTGCACAGAGTGTGATATTTACAGAATCCGTCGTTAAATAGCCAACATGTTCCTGGTCGGCGGACGGCCACCGCGCCCGTGTGAGATCCGGGTGCGGCAGCCCCCCCCGGGAAAAGGCTGGAGAACCCTCTGCGCCATCATCAGGCGAAGCCAAGAATCCGTGGCTTTGACTCCCCACCCCAAGTGGGGCTGCAGGTCCAAACGGCGGCGGAAGTCCTCATCGTACTTCCACCACGCAGAACCTCCATGAGCCTTGTACGAGCTGTAAATGCTATCCATGTAAATAAATAATTCTGAGCACCTTTCCGGGTGCCGTTGCCCCATAACACAACCCAGGACGGCGAACGCCTGCAACCAGTTGTTTATGGTCTTGGCGACCTTGGGCTTACGGTCATAAAACTTCTCGCCCGGCCGCCGTTCCCGATCAACCGAATGCTGGTCTGTCGATATTAATGACCAGATGTCAACGTAGCTGTTGGCCCAAATTTGCTCTTTTACCTGCACTTCAAGGTGGGAACCCAGAGGGGGGACACCGCAAAAAAGGCCACCTTTGTAAAGGTCCGGACCAGGCGGGGTAAGTTTAGACCCCTCCGGCACCTGTAACAATTTGGGGTTCACAAATACTTTTTTAACCTGAGCCGGTTCCCCCGGCACAGCCCCGGTCGACCCAACCCCGCTCCAGACCCCAACGTAAGGGTACTCACCCTGAGCCGAAAACACTGTGTTTCCCGTATCCTGGAACTGGTCCACGGATGTTGGACCCACATCCCCACGCTGTACGGATGTATCGGTCGGTGTTCTTCGTCTTCTCCGTGACCTCTCCGGGGATTCGTCTGAGGAAGAAGGGGAGCGCCAGCGCGAGGACCTGGAACGCCGGCTACGCCGCCTAGACCTAGATCTGCCGTGGCGACGGCTGCTGATACGCCGCCTGCTGCGCCTGCGCTCGCGCTGCTCGTCAGAGGATGAAGATGAGGAAGCACGCCCACGTTGGCTGCCCGCACCACCCGCAATAGCCGTGGCCGGGGTCCCAGCACGTGAACGTGATATGCTCTGATACCCTCCGCTAATCACCCCCGCCCTCATCTGTAACAGGCTACTCTGCAGGCCCAGTGGCGAATTGGCCACTTCCCCCCTTACATAGGGGGCCAATTGGTGAGGTACCATTACACTGGGGGGATGAAGCTGTGAGACTAAACCAGAACCTAGTGGGGCAATGAGTAACGGCTGACTTAGCTGTGATGGTGGCGGTGTCTGATCAGGCGGGGGCCAAAGGACCAACTGTCCATCCGCCTGTGGAACATTTATGGGCCCTTCTCCTCCCTCCCTTTGGGCTAAAGGTGCCTGCTCCAGTGGTCCTCTCCCATCTGCTGAAACCCCACTAGAACCAGATGAACTCTGGCATGTATTAGTGCCTCCCATTGCCACTAAGGGGGGGGCGTTTGTTGTAATGCTGTTCAGGGGAAACTGACGGAAATCGGCTCCCCTTAACACTGTGCAGCTGCCTGCTACTTGCAGAGCGGAGCTGTCGGCCGGCGCTGAACCCCTGTCCCCAGGAGCGCTCCTCACAATGGCGCCGGCAGCCGGGCTAAGGATGGTGGGCGGGGGCAAGCGCTGGGAGCGCGAAGAGCATTTCTTCCCGCTCCTTTTTGAATCCTGTGGCGGGCTCAAGCGGGCCGGCGGGCGGGTATGTCTCTTAGACCTCCGCTCGCCGGCACCGCTCGCTTGAACCTCGGCAGGGAGGAAGCTGCCCACAGGTAACAGCCCTGTGAGCCATCCGCTCCCCTCCCTGCCGATACGATCTCTCACCGCATCCATGAGCGGGTCCGTCATTCCGGCAGTCCAAACTGGTCCGGGTCCTCAGAGAGATTGGGAAACTTTCCCTTGAGCCTGTGCGACAAGCTGCGGGGGGCGGCACCAATGACGCTTTTTGGGGAGGAGTGACAGCGTCGAGAGGTCTCTTAAAGGGGGATACTCATTTTTCCACAGGAGGGGGGCAGCAGTCAGGGGGCAGCATCCACATTCGGGCTGCAGTGCCCCACAATCATAGAATCAGGACAGTGTTGGTGCATTGCTTAGTTAGGTGAGAGCCGTTCCTGTTTTAAACAGGCCAAAAATAAAAAATCCTCTTATTAGTGGTGCATACGGTCTGTTACTGCAGTGTGTGATATAGAGAGAGCTTATTCACAGGCAGGGAGAGATTTAAAGCTGTCCTCCTGACATCTCCTACTAATAATCAACAATCTCAGCACTGCTACATCCCTTGTGTCTGTTATACTAGGAATAGGTATTACAACTTGCAAAAAAGGTCCCAAAATTGTAAAAAAAAAAACCAACAGATTCAGGTGTAGTGTAATGCCTGTCAGCCACCATCTCAATTCATACCAGATCAGTTGCGTCCTTGTGTTGGCTTCATAGCATACATACAGTTAGGTCCAGAAATATTTGGACAGTGACACAATTTTCGCGAGTTGGGCTCTGCATGCCACCACATTGGATTTGAAATGAAACCTCTACAACAGAATTCAAGTGCAGATTGTAACGTTTAATTTGAAGGTTTGAACAAAAATATCTGATAGAAATTGTAGGAATTGTACACATTTCTTTACAAACACTACACATTTTAGGAGGTCAAAAGTAATTGGACAAATAAACCAAACCCAAACAAAATATTTTTATTTTCAATATTTTGTTGCGAATCCTTTGGAGGCAATCACTGCCTTAACTGAGCGAGCGAGGTGCTGAATTGCAGTAAAGTGCTGAAATTAAGATAAGTGCATAGTTTCAACACAATTACATAGTTTGACACAAGAACATAGTTTGAATTTATCCTTATACTTTTTCCATTGGGTTTCTTTAGTTTTTTTCTCTTTGTTTTTCTACTTTACTGTTGATCCCCATTTGATAGGTGCTCCATGGACAATGCTACTAGGTGTGTATCTTGTCAGATGTATGCATGCCTTGAGCAGCCGTTCGAGGGTGAATATCTCTGCACTCGATGCAAGCATGTTGCGTATTTGGAAGCCAAGGTAACTGATCTAAATAAGCAGCTTGCAACACTAAGGGGCATTGCAAACCTGGAGAGGAGTTTAGAGCTCACTGAGCTTTCTCTGGCTGGGGCCAGTGATATGGAGGAGGGTGGAAGTGGGGAAGATCAGGACCCAGATGTAGGTAGCTGGGTAACAGTTAGAAGAAGAGGTAGGGGGAAAAGTGTCAGGGAGCCTAGTCCTGACCTGGCACAACCTAGTAAATATGCCTGTTTGGCTGATATTAGGAATGAAGGGCCAGGACTAGGGTCACTACAGCAGGATGTTGCTCCTAGCAACCAGGAAAACAACTGCTGTAGGAAGGTGGGAAATAGGAGTGCAGCAAAGCCCAGACAGATGTTGGTGGTAGGGGACTCTATAATTAGGCGGACAGACAGGGTCATCTGTCGCCGAGACCGTGAATGCCGAACAGTGTGTTGTCTGCCGGGTGCTCGGGTTCGGCATATTGTGGATCGGATAGACAGATTGCTGGGTGGGGCTGGGGAAAACCCAGCGGTCATGGTGCACATTGGTACTAATGACAAAGTTAGAGGCAGGTGGAAGGTCCTTAAAAATGATTACAGGGAACTAGGAGAGAAGCTGAAGTCCAGGACCTCCAAGGTGGTGTTTTCAGAAATACTACCGGTGCCACGAGCGTCACTAAAAAGACAGCGGGAGCTTAGGGAGATAAATATGTGGCTTAGAAATTGGTGCAGGAAGGAAGGGTTCGGGTTCATGGAGAACTGGGCCGACTTCTCAGTCGGCTACAGGCTCTACGGTAGGGACGGGCTGCACCTCAATGGGGAAGGTGCAGCTGTGCTGGGGGAGAAAATGGTCAGACGGATGGAGGAGCTTTTAAACTAGGATCGGGGGGGAGGGAGGGTAGTGGAGCAAATAAGGGGATAGATAGAGCAGATAGAGACAGGGAAACGGTAGGGGTCAATGAAGGATTAGGGGGGGATGGGACATACAAGGAACGTAGGGAGGCTAGGAGTAATAAAGGTGTTAATAGGATTAAATGTCTACTGGCAAATGCAAGAAGTCTTGCAAACAAAATGAATGAATTGGAGACTCTTATGTCAACCATGGATTATGATGTGGTGGGCATTACGGAAACCTGGCTGGATGAAAGCCATGACTGGGTGACAAACATACAGGGTTATAGTACATTTAGGAAGGACAGGAAAGGCCAAAAAGGTGGTGGGGTGTGTATATTTATCAAATCTAACCTAAAACCTGTGTTGTATGATGACATTGAGGGGAACAGCAACAATGTAGAGTCAGTATGGGTAAATGTACATGGGGAGGGGAATAATGGAAAAATGCTAATTGGAGTTTGCTATAAGCCTCCAAACATACCTGAACAAATAGAGGGTGAAATGCTGGAACAAATTGAAAAGGCAGCTAATAATAATAATCGGGTTCTTATAATGGGGGATTTCAACTATCCAGACATACAGTGGGACATAGAATCTTCTGGTTCTGCTAAAAGCTGTAAGTTCTTATCTACCATTCAAGACCATTTCCTCTCTCAGATGGTAGGTGAACCGACCAGGGGAGATAATTTGCTAGATCTGGTCCTGTCAAATAGACCGGATACAATTTCAGATCTACAGGTCCGGGAGCACTTGGGCACCAGCGATCATAATATGGTAAGCTTCGACGTAATATTCAATAGAACATTTCAAAGGGGGAATGCTAAAACCTGGAATTTTAGGAAAGCTGATTTCAACAAATTAAGGGAAGAGCTTAAATGTGTAGATTGGGACAGAGTCATGGTAACTGGGGATACCGAACATAAATGGGCTAAGTTTAAGGATATACTACTAGAGTCCTGTAAAAAACGTATACCCTCTGGTAATAAAATGTCCAGGAATAAAAAGAAACCACTATGGATAAATAAGACTGTACAAAGTATAATAAAACAAAAACAAAGGGCGTTTAAAATCTTAAAGGCGGAGAATACAGAAATAGCATTGCAGGAGTATAAAGATATCAATAGGCAATGCAAAAAAGAAATCAAACAAGCAAAACTAGCTACTGAAACAAAAATCGCCAATGACATTAAAATAAATCCCAAAATCTTTTATAAATACATTAATGCCAAAAGGAAAACAAAAGATAGTATCGGAGCCTTAAAATATAATAACAAGTTAGTTATAGAGGACAAACAAAAGACTGAGATATTAAATAGGCATTTCTCATCTGTATTCACCAAGGAACTGACTGTACCAGGGATCATTCAACAAGTGAAAAATCAAAGTCCACCACCCGATATAATTAATTTAACACAAGATGAAGTACGCCTACGTCTGAGTAAATTAAACATTGACAAATCCCCAGGGCCAGATGGCATTCATCCACGAATATTGAGGGAATTGAGCTCCGTAATCGACAGACCGCTGTATCTCATCTTTTTAGACTCACTTGTAACGGGGTTGGTGCCTCAGGATTGGAGGATTGCTGATGTGGTACCAATATTTAAGAAAGGTAAGAGGGTAGATCCAGGCAACTACCGTCCAGTAAGCCTGACATCAGTAGTATGCAAAGTTTTTGAGGGCATTTTAAGGGATGACATGCAAAAATAAATTGCAGAAAATTTGATAACTGACAAACAGCATGGATTCATGAAAGATAAGTCGTGTCTAACCAACCTGTTGGGGTTCTATGAGGGGGTAAGTTCAAACCTGGATATTGGTAATGCAGCTGATGTGATTTATTTGGACTTTGCAAAGGCATTTGATACTGTACCACATAATAGCCTTATACTAAAGCTCCAGAAGCAAGGACTAGGGGACACAATATGCAACTGGGTAAGGAATTGGCTAAGAGATAGGAAACAAAGAGTAGTCATAAATGGTACATTCTCTAAATGGGCTATAGTCAGCAGTGGGGTGCCGCAGGGATCTGTGCTTGGACCGATTCTTTTTACTCTCTTTATTAATGACCTTGTGGATGGGATTGATAGTACAGTGTCAGTCTTTGCCGATGACACCAAACTATGTAGGATATTAAAAACTGACCTGGATAGTACAATATTACAAAAAGATCTGGATAAGATGTCAGAATGGGCAGATACTTGGCAAATGAGATTTAATGTTGATAAATGTAAAGTAATGCACCTAGGACGGAGTAATCCTATAGCTGCGTATACATTAAATGGAAGTAAACTCAGGACTACAGAACAGGAAAAGGACTTGGGTATTCTCATTACAAATAAGCTGAGCAGCAGCACTCAATGTCAAGCAGCAGCTGCTAAAGCAAACAAGATTTTAGGGTGTATAAAAAGAGAGATTAGATCCCGTGATCCCAACGTATTGTTACCCCTCTATAAATCACTTGTAAGACCACATCTGGAATACGGGATCCAGTTTTGGGCTCAACATTTTAAAAAGGACATTCAGAAGTTAGAGTCAGTTCAAAGGCGGGCAACTAGACTATTACAAGGAATGGAAGGCCTCCCATATGATGGCAGGTTGAAAAAGTTAGATATGTTTAGCTTAGAAAAAAGACGTCTCAGAGGAGATCTCATTTATATGTATAAATACATGTGTGGTCAATATAAAGGACTGGCACATGACTTATTTCTTCCAAAAACAATACTAAGGACCAGGGGGCACTCACTGCGAGTGGAAGAAAAGCGATTCCGACACCTAAATAGGAAAGGGTTCTTTACAGTTAGAGCGGTCAGACTGTGGAATACACTACCACAAGAGGTAGTAATGGCAGATACTATAACAGCTTTTAAAAAAGGGCTGGATGATTTCCTCAGTACACAAAACATTGTTGGTTATAAATGACTTAGTGACTAAATGTAGAACTGGTGGAGGAAGGTTGAACTAGATGGACCTAGGTCTTTTTTCAACCTAAGTAACTATGTAACTATGTAACTATGCAAGTCTGGAACCCATGGACATCACCAAACGCTGGGTTTCCTCCTTGTTAATGCTTTGCCAGGCCTTTACAGTCGCAGCCTTCAGGTCTTGCTTGTTTGTGGGTCTTTCCGTCTTAAGTTTGGATTTGAGCAAGTGAAATGCATGCTCAATTGGGTTAAGATCTGGTGATTGACTTGGCCATTGCAGAATGTTCCACTTTTTTGCACTCATGAACTCCTGGGTAGCTTTGGCTGTATGCTTGGGGTCATTGTCCATCTGTACTATGAAGCGCCGTCTGATCAACTTTGCAGCATTTGGCTGAATCTGGGCTGAAAGTATATCCCGGTACACTTCAGAATTCATCCGGCTACTCTTGTCTGCTGTTATGTCATCAATAAACACAAGTGACCCAGTGCCATTAAAAGCCATGCATGCCCATGCCATCACGTTGCCTCCACCATGTTTTACAGAGGATGTGGTGTGCCTTGGATCATGTGCCATTCCCTTTCTTCTCCAAACTTTTTTCTTCCCATCATTCTGGTACAGGTTGATCTTTGTCTCATCTGTCCATAGAATACTTTTCCAGAACTGAGCTGGCTTCATGAGGTGTTTTTCAGCAAATTTAACTCTGGCCTGTCTATTTTTGGAATTGATGAATGGTTTGCATCTAGATGTGAACCCTTTGTATTTACTTTCATGGAGTCTTCTCTTTACTGTTGACTTAGAGACAGATACACCTACTTCACTGAGAGTGTTCTGGACTTCAGTTGATGTTGTGAACGGGTTCTTCTTTTACCAAAGAAAGTATGCAGCGATCATCCACCACTGTTGTCATCCGTGGATGCCCAGGCTTTTTTGAGTTCCCAAGCTCACCAGTCAATTCCTTTTTCTCAGAATGTACCCGACTGTTGATTTTGCTACTCCAAGCATGTCTGCTATCTCTCTGATGGATTTTTTCTTTTTTTTCAGCCTCAGGATGTTCTGCTTCACCTCAATTGAGAGTTCCTTAGACCGCATGTTGTCTGGTCACAGCAACAGCTTCCAAATGCAAAACCACACACCTGTAATCAACCCCAGACCTTTTAACTATTTCATTGATTACAGGTTAACGAGGGAAACGCCTTCAGAGTTAATTGCAGCCCTTAGAGTCCCTTGTCCAATTACTTTTGGTCCCTTGAAAAAGAGGAGGCTATGCATTACAGAGCTATGATTCCTAAACCCTTTCTCCGATTTGGATGTGAAAACTCTCATATTGCAGCTGGGAGTGTGCACTTTCAGCCCATATTATATATATAATTGTATTTCTGAACATGTTTTTGTAAACAGCTAAAATAACAAAACTTGTGTCACTGTCCAAATATTTCTGGACCTAACTGTAAACTCCATGGTATTTTTAACAACAAATTAACTCTGTTCAAGACATTTATGAGACATTAATAAAGGCTAAGTAGACCATAGAGTTATAAATATATAAAGATATTTATTTTTATGCGTGACACAAAAAGGACTAACACAGACAGTAGTGATTTAAAATCAACACAGCGAACACCGGGCAGTGTGAATGGATACATGTCTTTTTTGTATATTGCCAAGTGTAAATTGGATAGCATGGGAGCTCTGGAACATAATATACATAAATCTAATGTTATTGACAATAAGTTAGTAACAATCAATGTAGCAAAAATTGGCAACAGAGGTAACCTGCAGCAATAGAGTAGCAGCCAATTACATTAATACAGCATGACATGGTATTAGGCACAACTAAATATTAATGAATCACACGACATCACACAGTGATAATGCTATAAATGAATAAACATTAGAAATGGTGCCTCCAATGTTAAACTGATGTATCAGTTAGTCGCCATTCACATCTAGTCTGCTGTAAAGGAATAGTATACGTTGCAGTAAAATACTGCCTAATGGATGCTGTCCATGATAGTTGCAGAATAAGCAGTCAATTGCAAAAGAAGAAAGCCATTGCTCCCATGGAGGAATACCCACCAAATAATGCCCAGACCAGGACACACCGCCCACACCTCGACGCGCGTTTCACAACTGCTTCGTCGGGAGGTGTGGGGACTGTGAATCTGGCTTGATTAAATCCCCCCATCCACTGCTTACCGGCCTATGTGAATAGTGACTAACTGATACATCAGTTTAACATTGGAGGCACCATTTCTAATGTTTATTCATTTATAGCATTATCACTGTGTGATGTCGTGTGATTCACTAATATTTAGTTGTGCCTAATACCATGTCATGCTATATTAATGTAATTGGCTGCTTCTCTATTGCTGCAGGTTACCTCTGTTGCCAATTTTTGCTACATTGATTGTTACTAACTTATTGTCAATAACATCAGATTTATGTATATTATGTTCCAGAGCTCCCATGTTATCCAATTTGCACTTGGCAATATACAAAAAAGCCCTGTATCCATTCAAACTGCCCTGTGTTCGCTGTGTTGATTTTAAATCACTACTGTCTGTGTTAGTCCTATTTGTGTCGCGCATAAAAAAAATATCTTTATATATTTATAAATCCATGGTCTACTTAGCCTTTATTACAGTAATGTCTCATAAATGTCTTGAACAGAGTCAATTTGTTGTTAATAATTCAGGATATGGTGACTTTTGTCAATAATAAGTAATATGTATATTATGGATCCATGCATTCTTTTGTATTTAATATAAAATCCATAGTACCCTGCTGCTAAAAAAAAAATAGTGTAAGTTTTAACCCCTTCATGACCATGGACGGATCTTTCCGTCATGGTGCCCTGGGCCTTAACGACCAAGGACGGATCTTTCCGTCATGGCGTAATCGCGGCACCGGAGCCTCCGGTGACTGCGAAAAGTTAGCATAAACCGCAGATTCGGGGAGGAGGGGACCTGTACCTGACCTCAGGAGGGGTGGTGCCTCCTCCCCGGACCTACGGAGGCTGTGATTGGCTGACGAACGCCGCTCAACCAATCACAGCCACTGTAATGTTCCAGCCATTTAAAATGACTGAAACATTGAAATCCAGCCCTGACCAGTGCAGCTGTAGCACTGGCCATTGGCTGGAGCTGGGTGACCTTACTGGATCACCCTCCCCAAGTTCCAGCAGCTCTGCTTGGAGAGATCGGCCTTGTGACCGATCTCTCCAATCACCATGGACCTGTTGCCAGTGACCGCCCCCGTTACCGTCACTTGTCGTCCCTGCAGCACGCCAGCACAATGAGTGTATACAGTGCAATGGCAGGGCGACAAGCTCCGGTTCCATGCTGTTATCTGACCGGAGCATAGGACCCGGAAGTTGCCACGCTGCCATTGCACTGTATGAAACCGGCGAAAAGCCTCCCGATCCGCCGCCGCCGCTAACCTTCGATCTGCCACCTGTCTCCTCGATCTGCTGCCCGCACCCCCACCCCTCGTATCTGCTGCCCGCACCCCCACACCTCCCGATCCGCCGCTGCCCTCCGCGATCTGCCACCTGTCTCCCCGATCTGCTGCCTGCACCCCCACCCCTCGTATCTGCTGCCCGCCCCCTCACCCCCACACCTCCTAATCCACCGCTGCCCTCTGCGATCTGCCACCTGTCTCCCCGATCTGCTGCCCGCACCCCCACCCCTCGTGATCTGCTGCCCACACCCCCACCCCTCCCGATCCGCCGCTGCCCTCCTCCGTCTGCCACAGTGTCACCTCTCTACCCGATCTGCTGCCTGGCCCCTCCCCCTCATGATCGGCTGCCCGCCCCCTCTCCTCTGTTATGTGCTGCGCGCCCCCTCTCCTCCGTTATGTGCTGCGCGCCCCCTCTCCTCCGTTATGTGCTGCGCGCCCCCTCTCCTCCGTTATGTGCTGCGCGCCCCCTCTCCTCCGTTATGTGCTGCGTGCCCCCTCTCCTCCGTTATGTGCTGCACGCCCCCTCTCCTCCGTTATGTGCTGCGCGCCCCCTCTCCTCCGTTATGCGCTGCGCGCCCCCTCTCCTCCGTTATGCCCTGCGCGCCCCCTCTCCTCCGTTATGCGCTGCGCGCCCCCTCTCCTCCGTTATGCGCTGCGCGCCCCCTCTCCTCCGTTATGCGCTGCCCGCCCCCTCTCCTCCGTTATGCGCTGCCCGCCGCTCCCCCCTCATGATCGGCTGGCGCCCCCACCCCTCCATGATGTGCTGCCCACTCCCCCCCACCTCTCACCCCCGTGATCAGCTACCTCCCCCTCCCCTGTCACCCCCGTGATGTGTGCTCCCTCCCCTGTCAAGCCCGTGATCTGTGCTCCCTCCCTTGTCACCCCCGTGATCTTTGCTCCCTCCCCTGTCACCCCTGTCACAAACCACCGGGGGGTCACTCAGAAATCCCCCGCGCTGGCTACCAGTACGTCACAATCGGGGGGTAACAAGTGGGGGTCACCCCTCCTTTATACCTCCCGACCGACAGACAGAGCACGTGACGCGCTCTCTAGCGCCCCTCTTATAGTCAGGCCAATTATGGAATTGCCCGACAATAAGCAAGGAGGCCGCTATACTACTTATGCCGATTATTGAAGGGTCCCCGGTGAGAGTAAGGTATATATTCCCCCGACCTCCGCGGGCGGAATATATAAAATCTCCCCGAATCTCACTGGCCTCCCCACAATAATCCTTGGCACAATTCGCTGCCACCAACCGATTTACGGTAACTATTAGCCGAACACACAGACGTGGGATTCAAGATCGAGATAACAGAACAGCCCAAGATTAATTATATAATTTAATCAGCCTAAAGCACACTAGAAACTACAATATATACAATAGGGAATCTACAGAATATACATATGTCAGAGTACAGTTACAGATAAAGCATGGTTTACAACAGGTATGCAATTCAATCAGTTACCTTGTGCGTCTGGCCACAGGGGGGCGCTGTAGACCAGGTTTCTAGGAACTCCCGCAGATGTTTCCTGCACGTGACCCCCAGCGAAAGAACACTGGAAAATGGCCGAAGTAGGGTTATCAACCTGGGCAAGTCCAGGTCCCCTCCTACCTTCGTGACCTCACAGGGAGCACTGCTCCACCCCTGGCTTGAGTTATGGACAATATCCCAACATGGAATATGGGCCATAACTTTGCCTGGGAGCGTCGTAGGCGGACGCCAATGCTCTCATTGTGACAGTTATGAATTTAGCTACAGAACGAGGGGACTCATGACCTGTCTGCCAGTTCCCCATTGGCTGATATCACGCCTGGGGCATTTCCCAATGTCCTGCTCCCATAAAAAGGGTGTGCCGGCATCGTCCGCATGCAGAGACACCATTTTTATGGTTGCCATATTTATCGGAAATATGGCTTGCGAGATATGAACCATTTTTTACTGGAGTCGTTCTGTCTGGCTATTTCCATAGCCTTGCTAACTAGCTAGCGGCTCCTACTACAGGGTGACGGCAGGGAGTCATCCTGTGTCCATTGTTCCCACACCACCTAATTTCCATATCACAGGACATGGCCATGGAGGTGTAAGTGGAACACTGAGAACAAGAAGGGAGGGGGCACTGCCAGGGAGTGATGAGGGATTATGACTGGAGTCATAATTCATCTTCATATCCCGGGATTTGCCTCACACCTCCCCCCTTTTGAGGGCGCTAGGGGGCAGCACACTCCGGTGTTCCCCCGTGCGCCCGTCCGCGACCTCTCCTTGTCGGGACAGCCCGTCTGCGTTACCGTGGTCACGGCCCCTTTTGTGGCGAATGGTGAAGTTGTATTGCTGGAGCGCAAGGCTCCATCGCAACAATCGCCCATTCGTCCCAGAGACGGTGTGCAACCAGCTGAGGGGATTGTGGTCCGTCTCCACGATGAAGTGGCGCCCGTATAGATAGGGTTGCAGACGCTGCAGGGCCCACACTATGGCCAGGCACTCCTTCTCCATCGTGGAATAGGCAACTTCCCTTGGTAACAGCTTCCTGCTCAGGTACAAGACTGGGTGCTCTTGGCTCGCAGAGTCCGCCTGGCTGAGCACCGCACCGAGGCCGAAGTCACTGGCGTCGGTCTGTACTACAAACGGCCGCGTGAAGTCGGCTGCCTGTAGCACGGGCGGGCTGGACAGGGCGTCCTTTAGGGCCCGGAAGGCTGTCTCGCAGTCCATTGTCCAATCGACTGCAGAGGGCAGCTTCTTCTTGGTGAGGTCCGTCAAGGGCTTTGCCAGGCTACTATAGCATGGAACAAACCTCCTATAGTACCCAGCGGTCCCCAAGAAGGACATCACCTGCTTCTTGGTCCTGGGGGTGGGCCAGGATGCGATGGCTTCCACTTTCTCAGGCTCGGGCTTCAGTGTTCTCCCACCTACCCGGTGACCGAGGTACTGGACCTCGCTCATGGCCAGCTGACACTTTCCCGGCTTGATGGTCAAACCTGCCCGGTGGATCCGCCTGAGCACCTGTGCTAGATGCTCTAGGTGGTCCTCCCAGGTGGGACTGAAGACGGCAATGTCATCCAGGTACGCGGCCGCGTACCCTTCAAGTCCCTTGAGCAGGGTGTTGACCATCCGCTGGAAAGTGGCAGGGGCATTCCTCATCCCGAATGGCATCACCGTGGACTCGTACAGTCCAAATGGGGTAATAAAGGCAGAGCGTTCCCTGGCCTTGCGAGTCAGGGGGATCTGCCAATATCCCCGGCTCAGATCCATGATGGTCAGGTACTGAGCCCCGGCCAACTGATCGAGCAGGTCATCGATGCGTGGCATTGGGTACGCATCGGCGACCGTGACAGCATTGAGCCCCCTGTAGTCCACGCAGAACCGAGTGGTTCGGTCCTTCTTAGGGACGAGGACTACAGGCGAGGCCCAAGCGCTGTTGGATGCCTGGATCACCCCCAGCTTCAGCATCTCGTCAATCTCCTGGCGCATGTGTTGCTGCACCTCCAGGGAGACCCGATATGCTGAACGCCGGATCGGGGGATGATCCCCAGTGTCCACGTGATGGACAGCCAAGTCAGTCCTTCCGGGCTGGTTGGTAAACAACCCCCGGAAGGGGTGTAGGGTGGCCCACAGCTGGGACCGTTGGTCCTCCAAGAGCTGGTGGCCAACCTCCACATCCTCAATGGATCCGCCTGCCCTAACCTGGGCTAGCATATCCAAGAGGGTTTCCGCTTCTCCCTCCTCGGGCAGGTTGCACACGGGGAGCGCACATGCCTCCCGCTCATGATGTGCCTTCATCATGTTCACATGGAAGGGCTTCCGCCTTCCACGGGCAGGGTCCAGGGTGACCAGGTACGTTACAGGGTTGAGCTGCTGGTACACGAGGTATGGGCCTTCCCAGGCTGCCTGAAGCTTGTCCTGTGGTACGGGGACCAGTACCCACACCTTTTGACCCACTTGGTAGGTCCTCTCACAAGCGTTCTGGTCGTACCAACGCTTCTGATCGGCCTGGGCTTGAGCCATATTGTCGTGTACCAGTTGCGTCAAGGCCTGCATTTTGTCCCGGAAGCGCATGACATACTCGATAACCGACACTCCAGGGGTGGCCAAATCCCCTTCCCAAGCCTCTTTCACCAGAGCCAGGGGGCCCCGCACACGTCGCCCGTACAGGAGCTCAAACGGTGAGAATCCTGTTGAGGCCTGTGGAACCTCCCGGTAAGCAAATAACAGGTGTGGGAGATACCGCTCCCAGTCACGCCCATGGGAGTCGACAAACATCTTAAGCATCTGCTTTAAGGTGCCATTGAACCGCTCGCACAGGCCATTAGTCTGTGGATGGTACGGGCTGGCCACCAGATGTCGCACCTGGACTTGCTTACAGAGGGCCTCCATCAGCTGGGACATGAATTGGGTCCCCCGGTCAGTGAGCATTTCCTGGGGAAAACCCACTCGGGAGAAAATCTCCAGCAATGCGGTGGCCACCTTGTCAGCCCGAATGGACGACAAGGCCACTGCTTCTGGGTACCGGGTGGCATAGTCCACTACCGTCAGTATGAAGCGTTTCCCGGAGCTGCTGGGGATGGCCAGCGGGCCGACCAGATCCACAGCCACCCTCCTGAAAGGCTCATCGATGATTGGCAGAGATACTAGTGGGGCTTTGGGGTGTGGCCCCGCCTTCCCCACTCTCTGACAGGTTTCACACGAACGGCAGTAGGCAGCCACATCGGCCCCCATTTTTGGCCAGTAGAAATGCTGGTTTAACCTGGCCTTGGTCTTAGCGATCCCTAGGTGTCCGGCCATCGGAATCTCATGTGCGATCCGCAACAGCTCCGTCCGGAACGGATAGGGTACCACCAACTGTCGGTCCCTGGGCCACGCCTCCGGTGAACCCTGCTGGACCGTGGCCCGGTACAGCCGTCCTTGGTCCCAGACCACTCGCTCCGGGTCCGAGTCCGAGGGAGGCTGTGCCGCCTGCTCCTTAAGAGCTTTCAGGCTGTCGTCAGCTTCTAACGCTGCCTGAAACCCCTGACTAGATGTGGCCAGAATCGACGAGACTGTCACATCTTCAGTCAGTACCCCGGGACCTGTGTCCTGGCCTCCACCTGACTCGGCTGCCACTTGGTCAGAAGGGGAAGAGCTATCGGACCTCCGGGAGGCCCCTTGGCTTCCAGCACTCCCACTGCGGGTGACAGCGGCCACAGCCGCTGCGACCGTGGGTCGTGCCTGCTCCTCCTCCGTTCCTGACCAAGTCGCCGGTTCAGGCAGACCTACCTGGCTTCCTGACACCCCGGTTGTGGGGGAACCATGCACCGAGATCTTACCTGGGAGCACTTCTGCTCCTGGACCGGCCCCAATCTCACCTGCCTGTTCCCCTCCTGCAGCAACAGAACCCCGCTGTGAAATCTCTGGGGACCCCACATTTGCTGTGGTAGCCCCCACCCCACACACTGGTCCTCCCCCTGCAGCACCCTGCTCTCTGCTTATCCCTGCAGAGGGCAACAGATCCCAGCTCACAGGCTGGTTACTTGTAGAGGCATTGTCACACCTTTCTCTGACCCCCTCCCCTGTCACAGCTGCAGCTGTGTGTGTGTCTATGGTGTCTATGCAAGCAGAAATATCAGAGTTCACTCCCTCCTCCCTTACATCATTCATAGATAACACATTAACATTGTCAGGAGTCATGTCAGTACTGGCTGAAGGTTCAGCCCTTGGGGGGGGCCCAAACTGGGAGGTTATCTGCCCCAAATCTGTCCCAAGTAGCACGTTTGCAGGGATCCGATCAGTTACCCCCACCTCCCTCACCCCTCGCCCTGCGCCCCAGTCCACATAAATGTCAGCAACAGGCAGCGCCGGGTCAGTGCCTCCAATCCCGGAGACAGCGAGGGTTTTTCCAGGGATCAAGTCTTGGGGGGACACCATCTCAGGCCGCACCAGAGTCACCTCCGAGGCGCTGTCTCGCAGTCCTATGGTCACAGACCGGCCGACGGTGACAGGTTGGAAGCTGTCCAGGGACCTACCACCACCCCCACCCACACAATACACCTTGGGCGGCCCTTGGGACGGGGACGGAGCCGGGGCCTTGGGACGCTGAGGGCACATGGCCTTGAAGTGTCCAGGTAGGTTGCACTGGTGGCACCGTCTTGGCTCTGCCACGGGCCTGGAGAGGGGAGTTGAGGGGGACACCCCCTGCAGTCTAGGGGCAGGTGGGGCAGTCGCAGAATTCATCTTACCCCCTCTCCAGGTGCTGCTGGTGGCCGCTCTCCTGGCCTCAGGGGCCCGGTTGTTGGTGTAGTCATCGGCAAGGGCAGCTGTAGCCGTGGACCCCTTTGGCTTCTGGTCTCGGATGAACTGGCGGAGATCCTCAGGGCAGTTCCACAAGAGTTGCTCCGTGATGAACAAGTCCAGGATCTCCGGTCCGGTGGAAAGCTGCAGGCCTTGGGTCCAGTGGTCGGCAGCTCGGGCAAGTGCCCGCCGGTGGTCAGCCCAGGAGTCCTTTGGTCCCTTCTGCAGGGTCCGGAACTTCTTGCGGTAGGACTCCGGAGTGAGGTTGAACTGTTGGATCAGGGCCCGCTTGATGGTGTCGTAGCCCTGATCTGCCTCAGCAGGCAAGTCCCCAAGGATTTCCAGGGCCTTACCCCTTAAACGGGGGGTCAGGTATTTGGCCCACTGGTCCTTGTCCAGATGGTGCTGCAAGCAAGTCCGTTCAAAAGCAGTCAAGAAAGAGTCCAAGTCTCCATCCTTCTCCAGCACTGGGAAGTCCTCAACACGGACCTTTGGAAGTTTGGTGTCTCGAAGGTCACGTGTGGCTGATGAGGGCCGGAGCTGAGCTAGCTGCAGCTGGTAGTCACGGTCTGCCTGTCGCTCTTGCTCTCGCTCTTCACGCGCTGCCTGCCGCTCTCGCTCCGCAGCCTCACGCTCTGCGTGCCGCTCCGCAGCCTCAGCGTCACGCGCTGCCTGGCGCTCTGCCCTGCGCTCTGCCAGGAGTTCCTTGTAGCCCTTCTGGTCTCCAGCCTGGAGAAGGGCCATAGCCATTTGAAGAAGGCTATCCGAGCCTCCCAGGCTCGGTGGAATGGCACGTGGTGATCTGCGGCACGCTGCAGAGCTAGGCGATTCACTGTCCCTTTCAGAGCGGAGGGCTGGCATCTGGCTCGTTGAGGAACCTTGGGTGAGCTCCTCCTCATCTTGTCCAGCAGTGCCAGGTTGCGCAATGTCCTCGGCAGAACGGTTTTCTGGCGTCGAGCTCCTGGAGGACTCGTGGGCAACCTCCTCATTGCTGTCCACAGCACCGTCCTCCTTCTCTTCGGCTCCTGCCTTAGCATTGGCCAGTTGCATAGCTCTGCTCCTGGTGCCATCAGCCATTCTTGCAGACTTTTGGTCACTGACACAGAACTGACACCTGATGCCTCCACACACCTTACAGTATCTGCACTCTGACACTCTAGTGTTGAGCTAGTCTGAAGACCCCAGCAGCCACAGCTGCTGCAGGCAGTCTTTAGTGTCTGGGAGTATGGGTCTCACACTCACACACACTATTATCTCGATCCCACCGCTTGCCACCAATATGTCACAAACCACCGGGGGGTCACTCAGAAATCCCCCGCGCTGGCTACCAGTACGTCACAATCGGGGGGTAACAAGTGGGGGTCACCCCTCCTTTATACCTCCCGACCGACAGACAGAGCACGTGACGCGCTCTCTAGCGCCCCTCTTATAGTCAGGCCAATTATGGAATTGCCCGACAATAAGCAAGGAGGCCGCTATACTACTTATGCCGATTATTGAAGGGTCCCCGGTGAGAGTAAGGTATATATTCCCCCGACCTCCGCGGGCGGAATATATAAAATCTCCCCGAATCTCACTGGCCTCCCCACAATAATCCTTGGCACAATTCGCTGCCACCAACCGATTTACGGTAACTATTAGCCGAACACACAGACGTGGGATTCAAGATCGAGATAACAGAACAGCCCAAGATTAATTATATAATTTAATCAGCCTAAAGCACACTAGAAACTACAATATATACAATAGGGAATCTACAGAATATACATATGTCAGAGTACAGTTACAGATAAAGCATGGTTTACAACAGGTATGCAATTCAATCAGTTACCTTGTGCGTCTGGCCACAGGGGGGCGCTGTAGACCAGGTTTCTAGGAACTCCCGCAGATGTTTCCTGCACGTGACCCCCAGCGAAAGAACACTGGAAAATGGCCGAAGTAGGGTTATCAACCTGGGCAAGTCCAGGTCCCCTCCTACCTTCGTGACCTCACAGGGAGCACTGCTCCACCCCTGGCTTGAGTTATGGACAATATCCCAACATGGAATATGGGCCATAACTTTGCCTGGGAGCGTCGTAGGCGGACGCCAATGCTCTCATTGTGACAGTTATGAATTTAGCTACAGAACGAGGGGACTCATGACCTGTCTGCCAGTTCCCCATTGGCTGATATCACGCCTGGGGCATTTCCCAATGTCCTGCTCCCATAAAAAGGGTGTGCCGGCATCGTCCGCATGCAGAGACACCATTTTTATGGTTGCCATATTTATCGGAAATATGGCTTGCGAGATATGAACCATTTTTTACTGGAGTCGTTCTGTCTGGCTATTTCCATAGCCTTGCTAACTAGCTAGCGGCTCCTACTACAGGGTGACGGCAGGGAGTCATCCTGTGTCCATTGTTCCCACACCACCTAATTTCCATATCACAGGACATGGCCATGGAGGTGTAAGTGGAACACTGAGAACAAGAAGGGAGGGGGCACTGCCAGGGAGTGATGAGGGATTATGACTGGAGTCATAATTCATCTTCATATCCCGGGATTTGCCTCACAACCCCCATGATCTGTGCTCCCTCCCCTGTCACCCCCGTGATGTGTGCTCCCTCCCCTGTCACCCCTGTGATGTGTGCTTCCTCCCCTGTCACCCCCGTGATGTGTGCTCTCTCCCCTGTCACCCCCATGATGTGTGCTCCCTTACCTGTCACCCCCGTGATCTGTGCTCCCTCCCCTGTCACTCCCATGATCTGTGCTCCCTCCCCTGTCACCCCCGTGATGTGTGCTCCCTCCCCTGTCACCCCTGTGATGTGTGCTCCCTCCCCTGTCACCCCCGTGATGTGTGCTCTCTCCCCTGTCACCCCCATGATGTGTGCTCCCTTACCTGTCACCCCCGTGATCTGTGCTCCCTCCCCTGTCACCCGCGTGATCTGTGCTCCCTCCCTTGTCACCCTCGTGATCTGCTGTCCGCTCTCCCGCCACCTCTCACCCCCGTGATCTGTGCTCCCTCACCTCTCAACCCCGTGATCTGTGCTCCCTCACCTCTCACCCCCATGATCTGTGCTCTGCTCACCTGTCTCCCCTGTGATCTGCGCTGTGCTCCCTCTCCCACCTCTCACCCTCCCCGATCTGCTGCCTCCTTCATCTCCTGTGATCCTGTAAGGTAACTATCCCCAATCTCACCTCCCACTCCCCATCCCCCCCATCCCCCCTTCACCCCATCCTCTGCTGCTCCTGCATCCACTGCGCCCTCTCCCATCCGCCCCCACCCTATCTCAGCCGCCTCCACCCTATCCCAGCCGCCTCCGTCTCACAATCACAGATGCTCCCTTTATATGCCGCTGCCCCCCCCCATCTGCCGCCCCCCATCTGCCGCTGTTCTGATCCATCCGGTAAGTATTGTTCGTGGCTCTTTTCAAACTATCCCCAATTGCATCTCCCACTCCATCTCCCCCCCTCCTCTCCCACCTGCTTGCCGCCAAGTGCTGATCAGCTACGTGATTGGCTGATCAGGTACGTAATTGTTGCTCTAGTTTTTGCTTTTTTTGTGCACCCCAAATAAAAAAAAAACAAAAAAAAACTTGAACAATTAGGTACCTGATCAGCAATCGTCCTGCAGTCGTACTCGACTTTGAACAGGACTTCTTTTTTCATCCCACCTAGTCCCCCCCCCCTTTTTTGCAGAACATTCGTGCGTGCGCCCTGGTTTTTTTTTTCTATGCCATGGGGGGTCTAGTTTCCAAAATAGGGTCATATGTGGGGGAGCTCCACTGTTTCGGCACCTCAGGGGGTCTCCAAACACAACATGGAATACGCTAATTATCCCAGACAATTTTGCGTTTGAAAAGTCAAATGACGCTCCTTGCATTCTGAGCCCTGCTGTGCGCCCAAACATTTGATTTCCACCACATATGAGGTATCTGTGTACTCAGGAGAAATTGCACCATACATGTTATGGTGCAATTTTTCCTGATACCCTTGTGAAAGAAAAGCTACCTGGTTGAAGTAACAATTTTGTGAAAAAAAAAAATTTTTTATTTTCACGGCTCAACTCTATTAACTTTTGTGAAGCCCCCAGAGGATCAAAGTGCTCAATAAATATCTAGATAAATTCCATGAGGGGTCTAGTTTCCAAAATGGGGTCACATGTGGGGGAGCTCCACTGTTTCAACACCTCAGGGTCTCTCCAAACGCAACATGGTGCGGCTAACGATTCCAGCTAATTTTCTGTTCAAAAGGTCAAATGACGCTCCTTCCCTTCCGAGTCCTGCCGTGCGCCCAAACAGTGTTTTTTCCGCCACATATGAGGTATCTGCGTGCTCAGAAGAAATTGCCCAACAAATTTTGGGGGTTCATTTAATCCTGCTACCCCTGTGAAATGCAATATTTGAGGCTAAATTACCATTTTTGTTGCAAAAAGTAAAATGTTCATTTTTTCCTTCCACATTGCTTTAGTTACTTTGAAGCACCAGAAGGGTTAATAACCTTCTTGAATGTGGTTTTCAGTAGCCTGAGGGGTGCCGTTTTTGGAATGGTGTCACTTTTGGGTGTTTTGTGTCATGTAGACCTTTCAAAATCGCTTCAAATGTGATGTGGTCCCTAAAAAAAGTGGCTTTGTAAATTGCTCATAAACTTTGAACCCCTATAACTTCCTTAATTTTTTTTTTCCCAAAATTGTTCTGAGGTAAAGTAGACATGTGGGAAATGTTATTTATTAATTATTTTGTGTCATATGTCTCGTTGGTTTTAGAGCATAAAAATTTAAAGTTTAAAAATTACAAAATTTTCTAAATTTTCGCGAAATTTCCGTTTTTTTCACAAAGAAACGCAAAAAATATCAGCCTAAATTTACCACTAACATGAAGCCCAATATGTCACGAAAAAAACAATCTCAGAATCACTGGGATCCGTTGAAGCGTTCCAGAGTTATAACCTCATAAAGTGACACTGGTCAAAATTGTAAAAAATGGCCTGGTCTTTAGGGTCAAAATAGGCTTGGGGCTGAAGGGGTTAAATAAATAAATAAATAAAATTGCTTTCACAACCTGTAGTTCTGCCTGAAGCAAAATACTATAATATATAGCATCCTGGTGGGGGCTTCATATCTTACAGAACTTAAATAGTGGCCTGCTGCAACTAACACACAGTGTCAGTGTTCCAAAATTTTTATTAATACTCGGTGTCAGTGGCTATTTCTGCCTGAAGGCCAGTCCCTTCCTATCAGCATACTAGCATAATTTTGGGGGCTTCATATCTTACAGAACTTAGATAGTGGCTTGATCATATTAAAACAAAGTCTCAGTGTTACCCAGTTTTTATTAATACTCGGTGTCAGTGGCACTATTTATGCCTGAAGGCCAGTACCTTCCTATCAGCAAACTAGCATAATTTTGGGGGCTTCATATCTTACAGAATTTAGATAGTGGCTTGCTCATTTTAAAACACAGTCTCAGTGTTACTCAATTTTTTATAATACTCTGTGTCAGTGGCACTACTTCTGCCTGAAGGCCAGTACCTTCCTAACAGCAACCTTCAAATTGTCTCTCCAGTAAAGGAGACAAACTCTAGCACAGCGCCACCTATTGGAAGTAGCGATCCTAAAAGTCACAAGTGGATTTTTGACAATCCTTTGCAATATGACTCAGGATATATAAGCCAGATCAGAATCCCAATTTGCAGACACGGTGTTTCGGGGTGCTTGCCCCTCGTCAGTGCAAAGTATGGGGGTGTCTGATCTGGCTCATGAGAAAGCTATGTGGGGACCACGGGGGAACACTATTCTCCTTAAGGAGACTTTGCAAGCCAGTCTGGCTGCCAGGTAAGGGGACTTATAGCTGCAATGCCCCTAAAATTCCACGGGGGAACACTATTCTCCTTAAGGAGACTTTGCAAGCCAGTCTGGCTGCCAGGTAAGGGGACTTATAGCTGCAATGCCCCTCTGGGAAATATTCAAATTGTCTCTCCAGTAAAGGAGACAAACTCTAGCACAGCGCCACCTATTGGAAGTAGCGATCCTAAAAGTCACAAGTGGATTTTTGACAATCCTTTGCAATATGACTCAGGATATATAAGCCAGATCAGAATCCCAATTTGCAGACACGGTGTTTCGGGGTGCTTGCCCCTCGTCAGTGCAAAGTATGGGGGTGTCTGATCTGGCTCATGAGAAAGCTATGTGGGGACCACGGGGGAACACTATTCTCCTTAAGGAGACTTTGCAAGCCAGTCTGGCTGCCAGGTAAGGGGACTTATAGCTGCAATGCCCCTAAAATTCCACGGGGGAACACTATTCTCCTTAAGGAGACTTTGCAAGCCAGTCTGGCTGCCAGGTAAGGGGACTTATAGCTGCAATGCCCCTCTGGGAAATATTCAAATTGTCTCTCCAGTAAAGGAGACAAACTCTAGCACAGCGCCACCTATTGGAAGTAGCGATCCTAAAAGTCACAAGTGGATTTTTGACAATCCTTTGCAATATGACTCAGGATATATAAGCCAGATCAGAATCCCAATTTGCAGACACGGTGTTTCGGGGTGCTTGCCCCTCGTCAGTGCAAAGTATGGGGGTGTCTGATCTGGCTCATGAGAAAGCTATGTGGGGACCACGGGGGAACACTATTCTCCTTAAGGAGACTTTGCAAGCCAGTCTGGCTGCCAGGTAAGGGGACTTATAGCTGCAATGCCCCTAAAATTCCACGGGGGAACACTATTCTCCTTAAGGAGACTTTGCAAGCCAGTCTGGCTGCCAGGTAAGGGGACTTATAGCTGCAATGCCCCTCTGGGAAATATTCAAATTGTCTCTCCAGTAAAGGAGACAAACTCTAGCACAGCGCCACCTATTGGAAGTAGCGATCCTAAAAGTCACAAGTGGATTTTTGACAATCCTTTGCAATATGACTCAGGATATATAAGCCAGATCAGAATCCCAGTTTGCAGACACGGTGTTTCGGGGTGCTTGCCCCTCGTCAGTGCAAAGTATGGGGGTGTCTGATCTGGCTCATGAGAAAGCTATGTGGGGACCACGGGGGAACACTATTCTCCTTAAGGAGACTTTGCAAGCCAGTCTGGCTGCCAGGTAAGGGGACTTATAGCTGCAATGCCCCTAAAATTCCACGGGGGAACACTATTCTCCTTAGGGAGACTTTGCAAGCCAGTCTGGCTGCCAGGTAAGGGGACTTATAGCTGCAATGCCCCTCTGGGAAATATTCAAATTGTCTCTCCAGTAAAGGAGACAAACTCTAGCACAGCGCCACCTATTGGAAGTAGCGATCCTAAAAGTCACAAGTGGATTTTTGACAATCCTTTGCAATATGACTCAGGATATATAAGCCAGATCAGAATCCCAATTTGCAGACACGGTGTTTCGGGGTGCTTGCCCCTCGTCAGTGCAAAGTATGGGGGTGTCTGATCTGGCTCATGAGAAAGCTATGTGGGGACCACGGGGGAACACTATTCTCCTTAAGGAGACTTTGCAAGCCAGTCTGGCTGCCAGGTAAGGGGACTTATAGCTGCAATGCCCCTAAAATTCCACGGGGGAACACTATTCTCCTTAAGGAGACTTTGCAAGCCAGTCTGGCTGCCAGGTAAGGGGACTTATAGCTGCAATGCCCCTCTGGGAAATATTCAAATTGTCTCTCCAGTAAAGGAGACAAACTCTAGCACAGCGCCACCTATTGGAAGTAGCGATCCTAAAAGTCACAAGTGGATTTTTGACAATCCTTTGCAATATGACTCAGGATATATAAGCCAGATCAGAATCCCAATTTGCAGACACGGTGTTTCGGGGTGCTTGCCCCTCGTCAGTGCAAAGTATGGGGGTGTCTGATCTGGCTCATGAGAAAGCTATGTGGGGACCACGGGGGAACACTATTCTCCTTAAGGAGACTTTGCAAGCCAGTCTGGCTGCCAGGTAAGGGGACTTATAGCTGCAATGCCCCTAAAATTCCACGGGGGAACACTATTCTCCTTAAGGAGACTTTGCAAGCCAGTCTGGCTGCCAGGTAAGGGGACTTATAGCTGCAATGCCCCTCTGGGAAATATTCAAATTGTCTCTCCAGTAAAGGAGACAAACTCTAGCACAGCGCCACCTATTGGAAGTAGCGATCCTAAAAGTCACAAGTGGATTTTTGACAATCCTTTGCAATATGACTCAGGATATATAAGCCAGATCAGAATCCCAATTTGCAGACACGGTGTTTCGGGGTGCTTGCCCCTCGTCAGTGCAAAGTATGGGGGTGTCTGATCTGGCTCATGAGAAAGCTATGTGGGGACCACGGGGGAACACTATTCTCCTTAAGGAGACTTTGCAAGCCAGTCTGGCTGCCAGGTAAGGGGACTTATAGCTGCAATGCCCCTAAAATTCCACGGGGGAACACTATTCTCCTTAAGGAGACTTTGCAAGCCAGTCTGGCTGCCAGGTAAGGGGACTTATAGCTGCAATGCCCCTCTGGGAAATATTCAAATTGTCTCTCCAGTAAAGGAGACAAACTCTAGCACAGCGCCACCTATTGGAAGTAGCAACCTAGCATACTTTGGCGGCTTCATATCTTACAGAACCTACATAGTGTCCTGCTCTTAATAAAACACAGTCTGAGTGCCAAAAACCAATACTAAAATAAAAGTATTGTCAAACCCTGTTTTCATTTTGGACTGAAAGACATTCACAACATCTTTGTCGACTCCTCCAAGTGGTAGTTTGTCCAATAAAGGTACCTTGCGGTTTTTAGACTTAGAGAAACAGCTATCGTGGGAAACTATTAACACAACTTAAACAACCCGGCATAAGTGTTGTTCCACTGCCTGCAGAAAAGGTCACGTTACAGTATTCACCTTCAAATAATCAAACTAAAAAAATGGGAAAAACAGGGGGTAAGGGCCGTGGACAAGGTGGTAGTGACAGTGGTGGTCGCCCAAGCAGTGTCATCGAGCCAAAGAAAAAGGTTCCTGCTTTATCTCCATCTGCCTTCCTTTCCAAATTTTCTTGTACACGTGGGAAACCACTCTTGCGCCCTGAACAGTGCAAACAGGCCATGAGTTGGCTAGCAGAAAATGCCTCCAGTTACTTGTCGAGTAGCAAATCCCAAGGGTCCACTCAGACAGACTTGAGTAGCCCAGAGGCTGGCCCATCGAATGCTCAGCCTGGTACTCCTTCCTCACAAAATCAGTATTCTAAGAAAACATATGACACCAAAGCAGGTTACTCTCAGGAACTGTTTACAGGACCCTTTGACCTTTCTTGCCTCTCACCGCACAACACCACCAACGCAGGTGAGGCCGTGGTGTGCAGTGATGCACAGATCTTTGAGCACCCAAGGCCAGAAGAAAGCCATGTCGTTGGCCGTGACATGCTGGGCAATCAGGTGGAAGTGTTGGAGGATGATGAGACACAGTTGCCTTCAGGTCAGCCTCAAACCTCCATTCCTGAAGATGTTGACCTTCAGGAATTTGAAGACGAGCAGGTCGATAATGAGGTGACTGATCCAACATGGACGGGTGGCATGGATTGCGAGAGCAGCAGTGCAGATGAACATGTGGCCATAGTCTGCAAAAATTCTGTAAGACATAGGGATTCGACCACTGCCAGAAGTCAATCAACTTTGCACATGGCACCACCACCTGTGCCATCTCAGAGTCCAATAGTCCATGCACCACCTGTGCCATCTCATAGTCAAGGGTCCGTGCACCACCTGTGCCATCTCAGAGTCCAAGGGTCCGTGCACCAGCTCAGCCATCTCCAAGTCCAAGGGTCCGTTGTGCGATTGTGTGGGAGTTTTTTCCAAGAGTCCAAACGTTTGCCATTTGTCAAATCTGTCAGACCAAGCTTAGCAGAGGCAGAAATACTTCCAGCTTGGGTACCTTCAGCATGAGAAACCATACGTTAGCCAAGCACACCACTAAATGGTTGACAGCTCTAGGTGAAAAATATGATTTGCAGACTCAAAACTCTGCCACTTCCTCTGGGCTGCCTGCTTCCCAAACTGGTGTGCAAGAAGGTGGCGCTGATGCCTTCTTCTCCCAACCTGATTGTTCGCAAAACTCAATCATCAACGACCACATCCGCTTCAGTGTCCCAGTGTTCCGTTCAGTTGTCCATACCACAGACCTTCGAAAAGAAGTGAAAATACCCCGTTACGCACCCAAGGGCAGAAACCATAACTGCACACATTGCACAATTGATAGCCCTTGAGTTGTTGCCGTACCGGCTTGTGGGAACAGACTTTCCGCGATCTTTTGGAGGTGTTAGAACATCGGTACTCTGTGCTTAGCCGCCACTATTTTTCTCGTTGTGTCATCCCCGCGCTCCACAATCACGTGTCCATAAACATCAAATGGGCTCTCACCAACGCCATAACAGGGAAGGTCCTCTTAACCACAGACACGTGGACAAGCGGAAGTGGACAGGGACGATATATCTCATTGATGGCACACTGCGTGAACCTGGTTGCGGCTGGTACAAAGTCCGAGCCGGCAACATCCCATATACTTCCCACAACCAGAATAGCGGGCCCCACTTCAATCACAGTTTCAGTAGCCTCCTAGACAGCAACAAATCCATCCTCCTCATACTCTTCATCTGGCTCCTGTGCATCCTCCTCAACATCCGCCGGTGTCCAACCGTCAATATCAGTCCTGGGATTTCTGCAACACTGCCTCGGCTAGGTGGCAACACGCTCTACTGAAGCTCATCTGTATCGGTGACAAATCGCAAACGGCACTTGAGCTTTTGAAAGCAATAACTGAGCAGACAGATGAGTGGCTTGAGCTGCTGGACCTCCGTTTTAATTTCGTGATGCCACCCACGGGATTTGGCGAAGGTGGACACCACCGCTGCAGTTACGGGGCACCCGGGGGAGATGTTGCGCAGCAAGTTGTTATCACCTCCGTGGGTAGGGATGGTGGCCCTGGGACCCGTTGGGGGGTAGTTGGGCGGTGCAGGGAGATGGGCGGCCGGAGGGCACTGATGTACTCACTATTAGTAAACACACGAGTCTCTGGTAAACCAAGGTGATGGTGGTCGGTGCCCGCAGCCGGCTGCAGTCTGGTCTCCCACCCAGTTGGTGGTCTCCGTCTTTCTCCCCCACCTGTTTTGTGATGGTGGACTACCTGCGCTTGCAACTTCAGGAGTATGCTCCCCGGCTTGTGGTTGCCTGAGGAGCCCTTTGCCCGCAGACGCTGGCCCGTGGGATCTCTCTGTCTTGGCAGTGGCTTTCTATCCCCCTCATTGGGCTGTTGCCTTCAGTCGGGACTTTGGGTGGGACAGGACCTCTAGTCCTGGCCGCAATCAGTTAATTAGCTAGCCCCCAGTAGCTTCTGGACCTAGCTTCAGGGTCTGAGTACCCCCCTTTGTGCTCCAGTTTCCGAATCGGTTCCCCGGGTCGGTACCGGTGGGCCACTACCCTGTTGCGGTCCACCACGGTTCCACCGAGCCATCTTCTTGGCTCCTGCAGACAGAGACTGCCGTCTGCCTCCTAGCCAAAGGTACCAGGGATCCTACCCTGGCACCTGTCAGTTAGCTTCAGGCCTGACACAGGCCTGCTTCCACTTCACTTCACCAGGCTGTCTGAGACTCCACGGTGGGCGTCTTCCAACTGCCTGGTTCTGTCCCCTGGTGTGTCCATCAAGCTCTGAGGGGGGTGACTAGGGTTTTATATGTTTGGCTGCGGTCACCTTGTTAGGGGACTGGTGTAGAGCGGGGCCCTATCTGTGACTACTTGGCTGGCCAGGGTGTCACACTCCCCCTTGGTTAACCACAGACTGTTCGCGAGCTGTCCGACCACCACCGGTTTATTTTGCTTGAAACTGAAAAAGATAAAAGATTTTAGAACATGTACAAGTATACTAACATATTTACATTAAGAAGGTTTTGTATTCATCCCTTAACGGGAGGCATTTTGCTTAAACGTTGCATAATAAAAACATTTTTATTAACCGGGAACAGGACGGGACCGGGTCCCTTCCATTTTGCCCACCCAAACAAGCCTAGCCCTGATGCTGCCTCTAAAAACCAGGTCAGCACCCCTTTTCCCCAGTCCAGGAAATGGGTTCAGGTCCGGGTGTTGCCCACACGGGCCGGGTAATATGTTCCTTACCTGGCAGTCTCTCTCAGAGGCCCTACGTCCAGGGGACCCCTTACCCGGAGGGTAGTCACCGGTTTCCTTGGTGACGGAACCCCAGCCTACTCTGCCGCAGGTCCTTCCTCCAACCAGCCTCTCCGGAGACTGCAGGACGATGAAAAGGGTGGTCAGGGACTATTTACAAGGCCCAATAGTTTTTGGGGTGGCCTGCAAGTTCTCGGCCTTGTCTTTATTTAAATGGGGGGATAAAACTTGAACGGGGATCAACAAAGTCCCAACGGGGACTGGCAGGATGGTAGCCGGGAACCGCTACCTATTTAGCATTCTTCCTCTTTAAACAGCAATCTCGTGGCCCAGCTGCCATTGCTGCCGATCCCAGTACGGAGCGTCGGCTGCCTGCTCTGGGTCAGCCTGTGAGGGGGACGGGCCCAGCCGGAGTCCCTTTGTGTCGGCTACGACCAGCACCTTCGGTAATGAGGGAGCCCGCTGTGACATGGCCTGCTCTGCCGCTTGGCAGCTACATCCCCGCCGTGCCTCAGCCGAGGCCGGGTGTCTGGGAGTGGTCAACATGACTTGCGGTGCTGGCTTCTGGTCGAGGACCGCCACCATTGTGGCTGGGCGGCTGCCTGGGCTGTCGTCATCTCTGTCGCGGCCATGTTCGGGGCCGGGTGAGATGTCGTCAGCGGTGCTGGAGCGATGGTGATGGTAAGGCCTGAGGGCCCAGTAGCTAGGTCCTCCTCCGTAGATGGTACGGGCTCCGCTGCCATGGACCAGGGCTGCGGCTGCAGACACGGGCGACGAGGGAGACGGTGTGGTGGACGGGAGCAGGCCGGAGAGCAGGCCGGGTACCTCATCCGAGATGGCCGGTTCCTGGGGAACATAGGGATGTGGGTCACTGCTTACCCGCTCCTCCGTGATCATCTCCACTTTGCGCGTCCGGACAGCTGCAGCCAGGCCTTTCATCTCCAACATCCACTTCACCAGCATGAAGTGGGCTTTGGCCTGGATCTTCCGACACATCCTGCCGCTTTGGTCTCCAGGAACGGGTTTCTGCAGAGTCCTGGCATCCCTGCACTCCACAGCGTTAGTTACAAGCCACTGATCTTCACCCGCCCCCCCTTGGTCTTTTCGCGGCACTCCTTTCTCCGGCCAGTAAGTTTCGTTTTTTGACTTCAGGGGGCTGGGCTTCAGTTCTTGCGCTCTTTTTGCGGGGAAGAAGACTCTGGCGGGAATCTTGATGCCAAAAGATGGCAGCAAGATGGCGGATTTTCAAAACTTTGCAACAGATCACCGCTGACTTCTCTTCAAGGCGCACTTCCACAAGGTAAGTGGATGGGTAAGTATCCTGTTCGTGATGCCAGAAATCGAGGTGTGCCGCCCCGTGCTCGGCAACAGCCGAGGCCGCTCGGATACGGACTTTCAGTGAGTGGCTCGAGGGTCTCCGGACCCGGGGGTCCTGCAGTTACTTCGATCAAAAGGGGGCTGGCGGTTTGGGGACGTATGTGTATGGCCGGAGCCGTGTTTTAATTTTGTGACGCCACCCACGGGATGTGGCGAAGGTGGACACCACCGCTGCAGTTACGGGGCACCCGGGGGAGATGTTGCGCAGCAAGTTGTTGACCCCTCCATGGGTAGGGATGATGGCCCCGGGACCCGTTGGGGGGTAGTTAGGTGGTGCAGGGAGATGGGCGGCCAGAGGGCACTGATGTACTCACTATTAGTAAACACACGAGTCTCTGGTAAACCAAGGTATGGTTGTCGGTGCCCGCAGCCGGCTGTAGTCTGGACCCCCACCCGGTTGGTGGTCTCCGTCTTTCTACAGCACCTGTTTTGTGATGGTGGACTACCTGCGCTTGCAACTTCAGGAGTCCGCTCCCCGACTTGTGGTTGCCTGAGGAGCCCTTTTGTCCGCAGACGCTGGCCTGTGGGATCTCTCTGCCGTGGTGATGGCTTTCTATCCCCCTCATTGGGCTGTTGCCTTCAGTCGGGAGTTTGGGTGGGACAGGACCTCTAGTCCTGACCGCAATCAGTTAATTAGATAGCCCCCAGTAGCTTCTGGACATAGCTTCAGGGTCTGAGTACCCCCTTTGTGCTCCGGTTTCCGAGTCTGTTGCTCAGGTCGGTACCGGCGGGCCACTACCCTGTCCCGGTCCACCACGGTTCCACCGAGCCGTCTTCCCAGCTCCTGCAGAGACTGCTGTCTGCCTCCTAGCCAAAGGTACCAGGGCTCCTACCCTGGCACCTGTCAGTTAGCTTCAGGCCTGACACACAGGCCTGCTTCCATTTCACTTCACCTCCACTAAGAGACTCCTGCTTTCCCGCCTCAGGCTGTCTGAGACTCCTCGGTGGGCGTCTTCCAACCACCTGGTTCCGCCCCCTGGTGTGTCCATCAAGCTCTGAGGGGGGTGACTAGGGTTTTAAATGTTTGGTTGCTGTCACCTTGTTAGAGGACTGGTGTAGTGCGGGGCCCTATCAGTGACTACCTGGCTGGCCAGGGCATCACACATAGTATCAGCCAAACTGTTGAGGAAGGTGCAGGAGCCCAGGACAAAATGGAGGACGAACTGGCGATGGGCATGGAAGACTCAGTAGATGAGGGAGAGCTTGATCACATTTCTGTTGTGCGAGTGTTGCGGGGAGAGGGCAGAGGAAGGAAGCATGATTCTCACCTCTCTGCCACCAACACAGCAAGGACTTGGTCCTCCTGGATGCGCAAGACACATGAGTGCCTTCTTGCTGCACTACCTACAACATGACCCTCGGATTGTCAGAATTCAAAGTAGTGCTGACTACTGGGTTGCCACACTGTTAGATCCCCGGCAGGGCTGTATTTTGCCTTCATGCTGCCCTAGGCACTTTTAAGTGGTCACGCCCCTTAGTGACAACGTAAAACTATGAGTTTTCGCACACGACATCTGTTTAAGGCAGATCTACTCTGTAAAACACTTTAAGAAGTATCAATGAGAAACGAAGGGCACTAACCCCCCCCCCATTGGGGATCACCATAGGCACATCAAAACATAGCATGAGTATAAAATATTCCCACGACACCTTCCCCACTTATATACTGTGACTGTGACACTGCCCCTAATAAACTAAAACACCACACTGTCCTCACTTATAAATTATACTCACCACACCTTCCTCGATTATGAAATATGATCTGCACACTGTCCTCACATCATGCTGCCCCCTCCTCACAGTGTCCCATGCATGCTGCCCCCTCCTCACAATGTCCCATGCATGCTGCCCCCTCCTCACAGTGTCCCATGCATGCTGCCCCCTCCTCAGTGTCCCATGCATACTGCCCCCTCCTCACAGTGTCCCATGCATGCAGCCCCCTCCTCACAGTGTCCCATGCATGCTGCCCCCTCCTCACAGTGTCCCATGCATGCTGCCCCCTCCTCACAATGTCCCATGCATGCTGCCCCCTCCTCACAGTGTCCCATGCATGCTGCCCCCTCCTCACAGTGTCCCATGCATGCTGCTTCCTCCTCACAGTGTCCCATGCATGCTGGCCCCTCCTCACAGTGTCCCATGCATGCTGCCCCCTCCTCACAGTGTCCCATGCATGCTGCCCCCTCCTCACAATGTCCCATGCATGCTGCCCCCTCCTCACAGTGTCCCATGCATGCTGCCCGCTCCTCACAGTGTCCCATGCATGCTGCCCCCTCCTCACAGTGTCCCATGCATGCTGCCCCCTCCTCACAGTGTCCCATGCATGCTGCCCCCTCCTCACAGTGTCCCATGCATGCTGCCCCCTCCTCACAGTGTCCCATGCATGCTGCCCCCTCCTCACAATGTCCCATGCATGCTGCCCCTCCTCACAGTGTCCCATGCATGCTGCCCCCTCCTCACAGTGTCCCATGCATGCTGCCCCCTCCTCACAGTGTCCCATGCATGCTGCCCCCTCCTCACAGTGTCCCATGCATGCTGCCCCCTCCTCAGTGTCCCATGCATGCTGCACCCTCCTCACGGTGTCCCATGCATGCTGCCCCCTCCTCACAGTGTCCCATGCATGCTGCCCCCTCCTCAGTGTCCCATGCATGCAGCCCCCTCCTCACAGTGCCCCATGCATGCTGCCCCCTCCTCACAGTGTCCCATGCATGCTGCCCCCTCCTCACAGTGTCCCATGCATGCTGCCCCCTCCTCACAGTGTCCCATGCATGCTTCCCCCTCCTCACAGTGTCCCATGCATGCTGCCCTCTCCTCACAGTGTCCCATGCATGCTGCCCCCTCTTCACAGTGTCACATGCTGCCCCCTCCTCACAGTGTCCCATGCATGCTGCCCCCTCCTCACAATGTCACATGCATGCTGCCCCTCCTCACAGTGTCCCATGCATGCTGCCCCCTCCTCACAGTTTCCCATGCATGCTGCCCCCTCCTCACAGTGTCCCATGCATGCTGCCCCCTCCTCACAGTGTCCCATGCATGCTGCCCCCTCCTCACAATGTCCCATGCATGCTGCCCCCTCCTCACAGTGTCCCATGCATGCTGCCCTTCTCCATGAGCTCCTAATGCTGCCTTCCTCTTTTCCATAATGACACCTCCATTTTGCCCCACTCATGCTAATACCACCACACTAGAGCTTATGCTGAGACCCCCCCACACATACACACACTACCGTACTCTTGATATTGACTCCCCTACATTGCTCCACTCCATACTGAGCCCACACATGCTGCCCATTCTCCATAATGAGCTCCCAATGCTGCCCCCCTCTAATTCTGAGTCCTTACACTCCCCCCACCCAATCGATTTTGTCATTGCACTATCCCTCAAGCCTTGTCCCCTGTCTCTAGCATTAGCCCCTATCTCCCACTCCCCCAGCAGCAGCCTCCCTCCCCCCACCTCCAGCAGCAGCCTCTCCCCCAGCATCAGCCTCTCTCCCACCAGCCTCCCCCAGCCTCTCTTCCCTCAGCATCAGCCTCTCTCCCCCTAGCCTCCCCCAGCATCAGCCTCACTCCCCAGTCTCCGCCAGCATCAGCCTAACCCCCCCATCATCCTCTAGCACCAGCCTCTCTCCAGCCAGCCTCCCCCAGCATCAGCCTCTCTCCCCCCAGCCTCCGCCAGCATCAGCCTCTCTCCCCCCAGCCTCCGCCAGCATCAGCCTCTCTCCCCCCCAGCCTCCGCCAGCATCAGCCTCTGCCTCCCCCTCCCCCCAGCCTCCGCCAGCATCAGCCTCTGCCTCCCCTCAGTCTCAGCCTCCACCTCCCCCCAGTCTCAGCCTCAGCCTCCCTCCAGTCTCAGCCTCTACCTACCACCAGTCTCAGTCTCTGCCTCCCCCCAGCCTCATCCCAGCCTCCCCCAGCCTCAGCCTCTGCCTCCCCCCCAGTCTCAGCTTCTGTCTCCCCCCAGCCTCCCCCCAGTCTCTGCCTCCCCACAGTCTCTGCCTCCCCCCAGTCTCAGCCTCCCCCCAGTTTCAGCCTCTGCCTCCCCCCAGCCTCCGCCTCTGCCTCCCCCCAGCCTCCCCCCAGTCTCAGCCTCTGCCTCCCTCCAGTCTCAGCCTCTGCCTCCCCCCAGTCTCAGCCTCTGCCTCCCCCCAGTCTCGGCCTCTGCCTCCCTCCAGTCTCAGCCTCTGCCTCCCCCTAGCCTCCCTCCAGTCTCAGCCTCTGCCTCCCCCCAGCCTCCCCCCAGTCTCAGCCTCCACCTCCCCCCAGTCTCAGCCTCTGCCCCCCCAGTCTCAGTCTCTACCTACCACCAGTCTCAGTCTCTGCCTCCCCCCAGCCTCAGCCCAGCCTCCCCCAGCCTCAGCCTCTGCCTCCCCCCCAGCCTCCCCCCAGTCTCAGCCTCTGCCTCCCCCAGTCTCAGCCTCTGCCTCCCCCCAGTCTCAGCCTCTGCCTCCCCCCAGCCTCCCCCCAGTCTCAGCCTCCCCCTAGTCTCAGCCTCCCCCCAGTCACAGCCTCTGCCTCCCCCCAGTATCAGCCTCTGCCTGCCTCTCGTCCACTATCCTCATATTGCAGCCTCTGCCTGTCCCTCGTCCACTATCCTCACATTGCAGCCTCTGCCTGCCCCTCGTCCACTATCCTCACATTACAGCTCCTGTCTCTGCCTGTCCCTCGTCCACTATCCTCACATTGCAGCCTCTGCCTGTCCCTCGTCCACTATACTCACATTGTAGCCTAACTGCCCCTCCCCCAGAATCCTCACTTCACAGCACTGGAACTCTATCAGCAGTTACCTGCTCTTGTGCCTCCCGCCTCCTCTTGCTGCTGCCGCTCCTCCTACGGTGTCCGTCATCCTCCTGCTGCTGCTGGCTCCGGTGAGTGTTCTGTCCT
Source organism: Anomaloglossus baeobatrachus (assembly GCF_048569485.1). Lineage (NCBI taxonomy): Eukaryota > Metazoa > Chordata > Amphibia > Anura > Aromobatidae > Anomaloglossus > Anomaloglossus baeobatrachus. Next base: position 209,703,629 of record NC_134357.1, on the reverse strand, counting down.
CCGCGGCATCTGTAGCATTGGATGCCACAGCACGGAGCTGATTGGCGTGCCTCTGACCCCGGAAGTGCAGGCACTTCCAGGGTCAATCAGTTCTCTGTGCCCGGTGGCGCCCACAGTTTACCTGTATTCGCGTCTTAAAGACGCAGATACAGATAAAGGGAAGTGCGTCTCTCACCCCCCCCCACCCCCTGGCCCCCTCCCCCTCCGAAAACACAGCGGATTTAATAGACTGTCCGGAGGGGGAGAAGATGTAAAAAAAAAAAAAAATTTTTTTTTTGCAGCCAGAATGTGCCGCCCCCCCGCAACGTGGCGCCCCAGGCACGGGACCACGGGTGCCTAATGGTAAATACGGCCCTGATCCCCGGTAAAAGACAAAATTTGGCAAAATAAGTCCTGCCATAGAAAGGGACGCACGTGTGCATGAGTATCAGCAGAAGCTGGTACGCAATCTTAGATCGGCTTTTTCACTAAACACCAGTGCTACACAGAGTGAATCTCAGTGCTTTGTCATGACTAGGAGGAAATGGTCTTTTACTTGTCCACATCTGAGGGACTGAGGGCTGGCTGCTATGCTGAGATGGCGTTGAGTAGGGTGTCCCTGCAGAGTTGCAAATTTGGCCATATACAAAATGAGTGGAAAAAGGACAGATGCTGGTGGAAAGGGGAACAGGTGTGTTAGAAAGGGGAAAAAAGTTTGTGTCCGTGGGTTTGCTGGTTAAGCAACAGTAACATCTGCTGAAGAAACACCATCTGTTAGGGGGGACTGGCAGATTTGGATAAGGTGGTATATATACCAATTGCCAGTCGGGGACCACCGTGCTCGTAGATGGAAAAGGAGATGCTAGCAACCCGAAGGTTAGGCGGAGGATACAGAGCTGGGTGGCTCTGAAAAAAATAGTAGCCTGAACCGAGTTAGACGAAACTTGGATCTGGAGACTGGGAACCCTGTTAGCATCACAGGGTCCACACACCAAGCCCAGCAACTCCCTGTTAACAACACAGGGGCCATTAAGTATGCTGTCCGTGTGCGTAGGGGGCACACCTGTGGACAGCAGGCGCAGCAGCAGCAGCCCAGTTAATGCCACTGTGCTGCACTAGCTGGACTGGTAGGACAGGAGCTGGCCGTAACCATTCTGCGCTACCAAGTGTGGTGGCGTCCTGCACCGATGCCCTATCCCTGTCTACCTCTGCCCTAAAGCCACAATGGGTTCAACACATGGAGGTGTGCTCTGCCTGAGCATAATAGAAGACTGCGCACCCCCTTGTTGTCTCCAGCCCCTTTTCTAAGCTGTGTCCGCCCCAACCCAGGGTGGACCACAATGTTCCTCCATGAGCCAAAAGCAGAGTGCCACGTCATCAGTGACATAACCAGCGGCCTATCCGTAACCGCCACTTCAATGATGACCTCATGGCAGCCATGCCCCAAACACCGCACCAGTAATCGTCTGACGAACAATGACGAGGTGCCAAATCATAGGGGCGGGCCTCTGTAAGCCAGTCCAGAGTGGCCACATCATCAGGACACCTGATGCCCTCTGGATTATTATGGACTGCCACCTCACGGACATGGCCAGTGAGTTCCTTAATGGACCTAGCCTCTGATGCACTAAGTACCTGAGCATGCTCATTTGCCTGAAAACAGTCTAAGAAAACAGACTATCAGCCTCTGTATGCTCTGTAGGCCCAACACAGGACTTAGACACGGCACTGAGTCCAAGTACCTGTGCAAAGAGGCTTTTCTCACTAAGTGTGGAAGCATGCTCAGTAGCACTAACTGAGGACTTAGCCTCAGGAATGACACAGTCATGCTGAGCATGCTCACTAGGCGAAACACTGTACTTAGGCTGTGTCTGGGATAAATCGGCACACGCATGCGCACTAGCCGTCTCTCCACACTTAGACGTGGATGAGGAAGCAGCCAGCTGGACGACCCGAGACACGGTCAAAAATGGCAGCTGATGCCTGGGCGCAACTGGAACTGCAGCAAGGCTGCTTGCGTCTACGGCGACACCGATTCGTAACACCAACTACCAGCCAAAATAAGAGGTGTACTTCTTCCCGTGGATAATCTGATTTGATCCCTTTTTTCAGGGACACGACCATCGCTACCAAATGTAGATGAGGCACCGAAAGAGCAGGTGCTTCAATGGATCTCAAGTGCTCCATCAAGTGGCCTCTCCACCACCTCAACTTCAATATCCCAAATACTCCATTCCTCTGTGGTGTCAACCCAATCGCACTTGCTTCCTAATAGCTCTCAAGTTTCCATTAGCCCTGCTGAGTATGGGGTAACAGAGATGGTTGAGTCTGCAGAGCTGTTCAGTCATACTATAGCCTGGGAATCAGAGGTCTGATCCAGGCCCCGATGAAGAAGGTGCTGAGCATAATGTACACCCTCACTCCCCAACTGTAAATCCTCCTAGTGGAGACAATGGGGAACATGCTTATGAGACTCAGATACCTGATTGGAACGAAAACTTTACTATTCGGTCAGGGCAGGAAGAGGTTGGCTCAGAGGAGTCAGGATGAGGGGAGTGAAAACACACAGGGTGATGATTGTGGTTTGCCGTCACACTGTTATCATCTGCCTTATCTGTGAGGCTTCAGCTAAGAAGGGTATTCAGGGGGGTAATGGGTTTTGTCTATATTTATGTAGATAAGTTGTAAGCTCATGTGATGCGACACTGGTAAAGGCCATGTCTCACTAAGCAACTTCGCTAGCAACATCGCTGCTGAGTCACGGTTTTTATGACGCAACAGCGATCTTGCTAGCGATGTCGCTGTGTGTGACATCCAGCAACAACCTGGCCCCTGCTGTGAGATCACCGGTTGTTGCTAAATGTCTTTGACCATTTTTTAGTTGTTGCTCTCCCGCTGTGAAGCACACATCGCTGTGTGTAACAGCGAGAGAGCAACAACTGAATGTGCAGGGAGCCGGGAGCCCACTGCCCCACTGAACGTGCGGTTAGGAAAAAAAAAAAAAATGGTGATTGCCATTCTTTCAGCACTCAGCAGCAGCACTGATCTAAACCCCGTCCCCCCCGCACACTATGCGCTGAATTTTGATGATATGAATCACAGTGACTCACACTGTTACAGTGAAAAGCCAGCTAGTAACTAGCTATGCTTTTGGTGATCGAACCGTTCTCGAATGTAACTTACACAGTACAGTGTGTCGAATGTAACTCGAACTACCGAACTTTTAGCAAATCGTTCGAGTTCGTCGAACGACTCGAACACCCCCCAAAATCACTCGAACATGAAATTGGCAAACCGTTCGACTCGAACATCACTCATCTCTAGACATCAGCTTCGATGTCCCAGCGTTTTGTTCAGTTGTCCATACCACAGACCTTCGAAAAGAAGCAAAAATACCCCGTTACGCACCCAACGACAGAAACCATAACTGCACACATTGCACGATCGATAGCCTGTTAAGATTCAGGGACTGAGGAGAATCAAAAAATGCGGAATCACAAAAAGGTAACAGAGTGGCTGGAAACTTAATGGACTGTAGACCTAGTCCTGACACACAACTAGAAGTAGCCGTGGGGCGTGCCTATGATGACCTGGACGCCTCAACAAATCTGGAGAACTAATTAATCTCACAGATAGAGATATAAGAAAGCTAATCAGCCTCAGAGCAGTCCCCAAAGATAGATAGATAGATAGATAGATAGCCCCCCACATGTAAAGTGTACAGTGATATAGAAATACACAATACAAAGCCAGAAAAGACAGATTTCAGCAAAGGTGAGGCCAAAACTATTTTTATAGGAAAGGATAGAAAAGAGCAACTGTCTGCAGCCATAAAAACCCTAATATATACCAGCACTTCTGATATGGAAAAATCCTGAGGTCACACAACCTCTCCCCCACATCAGCACTCTGATGTTACTGGGATCCAAAAACACTAATACAGATGAGGGACTGAATAAATACCAAGCATGACAAACACAATACCTTGCAGAATCATGGAGCTAAGTATACAGACACTGGCAGCAGGGAATGATCCCATTCCTCCAAGGATGCCACACAGACAAAATAGGAATCAAGCCTTAGTATTAAAGTAGAAAAAAAACACAAAGCAAGTGGAAAACAAACAGCAGAGGAACAAAGACCACTTATCTGAGAGGAGTTCTGGTAGTGAGCAAAGTTGGTTACAGAATGTCCTTAACACACAGGAGACATTGACCACCGGCAAGTAACAGGAGAAAACTACTCAATGAAATAGCCCAATCTGACTCTGATTGCCAGTCCTCCACAGGTGTGTAGCTTTCACTCCACACATCAACTGCACCACCAGCACTGACCACAAGAGGGAGCCCCAAACTGGAAAATATATTCACAACAGTACCCCCCCCTTAAGGCGGGGTCACCGAACCCTCACCGTAACCCCCGGGTTTGTCAGGATGGGCTCGATGAAAAGCACGGATCAAGCGATCAGCATGTATGTCGGAAGCAACCACCCAAGAATTTTCCTCCTGAACGTAACCTTTCCACTTGACCAGATACTGGAGCTTCTGTCTAGCAATACAGGAATCCAAAAATGTTTCCACTACATATTCCAGATTCCCCTTGACCAACATAGGATCAGGAGGCGCAGCTATGGGCACTACAGGTTCAACATATTTTTTTCAATAAAGACTTATGAAAGACATTGTGAATCTTGAAAGTCTCTGGAAGAGCCAAACGGAAAGAAACAGGAATAATTACCCTCGACATTTTTTAAGGTCCAATAAACCTTGGCTTAAATTTTGGAGAAGAAACTTTCATAGGAACATGTCTGGAAGACAACCAGACCAAGTCCCCTACCTTAAACCGGGGACCCACAGTCCTACGTCGGTTGGCAAACCATTGGGCATTTTCCTGGGAGTCGGACAATTTATCCAGCACTTGATTCCAAATATGCTGCATTTTCTCCACTGCCGAATCAATACCCGGGCAGGTGAAAACCTCCATCATCCACGAAGAAAACCGAGGATGAAACCCGAAATTGCAGAAAAAAGGAGACATCAAAGTGGCCGAACTATCTCTATTGTTAAGAGCAAACTCAGCCAAGAACACAAAAGAAACCCAGTCGTCCTGATCAGCCGACACAAAACATCGAAAAATAGGTTTCCAAAGTCTGATTTGTCCTTTCAGTCTGTCCATTGGTCTGAGGATGAAACGCAGAGGAGAAGGACAACTCAACTCCTAGAACAAAAAGCTCTCCAGAATCTAGACACAAACTGGACTCCCCTATAGGACAAAACATTCTCAGGAAAACCATGCAAACAAACCACCTGACGAAGAAACAAAGGTACCATTTCCGAAGCTGATGGCAACTTAGGCAGTGGCACCAAATGAATCATTTTGGAAAATCTATCACAGATTACCCAAATAACCGTCATCGCCTGAGAAACAGGGAGATCAGAAATAAAATCCATAGAGATGTGAGTCCAGGCACCAGCAATGGCAATAATAGTCCACTAGAATGAGAAGAAGACGACTTGGTTCTAGAACAGATCCAACAGGACTGCACAAAACTCCTCACATCACGAGAAAGAGAAGGCCAACAAAAGGACCTACTCACCAAATTCCTGGTGCCAAAAATGCCAGGATGATCAGCCAACACAGAACAATGAACTTCAGACATCACTCTACTCCTCCATTGGTCAGGAACATACAATTTCCCTCCAGTACATCTTTCAGGTTTGTGCTCCTGAAATTCCTCAAGCGCAAGTCTTAAATTGGGTGAAATCGCAGAGAGAATGACTCCCTCATGCAGGATGATAGCAGGCTTAGTCACATCCAGAGAATCAGCAAAGAAACTCCTTGAAAGGGCACTCGCCTTAATATTCTTAGTACCCGGAATATAAGAGACCACAAAATTAAAGTGCGGGAAAAACAAGGCCCATCTAGCCTGCCTAGGATTCAACCTCATGGCAGATTCAAGATAGATCAAATTCTTATATTCAGTGAGTACTACAATTTGATGTCTCGCCCATTCCAACCAATGTCGCTATTCTTCAAAAGCCCACTTCCTAGCCAATAATTCTGATTCCCCACATCATAATTTCGCTCCAGTGGTGAAAATTTCCTTGAAAAAAAAAAGCACAAGGTCTAATTTTAGAAGTCACAGGGTCCCTTTGAGACAAGACAGCCCCAGCTCCGATCTCCGAGGCATCGATCTACACCTGAAAAGGAATAGACACATCAGGCTGCCGCAAGACCGGAGCAGAAGTAAACCTCCTTTTCAGCTTCTGAAAAGCCAAGACTGCCTCTGAAGACCAATTCACAACATCAGCTCCCTTCTTGGTCAAATCAGTCAATGGCTTGACAATACTGGAAAAATTGCCTAGGAATTTAGGATAGAAATTAGCAAAACCCAAAAACTTTTGAAGGCTTTTCAAAGCAGTAGGCTGTACCCTTGACCACATCCATGTCAATAGAAGATAGGGACAAAATAAACCCCCAAAAAGAGACCTTTTGGACGCCAAACAGACATTTCGATCCCTTGACATATAACGCATTGTCCTTGAGAACCTGAAATACTGTCCGAACCTGTTCAACATGAGACTCCCAGTCATGAGAAAAAAATCAAAATGTTATCCAAATAGACAATCAAAATCTTGTCCACAAAGTACCGGAAAATATCATTCATGAAAGATTGAAAGATGGAAGGGGCATTAGTGAGCCCAAAGTGCATCACTAGGTACTCAAATTGCCCCTCAGGAGTATTAAACGCCGTCTTCCATTCATCACCCTGCTTAATGTGAATGAGATTATATGCTCCCCAAAAATCGAGTTTAGTAAAGCAACTAGCACCCTTCACTCTAGAAAACAGGTCGGAAATGAGAGGCAATGGATACTGATATTTAACCGTGATTTTATTACAGAGACGATAATCAATACAGGGCCGCAATGAACCATCCTTCTTGGCCACAAAAAAAATGGCGCCAAAAGGGGAAGTTGATGGTCTAATTTGACACTTCTCCAAAGACTCCTTAATGTAAGTCCGCATAGCAACATGTTCAGGCACAGATAAATTGAAAAGCCGTCCTTTAGAAAATTTACAACCAGGCACCAATTCAATAGCGCAATCACAGTCCCTATGCGGAGGCAAAGATCTCGGTCTCATTAAACACATCTATGAAATCTGCTAAATAGTCAAGGACCTCCCATGTCTGAAATGAAATAGACAAAACAGGAGTATCACTATGCACACATTGGCAGCCCCAACTAGTCACAGATAAAGAAGTCCAATCAAGAACTGGATTATAGGCTTGCAACCAAGGAAATCCCAGTACCAAAATGTAATGCAAATTATGCAAGACCAAAAACTTACAAACGTCCTGATGGTCAGGAGTGATCCGCATCGTCACCTGGGTCCAAAACTGGGTCTTATTTTCCATTAAAGGAGTAGCATCAATACCCCTCAAAAGGATAGGAGCATGCAAAGGCAACATAGGAAAACCACAACGCTCAGCAAACCCAAAATCCATCAAGTTCAAGGCAGCTCCTGAATCAATAAAAGCCATAGCCGAAAATTATGATAGGGAACAGATCAAAGAAACCAACAAAAGAAACTTAGACTGTAAACCGCCCAAAGTAAATGAACGGGCAAATCGTTTCTCGCACTTAGGGCAGACAGAAATAGTATGAGAGTCGTCTCCACAGAAGAAACATAGCTTATTACGCCGTCTAAAACCCTGCCGTTCCACCCTAGAAAGGACCCTATCACACTGCATATGTTCCAGAGACCGCTCTCAGAGCGACACCTCTGCACACATTGTTTTACGTTCACGTAAATATGCCGCCCCTGTGCCAGCAGCCGGGCTGCTTGGAGCTGGATCTGCGGTGGCTCGAGGGGTCTCCGGACCCAGGGGTCGCGTGGCCACTCAGAAAAAGAGGGAATATTTACAGGGGGATTGAAAGTTCGTGACGCCACCCATGGTGTGTGGTAATGTGGGAGACCACTGCTGCTGTTGGTGGGTAGCCCGGTGGCGATGGTGTAGCAGCAAGATGTTTAACCTCTCCGTAGGTAGGGGGGTTTGTGCCCCGGGGCCCGTAGTGTGATGGCGTTTGGGGTGTCGTTGGGCAGTGAAAAAGGGCTTTTCAGTGTACTCACTAAGTCCAGGAATAATGACACCGACAGCTTGTAAACCAGAGTTCTGAGCACCACTGCAGCTTGGAGGGAGCACGTTGGTATCCGTGCCCTTGGTGTTGCTGTTAGCCTGTGGCCTTTTCCGTGGAATTTTCTCACTAAGTGGACCCTCAAGCTTGAAATTTTTCAGGTCCTGCTCACCCATATGGCTAACGGAGTGAGCTTGCTCTCAGGGTTCACGCGTAGGATTTCTTTGGACTGTATTTGGGAAAGTCCTATCCCATCGGTGCACTAGTACCCCGATTTTGGAGCGAGTTGGGGATGAATCTTGAAGTCTTCACCCCCATCAGGTAAATTACCGGGACACGCGAAGCTACTTCCCGGCCTAGGGTCCACGTACCCCGTCGTGCCCTGGCCACTACCCGGTGATTTCTCAAGGCCGCCGGATGCCCTCCTCAGCAGTCCATGCCCCTTGACACGGTCCCCTGCGACTGGGGTTCTAGCTCCTACCAGGCCCAGACTAACGTCTGCCACCTAGTAAACTCCAGGAGCCCTGCTCGGGACCGGTGTGACCTCTCCCTCTACGAGAGTCACTTTCCACCTCCTACTCCTTTCACTCCTGTTTCACTACTCCGTCACTTTCTTCATTTTCCCCTACCAACCCCCCATGTGGGCGGCCCTATTCCCTTCAGGCCCTCCAATGGTGTGTCTGGTGGGTACGGTGTAAAGTGTTCCTAGGATTTTGACTGGCTAAGCTGTTAGCAACACCAAAGGACCAGGATCCATAACCAAGGAGGAGTGAATACCATGCAGAAGGGCAGATTGCACAATGCCCTATAACGACCTGATAGGCCGGGGCATCACATTCCCCCTTGGTTAAACGTAGCTGGTCCCCGAGCTACAGGACACCAGAGGTTTACTTTTGTTTTTTGTTTTTTTAACTGTAGAAGGAAAAAAAGCCATTTAACATTATGCATTTTTATTAACAGGTTCCATCCCTCACAGGGGAGGCAATTCACTTAAACGTTACGAAAATTGTTAAGAGTTTGTCGCCCAACCGTGGGATGCTACCGGTTTCTATGGTAACGGAGGCGCAACTTACTCTGTTGCAGCCCCTTCCTGCGACAGTCCAGTCCCAGATCCCAATAACCCACCTCACAAACAACCTGTTCCCCCAGTAAACCTATGGTGGGTCCGTGACCAGGTTAAGGTCCCGGGTGTTGTCTTTTCGATGACTCTGGTTGGCACAGGAGGTGCAACTATTATACAAGACACAAGTTTGTGTTGGTCACGCCAGTCCTGTGACCGTGGTCTATCTTTACTTATATATAAAAACTTGAACGCAGTCCATGTAACGGTTGTACACTTTTCAACAATTTACTTGCAAATCTGGTAACTTTCACTCTTTTCATTAAAACTGGTTGATTAGGCACTTATTTACTAACATTTTCTATATAGAAAATAACAAACTATAAAAAATAACAAACGAAAGCACCGATACCTAACAATTCTATAGCATCGCAACTACTGGTACTGTAAAATTTTTCAACACTCTTGGCCGCTGCATTACTGCAATGGGAAATCACGATCAATCTGTGCCAGTGGCCCCTCCATGGTACAGCGCTGCATCGGGTCACCATTCCATGGGCCCCGAACCCAGACGGCACTTCCACTCACGAGCTCCTGAGCAACAATTCTTCTCCGCTGTCGCTCCCTAACTACCGCTTTCGTATGGAATCACAGCAGCCGTCGCCCATGCATCCCTCCATCACGGGGGTCGGCGATAGGCTGCGCTTTGGTTTCTGGCACAGATGGTAGGTATACTTCTGCGGCCCCAACAGCCGTCTGGATGCCGCGCGGTTGCGGGACGGTTGGACATCTTGGTTCCTCTCCTGCTGGTGTGAGCTGATGAACCGACTGCTCCACAACCGGGGTTGCAGGGTACGGGTACTCCATCTCTGAGGACGAGGCCGGTGATACGGCCGGGTCTGGTCTGGCCGGTGTCTGGATGACCGCTGCCATGACTGGAATGAGGGTGGTGGTTTGGGTCTCTGCAGCTGGAGCTTCTGATAGATGCATTAAAGGTTCCGCTGCTGGGGTTGGTGTGGGCAGCTCGGCATCTGACGAGGACGGGGTAGTTGATGGTGGAGTGCTCATCGCGAGCGGGGATGGTCCGGATCCCTTAGCCGCTGTGGTCGGATTTGGACAATCAATAGGGACTGGGTAACCGCTTACCCTCTCTTTTCGTGGGATTTCAATCTCACGGGATCCCACCGCAACCGCCAGGCTCCTCATCTCTTCCCTCCAATGATTCAGAATGAACAGGAACTCCATCCACATTCTCCTGCACAGCTGCTCTGTTTCCTCCTCTATCCATGTCGCGGTCCCAGGGACATCACGTTCTGGGGACCAGTCTCGTTCTGCCATCTTGCCACTGCTTCTTCCAGGAACGTTGTCGCAGAGTCTTGGCGTCCCTGCTCCACTTCCGCTAGTAACACATTCTGGCCCGCCCCCTCGGTCTTTTCGCAGCATTCTCTCGCTGACCGTGGCCCTCTGGGAACTTCTGGTTCCGGCCTCACAAGGAAGACGAGGGGCGGGGCTTAGACTTCGCGCGCTTTTCCGATGAAGACAGCTTTTTGGCGCGAAAACATGGCGGACAATGGCGGAATTATCAGGAAAAGGACTTTGGACCTGCCGTCTTCGGCTTTCAAGACACACGTCACCCAGTTAAGTGGGTCCTGCTCGTATCCTGTTCGTGATGCCAAGAAATTTGAGATGTGCCGCCCCTGTGCCAGCAGCCGGGCTTCTCGGATCCGGATCCACGGTGGCTCGAGGGGTCTGCGGACCCGGGGGTCGCGCGGCCACTCAGAAAAAGGGGGAATATTTACAGGGGGATTGAAAGTTCGTGACGCCCCACACAGTGTGTGATAATGTGGGAGACCACCGCTGCTGTTGGTGGGGAGCCCGATGGCGATGGTGTAGCAGCAGGATGTTTAACCCCTCCATGGGTAGGGGGTTTGTGCCCCAGGGCCCGTTGGGTGATGGCATTTGGTGTGCTGTTGGGCAGTGGAAAGGGCTTTTCAGTGTCACACTCAGTCCAGGAATAATGACACCGACAGCTTGTAAACCAGAGTTCTGAGCACCACTGCAGCGAGCATGCTGGGATCCGTGCCCTTGGTGTTGCTGTTAGCCTGTGGCCTTTTCTGTGGAACCTTCTCACTAAGTGGACCCTCAAGCTTGAAACTTTTCGGGTCCCACTCACCCGCATGGCTAACGGAGTGAGCTTGCTCTCATAGTTCATGCGTAGGATTTCTTTGGACTGTATTTGGGAAAGTCCTATCCCATCGGAGTGCTAGCACCCCGATTTTGGAGTGGGTTGGGGATGAATCTTGAAGTCTTCACCCCGTCGGGTAAATTACCGTACCCCGTCGTGCCCTGGCCCCTGCCCGGTGATGGCTCAAGGCCACCGGCTGCCCTCCTCGGCAGTCCATGCCCCTTGACACAATCCCCTGTGACCGTGGTTCAAGCTCCGACCACTCCCAAACTAACATCTGCCACCTAGTAAACTCCAGGAGCCCTGCCCTGGAACGGTGACCTCTCCCTCTCGGAGAGTCACTTTCCACCTCCTACTCCTTTCACTCCTGTTTCACTACTCCATCACTTTCTTCACCTTCCCCTACCAACCCCCCATGTGGGCGGCCCTATTCCCTTCAGGCCCCCCAATGGTGTGTCTGGTGGGTTCGGTGTAAAGTATTCCTAGGATTTTGACTGGCTAAGCTGTTAGCAATACCAAAGGACCAGGATCCATAACCAAGGAGGAGTAGATACCATACAGAAGGGCAGATTGCACAATACCCTATGGCGACCTGATAGGCCAGGGCGTCACATAAACGTCTATAATTCTGAATAGTCAATGAGATAGAGGCATCGAGACCAGAGGGGACAGGAAAGCCCACCATAGTATCCTTAACAGGCTCTGCCAACCCCTTCCGAAAAAGAGCCGCAAGAGCGGCATCATTTCACTCGGTAAGGACCGCCCACTTACGAAATTTCTGACAGTATCTCAGCAGGTTCCTGGCCCTGGATCAAAGCCAATAAAGTTTTCTCGGCTTGATCAATAGCATTATTTTCATCAAATAACAACCCTAGAGCCTGAAATAAAAAATCCACAACAACAAGAGCAGGATATTCAGGCGCCAGGGAAAAGGCCCAATCCTGGGGGACACCACGCAGCAGAGAGATAACAATCTGAACTCGCTGCCTTGGAGACCCTGAGGACTTTGGTTTCAAAGCAAAAAATAACCTATAATTGTTCTTGAAGTTCATAAATTTAGACCGATTCCCAGAGAACAAATCCGGTAAAGGTATCTTAGGTTCTAATGCAGGTGTCTCGGCAAGATAATCGAATATATCCTTAACCTGAGAAGTAAGCTGATCCACTCGACCAGCTAACTGTGTGACATCCATAATAGCACAAGATCCTCCACAGCACCCAGAGATAAAGAGGAAGAAACACACAAGAAGAAAAAAAATCTTTTTTTTTCCTTCCTTCTTTTGAGTACCCTGGAATCTAGGTAAGGCCGGTGGTACTGTTATGATTCAGGGACCGAGGGTGATCAAACAATGCGGAATCCCCAAAAGGTAACAGAGTGGCTGGAAACTAAACTAACTGCAGTTCTAATCCTGACACACAACTAGAAGTAGCCGTGGGGCGTGCCTACGATGATCTGGATGCCTCGACAAAGCTGGAGAACTAAATAATCTCACAGATAGAAATAAATGTAAGCTAATCTGCCTCAGAGCAGTCCCCAAAGATAGCCCCCCACATGTAAAGGCTACGGTGATATAGAAAAACACAATACAAAGCCAGAAAAGACAGATTTCAGCAAATGTTAGGTCCAAACTATTTTTATAGGAAAGGATAGAAAAGAGCAGCTGTCTGCAGCCATAAAAACCCTAATATATACCAGCACTTCTGAAATGGAAAAATCCTGAGGTCACACAACCTCTCCCCCACTGTATCACACACAGGAGACACACAGGAGACATTTACCACCGGCAAGTAACAAGAGAAAACTGCTCAATTAAATAGCCAATCTGACCCTGATCACCAGTCCTCCACAGGTGTGTAGCTTTCCCTCAACACATCAACTGCACCACCAGCACTGACCACAAGAGGGAGCTCCAAACTGGAAAACATATTCACAACAATAGCCCTTGAGATGTTGCCGTATCGGCTTGTGGGATCAGAGGCTTTCCGTGACCTTTTGGCGGTGTTAGAAACTGAATTTATTAAACTCCTTGGCATGTTATGCCCTGTTGCAAATCCTACCAATTTTTAAAAATAAGCTGTTGGGAGTTGTTCTGAGTACCTTGTGATGCTGTGCTCCATGGTGTCTGAACCATTATCCCTTGGGGGAACTGAATTTATTAAACTTCTTGGCATGTTATGCCCTCTTGCAAATCCTACCATTTTTTAAAAAATAAGATGTTGGGAGCTGTTGAGAGTACCTTGTGATGCTGTGCTCCATGGTGTCTGAACCATTATTCCCTGGGTGAACTGAATTTATTAAACTTCTTGGCATGTTATGCTCTGTTGCAAATCCTACCAATTTAAAAAAAAAAAAAAAGCTGTTGGGAGTACCTTATGATGCTTTCCTACATGGTGTCTGAACCATTACACCCTAGGGGAACTGAATGTATTAAACTCCTTGGCATGTTATGCCCTGTTGCTTATCCTACAATTTTTTTTAAAAAAAGCTGTTGGGAGTACCTTCTAATGCTGTGCTACATGGTGTTTAAACCATTCCCTCCTGGGGAAACTGAATTTTTTTAAATCCTCGGTGTTAGCTAGTGGAATAAAGCCTGAGTTCCAGAGTGAAACAGCCACTTCCACGGTGCTGCATGCTTCACAAACTGTGGTCTAGGAAGCAGGCGATGATGCCTCCTGCTCCCAACCTGCTTTTGATCAGATGAAATCATCATCAACAACATCAGATTCGATGTCTCAGCGTGGCGTTCATTTGTCCATAAAACATACATTTCTGAACCATTTGAATAGAATTTGAATAGAGGGCCACTGGACCCTGTGGTGTTGGTGGAGGGAGGAGGAAGAGGAGGAGGGGAAGGCCAACATCCAAATGGCCATACTGGCAATAGCACTGTAAAGTGTTATGGAGTATGTATTCCAACTTTCACACTAATGATATAGGGGACGCAGAAAACTACAAATGAGTGCCATCCCTCCCCAATGTTTGTTACAGGGTCCACCTTAATGCCCTAAGAAGTCTGACATTTGAGGACAGCCAGTAGCCAGTGGCCTTTCCTACATTTGAGTAGAGGGCCACTGGAGCCAGTGGTGCTGGTGGAGGAGTAGGAGGAAGGCAAGGTCAACATCCCAACGGGCACATTGTAGCTGACCTTTTAAATTGCTGACAAATATGTCCCAAAAAAGGAGGTGTGAGACAGACACCAATATAATGTATAAGTTACAGCCCTTTCTAATCGAAAAAGGAAAAATGAAAAAAACAAAACGTGTAAACATATGCTAAAGTGTTTTTTTTTTGGGAGGTCGGGCCTTGATTTGACGTTTTATTACAGTTATTAGGCGCTAGAAACTGTTTCTTAGCAATTTCCCCTCTTGTACTTTGACCACGTTATTCAAAGACACCAGAAATGCAGTTAGGCACCTTCTACAGGCTGTGCCCATACTATTTCAGCCTTTTCCCATCCATTTCAGCCTTTACCTCAGTCACCACAGGTCACCGACAGGTCCGACGTAAAATTATTCTGGTTTCCCATAGACTTACATGGGGAATCGAATATTCGCGAATACTCTAATAGCGGCGAGGTATTCGCCGGATATTCGTCGAATAGAATAATAGGGTATTCGATCATCCCTAGTTATTATATATGAGAAATAGATGTAAAAAAGGTACAATATAATACAGGTGCCAAATTCTATGAAGCTATACAGAAGATCAATAAACAAAAAGATGAAAAAATTATAAATAACAAATCATATATAAATGCCTGTCTAAATGTATCCTGAGGCAACCAGTGTACCACATGAATTATGTGGAACAATGGGGACAAAAGAGTAAAAACATGGGCGAACCAATTCTAAAGCCCCAAGATGCTATAATAGATGGAACTAGGGATAAGAGAACAACCAGCAGAAAGATGTTTAAGGACCAATAGTCCATAAAACCAGGAGAGCCCATCACACACATTTATAAGAATGTGGATCAGAAGGATAAAAAAGCTCTGGGAGGACAGAAGATGTTAATAAACAAACCACATATAAAAAAGGTAGATGGAAAGAAAAGGACATAAATATGTCTTTAATACAAGGTCCACAATGAGCATGTAAATTGATTGGCGTCCATATGTTCCTTGGAACCAAGTTAAAGCCATATGGGGGCCGAAGAGGGTCCAATCAAATAAGTCCGCATAAAGTATCATAGGAGACAGGTAAACGTTATCTTCATGATATAGATCGATGGAAGTCCAGAGGATTAAAGAAGCTTTCTTGATACCAGGTACAAAGTTGGTAAGGAAATGGACCTAGGAAGAGAAAGGGACCCAACATTAGCCTAGGAAACCAGAGAAGAGCAATTCTTCATTTAAGCCTGCCATGGCCACGAAGTGTAGCCTGAAAATCCATCGGGATTAATTTTGGAGAAGCCATTTTGTGCAATTGCCACCCCTGGCACTGTTGTTATGCTTCTGTAATCCAAAAACCCGGATCCCACGTGGGATACCATGATGGTGGGCCAAAAAATTGGCTGCCACAGGGGTAATAGATTTACCGTTGAGGGAATCTGAAGCCGCCAGATTGATAGTAGATATGTGTTTCTGGATTCTCTTTCTCAATTCTTGTGTGGTTTGGCTCACATACACCTTGTCACAAGGACAGATCTTGCAGTCTTGCAGTTGATGTATGTATAGATAGGATGATTCGTGGAGTCCTGTGGATTATGAAACACATTATGGGTAGCATGCATGAAGCCACATATATGGTAGTCTCCACATGGGAATGAACCATTGAGAATACTACCGCGATGGAGCTTACTCGTAGGTCTAACAAAATGACTCAGAGTGAGAAGATCTCTGAGATTTGGAGCTCGATGTGCGTTAAGCAGAGGATAGGGGGCAATCACTGAAGAAGTCTGAACATCAGTGGTAAGTATAGGTTAATGCTTCTGTAGAATGCCGCTTACCTTCTTCCACTCGTTGTTGTACGTGGTGGTGAGGAATCTCACATTATTCTCCTATGGTTTAGGGTTTGTTCTGATCAATGAAGTTTGGGTTTCTGATTTAGCCCTCTGGTAAGCCTGTGAGATCAACTTTCTCGGATATCCACGATCCATGAATCTGTTGGTAAGATTGGAGGCTTGTTGGTAAAAATCACCTTCCTCACTGCAATTCTGTCTCACTCTCAAAAATTGGCCGGTAGGTATACCCGATCTAATATGCCACGGGTGAAATGTCTTGTAGTGAAGTAGGCTATTGGAGGCCGTAGATTTCCTGTAGAGGTTGGTTGAAATTCCACCATCCCTGATCGTGATTTCCAAGTCTAGGAACGTGACAGCTAGATGGTGTGGGAGAAGAAGATGTTAAGGTTATTGCCATCCAAATCAGAAATAAATGAACAACACTCCTCCTCTGAGCCTTTCCAGATGAAAAGAATGTCATCTATGTAGCGATGCCAATTTAATACCCGCTCTTTGAAGGCCTGAGACTGGATGACAACAGTGGACTTCCACCACCCCAAAAACGATTTACGAAAGAGGGTATACACCGTGCACCCATGGCCACTCCGGAAACCTGCCTGTAAAATGTCCTGTCAAACAGGAAATAATTGTGGCGTAATACAAAATCCAGGAGGTCCACCAGAAAGGAGTCATGCATCCGATCCGAGTGTGTTTGCAGTCCAAAAAATACACGACCGCCTGCATACCATCAGAATGCCGAATGTTAGTGTAGAGGGATTCCACATCACAGGTGACCAAAAGGGGACCAGGAGGTGTGTAGTCCCTCTACACACCTGGACAAGATGTGCAGTGTCCTGGATAAATGTTGGTAGCCGGCTGACAAGTGGTTGGAGAAAGAAATCGACATAAGTACTAGCCTTCTCACAAAGGCTCCCTATTCTTGCCACAATCGGTTGGCCAGGGGGTTTCTGTGTCGATTTGTGGACTTTTGGCAGCATGTAAAACGTGGGGGTAATAGGATCACTGACCCACATGTACTTTTTTTCTTTGTCAGAAATGACCCCTGAACAATAGGCAGATGACAATAGCCAATGGAGCTTGGATGTAAAAACTTGGGTTGGGTCCAATGGTAATTTTATGTAGAAAGATGTGTTATTCAGTTGTCTATGAGCCTCTTCTAAGTACATGTCCATGGGCCAGATCACCACATTACCCGCTTTGTCAGCTTCCTTAATAAGAAAGCTAGTGTTGTTCTTCAGCTGCAGAATAGCTCTACTCTCTGAGGCAGACAAATTTGGTGCCCTGGGAGTGCCAGATGTTAATTTAGTGATGTCACCTCTTACCAATTCGAAGAAAATCCTAATCGCAGGTACCAAAGAGAAAGATGGGGTAACCGTAGATTTATTCCTGAGACAAAATGGTCTCTTACCTGTTTCGTCTGAATTCTCTTCTAACAAATCTAGAAGGTCCTGAAAAGTTTGCTGTTCATCTGGTGCCAAACTATCAATGATTTGTGGCTTTTGATAGATGACCTGAAATATGAAATTATGGCAAAGCAGGTAGAGAGAGATACTTTATCAGAGAGAACTGATCCAGTTCATGGGTAGGCGAAAAAGTAAGTCCTCTTTCGAGAACAGAGATTTCTTGCGAAGATAGAACATGAGATGATAGGTTAATAATCTGCAAAGAGTCTCTTACCTGCATGTTAGCACCTGTATCTGAGGCATTATCATTAGTACCTAGAACCTGTATCTTTCACTGACCTTGTGTCGGGGTCGCTGCTGGTGGATAAAAAAAAAAAAAAAATCGCTGGAACTGCTGTCTCGTGCCATAGGGAGATTATTGGAAATCTGTCTATGAGATCTAATTGTATTTACTCCTCGAGGATTACCCCTATGTTTCTGTACCGCCCCGGGGCTCGGCCGGCTGCCGAGCCGATCGGATCCGTGCTCGTCGGTGGGTGGCTCGAGCTCTTCCTGGACCCGGGGGTCACGTCGCTCTGAAGGGATGCTGGCGCTATTGTAGGGGTGGTGTTCGGTGAGGAGGTTCATGGCCGGGGCCGTGGTTGCTTGGGGGTTAAGTTCGTGACGCCACCCACGGGTTGTGGTGAATGTGGACACCACCGCTGTCGTTAACTAGGCTCCCAGGGACGGTGTTGTGCAGCCTGGTGTTGACCCCTCCGTGGGCAGGGTGTGATGGTCTCGGGGCCCGGTGGTTGTGAGGTGCGGGCGGGATGGTGCGGTGCGATGCGCTGCCCGAGGGCACTGTTGTACTCACTATTATAAATACACCAGAGTGTCTGGTAAACCAAAAGGATGGTGGTCGGTGCCCGCAGCCGGCTGCGCTTTGCCCCTTACTCAGGTTGGTGGTTCCAGCCTTTCTCCTGCACCTTTGCAGTAGAATGCCGGCTTCCTTTTAGCGACGGGAGTCCGCTCCCCGGCTAGTGGATGTCGGGGAGCCCGTTTGCCTGCAGACGCTGGCCCGTGGGATCTCTATGCCTGGGCGGTGGCTTTCTATCCCCCTCGTTGGGCTGTGGCCTTGAGTCGGGACTTGGGTGGGAAAGAACCTAAGGTCCAGACCCCAATCAGTGAATTTGACTCGGTCCAGTGGCTTCTGGGCCTCATACTGGGTCTGAGTACCCCTCCTGGTGCTCCGGTTTCCGTTCGGTTCCCCGGTTTGGTACCGGCGGGCCGCTACCCTGTCCCGGGTCCTGACGGTTCCACCGGCTGTCTTCCCGACTCCTGCAGGCAGCCACCACCGTCTGCCTCCTGGTCACAGGGTATCCGGGCTCCTACCCAGATCCCTGACAGACGTTACTCCTCTCTACTCCATTTCACTTCCTCTCCTTTTCACTTCCCTAATGGGTCTCTATGTTTTTCACACCTCAGGCTATCCAAACTCCTCGGAGGGCATGACCAACCACCTGGCTCTGCCCCCGGGTATGAATGACAAGACCTGAGAGGGGTGACTCAGGGTTTTTAGGTTGGCTGATGATACCTCTTTAGGGGCTGGTGTTTGTGCAGGGGGTCTACCTGTGACTACCTGGCCAGTCCAGGACGTCAAATTTCCACTTGAAGGCCACCTTATTATCAAAATCAGTCCTGTCCCATTGGAATTTTTCACACTTTTTGTTAATAATTTCTTTCTCATATCTATCCATTTGATACTTTAACTTGGCTTGGAATGACGACACTAATGTGTGTCTTCTATCCTGGCCAATTTAGCTTCCAAATCATTGATATTAGTCTTAGTGGTAGCTAGTAAATTCCTATCATGCTCAAGAAGCATGTTGATCAGGATATTAGAGCACCGCAGGAGACCCTGCTCCCAGGTATCTTGGAATACAGCCGAGGACTCCCATGCGGGAAAGATATTGACACGCAAACCCCGTGGAACAATACTAGCCCTGAGGTACTCCTCAAGGCTGTGTATCTTCCGCCAAAGACATATACCTGTTTTATGGGCAGATGTTAAATCTGAAGTGAGAAGGGAGAACTCATCGAAGATTTTATGGGGGGGCCATGAGGAAAAAACATTATCGAAGCGCTCCTGCCAAGCCGCCTCTCGTGTATCCCAATCCATAATAGGACCAGAATAAAAAACACCACATAATAACACCAGCAAAAACAGGTGAATGCAATAGTAAACAATTATCAATTTAAACGTTTCTATAAAACGGTGTGCTGCTTCAGAACTGTAACCCAAGAGGGAACAAAGAGCATGCAGAGGACAAAAATGGGGATTGGAGCGCACCACTATACCAACATGTATAGATGGGTTCACCCTGATGCAGTGAAGGGGAAGACTTTCCCTGATGAAGCCACTCTGGCGGTGATACGCGTGGGGTCACCCACTCTGAAAGGTTCCTTGCCTCCTATGAGGACATGGTGACTTACAGTATTATTTGATACCCCTGTGTACCTTTTTTGGCCATCTCGTATTTGATCTCCTCATGCTATTATGCACTTTCTCCGGCCCATAATTTCATTGTTGCTGATTCCTTTTCCTACTCTTAGGGTGTATTAGTACCGTTTATGGAAGCTGTGAGTTATTGGGGTTTTCGCTTCATGCATCTGTCTTTTTTACCACCTGCCGGTTGGTCATTAGGTCACATCTGCTATGCAGGTGTTTAGATTTGCAACGATAATATATTGTTATATTTATATCCAGTGTGTATTATTCTTCTCTACATCAGAGTGTATTATATCCCTTGCTACTTGAATATACCGTTGCAATATATCCAAGGTGAACAGTGTCTGTGTGTTATCAGGCTATACCTTTAATTAGGTCCTAAAGCTATTATATTTAGAGGGCTCGCAGGTTTTATGTGCATTTAGGCAGTTTACCACTGGGTTTGCCTGTCTTACAGTGTCTTTCTACACCCAGCTCCATTGGGAAACATCTGTGCTCTGGTCCTGCGACACACACACTTTCTTATGAATACGGGCCATGCCAGTATCTTTTATGGGCATCTGCACCTACTGAGTTTATATATGGTGCTTGGTGACCTATTCACCCTTCGCCCTCTTTGTGATTATTATCGTACAACCTCATGACCTTTATACATCCATCTACATAGGGTTGGTATTTATCTGACATAGGTGTTTTATCTAACATCGCCTTGTAATACTCTTTTAACCTGCCTTGTTATATTTAAACACCTGACCGCCTGTCGGTGTTGTTTGATGACTTACCTCACATATTTATGTTACTGTATGATACTGCCACGGTAAACATCGGATTAATTACCCAATGTGTACTCTGGCTACGTGTGCAGAGAGCAGGGAGCCGGCACTGACAGCGTGAGAGCGGCGGACGCTGGTAACTAAGGTAAATATCGGGTAACCAAGGTAAGGGCTTCTTGGTTACCCGATGTTTACCGTGGTTACCAGCGTCCGCAGAAGCCGGCTCCCTGCTCACTGCACATTCAGTTGTTGCTCTCTCGCTGTCACACACAGCGATGTGTGCTTCACAGTGGGAGAGCAACATTCCAAGACATTCAGCAACAACCAGAAACCTCACAGCAGGGGCCAGGTTGTTGCTGGATGTCACACACAGCGACATCACTAGCAACATCGCTGCTACGTCACAAAAGTCGTTCCTTAGCAGCGATGTTGCTAGCGAT
Source organism: Anomaloglossus baeobatrachus (assembly GCF_048569485.1). NCBI lineage: Eukaryota > Metazoa > Chordata > Amphibia > Anura > Aromobatidae > Anomaloglossus > Anomaloglossus baeobatrachus. Next base: position 209,682,199 of record NC_134357.1, on the reverse strand, counting down.
GTTGCTTAGTGTGACGTGGCCTTTAATGAGATTATCACACATCCAGAGACTGAGGGCTTCCTTTTCACACTGGTTTATAACAGAAGGATCAGTAAGTAAATCTTGCTTATATAGAGTAATATTTATGATTCACAAGCAGGCTGCAAGGATCAGTAAAGAATCTGCAATCACTTGCAGCTACATTGCTATTGCTTATAAGAAGGCTGTATATAAGTGCTTTCACTCTAATCAATGCTATTTATAAATAATACTCATATGAAGTAACAGTTATTGTTTTAAGAACAGTCTGTAGAGAGTAGCAATTCATCCATGCTCACTTGCAGTGACAGTTACATTTGTTCACAAGCAAGTTGTATAAAAGCGCTCCCAATCTCATCAGGTCTATTCATCAAGTATTTATAATTAATTTATTTATATATTGGACTTTTTTAGAGAGATCATCTTGTACATGCTTATTTCAAGTAAGCATCCAAGCAGTCTACAAATTCTACACACAGGTAGATATATCACAGTCTCTGATTCCAGTTTATCTTATTCAGCGCAATAATTCTATTTACATTTTTTACAGCATACAGGTATCAATATCTGCATCCCATTCATCAATATTCACATTAAAAGGTAAATATTTAATGGATATTTTTCATGAATGTTAAGCACGGTGGATTTTTAGCATTTGTATAGAGGTACCCACTTCGAGAAACACAGCAGGTTCACATTGAAATTGATGGAATACATACTGACTCATAATTTCTTTGTATTTAACGGAAAGTATTATCACCAACTCAGAGGCACAGCGATGGGGTGTTCCTGTGCCCCATGGTACGCCAACTTGTTCCTGGGCTGGTGGGAAGATACAATGGTATTCCAAGAACCATGCTCAGAATGGGTACAACACATTACCTACTGGGGTCGTTACATCGTTACATCGACGACGTCCTGGTCCTTTGGACTGGGACGGTCAGTTCCTTTCAGGAGTTTGTAAAAGAACTAAACAGGAACAACATTGGTCTGTCATTTACATGCGACATAGGCATTGACAAACTGGCATTCTTAGATGTCTTATTGATGAGAGGAACTGAGGGACAAATTGAGACCCATGTTTACAGAAAAAAGACGGCAACTAATAGTTTTCTGCATTGGACTAATCACCACCCCGAACCCCTAAAAAGAGGGATACCAAGAGGACAGTATTTGAGACTAAAACAAAACTGTTCGACCAATGAAGCTTTTCATAGACAAGCAGGAGATCTTTGTGAGAGGTTTATGAAGAGAGGATACCCGGTTCATACTTTAAAAAAAGCATATAAGAATGCGGTATTGAGAGATAGAGAGGAACTCCTATTGGTGAGACAAAAAGAGGAGTTGGAAAAAATCACAAGGGTCATTGGTACTTTTGACAACCACACTCGTGAGGTTTACACCATTTTAGAAAAACACTGGGGAATCCAGAGGGCCCTAATTTGAAAGAATTCATTGGTCTACGCCCTACGATCACCTTCCGAAACGCTAGGCTGGTACATAGTTTTTATCAGGTCCCCCAAAACAAAGGAACGTGGTTGGAGAGGAAGGTTAATGGAATTTATAGGTGTGGACACTATAAATTCTGCAGGTGGATCTCACCAAGGAAGCAGGTAATATCTGCCTCTACAAACCGTGAGTATGAAATTAGAGATTTCGCCAATTGTAGCACCGAGGGAGTCATTTATGTTGCTAAATGTACTTGCCCCCTGGACTACATTGGGCAAACAAAAAGAGAACTGAGAAAGCGGGTAGGGGAGCACCTGGGAGACGTGCGAAATGAGAGAGACACTTCGGTCTCTAGACTGGTCCATGGAGGAGATCTAAATTCCATTAGCTTTAAAATCATTGAGGTCGTCCCAGAACCAATTAGAAAAGGCAATTGGAACAAACTTACAGAGGGAAAGTAAGTGGATATATCGCTTTGATTGTATATATCCTAAGGGTTTGAACGAACAACTGACATTTGGATGTTTTCTCTAGAAGCGTCTGTCCGTGAATGGAGACACCCCTTTCTGCATCAACCTTTGATCTGTACTCGTCTGGCTAATATAATTCTGTGAAGGAATAAACTATAGTTGGAATGGTGGTGTAAATTAATCCCACCTTCATTGAGATTTAGAATTTACATAATTGTTCTATCGTTTAATACCTCATACCTGAGTCCATGTAGTGCTTTGTTGTTAATGTACATAATAGAAACAATATAATAGGAGTTTAATATTCGTGTTCAATATCTCCCATTTATCCCTGGATCCACTGGTGAATATAATAAGTTAAACTAAGTCTAAATCCCTCTGTTGGAGAGAGGACCCTATATATAATGGGATGTATCACTCTCTGAGCGAGATCAGTATGCTTCTCTGTAATCTATTTTACAGGTACATTAGGTCACTCAGAGAGGATGCCAAGGGAGGTGGAGTTGTAACGATATTTATTGATCTCTGACTTATCACTGGGTACTAGTAATCGCCTCTTGTGGCAAAGGATGGAGGATGTAACGATAGTGCTCTATGTGATGGGGCCATTGTTTTTCCCCCCTTCCATTGTAGTCAAACATTCTATACATTTTTTAGGGTGATACTAGTGGAGAAGGGAATAGAGAACTGATCCTGTGTGCTATATATTAGGGGTTGCGTGGTCCCACGGGCGTCGCTAATTTAAATCAAGGTACGCCCTGGGTGATCTTTTATCTAGTCCTCCCCAAAATAGAATTTGCTCTGCTTAAATATCAATGTACTGTATATATCCGTGGAGCTGTAACGATGCGTATTGGCAGAGATATTGTAAATGGACAAACTTTGTGAGCCCTTGGGGACGTTGATGAGGGCGGGGACAGGAGTGGGCCTGGATGGGACTGAATGTGAAGTCAGGTGATCCCTAAGGTAAAACCCATGGGGGCGGCGCCGGGCACGCTGTATGAGATACTGAGCGATATGTCATTTCCTGGTCTGACACGCTGTGCGTTACTACTCCATGGAGACCCGATGACGTAGCTCGTGTAGACTTGTGAGCTAGACGGGCCATGTGATGATGTTTACATCCGGCGCTGGCCCGACTTCCTTCAACAGTAAATGTGTTCCACAATAAGCATTCAGGGTTTCCATGGAGATAAAGCGTATCCTGCATAATCACCTGACCAATCAACCTCACACAGGGGTTATTTATGAATGATAAGTCACAGTGCATGCCGTCCATGATATACCTCGGTGCGGAGAGATGTGTGCGGATAAATAAGCAGCCTTCTGACAGCCCTTGGTATGTAACCTCTTTTACTCAGGATATGAAGGATACATTACATTGTGACCTATGTATGGGGTTTAAGATATCCATATATTTCACAGGCGATTGTGCAGTTTATTAATATCGTTTCCTGATGAACCCTAATGTTATGGTCCGGAACCATGGAAGACCACCATAATTCATTGGTAAAAGGTGACAAGAGCATTGGCAACTAATCTGGCCGCCATTCCCTTACTAACCATCAACACTAGAAGTAGCCGAGGGGTGACCATGATGGAAGACGCGAACCAACCTGTCCGCATGAATGTCAGAAGCCACAACCCAAGAATTATCCTCCTGCCCATAACCGTTCCATTTCACAAGGTACTGAAGCTGTAGCCTACTGCGACGGGAATACCAGATTTTACCTTGTACCAAAACAGGATCAGGAGGCGCTGCTGCAGGAACTGTTGGCTCCACATGTCTCTTCAACAAGGACTTATGGAAGACATTGTGAATCTTAAATGACACAGGCAGAGTCAAACAAAAAGATACGGGGTTGATAATCTCCGAAATCTTATAAGGTCCAATTAATCTGGGCTTAAATTTAGGAGATGGAACTCTCATAGGAATATTTTTAGAGGACAACCACACCATGTCCCCCACTTTAAACCAGGGACCAACAGTCCGACGCTGGTTGGCAAATTTCTGGGCAGATTCTTTGGATTGAAACAATTTATCCACTACCTGCCCCCAAATCTGCTGCATTCTGTTTACCACCGAATCCACCCCTGGACAGTCAGACGCCTCAAGCTGCCCCGAGAGGAACCTGGGGTGATATCCAAAATTGCAGAAAAAGGGGGACACCAATGTGGTAGAGCTTAGAGATGAGCCACCCCCCAAGAGTTCGAGTTCGGTTCGTCGAACGGTTCCCCGTTCGACGAACCGTTCGAAAAACCTCTCGAACCCCATTAAAAATAATGGGAGGCAATCACAAACACCTAAAAACACCTGGAAAACACCCTCAAAGGTGTCCAAAAGGTGACAAAAAACTCACAAGACAACACAAACACATGGGAAAGTGACAAGGACATATACTCATGCGAAAACAAAACAGCTGGACGAGGAAAAAGAGGAGGAGACAGATATATGAGTATATGCAAGGGAACATTGATGCCATTACTGTGCAACTTGAGCCATACTCATTTTAGCCTTCCAATATGGATAAATTGCCTGAGCTCGCCACGTACGCCTTGGGGATCTTGTCGTGTCCCGCAGCCAGCGTTCTCTCGGAACGTGTCTTCAGTGCTGCTGGGGTTTTGCTGACAGATAAGCACACGCGTCTGTCCACTGACAATGTGGACATACTAACGTTCACCAAGATGAGGAAGTCAAGGATCACGGCGAAAGGCTGGTGTATTTTTGAGAGTGCTTCATGAAAAACATCTTTTTAATTTTGAAAATGGGGGTCAACTGATGCCAGTCAAGTGGGGTGTGTGTGGCCCAATTAGTGGAAACGAGGGAGACTGTGGTTGGAGTACCCTTGCTGTGTTTTACATGATTTTCGAAGGGCATGACATGCCTAAGAGGTTGAGTTTCAGCATCTGCAACTAGTTGGCTACAGAAAGGCTGTAATACACCATTTTGAGACCAAGGATTTTAGAGACCTTATGCCCATCGCAGTGCCCCAAGAGCCGATGCCCAGTCGCCACAGCTTCTCCAAGAAAGGCGTGCCCGCGCTACCACAGCAGGTTGCACACAACATCACCACTTCCTTGAGAAACTCTGTGTGTGACAGGGTGCATTTCACCACAGATACTTGGACCAGTAAGCATGGACAGGGGAGTTACATGTCGCTGACTGGGCACTGGGTAACTATGGTAAGAGACGGAGAAGGGTCTGCTGTACAAGTCTTGCCATCCCCACGAGTTGTGTGTCAATCCTTCCTCTGTATGTAGAAGTTCCTCCATTGCTTCTGCCTCCTCAACCTCGTGTGGGTCCTCCACCTCGGCCCAAACCCTGTATGGTCAGGCCACCCGCGTTGTAACTGCGCACAAGGAATCCCACACACCTCCTTACTATGCTGGCAGTAGAGCTCAACAGCATGAGGCGGTCGACTCTTTTCTTTTAAATGTCTGTGAATTGTGAGTCACACCACTGAGGAGTTGTGGACGGTAAGCTCTGGAGAGTGAGACTGAGTTTCATCAATGGTTGTTGTTACAGTTGCTGTGGCACTGGAGACTATGTTTGGATTTCTTGCTACTGCACATGTGCGAGCACTGGAGAATAAGTCCTATCTTGGAGCTATTGCACATGTGCGGGTGACATCATCACTGACATGAGGTCACATGTCTCTGACACCTTCTAAGCTGATTGGCTGCTGGTCATGTGCTTGTGACACGTGGTCACATGTCTCTGACATCTTCTATGCCGATTGGTCGCTGGTCATGTGCTTGTGATGCTTTGCTCAGTGATAGGCCAGCGTGACGTCATTGCTGTCGTTCTTAGATAATGGTATAATGCCTCAAGCATATGGAAAAATATTGGAATATACAATGAAAAATGCTACTTGCTAATTTGAACATGTGAATAAAGAATTGCATACCTGCCATGAACATTAGGAAAAAGGAGATATTTAGCAATCGCATTGATCAATGTAACTGAGCCCCAAGACCTCGTCAAGGTATATCTCTATATTGGAGTGCCTAGCTCTGTGACCCTAACTGTGTGTCATCTCATTGCAATTAAAAACTTCTGTGGGTGGAGAGGGGTAACCAAGGACTTTCTTATATAGGAGATGGAAAAAACATGGCCGAAAGGGGCGGAGCTGTGTTCACATTCAGAAAAAAACTACATATAACTGAATAGGATAACTGAAGTGAGCACTAATATATATATATTATGAGTGCAAGCCAAAAAATACATACTATATCAGGATAAGGCTGCACATCAAACTTAGATAATGGTATAATGCCTCAAGAATATGGAAAAATATTGGAATATACAATGAAAAATGCTACTTGCTAATTTGAACATGTGAATAATGAATTGCATACCTGCCATGAACATTAGGAAATAGGAGATATTTAGCAATCGCATTGATCAATGTAACTGAGCCCCAAGACCTCGTCAAGGTATATCTCTATATTGGGGTCCCTAGCTCTGTGACCCTAACTGTGTGTCATCTCATTGCAATTAAAAACTGCTGTGGGTGGAGAGGGGTAACCAAGGACTTTCTTATATAGGAGATGGAAAAAACATGGCCGAAAGGGGCGGACCTGTGTTCACATTCAGAAAAAAACTACATATAACTGAATAGGATAACTGAAGTGAGCACTAATATATATATATTATGAGTGCAAGCCAAAAAATACATACTATATCAGGATAAGGCTGCACATCAAACTTAGATAATGGTATAATGCCTCAAGCATATGGAAAAATATTGGAATATACAATGAAAAATGCTACTTGCTAATTTGAACATATGAATAATGAATTGCATACCTGCCATGAACATTAGGAAAAAGGAGATATTTAGCAATCGCATTGATCAATGTAACTGAGCCCCAAGACCTCGTCAAGGTATATCTCTATATTGGGGTCCCTAGCTCTGTGACCCTAACTGTTTGTCATCTCATTGCAATTAAAATCTGCTGTGGGTGGAGAGGGGTAACCAAGGACTTTCTTATATAGGAGATGGAAAAAACATGGCCGAAAGGGGCGGAGCTGTGTTCACATTCAGAAAAAAACTACATATAACTGAATAGGATAACTGAAGTGAGCACTAATATATATATATATATATATATTATAAGTGCAAGCCAAAAAATACATACTATATCAGGATAAGGCTGCACATCAAACTTAGATAATGGTATAATGCCTCAAGCATATGGAAAAATATTGGAATATACAATGAAAAATGCTACTTGCTAATTTGAACATGTGAATAATGAATTGCATACCTGCCATGAACATTAGGAAAAAGGAGATATTTAGCAATCGCATTGATCAATGTAACTGAGCCCCAAGACCTCGTCAAGGTATATCTCTATATTGGGGTCCCTAGCTCTGTGACCCTAACTGTGTGTCATCTCATTGCAATTAAAAACTGCTGTGGGTGGAGAGGGGTAACCAAGGACTTTCTTATATAGGAGATGGAAAAAACATGGCCGAAAGGGGCGGAGCTGTGTTCACATTCAGAAAAAAACTACATATAACTGAATAGGATAACTGAAGTGAGCACTAATATATATATATAATGAGTGCAAGCCAAAAAATACATACTATATCAGGATAAGGCTACACATCAAACTTAGATAATGGTATAATGCAGGGGTCTCAAACTCAGCTGGGTGTATGGGCCGCACACAGAAAAAAAATAATTTGAGGGGCAGCATTCTTGCAGTGCAGCCTCAGTTAACAGACACACACACACACCCTGTGCAGCCTCAGCTAACACACACACACACACACACCCTGTGCAGCCTCAGCTGACACACACACACACACACACCCTGTGCAGCCTCAGCTGACACACACACACACCCTGTGCAGCCTCAACTAACACACACACACACACACACACACACACCCTGTGCAGCCTCAGCTAACACACACACACCCTGTGCAGCCTCAGCTAACACACACACACACCCTGTGCAGCTTCAGCTAACACACACACACACCCTGTGCAGCCTCAGCTGACACACACACACACACACACACACCCTGTGCAGCCTCAACTAACACACACGCCCAGTGCAGCCTCAGCTAACACACACACACACACACATACACCCTGTGCAGCCTCAGCTAACACACAGACACACCCTGTGCAGCCTCAGCTAACACACACACACACCCTGTGCAGCCTCAGCTAACACACACACCCTGTGCAGCCTCAGCTGACACACACACACACACACACACACACACACACACACACACTGTGCAGCCTCAGCTGACACACACACACACACACACACCCTGTGCAGCCTCAGCTGACACACACACACACTGTGCAGCCTCAGCTCACACACACACTTTGCAGTCTCAGCTCACACACACACACACACACACACACACACACAGTGCAGCCTCAGCTGACACACACACAAACCCTGTGCAGCCTCAGCTGACACACACACACACACCCTGTGCAGCCTCAGCTTACACACACACACACACACAAACCCTGTGCAGCCTCAGCTAACACACACACACACACACACACACACCCTGTGCAGCCTCAGCTAACACACACACACACACACACACACACACCCTGTGCAGCCTCAGCTGACACACACACACACACACACACCCTGTGCAGCCTCAACTAACACACACACCCTGTGCAGCCTCAGCTAACACACACATACACACACCCTGTGCAGCCTCAGCTAACACACACACACCCTGTGCAGCCTCAGCTAACACACACACACACACACACCCTGTGCAGCCTCAGCTAACACACACACACACACACACCCTGTGCAGCCTCAGCTGACACACACACACACACCCCCTGTGCAGCCTCAGCTGACACACACACACACCCTGTGCAGCCTCAGCTGACACACACACACACAAACCCCCTGTGCAGCCTCAGCTGACACACACACACACACACACACCCTGTGCAGCCTCAGCTGACACACACACACACACTGTGCAGCCTCAGCTCACACACACACACACACACACAGTGCAGCCTCAGCTGACACACACACGCACACACACACACACACACACCCTGTGCAGCCTCAGCTAACAGACACACACACACACACAAACCCTGTGCAGCCTCAGCTAACACACACACACACACACACAAACCCTGTGCAGCCTCAGCTGACACACACACATACACACAAACCCTGTGCAGCCTCAACTAACACACACACCCTGTGCAGCCTCAGCTAACACACACACACACCCTGTGCAGTCTCAGCTAACACACACACACCCTTTGCAGCCTCAGCTAACACACACACCCTGTGCAGCCTCAGCTGACACACACACACACACACACACAAACACACACCCTGTGCAGCCTCAGCTAACAGACACACACACACACACACACACACTGTGCAGGGTCAGCTGACATACACACACACACACTGTGCAGTCTCAGCTCACACACACACACACACACACACTGTGCAGCCTCAGCTGACACACACACACACACACACCCTGTGCAGCCTCAGCTGACACACACACACACACAAACACACACCCTGTGCAGCCTCAGCTAACAGACACACACACACACACACACACTGTGCAGGGTCAGCTCACACACACACACACACACTGTGCAGTCTCAGCTCACACACACACACACACACACTGTGCAGCCTCAGCTGACACACACACACACACACACACACACACACCCTGTGCAGCCTCAGCCAGCAGCAGGAACACACACACACACACACCCTGTGCAGCCTCAGCTGACGCACACACACATGCACACACCCTGTGCAGCCTCAGCTGACAGACACACACACACACACCCTGTGCAGGCTCAGCCAGCGGCAGAAACACACAGAAACACACACACACACACACACCCTGTGCAGGCTCAGCCAGTGGCAGAAACACACACACACAGACAAAAACATTCTACTCACTTATCCTCCGTCGGCTCAGCAGCACGCAGGCATGTGGACCCGATAATGATCACAGCTCCTGCCTGTTACTGCTGAACTTTCTGCCGGCGCGTGAAGAGCACTCAGAGCAGTTCTCACTGCACAACAGCCACTGGCCAATCACAGGTAAGCATCTGAGGTCATATGGAGCAGGTGCTTGCCTCTAATTGGCAGGCGGCTGTTATTGTGTTCTGCAGCGAGAACTTTACTGTGCCCGGCAAAGGCAAAATTGTAAACTGAAATAGATAGCTGGAGGCTGCGGCCTTTTGCACCGGTCGCCATCTTTACCGGGTCCACGGGCCAGCAGGCCGCAAGAAGCCACCTGAAGGGCCGCATGCGGCCCGCGGGCCGCGTGTTTGAGACCCCTGGTATAATGCCTCAAGCATATGGAAAAATATTGGAATATACAATGAAAAATGCTACTTGCTAATTTGAACATGTGAGTAATGAATTGCATACCTGCCATGAACATTAGGAAAAAGGAGATATTTAGCAATCGCATTGATCAATGTAACTGAGCCCCAAGACCTCGTCAAGGTAAATTTCTATATTGGGGTCCCTAGCTCTGTGACCCTAACTGTGTGTCATCTCATTGCAATTAAAAACTGCTGTCCTTGGTTACCCCTCTCCACCCACGGCAGTTTTTAATTGCAATGAGATGACACACAGTTAGGGTCACAGAGCTAGGGACCCCAATATAGAGATATACCTTGACGAGGTCTTGGGGCTCAGTTACATTGATCAATGCGATTGCTAAATATCTCCTTTTTCCTAATGTTCATGGCAGGTATGCAATTCATTATTCACATGTTCAAATTAGCAAGTAGCATTTTTCATTGTATATTCCAATATTTTTCCATATGCTTGAGGCATTATACCATTATCTAAGTTTGATGTGCAGCCTTATCCTGATATAGTATGTATTTTTTGGCTTGCACTCATAATATATATATATTAGTGCTCACTTCAGTTATCCTATTCAGTTATATGTAGTTTGTTTCTGAATGTGAACACAGCTCCGCCCCTTTCGGCCATGTTTTTTCCATCTCCTATATAAGAAAGTCCTTGGTTACCCCTCTCCACCCACAGCAGTTTTTAATTGCAATGAGATGACACACAGTTAGGGTCACAGAGCTAGGGACCCCAATATAGAGATATACCTTGACGAGGTCTTGGGGCTCAGTTACATTGATCAATGCGATTGCTAAATATCTCCTTTTTCCTAATGTTCATGGCAGGTATGCAATTCATTATTCACATGTTCAAATTAGCAAGTAGCATTTTTCATTGTATATTCCAATATTTTTCCATATGCTTGAGGCATTATACCATTATCTAAGTTTGATGTGCAGCCTTATCCTGATATAGTATGTATTTTTTGGCTTGCACTCATAATATATATATATTAGTTCTCACTTCAGTTATCCTATTCAGTTATATGTAGTTTGTTTCTGAATGTGAACACAGCTCCGCCCCTTTCGGCCATGTTTTTTCCCTCTCCTATATAAGAAAGTCCTTGGTTACCCCTCTCCACCCACAGCAGTTTTTAATTGCAATGAGATGACACACAGTTAGGGTCACAGAGCTAGGGACCCCAATAGAGATATACCTTGACGAGGTCTTGGGGCTCAGTTACATTGATCAATGCGATTGCTAAATATCTCCTTTTTCCTAATGTTCATGGCAGGTATGCAATTCATTATTCACATGTTCAAATTAGCAAGTAGCATTTTTCATTGTATATTCCAATATTTTTCCATATGCTTGAGGCATTATACCATTATCTAAGTTTGATGTGCAGCCTTATCCTGATATAGTATGTATTTTTTGGCTTGCACTCATAATATATATATATATTAGTGCTCACTTCAGTTATCCTATTCAGTTATATGTAGTTTTTTTCTGAATGTGAACACAGCTCCGCCCCTTTCGGCCATGTTTTTTCCATCTCCTATATAAGAAAGTCCTTGGTTACCCCTCTCCACCCACAGCAGTTTTTAATTGCAATGAGATGACACACAGTTAGGGTCACAGAGCTAGGGACCCCAATATAGAGATATACCTTGACGAGGTCTTGGGGCTCAGTTACATTGATCAATGCGATTGCTAAATATCTCCTTTTTCCTAATGTTCATGGCAGGTATGCAATTCATTATTCACATGTTCAAATTAGCAAGTAGCATTTTTCATTGTATATTCCAATATTTTTCCATATGCTTGAGGCATTATACCATTATCTAAGTTTGATGTGCAGCCTTATCCTGATATAGTATGTATTTTTTGGCTTGCACTCATAATATATATATATATTAGTGCTCACTTCAGTTATCCTATTCAATTGCTGTCGTTCTGGCAGTGGATTGGCTCTGGTGTCCTCCATCTTGGATGAGGCACAGAGCCTATATAAGACCCTGATGCACGCCGCCCGGCGCTCAGTCCTCTTGGTTCATGCATGAGAGTAGACGCTCTGTGCACGTCCCTCTAGGCATCTCTCTGTCTATGCTAGGTGAGCGCTACTGGCAGGGTAGCGTTCTTGTACCTTACAGCTTCGGCTGCAGTCCGTATCCTTACATCTTAGGGGAGTGGACATAGGCAGGTGCCTGAGGCACATGGTCTGGCTGGGCCATGTGATTCAACTCGTAGGTGGACGTTGCCGCTATGGTAACGTTCCTTATACTGCATCTGGCAGTTGTTCGTATCCTCGCACACTAGGGGAGCGAACATAGGTAGGAGCTTTATGCGGCTTGTGCTGCTGTCCATCTCTTTTGCACCCCTAGTGGAGCGGACCTAGGCAGGTGCCATATCTAGTGGTTCGTGTCCTCGCACACTAGTGGAGCGAACGCAGGTAGGAGCTTTGTGCGGCTTACGCTGCTGTCCTTCTCCTGGCACCACTAGAGGAACGGACCTAGGTAGGTGCCATTTCACACTCACTGTTTTTGTCTCTGTGATCATTAAAAGAGACCATACCACACACCCTCCGAGTAAGGGAGGAATTGCTTTATTTCCTAACTATATGCCTCTGTGACTTTAACAGAGGTATTGCACTCTGCACTTGTGCTACTACTATTTACAGCGGCACCCTTATATACTTGTCCCCACTTATTAACCTATCCCTTTCACGTTAATGCTAAATACGGTAGTCGCTGTGACTTTAACAGTACACGCCGTGATTGGCTCTAGTGTCACTGAGACGTATCAGTGTCAGTACTGCTTCCGTAGTACAAGATACCCCTTATCCTCTGCCATAGTCTGCAGCAGAGACTTTGCACGGTGGACCCTGACTGTCTGATATCCCTTTGGTTTTTATAATCAGACAGCCCCCGTAACATTAGTACTGAGCCAAGGGTCTGGACGTTATGGCAGAATATCAGCAGTTACACTGTTACATACAAGTACTTGAGTCGCGGCTCAAGAGTATAGAGGATAAACCTCAGACCATGGTGACATCTGCACATGATCCTCGACTTGCTCTGCCAAACAGATATTCTGGCGATGCCAGATCATGTCGTGGTTTCATTAGTCAGTGTCAGATACACCTAGAGGTCAACTCTTCTCGCTTCTCTACGGAGAGGTCCAGAGTAGGCTTTATCATCTCCTTACTTCAGGACAAAGCCTTAGAATGGGCGACTCCCCTATGGGAGCGCTCTGATGTGGTTACTCTGAGACATCAAGACTTTCTTGATGCTCTTAAAGCGGTATTCATGTGTCCGCAGGTTACCAATGATGCGGCCCTGAGACTGTTAGATCTGTATCAGGGTTCGTTATCCACTAGTTCTTATGCCATTGCTTTTAGAACTCTGGTGGCAGAACTAGATTGGCCAGAGAAGGTGCATCGACTGATCTCTCTCCCATACCTACACCCTATTTTGATTTCGCTGACGTGTTCACCAAACAGGGTGCTGAGGTTCTTCCACCCCATAGGCCGTATGAATGCGCCATAGACCTTATCCCAGGTTCGGTTCCACCTAAGGGCAGGGTTTACCCCCTGTCAATACCTGAGTCGGAGGCCATGTCGACCTATATAAGAGAGAGTTTAGAGAAGGGGTTCATTCGTAAGTCTGTCTCTCCTGCAGGAGCTGGGTTTTTCTTTGTTCGGAAGAAAGAGGGTGATTTGCGTCCCTGCATAGATTACAGGGGTCTCAACGCAATCACAATAAAGAACAAATTCCCGTTACCTTTAATTTCGGAGCTCTTTGATAGACTGAGGGGAGCTCAGGTTTTTACGAAGTTGGATCTGCGGGGTGCGTATAACTTGGTACGAATTCGAGAGGGTGACAAATGGAAGACCGCTTTTAACACCCAAGACGGTCACTATGAATACCTCGTCATGCCTTTTGGTTTATGTAATGCACCCGCAGTATTTCAGGACTTTGTAAACAATGTGTTCAGGGATTTACTGTTATCCTCCGTCATGGTTTATCTGGACGACATCCTGATTTTTTCTCCTGATCTGGAGACTCATCGTCAGGATGTCGTTCGTGTCCTTTCCCGTTTAAGGGAGCACTCATTGTTTGCTAACCTCGAAAAGTGTGTATTCGAGCAGTCATCCTTGCCTTTTTTGGGTTACATTATCTCACAAGAGGGTCTGGCTATGGATCCTGCGAAGCTCTCTGCTGTCCTGGAATGCTCCGAACCTCATTCTTTGAAGGCGGTGCAACGCTTCTTTGGATTCATAAATTATTATCGGCAGTTCATACCCCATTTCTCCACTTTGGTGGCCCCTTTGGTGGCCTTGACTAAGAAAGGTGTTAATCCAAAAGTCTGGTCTACTGAGACATCCCAGGCTTTTGAGACAGTAAAAAGACAATTTAAAACTGCTCCCGTTCTTCAAAGACCCGATGAGAATAAGCCCTTCCTCTTGGAGGTTGATGCCTCTTCAGTGGGTGCTGGTGCGGTCTTGTATCAAAAGAATGGTGTAGGTAGAAAAAGGCAGTGTTTCTTCTTTGCTAAAACCTTTTCACCGGCAGAGAGAAACTATACCATTGGGGATAGGGAACTGCTCGCCCTGAGATTAGCCTTGGAGGAGTGGCGTCACTTGCTAGAAGGAGCGAAACATCCTTTCCAGGTCTATACAGACCATAAGAATCTGACGTACTTACAAACCGCTCAGCGTCTGAATCCTCGCCAAGCCTGCTCGTCCTTGTTTTTCTCCCGCTTTCACTTCTCCATCAACTATCTTTCTGGGAGTAAAAATAACAAGGCAGACGCCCTGTCTCGCTCTATGGTTTCTACCCAGGAAGAGATTGACGAACCTCGTCTTATCCTTCCCTCCAGGGTTTTTCATACGCTCTCCCCTGTGACGTTAGACCAAATCCCACCGGGCAAGACCTTTGTTCCGCCTGATCGACAGAATGATATACTGTCGTGGGCCCATACCTCAAAGGTGGGTGGGCATTTTGGTATTAGACTGACACGAGAGTTACTCGAGAGGTGTTATTGGTGGCCACACTTAGCCAGCCACGTCAAGAGATATGTCAGTTCCTGCTACTCGTGTGCTCGCAACCGTCCGTTACGGCAGAGACCGGCTGGGCTCTTGCATCCTTTACCAGTGCCAGATAGACCATGGGAGGTGGTAGGCATGGACTTTGTGGGTGATCTTCCGAGTTCACAGGGACATAGATTTGTGTGGGTCATTACGGACCATTTCTCCCGGATGGTTCATCTCGTACCGTTATCGAGAATCCCATCTTCCAGGGTACTAGCCAAACTATTCCTCAAGCATGTCTTTAGGCTTCACGGGATGCCAGATCGTATCATTTGTGATAGAGGCCCGCAATTTGCTTCCCGTTTCTGGCGAGATCTTTGTAGCCTTCTGCAAATTGAGTTGAATCTCTCTTCGGCATACCATCCGGAGACCAATGGTTTGGTTGAGCGTACCAATCAATCCATGATTATATACCTTCGACACTTTGTTGCTGAGAACCATGAAAACTGGTCCTCCCTCCTACCCTGGGCAGAATTTGCCCTTAACAATTCGCTGGCTGAGGCCACTGGGCATACACCGTTCGTACTCAATAATGGGCAACACCCTAGGGTACCGGTACGGTTTCCCGCTGCTGCACCTCCTCCTCTTGTGGCCGACTGGGCAACTAATGCCAGAGAGGTTTGGGATCAGACTCAAGAGTCGATCCAAGCAGCTAAGGATCGTATGAAGACGGTGTCCGATCGGTTTCGTCGCCCGGCTCCTGTCTTTTCTCCGGGGGACTTTGTGTGGCTCTCTGCAAAACACGTGAAACTTAGAGTGAGCTCTGTCAAATTTGCTCCTCGCTTCCTGGGTCCTTATGAGGTTCTTCGACAGGTAAATCCTTTAGTCTACCAATTGAAGTTACCTGTCCATCTTATGATCCATGACAAATTCCATGTTTCACTGTTTAAGCCGGCTATTTTACCTCACGCTTGTGAAGTGCACTCTCCTGCCTCTGATTCCTCTCGCTCTAGCTATGAGGTACGAGCCATAGTTGGTTCTAAGATCGTTCGAGGGCGCAGGTTCTTCTTGATAGATTGGGAGGGCTACGACCCGGAACATCGCTCTTGGGAGCCTGAGGAGGCTCTCCATGCTCCCGACTTAGTTGCCGATTACCTGCGTCCCCAGCAGGGGGGCCCTTGAGGGGGAGGTACTGTTATGGTTGCTGTGGCACTGGAGACTATGTTCGGATTTCTTGCTACTGCATATGTGCAAGTGCTGGAGACTAAGTCCTATCTTAAAGCCATTGCACATGTGCGGGTGACATCATCGCTGAAACGAGGTCACATGTCTATGACATCTTCTAAGCTGATTGGCCGCTGGTCATGTGCTTGTGACACGTGGTCACATGTCTCTGACATCTTCTATGCTGATTGGTCGCTGGTCATGTGCTTGTGACGCTTTGCTCGGTGATAGGCCAGCGTGACGTCATTGCTGTCGTTCTGGCAGCGGAATGGCTCTGGTGTCCTCCATCTTGGATTAGGCATAGAGTCTATATAAGACCCTGACGCACGCTGCTCAGCGCTCAGTCCTCTTGGTTCATGCATGAGAGGAGACGCTCTGTGTACGTCCCTCTAGGCATCTCTTTGTCTATGCTAGGTGAGCGCTACCGGCAGGGTAGCGTTCTTGTACCTTACAGCTTCGGCTGCGGTCCGTATCCTTACATCTTAGTGGAGCGGAGATAGGCAGGTGCCTGAGGCACATGGTCCGGCTGGGCTTTGTGATTCTACTCGTAGGTGGACGTTGCCGCTAGGGTAACGTTCCTTATACTGCGCCTGGCAGTTCGTATCCTCGCACACTAGGGGAGCGAACATAGGTAGGAGCTTTGTGCGGCTTATGCTGCTGTCCGTCTCTTTTGCACCCCTAGTGGAGCGGACCTAGGCAGGTGCCATATCTAGTGGTTCGTGTCCTCGCACACTAGTGGAGCGAACGCAGGTAGGAGCTTTGTACGGCTTACGCTGCTGTCCGTCTCCTGGCACCACTAGAGGAACGGACCTAGGTAGTTTCCATTTCACACTCACTGCTTTTGTCTCTGTGATCATTAACAGAGACCATACCACACACCCTCCGAGTAAGGGAGGAATTGCTTTATTTCCTAACTATATGCCTCTGTGACTTTAACAGAGGTATTGCACTCTGCACTTGTGCTATTACTATTTACAGCGGCACCCTTATATACTCTTCCCCACTCATTAACCTATCCCTTTTACGTTAATGCTAAATACGGTAGTCGCTGTGACTTTATCAGTACACGCCGTGATTGGCTCTAGTGTCACTGAGACGTATCAGTGTCAGTACTGTTTCCGTAGTGCAAGATACTCCTTATCCTCTGCCATAGTCTGCAGCAGAGACTTTGCATGGTGGACCCTGGCTGTCTGATATCCCTTTGGTTTTTATAATCAGACAGCCCCCGTAACAGTTGTCTCCACTCAACCAGCAGCCAGGGAAGGCCGGGTATGACAATGATGCAAACCTGGGTGCGGCCCTTCGCCGTGACAATGTGACAAACGTGTCTTGTGTGGCTGACGTGTTGAACCTGGTTGTCCAGCAATTTTTAAAGCACTATCCTGGCCCACATGGCCTTCTGCAGAGAGCATGGTGTAACACCTTCCTCATAGCTCCCAACTTTTCAAGAAAGGAAAGAGGGACAAAGTATGCGGCGCGCGCAGTGCACCGCGGCAAATTTTGACCACGCCCCTAGCCACACCCCTAGCCACACCCATTTGGCAGTAAGGGTCATTCAGCAGATGCCGTGGACTGTTCATTCATATTCATAGCAGTCAGAATTTTTTTATATTTCTGTGTCACTATATGACATGTTGCTTATTTGTGCCTATCAATCTGTGTTCACACGTTGCATAAACTCTGTTTCTTTTTGTTTTTGTCTGCACCAAACTACACAATAACAATCTTCTCTGTTTTTTCCATTTTTGCTGCATTTTTTCTGCCTTTTCTCCATTATTTAATGCGTTTTTGGCTCAGATGTGAATCTGCGTTTTTAAGTGTTTTTATTGTACAGAGAAGCTTTTTCCTGCATTTTTTAAGCTCCACATAGAAACCTCCAGAGAAACCCCCCCCCCCCTGAAAACCGCAGAATTCAGGAGCGTCTTTTCATGGAACCACATACACTTTACTTGGACAATTAAACACAGCAGAATAAATGTGCAAAAAAAACAGCAGAAAAATATGCAGCATTTACACTACATGTGAATATGGACTAATTGTCCAAGCAAAGTGGATGAGACGTCCTGAAATCTCCGCTCCTGGTGCGTGGAAAAACGCCGCTGAACGGTGCGGATTTGGTGTTTCTTTCTTTATAAGCTTCAGGATTCACATCAGCAACAAACATGTATCAAATAAGGGGGACAATGTATAAAAAATACCGCAAACACGCAATAATCAGAGAACATTGTTTTTGCACTCGTGGCGCGGACACCTGCAGAAAAAATGCAGCATTTACGCTATGTGTGAACACGGCCTCAGTGATCCATTTTTATTACATTTTTTATGGGTTTTAATAAAGAAAAATAATAAATTGCGCCTTTTTTTTCCCGCCATTTACCGATCCCCATAAATAATCTGATCGCTGTGTTGTTCAGGTCATTACGATTACAGGGACACCAAATATGTCCATGTTATTTGCTGATTTGTGATGTTTATTATTTTATAAAAAAGTGCAATAAAATTACATTATTCTATATTTTTTTATTATTTTTAGTAACTTTATTAGAAGAAAAAAAATCCTCTTTTCCTCTCCCTCTAGAATACAGGACATAGAGATGCTGCTCTGTACAATGTAGCTGTGTCCTGTGTAATCTGCTGTGTAAGGGTATGTGCGCACGTTGCTTTTTACCTGCTTTTTACCTGCTTTTTTGCTGCTTTTTCTTCTGCGCTGTTTAATGCCAAAATGGATGTGTTCTTCTATTCAAGCAAAGTCTATGGGAATTTGGGTTTCTTGTTCACACTATGTTGTTCAAAATGCTGCCTTTTTGTGGCAGAACTTTGGTCAAAAACTCAGCTTTGCAGTGCAAAACCCAAATGGCAAAAACAATTGACATGTTGCTTCTTTGAAAAGCTGAGTTTTTGACCAAAGTTCTGCCACAAAAAGGCAGCATTTTGAACAACATAGTGTGAACAAGAAACCCAAATTCCCATAGACTTTGCTTGAATAGAAGAACACATCCATTTTGGCATTAAACAGCGCAGAAGAAAAAGCAGCAAAAAAGCAGGTAAAAAGCAGGTAAAAAGCAATGTGTGCACATACCCTAAGAGGCTGCATTGTAGGTTCATTTATGTGAAATCCTCCCTCTGACATCGTCAATCCTAGTGGCTCAACAGCTAGAGCAGCTAGGAAAGCTGGGAGGCTGCTGGACACAAGTTTTGAACGTTGCTGGTTTGAATCCAAGGTGGTGAAGATAAAAAAAAATAAAAAAATTGTATTTGTATTTTTTTCCTCATTTCTTTATAGTAGTTTTATGGGAACAAATGAATCTGACTCTTTCACCAACATTGA
The DNA here is from genome assembly GCF_048569485.1 of Anomaloglossus baeobatrachus. Classification (NCBI taxonomy): domain Eukaryota; kingdom Metazoa; phylum Chordata; class Amphibia; order Anura; family Aromobatidae; genus Anomaloglossus; species Anomaloglossus baeobatrachus. Next base: position 209,662,311 of record NC_134357.1, on the reverse strand, counting down.
GATACAGTATTTATCTATCTATCTATCTATCTATCTATCTATCTATCTATCTCTATCCCTCTATCTATCTATCTATGATTCTATCTCTCTATCTATCTATCTATCTATGATTCTATCTATCTATGATTCTATCTATCTATGATTCTATCTCTATCTATCTATTATCTGTCGTGTATCTATATATCCCTCTATCATCCATCCCTCTATCATCCATCCATCCCACTATCATCCATCCCTCCCTCTATCCCTACCTCTATCTCTCCATTCATCCCTCCATTCATCCCTCCATTCATCCCTCTATCCCTCCATTCATCCCTCCATTCATCCACCCATCCCTCCCTCTATCCCTCCATTCATCCCTCCATTCATCCCTCTATCATCCATGCATCCCTCCCTCTACCCTCCATTCATCCCTCCCTCTATCCCTCCATTCATCCCTCTATCATCCATCCATCCCTCCCTCTATCCCTCTCTCTATCCCTCCATTCATCCCTCCATTCATCCACCCATCCTTCCCTCTATCCCTCCATTCATCCCTCCATTCATCCCTCTATCATCCATCCATCCCTCCCTCTATCCCTCCATTCATCCCTCCCTCTATCCCTCCATTCATCCCTCTATCATCCATCCATCCCTCCCTCTATCCCTCCCTCTATCCCTCCATTCATCCCTCTATCATCCATCCCTCTATCCCTCCATTCATCCCTCTATCATCCATGCATCCATCCCTCCTTCTATCCCTCCATTCATCCCTCCATTCATCCCTCTATCATCCATCCATCCCTCCCTCTATCCCTCCTTTCATCCCTCTATCCCTCCATTCATCCCTCCTTCTATCCCTCCATTCATCCCTCTATCATCCATCTATCCCTCCCTCTATCCCTCCATTCATCCCTCTATCATCCATCCATCCCTCTATCCCTCCATTCATCCCTCCATTCATCCCTCTATCATCCATCCATCCCTCTATCCCTCCTTTCATCCCTCTATCCCTCCATTCATCCCTCCTTCTATCCCTCCATTCATCCCTCTATCATCCATCCATCCCTCTATCCCTCCATTCATCCCTCTATCATCCATCCCTGCCTCTATCCCTCCATTCTTCGCTCTATCATCCATCCATCCCTCCCTCTATCCCTACTTTCATCCCTCTATCCCTCCATTCATCCCTCTATCATCCATCCATCCCTCCCTCAATCCCTCCATTCATCCCTCCATTCATCCCTCTATCATCCATCCATCCCTCTATCCCTCCTTTCATCCCTCCATTCAGCCCTCCTTCTATCCCTCCATTCATCCCTCTATCATCCATCCATCCCTCTATCCCTCCATTCACCCCTCCCTCTATCCCTCCATTCATCCCTCTATCATCCATCCATCCCTCCCTCTATCCCTCCATTCACCCCTCCCTCTATCCCTCCATTCATCCCTCTATCATCCATCCATCCATCCCTCTATCCCTCCATTCTTCCCTCTATCATCCATGCATCCATCCCTCCCTCTATCCCTCCATTCATCCCTCCATTCATCCCTCTATCATCCATCCATCCCTCTATCCCTCCTTTCATCCCTCTATCCCTCCATTCAGCCCTCCTTCTATCCCTCCATTCATCCCTCTATCATCCATCCATCCCTCTATCCCTCCATTCACCCCTCCCTCTATCCCTCCATTCATCCCTCTATCATCCATCCATCCCTCCCTCTATCCCTCCATTCACCCCTCCCTCTATCCCTCCATTCATCCCTCTATCATCCATCCATCCATCCCTCTATCCCTCCATTCATCCCTCTATCATCCATGCATCCATCCCTCCCTCTATCCCTCCATTCATCCCTCCATTCATCCCTCTATCATCCATCCATCCCTCTATCCCTCCATTCATCCCTCTATCATCCATCCCTCCCTCTATCCCTCCATTTATCCCTCTATCATCCGTCCATCCATCCCTCTATCCCTCCATTCATCCCTCTATCATCCATGCATCCATCCCTCCCTCTATCCCTCCCTCCATTCATCCCTCTATCATCCATCCATCCCTCCCTTTATCCCTCCTTTCATCCCTCTATCCCTCCATTTATCCCTCTATCATCCATCCCTATCCCTCCTTTCATCCCTCTATCCCTCCATTCATCCCTCTATCATCCATCCATCCCTCCCTCTATCCCTCCTTTCATCCCTCTATCCCTCCTTTCATCCCTCTATCCCTCCTTTCATCCCTCTATCCCTCCATTCATCCCTCCTTCTATCCCTTCATTCATCCCTCTATTCATCCCTCTATCATCCATCCATCCCTCCCTCTATCCCTCCTTTCATCCCTCTATCCCTCCTTTCATCCCTCTATCCCTCCTTTCATCCCTCTATCCCTCCATTCATCCCTCCTTCTATCCCTCCATTCATCCCTCTATTCATCCCTCTATCATCCATCCATCCCTCCCTCTATCCCTCCTTTCATCCCTCTATCCCTCCATTCATCCCTCTATCATCCATCCATCCCTCCCTCTATCCCTCCTTTCATCCCTCTATCCCTCCATTCATCCCTCTATCATCCATCCATCCATCCCTCCATCCATCTTTGCAGCTGAATAATCTGCTTCTGGTGTCTCACCTGCAGTATAGAGGTCAAGATAACAAAATCTTCCTATTGCTTTCAATACAGGCAGTAGCTCAGTGGTTAGAGCTGCTGCCTTTGAAACAATGAACTCACAGTTCCACGAGTTCGAGTCCCGGCCACCCCAAAAATCCAGAGCCGATGATAATTTAATTTAATTTATTCACTTCACTGAGGGGAGGAGCCGGGACATCAGCTGTGAGCCGCGGGAGTGCGGGACAGCCCTGATAAATCGTGCAAGTCCCGCAGAATCCGGGACGGTTGGGAGGTATGCCTTCCTTGATCCACACACTCAGACGGGCTGTAAAGGATAGGCTAGAGGGAAGCCACTCACCAAGCTGGACCCCCAGAACCCCGAAACCCTTTAACCCCTATAAAGGGATTTGGAATTACACAGGGCCCAAGGTGATCAATACCTGTGGAAGGCTGCAGTTCCAGCAAATAGTAGTCAGGCAGGGTCAAAACATTAATTGAGGAAGAGGAACAGAATGGGACGGTCAGGACTTAATCAGAAAACAAGCAGAGGTGAAATGCGGATCGACCAACGAGGTACATAAACAGCAGGCAGGAAAAGTAGTTAGGAAACAAGCACACAAAATCACAAAACAGAACTGGGGGTAACAGTAACCAGAGGTTCATAGCTATGTCTGGCAGTGGTCAGCAGAGAGGATGGGCCTAAAAAAGGGTGTGGTTCCTTCCCATTGGTTGGAGCTGAATGATGGTACTTCATCTGTGAGACACCCACCACCTACATTCAGCCAGTGGTTATGCATCTGTCAAGGTAACGCAGACCAGTGGGTGAGCATAACCTGCGTCCACCTGCGCCGCTGGCATCGACTCCTCTCCCATCATCAGCACTACGCACGAAAGGAACACGTTGTCACCTGGCGACCGGAGTACAAATTGATGGAGCGGACTCCGGTGGTGACTTAACAGCCGTGTGCAGCAATGATGCAAACCTGGCTGCGGGCCTTCGTCAGGCCAATGTGACACACGTCCCTTGTATGGCTCACGTGTTGAATCTGATTCTCCAGCAATTTTTAAACCACCATCCCGGCCTACATGGCCTTGTGCAGCGGGCATGCTCGCTATGTGCTCACTTCCATCGTTCGCACACAGCAGCTCAACAACTTTCATCGCTCCAGAAGTCTTTTGGTCTGGCGGTTCAACGCCTGAAATGCGATGTGCCGACACGCAGGAATTTTAATCTGCATATGTTGCAGCGTCTGTGGCAGCACCACTGAGCCCTGCTGCAATACGTTATGACGTATACCCTGGGCTAACTTGATCCTGAGGTGGTGCAGATCACGCTGCTGTAGTGGTGTCAGATCAAAGACCTATGCACCCTTCTTCGCAGTTTACAAATGTCAACGAAGATGTTTAGCACTGGCGATGACATTATCAGCATGACAAGTCCGGTCATCTACATGATGGAGCACACTGTAAGCATTGTTCGGAGTCAGGTGTTGGGAAAAGAGGAAGGGCAGGAAGTACAGGAGGAGTCATATGCGGAAGGGATAACAAGATCTCCAAGGTCCAGACGGTCAGCAGGCGGCAGTCATGGGACGGTGGAGGGGAGGGATTAACAAGGGCGCATAGTATCAGCAAAACTGTTGAGGAAGGTGCAGGAGCCCATGAAGAAATGGAGGACGAACTGGAGATGGGCATGGAAGACTCAGCAGATGAGTGAGAGCTTTCTCACATTTCAGTTGTGCGAGGTTGAGGGGAGAGGGCAGAGGAAGGAGGCACGATTCTCACCTCCCTGCCACCAACACACCAAGGACTTAGTTCTCCTGGATGCACAAGACACATGAGCGCCTTCTTGCTGCACTACCTACAACATGACCCTCGGATTGTACGAATTTGAAGTAACGCTGACTACTGGGTTGCCATACTGTTGTATCCCCGGTACAAGACAAAATTTGGCAAAATAATTCCTGCCATAGGAAGGGACGCACGTATGTAGGAGTATCAGCAGAAGGTGGTACGCAATCTTAGATCTGCTTTTCCACTAAACACCAGTGCTGCACAGAGTGAATCTCAACGCTTTGTCATGGATAGGAGGAAATGGTCTTTTACTTGTCCACATCTGAGGGACCGAGGGATGGCTGCTGTGCTGAGACAGCGTTGAGTAGGGTGTCACTGCAGAGTTGCACTTTTGATCATATACAAAATGAGTTGAAAAAGGACAGATGCTGGTGGAAAGGGAAACAGGTGTGTTGGAAAGGGGAAAAAAGTTTGTGTCCGTGGGTTTGGTGGTTAAGCACCAGTAACATTTGCTGAAGAAACAACATCTGTTATGGTGGGACTGGCAGATTTGGATAGGGTGGTATATACTATGTTACCGCTATATAAAAATATTAAGAAGAAAAGAAAGAGAAAGGTATATATCCCCATCGCCAGTCGGTGTCCACCATGCTCCCAGATGGAAAAGGAGAGGTTGGCAACTGGAAGGTTAGGTGGAGGATATAGAACTGGGTGGCTCCAAAACTAATAGTAGCCTGAACCGAGTTAGACGGCACTCGAATCTGGAGACTGGGAGCCCTGTTAGCATCACAGGGTCCACACGCCCACCCAGCCCAGGAACTCCCTGTTAACAACACAGGGGCCATTGAGTACGCTGTCCGTGTGCGTAGGGGCCACACCTGTGAACAGCAGGCACATCAGCAGCAGCAGCCCAGTTAATGCCACTGGGCTGCACTAGCAGGACTGGTAGAACAGGAGCTGGTCTTAACCGTTCTGCGTTACCAAGTGTGGTGGCGGCCTGCATCTATCCCTGCCTACCTCTGGCCTAAAGCCGCAATGGGTTCAACACATGGAAGTGTGCTCTTTCGGAGCATAATAGAAGACTGCGCACCTCCTTGTTGGTTCCAGCCCCTTTATAACCTGGGTCCGCCCCAAACCAGAGTGGACCACAATGCACCTCCTGGAGACAAAAGCAGAGTGACACGTCATGAGTGGCATAACTAGCATCCTATTCGGAACCGCCACTTCAATGATGACCTCATGGCAGCCACGAACCAAACACCTCACCAGTCATCGTCTGACCAACAATAATGAGGTGACAAGTCATAGGGGCGGGCCTCTGCAAGCCAGTTGGGAGTGGCCTGGCCACATTGTCAGGACAGCTGATGCCCTGTGGTCTATATGGGACCCCACATCAGGGGCAGGGCCAAAGAGTTTATTACCGGACCTAGCCTCTGATGCAGTAACTGCCTGAGCATGCTCAGTAGCATGAAATACAGTCTCTGAAAAAAGACTATTAGCTTCAGCATTCTGTCTAGGCACAACACAGGACTTAGACCCGGCACGGAGTGCAAGTACCTGTGCAAAGAGGCTTTTTGCACTAAGTATGGGAGCATGTGCTGTAGCCTGAAATGAACACTTAGCCTCAGGAATGGCACAGTCAGGCTGAGCATACTCAGGCGAAACACTTGAGTTAGGCTGCGGCTGGGGTAAATCGGCACACACATGCGCACTAGCCGCCTCTCCACACTTAGACGTGGAGAGAAAGCAGCCAGCTGGACAACCCGAGGCACAGCCCTAAATGGCAGCTGACGCCTGGGCGCAACTTGAACCACAGCAGGTTGCTTGCGTTTTCCGCGGCACCGATTCGTAACAACAAATAACAGCCAAAATAACAGGTGTACTTCTTGCCGTGGATAATCTGATATGATCTTTTTTTCATGGACACGACCATCGCTAACAAATGTAGATGAGGCACCAAAACAGCAGTTGCTTCAATGGATCTCAAGTGCTCCATAAAGTGGCCTCTCCTCCAGCTCAAGTTCAATATCACAAATACTCCATTACACTGTGGTGTCAACCCATTCACACTTGCTTCCTAACAGCTCTCAAGTTTCCACCAGCCCTGCTGAGTATGGGGTAACAGATGGTTGAGTCTGCAGACCTGTTCAGTCACACTATAGCCTGGAAATCAAAAGTCTGCTCCAAAGCTGCAGTGAGTACAGACAAAGAAGTTATTATTATTATTATTATTATTATTATTATTATTTATTTATAGAGCACCATTGATTCCATGGTGTTGTACATGAGAAGGGGGTTACATACAGAATACATATACAAGTAACAATAGAAATACTGGTACAGAGGGAAGAGAGCACTGCCCTTGCGGGATTACTTTCTAAAGTATTTTGGGGAGGAGACAGTAGGTGGGGTGTAGGTTGGGCGGCAGCTCCGCACAGGGGTGGGGTTATTGAAGGTTATAGTCATTTCTGAACAGATGAGTTTTCAGGTTCCGTTTGAAGCTTGCGGGTGTAGCAGATAATCTGACGTGTTGAAGCAGCGAGTTCCAGGAGACAGGGGAAATGATCTGCACAGATGCCCAGAAGCTTTGTGAGTCGGATCCAGGCCCTGATGAAGAAGGTGCTGAGCATAATATACACCCTCATTTCCAAATCGTACATCATCCTGGTGGAGACAATGGGGAACATGATGAGGAGACTCAGATACCTGATTGTAACGACAACTTTGCTATTCGGTCTGGGCAGGAAGAGGTTGTCACAGAGGACTCAGGACGAGGGGAATGAAAACACACAGGGTGATGATGAGGTTGGAGACCCCACTTACTGTCAAATCAAAGTCAGCCAGTCGATGATGTCAGCAGAGGAGGTGGAGGAGGATGCTACTGACGACGAGTTTACGTTGTGTCTTCCTGGACAGAGACAAAGTACTGGAAGCACGTCAACAACTGAATCCTCGGCCACAACTCTGCCTCTGAGCATAAGTCAAGTTGGCTATGCAGGTCGTGTGGGCTGTAAGCCTTGCCTAGAATGGGACTTTTTGGACATCGCAAAGGATCACCCAAGTCATGTAATCTGTAAGATTTGTCAACAATCTCTAAGTAGAAGACAAAAACTCACAACTTTGAGTACTTCCTCCATGAAGTGTCACATGGATATGAATTGATAGCGTGAGGGTGTATTGCTCAGCTTTAGCCACTTTCAATGCAACATGCTTATTTGCCGTTCTTTGCATCATTGTTGCAGACTACACACAAGGGGCTGCTGTTTTTTTGGATCTGCCTTTGTCTGTTTGGTCACTATAGCAATAGCAAATTGGTCTTCGGGTGTGGACTTGGAGATGCTGTCTATGAACAGAAGGAAAAGCTAAAGGTGTGTGTTACAGCAAGGAGCCACCGCGGAAACACTTCGTTCATTTGTGAGGGGAGTCGTGTTGGAGTTTGGTGAGGAGCACCGTAACGCCAGTGAGCAGCATCCTGTGCCACAGACCAACATTCTTCTGGTGCTGTCTATACTGTTTACCGTGAGAGGAGCGTAAAGTCTGTATTTCTGGCAACTGGACATCACAGTACCCGAGTACGGTAGGCTGTGCCCAGACAGTAATGCGTGCACACAACACTTTGTTTTATTAGCAAAACACATATATGTTCTGGGTAGGCCGACTATATAGACAATAAGACTTGCTGCCTCTGCACTGTCAAATTGTCACATACAGTTTAAATCATAGAGGGACAGCGACACATGTTTGCATTGACTGTTGCTTTTCAAGATTTCCATGACTGTGTTGCAGAGCTGTGTGGTTTGCATTCACACTGTTATCATCTGCCTTATCTATGAGGCTTCAGCTAACAAGGGTATTCAGGGGGGTAATGTGTTTTGTCTATGTTTAGGTAGATTACTTGGAAGCTCTTGTGATGCGCCACTGGTAAGTCGTGTTTGCACAAACACACACACACACACACAAACACACACTGCTGCTACGCAGAGGGATTAGCAGGTAATAGGCAACTGAATAGATTGTTCTATTTCAATTTTATGCATGGTTCTTATTGTTTGTTTTGGGAAAGTTAAACAATCATTTATCAACCCAACTGCCTAGAGTCCTTTTCCTGTTGCGTGGTTTTGCTGCATACTGGGGAGCCCACCCTGTACACGACTTAAAATGAAGCATAAGTCGCATGGGAATTTCACTGTGCTACAATGCCGCATTTCAGGGCTGTGCAACCACTGCCTGCCCCATCAAGTGCATCTGCATGCTCTTCATCCTCTGTGACTGTGGGGACAGCAGTCACACATGGTTTTTCACGCTGAACTTCCACCCCTTTACCCGTAAGCGGGAGTGTGATTGGCAGGTCGTCACTTGTTTTGGAAGTGGAAACAGATGGTATTGTTGAGCTGTCAGACATCGAGGGAACCACCATTGGATGAAGGCAACATTATATCCACGCCTGCACCTTCGTCACAGATTGGCTGGACTACCTGCAGTTAATAAGTATACAAGATGACCAAAAATTGAAAGAAAAACAGAATAGCCAAAACATGGCACCTGTCTTAGCACACTCTAAAAACTGGAGGACAAAGAATAAAGTGCAAATATATGTTTAATAGAGAGCAACTGGCACAAAAAGATCAGCAGCAAAACAGGCCGGCAGGTAAAAGATGAATGTACAAGATACAAATACATATGGGGCACAAATAGAAGAAATAACTGACAGGCTGGGTCAGAAATTAGTACATATAAAATGGACAAGGCATCCTGCACACATAAAGCATGATGTGAAGTTTTGACAATTGTTACACATAGACAGATGATAAGAACCAGCACTAGATAAGTACTATGATAAGAGTGTGTACTCTGAGGTAACAGAGATACATTCAGTATATAAAACTAAAATAGGATCCAAGTATCACTAGTAAACATTGCTTAATACAGGTGCTGGTAAGAAGCAAACTGCAATAACAGAGTAACATAGTCAAACAAAGTCAAAGCTTGTAGTCAAATATACAAATATACTCTGCGTTATAGTATATGTCTTTCCATCAGTGTCACACTGTTTATATTGACTTATTCACATTTCTGATATTAATCATGGACATGGAGATATTATTATACAGTGCCTACAAGTAGTATTCAACCCCCTGCAGATTTAGCAGGTTTGATAAGATGCAAATAAGTTAGAGCCTGCAAACTTCAAACAAGAGCAGGATTTATTAACAGATGCATAAATCTTACAAACCAACAAGCTATGTTGCTCAGTTAAATTTTAATAAATTTTCAACATAAAAGTGTGGGTCAATTATTATTCAACCCCTAGGTTTAATATTTTGTGGAATAACCCTTGTTTGCAATTACAGCTAATAATCGTCTTTTATAAGACCTGATCAGGCCGGCACAGGTCTCTGGAGTTATCTTGGCCAACTCCTCCATGCAGATCTTCTCCAAGTTATCTAGGTTCTTTGGGTGTCTCATGTGGACTTTAATCTTGAGCTCCTTCCACAAGTTTTCAATTGGATTAAGGTCAGGAGACTGACTAGGCCACTGCAACACTTTGATTTTTTTCCCTCTTGAACCAGGCCTTGGTTTTCTTGGCTGTGTGCTTTGGGTCATTGTCTTTTTGGAAGATGAAATGACGACCCATCTTAAGATCCTTGATGGAGGAGCGGAGGTTCTTGGCCAAAATCTCCAGGTAGGCCGTGCTATCCATCTTCCCACGGATGCGGACCAGATGGCCAGGCCCCTTGGCTGAGAAACAGCCCCACAGCATGATGCTGCCACCACCATGCTTGACTGTAAGGATAGTATTCTTGGGGGTGTATGCAGTGCCATCCAGTCTCCAAACGTCATGTGTGTGGTTGGCACCAAAGATCTCGATCTTGGTCTCATCAGACCAGAGAACCTTGAACCAGTCTGTCTCAGAGTCCTCCAAGTGATCATGAGCGAACTGTAGACGAGCCTTGACATGACGCTTTGAAAGTAAAGGTACCGTACGGGCTCGTCTGGAATGGAGACCATTGCGGTGGAGTACGTTACTTATGGTATTGACTGAAACCAATGTCCCCACTGCCATGAGATCTTCCCGGAGCTCCTTCCTTGTTGTCCTTGGGTTAGCCTTGACTTTTCGGACAAGCCTGGCCTCGGCACGGGTGGAAACTTTCAAAGGCTGTCCAGGCCGTGGAAGGCTAACAGTAGTTCCATAAGCCTTCCACTTCCGGATGATGCTCCCAACAGTGGAGACAGGTAGCCCCAACTCCTTGGAAAGGGTTTTGTACCCCTTGCCAGCCTTGTGACCCTCCACGATCTTGTCTCTGATGGCCTTGGAATGCTCCTTTGTCTTTCCCATGTTGACCAAGTATGAGTGCTGTTCACAAGTTTGGGGAGGGTCTTAATTAGTCAGAAAAGGCTGGAAAAAGAGATAATTAATCCAAACATGTGAAGCTCATTGTTCTCAGTATTCAACCCCCTGCAGATTTAGCAGGTTTACACATTCGGAATTAACTTGGCATTGTGACATTTGGACTGTAGATCAGCCTGGAAGTGTGAAATGCACTGCAGCAAAAAAGAATGTTATTTCTTTTTTTTTTTTAAATTGTGAAAAGTTTATTCAGAGGGACATTTATTATTCAACCCCTCAATCAACCAGAATTCTGTTTGGTTCCCCTAAAGTATTAAGAAGTATTTCAGGCACAAAGAACAATGAGCTTCACATGTTTGGATTAAAGTGTTAGCTGTTTGGGCAAATTAAATAGCATTGCAAAAAAGGCCAGGTGGGTACAGTGGCCGTGTTCTGTGGGTACCAGGACAGTAAAGGAAGACTCACTTTCTATCCCTCCTAATGATGAAATGCAGCAAAGAATTCCCTGAGTTTGCTATAAAAATAGCGTTGCAAAATGTGCATGAGGGTTGAATGCAGAGGTGGTCGGACTTGCTTGGCACAAGTGGGACACTAATTTAGTATAGCAGACACTTTGTGGATGCCACTAAGTTTCAGCAATTTTTGCTATAAAAATAGCGTAGCAAAATGTGCATGAGGGTAAAATGCAGAGGTGGTGGGACTTGCTTGGCACAAGTGGGACACTAAATTAGTATAGCAGACACTTTGTGGATGCCACTAAGTTTCAGCAATTTTTGCTATAAAAATAGCGTAGCAAAATGTGCATGACGGTAGAATGTAGAGGTGGTGGGACTTGCTTGGCACAAGTGGGACACTAAATTAGCATAGCAGACACTTTGTGGATGCCACTAAGTTTCAGCATTGTTTGCTATTAAAATAGCGTAGCAAACATGGGCAGGAGGGTAGAATGCAGAGGTGCTGTAACTTGCTTGGCACCAGTGGTACACTAATGGAGTATAGCAGCCACTTTTTGGATGCCACTAAGTTTCAGCACTGTTTGCTATAAAAATAGCATGGCAAAAGTGGGCAGGTGGGTAAAGTGGCCGGGTTCTGTGGGTCAGTGGACAGGAAAGGAAGCCTCACTTTCTATCCCTCCTAATGATGAAATGCAGCAAGGAATTCCCTGAGCTTAGGTACACAGACGCTATCTAAAGCTGAATACAGCGTTTCCACAGACCTGCCTGTCAGCTATGGCTCTGAGCCCCAGGAAATCAGCCCTGAAAAGGGCAGAAATAAACTTCTGTCCCTAATCTGTACAGCGCTGTGTGTGTAGCGTACACAGCAGGAGCGGCGACAGGAGCTGCATGCGCGGTGATTGTCACCCACACGCAGAAGGCAGATAATGGCGACGTGAGGGAAAATGGCCTTTATTTATAATGCAAGGACATGTGACATTCACAGCCTATGACACATGCCCTTGCTTGTCTGGCAAAAAGTACACTTAGCTGTGTGTGTGTTTGGGATTGGCTTACATGCTGGCCCGCCCCACTGCACGTGCGCTTAGGGAAAAAAAAAAAATGGCGATCGCCATTCTCCCAGTAGCACAGATCTAAACGCGTCCCCCCCCCGCACACTATACGCTGAAATTTGATAATAGTGTGAATCACAGAGTGACTCACACTATTACAGTGAAAAGCCAGCTAGTAACTAGCTAGGCTTTTTGCTGATCGAACCGTTATCGAACGTAACTCGAGCTGTCGAGCTTTTAGCAAAAAGTTTGCGTTCGAGTTTGATCTCGAGCACCCCCCAAAATCACTCGAACATGAAATTGGCGAACCTCGAACATCGCTGATCTCTACTCTTGATATATAATTTATATACGACGGTGGACGTGGTTTAATATAGACACTGTGTCCTTCACCTTAATATATTATATACTTGTTACGCCCATATTTGGATATTCTGTGTTATTACATAGGTTCTGCTCGTTTTTTTGTTGCCCGCATTTGTGACATGTACAGAATCATACTTCACTAATTACACATAGCCCAGTGGAGATAATTTCTCCTTCCATTGCATTATCTGAGAGTGTGACTTCCACAATTGTTCGACTCTCCGCACTCTGCACCCCAAACTGTTTTTATTGTGTTTGTCTTGATTGTCTTGCATATATGTTTTATAAATAAATTTGATACTTTCACAAATGTGGATCTATGGCTCCGTTTTTTGTATAGGTTAAAAATGTCTAGGGGAGCCTTTCCCAGAAAACCTTATGGTTTAGTAAGGTCTAGTCCCTGGTCTACACCCTCAATCCCAGGAATTGACTATAGCCGTTGTCGGATATGTTTTTCATAGCGTGCAGTGTATCTATAATTTAATAAATCCTTTGATTAACACCCCATGTAAAGTATTCAACTACCTATAACTTGAAATTTACTTTTTTAGAAAGGGCACCCAGGCCCTCTTTGCTGTGATAATTGTTATTACTCATATTAAGCATCTGTTATGCTATAGTGATCAGGTATCACAGACATGCTCTTTGATTCTCATCCATGTTATCTTTCTTACGGGGCTACCGAAGGCCATTACGGAACAAAAGGATGATCACAGATCATTCCCATACCACATTGTCCCCTTTATATCTCCCCTAAAGAAATTGGTACAGGAGCTGAAAATCTAATAATGGTCATTGGTCAGAAGAGCACAATATTTTTTTCAAATATTAAATATTACAAATATATAATACTACCACTATTCTATAATGAAACTACTTGGTAGCTGCTACCATAAAAACTTAGTTTATTACATACCGTTAAACTTGAATGGGTCTTATGTATCAAGCTAGTGCAGCCAAAAAGTGATGTAGATTCCTTTACAGCAATCAAATTATTTAGTTCTTGGGTTTTTTTTGTGCTGTTTAAAACAATTTTTTGTTTCCACTATATATACTTGAGAAGTGAGCCTCAATTTATAAGATTTTTTTTAATACCAAAAACAAAAAAAAATCATTGGTAATTTAGAAAAAGATAGCACTAAGAATTTGAATAAGTATTGTAAATGGCCCCATCTCTTAAAATGTTGGATACATATATACACATATTAATGCTACTTATAATGCCAGAGACAAATATAATTATTGGAAGCTAAAAACTAAAACCCACAGTCCTATTCTTAATCACTCACAATGAAATATTTCTTTGCAGTGCTGACAGTAACTATCGTTTATCTACTGCTTTACTATTACTATTTACTGATATTTTAAATTTTGCATACTGGTCCCGGATTACCAAAATGACCAACTATGTATACATGTAGTATGTGCACACTTGCTCTTGTTTGTTTCTATCACTATCTCAAAACATAATTGTTCAAGATAATTACATCGCTTAATCCTATCTAAACTCCTTTATCGCAATCCTGCACAGCCCTGTTACAGAAAAGCTCCTATTAATCCCATAATTAAGACGAGCACAGTACTCCAGGGCCATGCTTGTTCGTTCATTCCTTTCTCCCTAAGCGAGCAATCCAGCTGCCCATCTCCAGAGTTTCGCAGTATTTCCTCGCTCCAGCTAATTAGTAGCTGCCTGGGTGCTCCTGCATCTCCTTATTAATCCCGAGTCCCATAAACAAACAGCAAGAGGAGATTCTGCTGAAGCGGCATGCAATTTAAAAAGCAATAATACACAAATCCAATTTCAGACACAATAGTTTCAGCGTCATGTCAGACCCAGTAACTATCACAGCCCTGAAATTCAATTGTTAGACTTCTTTTCCAGCAGCAGGCTACGATTAAATATATTTCTTCTCAATTTAACAATTTGCTGACCCTAAATTACAGCAGTTTTCAAATACACATATATATTTAGTAGGTGCTTGTACTGTATGTATATTTAATTTATATGTTGTTTTATTATAGCATTGAAAATATGTAATATATAAGTATACTATTAGATACAAAACCTTTTCTTACACATGAAGAGTTGTATTTTCCTGGAGGAAAACTCCCAGCATATTTCTAATACATCTAGTTTTTAGCTAATTTTGCATGTGCGTTCAAATGTGTGTTGGGGTTCCTGCACACACTGGCCTGATTCATCATTTGCATTTTATTGAAGTCACATTTGTATTCTTTTCTTGTCTTGTACGCGCTGATGTTTTTTGCGCTAAATTCTACACAGTTGTGCATACAGTCCATGCATTTGGTGCAATTCAGAAATGTTCTTTCTTTAACTTTTTAACCTTTTTTTCAGCAACAAAAATCACAAATACTTTAAAAAATTGTAAAAATACACAAAATTGAAAACTACTTCAGAAACGTTACTTCAGGCTGGGACTGGAGTGAGATGCAGCAATAAATTGCAACACTTGTAGAAAACTGAGAAAGAAAAGGGAGTAGCAACCAGAGTCATGTGTTTGAAGAATAAATGTCAAACAAGATCATCTCTTATGATAAACTTCACACATCTTTATTAAATACAAAAGATATACATATTATAAATTGCAGAGAGTGATCTAAAATTACAAGGTTAGTCACATGTAGGTAACAAATAAAAATCCAGAGCAAAGCATTGCCCACCCTCAGCTTCACAGCAAGATTGGGTCATGGTTGCATGACACTCGGCTCACACTTACAGCAGAGCCTGAGCCGGGGGTCATTAGCAGGGCCGGACTGGCCATAGGGCAAGTCTGGCAAATGCCAGATGGGCCAGTGCCTGTAGCGGGCCGCTCAATTTTCAGTCACTCCACAGCAGTGTGCTTGCAGCGCAGCCTTAGTTTGGCTTGTGCACACATGCCGGCCCTGCTCTGCGATCCTGCGTCCGGCATACTCACTGATGAGGGGAGCACTGGTGACCACAGCTTTCTCCTTCCTAATCAAATGTATTTGTGTCTCGCAGCCGTAAATACATTTGAACAGTGGAGCGTGGCGCGCGGGTCTGCGCTCCAACGTGCATCAGCGTAATGAGATCAACATTTTGCTGACGTCATCATACTGCTGCGGGCGCCACAGATAAACGTTGGGCGGCGGTGAGCGCTCCATGGAGGAGCAGAAGATGAGCTGTGTAATCAGTGTGGATGCTGGGGAAGGGGTGCACAATCATGAAAGGGACACAGCTTTGTGAGAGGTAGTGAAGTGAGCACTTTATTCAGAGGGGCAATGTGTGTGTGAGGGGGAGGATATTTTACAAAAGGGGGGGCAATATTTTGCAGAGGCATTGTGGTGGGTATATTAAGGAGAGTGGCAGTGTGGTGGGTATATTAAGGAGAGTGGCAGTGAGGGGATATATTAAGGTTAGTGGCAGCATAGGGGGTATATTAAGGAGAGTGGCACTGTGGGGGGTATATTCAGGAGAGTGGCACCGTGGGGCGAATATTAAGAAGAGTGGCAGTGAAGTGGCAGCATGGGGGGTATATTAAGGATAGTGTCAGCATGGGGCGTATATTAAGGAGAGTGGCAGCATATGGTGTATATTAAGGAGAGTGCCAGTGTGGGGTGTATATTAAAGAGAGTGGCAGCATGGGGGTACATTAAGGAGAGTGGCAGCATGTGGAGTACATTAAGGAGAGTGGCAGCATGGGGGTATATTAAGGAGATTGGCACCATAGGGGGTATATTATGAAGAGGGGCAGTGTTAGGGGTATATTATGAAGAGGAGCAGTGTGTATATAGGTGGAGATATTTTGTGAAGGAAGTAGAGCAATTATTTATTCAGGGTCGCAGCATGCGAAATATTCATATTAATGGATAAGAATAATGTGTTTTTATTTTTAAAGGCACTGTGTCAGGAAGTTCTGCTTAAAAACAAAGAGGAAGGTCTTCAGAGATGAAATGAGGGTATCAAATCTCATCATGGCGTCTGTACTACATGAATACAAAAGGGACAGGAACGACTCTGATCAGAGACTGTCATCTATAAGGTACCTGGATGTAAATGTATATTTGTGATACTGCCTGCGTCTTATCAGTACTGTGGTTCCTGTATGGTCTGCAGTCTGATAATTATTGATAACAAAAACTCTCAGCATCTCCTTATCATTGTTAAGGACAAATTAAGAGTTGTAAATTCATACAATCCAATTGTACATGGGGCTAAGCATGGTTCACGTACTGACATTAGTTTTGACGCTGTAGTAATGTGTTGACTGTTGCTCTGGTGCTGCAATCATGTGCTGATGGTAGCTTTGGTGCTGCATTCATGTGCTGATGATGATTGTGGCGCTACATTGTTCTGGTGTTCTGATGCTACATTCATGTGCTGATTGGGGGATCTGGTGCTACATTCATGTGCTGATGGTGGTTCTGGTGCAACATTCATGTGCTGATGTTGGTTCTGATGCTACATTCATATGCTGATAGGGGTTCTGGTGCAGCATTCATGTGCTGATGGTGGTTCTGATGCTACATTCATGTGCTGATGGTGGTTCTGAAGCTACATTCATGTGCTGATGGTGCATCTGGTGCAGCATTCATGTGCTGATGTTGGTTCTGAATTTGACAATCAAAAACATGTTTCATGGCTATGTTAAAGCTTAAAAATAATCAAAAGTTTATTTTGAGATTATGAGGACAATTTGTCAAGATTCTACTCAGTATCTGCTCCAAAAACAGTGTAAACTAGTATATGTTTACACATATTTTTTTACGCAGAATGTCTCCAAATCTTCCTTCCATATTTGGTCCTAGTGATATATTCATGTAAGTACCCCTTCCATGACGCTGATTGCTCACATCCTCTTGATGTCTGATGCGTCCTTTTTTGTTATAAAAAATACAAACTGCTGTTGCATCTGGTGTCTATAATTGTCTGCATTTATGACATCACATAAGCAACGCTGTCAGTTAGCTGCTGAGCTCCTTGATTGGTTGCATCGCTCTCATTTTGATGTGACATCAGTGCTGCAGACAATAGCAGACATGGGGAGCGTGAATAAAACAAACAAACAATGCAGGGAATGGGTTTCCAAAACTGGAAAATTTCAGGTTATGTGCACACAAGGGATGTTAAACTCAAGCAACACCGACATATTTCTCAAGCAGAAGATGTTGAAATCCGTGGTTTTTTCCTGACCCATCTGGGTAGTTTTACAGTCATTTCCTGGATATTTTTTTCAATGATTTTGACCATCTTTAGTTTTTCTTTTAGTGTTTTCCCATTGTTTTTGTCACATTTTTTATTGCACTTTTAAGAAAAAACGATGGTAAATACAACAAAAGCCGTCTGGGCATCTCCCGAGCCTTGTCATTGTAAAGTGCAGAGTGTCTCTTCTGACTGGAAAACACCAGAAGAATGGAACGGTCACTTCTTTTAACCACTTGGTGGTTTTAGGAACATGAAGTTTTTAAAAAAAATGGTCAAAAGCCTATGCACAGAAAGTAGGAGCATATGGTCATTCATTTTGCGTATTTTTCATAGTGGTTTCCATGGTGGGATCTGCCCCCAAAAAATGTCATTGCACATTCCTTAAGTGGTATACACCCAAAATTAGCACCAGTGAAATACAGCTTCTTTATCACCTATGTGTAGAATAGGTCATCAATATTAGTTCAGGGTGATCTGATTTTGCATGCCTGCCCATCAGCTATATGACGAGACCACAGCATTATATGGATCACAACATCCTCTTCATTATCATTATGGGACCCAGTTTTGTAGGAAAAATAGCGGCTTCACCAGGTCCTGCGAATAAGAGCAGTAAATAGGACTGAGCTGTAATACTGGACACAGCTGTGACTGCATGTTATATGGTCGTGTTACACAACCTAAAAGTGTACAAAGATATTACACATTCACCACGCGACAAGTGGGCATGTGTAACCCAAATGCCAGGGCTAAATTTTAGTCCCAGTCCGGCCCTGCCAGCAACTCTCAAACATGTCCAGCAGCACTCCTAGCTTTTTTTAAGCTGTTGAGCCACTAAGAATGACGATGTCACAGGGAGGATTTTACATATATGGATCTACAATGCAGTCTCTCACACAGGACTCAGAATTCCATTGTACAGAGCAGCAATCTCTGTGTCCTATATTCTAGAGGGAGAGGTGAAGAGATTGTTTTTTCTTCTAATAAAATTAATAAATTAATAAAAATAATAAAAAATAGAATAATGTAATTTTATTACATTTTTTTATAAAATAATAAACATCACAAATCAGCAAATAACATGGACATATTTGGTGTCCCTGTAATCGTAACGACCCGAACAACACAGTGATCAGATTATTTATGGGGATCGGTAAATGGCATAAAAATAATGGCGCAATTTATTATTTTTCTTTATTAAAACCCATAAAAAATGTAATAAAAATGTATTGTTGAGGCTGTGTTCACACGTAGCGTAACTGCTGCGTTATTTCTGCAGGTGTCCGCACCACACAGCGCATAACATTCTTCTCTGATTATTGCGTGTTTGCGGTAATTTTTATGCATTGTCCCCCTTATTTGATACATGTTTGGTGCAGATGTGAATCCTGAAGCTTATAAAGTAAAAAAAAACACCAAATCCGCACAGTTCAGCGGCATCTATAGACGCAAAAGAGGCGGACATTTCATGGCGTCTCATCCACTTTGCTTGTACAATTAGTCCATGTTCACATGTAGTGTAAATGCTGCATTTTTTTCTGCAGTTTTTTGCCCATTTATTCTGCTGTGTTTAATTAAACACAGCAGAATAAATGTGCAAAAAAACAGCAGAAAAAAAATAATTATCCAAGCAAAGTGGATGTGATTCCATGAAAGATGCCGCCGAACTCTGCGGTTTTGTTTTTTTTTTCCTCTGGAGGTTTCTATGTGGAGCTAAAAAAAACCCAGGTAAAAGCTTCAGTACTATAAAAACACTTAAAAACACAGATTCACATCTGAACCAAAAACGCATTAAACAATGGAGGAAAGGCATAAAAAAATGGAATAAACAGAGAAGATTGTTATTGTGTAGTTTGGTGAAGACAGCGGCAGAAACAAAGACACAGGATTTATGCAACGTGTGAACACGGCCTTATAGACACAAATAAGCAACAAGTAATTTAGTGACACATATAAATATAATAAAATTCTGACTGTTATGACTATTAACAAACAGTCCGGGGCATCTGCTGAATGACCCTTACTGCCAAATGGGTGTGGCTAGAGGTGTGGCTAGGGGCATAGTCAAAATTTGCCACGGCGCGCTGCGCATACCGCAGACTTTATCGCTCTTTCCTTTCTTCAAAAGTTGGGAGGTATGTGTGTGATGCATGTATATAGTGCTAACTGACCCGCCTGGCCTAGTGTTGTGCGTCATTTATAGGCCACAATTCAGGCACTGTGCATCTCGCTTATCTGTGTGGGATGCACTTATATAGTGCTGTTTAGCCCACCTGACCTGGGTTTCTGGCGTCATTTATAGGTCACAGTTCAGACACTGTGCATCACACCCAGGGCCGCCATCAGGGCATTACTACTGTGACTGGTGTACCGGGCCCCGTGAAGAGAGGGGGCCTGGCCAGGCCCAGGGTAAATACTTATCTTTAGCCCCAGGCATGAGGGGCCCCTTCTGTTCACCAGGCCCCAGTCAAAGCAGCAACAGAGGGTCCTGAAGTGTCGCTTCACTACCAGACATGGCTAATTTACATGCGAAGGGGCAGCGCATGCAAATTAGCCATGTGCTCTAGTGGAGGCAGGGTCATTGGAGCAGAGCAGGGCGCGTCATCGCTGGGCCGTGAAGCAGGGTGGTGAGGTCATCATTCTGAGACTTCATTACACTCCTGCAACAGCGGCTGAGGTGGTAAGGATGCGGCAGCCAGCGGCACAGGTAAGCGCTGTAAGCTGAAGACTATCACTCGGGGTGGGGAGGTGGTGGGGTGGCCCGCCCGCTGATGCCAGCCCTGGGGGGAGGCCCGCTGATTTCTGCCCGAGCTCGCTAATCTATGCCCGCTGCTGACCGCCCACTGATCTCTGCCCGGGGCCAACCGCCCGCTGATCTCTGCATGGGGCCAACCGCCCGCTGATCTCTGCTGGGGAGACGCTGATCTCTGCCTGGGGCCCGCTGATATCTGCCTGCGGGAAGGGGGGGGGGCGCTGATCTCTGCCCGGGGGAAAGGGGGACACTGATCTCTGCCCAGGGAGGGGGGCGCTGATCTCTGCTCGGGGCCCACTGATCTCTGCCCGCTGCCGACCGCCCGCTGATCTCTGCCCAGGGCCGACCGCCCGCTGATCTCTGTCCGGGGCCCACTGATCTCTGCCTGAGGCCCACTGATCTCTGCCCGGGGAATCGGGGGGCTGATCACTGCCTGGGAAAGAGGGCGCTGATCTCTGCCCGGGGCGCACCGATCTCTGCTGGGGGGGGGCACCGATCTCTGCTTGAGGCCCACTGATCTCTGCCCCTCTCTGCCCGCCGACCACAGCCCCTTGTTTCAGCTAGATTAGGGATGGGGAACCTCCTGCCTCCCTGCAGTAAAGCTCCTGCCTCTCTGCTGTGAGCCTCCTGCCTCTCTCCTGTGAGCCTCCTGCCTCTCTCCTGTGAGCCTCCTGCCTCTCTGCTATGAGCCTCCTGCCTCTCTGCTATGAGCCTCCTGCTTCTCTGCTGTAAGCCTTCTTCTGCCCCTCTGCTGTGAGCCTTCTTTTGCCTCTCTGCTGTGAGCCGCCTTCTGCCTCCCTGCTGTGAGCCTTCTTCTGCCTCCCTGCTGTGAGCCTTCTGCCTCTTTGCTATGAGCCTCCTACCTCTTTGCTGTGAGCCTCCTGTCTCTCTGCTGTGAGCCTCCTGCCTCTCTGTTGTCAGCCTCCTGCCGCTCTGCTGTGAGCCTCCTGCCTCTCTGCTGTGGGCTTCCTGCCTCTCTGCTGTGAGCCTCCTGCCTCTCTGCTGTGAGCCTTCTTCTGCCTCTCTGTTGTGAGCCTTCTTCTGCCTCTCTGTTGTCAGCCTCCTGCCTCTCTGCTGTGAGCCTCCTGCCTCTCTGCTATGAGCTTCCTGCTTCTCTGCTGTGAGCCTCCTGCTTCTCTGCTGTGAGCCTCCTGCCTCTCTGCTGTGAGCCTCCTGCCTCTCTGTTGTGAGCCTCCTGCCTCTCTGTTGTGAACCTCACTCTGTTTTGAGCCTCCCTCTGTTTTGAGCCTCCCTCTGTTGTGAGCCTCTTGCCTCTCTGTTGTGAGCCTCCTGTCTCTCTGCTGTGAGCCTCCTGCCTCTCTGTTGTCAGCCTCCTGCCGCTCTGCTGTGAGCTTCCTGCCTCTCTGCTGTGAGCCTCCTGCCTCTCTGCTGTGAGCCTCCTGCCTCTGCTGTGAGCCTCCTGCCTCTCTGCTGTGAGCCTCCTGCCTCTCTGCTGTGAGCCTCCTGCCTCTCTGCTGTGAGCCTCCTGCCTCTCTGCTGTGAGCCTCCTGCCTCCCTGTTGTGAGCGTTCTTCTGCCTCTCTGCTCTGAGAAGACTTCTGCCTCCCTGCTGTGAGACTTCTTCTGCCTCCCTGCTGTGAGCCTTCTGCCTCTTTGCTGTGAGCCTCCTGTCTCTCTGCTGTGAGCCTCCTGTCGCGCTGTTGTCAGCCTCCTGCCGCTCTGCTGTGAGCCTTCTGCCTCTTTGCTATGAGCCTTTTGCCTCTTTGCTGTGACCCTCCTGCCGCTCTGCTGTGAGCCTCCTGCCTCTCTGCTGTGGGCCTCCTGCCTCTCTGCTGTGAGCCTCCTGCCTCTCTGTTGTGAGCGTTCTTCTGCCTCTCTGCTGTGAGCCTTCTTCTGCCTCTCTGCTGTGAGCCTTCTCCTGCCTCTCTGCTGTGAGCCTTCTTCTGCCTCTCTGCTGTGAGCCTTCTTCTGCCTCTCTGCTGTGAGCCTTCTTCTGCCTCTCTACTGTGAGCCTTCTTCTGCCTCTCTGCTGTGAGCCTTCTTCTGCCTCTCCTGCTGTGAGCCTTCTTCTGCCTTTCTGCTGTGAGACTTCTTCTGCCTCTCTGCTGTGAGCCTTCTTCTGCCTCTCTGTTGTCAGCCTCCTGCCTCTCTGCTGTGAGCCTCCTGCCTCTCTGCTATGAGCCTCCTGCTTCTCTGCTGTGAGCCTCCTGCTTCTCTGCTGTGAGCCTCCTGCCTCTCTGCTGTGAGCCTCCTGCCTCTCTGTTGTGAGCCTCCTGCCTCTCTGTTGTGAGCCTCCTGCCTCTCTGTTGTGAGCCTCCTGCCTCTCTGTTGTGAACCTCACTCTGTTTTGAGCCTCCCTCTGTTTGAGCCTCCCTCTGTTTGAGCCTCCCTCTGTTGTGAGCCTCTTGCCTCTCTGTTGTGAGCCTCTTGTCTCTCTGCTGTGAGCCTCCTGCCTCTCTGTTGTCAGCCTCCTGCCGCTCTGCTGTGAGCTTCCTGCCTCTCTGCTGTGAGCCTCCTGCCTCTCTGCTGTGAGCCTCCTGCCTCTCTGCTGTGAGCCTCCTGTCTCTCTGCTGTGAGCCTCCTACCTCTCTGCTGTGAGCCTCCTGCCTCTCTGCTGTGAGCCTTTTTCTGCCTCTCTGCTGTGAGCCTTCTTCTGCCTCTTTGCTGTGAGTCTTCTTCTGCCTCTCTGCTGTGAGCTTTCTTCTGCCTCTCTGCTGTGAGCCTTCTTCTGCCTCTCTGCTGTGAGCCTTCTGCCTCTCTGCTGTGAGCCTTCTTCTGCCTCTCTGCTGTGAGCCTTCTTCTGCCTCTCTGCTGTGAGCCTTCTTCTGCCTCTGCTGTGAGCCTTCTTCTGCCTCTCTGCTGTGAGCCTTCTTCTGCCTCTTTGCTGTGAGCCTTCTTCTGCCTCTCTGCTGTGAGCCTTCTTCTGCCTCTCTGCTGTGAGCTTTCTTCTGCCTCTCTGCTGTGAGCTTTCTTCTGCCTCTCTGCTGTGAGCCTTCTTCTGCCGCCTCTCTGCTGTGAGCCTTCTTCTGCCGCCTCTCTGCTGTGAGCCTTCTTCTGCCGCCTCTCTGCTGTGAGCCTTCTTCTGCCGCCTCTCTGCTGTGAGCCATCTTCTGCCGCCTCTCTGCTGTGACCCTTCTTCTGCTTTTCTGCTGTGAGCCTTCTTCTGCCTCTCTGCTGTGAGCCTTCTTCTGCCTCTCTGTTGTCAGCCTCCTGCCTCTCTGCTGTGAGCCTCCTGCTTCTCTGCTGTGAGCGTCATGCTTCTCTGCTGTGAGCGTCCTGCTTCTCTGCTGTGATTCTCCTGCCTCTCTGATGTGAGCCTCCTGCCTCTCTGCTGTGAGCCTTCTTCTGCCTCTCTGCTGTGAGCCTTCTTCTGCCTCTCTGCTGTGAGCTTTCTTCTGCCTCTCTGCTGTGAGCCTTCTTCTGCCTCTCTGCTGTGAGCCTTCTGCCTCTCTGCTGTGAGCCTTCTTCTGCCTCTCTGCTGTGAGCCTTCTTCTGCCTCTTTGCTGTGAGCCTTCTTCTGCCTCTCTGCTGTGAGCCTTCTTCTGCCTCTTTGCTGTGAGCCTTCTTCTGCCTCTCTGCTGTGAGCTTTCTTCTGCCTCTCTGCTGTGAGCCTTCTTCTGCCGCCTCTCTGCTGTGAGCCTTCTTCTGCCGCCTCTCTGCTGTGAGCCATCTTCTGCCGCCTCTCTGCTGTGACCCTTCTTCTGCTTTTCTGCTGTGAGCCTTCTTCTGCCTCTCTGCTGTGAGCCTTCTTCTGCCTCTCTGTTGTCAGCATCCTGCCTCTCTGCTGTGAGCCTCCTGCTTCTCTGCTGTGAGCGTCCTGCTTCTCTGCTGTGAGCGTCCTGCTTCTCTGCTGTGATTCTCCTGCCTCTCTGATGTGAGCCTCCTGCCTCTCTGCTGTGAGCCTTCTTCTGTCTTTCTGCTGTGAGCCTTCTGCCTCTCTGCTGTGAGCCTTCTTCTGCCTCTCTGCTGTGAGCCTTCTTTGCCTCTCTGCTGTGAGCCTTCTTCTGCCTCTCTGCTGTGAGCCTTCTTATGCCTCTCTGCTGTGAGCCTTCTTCTGCCTCTCTGCTGTGAGCTTTCTTCTGCCTTTCTGCTGTGAGCCTTCTTCTGCCTCTCTACTGTGAGCCTTCTTCTGCTCTCTGTTGTCAGCCTCCTGCCTCTCTGCTGTGAGCCTCCTGCCTCTCTGCTGTGAGCCTCCTGCTTCTCTGCTGTGATTCTCCTGCCTCTCTGCTGAGAGCCTTCTTCTGCCTCTCTGCTGTGAGCCTTCTTCTGCCTCTCTGCTGTGAGCCTTCTTCTGCCTCTCTGTTGTCAGCCTCCTGCCTCTCTTCTGTGAGCCTCCTGCCTCTCTGCTGTGAGCCTCCTGCTTCTCTGCTGTGAGCGTCCTGCTTCTCTGCTGTGAGCGTCCTGCTTCTCTGCTGTGATTCTCCTGCCTCTCTGCTGTGAGCCTCCTGCCTCTCTGCTGTGAGCCTCCTGCTTCTCTGCTGTGATTCTCCTGCCTCTCTGCTGAGAGCTTTCTTCTTCCTCTCTGCTGTGAGCCTTCTTCTGCCTCTCTGCTGTGAGCCTTCTTCTGCCTCTCTGTTGTCAGCCTCCTGCCTCTCTTCTGTGAGCCTCCTGCCTCTCTGCTGTGAGCCTCCTGCTTCTCTGCTGTGAGCGTCCTGCTTCTCTGCTGTGAGCGTCCTGCTTCTCTGCTGTGATTCTCCTGCCTCTCTGCTGTGAGCCTCCTGCCTCTCTGCTGTGAGCCTTCTTCTGTCTTTCTGCTGTGAGCCTTCTGCCTCTCTGCTGTGAGCCTTCTTCTGCCTCTCTGCTGTGAGCCTTCTTTGCCTCTCTGCTGTGAGCCTTCTTCTGCCTCTCTGCTGTGAGCCTTCTTATGCCTCTCTGCTGTGAGCCTTCTTCTGCCTCTCTGCTGTGAGCCTTCTTCTGCCTCTCTGCTGTGAGCTTTCTTCTGCCTTTCTGCTGTGAGCCTTCTTCTGCCTCTCTACTGTGAGCCTTCTTCTGCTCTCTGTTGTCAGCCTCCTGCCTCTCTGCTGTGAGCCTCCTGCCTCTCTGCTGTGAGCCTCCTGCTTCTCTGCTGTGATTCTCCTGCCTCTCTGCTGAGAACCTTCTTCTTCCTCTCTGCTGTGAGCCTTCTTCTGCCTCTCTGCTGTGAGCCTTCTTCTGCCTCTCTGTTGTCAGCCTCCTGCCTCTCTTCTGTGAGCCTCCTGCCTCTCTGCTGTGAGCCTCCTGCTTCTCTGCTGTGAGCGTCCTGCCTCTCTGCTGTGAGCGTCCTGCTTCTCTGCTGTGATTCTCCTGCCTCTCTGCTGTGAGCCTCCTGCCTCTCTGCTGTGAGCCTTCTTCTGTCTTTCTGCTGTGAGCCTTCTGCCTCTCTGCTGTGAGCCTTCTTCTGCCTCTCTGCTGTGAGCCTTCTTTGCCTCTCTGCTGTGAGCCTTCTTCTGCCTCTCTGCTGTGAGCCTTCTTATGCCTCTCTGCTGTGAGCCTTCTGCCTCTCTGCTGTGAGCCTTCTTCTGCCTCTCTGCTGTGAGCCTTCTTCTGCCTCTTTGCTGTGAGCTTTCTTCTGCCTTTCTGCTGTGAGCCTTCTGCCTCTCTGCTGTGAGCCTCCTGCTTCTCTGCTGTGATTCTCCTGCCTCTCTGCTGTGAGCCTTCTTCTGTCTTTCTGCTGTGAGCCTTCTGCCTCTCTGCTGTGAGCCTTCTTCTGCCTCTCTGCTGTGAGCCTTCTTTGCCTCTCTGCTGTGAGCCTTCTTCTGCCTCTCTGCTGTGAGCCTTCTTATGCCTCTCTGCTGTGAGCCGTCTTCTGCCTCTCTGCTGTGAGCCTTCTTCTGCCTCTCTACTGTGAGCCTTCTTCTGCTCTCTGTTGTCAGCCTCCTGCCTCTCTGCTGTGAGCCTCCTGCCTCTCTGCTGTGAGCCTCCTGCTTCTCTGCTGTGATTCTCCTGCCTCTCTGCTGAGAGCCTTCTTCTTCCTCTCTGCTGTGAGCCTTCTTCTTCCTCTCTGCTGTGAGCCTTCTTCTGCCTCTCTGCTGTGAGCCTTCTTCTGCCTCTCTGCTGTGAGCCTTCTCCTGCCTCTCTGTTGTGAGCCTCCCTCTGTTGTGAGCCTCCCTCTGTTGTGAGCCTCTCTCTGTTGTGAGCCCCTCTCTGCTGTGAGCCCCCCGCCTCTCTACTGTGAGCTTCCCTCCTCTCTGCTGTGAGCCTCCCTCCTCTCTGCTGTGAGCTTCCCGCCTCTCTGCTGTGAGCCTCATTCCTCCCTGCTTTGAATCTCTCTGCTGTGAGCCTCCTGGCTCTCTGCTGCGAGCCTCATGCCTCCCTGCTTTGAACCTCTCTACTGTGAGCCGCCTTCTGCCTCCCTGCTGTGAGCCTTCCTCTGCCTCATCTGCTGTCAGCCTTCTTCTGCTTCCCTGCTGTGAGCCTCCTGCCTTTTTGCTGTGAGCCTCCTGCCTCTCTGCTGTGAGCCTCCTGCCTCTCTGCTGTGACCCTCCTGCCTCTTTGCTGGGAGCCTCCTGCCTCTTTGCTGGGAGCCTCCTGCCTCTCTGCTGTGAGCCTTTTGCCTCTCTGCTGTGAGCCTCCTGCCTCTGTTGTCAGCCTCCTGCCTCTCTGCTGTGAGCCTCCTGGCTCTCTGCTGTGAGCCCTCTTCTGACCCTCTGCTGTGAGCCTTTTTCTGCCTCTCTGCTGTGAGCCTTCTTCTGCCTCTCTCCTGTCAGCCTCCTGCCTCTCTGTTGTCAGCCTCCTGCCTCTCTGCAGTGAGCCTCCTGCCTCTCTGCAGTGAGCCTCCTGCCTCTCTGCTGTGAGCCTCCTGCCTCTCTGCTGTGAGCCTCCTGCCTCTCTGCTTTGAGCCTTCTTCTGCCTCTCTGCTGTGAGCCTTCTTCTGCCTCCCTGCTGTGAGCCTTCTTCTGCCTCTCTGCTGTGAGCCTTCTTCTGCCTCGCTGCTGTGAGCCTCCTGCTTCTCTCCTGTGAGCCTCCTGCCTCTCTCCTGTGAGCCTCCTGCCTCTCTCCTGTGAGCCTCCTGCCTCTTTGTTGTGAGCCTCCTGCCTCTCTGTTGTGAGACTCCTGCTTCTCTGTTGTGAGCCTCCCTCTGTTGTGAGCCTCCCTCTGTTGTGTGTCTCCTGCCCCTCTGTTGTGAGCCTCCTGCCTCTCTGTTGTGAGCCTCCCGCCTCTCTGTTGTGAGCCTCCTGCCTCTCTGCTGTGAGTCTCCTGCCTCTCTGCTGTGAGCATCCTGCCTCTCTGTTGTGAGCCTCCCTCTGTTGTGAGCCTCCTCTCTGCTGTGATCCTCCCGCCTCTCTGCTGTGATCCTCCCGCCTCTCTGCTGTGATCCTCCCGCCTCTCTGCTGTGAGCCCCCCGCCTCTCTGCTGTGAGCCTCCCGCCTATCTGCTGTGAGCCTCCCGCCTCTCTGCTGTGACCTTCCCGCCTCTCTGCTGTGAGCTTCCCGACTCTCTGCTTTGAGCTTCCTGCCTCTCTGCTGTGAGCTTCCCGCCTCTCTGCTGTGAGCTTCCCGTCTCTGCTGTGAGCTTCCCGTCTCTCTGCTGTGAGCCTCATGCCTCCCTTCTTTGAACTTCTCTGCTGTGAGCCTCCTGACTCTCTGCTGTGAGCCTCCTGCCTCTCTGTTTTGAGCCTCCCTCTGTTGTGAGCCTCCTGCCTCTCTGTTGTGAGCCTCCTGCCTCTGTTGTGAGCCTCCTGCCTCTCTATTGTGAGCTTCCTGCCTCTCTGCTGTGAGCCTCCTGCCTCTCTGCTGTGAGCCTCCTGCCTCTCTGCTGTGAGCCTCCTGCCTCTCTGTTGTGAGCCTCCCTCTGTTGTGAGTCTCTCTCTGCTGTGAGCCTCCCGCCTCTCTGCTGTGATCCTCTCGCCTCTCTGCTGTTATCCTCCCGCCTCTATGCTGTGATCCTCCTGCCTCTCTGCTGTGAGCCTCCCGCCTCTCTGCTGTGAGCCTCCCGCCTCTCTGCTGTGAGCTTTCTGTTTCTCTGCTGTGAGCCTCATTCCTCCCTGCTTTGAACCTTTCTACTGTGAGCCTCCTGCCTCTCTGCTGTGAGCCACCTGCCTCTCTGCTGTGAGCCGCCTGCCTCTCTGCTGTGAACCTCCTTCCTTTCTGCTGTGAGACTCCTGCTGCTGTGTGCCACCTTTCCAGTGCTGTGGGCCATTTTCCCAGTGCGGTGGGCCACCTTCCCAGTACTGTTTGCCACTCTCCCAGTGCTGTGTGCCTTTCTCCCAGTGCTGTGTGCCACCCTCCCAGTGCTGGGTGCCACACGTCTATATACTGTATGTCACCAGCCCCTCCTGTCATGTGTGTGTGTGTGTGTATATATATATATATATATATATATATATATATATAAATGCCGCCCCCAGCCCCTCCTGTGATGTGTGTATATATATATATGCCCCCAGCCCCTCCTGTGATGTATGTGCCTTTAGCGTCTCCTACATGATGTGTATGATTAATCTATTGACTGCGCTCCAGACTGAGACAAACCTGGAAAAGCAGTTGTGAGAAGCCACATGATCAGTATCACCGAACATCACAGCTGCACCAAAGAGAAGCAGCTCCAGCCACAACAGTAAAGGCCCCGTCACACTAAGCAACATCGCTAGCAACATCGCTGCTAACGAACAACTTTTGTGACGTTGCTAGCGATGTTGCTGTGTGTGACATCCAGCAACAACCTGGCCCCTGCTGTGAGGTCGTTGGTTGTTGCTGAATGTCCTGGGCCATTTTTTAGTTGTTGCTCTCCCGCTGTGAAGCACAGATCGCTGTGTGTGACAGCGAGACAGCAACAACTAAATGTGCAGGCAGCAGGAGCCGGCTTCTGCGGAGGCTGGTAACCACAGTAAACATCGGGTAACCAAGAAGCCCTGTCCTTGCTTACCCGATATTTACCTTTGTTACCAGCCTCAGCCGCTCTCACTGTCAGTGCCGGCTCCTGCTCTGTGCACATGTAGCTGCAGGACACATCGGGTTAATTAACCCGATGTGTGCTGTAGCTAGGAGAGCAGGGAGCCAGCGCTAAGCATTGTGCGCTGCTCCCTGCTCTGTGCACATTTAGCTGCAGTACACATCGGGTAATTAACCCGATGTGTACTGTAACTAGGAGAGCAGGGAGCCAGCACTAAGCGGTGTGCGCTGCTCCCTGCTCTGTGCACATGTAGCTGCAGCACACATCGGGTAATTAACCCGATGTGTGCTGTAACTAGGAGAGCAGGGAGCCAGCGCTCAGTGTGCGCTGCTCCCTGCTCTCTGCACGTGTAGCTCCGTGCGCTGGTAACCAAGGTAAATATCGGGTTGGTTACCCGATATTTACCTTAGTTACCAAGCGCAGCATCTTCCACGCGGCGCTGGGGGCTGGTCACTGGTTGCTGGTGAGCTCACCAGCAACTCGTGTAGCGACGCTCCAGCGATCCCTGCCAGGTCAGGTTGCTGGTGGGATCGCTGGAGCGTCGCAGTGTGACATCTCACCAGCAACCTCCTAGCAACTTACCAGCACTTTTTTTGTTTATATATAGAAAAGCATTTTTAATGGTGAAAAAAAATCATGCTTTATTTTTATTTTTTATTTTATTTACATTTTGTCCCCTTCTTGTATGTAATATTACAATTATACAAAAAACTAAATAGTTTTCAAAGCCAGCTTACCCGTACACTCCTGTGTGTGGATTCCAGTATCAATCCAGAAGATAGTCCGCACGGAAAACCAGAGCAGGAGCCAGCCACAGGAAATCCAAATGAAATTTGAGCATACAGATATATATTAAAAAAATGTTTGCATTTGCAAATCTTTATTTTGAAAAACTTTTATAAAATTGGATCCACACTTCTGGGCGGTGAAGGAAAAAGATTAGGAGTGGTAGCCTGCTTGGACTACGCGTTTCGGCGTACAAGCGCCTTCTACATGGTCTCAGACCACATATACATGAGAGTGTGGATCCAATTTTATGAATGTTTTTCAAAATAAAGATTTGCAAATGCAAAAATGTTTTTAATATATATCTGTATCCTCAAATTTGTCCGCTGGAGTTATAAAGTTTTTTCATTAATATTACAATTAGCACCATGTGGTAATTTTGCCTAACATCTTGTAGTAATGTTTCTATCCTGGTCTTCATCTTTAAGTAATGAATCCCATCCTGGTCCACTTCCTGTAGTAATGTGCCCATCATTGTCCCCTTTTACATATCTGCCAACGCTGGGGCTCTTCTTGTATTACTGTTCACTTTTCTGGTCGTCTTTTTGTAGCAATGCCCTGTAGTAGCCTCGCCTATTGTGCCATTCTTCCCACACGCACACATGTCGCGGGCGGGGGCGAAGGCCACGGCAGGGGGGATACTTGAGACGCTTGGATCCAGGATGATGGCTGTGGCTCGAGTGGCAGCCGGATCCGGGGCTCGTGCAGCAGCCCGTTGCCCACAACTGAATAAAGGGGTTATTTACAGGGGAGAGTTTATCAGTGACACCACCCGTGGGTTGCGTTGATGGTTGGTGACATTGCCGCTGCCTTGGAATGGGGCGCCCGGGGCTAATGTAGCGGGGCAGCAGGATAGTATCCCCTCCACGGGTAGGGGAGGTGTTGTCTCGGGGCCCAGGTGTAAGTGGAGTGGAATGCTGGGGCACAGTTTGCAGGCTGGACCGGATGGTACCAATGTACTCACTGTTTTTGAATAAAGCACACAAAGTCCAGATAGTAAACCAAATGCTTGATAGCCTTCGGAGGGGTGTGCTCGGGTCCCGCACACCGGTGAACAGAACAGGGGCCCTTCCTCCTGCACTCTATTTTGGTGTCTCGTGTGTTGACTAGTCCGCATGGAACGGGAAAGGTCCACTCCCGGTGTCTTTGCTGTGGGATCTGTCGCCCGCGAGATCAGACCCTTGGGATTTTTGCAGCCACTTGTAGATGCCCTATCCCCCGCGTTGGGCTACCGTCTTGCTCTATCTGGGCTACTAATGGGACAAGATGTGGAATCTTGTCCCCTGCTGGTTGATTGGAAAGGTGCTTGAAGCTGTCCTCATCCTAGGGTCCAGGTACCCCGACTATGCACGGCCTCCGGACTGGATTCCCGCTGTCTGCACTGGCGGGCTACAACCCTGCCCCGGTCCACTTAAGGTCTCCCGCAACTGGATCTCTGTTCCCTGTGGCCCTGCTCTGCTGTCTGCCAACTACTCCGCTAAGGTTGTCCGGTAGTCCAGGAGCTACAACCCTTCACTTCACTCACTTCACACTTCACTCCTCTCACTTCCTCTGTCAGCGCTCAACTGTCTTGTTCCCTCCCCTGACACCTCAGAACCCCCGAGATGGGCATCACCATCTGCCTGGCCCCGCCCACTGGTGTGTCCCTATTGTCCTGGGGGGGTGACTAGGCTTTTGTGGCTGGTGTATGTACCTGTGTGTGAGTTGTGTTGGTAGGCCAAGGGGGAGGGAATCCTGCACCTGGAACATGGATGCAGTCTTCTGTAACAACCTGATTTTGTCAGGGTGTCAAACTCCCCCTTAGTAAAACACAACCCGTCCTCGGGCTGTCCGGCACCGGTTTTTATTTTTCTGATTCTGTAAAAGGTAAAACAGATAACATAAAAACTGTAAAACATTTCTTCCCTTTACAGGGAGGCACATCCCTTTCCCACCAGTCCACCACAAAGAGTTCCAAAGTCCAGAACCCTCTGGCCTGGAGTTTAGCCACCAGTTTTGTTAGTGACTGGGCCTCGGTCAACTCTACCGCAGGTCCTTCCTCCAACCAGTCCTCTACAGTGGGTGTTACAGTTCTGGTGGTAGGGAAACAAGAAGGCAAATGTGGAGTATGTACAATATTCCAAGAAAGTTTTTGGGCGGCCTCTGACAGTTTTGAGGCTATGGTCCATAAAAAACAACAAGGGAAAAGCTAGGTTAAACAGGGAAAGGAGGTAGCCGAGTTCCGCTATCTGTTACTCCTTTTCATGCATGTGAATCAGGTGAGGTACACGGTTAATTCGCATTTACAATTTGCTTATATAGATACATTACTATATACGAGGACATACAGGCATCACTCACTCCCTGTGTGGTGGCTGACCTAAATTAGGGTGTGCAGACCTCCTCGGCCCTAAGTTCTCTCCTAAGCCCTGTGGTGTTGTACTATCTATGGGTTCCTCACTCCTCGTGATGGGTGCTGTAGGTAGAGACCTACGGGGGCATGGCATGTGTTCAGGTGCGACTCTAGGTGTGTGTATTGGTGCAATGTCAGCAGGTCTCTCTGGTTCTGTCTCCTCCATGGGTTCTGGGAATGTTAGAATGGGAACAATCACTGCTCCATTTTGCATAGGCCAATCCACTGGGAAGTCACCTAGGACAGTGTGGATCACCTCCCTCCGTTTCTCGACACCAAAGGCTGGAGTGGGAACTTCTTCCAAGATTTTCAGAGGTTCCGGGCACCTTTTCAAGTGGTCCCTGGAGGCTGTAGTCGTAGTTCTTTCTTGGTCTTTACTGATAACACAGGTCTCCTGATTATCAAAGTCAGAAGGTTGTATGACATAGGGAATCTGTGGTTTCTGGTTGGCTGTGTGTTTCCTAAGTGAGGGAACGGCCTATCTGTGACTACCTGGTTTTGCCAGGGCGTCACATTCCCCCTTGGTTTAATACAGACCGTCCGCGGGCTGTCCCGACCACCAACATTTATTGAACTCGAACTGGAAAAGATGAAAATGTAAAACATAATACAAGTATACTAAAATATTTACATTGAAACATATTTGGTTTCTTCCCTTACGACAGGCACTTTTCTTAAGCGTTGCACATATAAACACCAGCACGGGACAGACCGGGTCCTTCTCACCTCACCCACCCAAAACAACCTAGCCCTGGTGCCACCAATAAATCACAGGTTAGGTTAGTCTAGTTTAGGTCCGGGTGTTATCCATACGGGCCGGGGAAAGAGTTCCTTACCCATCAGTACTTTTTCAAGGGGCCCATGTCCAGGGGACCCCTGACACGGAGGGGGGTCACTGGTTTTGCTAGTCACCAGGCCTCAGCCGGCTCCCCTGCAGGCTCTTCCTCCAACCATCCTCTCCAGAGACTGCTGCAAGGTGAAAAGTGTGGTCAGGGGCTATTTACAAGACCCAATAGTTTATGGGTTTGGCCTGCCAGTTCACGGCCATGGTCCTGTAACTATAAAAGATTAACAGACTTCAACTTAGGGTAGCCTGGGAACCGCTACCTTTACTCCATATAAATACGGGCATGCACATCCGGTTTACCCTTTCCTTGGGCAGCGATCTCCCTGCGTGGCTGCTGCCGCTCCCAGCCTGGGGCACGGTTTCTGTGCTTCCCTTCCCGCTTAGGAGCCAGACTTCCTGGGGAACCCTTGGCGCCGGCAACGACCGGCCTCACATACTACCGTGGGACCCCATGCTCAACAGCCTGCGCTTGCTTTCCACGAGCACCTTGCCGCTGGTCTTCAGCCAGGACAAGGTACCTGGGAGCAGCGGGTGCTGGCTCCGTTGCAGCCGGGCGGACTGCCGGATCCGTCATCATCACCGTTGAGGCCGGGCAGACTGCCGGAGCCGACGTCATCACTGGTGCAGCCAGGCTCGGGGCCAGATGGGATGTCGTCAGCGCTGCTGGAGCGATGGTGATGGTAAGGCCTGAAGGCCCAGCAACTGGGTCCTCCCCCGTAGATGGTACGGGCTCCGCTGCCACGGACTGGGGCAGCGGGTCGGTCGGGGCGTTGGCTGCAGACACGGGTGACGAGGAAAATGGCGTGGCGGACGGGAGCAGGCCGGGCCCCTCAGCCGGGACGGCCGGTTCCTGGGGAACATAGGGGCGTGGGTCACTGCTTACCCGCTCCTCTGAGATCATCTCCACTTCGCGTGCCCGGACAGCTGCAGCCAGGCCCTTCATCTCCGATGTCCACTTTGCCAGCATGAAGTGGGCTTGGGCCTGGATCTTTCGACACATCCTGCCGCGTTGGTGTCCTGGAACGGGTTTCTGCAGAGTCCTGGCGAACCTGCCCTTCACAGCGCTAGTTACATGCCGCTCCGTCCTCCTCTTGGTCTTTTGCAGGCACTCGCTTCTGCTGCTGGTAAGTTTAATTTTACGACCTTGGGGTTCACCTTCCGGCCGTGTTCCCAGGGGGCGGGGCTTCAGCTTTGAGCCCTTTTCTCGGGGAAGAAGACGCTGGGCTGCAGTTTTCACGCCTAAAAATGGCGGCAAAAATGGCGACTTCTGAAAATTTCTCAACAAATCACCGCTGACTGTCCAATTCAAGGCGCCCTTCCACAAGGTAAGTGGATGGGAAAGTATCCTGTTCGTGATGCCAAGTTTCGGGGTGTGCCGCCCACGTGCCAGCAGCCGCT
Organism: Anomaloglossus baeobatrachus; assembly: GCF_048569485.1. Lineage (NCBI taxonomy): Eukaryota > Metazoa > Chordata > Amphibia > Anura > Aromobatidae > Anomaloglossus > Anomaloglossus baeobatrachus. Next base: position 209,627,522 of record NC_134357.1, on the reverse strand, counting down.
GCTGCTCGGATCTGGACCTTCTAAGGGGGTGGCTCGAGGGTCTCCGGACCCGGGGGTCTCGCGGACAGGCCGAATAAAAAGGGGGACGTAGATGTACGGGCTAGGCCATATTAAGTTCATGACGCCACCCATGGTGTGTGGTAATAATGGGATGGGAGTACCACCGCTGCTGTGATGGGGCGCCCGGCGGAGATGTAATTGCAGCTGGATGTTAACCCCTCCGTGGGTAGGGATGGTGGCCCCGGGACCCAGTGTCTTTGTGCAGGGTATAGCGATGGCAAGGGCCAGTGTGCCCGGACGTGCAGGGTGATATTTGGTTACTCACAGTAAATGAATCACACGAGTGTTTTGGTAAACCAATATGCTAATGGCCGGCCGCCGCGGCCGGTTGCATTCGGGTCCCCCACCCAGGCTGCTGGTCACTGTCCTTTTCCTCTGCACTGTGTAAGATGGACTTCCTAGTCTGAAACTCAGGAGTCCACTCCCGGCTGGATGTGACCAAAGGAGCCGTGCCCGCAGACGCTGGCCTGTGGGATCTATGGGCCTTGGCGGTGAGCTCCTATCCCTATCGGGGGGCTGTTGTCTTCTATGAGGGACTTTGGGTGGGACAGGTCTAGTCCTGGCCTCAATCGGTTAATTAACCAGGCCGCTAGTTTCCGGTCCTGGCTTCAGGGTCCGAGTACCCCCCTCTGTGCTACAGTTTCCGGGTTGGTTCCCCGTGTCAGTACCGGCGGGCTACAACCCTGTCCTGGTCCACCTCGGTTCTGCCGAGCCGTCTTCCCGTCTCCTCTTGATGGAGACCACCGTCTGCCTCTTAGCCAGGGCACCAGGGCTCCAACCCTGGTACCGTTCAATTTGAGCTTCTCCTCCTGCTGTGACTACACCTAGCCCCAGCTCCACTCCTCTCAACTTGAACTACTCAACTCAACTTAGAACAGTTTGTTTTCCCGCCCCGGGCTGTCTAGACCACGGGGTGGGCGTGTCCAACCGCCTGGTCCCACCCACACTGGTTTGCCTATCTGTCCCTAAGGGGGGTGACTAGGGTTTCTGATTGGCTATGTGTTTCCTAAGTGAGGGAACCGTGTTATGCGGGGGCCTATCTGTGACTACCTGGTTTTGCCAGGGTGTCACAGATCTTTTCCCACTGGTCGTCCAATTTATGCAGCTTCCTTTTTCTCTTTAGCACAACTTCTCCTGATGCAAAGGGGGCAGCTTTTGCCTGTTTGTTGAAGTGCTGCTCTTGCTTTTCTCTGCTTTGATTCAGGTTCCTTTCCACATACTCCTGAATTTGCTTGTACTGCATCTGATGTTTGGAGTCCCAGTCAGTGGTTGGGGAAATGTTTTCAGGTATTTCAAAATCCATATCCAAGTCCACTGGCAATCTTCCAGGCCTCGCCCTCATGAGGTAAGCAGGCATACACTTAGTGGAACTGACGGGGATGTTGTTATACATATCCTCCAGGTTGGGCAATCTCTCAGGCCACTGGTTCCGTTCTTCAAGGGGTAGGGTCTTAAGCAGGTTGATGACTAAATGGTTCATCTTCTCACACATCCTATTGCTTTGGGCGTGGTAGGGTGTAGTATGTATCTTACTGAATCCGTACAGGCTGCAGAACTCCTTGAAGATTTCCGCTTTGAAGGCAGGGCCTTAATCCGTGAGGACCCCCTCTGGGTAGCCATGAGGTCTGTTTGGAAGACCTTCGTGCAGTACGAGCTGTTAGATCCTTGACGGGTACCACAAACATAAATCTCGAGTAGTGGTCTACTATTGTGAGTGCATACATATATCCGCTCATGCTTGGTGTGAGTTTCATATGATCTAGAGCAACAAGTTCCAATGGCTGGCTGGTGATGATCGGCTGTAATGGGGCTCTCTGGCTGGTACCATCCTTTCTTCTTAGCACACAGGGTCCACAATCCCTACACCATGCTTCAATGGATTCTCTCATCCCAGCCAAGTAACAGCACTCTCTTAGTAGCATTTCCAGCTTCTTCCAGCCGAAGTGTCCAGCTCCATCATGATAGGCTTCCAGGACCACTGGTACGTATGCTTGAGGCATGACTATCTGACAGAAGCTCTCATGCGTCTTAGGATTGATCAGTCCTCTGCACAACTTGCCTAACTGCAAATACAACAGGCTTCTCTCTTTCCACAGCCTCTGTGCTTCTGCCGGGGCAGTGGGCTCCAACCTGGAATCAGCCTGGGAAATCAGCGTCTTGTTCAATCTGACGGCAGGATCTCTATATTGTGCTTCTTGCCAACCGTGATGAGGTAATGGGTTGAACACTGCCTCCTGCTGACCGCTGTAATGTTTGGTGTTGTCCAAACTGTCAGGTTGATGGAACGCGGGCAGTTCATACTCTTCCAACTCGTCCTCATCTGCTGCGTCATCAGGCAGGTGTGGCATTCTAGACAACGTGTCAGCATTGGTGTTCTTACGACCGGCTCTGTACTTTATGGTGAAGTCATAATTTGCCAGTCGGGCTACCCAACGTTGTTCTAGGGCTCCAAGCTTCGCTGTGTCCAGGTGGGTTAAAGGGTTGTTGTGAGTATATGCAGTGAACTTTGCAGAAGACAGGTAATGCTTAAATCTCTCTGTCACAGCCCAGACGAGTGCCAGGAGCTCCAACTTGAAAGAACTGTAATTCTCAGGGTTCCTTTCTGTTGGGCGGAGCTTCTGCTTGCATAAGCTATCACCTTCTCATTGCCATTCTGCACTTGGGACAGGACAGCTCCCAATTAGAGATGAGCGAACCGGTCGCGGTTCTGCTCGAGTTCGAGTTCAGTTCGGCAACCGGTTCGGCGAACCATTCGGACCGCATAGGAATCAATGGGAGGCAATCACAAACACATAAAAACACCTAAAAAACACCCTCAAAGGTGTCCAAAAGGTGACAAACAATTCACAACACAACACAAACACATGGGAAAGTGACAAGGACATATACTCATGCGAAAACAAAACAGCTGGACAAGGAAAAAGAGGAGGAGACACAGATATAGGCATGGCATGCCCTTCTAAAATCATGTAAAACACTGCAAGGTTACTCCAAGCGGATTCTCCCTTTTTTCCAAAAATTGGGCCACACACCCACCCCTTCAGTGGCAGCACTTGTGCCCCAGTTGTACACTTCACAGTTAGATTTGCATCAAGCACATTAAAAAATACGCCATCCTTATCCGTCCCCAGGATGACACCGGGGTAGGTAGCTAAGTCTTTCCTGATCCCAGCTCTGTTCATCTTGGATCATTTTTAAAAACACTGTAAGGCCCCCTTCACACGTCCGTGAAACACGTGCGTGTTTGGTCCATTTCCGTATATACCGGAGACACAGCCAAACGTGCACCAATGTTAATCTATGATTGTGGTCACACGTGCGTTATTTCATTATGTCCGTGTGTGCGTGTCCGTGATCCGTATGTGTATGCGTTTTGCACGGATGCATGTCCGTTATCTGCACGGAGCACGCACACGTGGACACAATGAAAGTCTATGGGTATGTGCACACACGTTAGTAAACACGTATGCATCTACCTATAGTCCGTGTCCGTTTGGTGTTTTTATTTCTAGTGATGTCGGCTATTCTTTCTATTTCTGTGTATGTCGGTCAATCTCCCTGAGTCCGTCGGTCGGTCTCTCTGTCTCTCTGTCGGTCTCTCTGTCTGTCCCTCTCTCACAGTCTGTCGGTCAGTTTCCCCCCCTCTCTCATACTTACCGTTCCCCGATCTCCGGCGCGGCCCTGCACGGCATTCACACTGCTGCGGCGGCTTCTACTATTTTGAAAAAGCCGGCCGCTCATTAAACAATCTCCTATTCCCTGCTTTCCCCGCCCACCGGCGCCTATGATTGGTTACAGTGAGACACGCCCCCACACTGAGTGACAGGTGCCTCACTGCACCCAATCACAGCAGCCGGTGGGCGTGTCTATACTGTGCAGTAAAATAAATAAATAATTAAAAAAAAATGGCGTGCGGTCCCCCCCAATTTTAATGCCAGCCAGATAAAGCCATACGGCTGAAGGCTGGTATTCTCAGGATGGGGAGCTCCACGTTATGGGGAGCCCCCCACCCTAACAATATCAGTCAGCAGCCGCCCAGAATTGCCGCATACATTATATGCGACAGTTCTGGGGCTGTACCCGGCTCTTCCCGATTTGCCCTGGTGCTTTGGCAAATCGGGGTAATAAGGAGTTATTGGCAGCCCATAGCTGCCAATAAGTCCTAGATTAATCATGTCAGGCGTCTATGAGACACCTTCCATGATTAATCTGTAAATTACAGTAAATAAACACACACCCGAAAAATCCTTTATTAGAAATAAAAAACACACACATATACCCTGGTTCACCACTTTAATCAGCCCCAAAAAGCCCTCCATGTCCGGCGTACTCCAGGATGCTCCAGCGTCGCATCCAGCGCTGCTGCATGGAGGTGACAGGAGCTGCAGAAGACACCGCCGCTCCGGTCACCTCCACGCAGCTAATGAAGACAGCCGTACGATCGGCTGAGCTGTCACTGAGGTTACCCGCTGTCACTGGATCCAGCGGTGGATGCAGCGGTGGCCGCGGGTAACCTCAGTGACAGCTCAGCTGATCGCACGGCTGTCTTCATTAGCTGCGTGGAGGTGACCGGAGCGGCGGTGTCTTCTGCAGCTCCTGTCACCTCCATGCAGCAGCGCTGGATGCGACGCTGGACCATCCTGGAGTACGCCGGACATGGAGGGCTTTTTGGGGCTGATTAAAGTGGTGAACCAGGGTATATGTGTGTGTTTTTTATTTCTAATAAAGGATTTTTTCTGGTGTGTGTGTGTTTATTTACTGTAATTTACAGATTAATCATGGAGGGTGTCTCATAGACGCCTGACATGATTAATCTAGGACTTATTCGCAGCTATGGGCTGCCAATAACTCCTTATTACCCCGATTTGCCAAAGCACCAGGGCAAATCGGGAAGAGCCGGGTACAGCCCCAGAACTGTCGCATATAATGTATGCGGCAATTCTGGGCGGCTGCTGACTGATATTGTTAGGGTGGGGGGCTCCCCATAACGTGGAGCTCCCCATCCTGAGAATACCAGCCTTCAGCCGTATGGCTTTATCTGGCTGGCATTAAAATTGGGGGGGACCGCACGCCATTTTTTTTTAATTATTTATTTATTTATTTTACTGCACAGTATAGACACGCCCACCGGCTGCTGTGATTGGGTGCAGTGTGACACCTGTCACTCAGTGTGGGGGCGTGTCTCACTGCAACCAATCATAGGCGCCGGTGGGCGGGGAAAGCAGGGAATAGGAGATTGTTTAATGAGCGGCCGGCTTTTTCAAAATAGTAAAAGCCGCCGCAGCAGTGTGAATGCCGTGCAGGGCCCCGCCGGGGATCGAGGAACGGTGAGTATGAGAGAGGGGGGGAAACTTCAGTTACTCGGGGGATTAGCGGTCACCGGTGAATCCTTCACAGGTGACCGCTAATCAGTACTCGGCACAGACAGAGCCGCGGTATGAGGATGAAGTCGGGTGAAGTTCACCCGAGTTCATTCTCATCGCGCAACTCTGTCTGCTGTCAGCCGACGTTTATAAACGACATTGTGCATCACACACACGGACATTACACACGGACATTACACGTACACATACACGTTAATTCCACACGCACACACGGACGTTCTACACACAAACACGGCTAGCATACGCAATTCACACAGGTGCCACACGGACCATAAAAATGTACACAAAAACGGGACACGGACCCGAAAAACGGCCCGTAACACACGTGCATGTTTTTTACGGACGTGTGAAGGGGGCCTAAGAAAGGGTTACTCCAAGCGGAGTCTCCCTTTTTTCCAAAAATTGGGCCACACACACCCACCCCTTCAGTGGCAGCACTTGTGCCCCAGTTGTACACTTCACAGTTAGATTTGCATCAAGCACATTCAAAAATACGCCATCCTTATCCGTCCCCAGGATGACACCGGGGTAGGTAGCTAAGTCTTTCCTGATCCCAGCTCGGTCCATCTTGGATCATTTTTAAAAACACTGTAAGAAAGGGTTACTCCAAGCGGAGTCTCCATTTTTTCCAAAAATTGGGCCACACACACCCACCTCTTCAGTGGCAGCACTTGTGCCCCAGTTGTGCACTTCACAGCTAGATTTGCATCAAGCACATTCAAAAATACGCCATACTTAACCATCCCCAGGATGACACCGGGGTAGGTAGCAAAGTCTTTGCTGATCCCAGATCTGTTCATCTTGGATCATTTTTAGAAACACTGCAAGCAAGGGTTACTCCAAGCAGAGTCTCCCTTTTTTCCAAAAATTGGGCCACACACACACCCACCCCTTCAGTGGCAGCACTTGTGCCCCAGTTGTACACTTCACAGCTAGATTTGCATCAAGCACATTCAAAAATACGCCATCCTTAACCGTCCCTAGGATGACACCGGGGTAGGTAGCAAAGTCTTTGCTGAACCATGACTTGTTCATCTTGGCTCCTTTTAAAAAACACAGCAAGCAAGGGTTACTCCAAGCGGACTCTCCCTTTTTTCCAAAAATTGGGCCACATACACACCCACCCCTTCAGTGGCAGCACTTGTGACCAGTTGTACACTTCACAGCTAGATTTGCATCAAGCACATTAAAAAATACGCCATACTTAACCGTCCCCAGGATGACCCCGGGGTAGGTAGCAAAGTCTTTGCTGAACCATGACTTGTTCATCTTGGCTCCTTTTAAAAAACACAGCAAGCAAGGGTAACTCCAAGCGGAGCCTCCCTTTTTTCTAAAAATTGGGCCACATACACACCCACCCCTTCAGTGGCAGCACTTGTGCCCCAGTTATACACTTCACAGGTAGATTTGCATCAAGCACATTCAAAAATACGCCATACTTAACCGTCCCCAGGATGACACCGGGGTAGGTAGCTAAGTCTTTCCTGATCCCAGCTCTGTTCATCTTGGATCATTTTTAAAAACAATGCAAGCAAGGGTTACTCCAAGCGGAGTCTCCCTTTTTTCCAAAAATTGGGCCACACACACACCCACCCCTTCAGTGGCAGCACTTGTACCCCAGTTGTACACTTCACAGGTAGATTTGCATCAAGCACATTCAAAATCCACAAGCATTTACTCTCCCCAGGATGACACAGGGGTAGTAAATTCGTTTTGGATCCATGACTTGTTCATTTTGATGAACGTTAGTCTGTCCACATTGTCACTGGAGAGACGTGTGCGCTTGTCTGTCAGGGCACACAAAGCAGCACTGAAGACACGTTCAGAGACAACGCTGGCAGCTGGACACGACAAAATCTCCAAGGCGTAAGTGGAGAGCTCTGGTTATTTTTCAAGATTTGAAGCCCAAAATGAGCAAGGCTCCATTTGCAAAGTCATGGCATCGATGTTCATTTGGAGATACTCCTGTATCATCCTCTCCAGCCGTTGACTATGTGTCAGACTTGTTGTCTCAGGTGGCCTTGCAAAGGATGGTCTTAAAAAAATTATGAAAAGATTAAATAAAATTGCTGTTACCAGCACAAGGTACGGTGCTACTGGTACGGGTAGACTGTTGAAAATGATGAGACCGTCCCATGTTTGTCAAGTTACAACTGAGAGATTTCCTCCCTGCACCATGGTTGTTTGGTGGAAAAGCCGAGCTAAGATCGAGTAACAGCTTCTGCTGATACTCCTGCGTACGTGCGTCCCTTTCTATGGCTGGAATTATGTCACAAAATTTGGACTTGTACCGGGGATCTAATAGTGTGGCAAGCCAGTACTCATCATCACTTCTAATTTTGACAATACGAGGGTCATGTTGGAGGTAGTGCAGCAAGAAGGCGCTCATGTGTCTTGCGCAGCCATGCGGACCAAGTCCACGCTGTGTTTGTGGCATAGAGGTGCTAACCGTTCTTTCTTCCTCTGACATCTCCCCCCCAACCTCTTTCAACAGAAATTTGACCAAGGTCTCCCTCATCCGCTGAGTCTTCCATGTCCATGGACAGTTTGTCCTCCATTTCTTCATGTTCTCCTGCACCTTCCTCAACATTTCGCCTGCTACTATGCCCCCTTGTTGATCCCTGTCCCCCATGGTCCCATGCCTGCCGCGTTGGTGATGATGAACGTTTGGACCTTGGTGATGTTGTTGTGTCTTGCGCATATGAATTCTCCTGTAGTTCCTCCCCTTCCTGTTGTCCCACCCCATTACTCCGTATAGTGTTTAGCGTGTGCTCCAGCATGTAAATGACTGGAATTGTAATGCTGATAATGGCATTGTCAGCGCTAAACATATTCGTCGCCATGTCGAAGAAGGGTGCATAGGTCCTTGATCTGAGACCACTCCATCAGGGTGATCTGTCCCACCTCTGCATCTCGTTGGCCCAGGCTATACGTCATGACATATTGCACCAGGTCTTGACGGTGCTGCCACAGTCGCTGTAACATGTGGAGAGTCGAATTCCAGCGTGTCGGCACATCGCATTTCAGGCGATGAACCGGCAGGCCGAAAGACTTCTAGAGCGATGCAAGTCGCTCAGCAGCGGTGGTTGAATGGCGGAAGTGAGCAGACAGTTTTCGTGCCCTGTTCAGAAGGCCATCTAGTCCGGGATAGTGTGTTAAAAATTGCTGAACAACAAGGTTCAACACGTGAGCCATACAAGGCACGTGTGTTACCTTGCCCAGGCGAAGGGCCGCACCCAGGTTTGCAGCTTTGTCGCACACGACCTTACCAGGCTGCAGGTTGAGTGGAGACAACCATTTATTAAACTCAGTCTCCAGAGCTGACCACAACTCAGCCGCTGTGTGACTCTTATTTCCAAGACATTTGAAGCTAAAGACCTCTTGATGCCGTTGCTCTCTGCTTCCAGCATAGTAATGAGGGGTGCGTGATTCCTTCTGCGCAGTTACAATGCAGGTGGCCTGACCAGGCAGGCTTGGGGCGGAGGTGGAGGACCCAGATGAGGTGGAGGAGGCAGAAGCAGTGGTGGAACTTTGACAGACAGAAGATTGACACACAAGTCGTGGGGATGGCAAGACTTGTGCAGCAGACCCTTCACCATCTATCACCATAGTTACCCAGTGCCCAGTGAGCGACATGTAACGTCCCTGTCCATGCTTACTGGTCCAAGTATCGGTGGTGAAATGCACCCGTTCACACACAGAGTTTCTCAAGGAAGCGGTGATGTTGTGTGCGACAGGCTGGTGTAGCGCAGGCACACCTTTCTTAGAGAAGTAGTGGCGACTGGGCATCTGGTACTGGGGCACAGCGACAGACATAAGGTCTCTAAAATCCTGTGTGTCCACCAGGCGGAAAGGCAGCATTTCGGTAGCCAAGTGCTTACATAGGGATAAAGTCAACCTCTTAGCTTTATCATGGGTCGCAGGAAATGTCCTTTTATTTGTCCACATCTGAGGGACAGAGATCTGGCTGCTGTGTGTAGACGGTGGTGAGTAGGGTGTCCCTGGAAATATGCAGGTTTGTGAGGAAAGTGCAGGCGTAGACATGATGTTGCCTTCAACCAACGTTGGTGCTAACGATGTCTGAGAGAGCTGTACACACGCACTTGTTTCCCCTTCCAAACCAACTGACGACCTACCAAGCAAACTGCCTGTTGCGGTTACAGTGGTGGAAGTTGTGCGTGGAAAACCAGATGTAACAGCTGTCCCCACAGTCCTAGAAGATGAAGAGCACGCAGATGCACTGGAAGGGGCAGGCAGTGGATGGTTCTCTCCACTAGGCCGCATTGCAGCACGGTGAGCTTCCCACTGGGACATATGATATTTATTCATGTGACGATTCATGGAAGAAGTTGTCAAACTGCTGAGGTTTTGCCCTCTACTAACAGAATCACGACAAATTTTACAGATCACATAATTTGGGCGATCTTTTGCTATGTCAAAAAAGGACCAGGCTAGGCAAGGCTTAGAGGGCATGCGACCTGCTGATCCACCCCGACTAGTGCTCAGAAGCATAGTGGTGGCTGAGGATGCAGTTGTAGACGTGCTACCAGTACTCCGACTCTGTCCAGGAAGGCGCAAGGTAACTTCGTCGTCAGTTGCATCCTCCTCCACTGCCTCTGTTGACCTTCTCGAGTGCCTGACTGTGGGTTGACAGTAGGTGGGATCTAGAACTTCCTCATCAATTGTTGTGTTTGCACTCCCCTCACCCTCAGACCGAGCCTCTTCTTGCTCTGACAGAATATTTAAGTTGTCATCCCAATCTGGTATCTGCGTCTCATCGTCATCAGTATGTTCCTCATTGTCTATTACAACAGGTGTTTCAGTTTGTGAATAAGGCTCAACATTATGCTCAAACTTGTTCATCACGGCCTGAATCTGAGTCACAAAGGTTCTGGGCATCACTGCAGACCATTCCTGGTCTGTACTCACTGTAGCTTGGGAGCAGACCTCTGATTCCCAGGCTATAGTGTGACTGAACAGCTCTGCAGACTCAGCCATCTCAGTTCCACCATACTGTGCAGGGCGGATGGAGACTTCAGAGCTGGGAGAAAGCAAGTGTGATTGGGATGGTAACTCAGAGGACTGGTGTTTTTTGGATGCGGTAGTTGAGGTGGTGGAGAGGGCACTTATTGGACCACTTGAGATCCACTCAAGCATTTTCTTTTTTTGGCCATCATCTACCTTTGTTCCAGTTGTTCGTGTCCGTAAAAAAGGGAGCACATCGGATTGTCCACGGTAAGTAGTAGACATCTTACCTTTGCTGGAAGATGGTCTATCTTCAGCAGATGTTAATGGAGCTTTGCCACCTTCCCCATGGACAAACCCTTTTTTTCCTTTCCCAACACGCCTCTTCCCCTTTCCACCAGCATCTGTAATTTTGCCACTCATTTTGATTGCGACAAGATTGTGCGCTTAAAATGTGGTAGTAAAAATTGAGAGGTGGTGTAGATTGCAGCGGTGGTCTATCTTTATTAACAGCAGAATAAACAACAATAACTATCCCTGACAATGCAACTACAGCCCTTAAAGTGGCAGCATAGTTTGCTAGTATAATGGCTTAGTAACAATGAGCTTGAGTGTGCAATGCAGTGGTGCTGCAAATAGCTTTGCACTAGTGGCACACTAATGGAAGTCCAACAGCCACTTTTAGGATGCCACTAAGTTTACTCAGTGTTTGCTAGTATAATGGCTTAGTAACAATGAGTTTGAGTGTGCAATGCAGTGGTGCTGCAAATAGCTTTGCAGCAGTGGGACACTAATGGAAGTCCAACAGCCACTTTTAGGATGCCACTATTTTTACTCAGTGTTTGCTAGTATAATGGCTTAGTAACAATGAGCTTGAGTGTGCAAAGGGCAGGAGGGTACAGTGGCAGGGTTGTGGGTCAGTGTACAGGAAAGGAAGCCTCACTTTCTATCCCTCCTAATGGGGAAATGCAGTGAGGAAGTCCCTGACCTTAGCTACACAGACGCTGTTATCTGTAGCTGTTAAAATCTGTTTCCACGGACCTGACTGTCACCTATGGCCCTGAGCCTGCTGTTATTATTAGCCCTTACAAGGGCTAATAGAAACTTCTATCCCTATTCTGTATAGCGCTGTGTATAGAGCGTACACAGCAGTATCGGAGACAGGAGCTACGCCAGCGGTGACTGACACCCAGACGCAGAAGAGATAATGGCGTCCGGACGGGCAGATACCCGTTTTTATATTGCAGGGACATGTGACATGGACATCCTATCACACATGCCGTTGCGTCTCTGGCTAAAAGTCCACTTAGCTGTGTGTGTGTCTGGGATTGGCTGACATGCTGGCCCGCCCCACTACACGCGCGCGCTTAGGGAGGGAAGACAAGGAAAAAAAAAATGGCGATCACCATTATCCCAGCAGCAGTGATCTGAATGCGCTGTTTCTGCACACTATACGCTGAAATTTCATAATAGTGTGAGTCACAGAGTGACTTACACTATTACAGCAGAAAGCCAGCTAGTAATTAGCTTGGCTTTTTGCTGCTAGAACCGTTCGATCTAGCAAAAAGCTCGAGTTCTAGTTCGATCTAGAACAGCCCCCAAAATCACTCGAACCGCGAACTGGAGAACCACGAACCGCGCTCAACTCTACTCCCAATCCCACGTTGCTGGCATCCGTATACAGTATGAATGGGAGACCGTAGTCGGGGTATTTCAGGATCTCCTCTCCGGTCAGGACTGACTTCATCTGTTTGAAGGAACTGTCTTGCTCCTCACCCCATGTGATTGGAGGCCCAGAAGTCTTGACTTGCTAGGTTTGTTCGACAAGGAGGTCTTGCATAGGAGCTGCCATCTTGGTATAACCCTTGATGAAGCGGCGGTAATAGCCCGTCAGGCCCAGGAACTTGATGGTAGTGGGTCTTGGCCAGTTCTGGATGGCTGTTACCTTCTCCGGATGCGGAGCCACACCTTCTGCACTAACCCCATGCCCAAGGTATTGGACTTTAGGCTTCAGCAAGTTGCAGTTGGATGGTTTTAACTTCATCCCGTACTTGGAGAGGGCTTCCAAGACTTCTGCCAGATGTTCCAGATGATCTTCATTCATTTTTGAATAGACGATAATGTCATCTAGGTATCGCAGTATCGTCTCGAAATTGCAGTGTCCCAAGCAGCACTCCATCAGTCTCTGGAAGGTTCTGGTGCATTACAGAAGCCCGAAGGGCACGCTGTTGAACTCGCAGAGACCCATCGGGGTGATGAAGGCGGTCTTCTCGTGGTCTTCCTCAGCAACGGACACTTGCCAATAGCCACTAGTGAGATCAAGGGTATAAAAGTAATTTGCAGTTCTCAATGCGGCTAACGATTCCTCAATACGGGGGAGTGGGTATGCATCCTTGTGGGTGATCTAGTTAATTTTTCGTTAGTCCACATACATTCTCATGGTGCTGTCCTTTTTCTTTACCAGGACCAACGGAGCCGCCAGGGGCTACAACTGTCACGGATAACCCCAGCCTCCTTCATGTTCCTCAACATGTCCTTGGTACACTGATAATGTGCAGGTCGTATTGGCCTAAACCTCTCTTTAATGGGTGGGTGTGCACCTGTGGGAATTTAGTGTTGGACCCCTTTGATTCTCCCAAAGTCTAGCGGGTGTTTACTGAAGACTTGCTCGTATTCCTGCACTACCCTGTAGACTCCCTTCTTGTGATGTGAAGGTGTGGAGTCAGTGCCTACGTGTAATTCTTGACACCACTCCTCTGACTGACTTGGTGAGCTGTCACTGACTGGTTGGAGTGCAGTGTTGGTGGATGCTGCTGCTTGGATGGCATGTGCATCTACTGTGAATGTGGCGCCCCAGGATCTGGTTGCCACAACAGCATTGCCCCTCCAAAGGGTTAATGCTGAGCCTGGAGGTAATTGGGGGAATTATTGGCCAGTTTGGAGAGTGAAGACACAGAGTAGTGCTGTCCTGTGGACTGGGGCCTGGAGCTGGAATAGCTTGGCCCAGCAAAGCAGGATTGGCAGAGAGGCACAGAAGAGGATTAGACATCGGAGTTTGTGGCTGCCAGGGTGTAAAGCCCTTCCCTGGTAGCCGAATCCGAAGGGCAGGAGAGCTGCAAGCACCTGGCCCATAAACAACCTGAAAGTACAGCTGCATCACCAGGGCCCGGTGTGGACTACAGCAGAAAAGCACCAGAGAGGGCCCGCGCAGCCTACCACACAGGGAGAGGGACGTACCACCGGTCCCATCAGCAAGAGGGCCATTGCTAACTCAGAGTGCAGGGTCCTATGAAAGCAAAGGAAGAACAGGGAGTAGGCCTCATACTCAGCTGGCCAAAAAGAGCACCCCAGTTACTTCCAGGCCGGCCGGAGCCTTCTACCACCTGTAACGGTCTCCCAGGACTAACCAGTAAAAGAGGAGAAGGTAAAGAGACTGTTGTTTGTGTCCGGTCCTTTCACCGCCCTGTCTGCCCTGCACTACACCGCAACTACATCGACACTTACAAGCACCAACTGTTGCCCCGGGGTACCGCTCCACCTGTGGGGAGCATTACCACCATTGCTGCCATTCCATCACCCCCAGAGGCCCCATACAGCAGCGGCGGCTTAATAGCCGCAAACCACAGGTGGCGTCACGAATATAAACTTTAAGCACCCCCACTGAAGCCATATTAATTGACTCCCACAAGGGTCACAGAGTCGGGCCCCGCCACCACTGACTACCCCCGGACTAGTCCGGCCCGGCACCGGGTGTCCCATAGCCCTGGGGTGGGCGAGTCAACTTTGGCATCATGAACAGGATTTCGTGCCCGGACCCACCGGGTACTGTGCGCCTTTGAAAGGACTGTGTTTGAATCGTGCTTTACTGTGGTGAAAGGCCGCCATTAGCGCTGCTGAGCGCAGGAAGAAAGGGGGCGTGCCCAAAAAAGAGCGCGAAGGAAGCGCGCCAGCAGAGCGGAAGGTCGTTAACCCCGCGCAACCCAGAAGAGATTTGAAAAAGAGAGCGGAGCCTGGTAAGGTCCACTAAGGGGGGAGGAAGATGTCCGATTCAGAGGGAGAACAGGTGGCTGTGATAGCTCAAGATGCAGCAGCACCGGCCAATGTGATCCCAGTCGCCATCGCCCCAGCCCCCGCTGCAGCGCCTGTAATGCCGCTCACCATGCCATACCTTCCAGGAGCGGACTGGCTACCGCAGTACTTTGGGGAGTCACATACCCTGAGCAACTTCAGAGAAAGACTGCACAGCTTATTCAAAGTGTACGCTCTAACAGAAGGCCAGAAAGTGGGCATAATAATAGGACAGCTAACCGGCGCAGCCCAGCGTGAAGTAAAGTCCTGGCCTGACACTGACAAAGGGAAAGTCACCCAGATACTGGCCAAGTTAAAGAGTACTTTTGACACCCGCACCGCAGTAGAAATAAAAATGAGATTCTTTGGGTGCAAACAACGGGCCACAGACAGCATACAGGACTTTGCATTAAACCTGCAAGAGGCCCTGAGAGCAATTAAACAGGTTGACCCAGAGAGTGTACGTGAAGAAGACAAACTCCTAACTGAGCAGTTCATAGAAGGGCTCATGTCAGACGCCCACAGGACACAACTGCGTATCATGGTCCTGCAGAACCCTGCTCTGGACTTTGCGAAGTTTAAGGACCAGGCCATTCGGGTACTGAGGGAATCTACACCAAATGATCCAGTACCCCTCTGTCCACTTGCTATCATGTACCCGGAGGTAGTGCCTGCAACCCGAGCCACTGCAGGGGCCGAGGTGCAGTCCCTGGATAAGGATCCCGCTGATGAGCTCAGACAACAGGTCCAAGAACTGACCAAGACTGTGGCTGCCCTTGCAAAGACCGTGCAGTCTCTACAAGTGACCCCATCACCTGCAAGAATAGAGTTGGCCTCCAGTCCAGATGACGTCCCGTGGATGCAGCAGAGGAGGATTCCGCCGACCCGAGGAAAAGACAGACTGGTATGATTCTGCTGGACATCCGATCTGCCGCCGCTGCAGCCAGGCGGGCCACTTGGCAAGGCACTGTCCTTTAAACGGGCCGAACCTGGGACCAGGAGCCAACCCCCAGATGTAAGAAAGCCCGGCTCAACTCCCAGTTGCAGCAAGTATGTGGGAGAACGACCGGTCCTTCCTATTGTGCTGGATGGGATCCCTTTGACTGCCCTCCTGGATACGGGGTCCCAGGTAATGACCATCCCTTATAAACTGTACAAAAGATATTGGGCTGATTCAGACATTGACCATGGCTCAGATGATGATTTAACAATTGTGGCCAGTAATGGTCAGCCCTTGCCTCAAATTGGGTATAAGGAAGTAACCATCAAAGTGGGGCGGGTAGTATTGCCATGTCAGGGGATGATAATTGTAGATATTGATCGCAAGGAATCTAACCCACTGCCAACTATTGGTACAAATGTAATGGAAAATTGTCTTGCCGAAGTGATAATTTTGTTGCAGCAGGCAGCTGAAACTGCCAGCTCCGGGCAGCAGCGTGCCCTACAGAGGGAGATCAGAGCCCTGATGAGGAGGCAGCAGGTAGAGCTGGCCGGAGGAGAAATTGGCAGTGTAAGGGTAAGTGACCCTCTCCCCATTGCAATTCCCCCAAAAAGTGAGATGTTGATATGGTGTCGGGCAGCAATAGGCCTCAAGGGTCAAGATTACCAGGCCCTGGTGGAACCTGTGTATTCAGAAAGTAGGCCTGGAGTCCTGATAGCCAGAGGGGTAGCAGACGTCTGCAAGGGAAGAGTGCCCGTCCGCGTCCTGAATTGTGGGGAGGAGGAAGACAAATTGCCCCGGTACACCACTGTAGCAAAACTGTACACTGTCAGTAGCAATACCATCAAAGCAGTGGAACCCTTGATCCCGTCCGACCAGGCGGAAGGCAATGGCTCCAAGGGACAGCTGGTGGACTGGTGCCAAAAATTACATGTGAGCACCGACTCCACCCCCTCACACCAAAAGCATGGGGTTTACCGGGTGGTGCAGGAATACGAGCAGGTCTTCAGCAAACACCCCCTAGATTTTGGGCAGGTAAAAGGGGTTAAACATCAAATCCCCACTGGTGACCATCATCCCATTAAAGAAAGATACCGCCGTGTACCCCCAGCACAGTATCAGCTTGCCAAAGAAATGTTACAGGAAATGAAGGAGGCTGGGGTTATCAGAGATAGTTGTAGCCCCTGGGCAGCGCCCCTAGTGCTCGTAAAGAAAAAAGATGGCACAATGAGAATGTGCGTTGATTACAGGCAAATTAACCGAATTACACATAAAGATGCTTATCCACTACCCAGAATAGAAGAGTCATTAGCAGCTTTAAAATCAGCTATCTATTTCTCCACCTTGGATCTCACCAGTGGGTATTGGCAGGTTCCCGTGGCAGAGGCGGACAAAGAAAAGACTGCATTCACGACACCAATGGGCCTCTGCGAGTTCAACTGTATGCCGTTCGGGCTCTGCAATGCCCCAGGAACATTTCAGAGATTGATGGAGTGCTGCTTGGGCCATTACAACTTTGAAACCGTGCTATTGTACCTGGATGATGTCATAGTCTACTCTAAGACCTATGAAGACCACCTGAGGCACTTAGCAGAAGTGTTTGAGTCCTTGTCAGAGTATGGCCTGAAGATAAAGCCGTCCAAATGTCACCTCTTGAAGCCAAAGGTACAGTACCTGGGTCATGTGGTCAGCGCAGAAGGTGTGGCACCTGATCCAGAGAAAGTCACAGTAATCAAGCACTGGCCAAGACCCACCACGGTAAAGGAGGTGCGGCAGTTCCTTGGGCTGGTGGGCTACTACCAAAGGTTCATTGATGGTTTCACAAAGATAGCAGCGCCTCTTCAAGATCTCCTGGTGGGCCAGCCAAAGAAGGCTAAGAAGCAAAGCCCTCCATTTGAATGGAACAGCCAAACCGAAGCATCCTTTATCCGGCTAAAAAGGGCTCTCACTGGAGAAAAAATTCTGGCCTACCCGGACTACACCCAGCCATTTGTACTGTACACAGACGCCAGCAACATGGGATTGGGATCCATTCTGTCCCAGGTGCAGGGAAGCAGAGAGAAGGTGATAGCTTACGCCAGTAGAAAGCTTCGTCCCACAGAAAGGAATCCAGAAAATTACAGTTCCTTCAAGCTGGAGTTCCTCGCTATTGTCTGGGCAGTGACTGAACGCTTCAAGTACTATCTAGCGTTGGCCAAGGTCACCATCTTCACGGACAACAATCCGTTGACTCACCTGGCAACAGCTAAGCTAGGTGCACTAGAACAGCGGTGGATGGCTCGACTGTCCAACTTTGACTTTACCATCAAGTACCGGGCTGGCAAGAAGAATAACAATGCGGATGCGCTGTCCAGAATGCCTCACTTACTCGAGTCTGGAAAAGACCTGGATGAACTGGAAGAGATAGAGTTACCAGCTTTCCATGGACAAGGTGTCTCCCAGTGTGAGCATGCTGTAAGAGGAAAGCGCTCGAGTCAGCAAGAGGTTTCTATCAACCCACTACTCCACCATAAATGGGAAGAAACCCAGGACAGTGACCCGGCCGTCCGGTTTGTTAAAGAAAAGCTGGCACAAGCCGAAACCAATCTTGGTCCCGATGCTCCACAAGAAACCCAACAGCTGTGGAAGGAGAGGGGAAAACTGTTTCTCTACAAAGGCAAGCTATTCAAGAGATATGTCAACTGGCGAACGAATGAACTCGTCTGGCAGATAGTGGTCCCACAGAGGGATGCTCCAGTGGTCCTAGCAGCTTACCATGATAGAACAGGACACTTCGGGTGGAAGAAGTTGGAGATCCTACTCCATGATCGGTTCAACTGGGTGCACATGAGAAAGGCAGTCGAGAAGAGGTGCCGAGACTCTGGTCCGTGTAACCAGAGGCGGAAGGATGATACCAGCTAGAGTTCTCCCCTACAGCCAATTGTCACGAAGCAGCCCCTAGAGTTGGTGGCCCTGGACCACGTGAAGTTAACACCAAGCCGGTCAGGCTATGTCTACGCCCTTACCATAGTAGACCATTACTCTCGTTTCCTGGTAGTCGTGCCTGTGAAAGACCAGACAGCCAGAACAGCAGCTCGAGCATTTCAAGCATACTTTTGTCGACCCCACGGTTATCCTGAAAGGGTACTGACTGATCAAGGCCCTGCATTCGAGGCAGAAGTGTTTCAAGAGTTCTGTAACATGTACGGCTGTAAGAAAATAAGAACAACACCGTACCACCCCCAAACCAATGACTGTGCGAGAAAATGAACCATGTGGTTATTGATATGCTCAAGACCCTACCTCTGGAAGAAAGAAACCAATGGCCAGAGAAGTTACCAGATCTAGTGGACTTGTACAATAATATCCCAGTAAACTCGACCAACTGCAGCCCTGCTTACCTGATGCGAGCAAGACCTGGCAGGTTACCTGTAGACTTTGAAATGGGAACTGTGTCACCTGAAGCTGTTCAAGAGATAGAAGATTAGGATACAGAGCGACAACAACAGTACTGCAAGGTTCAGGAATGCGTGGAAAAGAACCTGTCCCAAGCCAGAATGAGACAAGAAAAGAACTACATTCAAACAGCCCCAGCAACTCCCTTAGTACCTGGAGAACAGGTCCTTAAGAAAAAGCGGAGAACGCATAAATTAGATGATCAGTGGGAGAATGAACCCTACACCATTATTCCCTCCAATTTTGACAATAGTAAAGTGTGTCTCATAAGCAAAGATGAAGGCTAGACCTATTGTAATGCCCCTGTAAATGGGTCGTTACAGGGTATTAAATGTTACCCCATTTTTCCCGGGCAGGAGGAAGAAGAGTCCCCACAACACACACTCACATCACACTGGCAGGAAGGAGTTAATAGCTTTTGCAGCATGAAGTTTGTTCTGAGTCCATGACTCTTCCTGTCTCCTTAATGAGCAGGTGGCTGGACACAGGCAGGTCCCCATGACAACCAAGGGGAGGGGGGCCTGAAGGAGTGAGTTTAGTGCAGAGCACACAGACGTTTTAGGCAGAACGTCAGAGGCTGCAAGGGAGTGCAGACGTCCAGAGAACAGCTCCTGTTGAGGAGATGCCACGAGACCAGGGCTGATAACACCTAGAGGAGGGGAATGGAGCTGAGGACTTGGGTTCCCTGGAGAAAGTTGTACCAGTGGCGGTTGTGTAAGGTCCGCTACCGGGGAAGAGAGAGACAGAGAGGCGGCGAGATCCCAAGATGCTCTATGCCACGGGGACGGCACTAACACATCGAAAGGGAGAGACCCCAAGAACACCTCACTGGACACCCCTTCCTCCTACCTGCCCGGGACCGACCAAAGGCTACAGGCGGCGAGGACCAGCACCCGGGTGCGATGTGAAACGGACTTTAAATAAAAAACAACTGGAACCGCACACCGTGACTGCTGTGAGTAATGCCGCCGAACTGTGTCCCCGGTGTCCCTGAGGACTGTTGCCCTGGGTCTCTTTACCTCCCGGGGCTCCCCCGCTCCACCCATGGGGAGCGATTCCATCCGGCTGCCCATAACACATGCCCCGGAGAGAGACCGCGCAGCGGCGGCTGAACACCTGGCCGCAAACCACGGGTGGCGCTGCAAGCATCCCCTGACCCCGTCCTGTACCATTTCCTGGGGGAGAGCGATGGCAAGCCCCCCCCCCAGGGACCCCGTTACCCTCCTTCTGTCTCCCTTGTAACACCGGACTGACGGTCGGACTTTCCTTTTTATTGAAACCCGCCGGGGGTCACGGAAGCCGAGTCGGGCCACACACAGCCTGACCCCAAATACCACCGGCCTGGTGTCCGTGCGAGCCCTGCAGCCCCGGCATGGGCGTTTCACTATCAAGCAGTTTCTAGAGACCACCTGAAAGTGTGCCCTGAACGGTGCAAAATCCAAAAGGAAGTAGAATAAGTACAAAAAAGTCCCCAAATTCAAGAAAAAGAGGAAGAGATGTTCCCCAAAACATGGACCCAAATAAATAATGCTATAGTACCAGTATTGACATTCCCGCAAATGGTCGAACCGGCAGCAAAAGAGGTCCCGGATCCACCTGAAGACAAGTCGGCCCCAACAATAGATGTCACGCCAGCAGTGGAACAGGAGAATCAACCCCCTACCAGTGGTGAACCTGTCGTACCCTTGGCGAATCTAAGACCCCGTAGGCAACAATCACGCATACCTGTCAGGGTTAATCCTACCAGTAACACTGAGGTAGTGCATACACCAGGTAGTGAAGAATCACAACCATCACTACGCAGGTCCCAACGTAGCACTCGGGGACAGCCCCCTCCAAGGTATAGAGATTAAAAAGAAAAAGTACCTATTAGAGTGTATATAGTTATTTGAAATGTCTCGTATAAAATGCTTTTTATTTTAGGTGATTAAATGGACAATTGGGCCACTGGACTATGGGTGGCCAACACTTTAATTGTTTATACAGTTAGGTCCAGAAATATTTGGACAGTGACACAAGTTTTGTTATTTTACCTGTTTACAAAAACATGTTCAGAAATACAATTATATATATAATATGGGCTGAAAGTGCACACTCCCAGCTGCAATATGAGAGTTTTCACATCCAAATCGGAGAAAGGGTTTAGGAATCATAGCTCTGTAATGCATAGCCTCCTTTTTTTTCAAGGGACCAAAAGTAATTGGACAAGGGACTCTAAGGGCTGCAATTAACTCTGAAGGTGTCTCCCTCGTTAACCTGTAATCAATGAAGTAGTTAAAAGATCTGGGGTTGATTACAGGTGTGTGGTTTTGCATTTGGAAGCTGTTGCTGTGACCAGACAACATGCGGTCTAAGGAACTCTCTATTGAGGTGAAGCAGAACATCCTGAGGCTGAAAAAAAAGAAAAAATCCATCAGAGAGATAGCAGACATGCTTGGAGTAGCAAAATCAACAGTCGGGTACATTCTGAGAAAAAAGGAATTCACTGGTGAGCTTGGGAACTCAAAAAGGCCTGGGCGTCCACGGATGACAACAGTGGTGGATGATCGCCGCATACTTTCTTTGGTGAAGAAGAACCCGTTCACAACATCAACTGAAGTCCAGAACACTCTCAGTGAAGTAGGTGTATCTGTCTCTAAGTCAACAGTAAAGAGAAGACTCCATGAAAGTAAATACAAAGGGTTCACATCTAGATGCAAACCATTCATCAATTCCAAAAATAGACAGGCCAGAGTTAAATTTGCTGAAAAACACCTCATGAAGCCAACTTAGTTCTGGAAAAGTATTCTATGGAAAGATGAGACCAAGATCAACCTGTACCAGAATGATGGGAAGAAAAAGTTTGGAGAAGAAAGGGAACGGCACATGATCCAAGGCACACCACATCCTCTGTAAAACATGGTGGAGGCAACGTGATGGCATGGGCATGCATGGCTTTCAATGGCACTGGGTCACTTGTGTTTATTGATGACATAACAGCAGACAAGAGTAGCCGGATGAATTCTGAAGTGTACCGGGATATACTTTCAGCCCAGATTCAGCTAAATGCCGCAAAGTTGATCGGACGACGCTTTATAGTACAGATGGACAATGACCCCAAGCATACAGCCAAAGCTACCCAGGAGTTCATGAGTGCAAAAAAGTGGAACATTCTGCAATGGCCATGTCAATCACCAGATCTTAACCCAATTGAGCATGCATTTCACTTGCTCAAATCCAGACTTAGGCTATGTGCGCACGTTGCGTACTAGCCCTGCAGAAATTTCTGCAGCGATCTGAAGAGCACATGTGCGCTTTAGATCGCTGCAGAAATGTCCGTAGTGAGCGCCGATTCCATGCGCTCTGCCTGCAGCTCCTGCCATAGACAGAGCAGGAGCTGCCGGCAAAGCGCAGGAAAGAAGTGACATGTCACTTCTTTTTGCGCAGCGCTTCGGCAGTAGCCGAAGCGCTGCGCTCTGAGACGCCACGTGCGCACGGCCCCTGCACAATCTCCATAGACTGTGCAGGGGACGCAGGACGCATGCAGTTACGCTGCGCTGCAAAGCGCAGCGTAACTGCATGAATTTACGCAACGTGCGCACAAAGCCTTAAGACGGAAAGACCCACAAACAAGCAAGACCTGAAGGCTGCAGCTGTAAAGGCCTGGCAAAGCATTAAGAAGGAGGAAACCCAGCGTTTGGTGATGTCCATGGGTTCCAGACTTAAGGCAGTGATTGCCTCCAAAGGATTCGCAACAAAATATTGAAAATAAAAATATTTTTTTTGGGTTTGGTTTATTTGTCCAATTACTTTTGACCTCCTAAAATGTGGAGTGTTTGTAAAGAAATGTGTACAATTCCTACAATTTCTATCAGATATTTTTGCTCAAACCTTCAAATTAAACGTTACAATCTGCACTTGAATTCTGTTGTAGAGGTTTCATTTCAAATACAATGTGGTGGCATGCAGAGCCCAACTCGCGAAAATTGTGTCACTGTCCAAATATTTCTGGACCTAACTGTAGTTTGCACCTACTGTGCTCTTCACCCCTGAAGAAAAACCCGTCCGGCGTGCATAGAGTGAGGTCATCAATGCTCTGACGCACGCCCAGAGCCTACGTTGGGGGTTTTATCGTGGCGGGTCCCCCATGGAGCAGTGTAATGGACACCCGGCAGGGAGCCACACTAGACTCTTATAGTGTTATTTAAGTTGTAACGTTTAAGAAAAGGTGACTCCCACCATGGGATGAAATGTTCAAATATTCTTGTTTTTGTTTCCCCAGTCCGAGGGTACTGGTTTTAACTAAGGGGGAGTGTGGCGCCCCAGGATCTGGTTGCCACAACAGCATTACCCCTCCAAAGGGTTAATGCTGAGCCTGGAGGTAATTGGGGGAATCATTGGCCAGTAGGTACCACCATCCAACGCAGTTTCTCCCTCAGGCCAGCAGAGGGAGCTCTGAACCTGGAGTTCCAGGGAGCATTCCTCAAGCCTGACCTGAGGGAGGAGTTAGTGTTCAGTCTGTTAGGGAAGTTTGGAGAGTGAAGACACAGAGTAGTACTGTCCTGTGGACTGGGGCCTGGAGCTGGAATAGCTTGGCCCAGGAAAGCAGGATTGGTAGAGAGGCACAGAAGAGGATTAGACATCGGAGCCTGTGGCTGCCAGGGTGTAAAACCCTTCCCTGGTAGCCGAATACGAAAGGCAGGAGAGCTGCAAGCACCTGGCCCATAAACAACCTGAAGGTACAGCTGCATCACCAGGGCCCGGCGTGGACTCCAGCAGAGAAGCACCAGAGAGGGCCTGTGCAGCCTACCACACAGGGAGAGGGACGTACCACCGGTCCCATCAGCAAGAGGGCCATTGCTAACTCAGAGTGCAGGGTCCTATGAAAGCACAGGAAGGACAGGGAGTAGGCCTCATACTCAGCTTGCCAAAAAGAGCACCCCAGTTACTTCCAGGCCGGCCGGAGCCTTCGACCACCTGTAACGGTCTCCCAGGACTAACCGTTTATCCAGTAAAAGAGGAGAAGGTAAAGAGACTGTTGTTTGCGTCCGGTCCTTTCACCACCCTGTTGGCCCTGCACTACACCGCAACTACATCGACACTTACAAGCACCAACTGTTGCCCCATACAGCAGCGGCGGCTTAATAGCCACAAACTACAGGTGGCGTCACGAATATAAAGTTTAGGCACCCCCACTGAAGCCATATTAATTGACTCCCGCCAGGGTCACGGAATCGGGCCCCGCCACCACTGACTACCCCCAGACTAGTCCGGCCCGGCACCAGATGTCCCATAGCCCTGGGGTGGGCGAGTCATGAACAGCTTGGCAATAGTGGCATATCTGGGTAGGTTAACCTCTTCCTCTCCGCAATTCATCACTCTCACAGGCACTCTCCCCTTCCGGACATCAATCAGTCCTCTGGCTGTCAAAACTGTGGGAAAGTGTTCTGAAGGCAGGGGCTCCACCACTGCCTGATAATCTTGTCCACGGGTACCTACTGCTGCCCAACATCAAATCATCATCTCACTTCGCGGAGGCGCACTACAAGGGGTGCTACATCCATCAATCACACACCGCCAATCTCTTCACCAGACAGATTCACCTGTTGCCGCTGCAAGAGGGATCGGATCCCACATTGCAGGACTCTCTGCCGTCCCACTCCTGCCATTGCAGACAGCTGCTGAAGCAAGTACAATACTTCCCCTATACAATTTTCAATAACATTGGTTCCTATGACCATTTTCGGATTACGGTCACTAGGGTCATTCTGCACCACTATAAGTCCTTGATTCTCTAACTCCACTTTCCCCACCTTAAGAGTCACTTCTTTAAACCCCACTTGGGTCATTGAGAGTCCATTGGCTGCAATTATGGTAAGGTCATCATCAGACCAGTAACACTTATACAGTACATAGGGTATAGTCGCTACCTGCGAGCCAATGTCCAAAAGTGCAAACGTGGGGATCCCGTCTACGGTGAGGGAGATGATGGGGCGGCCACGCCAATCAGTTGGGCCTTGTTGATCTATTCCTGAGGATTGGCCCTTGGCCTCAGGGTTTAAAGGACAGCGACGGGCATAATGGCCGCTCTTGTTGCACCTGTAACAAAAGGGTTGTACACACTGGTTGCTGCTCCTTCTCTGCATCCAGGGGACGTCCTCAGGGCTGTCGGCGAGCTGGATCTTCTCCGCCGGCTTGGTCTTTGGCTTGAGCTGCATAGCCTCAAGGATCCTGGCGACGTCCTTGCTCAGCTGTTGAACTTGGGATGACAGATCACCGGGAACTGTGATGGTATAGAGTCACTGGCCTCAAGGTTTTGTAGAGCCTTTATGGCTCGGTCCTTTAAGACTGCAAAGTTTAAGTCCGGATGCTCCAGGGCCCACAGCCGTAGCTGCTTGCGATCCTCTGCTGACCCCAGCCCCTGCAGGAACTGCTCCACAAGCATTTTATTGCTCTCCGGTTCATTGATAGGGTCTACTAGCTTTAGAGTGTGCAGAGCGGTTTGTAGTCTCAGGGTATAGTCTTTAATACTGTCCTGGGGACGCTGCCTGCAGTTGTAAAATTGCTCCCACTAGTCAGTTTCCTACTCCACACTGATGAGGGGCAAATACCCTGAAACAGCTGTCTGTGGATGGATACCATGTTTTGGCATAGGTGGTTTCCTTGACTGGAGACTGCCCTTCCCGTGGTTGTTCCTTCCCGATGAAAGACCTAGCTAGTTACCTGCTAGCGTTGAGAAACATGTGATGGTGTCTCCGCGGCTTCCTTGTTTTGCATATCTACTTCCTGTTCGGCTGCACCTGTCAGCTGTCCGAGCACCACGGATGCGCGCTGCCGGCCAGTCATTGTATACATATCGAGAACAGTACATATCTTTTTCTTAAATACCTGCAGGGTATCAGGTTGGCCATCATACTGGGGCAGCCAGGCAGCACCGGGTATGTAAGGTAGAGTAATCGGCATAACTTGCGTGACCGCCGGGACCGCAGGGTCCGCCGCTCTTGCGACCGGAGCAGGACCTGCTGGTTCTACATCATCTTGCACTGCTGCGGGAGCCGTGGCTCCGCGATCACCATCAGGCGCCGATATCTTTCCGGTCCTTACCCTTGGTTTTCAACAGCAGTCTCGTGGGACCCACTGTCCTTTGCTGCTTTCTGTTCTGGAGATCACCAGGTTCTGGCCGCGTCCACAGGAGATCGGTGAAGCTTCGGATTCACGCTCTTTTCAGGGATGAAGACGGTGAGGTTGTTGTTTTTGGCGCCAACAATGGTAGGCAAGATGGTGGCGGTCCGAAAAATTTCAGCTTATCATGGTTCAACAGTCCAGAAAAGGAGCACTTCACTAAGGTTAGTGGATGGGGAAAGTATCCTGTTCGTGACGCCAAGATTTGTTGTGGGCGGGGGCGCAGGCCACGGCAGGGGGGCTACTCGAGACGCTCGGATCCGGGATCATGGCTGTGGCTCGAGTGGCAGCCAAATCCGGGGCTCGTGCAGCAGCCCGTCGCCCACAACTGAAAAAAGGGGTTATTTACAGGTGAGAGTTTGTCAGTGATGCCACCCGGGGGTTGCGGTGATGGTTGGTGACACTGCCGCTGCCTTGGTATGGGGCGCCCGGGGCTGATGGAGTGGGGCAGCAGGATGGCACCCCCTTCACGGGTAGGGGAGGTGTTGTCCCGGGGCCCATGTGTAAGTGGAGTGGAATGCTGGGGCGCAGTTTGCAGGCTGGACCGGATGGTACTCGTGTACTCACTGTTTTTGAATAAAGCACACAGAGTACAGATAGTAGACCAAGTGCTTGATAAGGGTAGCCTTCGGAGGAGTGTGCTCGGGTCCCGCACACCGGTGAACAGAACAGGGGCCCTTCCTCCTGCGCTCTATTTTGGTGTTTCATGTGTTGACTAGTCCGCATGGAATGGGAAAAGTCTACTCCCGGTGTCTTTGCTGTGGGATCTGTTGAACGCGAGATCAGACCCTTGGGATTTTTTGCAGCCACTTGCAGACACCCTATCCCCCGCATTGGGCTACCGTCTTGCTCAATCTGGGCTACTAGTGGGACAAGACGTGGAATCTTGTC
The DNA here is from genome assembly GCF_048569485.1 of Anomaloglossus baeobatrachus. Lineage (NCBI taxonomy): Eukaryota > Metazoa > Chordata > Amphibia > Anura > Aromobatidae > Anomaloglossus > Anomaloglossus baeobatrachus. Next base: position 209,600,618 of record NC_134357.1, on the reverse strand, counting down.
CCCTGCTGGTTGATTGGAAAGGTGCTTGAAGCTGTCCTCGCCCTAGGGTCCAGGTACCCCGACTGTGCACGGCCTCCGGACCGGATTCCCGCTGTCTGCACTGGCGGGCTACAACCCTGCCCCGGTCCACTTAAGGTCTCCCGCGACTGGATCTCTGTTGCCTGTGGCCCTGCTCTGCCGTCTGCCAACTAGTCAACTCAGGTAGTCCGGTAGTCCAGGAGCTACAACCCTCGACTACACTTCACTCCTCTCACTTCTTCTGTCAGCACTCAACTGTCTTCTTCCCTCCCCTGACACCTCAGAACCCATAGGTGGGCATCACCATCTGCCTGGCCCCGCCCACTGGTGTGTCCCTATTGTCCTGGGGGGGTGACTAGGCTTTTGTGGCTGGTGTATGTACCTGTATGTGGGTTGTGTTGGTAGGCAAAGGAGGAGGGAATCCTGCACCTGGAACATGGATGCAGTCTTCTGTGACAACCTGATTTTGTCAGGGCGTCACACACATATACACACACACACAATGCTCTGGGTTTATACAGCACTGGGGTAAGGGACACAGTTCTGAGGGTATACAGGCAGTGCTGGGATTGGGAAGGTACAGACAATTCTGGGGGGTATACAGGGAGCCTTGGGTTTGGGGGACAGACAGGTCTGGGTGTATACAGGTAGCGCTGGAGTTGGGAAGGTATAGACAGTTCTGGGGGGTATACAGGGAGCACTCGGGTTGGGGGGTAGACAGTTCTGGTGGTATAGAGGCAGCACTGGGGTAGGGGGGTATACAAGCACCCCTAGGGTTGGGGGCACAGACAGTTCAAGGGTGCATACAGGCAGCTCTAGGGTTGGGAGGGTACAGACAATTTTGGGAAAGTATACAGTTAGGTCCAGAAATATTTGGACAGTGACACAAGTTTTGTTATTTTAGCTGTTTACAAAAACATGTTCAGAAATACAATTATATATATAATATGGGCTGAAAGTGCACACTCCCAGCTGCAATATGAGAGTTTTCACATCCAAATCGGAGAAAGGGTTTAGGAACCATAGCTCTGTAATGCATAGCCTCCTCTTTTTCAAGGGACCAAAAGTAATTGGACAAGGGAGCCTAAGGGCTGTAATTAACTCTGAAGGCGTCTCCCTCGTTAACCTGTAATCAATGAAGTAGTTAAAAGGTCTGGGGTTGATTACAGGTGTGTGGTTTTGCATTTGGAAGCTGTTGCTGTGACCAGACAACATGCGGTCTAAGGAACTCTCTATTGAGGTGAAGCAGAACATCCTGAGGCTGAAAAAAAAGAAAAAATCCATCAGAGAGATAGCAGACATGCTTGGAGTAGCAAAATCAACAGTCGGGTACATTCTGAGAAAAAAGGAATTGACTGGTGAGCTTGGGAACTCAAAAAGGCCTGGGCGTCCATGGATGACAACAGTGGGGGATGATCGTCGCATACTTTCTTTGGTGAAGAAGAACCCGTTCACAACATCAACTGAAGTCCAGAACACTCTCAGTGAAGTAGGTGTATCTGTCTCTAAGTCAACAGTAAAGAGAAGACTCCATGAAAGTAAATACAAAGGGTTCACATCTAGATGCAAACCATTCATCAATTCCAAAAATAGACAGGCCAGAGTTAAATTTGCTGAAAAACACCTCATGAAGCCAGCTCAGTTCTGGAAAAGTATTCTTTGGACAGATGAGACAAAGATCAACCTGTACCAGAATGATGGGAAGAAAAAAGTTTGGAGAAGAAAGGGAATGGCACATGATCCAAGGCACACCACATCCTCTGTAAAACATGGTGGAGGCAACGTGATGGCATGGGCATGCATGGCTTTCAATGGCACTGGGTCACTTGTGTTTATTGATGACATAACAGCAGACAAGAGTAGCCGGATGAATTCTGAAGTGTACCGGGATATACTTTCAGCCCAGATTCAGCCAAATGTCGCAAAGTTGATTGGACGGCGCTTCATAGTACAGATGGACAATGACCCCAAGCATACAGCCAAAGCTACCCAGGAGTTCATGAGTGCAAAAAAGTGGAACATTCTGCAATGGCCACGTCAATCACCAGATCTTAACCCAATTGAGCATGCATTTCACTTGCTCAAATCCAGACTTAAGACGGAAAGACCCACAAACAAGCAAGACCTGAAGGCTGCGGCTGTAAAGGCCTGGCAAAGCATTAAGAAGGAGGAAACCCAGCGTTTGGTGATGTCCATGGGTTCCAGACTTAAGGCAGTGATTGCCTCCAAAGGATTCGCAACAAAATATTGAAAAAAAAAATATTTTGTTTGGGTTTGGTTTATTTGTCCAATTACTTTTGACCTCCTAAAATGTGGAGTGTTTGTAAAGAAATGTGTACAATTCCTACAATTTCTATCAGATATTTTTGTTCAAACCTTCAAATTAAACGTTACAATCTGCACTTGAATTCTGTTGTAGAGGTTTCATTTCAAATTCAATGTGGTGGCATGCAGAGCCCAACTCACAAAAATTGTGTCACTGTCCAAATATTTCTGGACCTAACTGTACAAGCAGAACTGGGGTTAGGGGGATAGACAGTTCTGGGTGCATACAGGCAGCACTGGGGTTAGGGGTACAGACATTTCTGGGGTTATACAGGCAGTGCCGGGGTTTGGGTAGACAGAGTCCTGGGAGGGTATACAGGCAGCACTGCGGTTCGGGGGATAGACAGTTCTGGGGGCTATACAGGCAGCACTAGGGTTGGGGGAGACAGTTATGGGGAGGAATAAAGTTAGCACAGGGGTTGGGGGGACAGAGAGTTCCGGGGGGTATACAGGCAGCACTGGGGTTGGGGGGACAGACAGCTCAGCAGGATGTTGGTGCTTCGGCTCCTCTCTTCATCTGTGGGACGGAAGCTCCGCTTACAGATGAACTTGCCCTGGACGCAGCGCTCAGCAGAGAATGCTATGTGCAGGTGTGCGGCTGCCAGCCTGAGCACTGTGACCCTCAGAACTCGGCCCAGGGGCCACAGGATACATCACCACCCTTCTCACCTAGCAGTCCTCCATTCCCTTGTGTCATCTTCTTGCGGCCCACAGCCCCCTTGGTGATGGTGCACCTGGCGCCGCAGTCAGTCAGCACTTTACTTCAGACGCGCTGTGCAGAGTCAAGCTCTGTGCACAAATATTCCACAGACAGCCACCAGCTGATCAGAGGCAGCAGGTGACGTCATACACTTCACCTACTGGCCTCTGATTGACTGGCGGCTGCATAGCTGTGCACAGAGCTTGACTCTGCACAGCGACGGCAAATCGTCTGAAATAAAGCGTTGACTGCTGCAGCCTCTGCACCGGCCGCGACCATCAAGGGGGACACAAGAAGCAGCTTCAGGGGCCGCATGCGGCCCATGTGTTTAAGACCTCTGCACTAGATGATACAATGAAGTTGTTTAGGACAGTTGAGCAATATTCAATTTACTGGAAGGAGGCAGCCATTTCAAACGGCCCCGCTGCTCAACATGTGCGCTGATAGACCTGCCTAAAATATTGCTGGCATACATAGGTCAGCAATCTTAGGCCTCTTTCACACGTACATGCCTCCGGTACGTGTTTGGCAGTTTTCTCACGTACCGGAGACACGTACGCACGTGGACCTATGTATTCCTATGGTTTTGGACACACGTAAGTATTTTCGCACGGAACGTGTGTCCGTTCCATTCTTACGTGTGTCCATGTGTTTCTCATGACAACATGTCCGTTTTCTCTCTGGCATCACAGGTGTCACACGGAACGCAAACGTGTCACACGTAATGCAAACAACTACACGGATGTGTTCCTTGTGACACGCACTGGAAAAAAGACATGTGTCTGTGAGAAAAAAAAACAAACCTTTACTCAACTTCTCCAGCCCTGCAGTCTCTGCCGCTGCTGTCACTTGCTGCCGACCGCCGCTCATTATGCTCATTGAATATTCACTTCACTGCGTCTGGAAGCAGCAGCAGCAGGGAGTCAGCAGGACCGGAGACCGAAGTTCAGCACCACGGACAGCCACGCCAGGGACAGGTGAGTAGAAAGTTCCCGTTCTCCATGTGTTAACACGGATAACAAACAGAGAACACACGTGTGCAATACACACGGCACACCGAGGGCAATACGCACCTTTGACATGTCCGTGAAAAACGTGGTGATTTTCACAGACGTGTGAAAGAGGCCTTAATGAAAGGGATCATGAACAATCTGATATGATTGACTGTCCAGTGCCTAGCAGAGTGGGAGGTTGTGTTTCATTTTCTACCTTCCAATGGCTTCATAAGATACAAGTGTCTCTGGACTGTACAAGTGAAGGACTAGACTTCAGGAACCTTCTGCTAGAATTATTCAGTGAGGCCCCCTTTACACATCTGTGTCTCCGGTATGTGTAACATCTGTTTTCACACATACCAGAGACCAGGGGCGGATTAATGGTAACCAGGGCCCCCGGGCTGTTCTGGATCCATGCCCCCACCCCTCCCTACACACGGGTCATGTGACAGGTCAAGTGATGGGTCCATCATCGTACACCTGAAACAGATAATTTCTGAAAAATAGTTGGCGAAACTATAACCTAAGAAACATCCACTAATTAAAAATTAAACCTTCAGCTAAAAAAAACCCAAACCACTAAGGCATATCATTGAACAGTCCAAATTTAATCTGTAAACAGGACTATTGCAAAAAAAAATAAAAAATGAAAAACTGAGCAAAAACCCCCTTATTGAATGTTCTCAGTGAGAGGAACAAAATTATAATCTTGTGATACCTTTCAATGGCTAACTAAAATAAAATAAAGTGATGTTACAAAGCAAGCTTTCGAGACATCTCAGGTCCCTTCATCAGGCATGGTATGACAAAATATCTGAAGAAACACAAATATATGCACAAACAGAGCAGAGGGATGGCATAATAAAAGACATTTAAATAAACAAACACTGAGCTTAGAAAGTGAATCCTTAAAACTCAGCTCAACTCTAAAGGTCCAGTCACACAAAGCAACTTACCAGCGATCCCAACAACGATGGGGATCGCTGGTAAGTTGCTAGGAGGTTGCTGGTGAGATGTCACACTGCGACGCTCCAGCGATCCCACCAGCAACCTGATCTGGCAGGGATCGCTGGAGCGTCGCTACACGAGTTGCTGGTGAGCTCACCAGCAACCAGTGACCAGCCCCCAGCGCCGCGTGGAAGATGCTGCGCTTGGTAACTAAGGTAAATATCGGGTAACCAACCCGATATTTACCTTGGTTACCAGCGCACGGAGCTACACGAGCAGGGAGCAGCGCACACTGAGCGCTGGCTCCCTGCTCTCCTAGTTACAGCACACATCGGGTTAATTACCCGATGTGTGCTGCAGCTACACGTGCAGAGAGCAGGGAGCAGCGCACAATGCTTAGCGCTGGCTCCCTGCTCTCCTAGTTACAGCACACATCGGGTTAATTACCCGATGTGTGCTGCAGCTAAATGTGCACAGAGCAGGGAGCAGCGCACAATGCTTAGCGCTGGCTCCTTGCTCTCATAGCTACAGCACACATCGGGTTAATTACCCGATGTGTGCTGCAGCTAAATGTGCACAGAGCAGGGAGCAGCGCACAATGCTTAGCGCTGGCTCCTTGCTCTCATAGCTACAGCACACATCGGGTTAATTAACCCGATGTGTCCTGCAGCTACATGTGCACAGAGCAGGAGCCGGCACTGACAGGGAGAGCGGCGGAGGCTGGTAACAAAGGTAAATATCGGGTAACCAAGGACAGGGCTTCTTGGTTACCCGATGTTTACATTGGTTACCAGCCTCCGCAGAAGCCGGCTCCTGCTGCCTGCACATTTAGTTGTTGCTGTCTCGCTGTCACACACAGCGATCTGTGCTTCACAGCGGGAGAGCAACAACTAAAAAATGGCCCAGGACATTCAGCAACAACCAACGACCTCACAGCAGGGGCCAGGTTGTTGCTGGATGTCACACACAGCAACATCGCTAGCAACATCGCTGCTACGTCACAAAAGTTGTTCGTTAGCAGCGATGTTGCTAGCGATGTTGCTTAGTGTGACGGGGCCTTAAGCTCAGTGTTTGTTTATTTAAATGTCTTTTATTATGCCATCCCTCTGCTCTGTTTGTGCATATATTTGTGTTTCTTCAGATATTTTGTCATACCATGCCTGATGAAGGGACCTGATATGTCTCGAAAGATTGCTTTGTAACATCACTTTATTTTATTTTAGTTAGCCATTAAAAGTTATCACAAGATTATAATTTTGTTCCTCTCACTGAGAACATTCAATAATTTTTCAACTGGCTAACACGGTACCAAAACCTTTTCACTTGTAACTTAGTTTAACAAATGCTGAAGTAAAACACTCATCAAATTCTCATCGTGTACACGAGGCCTTACGAATACTGAGGTAAAAAATACAAACCTCACCATTACTGAACATGGCACATGACCCTAGGCTATGTTCACCCAGGGTGTTTTTTCTGCAGCAAAATCTGAGTAATAGCTGCAGCTTATTATTAGCATATAGAACATAAGGAACCCTAGATAAACAATTATAATAGGCAACAACTCAGATTACATGAAACCCAAGAGTGTAGAGTCATCTTTGTTTTGGCATCCCCGGCAGCTTCCGCATAGATAGCAGCCAACCCGTTGAGGACCACAGCCAAAGAGGGGGGGTCTCTTGACAACATAATGGCTATGTACCAAAATGTCTCTGAGACTCCTTCCCCTCTTTGCTGTCATCATCGGGCGGTCAGGCAAATACCCCTCAAGAGATGGTTGCGTTTGGAGAATCGCCCAGTGCTTACTCAGCACGCCTCTTATTTGTTCCCACTGGCGACAGTAGGTAGAAATGAACCTGGCTACTGGACCGGGTGATGCTGCCGGCGTGCCTTTCCCAGACAATAGCTGATCCCGTCGGGAATCTTTGGCACGCTGGTAGCCCCGCTTGATGGACCTGCCACTGTAGCCCCTATTAATGAACCTCTCTCTCATATCTCCTGATTTGGCTTCAAAGGTGCAATCCAAGGAGCACAGTCTGCGTAACCACAGAAACTGGCCAGTCGGAATTGCGTTCACCGTTGACCTGGGATGTCCTGAGGTGGCATGGAGGAGGGAATTGACCGCGGTGGACTTGAGAAAAATGGTAGTTGATACTATGCCACTAAGTTCAATAGATATCCGGATGTCAAGAAAATCGATGGTCCTAGGTCCAATCTGATGAGTCAATACAATGTTGAGGTCGTTGGAGTTGAGTCGACGCACAAAGTCTTCCAGTTCAGACCCGGTTCCGCCCCAGACGACAAAAATGTCGTCAATGTAGCGGAGCCAGCACTGCGCATGGGAGCTCGCCGGCATGCCGTCCCCGAAAACCTCCCAAAAGCCGAGAAAGAGGTTTGCGTAGGATGGCGCGCAAGCCGTCCCCATCGCAGTGCCGCGCTGCTGGAGGAAGAACCGGTCCCGAAACACGAAGAAGTTGTGCATCAACACAAACTCCAACAACTCCATAATTAGACAAGACAAGGACCGATCGAGATTACTTGCATCCAGATAGAACTGTGTGGCTGTAAGTCCATCGCGGTGACCAATACTAGAATAGAGGGCCTCGACGTCCATGGTTACCAACAGAGTCTCCTCCTCCAAGGTAAGACCCTCCAGTCTCCTCAGAACGTCAGAAGTGTCTCTGACATGAGAGGGCAACGTCTCCACTAGTGGGTGCAAGTAATGTTCTATAAATTTGCATGTGACGTCACACAGCCCTCCCATTCCAGAGACAATGGGACGTCCCGGAGGTATTCTAGGGTTCTTATGTATCTTGGGGAGGCGGTAAAAAGTTGGAACCACTAGTGATTTAACGAAGAAGCCCTCATAGATTTTTTTGGGAATGATCCCCGCCTCAAAAGCCCTCAACAGTATCATCTCCAGGTCAACGGTGTATCCTCGCACTGGATTATGGTGGAGAGGTTCATAGGCCTCTGGGTCCCTCAATTGGCGCCATGCCTCCCTTTCATACAGTTCCACCGGCCACACCACCACGTTCCCGCCCTTGTCAGCGGGTTTAATAACAACCCCCTCAAGGGACTGAACTTCTCTCAACGCCGCCTGTTGCTGTCTAGTGAGGTTGTTCTTCCCGCCCTTCTGGGAGAGTTGCCGGATGTCTCTTGTCACCAGTTCCCCAAAAATCTGAATCGGGGGACATAGTGACAGGGGTGTAAATGTGGTGGATTTTGGCATTGTATGACGTGGGAAGTTACCTGGTGGGTGGTAGGTGGACTCCTCCTCCAGTTCTTCAAGTGTAGCTATTGGTTCTTGTTCAAGACTGGAAATACTTGGTTCTCCTGAGGCATGTTTAGAATGCAACTGGTGCAATACTAACTTCCGTAGAAACAGGTGGAGGTCCTTAATTACTGAAAATAGATTGAAATTAGTCTGGGGCACAAATGACAGTCCCAGCTTAAGGACCTCAATCTGTGGGGGAGTAAGCGTATGTTTAGATAGATTAATTACCTCAAGATGCGAATCTCCTCCTTTCTTGTGAACTGGAAGAGGGGCCCCACGTCCACCACCAGAGGCATTCCAGGCATTAATGGCTCTAGTATTAGGTCTCATGTTTCTGATTTTGTCAGGTGCAGATTCTTCATCCAATGAAGAAATAGATGATGCCAAAATCGACATTGATGAAGCATGGTGCTTTTTCTTAGAGTGAGGGGCACCCCGCCACCGAAACACTTGACCATTCTTGTAATCCATAACGTCCCGCTGGTATTTTTTGTTTTTTTGTATTTAGGATTTCTCTCTCCCATTTAGAGAACTCTTTATCTAGTGACTCGTTGTATTTGGATAGTTCGTCAGGGGTAAGCTTCGAGGACAGATGGGTCTGGGCATCTGCAATCTCCGTCTCTAGATCACTAATAGATTTCTCATTCAGCTCAATCAAGAGCTGCATGAAAATCCTAGAGCAGCCAGACGCGGCTTCCTCCCATTTTGTTTTTATTGTTTCTTCCGAGACAGTGAAAGAGGGGAATACCCTGACCCTCAATCCCCTCGGAACCAACCCCCTATCCAAATACCTCTTCATAAAAGCCACATTCCACCATAATCGTGTCTTCCTATTAAGCATAGATTTAAGGCCGTTCATGCGGTCCAGGGCAGTTCTAGAACTCAGATTAAGTAACTCATCCCCTCCAGCTTCAAATACCTGGTCCAGTTGTGTCTCCCACATTTTTTCGCGGGCTTTGAGATCCATGGGATCCTGAAAATAACCTGTGATAAACCACAGAATAACTGAGATATAGAACATAAGGAACCGTAGATAAACAATTATAATAGGCAACAACTCAGATTTCATGAAACCCAAGAGTGTAGAGTCTTTAAATTTGCCAAATAGCAGAAATACCCAGAAACAAGTCGTAGTTGAAATGTATAAAACATTTTATTTAAATATGTTCTGTAGGGTATAGCATAAATAGTAGTAATCACAAAAAATTGACCAGGATATAGAAAGTGATGAAGGGGAAAATACCCCACGTGACCCAGGAAGGGATACTAGATCTCCAAGGTGATCTGAATAGACATTACTAGGGCAAGTGCCCATAAAGTAACTAATAGCCCAAAAAGAAGTGCAAGGTTGCCAGCAAGAAGGCAAGGGAAAGCTCCATGCATGGCATAACAGGGCATTAGCTTACCAAAAGTCAGATCACCGAAATGAGGCTGGGTAATACGTGGGGACCGACGTCCCAACACGTGTTTTGCTTGGTGTGCTTCGTCGGGGGACAGATAAAATTAAGTGCGCAGTACAAACTTTATAAAGGGACCCTAATTGCCGCTGATACGCCCATTCATCTGCGCGTCATAGTGATTTCAGCCGCTACGGGTCGCATTGTGGTTCAGCTTCGGCAGCAGAGACCGGATGGAAGAAAACTTCCTGTGACGTCACAAACACTTCCGGTTCTCTGCTGCTAAGGACGCTACCACACACGCGCCCAGAAGGCGGATGCTTCAGTGATGACGTGTCAAGCGTACCTCCAATTCCAGGAAAGGTAACTCCACCTACCCGGAAGATTAAATACAGATAGTGAGAACATGGCTTCACTGCTATCAGAATAAATAAGCACTAAGTGCATACCATATTCCCATAAAAGGGGATCACAGAAAAGTAGGTGTTTGTAAAAAGCAGAATGTTAGGAGAGAACGAAAGAGGAAAAGGCAAACACACATGTGTTCACAGGAGGCAAAATAGCAGTCCATATAGATCCAACATATACAGTTACATGACAGTACGTATTCCCAAAGTAGGCAATTGCAATATGACTCCTTGATGGATCCGGACATGTGAAATTCGTTTGCAAAGTATAGTTGCTGTGAAGTTCCTCTTCCTTCCTTCATATAAGTTCGGGTAGGGTTTGGAATTGGGGAGAAAAAAGGTGAAGAAATGGCAATGGGTCCATAACAACTAAATGGTAACTATGGACGCCGATGCCCTCTATTCTAGTATTGGTCACCGCGATGGACTTACAGCCATACAGTTCTATCTGGATGCAAGTAATCTCGATCGGTCCTTGTCTTGTCTAATTATGGCGTTGTTGTAGTTTGTGTTGACGCACAACTTCTTCGTGTTTCGGGACCAGTTCTTCCTCCAGCGGCGCGGCACTGCGATGGGGGCGGCTTGCTCGCCGTCCTACGCAAACCTCTTTCTCGGCTTTTGGGAGAGGGAGGTTTTCGGGGACGGTGTGCCGGCGTGCCAGCGAGCTCCCATGCGCAGTGCTGGCTCCGCTACATTGACGACATTTTTGTCGTCTGGGGCGGAACCGGGTCTGAACTGGAAGACTTTGTGCGTTGACTCAACTCCAACGACCTCAACATTGTATTGACTCATCAGATTGGACCTAGGGTCATTGATTTTCTTGACATCCGGATAGCTATTGAACTTAGTGGCATAGTATCAACTACCATTTTTCGTAAGTCCACCGCGGTCAATTCCCTCCTCCATGCCACCTCAGGACATCCCAGGTCAACGGTGAACGCAATTCCGACTGGCCAGTTTCTGCGGTTACGCAGACTGTGCTCCTCGGATTGCACCTTTGAAGCCGAATCAGGAGATATGAGAGAGAGGTTCATTAATAGGGGCTACAGTGGCAGGTCCATCAAGCGGGGCTACCAGCGTGCTAAATATTCCCGACGGGATCAGCTATTGTCTGGGAAAGGCACACTGGCAGCATCACCCGGTCCAGTAACCAGGTTCATTTCTACCTACTGTTGCCAGTGGAAACAAATAAGAGGTGTGCTGAGTATGCACTGGGCGATTTTCCAAACGGAACCATCTCTTGAGGGGTATTTGCCTGGCCGCCCGATGATGACAGCAAAGAGGGGAAGGCGTCTCAGAGACATTTTGGTACATAGCCATTATGTTGTCAAGAGACCCCCCCTCTTTGGCTGTGGTACTCAACGGGTTGGCTGCTATCCATGCGGAAGCTGCCGGGGATGCCAAAACATCATTAGAGCCACTACTTTTTACTCTGCAGATGGCAAAAGAGAATTTTCGATCCGGGAATATATCTCCTGCAGCACATCTGGCGTAATTTATTACGCCATGTGTGGCTGTGGTAAGATATATATCGGGTTGACTTCCCGGGAGCTCCGCATCCGCACTAGGGAGCATGTGCGGGATATATTAGCAGCCAAGGAGACCACTAACCCAGAATCCCTAAAAACGATACCTCATCACTTCAGAGAAATACATAATTGTGATCCAACATCTCTGAGAGTTCGTGGTATCAATAGGGTACATCTTGGGATTCGTGCTGGCGACCTCAAAAAACGTCTGGCACAGGTCGAGTACCGCTGGATTTTTACCCTTGGTACTCAGTCCCCTCACAGGCTAAACGAACGGCTCACTTTTGCTCCGTTCTTGTAAATATCCAGTACTTCCCCTGACCTTGATTTTGTTTTGGGGATTGACCTAGTCCTATAACCCCCCTTTTCGGGGAGTGAATCTTCTTCCACTGTCTTTCATTGTATATGTGTTTGTATTGTAGCAAATTAACCTGGTACATTCAACTATGCATAGTTTCCCTATATACCATTGGGTCTGTTCGTGCTGTATATGTGGCAGTTCTATTAGGACTCATTTTTAACAGTGTGTGTTTTTTATGCTCATTTAGTTGTTATGGACCCATTGCCATTTCTTTGCAATCTATTCTTTGCAAACGAATTTCACATGTCCGGATCCATCAAGGAGTCATATTGCAATTGCCTACTTTGGGAATACGTACTGTCATGTAACTGTGTATGTTGGATCTATATGGACTGCTATTTTGCCTCCTGTGAACACATGTGTGTTTGCCTTTTCCTCTTTCGTTCTCTCCTTCTAACATTCTGCTTTTTACAAACTCCTACTTTTCTGTGATCCCATTTTATGGGAATATGGTATGCACTTAGCACTTATTTATACTGATCGCAGTGAAGCCATGTTCTCACTATCTGTATTTAATCTTCCGGGTAGGTGGAGTTACCTTTCCTGGAATTGGAGGTACGCTTGACGCATCATCACTGAAGCATCTGCTTTCTAGGCACGTGTGTGGTAGCGTCCTTAGCAGCGGAGAACCGGAAGTGTTTGTGACGTCACAGGAAGTTTTCTTCCATCCGGTCTCCGCTGCCGACGCTGAACCACAACGCGACCCGTAGCGGCTGAAATCACTATGACGCGCAGATGAATGGGCGTATCAGTGGCAATTAGGGTCCCTTTATAAAGTTTGTACTGCGCACTTAATTTTATCTGTCCCCCGACGAAGCACACCAAGCGTGTTGGGATGTCAGTCCCCACGTATTACCCAGCCTCATTTCGGTGATCTGACTTTTGGTAAGCTAATGCTTTGTTATGCCATGTATGGAGTTTTCCCTTGCCTTCTTGCTGGCAACCTTGCACTTCTTTTTGAGCTATTAGTTACTTTACGGGCACTTGTCCTAGTAATGTCCATTCAGATCACCTTGGAGATCTAGTATCCCTTCCTGGGTCACGTGGGGTATTTTCCCCTTCATCACTTTCTATATCCTGGTCCATTTTTTGTGATTACTACTATTTATGCTATACCCTACAGAACATATTTAAATAAAATGTTTTATACATTTCAACTACGACTTGTTTCTGGGTATTTCTGCTATTTGGCAAATTTAAAGACTCTACACTCTTGGGTTTCAGCTTATTATTAGCATGTATTTACATTAAACCTATGAAAAAAAATGCAAAACTGCCCTATGTGAACATAGCTTAACAAATACTAAGGTAACGAAAACTCAAATACTGAACGTGTGCACAAGGCCTTGGGGCACATGCACAATGAGTATTTGGTGAGTTTTTTTACCTCATTATTTGTAAGGTCACGTGCACATGTTCAGTATTTGGTGACTGCATTCTGCTTGTATCATATGTTTATATCCACTACATACATTATGATACATGCAGGATATCCTGATGGAGGAGCACACTCAGTATGTGGAGACAGACATTGAAAATATCCAAGATGGAGGGAGGGCCAGTGGGTTACAGTGTTGCTGGGGTGTGTCAACCAAGTAGTGTCAATCCTCCATTCCCAATATATACATACACAGTGTATGGATTGGGAATGGAGGATTGAAACTACATAGACCAGATGCCCCAGAACACTTTGATAGAAAACACCCTCGTCCCCCCCATCTTACAGAAAATTACATTCCCCCCTTCACAAAGTGTGCCGCCATTTCACCCCCTTTCAGATAGCGTGCCGCCATTGCCCCCCCTTTCACATAGTGTGCCGCCGTTGCCCCCCCTTTCACATAGTGTGCCACCGTTGCCCCCCCACCTTCACATAGTGTCCCGCTTGCTGCTAGTGAACAGGTCGGTAGGCACCTCCACAGAACAGGTCACCACTCAACGGCGGACACTGACAGTTTGGGGCTCCTGTGCAAGACATTGTGCCTGCCCCCTACCCTCCGTTTATGGCGACAAAGCTACAAATATAGATATAGATACAATATATTACATACATTAGTTCCCTCTCTTGTTATGTCCATTATCATACCTTACATATAATGAATAGTGGGTTAGGGAGGACACTGAAGACCACATAATGAATTGTAGGGTGAGGAGTAGAGATGAACGATGTTCGAGGTTCGCCAATTTTATGTTCGAGTGATTTTGGGTGGTGTTCGAGTCGTTCGACGAACTCAAACGATTTGCTATAAGTTCGGCAGTTCGAGTTACATTCGAGAACGGTTCGATCACCAAAAGCGTGGCTTTTCACAGTAAGTATGTGCGCACTTTGCGTATCTGCATGCGTCCTGCATCCCCAGCACAATCCCTCTCTCTACTCACCGATCACGGGCGCCTCGCTGCACGGCTGTCACAAATCTCTTTTGAAAATGGCTGCCGCTTCATTATTCAATCAGGTATTCCATGCCTTCCTTGCCCACCAGCGCCCATGATTGGTTGGAGTCAGACACGCCCCTACGATGAGTGACAGCTGTCTCACTGCAACCAATCACAGCCGCCGGCGGGCGGGTCTCTATCGTGCAGTAAAATAAATAAGTAATAAAAAAAAAAAATGCGGTTCCCCCCAATTTTGATACCAGCCAGGATAAAGCCACACGGCTGGAGGCTGGTATTGTCAGGATGGGGAGCACCACATTATGGGTGGCCCACCACCCTAACAATATCACCCAGCAGCTGCCCGGAATTGCCGCATCCATTAGATGCAGCAGTCCCGGGACTCTACCCAGCTCATCCCGAATTGCCCTGGTGCAGTGGCAATCGGGGTAATAACAGGGTTAATCATGACAAGCGTCTCCTCGAGACACCTTCCATGATTAACCTGTAAGTGAAAATAAATAAACACACACAGCGAAAAATCCTTTATTTGGAATATAAGACAAAAAACACCTCATTTACCTCTTTATTAATCCCCAAACAACAATCCAGGTCTGAAGTAATCCACACGGCACTGTCAGCTCTGCTACATGAAGATGATAGGAAGCCCCGTAGAACACGAGCGATCTGTGTCCTTCTCCACGCAGCAGCTGAAGTGAGCCACGCTGTGACCAGAGACTTCACTCTGCAATGCAGACATCAAGATAACCAAATCTTCCTATGTTTCTCATTAGAGCCAGTGGCTCAATGGTTAGAGCTACTGCCTAAGAAGCATTAGTTCACGAGTTCATGTCCCGGCCGCCCCGGTAAAGAATTTAATATATTTTTAATTTTAAATTATAATTATTATTTATTTAGAATTATAATTAAATTTAATTATGCACTGAGGGGAGGAGCCGGACATCAGTTGTGAGCCGTGGGCAACACCTCTAAAATTGGAGCAGTTCACGGAATGAGGCTGCATTGCTCTCTCTTCTCTCTCTCTTCTCTCTCTTTTCTCTCTCTTGTTCGCTCTCTCTCTTGTTCGCTCTCTCTCTTGTTCTCTCTCTCTTGTTCGCTCTCTCTCTCGTTCTCCCGCTTTCTCTCTTTCTCTCTCTTCTCTCTCTTCTCTCTCTTCTCTCTCCTCTCTCTCCTCTCTCTTTTTTCTCTCTTCTCTCTCTTCTCTCTTGTTGTCACTCTCTTGTTCTCTCTCTCTCTCTTGTTCTTTCTCTCTCTTTTTCTCTCTTTCTCTCTCTCCTCTCTCTTCTCTCTCTTCTCTCTTCTCTCTCTCCTCTCCTCGCTCTCTTGTTCTCTCTTGTTCTCTCTCTCTCTTGTTCTCTCTTTTTCTCTCTCTCTCTTTCTCTCTCTCTCTTTCTCTCTTTTTCTCTCTCTCTCTTCTCTCTCTCCTCTCCTTTCCTCTTCTCTCTCTTCTCTCCTCTTCTCTCCTCTTCTCTCCTCTTCTCTCTCTCTCTCTCTCTCTCTCTCTTTCCTCTCTTTTTTCTCTCTCTTCTCTCCTCTCTCTCTTCTCTCCCTCTTCCCTCTGTCTTCTCTCTTGTTCTCTCTCTCTTGTTCTCTCTTTCTCTCTCTCCTATCTCTCCTCTCTCTCCTCTCTCTCCTCTCTCTCCTCTCTCTCCTCTCTCCTCTCTCTCCTCTCTCTCTTCTCTCTCCTCTCTCTCTTATCTCTCGTTCTCGCTCTCTCTTGTTCTCTCTCTCTTGTTCTCTCTCTTTCTCTCTCTCTCTCTTTTTCTCTCTTTCTCTCTCTCCTCTCTCTCCTCTCTCTCCTCTCTCTCCTCTCTCTTCTCTCTCCTCTCTCTCCTCTCTCTCTTCTCTCTCCTCTCTCTCTTATCTCTCGTTCTCGCTCTTTCTTGTTCTCTCTCTCTTGTTCTCTCTCTTTCTCTCTCTTTCTCTCTCTCTCTCTTTCGCTCTCTCTCTCTTTCTCTCTTTTTCTCTTTCTCTCTCTCTCTTCTCTCTCTCCTCTCTCTCTTTCCTCTCTTTTTTCTCTCTCTTCTCTCCCTCTTCTCTCTGTCTTCTCTCTTGTTCTCTCTCTCTTGTTCTCTCTTGTTCTCTTTCTCTCTCTTTCTCTCTCCTCTCTCCTCTCTCCTCTCTCTCCTCTCTCTTCCCTCTCCTCTCTCTCTTCTCTCTCCTCTCTCTCTTATCTCTCATTCTCTCTCTCTTGTTCTCTCTCTCTTGTTCTCTCTTTCTCTCTCTTTCTCTCTCCTCTCTCTTCTCTCTCCTTTCTCTCTTCTCTCTCCTTTCTCTCTTCTCTCTCCTCTCTCTCTTATCTCTCGTTCTCTCTCTCTCTTGTTCTCTCTCTCTTGTTCTCTCTCTTTCTCTCTCTCTCTCTTTTTCTCTCTTTCTCTCTCTCTTCTCTCTCTCCTCTCCTTTCCTCTTCTCTCCTATTCTCTCCTCTTCTCTCTCTCCTCTCTCTTTCATCTTTTTTCTCTCTTCTCTCTCTCTTCTCTCTTGTTCTCTCTCTCTTGTTTTCTCTCTCTCTCTCTTTCTGTCTCTCCTCTCTCCTCTCTCTCTCCTCTCTCTCTTCTCTCTCCTCTCTCTCTTATCTCTCGTTCTCTCTCTCTCTTGTTCTCTCTCTCTCTTGTTCTCTCTCTCTCTCAAATTCAAGTTCAAATATGCTTTATTGGCAGGACCAAAATACAATTAGTTTTGCCAAAGCAAGAGAAATACAGTAAGTGTGGTGGGAGGGGATCAGGGTTATAGGGAGTTAGGGGCACAATTGGGGCTCTGAAAATCCTTTTAGGGGCCTTATGTTCCCCTCAGCTTATGACAAGTGGTGACATATTGGGCGGCAATTTCAAACGTTGATTCTTCTTCCCCCAGTAGGAAGCGGAGTTTCATCTCCTTGTCCATGGATGGAAAGTCCGGGGTATGAGTGGTAAGTATCTGGAAGTGGGAGGCCCTCACTGCTGTGTATTTGTTACAGTGCAGCAGGAAATGCGCCTCGTCCTCCAGAGCCCCCTGCTGGCAGTGCTGGCACAGTCTGTTCTCCCGTGGCTTGTATGTCAGTCGGTGCTGCCCTGTTTTCACCTCTGTACAGGCTCAGGGTCTTCCTGTCTTTGGGGTGGTGTAACCTTTCCAGATATGGGGCCAGAGTGTAGTCCCTCCGCAGTGACCGGTAGATGAGTTTATGGGAGTTCTCTAATTCACTCTCCCAGTCCTCTATGTATTGCATCTTGCAGCTCTCTGAGATCTCTTTTATTTGGGCTTTTGTCAGGGTGTGTTGCTGACTTTGGCTGTACTGGCTGCCGGGGTTCCTGGATTGCTCTGGCTCAGCAGGTCTTTATGATGACAGGAGCTGGGGTTGCTGTTCTGCATGTGCGCCTGGTGTGATAGCGCCCTCTTGTGTATACTGAGCCATAAGGGGAATCGGCCCAACTCTGCCTGACAGGCTATGTTTGAGGTGCTGCGATGGACTTGGAGGAGATATTTACAGAACTCCATGTGGAAGACTTCTGTTGGGCTGGAATCCCACTTTGTGTGGTCTGGGTAGGTCGCTGGGCCCCATACCTCGCTGCCATACAGCAGTATAGGGGTAATGACGTTGTCAAATACCTTGAGCCAGACTCTCACAGGTGGTTTGAGGTAGTACAGCTGTCTTCTAAGTTCTGTATCCTTTTCCTTTCAGGGCTTCTGCTGCTTGCTTGAGGCTCCCATTATTGCTTAGCTCCAGAGCAAGGTAGGTATAGTTACTGGTCTTCTCCAGCATGGAGCCATTTAATGTGAAGGTGGGAGTGGGTATTTTATTTCGGTTCCTCCTCTGAAATACCATGACTTTGGTCTTCTTTTGGTGGATGGGAAGCGCCCATGTGGTGCTGAATGTTTCCAGTACTGCCAGGCTATCTTGGAAGCCTCTTTCGGTTAGGGAGAGTAGCAGGAGGTCGTCTGCATACAGCAGGAACTTCACCTCTCCGTCATGCAGACTGAGGCCTGGAGTGGGAGAGGACTCTAGAGCTGCTGCTAGTCCATTTATATAGATGTTGAATAGAGTTGGGCTAAGGGTGCAGCCGTGTCTAACCCCACAGCCCTGTCGGAGGAAAGCCGTCCTCTTTCCATTCACCTTCACGCTGCACCGGTTCTCAGTGTATGAGCTCTTGATCACGTCGTACGTTCTGCCACCTATTCCACTCTCCTCCGTACAGACAGACAGCAGTAAGCAGCTTCAGAACTACAAGGCTCAGCATACTCCATCCAGGATGGTATGCAAGAGTTTTTTGCCCTTGCCCCCCAAAAAATGACGTGGGCTTCACCATATTTTTGTATGCTAGCCAGGTACAGCAGGCAGGTACGGCTGCCCCCAACCCCCAGCTGCCTATTTGTACCCGGATGGGAACAAAAAATATAGGGAAGCCCCCTTTTTTTTTTATTTATTTCACGAATTTTATTAAATAATTAAAAAAAAAATGACGTGGGCTTCGCACAATTTTTGTGTCCAGCCAGGTACAACTAGTTAGCTGGGAATTGGAATCCGCAGCACAGGTTGGCCCGAGCTTTCTGGGCCAACCTCTGCTGCGAATTGCAGTCCGCAGCCGCCCCAGAAAATGGCGCTTTCATAGAAGCGCCATCATCTGGCGCTGTATCCAACTCTTCCAGCAGCCATGAAGACGGGTGGCTTGCTGGGTAATAATGGGTTAATACTAGCTTTGTTTTACTAGCTTGTATTAAGCCAGAGATTCTTAATGTCAGGCAAGTTTGACCCAGCCATTAAGAATCTCCAATAAAGGGTTAAAGAAAAAGACACGACACAGAGAAAATTTATTTTAATAGAAATAAATACACAGACACACTTAGAGACTCCATGTTTATTACTCCCTGTCAGCCCTCCATGATCCTGGTCTTTTGTCTTCTTTCTCCTTCAACCCATGCAGCTCTGCTACATCAGACAGCTGTGGCAGCCAGTCCTTGCATGTGCGCTGACTCCGTAAAGAGCACCCACATGCAGGAACGGGGAAGCCGACCATGTGCCAGTGCATCTCGCGGGTACACGGAGATGCACAAGGAGCCCCGCCTACCGGAGAGATGCACTGACAGGACCTAGCATGACGTCTAGCTATGTGACCAGTCTTTAGCCAATGAGATAATAGACACGTGACTGGTCACATGGCTATTTTGACGTCATGGAAGGTTTTATCATCAGTGCTGGTTACCGGGAGGACGCAGCGATTATCAGAAGGAAAAGCGACGGGAGACAGAGTGCAGGACGCGTCGCGGGGACCTTTAAGTGTAATGGCAATGTTTATTAACTGTATGTGTACATGTATAATGTGTTTTTATGTGTTTGTGTTTGCCTCCCATTGTTTTCAATTGGGTTCGAGTTGGTTTGTCGAACATTCGTCGAACGTTCCACGAACTTGTCCTCCGTTCGACGAACCGAACCAAACTCGAACTTTAGGGGGGTGGCTCATCTCTAGTGGGTAGTGGGGAGTACAGTATCAGGGCCATAATATGAATTGTGGCATGGGGAGGACACTGAGGACTATATAATGAATTGTGGGGTAGGAAGGACTTCCCCACATACGTAACATCACCCCCTTCCCTGCACACGTAATATCACCCCCTTCTGCACATATGACACATTACCCACTTCCCCACATAAGTAACCATAATCCTTCCCCATTCAGCCCCACCAGCACGGAGACCCCCACATAAAATATAATCCCCTTCCCTATACAGCCCCATACATATAACATTACTCCCTTCACCACACAGCCCCCCAGCAAGCAGCATCACCCTCTTCTCCATGCAGCCCCCCCAAGCTTGCAGCCCCAAGCAAGTAAATCTATCCCTAACCCTTCCCCACTCAGTCCCTTAGCAGGTAGTACCGCAGCATGAAGCCCCAGAGTACGCAGCCCTCTAACAACTGTAACATCACCCCCTCCTTCCCCAAGAGTGTAACTGCACCCCAGTATGCAGCCACACTCATACAAGATCACCACTTTTCCCATCCAGCCCCATATATATATATATATATATATATATATATATATAATATATAAAATCACACTTTCCCTGCACAATTCCCAGTATGCCAGAATAACTGTGGAAAGAAAAGTCGCAAATAGGGTTTTACCCGGTATGACACATGGGGGCAAGTGTGGGTTAGAACACTCACCCGATGGGGTTGTGCAAGTCACAACCCCTATGAAGGCATGTAGTAAATATGGAAGGCAGTGGTCCCGCAGTGTAGAGATAATCCAAGTGGTAGAGGAAAAAGCAGGTTTGAAATACCGCACCAAACCACAGGGAATCCAGATGCTTTTTAGTAAATCCCTTTCTTTATTTTTTACACATGTCTACGTGTTTCAAGGACACATCCGTCCTCATTATCAGGACAATGTACAGAGAAAGACTATAGCAAACAAGGAGCGCTGAGCTCCTATATATGTGTTAGAATGCAGCCACGTATTCATAAATTACGTCATCCTCCCCTTCGTGACTCATAGACACGTGCATCGGTGGATAAAGTTGCCACATTGACAAACAGAAAAAAAGAGAGAAAAAAAGGAAGAAAAAGAGGAAAAAGAAAAAGAAAAACTGTGTTTAAAGTGTTCTATATATCATAGTATCATAGTATCATAGTTTTTAAGGTTGAAGGGAGACTCTAAGTCCATCTAGTTCAACCCGTAGCCTAACATGTTGATCCAGAGGAAGGCAAAAAAAACCCCAATGTGGCAAACAAGTTCCAATGGGGAAAAAATTTCCTTCCTGACTCCACATCCGGCAATCAGACTAGTTCCCTGGATCAATACCCTGTCATAAAATCTAATATACATAACTTGTAATATTAAATTTTTCAAGAAAGGCATCCAGGCTCTGCTTAAATGTTAGTAGTGAATCACTCATTACAACATCATGCGGCAGAGAGTTCCATAGTCTCACTGCTCGTACAGTAAAGAATCCTCATCTGTGATTATGATTAAACCTTCTTTCCTCAAGACGTAGCGGATGCCCCCGTGTTCCAGTCGCAGGCCTAGGTGTAAAAAGATCTTTGGAAAGGTCTCTGTACTGTCCCCTCATATATTTATACATTGTGATTAGATCCCCCCTAAGCCTTCGTTTTTCCAAACTAAATAACCCCAAGTTTAATAACCTGTCTTGGTATTGCAGCCCACCCATTCCTCTAATAATCTTGGTCGCTCTTCTCTGCACCCTCTCCAGTTCAGCTATGTCCTTCTTATATATCGGTGACCAGAATTGTACACAGTATTCTAAGTGCGGTCGCACTAGTGACTTGTACAGAGGTAGAACTATATTTTTTTCATGAACACTTATACCTCTTTTAATACATCCCATTATTTTATTAGCCCTGGCAGCAGCTGCCTGACACTGTCCACTAAAGTGACGTTTACCATCCACCCATCCACCCAAGTCTTTTTCTGTGTCTGTTTTACCCAGTGTTCTACAATTAAGTACATAATCATAAATGTTATTTCCTCTACCCAAGTGGATGACCTTACATTTATCTACATTAAACTTAAATTGCCACTTCTCAGCCCAATCCTCCAATTTACATAAATCTCCCTGTAATATAAAATTATCCTCCTCTGTATTGATTACCCTGCCGAGTTTAGTATCATCTGCAAATATTGAAATTCTACTCCGCATGCCCCCAACAAGGTCATTTATAAATATGTTGAAAAGAAGCGGGCCCAATACTGACCCCTGTGGTACCCCACTATGAACTGAGACCCAGTCCGAGTACGTACCATTAATAACCACCCTTTGTTTCCGATCACTGAGCCAGTTTTTAACCCAGTTACACATATTTTCCCCTATCCCCATTATTCTCATTTTATGTACCAACCTTTTGTGTGGCACCGTATCAAAAGCTTTTGAAAAGTCCATATACACAACATCCACTGCATTTCCCTGGTCCAGACTTGAACTTACCTCTTCATAGAAGCCGATCAAATTAGTTTGACAGGATCGATCCCTCATAAACCCATGTTGATACTCTGTCATAAGGTTATTTTTCTTGAGATACTCCAGTATAGCATCTCTCAAGAAACCCTCAAGGATTTTACCAACCATAGAGGTTAAACTTACCGGCCTATAATTTCCCGGCTCAGTTTTTGTCCCCTTTTTGAATATTGGCACCACATTTGCTATGCGCCAGTCCTGCGGTACCGACCCTGTTATTAAGGAATCTGAGAAGATTAAAAATAATGGTCTATCTATCACAGAACTCAATTCCTGTAGTACTCTGGGGTGTATGCTATCCGGGCCCGGAGATTTGTCAACCTTAGTGATTTCGAGGCGGCGGCGTACTTCCTGCTGGGTTAAGCAGGTAATATTCAAGGGTGAATTCATGGTACCACTGGTCATGTCATCTGCCATGGCATTTTCTTGTATAAAAACCGTAGAAAAAAAGTCATTCAGCAGGTTGGCTTTACCCTCATCCCCTTCCACCATTTCACCAAGACTATTTTTAAGGGGGCCAACACGATCGCTTTTCAGTTTTTTACTGTTTATGTAGTTAAAGAATATTTTAGGATTATTTTTACTTTCTCTCGCAATGAGTCTCTCTGTCTCAAACTTAGCTAACTTAATTTGCTTTTTACATATTTTATTTAATTTTCTATAATTATATAATGCCTCATCACTACCTACCCTCTTTAATTCTTTTAAGGCTTTCTGTTTTTCTTTTATTGCTTCCCTTACAGCTCTATTTAGCCATAGGGGTTTCCTCCTATTTCTAGCATGTTTGTTCCCATAGGGTATATTTTCTGCACAAGCCCTATTCAGGATGCTCATAAAAGTCTCCCATTTGCTTTGTGTACTTTTATTACTTAGTACATCATCCCAGTTTATTGCACTAAGATCATCTCTCAACCGTTTAAAATTTGCTTTCCTGAAGTTTAGTGTCCTTGTAGCCCCTCTACTAGACATCTTACTAAAGAATACATGAAAACTTATTATTTTGTGATCACTATTCCCCAAGTAACCCCCAACTTGTATATTTGATATGCGGTCTGGCCTATTGGTTAGTACAAGGTCTAGTAGTGCTCCCCCTCTTGTGGGGTCCTGTACCATTTGTGAAAGGTAATTATCTTTCATTGTTATCAAAAATCTATTTCCTTTGCTGGAACTGCAAGTTTCTGTTCCCCAATTTATATCAGGATAGTTAAAGTCCCCCATAATAATTACCTCTCCGAGACTCGCTGCTTTATCAATTTGCTTTATGAGGAGATTCTCTACCTCTTCCATAATATTCGGCGTCTTATAACACACCCCTATCAGTATTTTATTATTCATTCTCCCCCCCCCTTATCTTCACCCATAGGGACTCTACATTCTCAGTACCCTCACATATGTTGTCACGCAGGATGGGTTTTAAGGATGATTTTACATATAGACACACACCTCCCCCTCTCTTATTTGTACGGTCATTCCTGAATAGGCTATAACCCTGTAAATTACCAGCCCAGTCATAGCTCTCATCCAGCCATGTCTCTGATATCCCCACTATATCATAATTTTCTTCCAACAATATTAATTCTAATTACTCCACCTTATTTGTGAGGCTTCGGGCATTAGTGTACATGCACGTTACGTATGACTCTGTACCTGTATTCCTGCTTACTGTATTAACTGTCCTAACCCTTCCCCCCGTACCACCCCCAATTTCATTACTTGTGCCCTGGTCACTATCTGCACTACATTCCCCTTCTATAAAGTGAATACCCTCGCCCCCCATTCCTAGTTTAAACACTCCTCCAACCTTCTAGCCATTTTCTGCCCCAGCAGAGCTGCACCTTCCCCATTAAGATGCAGCCCATCCCTAGCATAGAATCTGTAGCCAACTGAAAAGTCGGCCCAATTCTCCAGGAACCCAAAACCCTCTTTCCTACCCCAATTCCTGAGCCACCTGTTAACCTCCCTGATCTCTCTTTGCCTCTCTGGTGTGGCTCGTGGCACAGGTAGTATTTCCGAAAATACCACCTTTGAGGTCCATGCTTTAAGCTTACAACCTAATTCCCTGAAATCATCTTTAAGGACCTTCCACCTACCTCTAACTTTGTCATTTGTGCCAATGTGTACAATGACCGCTGGGTCCTCCCCAGCCCCTCCCAGTAATCTGTCAACCCGATCAGCGATGTGCCGAACTCGAGCGCCAGGAAGACAACACACTGTTCGGCGATCCCTGTCTTTGTGACAAATTGCCCTATCTGTCCCCCTAATAATTGAGTCCCCCACTACCAGTACCTGTCTTGCCTGCCCTGCACTCCTATTCCCCCCCTTACTGAAGCAGACACTCCTCTGGCGTTCAGAGGTCATGCCTTGCTGCAGCAATGCTACCCCTGTAATGACATCCCCCTCATCTGCCAAGTTTGCAAACCTATTGGGGTGTGTCAGTTCAGGACTAGCCTTCCTAGCACTTTTCCCTTTACCCCCCTTTCTAACTGTCACCGAGCTACCTACCTCACCGTCCTGCCGCTCCCTACTACGATCCTCCCCCACATCTGACCCAGCAAGCTGCTGCTCAGTGAGCAGCACACTCCTTTCCATATTGCTAATGCATCTCAGAGTTGCCAGCTGCTCATTTAGATCCAGTATCTGGGCTTCCAAATGGGCAACTTGCTCACATCTCGAACAACAGTATGCACCCTCGAATGGCTTTTCAAGGACTGCATACATGAGACAAGATGTACACTGGATCGCATTAGCAATAGTGGAGCACATTTTCTAATGGGGATAGCACTAAACAAATATTAAGTAATTAAACAACTAAATACAAACAATTCTACTCACACTTACTTTTGCTCACACTTTGCTCACTCACGCTCACAATGAAGAAGACAGGCTAAAATTACCATAGCGCAAGGAAAACTGGAGAACTGGAAGGAATTGTGTCTGTGTACATAAGTATGAAAAAGTGGAAAAAAAAAGTGAAAAAAATATATAATGAAAAAAATATATATGTATGAATATAAATAAAAACAAAAGGGAGGGAAGGAAAGAAGCAGCACTCACACTGAGCTTACTGCCTCTGACATCTTGACAGTGGAACTGAATATACGGGGATGCTTGGCGGGGGGCAGAGGCGCCAGCAAAGGATTTTTTGCAGGGAAGAAAGGAAAAACAGCGCTTGCGCAGAAAGGTGACTAGAGGTTAGAACCGTGGGAAAAACTGTACATTTTCCCACGACTTTCAAACTATTTACCCCTTGCGCAGGCGCATTAAACATTTTCCCACGGTTCTAACCTCTAGTCACCTTTCTGCGCAAGCGCTGTTTTTCCCTTCCTTCCCTGCATGTAATTTTTGCTGGCGCTTCTCCCCCCCGCCAAGCATCCCCGCATATTCAGTTTCACTGTCAGGTTGTCAGAGGCAATAAGCTCATTGTGAGCGCTTCTCCAGTAATATAAATTTTGCACATCACCTTGTGTATCATTGTAAATATACACTTTATGTCTGCTTGTTTTTCACATCATTGTTTAAATTTCTGCATCCCTTTTAGAACACCGGCACTTTGTAACTTTAGTCCTCACGGTTGTCATAACACTTCTGCACGCAGACGCACTGAACACTTTCCCACGACTTTCAACTCATTTACCCCTTGCGCAGGCGCATTACACATTTTCCCACAGTTCTAACCTCTAGTCACCTTTCTGCGCAAGCGCTGTTTTTCCTTTCTTCCCTGCATGAAATCCTTTGCTGGCGCCTCTGCCCCCCGCCAAGCATCCCCGTATATTCAATTCCACTGTCAAGATGTCAGAGGCAGTAAGCTCATTGTGAGCGCTGCTTCTTTCCTTCCCTCCCTTTTGTTTTTATTTATATATTTCATTATATATTTTTTCACTTTTTTCCACTTTTTCGTACTTATGTACACTGACACAATTCCTTCCAGTTCTCCAGTTTTCCTTGCGCTATGCTACCGCATCTGTGAAGTTTTTTGATTTTTTGTTTTTCTACATCTTCACACATAAATTCGCCATCAATATATACTGTTATACATAATTTTTATTTATTTTTACTTTCTTTTATGACACACAAACTATTTATTTTATTATTATTTTATTATATTTAATTATATATTGAACACTTCAAACACAGTTTTTCTTTTTCCGTTTTTTTCTTTTTCTTTTTCCTCTTTTTCTTCCTTTTTTTCTCTCTTTTTTTCTGTTTGTCAATGTGGCAACTTTATCCACCGATGCACGTGTCTATGAGTCACGAAGGGGAGGATGACGTAATTTCTGAATACGTGGCTGCATTCTAACACATATATAGGAGCTCAGCGCTCCTTGTTTGCTATAGTCTCTCTCTGTACATTGTCCTGATGATGAGGACGGCTGTGTCCTCGAAACGCGTAGACCTGTGTAAAAAATAAAGAAAGGGATTTACTAAAAAGCATCTGGATTCCCTGTGGTTTGGCGCGGTATTTCAACCCTGCTTTCTCCTCTACCTCTTGGATAATTCCCAATATGCAGCACTTTCACTGTACAATCCCGCATTATGCAGACCCATATACTGTACAATTCCCCACTATGCAGGCCTATATTGTGCAATCCCCCAATATGCAGCACTTTCACTGTACAATCCCCAAATATGCAGACCCATACTGTACAATCCCCCAATATGCAGGCCCATACTGTACAATCCTTAATATGCAGGCTCATATTGTACAATTCCCAATATGCCGGCCCATGTGTAATCCTCCAATATGCAGGCTCATACTGTACAATCCCTTATTATGTAGACTCATACTTTACAATCCCCCATTATGGAGGCCCACACTGTACAATCCCCTATTATGTAGACTCATACTTTACAATGCCCTATTATGCAGGCCCACACTGTACAATTCTTGATATGCAGGCTCATACTGTACAATCCCCCATTATGCAAGCACATACTGTACAATCCTTAAAGGGAACCTGTCAGGTCAAAAAAGCGTTATAACCTACAAGCAGGAGCCTGTGTGAGCTATTATCCCCCTTCCTACCCATCCCTTTCTTGTAATATTGTATAATATGAAAGTAATAAAATATGTTTTATTACTTACATACTCCCTATGTAAATAGCATAGGTCTCTAGCCCCATGGGCATTGCATCATCCTGTAGGCGTCTACATGCTTTCTATCGTATCACATCCCTGTAGGCGGGATACTATGGATTTATATGAGCGACGTCACATCTGCTCCTTCCGCCGCCGCATCATCCTGGCGCTTGCTTCTCGGCTTCTGACGTGTACTGCGCACAACAGGAACCACAGGAGTCTTATGAGCATGCTCAGTGCGCGTCAGAAGCCGACCAGCAAACACCAGGATGAGGTGGCAAGAATGGTAAGCGCGCACGCAAGATTCTGAAGGAGCCAACAGTGACGTTGCTTATATAAAGCCATGGTATCACGCCCACAGGAAAGTGATACCATGAAAAGCATGTAGACGCCCACAGGGCACTGAGACGCCCATGAGGATGGGGCTAGAGACCTGTGCTATTTACATATGGAATATGAAAGTAATAAAATGTTATTTTATTACTTTCATATTACACAATATAGCAACACTGGGATGGGTAGGAATGGGTTAGCAGCTCACACAGGCTCCTGCTTGTAGGTCAGAATGCTTTTTTTGCCCTGACAGGTTCCCTTTAATATGCAGACCCATGTTGGAAAATCCAGCTATACTGCGACCCCCCAAAAAACAAACACCTCCTCACGTTACTCACCCTTACTCCTGTGCATGAAGCCCCTCGCTCCATGGTGCAGCCCCTCAGCCTCTCCAGCAGCCACAGTACACATGGAACAGTGTTCATAGCTCCCACGTTGGAGGAGGAAGCCCCGCCCCTTCCCGCGATATCATCACCTCAGAGGAGCAAATAGCCATAGGGCAGTGATGGCGAACCTATGGCACGCATGCCAGACAGGGCACGCAGAGCCCTTTGTGCTGACACGCACGCTGTCGCCACATTCAGCCACATTGAACTGTCGGTGTGATCGAGCCAGCAGTTCAAAGTGGTGTTTAGCGAGGAGACATTTCTCCTCGCTCTGACATGGCTGCAGGCCTGTTGCCTAGGAGACGGAGGAGCGTCAGTAGGCGGCGCCGGCGTCTTGTGGCCGCGCGGGAACTGAAGTTACTGAGGACTCAGCGGCGCGCAGCGGTGGGGCGAGTGCTGGAAGGTGAGTTTTTTTTTTTTATTTTTAAGCTGTGTGCGCGGCTGTGCCAAGGTGTGGGATGGACAGTGCCAGCATGGGGGAAACAGAGAACGGGGCATACAGAGCACGGGGCATATACAAACAGAGCACGGGGCAAACAGATCACGGGGCATATACAAACAGAGAATGGGGCCTACAGAACACAGTGCATATACAAACAGAGTATGGGGCAAACAGAACACGGGGCAAACAGAACACGGGGCAAACAGAACACGGGGCAAACAGAGCACGGGGCATACAGAGCACGGGGCATACAGCGCACGGGGCATATACAAACAGAGTACGGGGCAAACAGAACATGGGGCACACAGAGCATACAAAGCACAGGGCATACAGAGCATGGGGCATACAGAGCATGGGGCATACAGAGCATGGGGCATACAGAGCACGGGGCAAACAGAGCATGGGGCAAACAGAGCACGGGGCAAACAGAGCATGGGGCAAACAGAGCACGGAGCAAACATGGAGAGCAGGGGCAAACAGAGCACGGGGCAAACAGAGCACGGGGCATACAGAGCATGGGGCATACAGAGCATGGGGCATACAGAGCATGGGGCATACAGAGCATGGGGCATACAGAGCATGGGACATACAGAGCACGGGGCATACAGAGCACGGGGCATATACAAACAGAGTACGGGGCAAACAGAACACGGGGCACACAGAGCATACAAAGCACGGGGCATACAGAGCATGGGACATACAGAGCATGGGGCAAACAGAGCATGGGGCAAACAGAGCACGGGGCAAACAGAGCACGGGGCAAACAGAGCACGAAGCAAACATGGAGAGCAGGGGCAAACAGAGCATGGGGCAAATAGAGCACGGGGCATACAGAGCACGGGGCATACAGAGCACGGGGCATACAGAGCACGGGGCAAACAGAGCACGGGGCAAACAGAGCACGGGGCAAAAAGAGCACGGGGCAAACAGAGCACGGGGCATACAGAGCACGGGGCATACAGAGCACGGGGCATACAGGGCACGGGGCAGACAGGGCACGGGGCAGACAGGGCAAGGGGCAGACAGGGCACGGGGCAAACAGAGCACGGGGCATACAGAGCACGGGGCATACAGAGCACGGGGCAAACAGAGCATGGGGCATCAGAGCATGGGGCATCAGAGCACGGGGCATACAGAACACGGGGCAAACAGAGCACGGGGCATCAGAGCACGGGGCAAACAGAACACAGGGCATACAGAGCACGGGGCATACAGAGCACAGGGCAAACAGAGCACGAGGCATACAGAGCATGGGGCAAACATGGAGAGCAGGGGGCAAACAGAGCATGGGGCATACAGAGCACGGGGCATACAGAGCACGGGGCAAACATGGAGAGCAGGGGGCAAACAGAGCAGGGGGCAAACAGAGCACGGGGCATCAGAGCACGGGGCATACAGAGCACGGGGCATACAGAGCACGGGGCAAACAGAGCAGGGGGCAAACAGAGCACAGGGTCAAACAGAGCACGGGCATACAGAGCACGGGGCAAACAGAGCACGGGGCATCAGAGCACGAGGCATACAGAGCACGGGGCATACAGAGCACGGGGCATACAGAGCACGGGGCATACAGAGCACGGGGCATACAGAGCACGGGGCATACAGAGCACGGGGCAAACAGAGCACGGGGCAAACAGAGCACGGGGCAAACAGAGCACGGGGCATACAGAGCACGGGGCATACAGAGCACGGGGCATACAGAGCACGGGGCAAACAGAGCATGGGGCATACAGAAAACGGGGCATACAGAACACGGGGCAAACATGGAGAGCACGGGGCAAACATGGAGAGCACGGGGTATGTAGACAGAGCAGGGGGAAAACAGAGCACGGGGCAAACATGGAGAGCACAGGGCAAACATGGAGAGCACAAGGCAAACATGGAGAGCACGGGGCATACAGAGCATGGGGAAAACATGGAGAGCACGGGGCATACAGAGCACGGGGAAAACATGGAGAGCACGGGGCAAACATGGCTGCAAGGATGGGAGAAACGTGCAAAGATGGAGAGAAACATGCAAAGATGGGGGAAACGTGCGAAGATGGGGGAAACATGGCTGAAAGGATGGGGGAAACATGGCTGCAAGGATGGGGGAAACATGGCTGCAAGGATGGGGGTAAACATGGCTGCAAGGATGGGGGTAAACATGACTGCAAGGATGGGGGAAACGACTGCAAGGATGGGGGAAACATGACTGCAAGGATGGGGGAAACGTGAAAGGATGGGGGAAAACATGCGAGGATAGGGTACATTTAGCAGGAGGGGAAACATGCTAGGTAGGGATACATTTACCAGTATGGGGGATACATTTACCAGAATGGGGGGAAACATGAAAAGATGGGGGGAAACATGCCAGGATGGGGGTACATGAACATGCCAGGATGAGGAAAAATGCCAGGATGGGGAACATTTAGCAGGAAGGGTGACATTTATCAGGATGGGGTACATTTACCAGGATGGGGTACATT
This sequence comes from Anomaloglossus baeobatrachus, assembly GCF_048569485.1. Classification (NCBI taxonomy): domain Eukaryota; kingdom Metazoa; phylum Chordata; class Amphibia; order Anura; family Aromobatidae; genus Anomaloglossus; species Anomaloglossus baeobatrachus. The sequence goes on along the minus strand of NC_134357.1, from coordinate 209,569,617 downwards.
TACCAGGATGTGGTACATTTACCAGGAAAGGGGACATTTACCAGGATAAGGCAACATGCCTGGATGAGGTACATTTACCAGGATGGGGTCATTTAACAGCATGGGAGAACATGCCAGGATGGGATACATTTACAATGATGGCGTACATTTACCAGGATGGGGTACATTTACCAGGATGGTGTACATTTACCAGTATGGGGTATATTTACCAGGAATGGGATACATTTACCAGGATGGGGAATATGCTGGGATGGGGTACATTTACCAGGATGGGGCCATGATGTGGACAAATATACCAGAATGTAGGAAATATATATCAGGATGGGGGACATGTTTACCAGGGAGTGGCCAGTAAGGGAGACAGAACTACACAATGAAAGGGGAGGGGAGCAACTCGTACATCTTTATGGGATTTCAAGATGTTCAGACTTTGAAATGTAGATGTGGATTACAGGGCGAAATCTGATTGCATTCCATGCTAAAATCTCTGTCTAATATGCTGCAATTTTTTCCAGAAAGATCAGTCCAAATGCTGTGTCTGGAAAGGGCAGGGGCTCAGCTTCAATGTGTGGTAAGCATGCATGAGCGTGGTGCCCCCTGCTGAAGAGAAGAGAAGGTTAAAATCAGCTATTTACATAATAGGATTGGTTGGCACTTCGGAAAAAAAAATGGGTTTAGGGCTACAGTTTGGGCACTCGGCCTGTAAAAGGTTCGCCATGACTGCCATAAGGGGATTCCTGCGGCTCTGCTACTTATATTCTGCAGCACGATCGCTCCTGGCTCGGTGCACCGCTGATAATAGATGAGGGCAATCTGGGCATGGGCCACCCAGAGCCTCAGGCTCCAAACAACTGGCCAGATTGCCCTTATTACTAACTGCCCTGAATGGGCCCCCTGGAGCCTCGGGCCTCAGGCGGTAGCCCAGATTGCCCTCATTATAATTTGCCTATGCCGGAGACACGTAGACCCATTAAAATCAATGGGTTTTCACACAAATGCGTGTTTTCCCATGGACCGTGTGGCGCATACGTGTGTCCGTGTGCTCCACACATAGACATGTCCGTTTTTCTCCAGCAGCACGGGTGTCACACAGACTGCACACTGGTGTGATCTGTGTGACATCAGTGTGACACATACTGGAGAAAACCATGTGTCTTTGAAATAAAAGGAATTACTATACTCACCTTCTCCAGCCCTGCTGTTGTGACGCCCCTGAACAAATCAGGGTGTCACAGAATACTGCACTCCTTTTCTTCTGGTGCAGGACTCAACCCCCCATGGTTCTGGGATCTCAACCGTTGGTATTGCTTCATCAGCATTCAAATCCTAGCCACACCTCACACCACACCCTGTCAGGCACAATAGTGGGTGGTCTAGCTGGAACAGGGCCACTCGCCTAGGGATCATACAGACTGGTGGGAGGGAGGAAGTCAGTGAGAGGAAGTGGAGAGCAGAGCAGAGCTTAAAGTCAGTTTAGTAGTAGCTCCCAAAGAGTGAGGAGCTGGGAGTTGGAGCTCCCTGGGGACTTTTGGCTAGGTCGCGGACGGTGGTCTGGGACCGAAGGAGTCAGAGACCCCGTCACAGGGTACTGGAGAAAGGTGCCAGGCTTCGTTTTGGGGAACGGCGGGCACCGGAGTACCTAGTAACCGAACTGGTACCAAGCACGGTGGGGTACTGGACCCTAGATCAGAGAGTAGCTTCACGCAACCTGATAATTAACCTGTGGAGGATAGTTTCTTTATGGACTTCACCCAAGAGCTCTGAGATCAAAGGCATCAACACAACGAGGGGGATAGGGCTTTCCAGCTTATGCCGCCCACTGAAATCCCAAGTGTTAGCCATCGAGAGCACAGCTTCACTACTTAACAGTGGGGTGCGGGACCCCGATAGCTTCAAGCATAGGGGTCACAACAAACACTAAAATACAGTGCATGGAGGCAAGGTACAGACCATCAGCAATACCAAAGGGAGCGGACTCCCGGACGGGCTCCCCTGAAGTGGCAGCGGCACCGACAGATTTGGTTTACCTTTGTGTCAGAGTCTGCTTTGCGGTCGCATCACTACCAACACTGCCGGAGTGAGTACGCTGCCCTCCCCTGCTTCCAATCTGCACCACGCTCCCCTACTCCAACTCCCCCATCCAGAGTCCTGAGGCCTCCCCTACCCATGCCATGGAGGGAACGTCATCTGGCTGCTCCTCTCCATCACCCCTGGGTACTCCCATTGGCAGCGGCAGTACTCCCCTTACCGCGAACCACGGGTGGCATCACGAACTCCAATCCCCTGTAAATACCCCCTTTGCATTTAAAGTGACCGCGAGCCCCTGGGTCCGGAGACCCTCGAGCCACATCAACCCCCCAGATCCGAGCGGTTCGACCGCTGCAGTGGGGCACACTGTCTCTGCTGCTGCTATCACTTGCTGCCGACCCCTGTTCAATATGCAAATCGCATATTCACTGCACCAATGACTGGAAACAGTAGCAGACGAGAGACACCAGCACCATGGACAGGTAAATATAGAAATTAATGCTGTCCGTGTGCTACGCAAATGTCACACAGATAGCACCCTGACAGCATACGCTAAACACGCACACATATATGCACCTATACCCATAGACCGTGCAAAACTTGTGTGTTTTGCACGGACATGTGAAAGAGGCCTTAGTTGGAGAATATGTTGTTAGTGGGTTATGGGCTGGTCATTTTCCATTCAGCTGTGCATTTATAACTTTAAATTACAGAAGAACAGGGTTCATACTCCACCATCACCTCCTTCCTTGATGATCCATAAAGTTGAATGAGACAAAAGGAGTTCAAAGTATGAAACTTCAGACTCTGGTGCATGCTTCTTTCTGGCAATGTCCATCTTCTCACACACACAATCATATTATCTACTATACTTGTGTAAAAAAAAAAGAAGGGCAAATCTAGTACAGTGTTTCATACTTTACATTATTCACCCATGTGGCTCAAAGAGAGGCAGGTCTACGATGCGAACCCTAGATGGAGTAACAAAAGCACTGCCAAAAATAGTGTGAACGGCCTATTAGTTACGCACATGGCGACCTACCCAAAATGATCACCCACAGGGAGTTACTAAAAAGACAGTGCATGTTTTTGGTGTTGTATTGTAGGTGTGCTCAGCTCTGCTTCTGTTGTCACATCTTCTGCACCAAAGCAAGGATGAGTTGAATATTAGGAGCAGATGCCACTTATCGGCTGGATGTTTTTTTGCTACTTCAGTCCTATAACAATTAGGCCTCACTGCCAAGTGACAATGTTTATTTTTCATGGTCACAATAATTGTACCCGTAGCTGTATTGTATAGAAAGGGACATTCCTTTATTTTCTGCTGCAGCGCCTCAGCCTAGACCTTCCATCTCTTATGATTCTGTCAACAGAGTCTTAAGTTTTATTCGCTATTAAACCCAAATTCACACTGTTTGATCCCCACAACAGTGGCTCCATCAGGCTATACCATATGTGCTATTGGATATGAGTTTCAGGTATATCTGCCTCTTTGAGGCGGGCACATGGTCAATGGCATTTTTATGCCTAACTGAAATAAGCAGATATGGCTGAATATGATATCCAACAGCACAGTGATTCCATCTGCATCAGTACAGTCAATGGCCCTTTCTGCGCTTACGCACAGATTAAAAGTTCTCCAGGCTTTCAGATGTTAGCCACGACTAAAGCGGGCTTTACACGCTACCATATATAAAACGATATGTCGTCGGGGTCACGTCGTGACGCACATCCGGTGCCGTTTGACATATCGTAGCGTGTGACAGCTACGAGCCTCTGTTAATGAGCAAAAATACTCACCTTATCGTTGCTCGTTGACACGTCGCTCATTTTCTAAAAATCGCACATCCTTCTCTGCGCCGGTTGTTCATCGTTCCTTGGGCAGCACACATCGCTCCTTGTGACACCCCGGGAATGCTGAACTGCAGCTTACCTGCATCGCGCTGGCAATGAGGAAGGAAGGAGGTGGGCGGGATGTTATGTCCCGCTCATCTCCACCCCTCCGCTTCTATTTGCCGGCCGCTGTGTGACGTCGCTGTGACGCCGAACGTCCCTCCCCCTTCAGAAAGAGGATGTTCACCGCCCACAGCGAGGTCGTTTGGAAGGTAAGTACGTGTGACAGGGGTTTACGACTTTGTGTGACGGGCAACAAATTGCCCATATCGCACAAACGATGGGGGCGGGTGCAATCGCAAATGAGATCGCATGAGAAATTGAAGCATGTAAAGCAGCCTTTAGCCACTGATGTGGACATGAAATACAATGTGCACCTAGTCTAAGGCCTCCTTCACATATCCGTGTTTCCGGTACGTATGACATCCATTTTCACATGTACCCTAGACACGGACACACGCAGACCCATTAAAATCAATGGATCTGCAGTCACATGCGTGTTTTCACATGGACATGTGTCCGTGTATTCCACACAGCTACATGTTTGTTTTTGAGGGCACCACGGCTTTCACAATGATGTGGTCCATGTGACATTTGGGAAACACTGCGTCAATGAAAATACAGAATTTTCATACTTACCTGTCTCTGGGTGCTTCTGGGCCCGCTCATTATGCTCCAGCATATTCACTACACTCACCGCGGTCCCAGAAGTAACAGCCGAAGCACTGGAGACAGGCGAGTATACCTGCTTATGCTGTCCATGAGCTGTCCAGATGTCACAAGGACAGTGGACACACACACACACACTCACACACACACACACACACACATCCCTTCACTACATCAGTGCAAAATGTTTGTGTGAAGAAGGCCTTATACACAGGACTTTGGGGTATTTGTCCAGTTTCCTCCCACACTACAAATACATACAGATAGGGAATGTAGATTGTGAACCCCAATGGGATTAGCATTACTAATCTATGTAAAGCGCCATTAAAAAAAAAAGTCTCCACACCTCCTCTGCCAGGGTTGTTCCAGGGGTGAGGGCACTTGCTCTCCCTGGACTCTTGGGAGGTTGATATATCACACCAGCTGATTACTTATGTGACGCCCTGGCCTATCAGGTTGTCACAGGGTATTGTGCAATCTGCCCTTCTGCACAGTATCCACCCTCCTTGGTTACGGATGCTGGTCCATTGGTGTTGCTAACAGTTTAGCCAATCAAAATCCTAGGAACACTTCCCACTTTAACCTACCAGACACCATTGGGTGGCCTGAATTGAATAGGGTCGCCCACATGGGGGGTTGGTGAGGGGAAAGTGAGGAAAGTGACAGTTGAGCTTATGTTGAGCTGGAGGAGAGGTGGAGAGTGGTGACCCGTGACCCTCGTGAGGAGTGGTATGGAGCAGAGCTCCTGTGTACTAGGTGGCAGACATTGGTCTGGGCCTGGTAAGAGCTGGAACCCCGGTCGCAGGGGACAGTGACAAGGGGCACGGACTGCCGAGGGGGGTGGCTGGCGGCCTTGAGCTATCACCGGGCGGGGGCCAGGGCACAACGGGGTACGTGGACTCCAGGCCGGAAAGTAGCTTCACGCGTTCTGGTAATTTACCCGGCGGGGGTGAAGACTTTAAGTGTCATCCCCAACTCGCTCCAAAATCGGGGTACTAGCGCACCGATGGGATAGGACTTTCCCACTACAGTCCAAAAAAATCCTACGCGTGAACCCTGAGAGCAAGCTCACTCTGTTAGCCATACGGGTGAGCGGGACCCAAAGAGTTTTATACCCACAGATCCAACAGAGACGAAGGTGCCAAGGACAGGGCCACAGGCTAACAGCAACACCAAGGGCACGGACCCAAGCGTGCTCCCTACAGGCTACAGTGGTGCTCAGAATTCTGGTTTACAAGCTGTCGGTGTAGTTATTCCAGGACGAAGTGAGTACATTGAAGAAAACTGTTCCTATCCCCAACGGCACCCTAATACCATCCCATCATCAACGGTCCCCCGGGACACAAACCCCCTACCCACAGAGAGGTTAAACATCAGGCTGCCACACCATCGTCACCGGGCTCCCCAACGGCAGCGGTGGTCCCTCACATTACCACGCACCGTGGGTGGCGTCACGAACTTTCCAAAAAAAAACCTGTACATATCCCCCCATTTTTAATCAAGTGGATGTGCGACCCCTGGGTCCGGAGACCCCTTGAGCCATCGCGGATCCGGATCCGAGCAGCAGCCCGGCTGCTGACATGGGGGCGGTACACTTATATGTTTGAAAGCAAGGACCGTGAAGCTGGTGCTAATTTGGAGCAAGGCTGGTGTGACAACCTCACATAAGCCCCAAGAGCCAACATAGGTGGAAAAATATTGGCAGCTTAGGTGAACATAAGCAAAAGTGTGGAATAAGAAGGGGTTGGACCAAGTAGTGGACAAACCCTTTACATTTTTTTGGTTGGATTGCCACCAGTCTTTGTTGTTTCAGGACTTCTATTTTCAAAGTAAATATTAGAGCAGCGAGGCACATTGTCATACTGAGTCAATCACAAGAGACGCAATACAAAGTGTAGGAGATATTTATTTGTGTCACATTTATGGTGTATGAAAACACTGATAAGTGAAAATCCTCCTTGCAGAACTCTAAAGGGTGCTTTACACGCTGCAACATCGCTAGGAATTGCTAGCGATGTCGCGAGTGATAGCACCCGCCCCCGTCGTTGGTGCTATATGTGGTGATCACTGCCGTAGCGAACATTATCGCAACGGCAGCGTCACACGGACTTACCTTCCCTGTGACGTCGCTCTGGCCGGCGAACCGCCTCCTTTTTAAGGGGGCGGTTTGTGCGGCGTCACAGCGACATCACACGGCAGCTGTCCAATAGAAGCGGAGGGGCGGAGATGAGCAGGATGTAACATCCCGCCCACCTCCTTCCTTCCGCATTGCCAGTGGATGCAGGTAGGAGATGTTCGTCGTTCTTGCGGTGTCACACATAGCGATGTGTGCTGCCGCAGGAGTGACGAACAAAATCATACCTGCAGCAGCAACGATACTAAGGAAAGCAGCGACGTGTCAACAATCACCGATTTTGGACGTTTTTGTGATCGTTGATCGTCGCTCCTTGGTGTCACACGCTGCGATGTCGCTAACGGCGCCGGATGTGCGAGACTAATGACGTGACCCCGATGATATATCGTTAGCGATGTCACAGCGTGTAAAGCACCCTTAATGGGAGGTCACCAAGCTAGCAATTAATTGTAATGGGAAAAAAGCTCCTATACTGAAAATAGTTCTGCTTTTTTTCATGTAATTTAGAGCATTTATCATTAAAACACCACTGGAGTGGATTATTTCCAGCGCAGAAGTGGTGCTTGACATGCAAGTTCCCTGCCCCCTGTATTATACTTGTCGTGGGCGGGGGACAGATCACAATCGGGGGGCCGCTTGAGGCACTCGGATCTGGGTGGTGGCTGTGGCTCGAGTGGCAGCCGGATCCGGGGCTCGCGCAGCCGTCCGTCGCCCACGAGTGAAAAGTGGTTATTTTCAAGGGAGATTGTCTGTGACGCCACCCGTGAGTTGCGGTGAGGGATGTTGGCACCACCGCTGCCTTGTATGTGTGTGTCCAGGGCTGATGGAGCGGGGTAGCAAGATGGGATCCCCTCCACGGGTAAGGGAGGTTTAGTCCCAGGGCCCATTTGCGAGTTGTGGTAGTGGCAGGGATAGCACAGCGGAGCGCCGGCCGCAAGATTGGACCAGAGGGGACTGGTGTACTCACTCTGAGGATGACGCAGTAACTTCACACAAGTCCATGAGTTAAACCAGAAATTACCGGTGTCGGTGGGCCTTTGGTGGGTAGTGCTCGGATCCCACACACGGTACAATGGAGCAGGGCTCTCTCTCCTGCACTACAGTTGAAAGTCACTTTAACTCTTCTGCTTGGAACGGGGGAAGTCCACTTCCCTGCACTAGTCCGGATTCCCGCTCACAATACCGGCAGGCCACTACCCTGCCCCAGTCCACTTCGGGTTCCTTCTTACAGCTCAACTTGTTCCAGCAATCCCGGAGCTCACTTCCACTTTCACTTCAGTTACCTGAGCTTACTCCTCACTTCAGCTCCCAGAACTTGGCTTGCACTGCACACTTCCACAGCAGCTCAGGAGTAGAGTTGAGCGCGGTTCGCGGTTCGTGGTTCTCCAGTTCGCGGTTCGAGTGATTTTGGGGGCTGTTCTAGATCGAACTAGAACTCGAGCTTTTTGCTAAAGCTCGATAGTTCTAGTTACGTTCGAGAACGGTTCTAGCAGCAAAAAGACAAGCTAATTAATAGCTGGCTTTCCGCTGTAATAGTGTAAGTCACTCTGTGACTCACACTATTATGAAATTTCAGCGTATAGTGTGCGGGAACAGCGCATTCAGATCACTGCTATTTGGATAATGTCGATCGCCATTTTTTTTTTTCCTTGTCTTCCTTCCCTAAGCGCGCGTGTGTAGTGGGGCGAGCCAGCATGTCAGCCAATCCCAGACACACACACAGCTAAGTGGACTTTTAGCCAGAGAAGCAACGGCATGTGTGATAGGATGTCCATGTCACATGTCCCTGCATTATAAAAACGGACATTTTCCTCCAGCACGCCATTATCTGCCTTCTGCGTCTGGGTGTCAGTCACCGCTGGCGTAGCTCCTGTCTCCGATACTGCTGTGTACGCTCTATACACAGCGCTATACAGAATAGGGATAGAAGTTTCTATTCGTCCTTGTAAATGCTAATACCAGCAGGGTCAGAGCCATAGGTGACAGTCAGGTCCGTGAAAACAGATTTTAACAGCTACACAAGATGACAGCGTCTGTGTAGCTAAGGTCAGGGATTTCCTCGCTGCATTTCCCCATTAGGAGGGATAGAAAGGAAGGCTTCCTTTCCTCTACCCAGACCTACAACCCTGCCACTGTACCCTCCTGCCCTTTGCACACTCAAGCTCATTGTTACTAAGCCATTATACTAGCAAACACTAAGGAAACTTAATGGCATCCTAAAAGTGGCTGTTGGACTTCCATTAGTGTCCCACTGGTGCAAAGCTATTTGCAGCACCACTGCATTGCACACTCAAACTCATTGTTACTAAGCCATTATACTAGCAAACACTGAGTAAACTTAGTGGCATCCTAAAAGTGGCTGTTGGACTTCCATTAGTGTCCCACTGGTTCAAAGCTATTTGCAGCACCACTGCATTGCACACTCAAACTCATTATTACTAAGCCATTATACTAGCAAATACTGAGTAAACTTAGTGGCATCCTAAAAGTGGCTGTTGGACTTCCATTAGTGTCCCACTGGTGCAAATCTATGTGCAGCACCACTGCATTGCACACTCAAACTGATTGTTACTAAGCTATTTTCCTAGCAAACACTGAGTAAACTTAGTGGCATCCTAAAACTGGCTGTTGGACTTCATTAGTGTCCCACTAGTGCAAAGATATTTGCAGCACCTCTGCATTGAACACTCAAGCTCATTGTTACAAAGCCATTATAATACCAAACACTGAGGAAACTTTTTTTTTTAAATTCTTTTATTTATAAATGTAATCCTTTAACAGTACACGTAACAGTTCTTAAGATCAAATGGACCTTTGTAAGATACATTCAACACACCAAAAAATAGGACATAAGGCACACTTTACATTTTTACATCGTGACAGAAAATGGTCCCGCAAATGCCCCCTTTCAGGTGTACAGACATTCAAGGTTCCATCTAGCTTTTTCAAAGAATAAATTCACATTTAACAGGTAAGATACGTAACTCACCAAGAATAGTAAGAAGCGAAAGAGGAAAAGACCAGAAAGAAAGCAAGAGAAATAAAACAAAGAATAGAAAAGAGTGAGAAACTGGGGAAAAGGAGGAGGGTGGGGGGAGGGGGGGCTGGGAGGTGGAGGGGCCAGGTGAGGGTAAGAAGGGGTGGGGGTGGGGGGGCAGGTGAGGGTAACAAGGGGTGGGGGGGTCTGGGGATCCGCTTATGTATTACCTTCTGTGGTTCCCTCAGCCGCCTCAACACTGCCCACCAGAGCACCATAGTCCTCCGAGTGCTGGAAGTCCATCCACTCCCTCCACGTGGCCCAAAATTTCTCATATGAGTTGTGGAATGATGAAGTTAGATCCTCCATATACATGAGGTCATTGACCTTATTGATCCATTGAACCAGCGAGGGGGGTGCCGTGCTCCTCCATCTCTCTGGGATGCACACTCTCGCCGCCATGATGAGGCATTTCCTCAAAGATTTTTGTATATTTTTTCAGAAGTCCCGCAGTGATGTAACAGGGCAGCAACAGGTCCCAATTCCTCCTCTCCACCCGTCACCCGTGAAATGATATCAGACACTCCCATCCAGAAGGGCCGGATCGCCTCACATTCCCAGAACACATGTAGAATGTTGCCCTCTGCTGTGCCACACCGCCAGCACGTGGGATCAACCATTGGGAACATCGCATGTAACCTCGAAGGTACTCTGTACCATCTGGTTAGCAGCTTGTAGCTAGCCTCTTGAAACCTGGAGCTGATGGAGGATGTGTGCGCCAATCTGAAGACCCTTTTCCACTGTGTTGGTGTCAGCTGGATTCCCAGATCCCGTTCCCACTGTGAAGCAAAAGGGGGGATTTGTTGGTCCGGGGGTGAAGATAGGAGCGAATATACTGTCGAAAGAGAATGCTGTATCGTGCCTGGTCCCATACATATTTGTTCAAACTGTGTCTTGGGTCGCTGAAAGAGGGATCTGGCTGGAAGGCTACTGAAAAAGTGTGCCAGTTGCAAGCATCTCCAATGACCAAGTGAGCTGGGATCCTGTTTAGCTGCCAATCCCTCTACCGATGGCCAGGTGTCCCGGTTTCCAAAGTCCTCTACCCGATCCACCCCGCCCCAAACCCAAGACTGAAAAACTGGATCCGCTCTGCCTGGCTCAAAGGCAGGATGGCTCAGGATTGGCGTCAAGCTCGATTGCCTGGGTAACATTTCTGATTGCACCTTCCCCGTATTACAGTATGCCACAGTTGACCCGATAGTTGGATGTGTTTTCAAGCTTGTAGAGACCTCCGAGAGCACCCATGGCAATTTGTTGAGGGGAATTGGGGAAAAGGTTTGCTCAATTTGTATCCAAGCCTTTTGAGACCTGTTCCTGCACCAATCAATCATTCTAGTTAGATGACCTGCTAAATGATACCTTCTCATGTCTGGCAGCCCAATCCCCCCACTACACTTGGTCCTGTGCAAAATAGCTCTTTTTATTCGTACCGATTTACCTGCCCAAATGAAGGAGGACTGAATGGACTCCAGAGATTTGAAAAATCCTGAGGGTATTTTGATTGGGAGCGCCTGCAGTAGATATAGAATTCTAGGTAAGATATTCATTTTGTAAATCTGGCTTCTGCCAAACCAAGAGAATAATGATTTCCCCCATCTGTCACAGTCCAGCCTAATGGAAGACAGCAGAGACGGGAAATTCTAAGAGTAGAGCAGACCCAGATCACTGGTCAGCCGTATCCCCAGGTAATTTAGAGATTGGGATGCCCATCGGAAATTAAACGATCCCTTCAACTCTTCCACCTCTTTGGATGAGAGATTTATGTTAAGGGCCTCAGATTTCGTGAAATTTATCTTGAAATTTGATAAACTGGAGTATTTCCGGAATTCCCTCATTAAGTTGGGCAGGGAGATCCTGGGGGCTGACACGAAAAACAGGAGATCGTCCGCATATGCAGCTACTTTGTGCGTAACATGGCCCACCCCAATACCCGCAATATCTGAGTTGGCTCGTACGTGTCTGAGGAAGGGTTCTAGCGTCAAGATGAAGATTTAGGGAGACAGCGGACATCCCTGACGGGTGCCATTAGATATTTTAAATGGGTCCGACAGAATCCCATTCACTCGGACTCTCGCCGAGGGTACCGATTATAAAGACATGATCCAACCCATCATTCCACTTCCCAACCCCAGACACTCGAGCGTGGCTTCCATAAAGTTCCAATCAACTCTATCAAAAGCCTTTTCGGCATCAGTTGACAGCAGGATAGAGGGTAGACCCCCAATTTTAGCTTTATATATCAAATTAATGGCCTTAACTGTGTTATCACGTGCCTCACGACCCGCCATAAACCCCGCCTGATCTGGGTGGATTATTTGAGAGATCAGAGGTGCCAGCCTGCTTGCAAGGATTTTAGCAAATAATTTTGTATCCACATTCAACAGGGATATCGGGCGATAGCTAGCACATTGTGTTGGGTCTTTCCCCATCTTAGGTACTACTGTGATGTGTGCTCTCAATGAATCTGCATTGGGAGTTGAGCCCTCTGAAGCCCTAGAATTAAAGGCTGACAGGAGGTGTGGGATATAATCTCCTTAAGTTTTTTGTAGTATGCGAGGGGGAGTCCATCAGGCCCAGGCGCCTTTCCCGATTTGGATAACCCTATTGCGTCCACCAGCTCTTGATTTGAAATTGGAGTTTCCAATGCGGCTATCTTGGAGTCTGTCAACCGCGGCATTTTTGCTTCTCTGATGTACTCTGAAATTTTACTTTTAATAGATGATTTTGACAAAGTGGGGTCATGTGTCTTTAAATTATATAAGGATGCATAGAATTTTTGGAACGTCTCCGCAATTTCTGCCGAAGAATGTAATATTTAGCCCTGAGGGTGTGTAGGGGAAATTTTTGATATAAAGGTTGTCGCCTGTTGTTGTCTGAGTGCTCTCGCTAATGTCTTGCTACACTTGTTCCCGTATTCATAAAAATGTCTACGGCATCTATTAAGGACCCCTTTTGCCTTGCTGTTAAGTAATTTCCGTAGCTCGTCCCGGACTTTGAATAAGGCTCCTCCCACCTCCGCCGAGGGCATCTGCTTATGTTGTGTCTCCAGATCTCTCAGCTGTGTTAGCAGTCTGTTGACCTCTAGTTCCCTTTCCCTCTTTCTTCTTGCCCCTTGCTGTATGAGAACCCCTCGAATAACACATTTGTGCGCCTCCCAGACCGTCGTTGGTGATGTATCCACACCCGCGTTCAACGTAAAGTATTCAGTCAGGGAGTTCTGTACTGACTGAAGGCTTTTAGGGTCCTCCAGTAGGGAAGTGTTCAGTCTCCATTGCCACTGCTGTGGAAACTGAGACTGTAGCACCATAGACACAGTGCAAAGTGCATGGTCAGAGAATGTTATGCTATCTATCTGGGCTTTGGAGATCCTTTCGAGGTCTTTATGTTTTACAAAAAAGTAGTCCAATCTGGAGTATACACCATGTGCATTTGAATAGAAATAGTAGTCCCTGTCAGTCGGGTGCAACAATCTCCATGTGTCCACGAGCTGCTGCTCATGTAATAAGCACTGCAGAATGCGGAGGGCTGATGTAGGATGTGCAGAGGCCCCCGAGGAGGTGTCCTGAGCTGGGTTTAATTTAGAGCGATATTGAAATCCCCCCCCATAATGAGTGTCCCCTCCACGAAATCCACCATAGTTTCAATAAATCCGGCCAGGGTATCAATTTGCCCCACATTGGGGAGGTATATAGAAGCTAATGTGTAAATATGCATAGCGATCCTGCCCTTCACCAACAATAGCCGTCCCCTGTCATCACTGCGAGAGTCCATGAATTCCCAAGGGATGGAGCGTGAGACAAGAATACTAGTACCTCGGGACTTTGGGTCCGGCGAGAAGCTATGATACGCCTCAGGGAACCAGCGTGATGTCAATTTAAATGGTTTATGTTTGCACAGATGCGTTTCTTGCAGGAAAGCAACACTGAGTAAACTTAGTGGCATCCTAAAAGTGGCTGTTGGACTTCATTAGTGTCCCACTAGTGCAAAGATATTTGCAGCACCTCTGCATTGCACACTCAAACTCATTGTTACTAAGCTATTATACTAGCAAACACTGAGTAAACTTAGTGTCATCCTAAAAGTGGCTGTTGGACTTCCATAAGTGTCCCACTGGTGCAAAGCTATTTGCAGCACCACTGCATTGCCCACTCAAACTCATTGTTGCTAAGCCATTATACTAGCAAACACTGAGTAAACTTAGTGGCATCCTAAACGTGTGTTACGGGGGGCTGTCTGATAATAACCTAAAGGAGTATCAGACAGTCAGGGTCCACCGTGCAAAGACTCTGCTGCAGACTATGGCAGAGTGCAATACCTCTGTTAACTCACAGAAGGATATAATAAGTAAAGCAATTCCTCCCTTACTTGGAGGGTGTGTGGAATGATCTCTGTTAATAATCACAGAGACAAAGGCAATGTGTGCGAAATGGCACCTACCTAGGTCCGCTCTTCTAGTGGTGCAAAAGAGACGAACAGCAGCGTAAGCCGCACAAAGCTCCTACCTCTGTTCGCTCCCCTAGTGTGCGAGGATACGAACAACTGCCAGACGCAGTATAAGGAACGTTACCCTAGCGGCAACGTCCACCTATGAGTCGAACCACAAGGCCCAGCCAGACCATGTGCCTCAGGCACCTGCCTATGTCCGCTCCCCTAAGAGGTAAGGATACGGACAGCAGCCGAAGCTGTAAGGTATAAGAACGCTACCCTGCCGGTAACGCTCACCTAGCATAGACAGAGGAATGCCTAGAGGAACGCGCACAGAGCGTCTACTCTTATGCATGAACCAAGAGGACTGAGCGCCATGCGGCGTGTGTCAGGGTCTTATATAGACTCTGTGCCTCATCCAAGGTGGAGGACACCAGAGCCAATCCGCTGCCAGAACGACAGGAGTGACGTCATGCTGGCCTATCACTGAGCAAGGCGTCACAAGCACATGACCAGCGACCAATCGGCATAGGTGTCAGAGACATGTGACCTCGTGTCAGCGATGATGTCACCCGCACATGTGCAATGGCTCCAAGATAGGACTTAGTCTCCGGCGCTCGCACATGTGCAGTAGCAAGAAATCTGGACTTAGTCTCCGGCGCTCGCACATGTGCAGTAGCAAGAAATCTGGACTTAGTCTCCAGCGCTCGCACATGTGCAGTAGCAAGAAATCTGGACATAGTCTCAAGTGCTCGCAGCAACCGTAACAGTACCTCCCCTTCAAGGGCCCCCCTCCCGGCGATGCAGGTAATCGGCAACTAAGTCGGGAGCATGGACAGCCTCCTCAGGCTCCCAAGAGCGATGTTCCGGGCTGTAACTGTTACGGTTGCTGCGAGCACTGGAGACTAAGTCCAGATTTCTTGCTACTGCACATGTGCGAGCGCTGGAGACGTTGACACGAGGTCACATGTCTCTGACACCTTCTATGCCGATTGGTCGCTGGTCATGTGCTTGTGACGCCTTGCTCGGTGATAGGCCAGCATGACGTCACTCCTGTCGTTCTGGCAGCGGATTGGCTCTGGTGTCCTCCATCTTGGATGAGGCACAGAGTCTATATAAGACCCTGACACACGCCGCATGGCGCTCAGTCCTCTTGGTTCATGCATAAGAGTAGACGCTCTGTGCGCATTCCTCTAGGCATTCCTCTGTCTATGCTAGGTGAGCGCTACCGGCAGGGTAGCGTTCTTATACCTTACAGCTTCGGCTGCTGTCCGTATCCTTACCTCTTAGGGGAGCGGACATAGGCAGGTGCCTGAGGCACATGGTCTGGCTGGGCCTTGTGATTCGACTCGTAGGTGGACGTTGCCGCTAGGGTAACGTTCCTTATACTGCGTCTGGCAGTTGTTCGTATCCTCGCACACTAGGGGAGCGAACAGAGGTAGGAGCTTTGTGCGGCTTACGCTGCTGTTCGTCTCTTTTGCACCACTAGAAGAGCGGACCTAGGTAGGTGCCATTTCGCACACATTGCCTTTGTCTCTGTGATTATTAACAGAGATCATTCCACACACCCTCCAAGTAAGGGAGGAATTGCTTTACTTACTTATTATATCCTTCTGTGAGTTAACAAAGGTATTGCACTCTGCCATAGTCTGCAGCAAAGTCTTTGCACGGTGGACCCTGACTGTCTGATACTCCTTTAGGTTATTATCAGACAGCCCCCCGTAACATTAGGACTGAGCCAAGGGTCTGGCAGTTATGGCAGAATATCAGCAGTTACACCGTTACATACAAGTACTTGAGTCACGGCTCAAGAGTATAGAGGATAAACCTCAGACCATGGTGACATCTGCACATGATCCTCGACTTGCTCTGCCAAACAGATATTCTGGCGATGCCAGATCATGTCGTGGTTTCATTAGTCAGTGTCAGATACACCTAGAGGTCAACTCTTCTTGCTTCTCTACGGAGAGGTAAAGAGTAGGCTTTATCATCTCCTTACTTCAGGACAAAGCCTTAGAATGGGCGACTCCCCTATGGGAGCGCTCTGATGTGGTTACTCTGAGACATAAAGACTTTCTTGATGCTCTTAAGGCGGTATTCATGGGTCCGCAGGTTACCCATGATGCGGCCCTGAGACTGTTAGATCTATCTCAGGGTTCGTTATTTACTAGTTCTTATGCCATTGCTTTTAGAACTCTGGTGGCAGAACTAGATTGGCCAGAGAAGGTGTTGATTCCTATCTTCTGGAGAGGGTTGGCAGGCTATGTCAAGGATGCTCTTGCTACTCGTGAGGTCCCTGCTTCTCTGGAGGACTTGATCACAGTAGCAACGAGGATCGATGTACGCCATAAGGAACGTAGACTCGAGGTCTCTTCCTCACGCCCTAAGCATCGGGCTATTCCAGTTGTTGAGGGTCCACTACCATCTTCCTCAGCATCTGAAACATCTCCCACTCCTATGGAGTTAGGTCATACGTTCTCCAGACTACGCAAGTCTGGTCCTCCTATATGTTACGTATGTTGTCAGGCTGGGCACTATGCCAACAAGTGTCCTAGTCGTCAGGGAAACTCCCTGGCCTAGTAACCATTAGAGGAGGGTTACTAGAGACATCTTCTGCACCCTCTAAGTGTTGTATCCCAGGTCAGCTCTCGTTATCTGAGAATACATGGCCTATTATGGCTTTTGTGGATTCCGGAGCTGACGGGACTTTTGTGTCCTCAGGATTTGTAAAGGGACACAATATTCCCTCTATCATGTTAGAGGCGCCTATTCCTGTCCGTGTTGTTAATGGAACTATGTTGTCTGACGCCATTACATTGAGGACAGTTCCCTTGCGCCTTTCCCTGTCTCAGGATCACATAGAGGAGATTTCTTTTCTTGTTTTGCCTGAGGGTATAGACGACGTCCTTCTGGGTCTCCCATGGCTTCGGACTCATGCTCCTCACATTGACTGGGAGTCTGACAGCATTATTAGTTGGGGTTCGAAATGTCAGTCCCGATGTCTTCCCTTACCACCTAAGGTCGTTGCGGTTGCATCAACTGATCTCTCTCCCATACCTACACCCTATTTGGATTTCGCTGACGTGTTCTCCAAACAGGGTGCTGAGGTTCTTCCACCCCATAGGCCGTATGGCTGTGCCATAGACCTTATCCCAGGTTCGGTTCCACCTAAAGGCAGGGTTTACCCCCTGTCGATACCTGAGTCGGAGGCCATGTCGACCTATATAAGAGAGAGTTTAGAGAAGGGGTTCATTCGTAAGTCTGTCTCTCCCGCGGGAGCTGGGTTTTTCTTTGTTCGGAAGAAAGAGGGTGATTTGCGTCCCTGCATAGATTACAGGGGTCTCAACGCAATCACAATAAAGAACAAATACCCATTACCTTTAATTTCGGAGCTCTTTGACAGACTGAGAGGAGCTCAAGTTTTTACGAAGTTGGATCTGCGGGGTGCGTATAACTTGGTACGAATTCGAAAGGGTGACGAATGGAAGACCGCTTTTAACACCCGAGACGGTTACTATGAATACCTCGTCATGCCTTTTGGGTTATGTAATGCACCCGCAGTATTTCAGGACTTGGTAAACGATGTGTTCAGGGATTTACTGTTATCCTCAGTTGTGGTGTATCTGGACGACATCCTGATTTTTTCTCCTGATCTGGAGACTCATCGTCAGGATGTCGTTCGTGTCCTTTCCCGTTTAAGGGAGCACTCATTGTTTGCTAAACTCGAGAAATGTGTATTCGAGTAGTCCTCATTGCCTTTTTTGGGTTACATTATCTCACAAGAGGGCCTGGCTATGGATCCTGCGAAGCTCTCTGCTGTCCTGCAATGGTCCGAACCTCATTCCTTGAAGGCGGTGCAACGCTTCTTAGGATTCATAAATTATTACAGGCAGTTCATACCCCATTTTTCTACTTTGGTGGCCCCTTTGGTGGCCTTGACTAAGAAAGGTGCTAATCCCAAAGCCTGGTCTACTGAGACATCTCAGGCTTTTGAGGCAGTAAAAAGACACTTTTCAACTGCTCCCGTTCTTCAAAGACCCGATGAGAGTAAGCCATTCCTCTTAGAGGTTGATGCCTCTTCAGTGGGTGCTGGTGCGGTCTTGTATCAAAAGAACGGTGCAGGTAGAAAAAGGCCGTGTTTCTTCTTTGCTAAAACCTTTTCACCGGCAGAGAGAATCTATACCATTGGGGAAAGGGAACTGCTCGCCTTGAGATTAGCCTTGGAGGAGTGGCGTCACTTGCTGGAAGGAGCGAAACATCCTTTCCAGGTCTATACAGACCATAAGAATCTGACGTACTTACAAACCGCTCAGCGTCTGAATCCTCGCCAAGCCCGCTGGTCCTTGTTTTTCTCCCGCTTTCACTTCTCCATCAACTATCTGTCTGGGAGTAAGAATAACAAGGCAGACGCCCTGTCTCGCTCTATGCTTTCTACCCAGGAAGAGATTGACGAACCTCGTCTTATCCTTCCCTCCAGGGTTTTTCATACGCTCTCCCCTGTGACGTTAGACCAAATCCCACCGGGCAAGACCTTTGTTCCGCCTGATCGACAGAATGATATACTGTCATGGGCCCACACCTCAAAGGTGGGTGGGCATTTTGGTATTAGGCGGACACGAAAGTTACTGGAGAGGTGGTATTGGTGGCCACACTTAGCCAGCCACGTCAAGAGATATGTCGGTTCCTGCTACTCATGTGTTCGCAACCGTCCATTACGGCAGAGACCGGCTGGGCTCTTGCATCCTTTACCAGTGCCAGATAGACCATGGGAGGTGGTAGGCATGGACTTTGTGGGTGATCTTCCATGTTCACAGGGACATAGATTTGTGTGGGTCATTACGGACCATTTCTCCCGGATGGTTCATCTCGTACCGTTATCGAGAATCCCATCTTCCAGGGTACTAGCCAAACTATTCCTCAAGCATGTCTTTAGGCTTCACGGGATGCCAGATTGTATCATTTGTGATAGAGGCCCTCAATTTACTTCCCGTTTCTGGCGAGATCTTTGTAGCCTTCTGCAAATTGAGTTGAATCTCTCTTCGGCATACCATCCAGAGACCAATGGTTTGGTTGAGCGTACCAATCAATCTATGATTATATACCTTCGACACTTTGTTGCTGAGAACCACGATAACTGGTCCTCCCTCCTACCCTGAGCAGAATTTGCCCTTAACAATTCGCTGGCTGAGGCCACTGGGCAGACACCGTTCGTACTCAATAATGGGCAACACCCTAGGGTACCGGTACCGTTTCCCGCTGCTGCACCGCCTCCTCTTGTGGCCGACTTGGCAACTAATGCCAGAGAGGTTTGGGATCGGACTCAAGAGTCGATCCAAGCAGCTAAGGACCGTATGAAGACGGTGTCCGATCGGTTTCGTCGCCCGCCTCCTGTCTTTTCTCCAGGGGACTTTGTGTGGCTCTCTGCAAAACACGTGAGACTTAGAGTGAGCTCTGTCAAATTTGCTCCTCGCTTCCTGGGTCCTTATGAGGTTCTTCGACAGGTAAATCCTGTAGTCTACCAATTGAAGTTACCTGTCCATCTTAGGATTCATGACAAATTCCATGTCTCACTGCTAAAGCTGGCTATTTTACCTCACGCTCGTGAAGTGCACTCTCCTGCCTCTGATTCCTCTCGCTCTAGCTATGAGGTACGAGCCATAGTTGGTTCTAAGATGGTTAGAGGGCGCAGGTTCTTCTTGATAGATTGGGAGGGCTATGGCCCGGAACATCGCTCTTGGGAGCCTGAGGAGGCTTTCCATGCTCCCGACTTAGTTGCCGATTACCTGCGTCGCCGGGAGGGGGGCCCTTGAGGGGGAGGTACTGTTACGGTTGCTGCGAGCACTGGAGACTATGTCCAGATTTCTTGCTACTGCACATGTGCGAGCGCTGGAGACTAAGTCCAGATTTCTTGCTACTGCACATGTGCGAGCGCCGGAGACTAAGTCCAGATTTCTTGCTACTGCACATGTACGAGCGCCGGAGACGCTGACACGAGGTCACATGTCTCTGACACCTTCTATGCCGATTGGTCGCTGGTCATGTGCTTGTGACGCCTTGCTCGGAGATAGGCCAGCATGACGTCACTCCTGTCGTTCTGGCAGCGGATTGGCTCTGGTGTCCTCCATCTTGGATGAGGCACAGAGTCTATATAAGACCCTGACACACGCCGCATGGCACTCAGTCCTCTTGGTTCATGCATAAGAGTAGACGCTCTGTGCGCGTTCCTCTAGGCATTCCTCTGTCTATGCTAGGTGAGCGCTACTGGCAGGGTAGCGTTCTTATACCTTACAGCTTCGGCTGCTGTCCGTATCCTTACCTCTTAGGGGAGCGGACATAGGCAGGTGCCTGAGGCACATGGTCTGGCTGGGCCTTGTGATTCGACTCGTAGGTGGACGTTGCCGCTAGGGTAACGTTCCTTATACTGCGTCTGGCAGTTGTTCGTATCCTCGCACACTAGGGGAGCGAACAGAGGTAGGAGCTTTGTGCGGCTTACGCTGTTGTTCGTCTCTTTTGCACCACTAGAAGAGCGGACCTAGGTAGGTGCCATTTCGCACACATTGCCTTTGTCTCTGTGATTATTAACAGAGATCATTCCACACACCCTCCAAGTAAGGGAGGAATTGCTTTACTTACTTATTATATCCTTCTGTGAGTTAACAGAGGTATTGCACTCTGCCATAGTCTGCAGCAAAGTCTTTGCACGGTGGACCCTGACTGTCTCATACTCCTTTAGGTTATCAGACAGCCCCCCGTAACAGTAACCCTCCCAATCTATCAAGAAGAACCTGCGCCCTCTAACCATCTTAGAACCAACTATGGCTTGTACCTCATAGCTAGAGCGAGAGGAATCAGAGGCAGGAGTGCACTTCACGAGCGTGTTGTAAAATAGCCGGCTTTTGCAGTGAGACATGGAATTTGTCATGAATCCTAAGATGGACGGGTAACTTCAATTGGTAGACTACAGGATTTACCTGTCGAAGAACCTCATAAGGACCCAGGAAGCGAGGAGCAAATTTGACAGAGCTCACTCTAAGTCTCACGTGTTTTGCAGAGAGCCACACAAAGTCCCCTGGAGAAAAGACAGGAGCCGGGCGACGAAACCGATCGGACACCGTCTTCATACGGTCCTTAGCTGCTTGGATCGACTCTTGAGTATGATCCCAAACCTCTCTGGCATTAGTTGCCCAGTCGGCCACAAGAGGAGGAGGTGCAGCAGCGGTAATCGGTACCGGTACCCTAGGGTGTTGCCCATTATTGAGTACGAATGGTGTCTGCCCAGTGGCCTCAGCCAGCGAACTGTTAAGGGCAAATTCTGCCCAGGGTAGGAGGGAGGACCAGTTATCGTGGTTCTCAGCAACAAAGTGTCGAAGGTATATAATCATAGATTGATTGGTACGCTCAACCAAACCATTGGTCTCTGGATGGTATGCCGAAGAGAGATTCAACTCAATTTGCAGAAGGCTACAGAGATCTCGCCAGAAACGGGAAGCAAATTGCGGGCCTCTATCACAAATGATATGATCTGGCATCCCGTGAAGCCTAAAGACATGCTTGAGGAATAGTTTGGCTAGTACCCTGGAAGATGGGATTCTCGATAACGGTACGAGATGAACCATCCGGGAGAAATGGTCCGTAATGACCCACACAAATCTATGTCCCTGTGAACATGGAAGATCACCCACAAAGTCCATGCCTACCACCTCCCATGGTCTATCTGGCACTGGTAAAGGATGCAAGAGCCCAGCCGGTCTCTGCCTTAATGGATGGTTGCGAGCACACGAGTAGCAGGAACCGACATATCTCTTGACGTGGCTGGCTAAGTGTGGCCACCAATACCACCTCTCCAGTAACTTTCGTGTCCGCCTAATACCAAAATGCCCACCCACCTTTGAGGTGTGGGCCCATGACAGTATATCATTCTGTCGATCAGGCGGAACAAAGGTCTTGCCCGGTGGGATTTGGTCTAACGTCACAGGGGAGAGCGTATGAAAAACCCTGGAGGGAAGGATAAGACGAGGTTCGTCAATCTCTTCCTGGGTAGAAAGCATAGAGCGAGACAGGGCGTCTGCCTTGTTATTCTTACTCCCAGACAGATAGTTGATGGAGAAGTGAAAGCGGGAGAAAAACAAGGACCAGCGGGTTTGGCGAGGATTCTGACGCTGAGCGGTTTGTAAGTACGTCAGATTCTTATGGTCTGTATAGACCTGGAAAGGATGTTTCGCTCCTTCCAGCAAGTGACGCCACTCCTCCAAGGCTAATCTCAAGGCGAGCAGTTCCCTATCCCCAATGGTATAGTTTCTCTCTGCCGGTGAAAAGGTTTCAGCAAAGAAGAAACACGGCCTTTTTCTACCTGCACCGTTCTTTTGATACAAGACCGCACCAGCACCCACTGAAGAGGTATCAACCTCTAAGAGGAAGGGCTTACTCTCATCGGGTCTTTGAAGAACGGGAGCAGTTGAAAAGTGTCTTTTTACTGCCTCAAAAGCCTGAGATGTCTCAGTAGACCAGGCTTTGGGATTAGCACCTTTCTTAGTCAAGGCCACCAAAGGGGCCACCAAAGTAGAAAAATGGGGTATGAACTGCCTGTAATAATTTATGAATCCTAAGAAGCGTTGCACCGCCTTCAAGGAATGAGGTTTGGACCATTGCAGGACAGCAGAGAGCTTCGCAGGATCCATAGCCAGGCCCTCTTGTGAGATAATGTAACCCAAAAAAGGCAAAGAGGACTGCTCAAATACCCATTTCTCGAGTTTAGCAAACAATGAGTGCTCCCTTAAACGGGAAAGGACACGAACGACATCCTGACGATGAGTCTCCAGATCAGGAGAAAAAATCAGGATGTCGTCCAGATACACCACTACTGAGGATAACAGTAAATCCCTGAACACATCGTTTACGAAGTCCTGAAATACTGCGGGTGTATTACATAACCCAAAAGGCATGACGAGGTATTCATAGTGACCGTCTCGGGTGTTAAAAGCGTTCTTCCATTCGTCACCCTTTCGAATTCGTCCCAAGTTATACGCACCCCGCAGATCCAACTTCGTAAAAACTTGAGCTCCTCTCAGTCTGTCAAAGAGCTCCGAAATTAAAGGTAATGGGTATTTGTTCTTTATTGTGATTACGTTGAGACCCCTGTAATCTATGCAGGGACGCAAATCACCCTCTTTCTTCCGAACAAAGAAAAACCCAGCTCCCGCGGGAGAAACAGACTTACGAATGAACCCCTTCTCTAAACTCTCTCTTATATAGGTCGACATGGCCTCTGACTCATGTATCGACAGGGGGTAAACCCTGCCTTTAGGTGGAACCGAACTTGGGATAAGGTCTATGGCACAGTCATACGGCCTATGGGGTGGAAGAACCTCAGCACCCTGTTTGGAGAACACGTCACCGAAGTCCAGATAGGGTGTAGGTATGGGAGAGAGATCAGTAGATGCAACCGCAATGACCTTAGGTGGTAAGGGAAGACATCGGGACTGACATTTCGAACCCCAACTAATAATGCTGTCAGACTCCCAGTCAATGTGAGGAGCATGAGTCCGAAGCCATGGGAGACCCAGAAGGACGTCGTCTATACCCTCAGGCAAAACAAGAAAAGAAATCTCCTCTATGTGACCCTGAGATAGGGAAAGGCGCAAGGGAACTGTCCTCAATGTAATGGAGTCAGAGAACATAGTTCCATTAACAACACGGACAGGAATAGGCGCCTCTAACATGATAGAGGGAATATTGTGTCCCTTTACAAATCCTGAGGACACAAAAGTCCCGTCAGCTCCGGAATCCACAAAAGCCATAATAGGCCATGTATTCTCAGATAACGAGAGCTGACCTGGGATACAACACTTAGAGGGTGCAGAAGACGTCTCTAGTAACCCCCCTCTAATGATTACTAGGCCAGGGAGTTTCCCTGACGACTAGGACACTTGTTGGCATAGTGCCCAGCCTGACGACATACGTAACATATAGGAGGACCAGACTTGCGTAGTCTGGAAGACGTATGACCTAACTCCATGGGAGTGGGAGATGTTTCAGATGCTGAGGAAGATGGTAGTGAACCCTCAACAACTGGAATAGCCCGATGCTTAGGGCGTGAGGAAGAGACCTCGAGTCTACGTTCCTTATGGCGTACATCGATCCTCGTTGCTACTGTGATCAACTCCTCCAGAGAAGCAGGGACCTCACGAGTAGCAAGAGCATCCTTGACATAGCCTGCCAACCCTCTCCAGAAGATAGGAATCAACACCTTCTCTGGCCAATCTAGTTCTGCCACCAGAGTTCTAAAAGCAATGGCATAAGAACTAGTAGATAACGAACCCTGAGATAGATCTAACAGTCTCAGGGCCGCATCATGGGTAACCTGCGGACCCATGAATACCGCCTTAAGAGCATCAAGAAAGTCTTGATGTCTCAGAGTAACCACATCAGAGCGCTCCCATAGGGTAGTCGCCCATTCTAAGGCTTTGTCCTGAAGTAAGGAGATGATAAAGCCTACTCTGGACCTCTCCGTAGAGAAGCGAGAAGAGTTGACCTCTAGGTGTATCTGACACTGACTAATGAAACCACGACATGATCTGGCATCGCCAGAATATCTGTTTGGCAGAGCAAGTCGAGGATCATGTGCAGATGTCACCATGGTCTGAGGTTTATCCTCTATACTCTTGAGCCGTGACTCAAGTACTTGTATGTAACGGTGTAACTGCTGATATTCTGCCATAACTGCCAGACCCTTGGCTCAGTCCTAATGTTACGGGGGGCTGTCTGATAATAACCTAAAGGAGTATCAGACAGTCAGGGTTCACCGTGCAAAGACTCTGCTGCAGACTATGGCAGAGTGCAATACCTCTGTTAACTCACAGAAGGATATAATAAGTAAGTAAAGCAATTCCTCCCTTACTTGGAGGGTGTGTGGAATGATCTCTGTTAATAATCACAGAGACAAAGGCAATGTGTGCGAAATGGCACCTACCTAGGTCCGCTCTTCTAGTGGTGCAAAAGAGACGAACAGCAGCGTAAGCCGCACAAAGCTCCTACCTCTGTTCGCTCCCCTAGTGTGCGAGGATACGAACAACTGCCAGTCGCAGTATAAGGAACGTTACAATAGCGGCAACGTCCACCTACGAGTCGAACCACAAGGCCCAGCCAGACCATGTGCCTCAGGCACCTGCCTATGTCCGCTCCCCTAAGAGGCAAGGATACGGACAGCAGCCGAAGCTGTAAGGTATAAGAACGCTACCCTGCCGGTAACGCTCACCTAGCATAGACAGAGGAATTCCTAGAGGAACACGCACAGAGCGTCTACTCTTATGCATGAACCAAGAGGACTGAGCGCCATGCGGCGTGTGTCAGGGTCTTATATAGACTCTGTGCCTCATCCAAGATGGAGGACACCAGAGCCAATCCGCTGCCAGAACGACAGGAGTGACGTCATGCTGGCCTATCACCGAGCAAGACGTCACAAGCACATGACCAGCGACCAATCGGCATAGAAGGTGTCAGAGACATGTGACCTCGTGTCAGAAATGATGTCACCCGCACATGTGCAATGGCTCCAAGATAGGACTTAGTCTCCAGCGCTCGCACATGTGCAGTAGCAAGAAATCTGGACTTAGTCTCCAGCACTCGCACATGTGCAGTAGCAAGAAATCTGGACTTTGTCTCCAGCGCTCGCACATGTGCAGTAGCAAGAAATCTGGACATAGTCTCCAGTGCTCGCAGCAACCGTAACAACGTGGCTGTTGGACTTCCATTAGTGTCCCACTGGTGCAAAGCTATTTGCAGCACCACTGCATTGCACACTCAAACTCAGTGTTACTAAGCCATTACACTAACAAACACTGAGTAAACTTAGTGGCATCCTAAAAGTGGCTGTAGGACTTCCATAAGTGTCCCACTGGTGCAAAGCTATTTGCATCACCACTGCATTGCACACTCAAACTCATTGTTACAAAGCCATTATAATACCAAACACTGAGGAAACTTAGTGGCATCCTAAAAGTGGCTGTTGGACTTCCATTAGTGTCCCACTGGTGCAAAGCTGTTGGCAGCACCACTACATTGCACACTCAAACTCATTGTTACTAAGCCATTATACTAGCAAACACTGAGTAAACTTTGTGGCATCCCAAAAGTGGCTGTTGGACTTCCATTAGTGTCCCACTAGTGCAAATCTATTTGCAGCACCACTGAATTGCACACTCAAATTTATTGTTACTAAGCCATTATACTAGAAAAAACTGAGTAGAATTAGTGGCATCCTAAAAGTGGCTGTTGGACTTCCATTAGTGTCCCACTGGTGCAAAGCTATTTGCAGCACCTCTGCATTGCACACTCAAACTCATTGTTACTAAGCTATTATACTAGCAAACACTGAGTAGAATTAGTGGCATCCTAAAATTGGCTGTTGGACTTCCATTAGTGTCCCACTGGTGCAAAGCTATTTGCAGCACCTCTGCATTGCACACTCAAGCTCATTGTTACAAAGCAATTATACTAGCAAACACTGAGTAAACTTAGTGGCATCCTAAAAGTGGCTGTTGGACATCCATTAGTGTCCCACTGGTGCAAAGCTATTTGCAGCACCACTGCATTGCACACTCAAACTCATTGTTACTAAGCTATTATACTAGCAAACACTGAGTAAACTTAGTGGCATCCTAAAAGTGGCTGTTGGACTTCCATTAGTGTCCCACTGGTGCAAAGCTATTTGCAGCACCAATGCATTGCGCACTCAAACTCATTGTTACAAAGCCATTGTAATACCAAACACTGAGGAAACTTAGTGGCATCCTAAAAGTGGCTGTTGGACTTCATTAGTGTCCCACTAGTGCAAAGATATTTGCAGCACCACTGCATTGCACACTCAAACTCATTGTTACTAAGCCATTATACTAGCAAACACTGAGTAAACTTAGTGGCATCCTAAAAGTGGCTGTTGCACTTCCATTAGTGTCCCACTAGTGCAAAGCTATTTGCAGCACCACTGCATTGCACACTCAAACTCATTGTTACTAATCTATTATACTAGCAAACACTAAGTAAACTTAGTGGCATCCTAAAAGTGGCTGTTGGACTTCATTAGTGTCCCACTAGTGCAAAGATATTTGCAGCACCACTGCATTGCAAACTTAAACTCATTGTTACTAAGCCATTATACTAGCAAACACTGAGGAAACTTAGTGGCATCCTAAAAGTGGCTGTTGGACTTAAATAGTGTCCCACTAGTGCAAACATATTTGCAGCAACTCTGCATTGCACACTCAAACTCATTGTTACAAAGCTATTATACTAGCAAACACTGAGTAAACTTAGTGGCATCCTAAAAGTGGCTGTTGGACTTCCATTAGTGTTTCACTGGTGCAAAGCTATATGCAGCACCACTGCATTGCACACTCAAACTCATGGTTACTAAGCTATTATACTAACAAACACTGAGAAAACCTTAGTGCATCCTAAAAGTGGCTGTTGGACTTCCATTAGTGTCCCACTGGTGCAAAGCTATTTGCAGCACCTCTGCATTGCACACTCAAGCTCATTGTTACAAAGCAATTATACTAGCAAACTATGGTGCCAGTTTAAGGGCCGTAGTTGCATTGTCAGGGATAATTATTGTTTTTTATTCTGCTGTTTATAAAGCTAGACCACCGCTGCAATCTACACCACCTCTCAATTTTTACTACCACATTTTAAGTGCACAATCTTGTCGCAATCAAAATGAGTGGCAAAATGACAGATGCTGGTGGAAAGGGGAAGAGGCGTGTTGGAAAAGGAAAAAAAGGGTTTGTCCGTGGGGAAGGTGGCAAAGCTCCATTAACATCTGCTGAAGATAGACCATCTTCCAGCAAAATTAAGATGTCTACTACTTACCGTGGACAATCCGAAGTGCTCCCTTTTTTATGGACATGAACAACTGGAACAAAGGTAGATGATGGCCAAAACAGGAAAATGCTTGAATGGATCTCAAGTGGTCCAACAAGTGCCCTCTCCGCCACCTCAACTACCGCATCCAAAAAACACCAGTACTCTGAGTTGTCAGCCCAATCACACTTGCTTTCTCCCAGCTCTGAAGTCTCCATCCGCCCTGCACAGTATGGTGGAACTGAGATGGCTGAGTCTGCAGAGCTGTTCAGTCACACTATAGCCTGGGAATCAGAAGTCTGCTCCCAAGCTACAGTGAGTACAGACCAGGAAATGGTCTGCAGTGATGCCCAGAACCTTTGTGACTCTGATTCAGGCCGTGAGGACTAAGTTTCTGAGCATAATGTTTACCCTTTGTCACAAACTGTAACACCTGTTGTTATAGACAATGAGGAACATACTGATGACGATGAGACGCAGATACCAGATTGGGATGACAACTTAAATATTCTGTCAGGGCAAGAAGAGGCTCGGTCTGAGGGTGAGGGGAGTGCAAACACAACAATTGATGAGGAAGTTCTAGATCCCACCTACTGTCAACCCACAGTCAGCCACTCGAGGAGGTTAACAGAGGCGGTGGAGGAGGATGCAACCGACGACGAAGTTACCTTGCGCCTTCCTGGACAGAGTCGGAGCACTGGTAGCAAGTCTACAACTGCATCCTCAGCCATGACTCTGCCTCTGAGCACTAGTCGGTGTGGATCAGCAGGTTGCATGCCCTCTAAGCCTTGCCTAGCCTGGTCCTTTTTTGACATAGCAAAAGATCGCCCAAATTATGTGATCTGTAAAATTTGTCATGATTCTGTTAGTAGAGGGCAGAACCTCAGCAGTTTGACAACTTCTTCCATGAATCGTCACATGAATAAATATCATATGTCCCAGTGGGAAGCTCACTGTGCTGCAATGCGGCCTAGCGGAGAGAACCATCCACCGCCTGCCCCTTCCAGTGCATCCGCGCGCTCTTCATCTTCTAGGACTGTGGGGACAGCTGTCACACCTGGTTTTCCACGCACAACTTCCACCACTGTAACCGCAACAGGCAGTTTGCTTGGTAGGTCGTCAGTTGGTTTGGAAGGGGAAACAAGTGAGTGTGTACAGCTCACTTAGACATCGATAGCACCAACGTTGGATGAAGGCAACATCATTTCTACGCCTGCACTTTCCTCACAAACCTGCATTTTTCCAGGGACACCCTACTCAACACCGTCTACACACAGCAGCCAGATCTCTGTCCCTCAGATGTGGACAAATAAAAGGCCATTTCCTGCGACCCATGACAAAGCTAAGAGGTTGACTTTATCCCTCTGTAAGCTCTTGGCTACCGAAATGCTGCCTTTCCGCCTGGTGGACACACAGGATTTTAGAGACCTTATGTCTGTTGCTGTGCCCCAGTACCAGATGCCCAGTCGCCACTACTTCTCTAAGAAAGATGTGCCTGCGCTATACCAGCATGTCGCACACAACATCAGCGCTTCCCTGAGAAACTCTGTGTGTGAACGGGTGCATTTCACCACCGATACTTGGACCAGTAAGCATGGACAGGGACGTTACATGTCGCTGACTAGGCACTGGGTAACTATGGTGATAGATGGTGAAGGGTCTGCTGCACAAGTCTTGCCGTCCCCACGACTTGTGTGTCAATCCTCTGTCTGTGCAAGTTCCGCCACTGTTTCTGCCTCCTCCACCTTGTCTGGGTCCTCCACCTCCGCCCCAAGCCTGCCTGGTCAGGCCACCAGCATTCTCACTGCGCAGAAGGAATCACGCACCCCTCATTACTATGCTGGAAGCAGAGCGCAACGGCAACAGGCGGTCTTTAGCTTGAAATGTCTTGGAAATAAGAGTCACACAGCGGATGAGTTGTGGGCAGCTCTGGAGACTGAGTTTAATAAATGGTTGTCTCCACTCAACCTGCAGCCTGGTAAGGCCGTGTGCGACAATGCTGCAAACCTGGGTGCGGCCCTTCGCCTGGGCAAGGTGACACACGTGCCTTGTATGGCTCACGTGTTGAACCTTGTCCAGCAATTTTTAACACACTATCCCCGCCTAGTTGGCCTTCTGAACAGGGCACGAAAACTGTTTGCTCACTTCCGCCGTTCAACCACCGCTACTGAGCGACTTGCATCGCTCCAGAAGTCTTTCGGCCTGCCAGTTCATCGCCTGAAATGCGATGTGGCGACACGCTGGAATTCGACTCTCCACATGTTACAGCGACTGTGGCAGCACCGCCGAGCCCTGGTGCAATACGTCATGACGTATAGCCTGGGCCAACGAGATGCAGAGGTGGGGCAGATCACCCTGATGGAGTGGTCTCAGATCAAGGACCTATGCACCCTTCTGCACAGTTTCGACATGGTGACGAATATGTTTAACGCTGACAATGCCATTATCAGCATGACAATTCCAGTCATTTACATGCTGGAGCACACGCTAAACACTATTCGGAGTCAGGGGGTGGGACAACAGGAAGGGGAGGAACTACAGGAGGATTCATATGCGCAAGACACAACAACATCACCAAGGTCCAGACGTTCATCATCACCAACGCGGCAGGCATGGGACCATGGGGGACAGGGATCAACAAGGGCGCATGGTAGCAGGCGAAATGTTGAGGAAGGTGCAGGAGAACATGAAGAAATGGAGGACGAACTGTCCATGGACATGGAAGACTCAGCGGATGAGGGAGACCTTGGTCAAATTTCAGTTGAAAAAGGTTGGGGGGAGATGTCAGGGGAAGAAAGAACGGTTAGCACCTCTATGCCACAAACACAGCGTGGACTTGGTCCGCATGGCTGCGCAAGACACATGAGTGCCTTCTTGCTGCACTACCTTCAACATGACCCTCGTATTGTCAAAATTTAGAAGTGATGATGACTGCTGGGTTGCCACACTATTAGATCCTCGGTACAAGTCCAAATTTTGTGACATAATTCCTTCCATAGAAAGGGACGCACGTATTCAGGAGTATCAGCAGAAGCTGTTACTCGATCTTTGCTCGGCTTTTCCACCAAACAACCGTGCAGGTGCAGGGAGTGAATCTCCCAGTTGTAACTTGACAAACATGGGACGGTCTCGTCATCTTCAACAGTCTACCCGTACCAGTAGCACCGTAACTGGTGCTGGTAACAGCAATTTTATTGAATCTTTTCATAATTTTTTTAGACCCTCCTTTGCAAGGCCACCAGAGACAACAAGTCTGACACATAGTCAATGGCTGGAGAGGATGATACAGGAGTATCTCCAAATGAACATCGATGCCATGACTTTGCAAATGGAGCCTTGCTCATTTTGGGCTTCAAATCTTGAAAAATGGCCAGAGCTCTCAACTTACGCCTTGGAGATTTTGTCGTGTCCAGCTGCCAGCGTTGTCTCTGAACGTGTCTTCAGTGCTGCTGGGTGTGTGCTGACAGATAAGCGCACGCGTCTGTTCAGTGACAATGTGGTCAGACTAACGTTCATCAAAATGAACAAGTCATGGATCCACAAGGAATTTACTACCCCTGTGTCATCCTGGGGAGAGTAAATGCTTGTGGATTTGGAATGTGCTTGATGCAAATCAAAACATCCTGTTTGCAATTAGGGTACAAGTGCTGCCACTGAAGGGGTGAGTGTCTGTGTGGCCCAATTTTTGGAAAAAAGGGAGACTCCGCTTGGAGTAACCCTTGCTTGCTGTGTTTTTTAAAAAGAGCCAAGATGAACAAGTCATGGTTCAGCAAAGACTTAGCTACCTACCCCGGGTTCATCCTGGGAACGGTTAAGTATGGCGTATTTTTTAATGTGCTTGATGCAAATCTAGCTGTGAAGTGTAAAACTGGGGCACAAGTGCTGCCACTGAAGGGTTGAGTGTTTGTGTGGCCCAAATTTTGGAAAAAAGGGAGGCTCCGCTTGGAGTAACCCTTGCTTGCTGTGTTTTTTAAAAGGAGCTAAGATGAACAAGTCATGGTTCAGCAAAGACTTTGCTACCTACCCCGGGGTCATCCTGGGAACGGTTAAGTATGGCGTATTTTTGAATGTGCTTGATGCAAATCTAGCTGTGAAGTGTACAACTGGGGCACAAGTGCTGCCACTGAATGGGTGGGTTTGTGTGGGGCCCAATTTTTAGAAAAAAAGGGAGACTCCGCTTGGAGTCACCTTGCAGTGTTTTACATGATTTTAGAAGGGCGTACCATGCCTATATCTGTATGGGGAGATAAGGTATGCACACCAGTGACTATGTAAGGGGAATACATGAAATAGCAGAAACTGCTGTGTGAATACTGACTTGAAAAATCCAATAGCTATATGTAGGAGTGACACTACGCCAAAGTATTTCTCTACGTTGGGGTCTCAGCTTCCCATACACGGTAAGTTTTTTAACTGCATGAGAGGACACACACAAGCTAGGGACCCCAACGTAGAGAAATACTTTGGCGTAGTGTTGGGGCTCTATTGCATTGATCAATTCAGTAGCTAAATTTCTCTTTATTCATATGTTCATGGCAGTAATGCAGATTCCATTTTTCACATTTTCACTCTTACATATAGCTATTGGATTTTTCAAGTCAGTATTCACACAGCAGTTTTTGTTATTTCATGTATTCCCCTTACATAGTCACTGGTGTGCATACCTTATCTCCCCATAGTGATGTTTTTTTAGGTTTTTACACCCAGTTCAGACTTAGAATGGTGTTCCAAACGTTATTCCTTATTGTTAGTAGTTTTTCGTTTGTGAACCCTCCCCAACCACACCTATTGCCAATCCATATAATACGCATAAATAGCCTGGGTCTCAGCTTCCCATACACGGTAAGTTTTTTAACTGCATGAGAGGACACACACAAGCTAGGGACCCCAACGTAGAGAAATACTTTGGCGTAGTGTTGGGGCTCTATTGCATTGATCAATTCAGTAGCTAAATTTCTCTTTATTCATATGTTCATGGCAGTAATGCAGATTCCATTTTTCACATTTTCACTCTTACATATAGCTATTGGATTTTTCAAGTCAGTATTCACACAGCAGTTTCTGCTATTTCATGTATTCCCCTTACATAGTCACTGGTGTGCATACCTTATCTCCCCATAGTGATGTTTTTTTTAGGTTTTTGCACCCAGTTCAGACTTAGAATGGTGTTCCAAACGTTATTCCTTAATGCCTATATCTGTGTCTCCTCCTGTTTTTCCTTGTCCAGCTCTTTTGTTTTCGCATGAGTATATGTCCGTGTCACTTTCCCATGTGTTTGTGTTGTGTTGTGAGTTGTTTGTCACCTTTTGGACACCTTTGAGGGTATTTTCTAGGTGTTTTTATGTGTTTGTGATTGCCTGCTATTGTTTCCTATGCGGTTCAAGTGGTTCTTCGAACGTTCGCCGAACCGAACTCGAACGAGACCTCCGTTCGGCGAACCGAACTCGAGCCGAACCGTGGCCGGTTCGCTCATCTCTACTCAGGAGCTCCAACCCCCGTCTGCTCTGCCTCCCTCCTCCAACTGCTTGTTTCCTCCCCAGATACTTCAGAACCCCTGAGTGGGCGTCCCTACTGTTCTGGGGGTGTGTGGCTGTTTTATTGTACCAGTGTGGGATGTGGTGTTAAATCCTAAGGAGGAGGCAATTCCTGTACCCTGGGAGGTGGTACAGTCCTTTGTGACTTCCTGGTTTTGCCAGGGTGTCACATACTCCCCCTCCAGTGCTTTTAGGCTTGTTTAGCACCGCTCCAGTCACAAGCTCGCAAAGATGACAAGCTCTCAGAGCAAGTCTACAAGAACCACAACGAGGCTCTCAGAGCAAGTCTACAAGATCCACAACGGGGCTCTCAGAGCAAGTCTACAAGATTCACAACAAAGCTCTCAGAGCAAGTCTACAAGATCCTGAACAAAGCTCTCAGAGTTGTATTGAGTTGTGACCTCTGGAGAACTCCATGAAACAGCCGGCAGGTCAGAAATCGCCGTAGGACGACCAGGGCGGCAGCAATAGATGGCTCCTGAAAGTAAATATAAAACAGGGGTCAGATGACAAATTTAAAGCATCCCCTTCCCCAAGTCATACGACAGGCATCCCCACAGCATTGTACATCCTGCTACAGTACCCCAATATCATACAGCCCCAAATCCCACCCGAGTCATCCCTCACCAGCATAGTACACCCCCAAATGGTACCACAAGCATCCCCCACAGTATAATGCACCCTGAAATCCCAGCCAGCATCGTACATGCCCCCAAATGCTCCCGCATGCATCCCTCCAGCATCATACACCCCAGGCATTCTCTACAGCATCATCCATCCCCCCTAAATCCCACC
Source organism: Anomaloglossus baeobatrachus (assembly GCF_048569485.1). Classification (NCBI taxonomy): domain Eukaryota; kingdom Metazoa; phylum Chordata; class Amphibia; order Anura; family Aromobatidae; genus Anomaloglossus; species Anomaloglossus baeobatrachus. The sequence continues at coordinate 209,535,245 of NC_134357.1, read as the reverse complement.
CCTCCCCAGAATCGTCCATCTCAGCCATTTCCAGCTCTTTGTCCCCCCAGCCCCGTTTCTACCCCTTTGTCACCCCCAGCTCCCCAGCCTCATCTCCCTCCTTTGGCACCTCCCAGCCCCGTCTCTACCTCCTTTGTTACCCCCCAGCCTTGTCTCCCTCCCTTTGTCACCCCCCAGCCCCATCTCCCACCCTTTTTCTCCCCCAGCCCCGTCTCCCCCCTTTGTCTCCCCTCCTTTGTCTGCCCCCCAGCCTGTCCCCCCCTTTGGCACCTCCCATCCCCATCTCTCCACTTTTGTATCCCCCCTTTGTCAGCCCCCAGCTACATCTCCCCACTTTGTCTCCCCCAGCCCCTTTGTCTCCCCCCAGCCCTGCCCCCCCTTTGGCACCCCCCAGCCCCGACTCTCCCCCCTTTGTCTTCCGCCCTTTGTCACCCCCCAGCCCCATTTCCCCCTTCCTTTGTCTACCCCCAGCCCCTTCCCCCCTTTGTCTCCCCTAGCCCCATTTTCCCTTTGTCTCCCCCCAGCCTCATCTCCCCCCTCAGCCTCATCTCCCCCCCTCAGCCCTGTCTCCCCCCTTTAGTAAAAAGAATCCCAACACTCAAAATGAAGACAAGGGGGGATTATGCAAAAGTGAATTTATTGACTAATACACTGCAAAAGGAACCTAACCAGAGCAACAGCACCAACGTTTCGGCATAGAGCCTTTTTCAAGGTTGTTGCATCACTGGTCAGAGTAAGGAACCACAGGTCTCGGAGGACAACCGGGGGTTTGCAAATAATGGCAAGGTTCCACACGTTTTTGCAGAGTATGCTTGTGGGTGAAGGGGTGACAGGATCACAATGTGAGGTGAGAGGACCCCTGCAGTGGAGATCCGGGACTGGCATCAGTGGCAGCCGTGTCCCCCCCAGCGTCGTCCATCCCCACCCTCCCATCTCCCCCCCAGCGTCACCATCCCCATTCTTCCCTGCCATCTCCCCCACCGTCTTCCCCAGCGTCGTCCATTCCCACCCCCTGCCATCTCCCCCACAGCGTTGTCCACTGCCACTCTCCTCTGCCATCTCCCCCACAACGTCGTCTATCCCCACCCTCCCCTGCTGCCTTTCCCCACAGCGTCGTCCACCCTTCACCCCAGCCAGCTTTAACCTCCCACCAGCAGGGCCCCCCCAGCAGATTTAACCCCTCACCTCTCACCAGCGGCATTAACCCCTCACCTCCCACAAGCGGCCCCCCTCCAGCAGTATTAGCCGCTCACCTCCAACCAGTGGCGTCCCCCCTCCCCAGTAGTAGTAACCCCTCACCTTCCACCAGCAGCGGCCCCTTCCCCAGCAGTATTAACCTTTCACCTCCCACCAACGGCGCCCCTCCCAGCAGTATTAACCCATCACTGCCCACCAGCGCGCCCCTCCCACCAGTATTAACCCCTCACCTCCCGAGAGAGGCCCTCTGGCAGCATTAGCCCCCAACCCATTAAAATAGCACCACACAAAGCCACCCAGCATGAAACCTTCACAATCACCATAAAAAAAAACAAAAATCTACCGTTTTTCACTCTGATGACACTGATCTCTCGCTGTGCAGGAGACAATGTCCCCCATGATGAAGAATGAAAAAAACGGTGCTGCAGAGGAAAACAGCATCCACAAATGGCGAGATGCAGGAGGCAATAGCGTTGCCTCGCGCCTTGTGAAGTCAGGCCACGCCCCTAACACATGCCAGAAGTGACATCATACTGGGAAGGAGCCTGTACATTCTAGCATCTACCGGGAGCACAGTTGTGATCGGACTCGGAAGCAGAAGCAGCCGGGAGACAGAGTCTGAAGGATGTGTCGCGGGTCCTGTAAATATAATGACAATGTTTATTATTAACTATATTCTTTATTTTAGAACCCCCCCCAGAACCATCCCATAACTGTGAAATCCAAGATTGGTGATCGGATGCAAGATTGTGTTATCGATCCCGATCTCGATCTTTACAAAATGATCGGACGAGCATCCCCGATCCAGACCATACCATCAGGGGCATCGCCCATCACTACCCTTTACGTATGGAGTTGCTATTATATATTTAAAGCTTTTGGATTCGAGGTTGACATATCCTTGGTTTTGGAACCTCTTGTCCTTGGACAACATTCTTATTTAGGGATTTATATTATACTATTTTTGTATGGGACTACTGTATATTCATTAATATTGTATGTTGCTTGCATATTATATTTTGTATGCTTAATGGGACAGCTGACTAATATGTTTTTTAATTGCTTTTAATTGTCTTGCACATGTTTTGTATGTTTTTTGATACAATAAAATTTTGATTTTTGGTATATTGGTGTGCACTACTTCCTGAAAAGATGTTTTTCTTCTTTTTGTTTCTTTCTGTGTGTCTCTGTATGTGTCTGTTTGTGTCCATGTCTCTTTCTGTGTATGTGTCTCTTTATGTCTGGGTCTCTTTTTTGCTATGTGTCTCTTTCTGTATGTGTCTCTTTGTATGTAAGTATCTCTTTCTGTCTGTCTTTTTCTTTCTGTGTCTCTTTCTTTCTATATGTCCCTTTCTGTGTGTGTCTTTTTCTGTGTGTGTAACTCTTTCTGTGATTGTGTCTCTTTCGGCCTGTGTCTTTTTCTTTCTATGTGACTCTTTCTGTATGTCTCTTTCTGTGTCTCTTTCTGTGTTTGTGTGTGTGTGTGTGTGTGTCTGTGTGGGTCTCTCTGTGTGTCTCTTTTCTGAATCATCTTTTTGTCCTGATTTCAAAAATGTATATAGTTTTTCTGTAGCACGTATAGCTTCCATGGAGTAGCATCATTATTATAATGTATAGGAAATATACTGGTGACAATAAGAAAGCAGTAATCTATATATCAGAAAAAAATGCTTTACCTTACAAAACAGCTTTTATTGAACCAAAATAATTTCCCATGCAAAATAGAAACCAAAATATGAGCAGAAATTAAAAGTGCATGACATTAGACTGTCATTGATACGATTTTTCAGGGTTGTCCCTATATAACATCAAATAGTAATCTGCCATCATTGAGGCATTCCAAAAACCCTGGTAGTGGTGTTCCATTCTTTTAATGTCCTGGTGAAACCGCTCGCCTTGTTCATCGTTTACATCCCCAAGATTTTGAGAGAAGAAATCTAAATGTGAATGCAAAAAGTGCATTTTAAGATACAGGCGACATCCAAGGCACTGGTATGCATTTAGCAGTTCCTCAACACCTTCAACATATTCTGGAGATTTATTTTTTCCTAAGAAGTTTTCACAGATCCACTTGAAGCTTTTCCAAGATCTCAATTCCTTATCATTTAGAATTCCTTCAAACACATCATCTCACATAAGCTCTCTGATCTGAGGACCAACAAATACCTCTTCCTTCAGTTTTGCTGGTGAAATGCTGGAGAATATTTGTGAAATGTACTGGAATCCTTGAGAATTTGTCTTTGGCTTTCACAAAGTTTTTAATTAATCCCAACTTTATATGTAGTAGAGGAAGAAAGATTTTTGTTGGAGCAACCAAAAGATTATGCTGAACATTGTCTCTAACTGGAGCATAGATGTTTCTCTATCCCCAATCATGACAAACATAATGCTCTACTGTATTTCTACTGTCCCATAAACACAAGAAGCAACAATATTTTGTGAAGGAACAAAGCAGTGGAAATATCCAGCTGGACTCCAAAGGGATAAATAAAAATGCTTCTTTATTTGTATCAACTCAATTAAAAATATATATCCATTTCTCAAGTAAAGACACTGATGCATGGCAGATGTATACTACTACGCGTTTCGGCGGAACGCCTTCCTCAGGTCACCTGGAGTCCAGCTGGATTTTTCCACTGCTTTCTTCCATTATCTTCTCGGCTTGCTGCCGTAATCCGTGCCGGACCAAAGGGGACTAACAGGAGGATATATTCAGGCTTGTCTCTGCAGTGGTGAGCGGCTTTGTTTCTTTTTTGTACTTGAATATTTTGTGAAACCTCCTTGCATTCCCATTAGCAAACCAATCACTTTCAAATCTCCACAGATATTCCATTGATGATGATTATATTGCATAGCATCCAAAACTACTGACATATTTTCATAACTTTCCTTTAGATGACAAGAGTGAGCAATAGGGATTGATGGTTTCATATTACCATTGTAAAGCAACACTGCTTTCAAACTTCTCTGGGATGAGTCAATAAACAGTCGCCAATCTGCAAAAAATACTCGATTCAGTTCTTCAAAGAGGCCATTTACATTGTTACAGTACACCATTGTGTAAAATGAGAGTACACCATTGTTACAGTACACCATTGTGTAAAATGAAAATCAACTGTGAAAAATTGTGTTAGTGTGACTTCTGTTTTGGTAATCAGAAGTTTTGACATCATCATCAAGATTCTTCTGTTTCATCCTAGATGCAAAAAGTTCAGCTTTATCTTATGACAATGAAAGGTCTGTGATGAGATCCTTTAATTCATGTTGAGTAAAGCATTCTGGCTGCTCCATCAGGTACATATTCATCTTGACATGAGGTCTCCATGTCTTCGCCAATAGCTTCTGCTCCATAGTCTTCATATTCTATTTAATTTTCATCCAATTCAGACAATGGTACAGGAACTGTCAAGGTGCCATCATGTGGAACTGGCCTATCGTAGATTCAAGTTCAGGATAATTAATCTTATGTTTGTTCTTTGTAGAAAAGTCATTCAGTTTAACAAAACAAAAGTAGTAGTTATCACTATGGTTGTTGGGTTCTCTTCAAATCATGTGAACAGCAAATGGCATAGCCATTTTCCTCATATTTAACCAGTCACGAAGACCCTTTGAACAACTTGAGTATATCACATGAAGGGCCCAGCATATAATGAAAATGCAGACATACCGTAATAACAAAAATACTTCTATCTCAGAAAATGTATGTGATAGAGCAAAACTAGATTATTTTTTTTGTGTTGACCAGTGTAATACGAGTCTATAAAAACAGATCCTTTCCCAGTTCCATTGACTTTAATGTAAGCAGTTTTTTTGGCGAATAACTGTAAAGCGCGGGATTAAATTTTACCCACAAAAGATAGTCTATGATGTTCCCCAAATCAAATGAGGTGGCTATGCAAAACTTCATGTTTGTAAATGTGACAGTGCAGATTCTTTTAGCGGACATAAACACACACACACACACACACACACACACACTGAGCTTTATACATTAGTCTAGCTGAAGTACCCGGCGTTGCCCGGGATAGTAACCAGGGCTGCCACTAGGAATTTCAGGGCCCCTTACTGGCAAAATTATGGGGCCCCCTTGAGACTCCGCCCAGGCTCCACCCCTGCTCCACCTCCACCCCGCAAACTTTCCACAGTCTGCCACTACTCGTGCAAAAAACATATATATATATATCTATATATATGTATATAAATATATAGATATATATATATATATAGATATATATATATATATAGATATATATATATATATATATAATATATATTTTATTCAAAGAGAGAGAAGGTATACCAAATAGGGATCACCACAACTTCAATTGTGTAGAAAATTAGAAACTTTATTGCAAAAAGTGGGACCACATTTCTCCACACTCGGAGTAAGGGCGGGTTCACACTAAGCGACAGCGACAACGAGGTCGCTGTTACGTCACCATTTATGTGACGTAACAGCGACCTTGTAAGTCGCTGTTATGATCGCTGCTTAGCTGTCAAACACAGCAGCCGAAGCAGCGATCATAACCGCGAGAGCAGGGAGCCGCGCACACTGCTTAGCGCTGGCTCCTTGCTCTCCTAGCTACAGTACACATCGGGTTAATTAACCCGATGTGTACTGCAGCTACATGTGCAGAGAACAGGGAGCCGCGCACACTGCTTAGCGCTGGCTCCCTGCTCTCCTAGCTACAGTACACATCGGGTTAATTAACCCGATGTGTACTGCAGCTACTTGTGCAGAGAGCCGGAGCCGGCAGCACAGGCAGCGTGAGAGCTGCGGAGGCTGGTAACTAAGGTAAATGTCGGGTAACCACCTTGGTTACCCGATGTTTACCCTGGTTACAGCTTACCACAGCTGCCAGATGCCGGCTCCTGCTCCCTGCTCGCTTCATTTCGTCGCTCTCTCGCTGTCACACACAGCGATCTGTGTGTCACAGTGGGAGAGCGCCTTTGAAGAAAACGAACCAGGGCTGTGTGTAAAGAGCAGCGATCTCACAGCAGGGGCCAGATCGCTGCTCAGTGTCACACACAGAGAGATCGCTAATAAGGTCACTGTTGCGTAACCAAAACCGTGCCGTGGCAGCGATTTCGGTAGCGATCTCGCTATGTGTGAAGCACCCCTTAGGCACACATAGGAAAACAGTTTAAAAACACTTAAAAAGCCAAAGGCATCATAACCCCAGCCTGTCAGGAATCAATAAATAAACAGTATGAATGTACTATATAGCAGACTCTATTGACATTAAACTGAGCATAGAAATGCTCTGATCAGTACACAGCACTTGTGAAAATCTATTTGTGACCCAGTGGTCTATGACCCAAATAGGAGTGGACACCTCAGTCTAGCATAAATACATTCAATATACAGACTAGATCAAAGGATATACACAGTTATAATACACAGGGTACTATCCAATCATTGGATCGAACGCACTGTAACCGATATTATGTGGTATCTAGTGCATATACTTGCAGGCTGTGTGAGCAGAATCATACATAACCAATCGTGACAAGTGCAGTAACAATTATTACATGGTATAGAATGCACATATCCGCACAGCTAATTAGAAAATACAATAGTTAACGATGGTTAACAATGAAGGTAGGTGTAGTTAGCTATTTAAGATAAATAACCCACAGTAAGAGTCCTAGGTTCTTTTACCAGTGCTTAACCCTATACATATAGCTACAACAACTCTATGTCTGGTGGTAACTCTGTTAAGGGCACAGATGTCGAGCCAATACAATAACCCAATATGAGGGTGAAAAGAACCGGACCTATACTCACTATCATCGGGGATAAACCAGTAAAGTTAGCATGTGGATAGGATAGTCAAAAGAGAGAGGTTCCTGGCATGGTACCCGAAGCGTATCGCCACCTATAGAAGTGGCTTCCTGAGGGGAAAAGAAAGGCAGTGCTTATCCCCTCTGTGTGCCCTATTTAAAGAAATAAATCATCACTCACCAGTAGAGTTGAGCGAGGTTCGAGGTTCTCCAGTTCGAGGTTCGAGTGGTTTTGGGGGGTGTTCTAGATAGAACTAGAACTCGAGCTTTTTGCTAAAAGCTCGACAGTTCGAGTTACGTTCGAGAACGGTTCTAGCAGCAAAAGCAGGGCTTTTTACAGCTACAGTGTGCAGGGAGCCATCGCTGGCAGCCTGCCAGAAGCTGGTAACCAAGATAAATATTGTTAAATATTGGGTATCCAAGCAAAGCGCTTTGGTTAGTAACCCGATATTTACCCTGGTTACGCGTGCAGGGAGCCACTTCCCCGCTCAGCTCGCTCCGCCCCCTCCTGCACTCAGCATGTATACACACACACACACACACTCACACTCACCAGTCCCCAGCCATGCAGTCCCTGGCACTGGCTTCCTCAGCGAACATGGCCCCGCTAAGCTCCACCAACTTCGCACTCCGCCGCCCGCACACATAGCCCTGCTAGGCTCTGCCCACCTCGCACCCGCACACATTACCTCGCTAGGCTCCGCCCACCTCGCACCCGCACACATTACCCCGCTAGGCTCTGCCCACCTCGCACCCGCACACATTACACCGCTAGACTCCACCCACCTCGGACCCGCACACATTACCCTGCTACGCTCTGCCCACCTCGCACCGCACACATAGCCCCGCTAGGCTCCGCCCACCTCGCACCTGCACACATTACCTCGCTAGGCTCCGCCTACCTCACACCCGCACACATTACCTCGCTAGGCTCCGACCACCTTGCACCGCACACATGGCCCCGCTAGGCTCCGCCCACCTCGCACCGCACACATTACCCCGCTAGGCTCCGCCCACCTCACACCCGCACACATTACCTCGCTAGGCTCCGCCCACCTCGCACCCGCACACATTACCTCGCTAGGCTCCGCCCACCTCGCACCGCACACATGGCTCCGCTCGGCTTACCTGCGGTGATGAAGTCCTGCCGTCCTGACCTCAGCACTGACACTGTCCTCCATTGCTGCCGCTTCACATCTGTCACTGCAGCCCGAGACTGTCACTAGCGGTGACGTCACGGGCCGCTCGCGATACTTGGCTGTGAAGGTGATTGAAGTCAGTGTGCAGTATCAGCAGTGCAGATCGTCACCGCAGGTAATGTACCTCGCTGACAGCAGCACTTGTCATGCCGTGCAGTGACCTGGGCTGACCTTCTGATGTTAGCTCAGGTCACTGCATTGCTCTCCCAGCCAATGGGGAACATTCTGTTCTTCATTGACTGGGACAGTGACTATGGTATGGATCGTCATGGGAACCGCTTGGATTACAGCAGACCTGGATTTAATTTTCTTTCTAATAAATTGGTTAAAGAGGGAATGTGTTGGGCAGTGTTTTTTCAAATAAAAATGTGTTTGTCGTCTATTTTTTTTATTACTGACTGGGTTGGTATCTGATAGACGCCTGACTCACCAACCCCAGGGCTTGATGCCAGGTGACATTACACATCTGGTGTTAACCCCATATATTACCCCGTTTGCCACCGCACCAGGGCACGGGATGAGCTGGGGCAAAGCACCAGGATTGGCGCATCTAATAGATGCGCCACTTCTGGGGCGGCTACGGCTTGCTATTTTTAGGCTGGGGAGTGTCCAATAGCAGTGGACCTCCCTAGTCTGAGAAGATCAGACCCCAGCTGTCTGCTTTACCTTGGCTGGTGGTCCAATTTTGGGGGGACCCCTACGTGTTTTTTTTTTTTTAAATTATTTATTTAATTTAAAATAACAGCGTGGGGTGCTGTCAGGACCGGGAGGACTGGTAGACCCAGGAGGTGGATCCTCTGGACCGAGCATCCCACCGGGGGGCAGGGTACACGGCAGCCGGAGCACTGGCGTAGCCGGAACGGGAGCCGTGTCCCACAGGGGACGGAAAGACCAAAGTCACTGGTACAGGTGCCAGGTAGCAAAGACAAACAGTAGTCCAGGTAATGGGACACAGCACAAGAGGACCTGAGCACCTAGCTCATAAGACTAAGCTTCAAGACACATTGATCAGGCGCCACCCACATGGAAAGGCCAGTCTTATATACCCAGCACAGCCTCATGTCATTTCCTGCTGCAGGTGTGCTGGGCCTATAAGACCAGGAGAGTGGGCGCAGCCTGGTCCTATACAGAACCATGTGGCTAAGACTCAGAGTCAGACTCATAAGACCAGGAGCAGGACACAGGAGAGCACGAGCGGCAGCCATGACCGGTGGACACGTGCACTGGATCAGTGGTTAAGGAGCAGTGCAATGACGGTGAGGCCGGATCAGTGGGTACGGAGCGGTGCTGGGATGGTGCGACCAGATCAGCGGGTAAGGAGCGGTGCTGAGGCATCGGGAGCGTGACAGGTGCCCTCAGTTTTTGATTACCAGCCAAGGTGAAGCTGCCAGCTGTGGTCTGCAGGCTGCAGCCGTCTGCTTTACCCTAGCTGGCTACAAAAATAGGGGGAATCCCACGTCATTTTTTTTTTAAATTTATTTATTTATTTTGGTAAATACAAGGCTAAGCACCCCTTAGTGCCACATGAAAGGCACCAAAGGGTGCAAAATTACAAAATGCAGGAGAGTGGGACATTATGTGTCTTTCTGCCATTATAATGACAGAAAAGACTGATATGAAGTGTACAAGCACAAGAAAATCACCAGAGCGCTCTACGCTGTGAAAGGCAGTAGAAAATGACGCTGGAGTGAACATGTGACCGCCTCATGTAGGTTGAAGCTATGGATCCTGGGTAAATTTATATATTTTCCCTCCTTCAGTTTTTTGGCAGTACGCCAAAAAAACGGAAGGCACACGGATGACAAACAGATGACATACGGACCGTATACGTGTCACGCTTCCGATGCCTCGGAACCGCGCCTTAATCACTGATCCGGTCACACCTGCACGGCACCGCTCCTTACCCACTGATCCGGTCCACGTGTCCACCGGTCACGGCTCCCGCTCGTGCTTTCCTGTGTCCTGTCCCCAGTCTCATGTGTCTGACACATGCTTCTGTATAGGGTCGGGCCGCGCCCACTCACCTGGTCTTATGGGCCCAGCACTGCTGCAGCAGGATATGACATGAGGCTATGCTGGGTATATAAGACTGGCCTTTCCATGTGGGTGGGGCTTGATCAACGTGTCTTGTAAGCCTTGTCTTGAAAGCTAGGTGCTCAGGTCCCCCTTGTGCCGTGTCCTGTGATCATACTATTGCCTGACATTCCTACCCGGCACCTGTGCCGGATTCCTGCACTGTCTCCAGGAACTCTGAAGCCCAAGTGACTGTTCTACCCGTCCCCTGTGGGATGCAGTCCCTGCCATGCTAGTGCTCTGTCTACCGTGCACCCAGGCCTCTGTTGGGGTGCACGGCCCAGTGGATTCACCACCCAGACCTAACAATACGGAACGGAAATGGATGCCACACGGATACACCCGTGAAAAAAACGGACTGTGTTTTTGCAAACCGCAAACACGGATCGGTCATGTGAATGTAGCCTTATTCTAATCTGCCATTTATAAACAGCAGGCAGAAATAAGTGAATAGCGCCCCCAAGCATCAGAAAATCTCCGGGGTTTCAGGGGGTAGTTGAGACCCTGGAGATCATGATTCAGGTCGGTTTGTCCGGTCCCCGCTCACGTGATCACCGGTATACACCGTATAGCAATGATCACGTTACAGTAAATGACAGCGCCAGTAAAAAATTATTTAACTCCCATCTGGCATGAACAAACATGTCAGATGGGAGACAAATCTCCTCCCGGGTCTCCTGGTGTCACCAAACTGCCCCCAGTAGCCCCTCCCGGAAAAACCAAGATGGTCGCGCGCACAGCAGTGCGCCGGCCGCATTCACCCTACTCCTCTGATTTCTGTCGCATGTGCCATGACACATGCGACAGAGAACTCCTTCCCAGGCCCTTCCAGGTCACCCCCTATAACCCCACAGGTGTTCCCCGGTGTCCCACGGTACCTGTGCAGCGCTGATCCCCCTCGGCCCCCTCCTTCACAATAGACGCTGCCGCATGCACAGAGCGGCTGTCAGCTCAAGTTCCTGTGTTCAGACACAGTGAGTGGTGGTAACCACGCATCTGTAAGCTACTGCAATGCCCTGCTCATGAGGTAATGAACATAATTGATCAGGAGAGCTATACTACATTTACAAATGGAGGGATTTGCTTTTATAGTTGCCCTGCTGAACGACTACCAAACATGAGTCTGTTATACGTCACAAGAAAACATGTGTAAATAGCGAGCTCTGTTGTTTAGTATTCATTCAGCTGGATAACTGGACTTAAAGGGGTATTCCATCTCCAAGATCCTATCCCCAATATATAGTAGGTGGAATAGAAATAATATCAGCAAATACCAATATTTGGAAATGTAGAATAGTTCTCCTGATTAGGCATGCCCTTACCTCATGAGCAGGGCATTGCAGCTTTGGTAGCAACAGTTTCAACATGGACTCTGCTGCTGTGGACCCGGGAAGAGTGGGTGCTGATTCATTGCACCCACACTCCTCACATGCAGGGTCTGCACTCCTAGAAAATGGGGGATACGTTCCCTGAGCGTGTCCCCCCATATTCTAGACGGTCCAGAGTCATCGTGGGACCCCTTTATTTTTTTTCCTTACAATAAATTGGTGAAAGAGGGAATGTTTTGGGGAGTGTTTTTTCAAATACATTTTTTTTCATCTATTTGTTTTGTTAGTACTGACAGTTTGTGTTGTCGGGTATCTGATAGACGCCATGACATCACAAACTGCTGGGCTTGATGTCAGGTGACTTTACAGCTAGTATTAACCCCATTTATTACCCCGTTTGCCACTGCACCAGGGCACGGGATGAGCTGGGGTGAAGCGCCAGGATTGGCGCATCTAGTAGATGCGCCAATTCTGGGGCGCCTGCGGCCTGCTATTTTTAGGCTGTGAAGGGCCAATAACTATGGACCTTCCCACCCTGAGAATACCAGACCACAGCTGTCCGCTTTACCTTGGCTAGTGATCCAATTTGGGGGGGACCCTACTTTTTTTTTTTTGTAATTATTGTTATTTATAAAATAATTATAAAAAAAGAGCCTGGGGTGACCTCCACATTGGATCCCCAACCAAGGTAAAGCTGCCAGCTGTGGTTTTCAGCCTACAACCTTCTGCTTTACCCTAGCTGGCTATCAAAAATGGGGAGACCCCACGTCATTTTATTTTTAAACTATTTTTTTAAATAAAAAAAATTAATGGGCTTCCCTGTATTTTGATTGCCAGCCAAGGTAACGTCAGGCAGATGGGGGTGGCAACCCGTAGCTGTCTGCTTTATCTGCGCTGAGAATCAAAAATATCGCGGAGTGCTATGTCATTTTTTTAATGATTAATTTTTACAGCACTGTCATGTCAGGCAATCAAAATACAGGGAAGCCCTTTTTTTTTTAGTTATTTAAATAAATAATTAAAAAAAATATATATGGGCTCCTGCTGCATTTTTTGTATTGCTAGCTGAGGGTAATCAGAGCAGCTACTGGCTGCTAACCCCCACTGCTTGGTGTTACCTTCACTGGCAATGGAAAATCCAGGGAAGCATTTTTTTTGCCAAAAAACTAAAAAAAAAATGACGTGGGCTTCGCCATATTTTTGTATGCTAGCCAGGTACAGCAGGCAGGTACGGGCTGTCCGTAACCCCCAGCTGCCTATTTGTACCCGGCTGGGAACTAAATATATAGGGAAGCCCTTTTTTTAATTATTTCATGAATTTCATGAAATAATAAAAAAAAAAAAACGACGTGCGCTTCGCCCCATTTTTGTGTCCAGCCGGGTACAACTAGGCAGCTGGGGATTGGATCCACAGCACAGGTTAGCCCAAGGTTTCTGGGCCCCTCTGCTGCAAATTGCAGTCCGCAGCCGCCCCAGAAAATGGCGCTCTCATAAAAGCGCCATCATCTGGCGCTTTATCCAACTCTTCCAACAGCCCTGGAGCCGGGTGGCTTGTTGGGTAATCATGAGTTAATACTAGCTATGTTTTACTAGCTAGTATTAAGCCAGAGATTCTTAATGTCAGGCACGTTTGACCCGGCCATTAAGAATCTCCAATAAAGGGTTAAAAAAAAACACCACACAGAGAAAAAATACTTTAATAGAAATAAATACACAGACACACTTGGAGACTCCATCTTTATTACCCCCTGTCATCCCTCCACGATCCATGGTCTTCTGTCTTCTTTCTCCTTCAACACATGCAGCTCTGTCTGCTCCATCAGACAGCACAGCTGCATGGGAGAAAGGACGCTGTGCTCCGTGCAGAAATCACTCTGTGAGAGTGACTACAGGCTCCCGACTCTAAGCGGTGGCACGGGTTGCCATAGCAACGGTGCTCCGATCACGTGATTCCGGTGCTGCTGCGTGCTGGTAGTGGGACGACCCCGTCACCGCTACCAAGCGCGTTGCTATGGCAACGGTGATCTCCGTTATTGACTGGCTGTGTCACCGGTCAGGAGCCGGCTTCTGCGGACGCTGGTAACTACGGTAAACATCGGATAACCAAGAAGCCCTTTCCTTGTTTACCCGATGTTTACCTTCGATACCAGCGTCTGCCGCTGTCACGTTTTCAGTACCGGCTTCTGCTGCCTGCACACAAAGCCAGACTACACATCGGGTAAAATTAACCCAATGTGTACTGTGGCTAGGAGTGCAGGGAGCCAGCGCTAAGCGGTGTGCGCTGGTAACCAAGGTAAATATCGGGTTGGTTACCCGATATTTACCTTAGTTACCAAGCGCAGTATCGCTTCCACGCGTCGCTGCTGGCTGGGGGCTGGTCACTGGTTGCTGGTGAGATCTGCCTGACAGCTCACCAGCAACCCGTGTAGCGACGCTCCAGAGATCCCTGCCAGGTCAGGTTGCTGGTGGGATCGCTGGAGCGTAACAGAGAGATGCAATCACAGGTCCTAGCCTGTCGGCATAATAGTCATGTGACCAGTCTGTAGCCAATGAGATAATAGACACGTGACTGGTCCCATGGCTATTTTGACGTCACGATAGGTCCTGCATCATTGCTGGCAGTGCTGGTTACCGGGAAGATTCAACGATCATCGGATGGAATAGCGGCAGGAGACAGAGTGCAGGTTGGATCACAGGGACAGGTAAGTGTTATGGCAATACTTATTAACTGTATGTGTACATTTATAATGTGTTTTTATGTGTTTATGATTGCCTCCCATTGTTTCCTATGGGGTTCGAGCGGTTCGTTGAACCAGTTCGTCGAACCGAACTCGAACAAGACCTCGGTTCGCTGAACCGAACTTGAGCCGAACCTCGGCCGGTTCACTCATCTCTACTCACCAGTGTTGCAGCTGGAGAATCTCGTGCATATACTGCGCTCAGAAGCGCCGATGGCGGCCGCCATCTTGGTTAGGTCACATGACCTGTATGGACCTCCTCCCTTATTCGATACTGCGCATGCGCGAGAGTTATATTATTATGCACTGTCAAAGTGCATTCAGCAACAGCGCATATCACTTCTCTCTGGGCGCATGTACAAATACAGTGGCAGCGCTCATATAATTTAATCTCACGCGATATTTAATGAGCACACATTCATTCTAGTACAGCGCATGTGCAGTAGATCGTGATACCGCACAGTTTATACAGAACTGATGCAGAGCAATGCGGGCAAGTTGGAAAATACAGCGCTCCCTAGTGGTTAGGAGGAGAGCTACTAGTGTGGTCTTTTAACCCTCTCCATGATATCTCCTAATGTGGAGCTCCACATATTGAGAAAGCCATGGACCCCATAGGGGGGAGGGGCGACATGACCAGAGGGAAGGGAGGGAGTGAGGGGTTAATAAAGTTATAATGAGGGGCATTATGGGAAGGTATAGGGGATTGGTGGAGAAAGGATCCCTGTAGGGGAGGGGGGGGGAGTATAAAAGCGATGAGGGAGGGTCTTACCTCCCCTTTTGGACTCCGGACGGCGACAGATTAGAGACCCAGGACCAGGACCACAAGGACCAGCGTGGCGGACCTCCAGGAGCTGAATCGGCTGATTAGAGCGGCGATGGCGGTGCACGGGCCCAGGCAGTGCAATCCCACGTCAGGGCTGCCTGTGTGTCCCCGTCGGCACCTGCCCCTTGTTCCCCCCCTCGCCGTGGGCGGCGTTCCAGGCCCACTGTCCGGTACTCTCCGGGTGCGGGGGGAGCAAGGAGGCCAAGTGAGAGCCCCCCCCGGGACCCTCCGCGGCGGGGCGGGCAGCGGCAGCTCCCTGTGTCCGCTCCGGCCGCCGGGAGGAATCTCCAACGCGGCCGCGACGGCCAAGAAGGGGGCGTGGCCAGCCCGGGGCCTTCTTCCTGTCTCAGGCCTCGGGCTGGAGTGCAGAGCCCAGCGGCGTCTCCCGGCCGGGAGCGAGCCCGGCGATGGAACGAGGCCAGCGGTGGCCTGGATGGAGGCGGGCCCGGCCTGGGGCCTACTTCCGGTCCCAGGCCGCGGGCTCGAGTTCACAGGCCGGCGGCAGCCCGGGGACCGGGCCGAGCCCAGCATGAACCGGAGGCACGGAGAGGGGGCGTGTCCAGCCTGGGGCCTGCTCTGGACGCCGGGCCCCCGGCGGTGGGGCACGTCCCGGCGGCTGCTTCTGACCAGGAGCGGGCCCGGCTTGTGATGGAGGCCAGCAATACCCCCCGGGGACGTTGGGGGGGCCGGGCACAGGCAGCCAGCAGGGGGACCGGTGTGGGCAGGCGCCACCCGGATACCTGCACGGCTGCGGAGGAGAGGAGGGATGGTGGGACCCCCGCAGGGCGCGCCAGGTCCCTCAGGTCATCAGCTCTGCGCCCGGCGGACGCGGTCTCCCTCGGGGGGGGAGGACCCAGCGGGAGGTCTCGGTCGGAGGCCCGGGAGGGCGGGAACCGGCGGTGGGGAGCCCCCTGAGCTCGGGGAGAGGCTCCTCCAGGAAGAGGACTCGGTCGGCGGCGGCCCAGGGGACAGGACGGTCTTGTGGGCTGTCGCCGCAAAGGAAGCAGCGGACGCCCACCGCCAGTGCCCACGCGGCTGCCCAGGAGGGTGGCTGTGGTGGAGGGGACGCATCGGCTGCGTCCTCTGGAGCTGGGACGGTGGAGGACGGCTACAGCGAAGAGGAAGAAGGAGCCCTCAGGTCGGGGGATGAATTCGAGGAGCCGCTGGCGGACGACATCGCAGTATCGAATTCCGTCTCCGCGTCACGGTCGGGTGAGCTAGCCGTGGATTCGGCATTGCTTGCGGCGCGGGGTGTGGGTGCTGGGGAGGTGGCTGCGGGCACGGCAGCGCCAGAGGGGTCAGTTTTACTTAGCCAGTTGCTGGGGCTTTTGCAGGGTTTAGCGCGAGCGCCGGCGGCGGCGACGGCCTGGACAGGGTCGGCGGTGGATGGCGCGGCGGCGGCTAGCGGCGAGAAGGTGCCGGTGGGGGCGGGTGTAGGTAGCGGAGTAGTGGAGACTGCAGGCGATAAAGCGGGAGAAAAGGAGAAGGAAAAGGAAGATGAGGTGGTGGATGATAGGGCTAAGAGCGAGGTGTATGTGTGCTTTGAGGGACCGCTAGGGGCGCACCTCAAAAAAGAGGTGAGGGAAAAAATTTGGAAAGGGGAGTATGTGGAGATATTTTCCCTGCTGCCCCTGGAAAAATTTAACCTAGACAAGGTGAAGCCGAGCGATTCCAAGAAGGAAAAGGAGGAGGAAGAAAAACGCCGTTATAGGCTCATTCCTCGTTCCTTTTCCAATTGGTTGCAGGCGTTCGCAATTTTGGCTAGCGTGGTGGGGGAAAAGGAGCCGGAGCACTGCTCGGCTCTATTTGGCTATATGGATGCAATCGGGGAGGCGTATCGCACGTACGGGGGTTTGGCATGGCTGCGGTATGATGAGCAGTTTAGGCAGCGGAAGGCGTTGCGGCCCGGCATGCGGTGGGACCATAAGGACATTTCCTTATGGATGCGCTTAATGGCGGCCCCGAGCCAGCCCTTTCGTGGCGGTGCTGGGGGACCGGGAGCCGGGCCCTCGGGGATTCAGAAAAAGGGATTGTGCTGGCAATTTAACGAATGCCAGTGCAAATTTGGAGCAGCGTGTAGGTTCAAGCATGAGTGCTCAGGCTGCGGGGGGGGACATAGCTTGTCCAAATGCTTTAAAAAAGGGAGAGGCAAGGCTGGGGACGGGTCTGGAAAAAGGGAGGACGCCGGTGAAAATAGAGGCGATGGCGCCGTTTTTAAGTAGGTACCCGGACGGGGCAGCGGCGTCGCTTTTGCGGTTTGGTTTTTTGTACGGTTTTCGGATTCCGTCGGCGGTTGAGGCATTGCCTCCGATTTGTCGCAACTTACGGTCGGCAAGGGACCACCCTATGGTTGTGGGTGAGAAGTTGGGTAAAGAGGTTGAGCTGGGCAGGATGGGGGGGCCATTTGAGAGCCCTCCGTGCAGTAATTTGGTGGTGTCCCCGCTGGGGGTGGTGCCAAAGAAGGAGCCGAATAAATTTCGGCTCATTCATCATCTTTCATTTCCGGAGGGGTCGTCTGTGAATGACGGCATTGCGCCGGAATTGTCGGCGGTGTACTACGTCTCGTTTGACAAAGCGTTGGACTTTGTACGGGCGGCAGGACGCGGTGCATTGATGGCAAAGGCGGATGTAGAATCGGCGTTTCGTTTGTTGCCGGTGCATCCGGAGAGTCAGCACCTTTTGGGTTGCTGGTGGAACGGGAAGTTTTATGTTGATCGTTGTTTGCCCATGGGCTGTTCGATTTCTTGTTCATATTTTGAGGCGTTTAGCTCCTTTGTTGAGTGGGTGGTGCGGGACGTGTCCGGCTTGTCGTCCATTATTCATTATTTGGATGATTTTCTGTGTGTTGGTCCGGTGGGTTCCATGGTTTGCGCTGGTTTGTTGTTCGCCTTGCAGAGAGTGGCGGATCGGTTCGGGATCCCTTTGGCGCAGGAAAAAACGGAGGGGCCGGCGCCGGTTATGCGGTTCCTGGGGATTGAGATCGACTCGCTGGCCATGGAATGTAGGTTGCCAGAGGACAAGATTGTGGATTTGCGGAGTGCGGTTGCAGCAATGCTGGCAGCAAAAAAAGTGCTGCTTAAGGTGGTACAGTCTTTGCTGGGAAAGCTGAATTTTGCATGCAGGATTATGCCGATGGGGCGTGTTTTCGCCAGGAGGTTGGCGGCAGCTACGGCAGGCGTACGGTCATCGGCGCATTTTGTGCGGGTCACGCGGGAGATCAAGGCAGACTTGTTGGTTTGGGACGTCTTCTTGCGACATTTTAACGGCCGCACTTTGTGGTTGAAGAAGGTGGTGCCCAATGATGCTCTGGAACTATATACGGATGCGGCCGGGTCGGCGGGTTTCGGCGCCATTTTTCAGGGTCATTGGTGTGTGGGAAGGTGGCCCGAGGATTGGCGACAGGGTGGCCTGGTCAAAAATCTGGCCCTGCTCGAGTTGTTTCCAATCGTGGTGGCGGTGGAGTTGTGGGGGTCGCAATTTTCGGGACGTAAGGTGTGCTTCCATTGCGATAATCAAGCAGTTGTACATGCAATCAACAGCTTGTCAGCGAAATCTGGACCTGTAGTGGCATATTTGCGGCATTTGGTGCTCAAGTGTTTGCTGTGGAATATTCATGTGGTTGCAAAACATGTGCCGGGGGTGGATAACGGGGTGGCTGACGCTTTATCTCGTTTTCAGTTCCACAGGTTTCGGGAGTTACTGCCGGGGGCGGACGAGGTCGGAGCGGTGTGCCCAGAGGAATTGTGGAGCCTGGTGAGGCGGTGATTGCGGGTTTGATTAGGAATTCGGTGACCGAGGTGACTTGGTGCCGTTATGCTAAGGTGTGGGTTGAGTGGCAGGCAGTGCTGGGTGAGATGTTTGGTAACGGGCGAGCGGATTATTTACTGGCGCTCTTGGCATTGGTGAGTGAGGATTTTAGGGCTGGGAGGTCAGCGTCGGCGGTGGCGATTAGGGTGGCGGCCGTGGCCTTCTGGTTAAAGGTTAGGGGTGAGCAGGACGTTTCAAGGGACTTTCGGGTACGGCAAGCATTGAAAGGTTTTCGGAAAGGGGTGAAGGTGCGGGACACTAGGCGGCCTATTTCGTTGGACTTGTTACGGCGTTTGGTGGATGGTTTGCAGGACATTTGTGTCTCAGCGTATGAGACGGTGTTGTTTAAAACTGCTTTCGTGTTGGCTTTTTTCGGGGCTTTTCGGATAGGAGAATTGGTGAGCCCGTCAAGGGCGATTGGGGGTGGTTTGCTATTCGAGGATGTGTCGGTAGTGGGACGGAGAGTGGAGTGTCGGCTTCGACGGTCCAAGACGGACCAGATGGGTCGGGGCAGGTTGGTAGTGTTGTATGCGGTGCAAGGGGATGGCTTGTGCCCGGTGCAGGTGGTGAGTCAGTTTTGTGGTCTGCGGGGCGGTCTTCCGGGCCCGCTGCTACGTCACGAGGACGGGGCTTGGTTGTCTCGTTATCAGTTTGTGGGAGGGGAGTGCTGAGGAGTTGTTTGCGCTGGGCGGGTGAGCGCCCAGAGGATTACGGGTCCCATTCGTTCAGGATTGGGGCGGCTACCGAGGCTTCTCGTTGGGGTCTTGGAGATGACATGGTGAGACGGATTGGTCGGTGGGAGTCCTCTCGTTTTCGTGGTTATGTGCGCCCGCAGTTATTATCTCGTTGAGGGCTCTGGTGGGGAGTTGTTTGTTCTGCCGTTAGGTTTTGTTGTTCTTTGGTGCAATCTGGAATGCTGGTGTTGTTGTTAAAATTGTTTCCTTTATTGTAGGAGTGTGTCTGATCCGGATCCTGGGGCACTCGTTCGTTTTTTGGGGGGCCCGTCGGGCCGACGCTCGCCCGAATGGTCGGCAGTTGGGTCTGGACAGGTCGCTGGCATCGGTCAAGTGGATTGGAGTGCGGGGCATGGAATGGAGCAGGGTCGTGCCGGAATTCGAGTACTATTGCAGGATGGACAGACCCCCGAACGTGTTGGTTTTGCACGTGGGGGGGAATGACCTGGGTTCGCAGGCATCCCGCGATCTGATTCGGGACATTAAGATCGACCTACTGCGGTTATGGGCAAGGTATCCGGGCTTGATAGTGGTGTGGTCGGATATTGTGGCCAGATTGTGGTGGAGGGGGGCCCGGTCGGTTGAGAAGATTAATCGCGCCCGGGCACAAGTGAACAGGGTGGTTGCGCGTTTCGTGCGGAGAAACGGCGGCGTGGTGGTGAGGCATGTGGACCTGGAATCGGCGAAGTGGCAGTTTCGGAGAGGTGATGGGGTTCATCTTAATGACATTGGTTCTGATTTATGGGCCCTGGGTTTGCGGGATGGTGTGGAGCAAGCCTTGGGCGTGTGGCGGGTCCAGGCCGCGTAAGGTGTCACGCGTCCTGTCCTGTGGCGGGGGTAGGTCTGGTCCAGAAGCGGTTGGAAGGGATTTTGTAGCTGGACCGAGAGGCACTGTCTTGGTATGGTGTCTCTGGGTTCCGGGAAATTGCAGGCACGGGGTTCTGCAAAGTTTGGGGGGTATTAATCCGTGGGGTGATTAATACCTCATCTCTGGGTCGGAGTGTTGCGGCCAGGGATATTGGTGTAGAAAAGGGTTTCTGGACCGGGCCTACATAGGGTTTCATGTACCGTTTATTATTATGTGTTACCTATTATTCTGTGTTTGGGGTCGCCCGTTGGACGGCGCCCCCTTTTGTGGTAGTATGTTAATAATAGGTAATAAAGGCTGCTGTGGCCAATTTGTTTAACCAAGTCGCATGCAGTCGGTGTATTATTTTTAGGTTAAGTTTTAAGGGGTATAGTAACCATCACGACCGGAAATCCTTCCTCAGTGGTCAAGAAAGCCATGGACCCCATAGGGGGGAGGGGCGACATGACCAGAGGGAAGGGAGGGAGTGAGGGGTTAATAAAGTTATAATGAGGGGCATTATGGGAAAGGTATAGGGGATTGGTGGAGAAAGGATCCCTGTAGGGGAGGGGGGGGGGGAGTATAAAAGCGATGAGGGAGGGTCTTACCTCCCCTTTTGGACTCCGGACGGCGACAGATTCCCGCCCACCCTCCCGTTTTTGTGTTTGTGAATTGTTTAACTATGTTCAAAAAAAAAATAAATAAATAAAAAAAAAAAAAAAAAAGAAGACAACAAGGAATTATTATGAAAGGGATGTATGTTTTGTCGCAGCAGCGGGGGTAGGTCTGGTCCAGAAGCGGTTGGAAGGGATTTTGTAGCTGGACCGAGAGGCACTGTCTTGGTATGGTGTCTCTGGGTTCCGGGAAATTGCAGGCACGGGGTTCTGCAAAGTTTGGGGGGTATTAATCCGTGGGGTGATTAATACCTCATCTCTGGGTCGGAGTGTTGCGGCCAGGGATATTGGTGTAGAAAAGGGTTTCTGGACCGGGCCTACATAGGGTTTCATGTACCGTTTATTATTATGTGTTACCTATTATTCTGTGTTTGGGGTCGCCCGTTGGACGGCGCCCCCTTTTGTGGTAGTATGTTAATAATAGGTAATAAAGGCTGCTGTGGCCAATTTGTTTAACCAAGTCGCATGCAGTCGGTGTATTATTTTTAGGTTAAGTTTTAAGGGGTATAGTAACCATCACGACCGGAAATCCTTCCTCAGTGGTCATGGAGAAAATAAAGAGGTCTTTACTATTGACAAACTTTCATTCATACATTGCCACTGGGAGGTCAGGTCACCCTAAGGGGTCCTGCACATGCACCTTATTCGATCGTAGGTACGTATGCAGACCATTATCTAGAAACTTAGGAAGTACTCTCATGCTCTAACAGAGTGCATGAAGTCATACCACGTATAGGAGAGCTAGTCAGATTACTATTGACAGAGTTTCTATTAACTATTGACAGACTTATAATGCCACTGGGAGATCAAGTCACCTTAAGGGGTCCTGCACACACATCCTATTAGATCGTATGCAGACCACCATTTAGAAACTTAGGGAACACGAGAATGAAGTGCTCTCATGCTCTAAAGGTGCATGAAATTGTGACGCCCTGGCAAAACCAGGGTGTCACAGAGCCTGCAGAAATCCAGCAATGTGCAGGCCATTCTCCTCCTTGGTAATTTGATCCCACACCTTTGCAGCAGGACAGACACCCCCCCCCAGTGTAAATGCTAAACAGAGCAGGAGGGGAGGGTTGGTGCAGAGTGAGTGAGGAGAGTGAAGAGAGCAGACCAGGGGAGGATAGCTCCTGGCTGCTGTAAGGAAGGGAAGTGTAAGGAAGGGGCCCGAGGTGACCAGGGCAGGGTGGTGGCCCGCCGGTACCAAGGGATGACCCAGATCACTGCAGGGGAGTGGGCTCCCCGTTCCCGACTGAGGAAGGCGAAAGAAGCGTCTGGCTGCAAAACAAGAACAGGATCCTGCTGTACTGTGTGTGGGACCCCAAACACCCTACGCACCGAAGGCTGCGGACTCTGGCAGTTTCTAGTTTACCAGTGACTCTGTGTGGTTTAATTGTGAGTACAACAGTGCCATCAGGTACCGCACCGCAGCACTGCGCCCTGCAGCATCCCTCTCCCCCACCGGGCCCCGGGACACACCACCCCTACCCACGGAGGGGTTAACATCAAAGCTGCGCCACAGCACCGCTCCCGGGAACCCCGTCACCAGCAGCGATGGTGCCCACCATCACCACAACCCGTGGGTGGTGTCACGAACACAATCCATCCGAAATTCCTCGACCTTTTCTTTCGTGTGCGAGGAGCGCTGCTCGAGCTCCGGGTCCGGCCCCGCTCGAGCCACCGAGGAGAAGGCACCGGATCCGGGCGCGATATCCCCGAGCAGCCCCCGTGACGGGGAAGCCGGCCCCCGCCCTCGACAACTTGGCATCTGCGAACAGGATTGAACCAGTCCACTTGCCAGTGGAAGTGAGCCTTAGAGATCCCCGTCAGCGGCGTCCCGCTGCAAAAGTTGAAAACCCGCCATCTTGGGCGCAAAAGTTTCCCGTCTTCATCTTCTTCTCTGAGCAAAAGGGCGCGAAGGTGAAGCCCCGCCCCCTGGGA
Source organism: Anomaloglossus baeobatrachus (assembly GCF_048569485.1). Classification (NCBI taxonomy): domain Eukaryota; kingdom Metazoa; phylum Chordata; class Amphibia; order Anura; family Aromobatidae; genus Anomaloglossus; species Anomaloglossus baeobatrachus. The sequence continues at coordinate 209,512,097 of NC_134357.1, read as the reverse complement.
ATGGGGCGGCAAAGCAGAAAGGGAGCAAAGTGTCTGGAAAATACCAAGGGGGGCGGATGAACCAGCTGCTGCTGATGTCCGCGGGAAGAGAAAAGTAAAATGTCAGCGCCCAGGGAGGCGAGCGGAGCGGCACCCATCACCGGAGTGGCACCCGTCACCGGAGTGACGGGGCCTGAAGGTAAATCAGCTAGCCAGCAGGCGGATCCCTCTCTGGTCGCAGGAGCAGAGGTCCCGGGGATGCCAGCAAGCCCAGTGGCTGTAACGCCTGCCTGGATCCACAGACTCAGATGGTCTGTAAAGGGGAGGCTAGAGGGAAGCCACTCACCAAGCAGGACCCCCAGAACCCTGAAACCATTTAACCCCTATACAGGGATGTGGAATTACACAGGGAGCTGGAGATCACTACCTGTGGAAGGCTAGAGTCCGATGAGAGTAGTAGTCAGGCAGGGTCAAACCAAAAATTGTGGAACAGGGACAGAATCGTCAGGCAATGACGTAGTCAGCAAACGTAGCAGAGGTCAAATCCGGATCGGCAGCGAAGTACAAAAACAGTAGGCAGGAGGGTAGTCAGAAAACACGCAGAAGTCAACACACAGGAATGACCAATAGAATAGGACGGAACAGGAGCCAGGAAAATCAGAACTATCTCTGGCAGTGGTCATGTGACAGGAGGGGGAATAAGAAGGGTGTGGTGACTTTCCATTGGCTTTAGCTGAACGCTGGCAACTTCAGCTGTTAGACAAATGCCACCCAAAGTCAGCCAGCGGTACTGCAGATCCCAAGCTAACCCAGCCCATTGGATGATCGGAACCTGCGCCCACTGGTGCCGCTGGCATTGACACCTCTCCCATCACCATCACCATCCACGGCAGGAACACGGCGTTGCCTGGTGATCGGAGCAGAAGTCGTTGGAGCAGATTCTGGCGGTGACGTAACAGCGGCACCCACCGAAGGACCCACCGGTGGTGACGACCCTGCGACGGTAACGGAGCAGGCACCGGTAGGCCGCCTGGCTGCACCTGAGAGGCCAGAATCGGAGAGCAGCGACCCCCATATCAGCATCCCGGTGGCTACGTATATCCCGCGGGATGGCAGGAATGTCTACCCGATGGCTTCGTTGCCCAGAGTGTGCCTCAACGATGCCGAACCTTAAAGCTGCAATTTAAGCCTCGAAGTTCCAGTTTTATAGTTTTAATTGTTTATTCCCCAAGGCCGGTTCACCGTACCCGTATCACAGGTGGTGGAGAGAGGGGTCTTTCGGACAATGTCACTAGGAGTGAGGGGGCATTGGGGACCCAGGCGGACCTGTGGTGGACTGGGGAAAGTGTTTGGAGAAAGGCAGTGACTGCAGCAAAGCCCGGTAGTTAATGGGTCCCCCGTTCCGTAACCATTCCCGCTTGGGTGGCCTGGGCCTGTTCCTGTTTCCGGACTGGGGAAAAGGGGTGCTGCCTGTTTCTTAGGGGCAGCATCAAGGCTCAGGTTGTTTAGGTGGGAAAGCGGGAGGACCCGGTCCCGTTCCGATTAATACCATTGTATTATTGTTAGTATGCTTGTAACCCTGTTTTATCTTTTTTTTTTGTTCCCGTTCAATAAATGTCGGTGCCCGGACAGCTCGAGGATGGGCTGTGTTTTACCAAGGGGGTGTGTGACTCCCTGGCAAAACCAGGGTGTCACAGAGCCTGCAGAAATCCAGCAATGTGCAGGCCATTCTCCGCCTTGGTAATCTGATCCCACACCAGTGCAGCAGGACAGACACCCCCCCCAGTGTAAAAGCTAAACAGAGCAGGAGGGGAGGGGCTGGTGCAGAGTGAGTGAGGAGAGTGAAGAGAGCAGACCAGGGGAGGATAGCTCCTGGCTGCTGTAAGGAAGGGAAGTGTGAGGAAGGGGCCCGAGGTGACCGGGGTAGGGTGGTGGCCCGCCAGTACCGAGGGACAACCCGGATCACTGCAGGGAAATGGGCTCCCCGTTCCCGACTGAGGAAGGAGAAAGAAGCGTCTGGCTGCAAAAATAGAACAGGATCCTGCTGTACTGTGTGTGGGACCCCAAACACCCTCCGCACCGAAGGCTGCGGACTCCGGCAGTTTCTAGTTTACTAGTGACTCTGTGTGGTTTAATTGTGAGTACAACAGTGCCATCAGGCACCGCACTGCAGCACTGTGCCCTGCAGCATCCCTCTCCCCCACCGGGCCCCGGGACACACCGCACCTATCCACGGAGGGGTTAACACCAAAGCTGCGCCACAACACCGCTCCCGGGAACCCCATCACCAGCAGCGATGGTGCCCACCATCACCACAACCCGTGAGTGGTGTCACGAACACAAGCCATCCTCCTTTTCACTCCGCGGAGAAGGCACCGGATCCGGGCGTGATCTCCCCGAGCAGCCCCCGCGACGGGGAAGCCGGCCCCCGACCTCGACAAAATCATAACACATAAGGGAGCTAGTAATATTGCAGGAGTCACTGTCGGGGTCTCGAAGACATATTTAGTCTAGCAAACATTGGCAGCCCATGCTCAAAATATGAATACAGTGTGTATGGAATCATATAGCCCAAAGACGATCACATGGCACCAAGTCACTCGACAGAGGGGCCACACTGGTGCCAACAGGTATACAATACAGAGAGCATTTTAAACCTTATGATGCGTTACAATTAGGCCACCATTTGCACCATGTTCCTCATTAAGAGGGTTTTGGGACATTCCTGTACCAAAAATGGGGATAAGTACATAGCATATAAATAATGAAATCACTATCAAAATCTTATTGGTTAGGCAACTCGGTGTTCTTGCCAGACAGGAACTCATTGTGGATATTACTCTGCAGCCTACGGATAGGGACCCTTAAGTGTTCTTGAAGGGTTACTATTCGCCAACCATCACCGGGATTCTTGTTGGTTAGGCAATTTAGTATATTTGACAGACGGGAACTCATTATGAGTAGTTCTCCGCAACCTACGGATTAAGACTCATATTTTTGAAGGGTTACTATTTTGCACCCATCACCAGGATATAAATTATACTAAATGCCCATAGTTAGATTCAGAGTCCAACTATTATAATTTCCATCTTTTTCCTCTTCCATAGGGCATGATCTTAATTTTGCTTGCCTTCTTCCACACATATTCAGAGTACTCCCTGGGGGGGGGCTGCTGGCGTTGAAAAGTAGTCTCCATTTTCCATTATTGGAGAAATGCTGATTAATTTCCCCTTTTTTTCCTCTTTATTTGTGATGTGGGACTACTAAGGAGGAGAGATAGAATAGGGTGAGAATGCGTTCAAGATTATATATTCAGATAGTGTTATAAAATCCTGGATATAGAAGCTCCTTATTTAAACCATGCGGAGCCAGGCTCCTGAGGGTATAGATCCACCTCGACTTTTTTTGTAGTAACTCCTTTGTACAATTTCCCCCTCTGATATTTTGTCTGAGTCGACAACAAGGACCCTAATTCTGGTGTATCGTCCACCATGATGGGTAAGGAAGTGGGAGGCCACTGAGGTAAGTGTCTTGCCCTTCTTCAGGTCTGTGTCAGCTGTATTATTATTCGAAAAGTGCTGCTGTACCCTCCTCCTTACCTCCTGTGTGGTCTCGCCCACGTAGACTTTTGGGCAATCGCAGATGAGCACATAGACGGCATTCCTCATTCGGCAGTTGTAATAGACCCCACTATTGATTCGCCTGGGGAAGATTGGTAAGGAAATGTGGTCATTAGCCACCATAAAGGGACAGATCGTACAAGACCCACAGGGGAAAGTTCCCTTTAATTTGACACCCCTTCCCAGACCCTGTGTTGGTCTTTTGAAATGGCGCTTAGATAGGATGCCCCTCAAATTCTGTGCCCTTCTTGTGATTAGCTTAGGTTTTTCACCCACAAAGGGGATTAGCTTCTTATCACTTAACAGGATGTCCCAGTTGTTTTGGAGAAGTCCATAGAGATCTTGCCATTGGTTGTTAAAGGGGGTAATCATACTCACTGTTGTCTGTCTTTGTCGTGCTTTGGGTTGAAGTAGAGTCTGTCGGGTCATAATCTTGCAAGCCTGCAGAGCACCGGAGACCACCTTTTTCGGGTACCCTCTCTTCCGAAATCGGTCGGTCAGATCAGAGGCATGGGATTCAAAGTCGACATTTTCACCCTCATAAATTGCCCCTTTGGTATCCCGTTTTTGACATGTTTTGGGTGAAAGCTACTGTAGTGTAACAAGCTGTTGGTGGCCGTTGGTTTACGGTATATGGTCGTATGGATAGAGTTATCCACTCTTGAGACTTTTTGGCGAATAACTGTAAAGCGCGGGATTACATTTTACCCACAAAACATAGTCTATGTTCCCCAAGTCAAATGAGGTAGCTATGCAAAACTTCATGTTTGTAAATGTGATGGTGCAGATTCTTTTAGCGGACATAAACACATACACACACACACATACACATACACATACACATACACATACACACTGAGCTTTATATATTAGACTAGCTGAAGTACCCGGCGTTGCCCGGGATAGTAACCAGAGCCGCCACTAGGAATTTCAGGGCCCCATACTGGCAAAATTATGGGGCCCCCTTGAGACTCCGCCCAGGCTCCACCTCTGCTCCACCTTCACCCCGCAAACTTTCCACAGTCTGCTACTACTCGTGCAAAAAACATATATATATATAATATATATTTTATTCAAAGAGAGAGAAGGTATACCAAATAGGGATCACCACAACTTCAATTGTGTAGAAAATTAGAAACTTTATTGCAAAAAGTGGGACCACATTTTTCCACACTCGGAGTAAGGCACACATAGGAAAACAGTTTAAAAACACTTAAAAAGCCAAAGGCATCATAACCCCAACCTGCCAGGAATCAAATGCAATAATAAACAGTATGAATGTACTATCATAGTATCATAGTATCATAGTATCATAGTTTTTAAGGTTGATGGGAGACTCTTAAGTCCATCTAGTTCAACCCGTAGCCTAACATGTTGATCCAGAGGAAGGCAAAAAACCCCCAATGTGGCAAACAAGTTCCAATGGGGAAAAAATTTCCTTCCTGACTCCACATCCGGCAATCAGACTAGTTCCCTGGATCAATACCCTGTCATAAAATCTAATATACATAACTGGTAATATTAAATTTTTCAAGAAAGGCATCTGTCACGCTCCCCGGGTCCTCTGCTCCGCTCCCCGGCTCACCTGCCACGCTCCCCGCTCTCCAGCCTCCATTGCCCGCGCTTCCCAGGCCTCCTGGTCCCCGCTCCCGGCGCCCGTCGGCTTCCCAGCCCCCTGCCCGGCTCTGCTGCTTCCTCCTCTCAGCTTCCTGCCCTGGCTTCTGGCACCCGGGCCGCGCGCATGCGCATTAGGGGCGCGCGCGCGGTCACTGACCCTTTCTTAAAGGGCCAGTGTCCACTAACAGGAAATGATGCACTAAGGTACAGGGTATAAAGGGGTTTAATGTCCAAGGGGGCGGGGCCTGTTCTTCGTGTTTCCCAAGCTAGGAGTCAGGTCTCCTTGTTTTCCTGTGAGATACTTACCTCTCTCTCTTCTAGAGCCGATCCTGCATTGCCATCCGGTCCTGCTGTATCTCGAACCCCGAACGCTGCCTATCTGCCATCCTGACAGTCCGTACCATCTCTGTTCCCTGCGGTGACCCGTCATCTCGCTCCAACGGTTCCGGACCCCGCCTGACATCATCCCGGCTTCCGAACCTGAGCTCCGTCACCCGGACCACCATCAGTGACCCCGTGGTCCCAGGGACTTCTCCATTGTGCTCTAGTGCACGGACTGTCCTGCTACCTAAAGTGCTCCGGCTACCGGACTCCTTTCCCTCATCGGGGAGTTCGGCCCAGTGGATCCACCTCCCGGGTCTGCCCATCCATCTGGCCCTAACAGTAAGAACAGGCCATGGATCCCGCCGAAGCACTAGCGGCCTTGCATGAGGAACTCCAACGCCAGCGTGAAGTCCAGACCCGCATTGCTGAACTTTATGACTTCCGTGGACGCCCGCTTGAACACGCTACAAGCCTCGGTCACATCTTCAGCGCCCCGGGTCTCCACTAGTCAATCCACGGCTCCCGCTCCCGTGGCAGCCTCCTCGGATGCTTCCAGACTTCGTTTGGCTTCACCACCCCGGTACGCCGGAGATCCCAAGATCTGCAGGGGGTTTATAAACCAATGCTCCCTCCATTTCACGCAGCTGCCGCATTTGTTTGCCTCCGACCAAGCCAAGGTCGCCTTCATAATGTCTCATCTAGAGGGCGAGGCACTGGCGTGGATGAACCCCTTGTGGGAAAAGGGAGGACCCTATGACCAAGAACCTCCAGGAGTTCCTGCAGGGCCTTTCGCGGCACCTTTGAGGAGCCTGGACGCGCCTCCGCGTCTGCTTCATCTCTTCTCCGGTTACGTCAGGGTACTCTGACGGTGGGTCAATACGCCATCCGTTTCCGCACCTTAGCTTCGGAACTCGGGTGGAATAACGAGGCCCTAACCGCCGCCTTCTGGGAAGGACTCTCGGGTCGAATCAAAGATGAGCTGGCTGGTCGTGACGTACCGTCCACCCTGGACGCCCTGATTACCCTAGCGACTCGAGTGGACATTCGCTTTCAGGAGCGGTCCAAAGAGGTGTCCCGTGAGAGACGTCCAGTACGGCATTCCTCTCCTCCACAGAAGCCCGCCGTACTCCAGTCAACGGCCTCTGGTGTCTCCGTCCATGAGCCCATGCAGATTGACCGTGTGCGACAGTCTGAACAACGTCGAGCAGAGCGGCTCGCCAAGGGCCTCTGCTTCTACTGCGGAGAGGGCACACACCTGCTACGCTCCTGTCCAGAGAGGTCGGGAAACTGCAAAGCCTAGGGTTGGTAGGAGAGGCCACCCTAGGTGCTGGGACTCTCTCAGACCCGGTTACATGGACTGTGCAATGACAACGGGAGAGACGCGGTTCACGGCTGAGGCGTACCTCGATTCTGGAGCAGCAGGCAATTTCATCCAGCAGGCCACGGTGGACAAGTACCAGGTGCCTGTTACTCCACTCGCCAAACCTCTTGTGATTGCCTCTGTGGATGGGAGACCCCTCTCTGACACCATCTCCTGGATCACCAAGCCGCTTGAACTGCGTATCGGTGCTCTGCACACCGAGAACATTGCTCTCTACGTCCTCCCACACATGTCACATCAAATCCTGCTGGGCCTTCCTTGGTTGCGGACACACGAACCCTCAGTCAGCTGGGGCACTGGTGATATCACTCGATGGGGGTCTTCTTGCCATGAGAACTGTCTGAAGACCATACAACCCATCCAGCGACCTCCGGTTCCAGAGTCCCTACCGGGACTGCCCTCAGCCTATTGGTCCTTCGCGGACGTCTTTGATAAGAAGGAGTCAGAGGTACTTCCGCCACATGGTCCTTACGATTGTGCCATTGACCTGCTCCCGGGAACTACACCACCTCGAGGACGGATATATCCACTGTCTCCAGCCGAAACAAGGGCCATGTCTACGTACATCACAGAGAGCCTGGCTAGGGGATTCATTCGGAGATCCTCCTCTCCTGCTGGAGCAGGCTTCTTCTTCGTAAAGAAGAAAGAGGGCGACCTACGCCCATGCATAGACTACCGGGGATTGAACCAAATCACCGTAAAAAACAAGTACCCCCTGCCGCTCATCCCCGAATTGTTTGATCGGCTCAGAGGAGCTCGTGTGTTCACCAAGTTGGATCTTCGGGGTGCCTACAACCTGGTCCGTATCCGCTCGGGGGACGAATGGAAGACCGCGTTCAACACTCGCAATGGGCACTATGAATATTGCGTGATGCCCTTCGGCCTGTGTAACGCACCAGCAGTCTTCCAAGAATTAGTGAACGACGTGTTCCGGGACCTTCTCTACGTCTGTGTGGTGGTATATCTGGATGACATCCTGGTCTTCTCTCCGGACCTCCAGACCCACCGAGAGAACGTGCAACTGGTTCTACAAAGACTGAGAGAGAATCGTCTCTACGCCAAGTACGAGAAGTGTGTCTTCGAACAGTCTTCTCTCCCCTTCCTGGGTTACCTCATCACCGATACCGGACTGCAGATGGATCCAAAGAAGGTCTCTTCCATCCTCAACTGGCCTTCTCCTTCTGGACTGAAGGCAATCCAACGCTTTTTGGGATTCGCCAACTATTACCGTCAGTTCATTCCTCACTTCTCTGCTCTGACTGCTCCTCTCTCCGCCTTGACCAAGAAGGGGGCTAATCCAAAGGACTGGTCACCTGCGGCCGACGCCGCGTTTGGCTCTCTAAAGCGAGCCTTTGCCTCCTCTCCTGTACTCCACCGTCCAGAGTTAAACCGCCAGTTCACCTTGGAGGTGGATGCCTCCTCCTCGGGAGCCGGAGCAGTGCTCATGCAGAAGTCCTCCTCCGGGAAGATGGTGACTTGCGGTTTCTTCTCCAAGAGCTTCTCCGCGCCTGAACGCAATTACACCATCGGTGACCGAGAGCTATTGGCAGTCAAACTGGCTCTGGAGGAATGGCGCTATCTTCTGGAAGGAGCAGTGTACCCCGTCATTATTTACATGGACCACAAAAACCTGGAATACCTGCGGTCTGCTCAGCGACTGAACCCACGGCAAGCCAGGTGGTCCTTATTCTTTGCCAGGTTCGACTTCCAGCTCCATTTCCGACCTGCGGACAAGAATGTACGCGCTGATGCCTTGTCTAGGCCTTTCATACCCATGGAGCAAAAGGAGGAGACATCCCAACCCATCATCTGTCCAAGTAAGATTATTCCGGTGGCTCCTGTCACCCTGGCCCAGATACCGCCCGGGAAGACCTATGTCTCTGAGACTGACAGGCAAAAAGTGTTACACTGGGGCCATGCCTCGAAAACAGCCGGTCATGCTGGTCAGAAGAGAACATGGAGTGCAATTGTACGTCATTACTGGTGGCCTTCCCTTCGCACGGACGTCGCCTCTTTTGTCTCTGCCTGCTCCTCTTGTGCCAGGAACAAGACGCCCAAACACCTGCCATATGGCCGTCTTCTGCATCTGCCTATACCCTCAGTTCCCTGGCAACACATTGCGATGGACTTTATTACGGACTTGCCATTGTCCTCCGGACACACAGTCATATGGGTCGTGGTGGATCGGTTCTCTAAAATGGCCCATTTCGTCCCTATGGCTGGACTGCCCTCTGCCCAGGAACTCGCGGACGCCTATATACATCACATCTTCCGCTTGCATGGCTTTCCATCACACATTGTGTCCGACAGAGGAACTCAGTTCACCTCCCGCTTCTGGAGGGCTCTCTGTAAACATCTGGGAGTAACTCTGGACTTTTCTTCTGCCTACCATCCTCAGTCGAACGGCCAAGTGGAACGGGGCAATCAGATATTGACCTCTTTCTTACGTCACTACGTCAACGCCCATCATGACGATTGGTCCACGCTTCTTCCTTGGGCTGAATTCTCCCATAATCACCACGTCAGTGAGTCCTCCTCCAGTTCTCCCTTTCATGTCGTCTACGGACTTCAGCCGTCTGTCCCATTACCTGTATCCTCTTCCTCGGATATCCCTGCTGCTGATGCAGTACTCCGTGACTTTACAACCATTTGGGACTCAGTTAAGGCGTCCCTTGCACGTGCATCTCTGCGGATGAAGAGACACGCGGACAAGAGACGTCTGGATCCTCCATGTTTCTCTCCAGGAGATCTCGTCTGGCTTGCTTCTAAGTACGTCCGATTGAAGTTACCATCCTACAAGCTGGGACCTCGCTACATCGGACCGTTTAAAATCCTCGGCAAGATCAATGAGGTCTCCTACAAACTGCAGCTCCCGGCCACGATGAGGATACCCAACTCCTTCCACGTCTCTTTGCTCAAGCCGGTTGTCCTTGGTCCCTTCTCCGCTGCTGCCAGTCCGGCTCCTCCTCCTATTGCTGAGGACGACATCTATGCGGTAAGGGATATCGTGGCCATGAAGACCGTACGAGGTCGACAGTTCTTCCTGGTGGACTGGGCAGGGTATGGTCCTGAGGATAGGTCCTGGGAGCCCAGGGAGAATGTGGGCACTCCTCTGATCCGTGCCTTCCTGTCCCGGTTGCGGGGAGGGGGACGTGGGGGGGGGGTACTGTCACGCTCCCCGGGTCCTCTGCTCCGCTCCCCGGCTCACCTGCCACGCTCCCCGCTCTCCAGCCTCCATTGCCCGCGCTTCCCAGGCCTCCTGGTCCCCGCTCCCGGCGCCTGTCGGCTTCCCAGCCCCTGCCCGGCTCTGCTGCTTCCTCCTCTAAGCTTCCTGCCCTGGCTTCTGGCACCTGGGCCGCGCGCATGCGCATTAGGGCGCGCGCGCGGTCACTGACCCTTTCTTAAAGGGCCAGTGTCCACTAACAGGAAATGATGCACTAAGGTACAGGGTATAAAGGGGTTTAATGTCCAAGGGGGCGGGGCCTGTTCTTCGTGTTTCCCAAGCTAGGAGTCAGGTCTCCTTGTGTTCCTGTGAGATACTTACCTCTCTCTCTTCTAGAGCCGATCCTGCATTGCCATCCGGTCCTGCTGTATCTCGAACCCCGAACGCTGCCTATCTGCCATCCTGACAGTCCGTACCATCTCGGTTCCCTGCGGTGACCCGTCATCTCGCTCCAACGGTTCCGGATCCCGCCTGACATCATCCCGGCTTCCGAACCTGAGCTCCGTCACCCGGACCACCATCAGTGACCCCGTGGTCCCAGGGACTTCTCCATTGTGCTCTAGTGCACGGACTGTCCTGCTACCTAAAGTGCTCCGGCTACCGGACTCCTTTCCCTCATCGGGGAGTTCGGCCCAGTGGATCCACCTCCCGGGTCTGCCCATCCATCTGGCCCTAACAGCATCCAGGCTCTGCTTAAATGTTAGTAGTGAATCACTCATTACAACATCATGCGGCAGAGAGTTCCATAGTCTCACTGCTCGTACAGTAAAGAATCCTCGTCTGTGATTATGATTAAACCTTCTTTCCTCAAGACGTAGCGGATGCCCCCGTGTTCCAGTCGCAGGCCTAGGTGTAAAAAGATCTTTGGAAAGGTCTCTGTACTGTCCCCTCATATATTTATACATTGTGATTAGATCCCCCCTAAGCCTTCGTTTTTCCAAACTAAATAACCCCAAGTTTAATAACCTGTCTTGGTATTGCAGCCCACCCATTCCTCTAAAAATCTTGGTGGCTCTTCTCTGCACCCTCTCCAGTTCAGCTATGTCCTTCTTATATATCGGTGACCAGAATTGTACACAGTATTCTAAGTGCGGTCGCACTAGTGACTTGTACAGGGGTAGAACTATATTTTTTTCATGAACACTTATACCTCTTTTAATACATCCCATTATTTTATTAGCCCTGGCAGCAGTTGCCTGACACTGTCCACTAAAGTGAAGTTTACCATCCACCCATACACCCAAGTCTTTTTCTGTGTCTGTTTTACCCAGTGTTCTACAATTAAGTACATAATCATAAATGTTATTTCCTCTACCCAAGTGCATGACCTTACATTTATCTACATTAAACTTCAATTGCCACTTCTCAGCCCAATCCTCCAATTTACAAAAATCTCCCTGTAATATAAAATTATCCTCCTCTGTATTGATTACCCTGCAGAGTTTAGTATCATCTGCAAATATTGAAATTCTACTCCGCATGCCCCCAACAAGGTCATTTATAAATATGTTGAAAAGAAGCGGGCCCAATACTGACCCCTGTGGTACCCCACTATGAACTGAGACCCAGTCCGAGTACGTACCATTAATAACCACCCTTTGTTTCCTATCACTGAGCCAGTTTTTAACCCAGTTACACATATTTTCCCCTATCCCCATTATTCTCATTTTATGTACCAACCTTTTGTGTGGCACCGTATCAAAAGCTTTTGAAAAGTCCATATACACAACATCCACTGCATTACCCATATAGCAGACTCTATTGACATTAAACTGAGCATAGAAATGCTCTGATCAGTACACAGCACTTGTGAAAATGTATTTGAGACCCAGTGGTCTATGACCCAAACAGGAGTGGACGCCTCAGTCTAGCATAAATACATTCAATATACAGACTAGATCAAAGGATATACACAGTTATAATACACAGGGTACTATCCAATCATTGGATTGAACGCACTGTAACCGATATTATGTGGTGTCTAGTGCATATACTTGCAGGCTGTGTGAGCAGAATCATACATAACCAATCGTGACAAGTGCAATAACAATTATTACATGGTATAGAATGCACATATCCGCACAGCTAATTAGAAAATACAATAGTTAACGATGGTTAACAATGAAGGTAGGTGTAGTTAGCTATTTAAGATAAATAACCCACAGTAAGAGTCCTAGGTTCTTTTACCAGTGCTTAACCCTATACATATAGCTCCAACAACCCTATGTCTGGTGGTAACTTTGTTAAGGGCACAGAGGTCGAGCCAATACAATAACCCAATATGAGGGTGAAAAGAACCGGACCTATACTCACTACCATCGGGGATAAACCAGTAAAGTTAGCATGTGGATAGGATAGTCAAAAGAGAGAGGTTCCTGGCATGGTACCCCACGCGTATCGCCACCTATAGAAGTGGCTTCCTGAGGGGAAAGAAAGGCAGTGCTTATCCCCCCTGTGTGCCCTATTTTAAGAAATAAATCATCACTCACCAGTGTTGCAGCTGGAGAATCTCGTTCATAGACAGCGCTCAGAAGCGCCTATGGCGGCCGCCATCTTGGTTAGGTCACATGACATGTACGGACCTCCTCCCTTATTTTATACTATGCATGCGTGAGAGTTATATTATTATGCACTGTCAAAGTGCATTCAGCAACAGCGCATATCACTTCTCTCTGGGCGTATGTACATATACAGTGGCAGCACTCATATAATTTGATATCACGCGATATTTAATGAGTACACATTCATTCAAGTACAGTGCATGCGCATGAGATCATGATACCGCTCAGTTTATACAGAGCTGATGCAGAGCAATGTTGTCAAGGTATGGTGGAATATCAGAACCTTGGAAGAATACAAAAAATTGAAAATTACACCCAAAAGTTTACGGATACAGATTTTTCCAGCCTGGGAGACAGATGCACAATTTAAGATCACTTGGGAGCAGGGGTTGCAAACATGTTCATTTATCCTTTTGATATGTTAATTGAACACGATCGCTCACTACTCACACAACTTAAAGAAGAAGAAATCAACAATAAGGAACACATATTACACCAACTTGATACACAAACAATAGTGGTTCCGTTTCAAAACAAATTGAAAAAGGTTCTCGATATTTTCGAGAAAGATATCATCAAGGGGAAAAAAAGTAAGTTTTAGCGGGATAGACATGACTATGTTGATAACAGGGCCTATAGGTGGTCACATCGGAGGAACAAGCGTAGACCAGCCAATCGGGAACCTGATATTACTCCAGCAACCTCCGAACCCTCCTCGAGTGATTTTTTTATCTACGGACACAAGCGACCAAGAAGGCGCACCAGGAGGGGTCGTCAGAAACCAAAACCCCAGGAGAAGGGGCAGGAGGGTTTAACCATGGCTATCAACACCGCAGAGAGAGACGAGGCGGAAGAGACAGAATTGGTGACAGGTAACAGGGGTAATTTACAAATAGTGAATCTTTCCAAATACCAACTATCAGGAGCTGAATTCAGTCTGCTCTCGAAGGGTCTATCCTTTGCTCCCATGAACAGAATGGATAAGTTCACTGTCACCAAGGATCTCTACCTGTTTTGTAGACAACTTACTTTTAAATATCTTTTCAGCTGACCAGAACTCGTTAATACACTGCCGCCTGAAGATCGACAGGCGTTTGGCGACCTCCTAGACCTTCTGGAAGAGAATGAGAGAGATACGGGTAAGAAGATACCCTTTACAGGACGGCTTTTATTGCAAGCAACACCTCCCCTTGGCCTTTGTCCAGCTATAGGTATCTTCTTTAACAAAGTCTGTAAAGATATTGAGAAATTAAAATTAGATAACAACAAAGCCAACAACCTAACTGTGGGTGAGAGGCAGACTCTGTCCAAACTCAAAGATAACAAAGAGTTCTTAATAAAAGAGGCGGACAAGGGGGGGAATGTAGTTCTGTGGCCAACCGAAATGTATATTGGGGATCCAAAATGACAGCTGTCGAGTAGGGAATGTTATGTGGCATTACCATCAGATCCTACTACTACATTCAAGAGGAATCTGGACAGATTTCTGTCTGTAGCCCATGACCGGGACATCATTACCCTCAAAGAGAAAAACTACCTAACAACGAGACATCCGGTAACGCCCACATTCTACATGCTACCGAAAATCCATAAGGGCCGCCCAGAACCCCCAGGGAGACCCATAGTATCGGGGATAGGGGGCCTGTTCAAAAGACCATGCATCTATCTGGATTTCTATCTTATATCCCTGGCACAGTCCTCCCCGTCCTATGTGAGAGATTCCACCCACCTTATTGAACAACTGGCTAAACTTGAGATCCCGTCCAATACCCTTCTAGTGACACTTGATGTTGAGTCACTCTATACCTCTATAAGTCATGAGTTGGGGTCGCGGGCTGTATCATTCTTTCTTGATCACAAGACGACTGGTAGCAGGAGACATGATTCCTTTATCCTGGATCTCCTGTATATGGTGCTGGACAAAAATTACTTTCTCTTTGACAGAGTATACTACCGCCAGATATCCGGTACCGCTATGGGAGCTTGCTGCGTGCCACCCTATGGAAACATCTTCTTAGGGTGGTGGGAGGAAAAACAGGTGTACACCTCAGAGTACTACAGAACCCATGCGGTCCGATAGTTTAGACATATCGATAATATACTACTCCTTTGGTCTGGTACTCTGGAGGATTGTGAACATTTCATTTCTACCCTTAATAATAACATCCTTAACATTAGATTGACCTCCAACATAGCCACAGAGACAGTGGAATTTCTTGATCTCAAAGTCTCAAGAGTGGATAACTCTATCTGTACGACCCTATACCGTAAACCAACGGCCACCAACAGCCTGATACACTACAGTAGCTTTCACCCAAAACATGTCAAAAATGGGATACCAAAGGGGCAATTTATGAGGGTGAAAAGAAACTGTAGTGAAAATGTTGACTTTGAATCCCATGCCTCTGATCTGACCGACAGATTTCGGAAGAGAGGGTACCCGAAAAAGGTGGTCTCTGGTGCTCTGCAGGCTTGCAAGAATATGACCCGACAGACTTTACTTCAACCCAAAGCACGACAAAGACAGACAACAGTGAGTATGATTACCCCCTTTAACAACCAATGGCAAGATCTCTATGGACTTCTCCAAAACAATTGGGATATCCTGTTGAGTGATAAGAAGCTAATCCCCTTTGTGGGTGAAAAACCTAAGCTCATTGGAAGAAGGGCACAGAATTTAAGGGGCATCCTATCTAAGAGCCATTTTAAAAGACCAGCACAGGGTCTGGGAAGCGGTGTCAAATTGAAGGGAACTTTCCCCTGTGGGTCTTGTATGATCTGTCCCTTTATGGTGGCTAATGACCACATTTCCTTACCAATCTTCCCCAGGCGAATCAATAGTGGGGTCTATTACAACTGCCGAATGAGGAATGCTGTCTATGTGCTCATCTGCGATTGCCCAAAAGTTTACGTGGACGAGACCACACAGGAGGTAAGGAGGAGGGTACAGCAGCACTTTTCGAATAATAATACAGCTGACACAGACCTGAAGAAGGGCAAGACACTTACCTCAGTGGCCTCCCATTTCCTTATCCATCATGGTGGACGATACACCAGAATTAGGGTCCTTATTGTCGACTCAATCAGACAAAACATCAGAGGGGAAAATTGTACAAAGGAGTTACTACAAATAAAGTCGAGGTGGATCTATACCCTCAGGAGCCTGGCTCCGCATGGTTTAAATGAGGAGCTTCTATATACAGGATTTTATAACACTATCTGAATATATAATCTTGAACGCATTCTCACCCTATTCTATCTCTCCTCCTTAGTAGTCTCACACCACAAATAAAGAGGAAAAAAAGGGGAAATTAATCAGCATTTCTCCAATAATGGAAAATGGAGACTACTTTTCAACGCCAGCAGGAGTCCCCCCCCAGGGAGTACTCTGAATATGTGTGGAAGAAGGCAAGCAAAATTAAGATCGTGCCCTACGGAAGAGGAAAAAGATGGAAACTATAATAGTTGGACTCTGAATATAACTGGGCATTTAGTATAATTTATATCCTGGTGATGGGTGCAAAATAGTAACCCTTCAAAAATACAGTGCCTACAAGTAGTATTCAACCCCCTGCAGATTTAGCAGGTTTGATAAGATGCAAATAAGTTAGAGCCTGCAAACTTCAAACAAGAGCAGGATTTATTAACAGATGCATAAATCTTACAAACCAACAAGTTATGTTGCTCAGTTAAATTTTAATACATTTTCAACATAAAAGTGTGGGTCAATTATTATTCAACCCCTAGGTTTAATATTTTGTGGAATAACCCTTGTTTGCAATTACAGCTAATAATCGTCTTTTATAAGACCTGATCAGGCCGGCACAGGTCTCTGGAGTTATCTTGGCCCACTCCTCCATGCAGATCTTCTCCAAGTTATCTAGGTTCTTTGGGTGTCTCATGTGGACTTTAATCTTGAGCTCCTTCCACAAGTTTTCAATTGGGTTAAGGTCAGGAGACTGACTAGGCCACTGCAACTCCTTGATTTTTTCCCTCTTGAACCAGGCCTTGGTTTTCTTGGCTGTGTGCTTTGGGTCGTTGTCTTGTTGGAAGATGAAATGACGACCCATCTTAAGATCCTTGATGGAGGAGCGGAGGTTCTTGGCCAAAATCTCCAGGTAGGCCGTGCTATCCATCTTCCCATGGATGCGGACCAGATGGCCAGGCCCCTTGGCTGAGAAGCAGCCCCACAGCATGATGCTGCCACCACCATGCTTGACTGTAGGGATGGTATTCTTGGGGTCGTATGCAGTGCTATCCAGTCTCCAAACGTCACGTGTGTGGTTGGCACCAAAGATCTCGATCTTGGTCTCATCAGACCAGAGAACCTTGAACCAGTCTGTCTCAGAGTCCTCCAAGTGATCATGAGCAAACTGTAGACGAGCCTTGACATGACGCTTTGAAAGTAAAGGTACCTTACGGGCTCGTCTGGAATGGAGACCATTGCGGTGGAGTACGTTACTTATGGTATTGACTGAAACCAATGTCCCCACTGCCATGAGATCTTCCCGGAGCTCCTTCCTTGTTGTCCTTGGGTTAGCCTTGACTCTTCGGACAAGCCTGGCCTCGGCACGGGTGGAAACTTTCAAAGGCTGTCCAGGCCGTGGAAGGCTAACAGTAGTTCCATAAGCCTTCCACTTCCGGATGATGCTCCCAACAGTGGAGACAGGTAGGCCCAACTCCTTGGAAAGGATTTTGTACCCCTTGCCAGCCTTGTGACCCTCCACGATCTTGCCTCTGATGGCCTTGGAATGCTCCTTTGTCTTTCCCATGTTGACCAAGTATGAGTGCTGTTCACAAGTTTGGGGAGGGTCTTAATTAGTCAGAAAAGGCTGGAAAAAGAGATAATTAATCCAAACATGTGAAGCTCATTGTTCTTTGTGCCTGAAATACTTCTTAATACTTTAGGGAAACCAAACAGAATTCTTGTGGTTTGAGGGGTTGAATAATAAATGACCCTCTGAATAAACTTTTCACAATTTAAAAAAAAAAAAAAAAAAAAAAAAAAAAAGAAATAACATTCTTTTTTGCTGCAGTGCATTTCACACTTCCAGGCTGATCTACAGTCCAAATGTCACAATGCCAAGTTAATTCCGAATGTGTAAACCTGCTAAATCTGCAGGGGGTTGAATACTACTTGTAGGCACTGTATATAAGGGTCTTAATCCGTAGGTTGCGGAGTATTACTCATAATGAGTTCCCGTCTGTCAAATATACTAAATTGCCTAACCAACAAGAATCCCGGTGATGGTTGGCGAATAGTAACCCTTCAAGAACACTTAAGGGTCCCTATCCGTAGGCTGCAGAGTAATATCCACAATGAGTTCCTGTCTGACAAGTACACTGAGTTGCCTAACCAATAAGAGTTTGATAGTGATTTCATTATTTATATGCTATGTACTTATCCCCATTTTTGGTACAGGAATGTCCCAAAACCCTCTTAATGAGGAACATGGGGCAAATGGTGGCCTGATTGTAACGCATCATTAGGTCTAAAATGCTCTATGTATTGTATACCTGTAGGCAGCGGCGGACTGGAGTACCTGGGGCCCACCAGGAAAAATCAATCTTGGGGCCCACCAGCACCATGCAGTTACCGCACTGTATATAGCAGGGGTGGGATTCAAATTTTAAACAGGTTCTCTGTAAACCACGCCCATTTGAAAACCACACCCATTCTGTAACCACACCCATTCTATTAGCCACACCCATTTTCACGCAATTTCCTCAACCAAAAAATACAAGTAATTTAAAGTAAAATCTCCTTCCCCTCCTATACCTTCACTCTCCTGTCCAGCATCAGTTGTTCCAGTCACTGTCAGTCTTATTGTATTAAATAATTTTTCTACAGTTTTTAAAAATTAATACTAAAGGAGCCCTGCTAAAATTGGAATGGACAACCTTCCCCATACAGATCTCATCCCATTATGGCCTCTTTCCCTTGCAGATACCATCCCATTAATGCCTCTTTCCACTGCAGATACCATCCCATTATGGACTCTTTCCCCAGCAGATCCCATCCCATTATGGCCTCTTTCTTCAGCAGATCACATCCCATGTGCTCCTTTTCCCATATAGCTCCCATCTTATGTGGCCCCTCTCCCCATATAGCTGCCATCTTAATGCGGCTCCTCTCCCCATATAGCCACATATAGCTGCCATCTTAATGTGGCTCCTCTCCCCATATAGCCACACATAGCTGCCATCTTAATGTGGCCCCTCTCCCCATATAGCCACATATAGCTGCCATCTTAATGTGGCCCCTCTCCCCATATAGCCACATATAGCTCTCATCTTATGTGGCCTCTCCCCATATAGCCACAAATAGCTGCCATCTTAATGTGGCCCCTCTCCCCATATAGCCACATATAGCTCCCATCTTATGTGGCCTCTCCTTATATAGCCACATATAGCTGCCATCTTAATGTGGCCCCTCTCCCCATATAGCCACATATAGCTCCCATCTTATGTGGCGTCTCCCCATAGTCACATATAGCTGCCATCTTAATGTGGCCCCTCTCCCCATATAGCCACATATAGCTGCCATCTTATGTGGCCCCTCTCCCTGCATCTTCAGCTCACTGAGCGCTTACCTGCTCCAAGCACCGGTGAGCTCTTTTCTGTCTTCCGTCCTCCGTGATTTTCTGCACGCTAAGGGAATGTGTGCACTAGGTGTTTTTTTCACACTGCGTTTTTTGTGCGTTTTTGGACGCAAAAAAGGCACAAAAACGCATCCGCGGTAAAAACGTAATGCATTTTTACCGCGTTTTTGGCTGCGTTTTTGCTCACTGCTTTTTTATGCATTTTTTTATCAGTGAACAATGCCATTAAAGATTGTTGAAGAAAAAGGTCTGATGTCATTTCCTTCTTTATTCGCCCCCCGACGAAGGCTATTGCTGAAACGCGCGTCGGATGGGACTTGGCGCCATTCCAGCTCTAAGTATGTGCTGTCATCTTTAACACATGATTGCCACAATATGATGCCTCTTCTAACAGTCTTATATGCGTTTATGCTTGGACATGATTTAAAGACACCTGTTGGGATCCCTTCCTTTCTACTATGAGGCTCTCTATGTGGTTTTCTTTATAACTCTGCACATTGCATCGCTTTCGGCTGTTTTGGTACGCCACCTTGTGTATCCTCCCTGCTATTACACCTTTTTTTCTGTATTTTTTACTTCTTAATAAAGGAATTTCGTTTATCAATCTTGTTTTCTGATCCTTCTTGTGATTTGGTTTTCTTTTTTCTATTTGGATCAGTATATCCATTATTAAATGTATGAATAAGTGGGGGGTGATACATTCTTACATGTTGAGAGAAGTCTGACGGAATCAGCTGATAGTTTAGCCGGCCGGGTAGTAAAAAGCCGGCGTCACCGCTGTCACTGTCAGCTGATTCCATCAGGTGACCGCATCAGGTGATCAGCGCCAGGTCCTGCAGCTATTGGAGGTGTCCTGGCCGTCTGCACACACCCGAAACAGGGGTGGCGGAACTGGGAGAGGAGCTGGGAGCGGACATGGTACCGGGAGGCTGCAGACAGGTGAGTATGACATTTTTTTCTCTACTGTTCCCTTTTGACTTCGCAGCTGCTTCCATCTCATCATGGAAGCGGCGGTGCCGGTACCGGGAGGATTCACATTTCTGTGTTTACCAACATAAGGAATCCTCTTCTTGTACACGTCACTGTAGTACCCACCCCTTGTGATTAGAGCCACGTTTTGAGTCATAGAAACGCAGCTATATTTGCAATTTGTGTTTTTCATTGCGTTTTTGAACAGCTCATTGAACTCAATGGATAGAAAACGCAGTGAAAAACGCAGAAATAATTGACATGCTGCGTTTTTGTGGTCACCACAAAAACGCAGCTACAAAAAAGCACTGTGTGCGGACAGCACTTCTGAAAACCCATAGACATTGCTGGGGAAGCAATGTCACATAGTTTTCTGCAAAAAAACGCGGTAAAAAACGCCGCTAAAAACGCAGCAAAAACGTCTAGTGCGCACAGGGCCTGACGCTGACAGATGGCAGGAGGAGGAGCTACCTCCCCACACTGCCGTGACCTCTGCAGCATCAGCACGTCGCTGCACGCCGGGTCAGGGTCCACTGAACCCGGAAGTTCGGCGCATACGGAGGTACAGGGATTTATTTGTGTCAGTGTCTTAAAGAGACACTTTACACAAATGAATACAGGGAACCGGATCGCTGGAGCTGTTTCTTGCCGGTTCTGGAAACCGGCTGCTATTTTAACAACCGGTTCTCCAGAACTGGACAGAACCGGCTGAATCCCACCCCTGACTGTGCAGACATTTCGATGGAATAAGGGTTAATGTTACTGATCTGATTGCCCACAGTCTACACATGCCCAACCGCCCCTCCTTCCCCCAGGCCCCTGCTTGCCCCCCTGGGCCCCCGTACACTCCACGGGGCCCCTGCTCGCTCCCCGGGCCCTCTTTTCCCCCCGAGACACCCGCCTTCTATACTCACGTGCTGCTGCTCCTGCAGCCTGGCCTGGGGCGACGCCGGGTCCGTTTTCCGCAGCGCAATGCTGCCAGCACCTGCACAGGAAGGAAGCAGTCATCACTCTGAGACTGCCTCCTCCTGCAGTGTCACTGGCTGCGCAGATGAGTCAGAGCCGCGCGGCACTGATAGTGACAGCAGGCAGAGCAGGGAGATCGCTCTCCCTGCTTGCCACTGCAGAGGGAATGGGATTGTCACTAATCATATCGGCAATGTGCCGATATGATTAGTGAAATTACCGGCCGGGGGAGGGCCTCTCACACATATCCATAGGGGCCCAAGCAGGGTAGGGGGGGTGGGGCCTAGGGGGCGTGGCCATCAATAGCAGGGGCCCACCGGGGGTTCTCCCGATCTCCTGGTGGGCCAGTCCGCCCCTGCCTGTAGGCACCAGTGTGGTCCCTCTGTCAAATCACTTGGTGCCACATGATCGTCTTTGGGCTATATGATTCCATACACACTGTATTCATATTTTGAGCATGGGCTGACAATGTTTAATTGACTAAATATGTCTTCGAGACCCGGACAGTGACTCCTGCAATATGACTAGCTCTCTTATGTGTTATGATTTCATGCACCTTTAGAGCATGAGAGCACTTCATTCTCGTGTTCCCTAAGTTTCTAGATGGTGGTCTGCATACGATCTAATAGGATGTGTGTGCAGGACCCCTTAAGGTGACTTGATCTCCCAGTGGCATTATAAGTCTGTCATTAGTTAATAGAAACTCTGTCAATAGTAATCTGACTAGCTCTCCTATATGTGGTATGACTTCGTGCACTCTGTTAGAGCATGAGAGCACTTCCTAAGTTTCTAGATAATGGTCTGCATACGTACCTATGATCGAATAGGGTGCATGTGCAGGACCCCTTAGGGTGACCTGACCTTCCAGTGACAATGTATGAATGAAAGTTTGTCAATAGTAAAGACCTCATTATTTTCTCCATAATATGTGGAGCTCCACATTAGGGGATATCATGGAGAGGGTTAAAAGACCATACTAGTAGCTCTCCTCCTAACAACAAGGGAGCGCTGTATTTTCCAACTTGCCCGCATTGCTCTTTATCAGCTCTGTATAAACTGAGCGGTATCACGATCTACTGCGCATGCGCTGTACTAGATTGAATGTGTGCTCATTAAATATCGCGTGAGATCAAACTATATGAGCGCTGCAACTGTATATGTACATACGCCCAGAGAGAAGTGATATGCGCTGTTGCTGAATGCACTTTGACAATGCATAATAATATAACTCTCGCGCATGCGCAGTATCGAATAAGGGAGGAGGTCCGTACAGGTCATGTGACCTAATCAAGATGGCAGCCGCCATAGGCGCTTCTGAGCACTGTATATGCACGAGATTCTCCAGCTGCAACACTGGTGAGTGATGATTTATTTCTTTAAATAGGGCACACAGAGGGGATAAGCACTGCCTTTCTTTCCCCTGATGGATTTGGGGATAATGAAAAAACCACGGTGTTGGCTGCGCTGCTATTAAAGTTCATAAAGATGATGGTATTGTTCCAAAAAACTTTTTTAAATGTTCCCCCTTCCTCAGGTTCCCACCTGAGGAAGGGGGAACATTTAACCCCGAAACGCGTTGTGGCTTATAATCTTGCAATAAAAAAAGTTTTTTGGAACAATACCATCATCTTTATGAACTTTAATAGCAGCGCAGCCAACACCGTGGTTTTTTCATTATCCCCAAATCCATTCTCCTTCTCCTTCTTGGAGTGCACGGGGCTGCTGCAGCTATTCCAAGACTCTGCCTGAATCACATCAAGCCTCTGAAGGGCCGGTGAGTCACCGGCATCTTTTCTACGGGTCCGTCCACCACAGAGGAGGAGCTGCAGCTCAGTGCTGGTCTGACGGCTGTGCTCTCCATGTGGGATATCGATCGTGTGAGCGGCAGCCTGAGCTGGAAATACTGCGGGCTGGAAAGGACGAGATCCCCGCTGATGCCATAGCGGTACACCGTGGACCTCCCTTCGGCTGTCTCCCCAGTGTTGTACCTGACGTACAACAGGATCAGGTGAGTGTGACCATCACACTGCACACGTAATAAGTTATCATTAGATTTTACACAGGAGCGCACCCTCTTTTTCTTTTATTTCTTTCCCCTGAGGAAGCCACTTCTATACGTGGCGATACGGGTGGGGTACCATGCCAGGAACCTCTCTCTTTTGTCTATCCTATCCACATGCTAACTTTACTGGTTTATCCCCGATGGTAGTGAGTATAGGTCCGGTTCTCTTCACCCTCATATTGGGTTATTGTATTGGCTCGACCTCTGTGCCCTTAACAGAGTTACCACCAGACATAGGGTTGTTGTAGCTATATGTATAGGGTTAAGCACTGGTAAAAGAACCTAGGACTCTTACTGTGGGTTATTTATCTTAAATAGGTAACTGCACCTACCTTCATTGTTAACCACAGTTAACTATTGTATTTTCTATTTAGCTGTGCGGATATGTGCATTCTATACCATGTAATAATTGTTACTGCACTTGTCACTATTGGTTAAGTATGATTCTGCTCACACAGCCTGCAAGTATATGCACTAGATACCATATAATATCGGTTACAGTGCATTCGATCTAATAATTGGATAGTACCCTGTGTATTATAACTGTGTATATCCTTTGATCTAGTCTGTATAATGAATAGAGATGAGCGAACTGGTCACGGTTCGGCTCGAGTTCGGTTCGCCGAACGGAGGTCTCGTTCGAGTTCGGATTGGCGAACCGGTTCGGCGAACCACTCGAACCGCATAGGAAACAATAAGAGGCAATCACAAACACATAAAAACACCTAGAAAACACCCTCAAAGGTGTCCAAAAGGTGACAAACAACTCACAACACAACACAAACACATGGGAAAGTGACAAGGACATATGCTCATGCGAAAACAAAAGAGCTGGACAAGGAAAAAGAGGAGGAGACACAGATATAAACATGGCATGCCCTTCTAAAATCATGTAAAACACCGCAAGGTGACTCCAAGCGGAGTCTCCCTTTTTTCCAAAAATTGGGCCCCACACACACCCACTCCTTCAGTGGCAGCACTTGTGCCCCAGTTGTACACTTCACAGGTAGATTTGCATCAAGCACATTCAAAAATACGCCATACTTAACCGTCCCCAGGATGACACCGGGGTAGGTAGCAAAGTCTTTGCTGAACCATGACTTGTTCATCTTGGCTCCTTTGAAAAAACACAGCAAGCAAGGGTAACTCCAAGAAGAGTCTCCCTTTTTTCCAAAAATTGGGCCACACAGACACCCCATCAGTGGCAGCACTTGTGCCCTAGTTGTACACTTCACAGCTAGATTTGCATCAAGCACATTCAAAATACACAAGCATTTACTCTCCCCAGGATGACACAGGGGTAGTAAATTCCTTGTGGATCCATGACTTGTTCATTTTGATGAACGTTAGTCTGTCCACATTGTCACTGGACAGACGCATGCGCTTATCTGTCAGCACACACCCAGCAGCACTGAAGACACGTTCAGAGACAACGCTGGCAGCTGGACACGACAAAATCTCCAAGGCGTAAGGGGAGATCTCTGGCCATTTTTCAAGATTTGAAGCCCAAAATGAGCAAGGCTCCATTTGCAAAGTAATGGCATCGATGTTCATTTGGAGATACTCCTGTATCATCCTCTCCAGCCATTGACTATGTGTCAGACTTGTTGTCTCTGGTGGCCTTGCAAAGGAGGGTCTAAAAAAATTATGAAAAGATTCAATAAAATTGCTGTTACCAGCACCAGTTACGGTGCTACTGGTACGGGTAGACTGTTGAAGATGACGAGACCGTCCCATGTTTGTGAAGTTACAACTGGGAGATTCACTCCCTGCACCTGCACGGTTGTTTGGTGGAAAAGCCGAGCTAAGATCGAGTAACAGCTTCTGCTGATACTCCTGCATACGTGCGTCCCTTTCTATGGCTGGAATTATGTCACAAAATTTGGACTTGAACCGGGGATCTAATAGTGTGGCAAGCCAGTAGTCATCATCACTTCTAATTTTGAAAATACGAGGGTCATGTTGGAGGTAGTGCAGCAAGAAGGCACTCATGTGTCTTGCACAGCCATGTGGACCAAGTCCACGCTGTGTTTGTGGCATAGAGGTGCTAACCGTTCTTTCTTCCTCTGACATCTCCCCCCAACCTCTTTCAACTGAAATTTGACCAAGGTCTCCCTCATCCGCTGAGTCTTCCATGTCCATGGACAGTTCGTCCTCCATTTCTTCATGTTCTCCTGCACCTTCCTCAACATTTCGCCTGCTACCATGCGCCCTTGTGTTTAGCATGTGCTCAAGCATGTAAATGACTGGAATTGTCATGCTGATAATGGCATTGTCAGCACTAAACATATTCGTCGCCATGTTGAAACTGTGCAGAAGGGTGCATAGGTCCTTGATCTGAGACCACTCCATCAGGGTGATCTGCCCCACCTCTGCATCTCGTTGGCCCAGGCTATACGTCATGACGTATTGCACCAGGGCTCGGCGGTGCTGCCACAGTCGCTGTAACATGTGGAGAGTCGAATTCCAGCGTGTCACCACATCGCATTTCAGGCGATGAACCGGCAGGCCGAAAGACTTCTGGAGAGATGCAAGTCGCTCAGCAGCGGTGGTTGAACGGCGGAAGTGAGCAGACAGTTTTCGTGCCCTGTTCAGAAGGCCATCTAGGCGGGGATAGTGTGTTAAAAATTGCTGGACAAGGTTCAACACGTGAGCCATACAAGGCACGTGTGTCACCTTGCCCAGGCGAAGGGCCGCACCCAGGTTTGCAGCATTGTCGCACACGGCCTTACCAGGCTGCAGGTTGAGTGGAGACAACCATTTATTAAACTCAGTCTCCAGAGCTGCCCACAACTCATCAGCTGTGTGACTCCTATTTCCCAGACATGTCAAGCTAAAGACCGCCTGATGCCGTTGCGCTCTGCTGCCAGCATAGTAATGAGGGGTGCGTGATTCCTTCTGCGCAGTGAGAACGCTGGTGGCCTGACCAGGCAGGCTTGGGGCGGAGGTGGAGGACCCAGATGAGGTGGAGGAGGCAGAAGCAGTGGCAGAACTTGGACAGACAGAGGATTGACACACAAGTTGTGGGGATGGCAAGACTTGTGCAGCAGACCCTTCACCATCTATCACCATAGTTACCCAGTGCCCAGTGAGCGACATGTAACGTCCCTATCCATGCTTACTGGTCCAAGTATCGGTGGTGAAATGCACCCGTTCACACACAGAGTTTCTCAAGGAAGCGGTGATGTTATGTGCGACATACTGGTGTAGCGCAGGCACACCTTTCTTAGAGAAGTAGTGGCGACTGGGCATCTGGTACTGGGGCACAGCGACAGACATAAGGTCTCTAAAATCCTGTGTGTCCACCAGGCGAAAAGGCAGCATTTCGGTAGCCAAGAGCTTACAGAGGGATAAAGTCAACCTCTTAGCTTTGTCATGGGTCGCAGGAAATGGCCTTTTATTTGTCCACATCTGCGGGACAGAGATCTGGCTGCTGTGTGTAGACTGTGTTGAGTAGGGTGTCCCTGGAAAAATGCAGGTTTGTGAAGAAAGTGCAGGCGTAGACATGATGTTGCCTTCATCCAACGTTAGTGCTATCGATGTCTGAGAGAGCTGTACACACGCACTTGTTTCCCCTTCCAAACAAACTGATGACCTACCAAGCAAACTGCCTGTTGCTGTTACAGTGGTGAAAGTTGTGCGTGGCAAACCAGGTGTGACAGCTGTCCCCACAGTCCTAGAAGATGAAGAGCGCACGGATGCACTGGAAGGGGCAGGCCGTGGATGGTTCGCTCCGCTAGGCCGCATTGCAGCACGGTGAGCTTCCCACTGGGACATATGATATTTATTCATGTGACGATTCATGGAAGAAGTTGTCAAACTGCTGAGGTTTTGCCCTCTACTAACAGAATCACGACAAATTTTACAGATCACATAATTTGGGCGATCTTTTGCTATGTCAAAAAAGGACCAGGCTAGGCAAGGCTTAGAGGGCATGCGACCTGCTGATCCACCCCGACTAGTGCTCAGAGGCACAGTGGTGGCTGAGGATGCAGTTGTAGACGTGCTACCAGTACTCCGACTCTGTCCAGGAAGGCGCAAGGTAACTTCGTCGTCAGTTGCATCCTCCTCCACCATCTCTGTTGACCTCCTCGAGGGCCTGACTGTGGGTTGACCGTAGGTGGGATCTAGAACTTCCTCATCAATTGTTGTGTTTGCACTCCCCTCACCCTCAGACTGAGCCTCTTCTTGCCCTGACTGAATATTTAAGTTGTCATCCCAATCTGGTATCTGCGTCTCATCGTCATCAGTATGTTCCTCATTGTCTATTACAACAGGTGTTTCAGTTTGTGAATTAGGGTAAACATTATGCTCAGAAACTTGGTCATCACGGCCTGAATCTGAGTCACTAAGGTTCTGGGCATCACTGCAGACCATTTTCTAGTCTGTACTCACTGTAGCTTGGGAGCAGACCTCTGATTCCCAGGCTATAGTGTGACTGAACAGCTCTGCAGACTCAGCCATCTCAGTTCCACCATACTGTGCAGGGCGGATGGAGACTTCGGAGCTGGGAGAAAGCAAGTGTGATTGGGATGACAACTCAGAGGACTGGTGTTTTTTGGATGCGGTAGTTGAGGTGGAGGAGAGGGCACTTGTTGGACCACTTGAGATCCATTCAAGCATTTTCTTTTTTTGGCCATCATCTACCTTTGTTCCAGTTGTTCGTGTCCATAAAAAAGGGAGCACATCGGATTGTCCACGGTAAGTAGTAGACATCTTACTTTTGCTGGAAGATGGTCTATCTTCAGCAGATGTTAATGGAGCTTTGCCACCTTCCCCACGAACAAACCCTTTTTTTCATTTTCCAACACGCCTCTTCCCATTTCCACCAGGATCTGTCATTTTGCTACTCATTTTGATTGCGACAAGATTGTGCACTTAAAATGTGGTAGTAAAAATTGAAGGGGGGTTTAGATTGCAGCGGTGGTCTATCTTTATTAACAGCAGAATAAACAACAATGCAACTACGGCCCTTAAACTGGCAGCATAGTTTGCTAGTATAATGGCTTAGTAACAATGAGTCTGAGTGTGCAATGCAGAGGTGCTGCACATAGATTTGCACCAGTGGGACACTAATGGAAGTCCAACAGCCACTTTTAGGATGCCACTAAGTTTACTCAGTGTTTGATAGTATAATGGCTTAGTAACAATGAGTTTGAGTGTGCAAAGGGCAGGAGGGTACAGTGGCCAGGTTGTGGGTCTGGGTAGAGGAAAGGAAGCCTCCCTTTCTATCCCTCCTAATGGGGAAGTGTAGTGAGGAAATCCCTGACCTTAGCTACACAGACGCTGTCATCTTGTGTAGCTGTTAAAATCTGTTTTCACGGACCTGACTGTCACCTATGGCTCTGACCCTGCCGGTATTAGCCCTTACAAGGACTAATAGAAACTTCTATCCCTATTCTGTATAGCGCTGTGTATAGAGCATACACAGCAGTATCGGACACAGGAGCTACGCCAGCGGTGACTGACACCAAGACGCAGAAGGCAGATAATGGTGTGCTGGAGGAAAATGTCTGTTGTTATAATGCATGGACATGTGACATGGACATCCTATCACACATGCCGTTGCTTCTCTGGCTAAAAGTCCACTTAGCTGTGTGTGTGTCTGGGATTGGCTGACATGCTGGCCCGCCCCACTACACGCGCGCGCTTAGGGAAGGGAGACAAGGAAAAAAAAACAAAAAATGGCGATCACCATTATCCAAACAGCAGTGATCTGAATGCGCTGTTCCCGCACACTATACGCTGAAATTTCATAATAGTGTGAGTCAGAGTGACTTACACTATTACAGCGGAAAGCCAGCTAGTAATTAGCTTGTCTTTTTGCTGCTAGAACCGTTCTCGAATGAATCTAGAACTATCGAGCTTTAGCAAAAAGCTCGAGTTCCAGTTCGATCTAGAACAGCCCCCAAAATCACTCGAGCCGCGAACTGGAGAACCTCGAACCGCGAACCGCGCTCAACTCTAATAATGAATCTATTTATGCTAGACTGAGGTGTCCACTCCTATTTGGGTCATAGACCACTGGGTCTCAAATACATTTTCACAAGTGCTGTGTACTGATCAGAGCATTTCTATGTTCAGTTTAATGTCAATAGAGTCTGCTATATAGTACATTCATACTGTTTATTTATTGCATTTGATTCCTGGCAGGTTGGGGTTATGATGCCTTTGGCTTTTTAAGTGTTTTTAAACTGTTTTCCTATGTGTGCCTTACTCCGAGTGTGGAGAAATGTGGTCCCACTTTTTGCAATAAATTTTCTAATTTTCTACACAATTGAAGTTGTTTTGATCCCTATTTGGTATCCCTTCTCTTTCTTTGAATAGTCTTGTCTTCGTATACCGGGAGATCCCACCGGGTGGTGCCCTTCCTTTTTCATATGTTGATAATATATATTTTACTCACCCTCCCCGGCTCCCAAGTCGCGCGGCGTCCTCTCTGAGCCACGATCCATTTCAGCTGGATATGCAACCTCCAACGCACATCCAGCTGAAGCAAGGCAGGGACCCAGGTCGGCGGGCCCCTCCAACACCCCCAGCGATCGTCTCACACCTGACTTCGGCTCACAGAGCAAATATCTGTCTCCGCCGTTTGCCAAGTCCTCACCACCCCCACGGCTCTGCTTTCCTGCAGCAGTGTGATGACCTCATCACACTGCTGCACACTAAGCCCTGCTCTGCCCCTGCCTCCAGCACAGGAGCGGACACTGAAAGCTGTGCAAGAAATTATGCCTGGGCCTCCCTTTTTTTTATGGTGACAAAGCTGCAGATTTATATGTATATACAGATATGTTACATAAACTGGAGGACAGAGAGTATAGTGCAAATGTATTTATTATAAAACAACTGGCACATTAAGATCAGCAGCGGATCAAGCTGGAAATGTAAATAATTCTAAAAGTACAAGGTACAAAGTACAAATTAGTTTAAGACACAGGTAGAGAGCTGACAGACTTGGTCAAGAACTAGTTCATATAAAAATGGACACGGGCACCCTACTTAAATAAAGCAAAGGTACAGGTATTTAAGCAATTGTTGCATGTAAAGGAGTCATGAAGACCAGCACTGAATAAATACAATGAGGAAAATGTGCACTCTGATGTAACAGGGAAGCACTAGATATATGCAAGTATGATAGAATCAAAATGTCACTAATAGACATTGTTTCATACAAGTGCTGGTAAACAAACAGACTCTACAATAGCAGTGTGACATAATCATATAAAATCAATGCTGTATTGGAATATAAAGGTTAACCACAAGGTAATACTAGATGGATGCCAGTGAACAATCAGGGTTAATATGAAAACACTAGTAAAGAGAAAGGGGCCCAGCCAGTCAGGTAACCATACCCATGAAAGTACACAAAACACGCTTAAACGGCAGTGGAGAAGACCCCCTGGAGAGAGAGCCCCGACGTATATGTTTCACGATCACAAATGTGAGATCATTTCGTCAGGGGGAGGTGGAACACTATGAAGCAGCTATGTGTATTTATACACGCTCCAGCTGCTCCACCCCCACTGTGTCAGCGCAACTGGACCAATCGCGGCTGATACCCGGTACTCTAATACTCTTGTACGCCGATCAAGATCATAATTATATTCTAGGACGAGGGGAACGAGTGCAGATAGTGGACGTACTTTTCCTGGCCCCAGTGAAACCGATGAATCTGATGCAGAGATTGGCAATTCCAGTGGCATCATTACCAGATTAAAGTCAAAACAACAACCATCTAATGTGAATAAACGCAGAACACCTCAGGTAATTATTCTGTCTCAACATCTCCTCTCCACTTCCCAAATTGATGTGCTGTCAAGGGGACTTTCCTTTTCACCATCTAACGCCTTCCATTGTTTTACAGCGGTAAAGGATTTATATATTTTTTCACGGAAAGTCATTCTCACTAAATTACATAACAGACACACAACAATTTTTTGGACCACTGGATCAGAAGGAACAACAGGCCATACAGGATCTTGAGGAGCTGCTGGATGAAGCCGCACCGAGCACTTTAGGTGAGTTTCCATCTTGTGCTATGCCCAGATCAACGAGGTTTCCCCCTTTGTCCGTTTGCCTGGCCGTTGAGATATTCACAAAACTTGTGATATCTGACTTTGAACATCTATCCAGGAGACGTCGGTATGACAATTTAACTCCTATCGTGTCCGGCATTGAGGGGTTGTGTCAACCAATATGTCAATTTATAGATCATTATTTGAAACCTTTGGTTGAGATGCTCCACTCATATGTCCGTGACACGACTGACGTTCTTAGGAGGATAGATGGCATCTTTGTGGATAATAACGCCTTACTTGTTACGGCAGACGTTGAGTCCCTCTACACTTCTATCCGTCATGAGGATGGCCTGAAGGCAGCTGAACATTTTTTGTTGTGTTCCGGTCGGGATGGCTCAATGTGTGACCTAATCCTTGAGTTGCTCCGTTTTGTCCTCACCCATAATTTCTTTTTATTTAAAGATGTACATTATCTACAGCAGCGCGGAACTGCCATGGGCGCGGCCTGCGCGCCTTCGTACGCAAACCTCTTCCTAGGTTTCTGGGAGAAGGGTTTCCTGTGCGACGGGGGCGGGCCGGCCGATGCCCATGTGCAGTGCTGACTGCGGTACATTGATGATTTGTTTATTTTGTGGACGGACAAGATGGAGCAACTCGATGAGTTCATGGAACGGCTGGACATGAATCCTTTTGGTATCAAGTTGACCCATAGGTGTGATAGCAGGAGTTTGGATTTCCTTGATATTGACATCAAAATTGGTGAGGGTAGGATGATTCAAACTAATGTTTACCGTAAGACGACCTCGGCTAACTCCCTCCTTCATGCCTCGTCGTCCCATGATTAGTGCAGTATTTGAGCCATCCCCACCGGTCAATTTTTACGTATGAAACGTATCTGCTCATCTGACCTTTTGTTTGAGGAGCAGGCGGCAGATTTAAAAATCCGGTTTCAGGAGTAGAGATGAGCGAACCGGCCGTGGTTCGGCTCGAGTTCGGTTCGTCGAACGGAGGTCTCGTTCGAGTTCAGTTCGGCGAACGTTCGACGAACCGAACTCGAACCAATAGGAAATAATGGGAAGCAATCACAAACACATAAAAATGTATTATAAATGTACACATACAGTTAATAAACATTGCCATAACACTTACCGGTCCCCGCGATCCCTCCTGCACTCTGTCTCCTGCCGCTATTCCATCCGATGATCGCTGAATCCTCCCGATGTCCAGCACTGCCAGCAGTGATGCAGGACCTATCGTGACGTCAAAATAGCCATGTGACCAGTCACGTGGCTATTATCTCATTGGCTACAGACTGGTCACATGGCTTTGACGTCATGTCCTGTCCTAGGTTCTGTCATTGCACTCTCCGGCACACGGTGCACATTTGTGTATCGCCGTGCACCGGCGACATGCTCTAGCACACGGTCGACTCCCCGTTCCGTTAGGGACCGGCTGACACAGCCGGTCATTAACGGAGATCACCACGGAGATTGCCATAGCAACGCAGTTAGCGGTGACGTCACCGCTAACCGCGGCTCCGGGAATTACATAATCGGAGCACCGTTGCTATGGTAACGCATCTGTCAGCGTTACCGCTGTTACCGCTAACAGCCAGCAGCACTGATCACTCACGGAGTGAAGGCTGCACGGGAAGCAGCGTCTTCCCCCATGCAGCAGTGATATAGAAGGGTTAATAGTTTCTATATACCTTCATTAAAGATATTTTATTGTTATTAGTAAGTATATCTGGTGGTAGTTCATAGTCATTATGGAGCCTTCGGAATAAGAGACAGGCTCAAGGATTATTTTGTCTCTAAATGTTCTTCTTATCTTCTTCTTATCTCATATGCATGACTCTACATTTTTGCTTTGCTAAAACTTAAAGGTCATATGAGCAACTAGTAAAGTTCAGCTTAGAAGCCTTATTTGCAATATCACATTGATCTGTAAATGGTATAAATAAAGTGTACTTTGGTTAAATAAACAGAAAATTGATCATGCCCACATGGATGCTGGTCTTTTTCTCCGAGCGCTCGATCTTGATTAGGTCTGAAGAGGCCAAATTGAGAAGACCTCACTGGTGATCCCATAAGCTGACTTGTGACAAAACAGAACAGCTACAACAGTTTGGTGCCCAACGTGGAGCCGTGGCTAACCAGCCTATTCGGAAGAAGTTTTGGGGACTCTGGAGACAGTGAAATTTCAGCTGCAGCAAGGTGAGAAGCTTTATTCTTACACTTCATTTCACTCTCTCTGATTTCCCGAATATTCTGGGTAAGGCTGTACACACGGTTCAAGAACTCTGGCATCACCAGTGAGTATTGTTTTTTTCATGCATGTCTGAATGAGAGTTGAAATATAGAGTAATAAGATAATCTGTTGTCCGTCTATTAACTGATTGCATAGATTGCATAGCACGGAATTTGGGACAGTCTCTGTATAATTGCATTTGCTGTGTTGCTGTGTTTTGTGTTTTGCTTTGGTCATCTTTGCATCTTTGATGGGCAATACTCTGGTCTAGGGATATGTGTTCATAAGTGGTTCCATACTAATGCCTAGATAAAGTAGGCAGGCAATAGGTTGTTGTATATTGATGAGAAGTTTTTGAATAACAAAGTGATGAGAAATTGAGATAAGAGACTTGGTGAAATAATATGTATGTATAAGTTTAATGGTTATAGGTCATACTGTGGACTGTGAAAAGATGTTCCGGTTGTGAAATGTCACAGGGCATAGCCATATAGAGTATTTGAGTGGATACCTGACATATGTATTTTTTCCCATCAGTGTCAAGAGCGGTTTAGATAATTTTATTTGCATGTGAGGTTAACTGATCCTTGGAAGGTGTATTGTTACATATGTTTCTAGAATCAATGAATGAGTAGGACAAGTGGTCATGGGATCTGTCCTTATAGTGAGATATTGTGTGTTTCTTCCCCTCAAAATGGGGATGAAGGTTTTATAGTAAAGTAGAATATTAGTACTGTGAAGGTATATAAGTAGTCTCAATTTTCTGCTGGGATTGTGTATTATACCAGTGGGTATTAGGATTGTGTTTTGGAAACTGAATCCGGACGAGATAACACTCTTGCTAAACAAACTGTGTGCTGACATTCTTTTGGGAGGGGTCAAGTGAACAGCTGCGCGATTTTCTGCCCTCTGTGAGAAGTCAGCTCTGTTAATTGTCAGCTCTGTTAAAGGACCAGCATGGAGTAGCCAACTGCACATCAGGTCGAAGTGGGTTAGAGGAATTGTGGCCTTCCCACTTACATGGAGGTGGTCTAGCAGGTGAGAGGACTATCACACCTGGTCCTTCCTGTTTTAGTCATCTGGTCTATTGGGTGAGAGGTGTTTTTTAACCCTTCCCAATACGCCCTGCAAGTGTAGCAGGTGAGAGGTGGAGCAGGTAAATGCTGATTGAGCCTTCTTGCTACCACTTGAGAGCCCATTCTGACTTGCCAGAAGAAGTGTGGCCTGTTAACAAGGTTCAGGGACACTGAGAGGGCATTTGCAGAAAGGTGGGCTGTGTGGGAATAAGTTGAAGCCATGGGCAACTTGTTCAGTGTGCAGCGTGGTGCTCCAGCGGGATCCAAAACAGCCAAACAGATAGTGCAAGAAAGAGAAGGCAAAGAAGCAGTGAAAAATATCAGACCAATACTCAGAAAGGCAGACATGCCAGAGTGTGGGTGTTTGGATGTTGAGAAATGGCACAGATTCAGGGAAGAGGTGCAGCATTGTGGATGTAAAGAAATAACAGTGGGATGTATTATTATATTATTGTTATGTAAAGTGTATTATAAATGTTTTAATGCACCAAGAGCAAAAACTGTGACTGCTACCGCCCCCCCTTCACATGATCAGAAACCCAGACCAGATGAATGGACTTGTAAACATTGTAGTCAGAAAAACCCAGACTGGAGAAGTACTTGTGCTACGTGTAATGTTACTCGCCCTAAGCAGATTGCACTAACTCCTGTTCGAACCAGATCACATGTGATGACAGACGATGCTGACACTGAGACAGAGGTAGTGAAGGAATTGAGTTTTGGGGAGGAAGCTGGACATTACTCTGACGGTGAGGAAAGAAAACAGTTATCTGACCCTGAAGACCAACCTTTCCCTCTTTCCCTGACTGACGTAATACAGCAGGAAGGGGAGAGTATAGAGACGTACTTTTGGAGGTTACAGCTGAAGTGGGCAGACGTGGGGTACAAAGTCAGAACCTCCCTTAATGACAAAATACTGATGAGTATATTTGTTAACGGTATGAATAAGTTTTTACGAGAAGCAGTACAGACAGCCAGACCTGAGTGGAGAAACATGGACCCAACAGACCTTCTGCAAGTAGCTAAGGGAATTGAACTGACAAAATGCAAGCGACCAGTTATGTATGCTAGAGCACAAGGAAAACAGTGGAAGCAGAGAGGGAGGGCACCAGGTGACCGAGTGACCGTACAGTGCTGGAATTGTGGACAGAATGGACATTACGCCAGACAGTGCAAAAACCCCAAATAGGAGAGGGAGCAGACTGACTCTCCTCCTTCCTTCCCTCCTCCTTTGCCTCTGGCCTAGGAAACTGGTGACCACGAAGGGACTGGAGGGATTGGTGTTTGAAATTCCCTTGATAAAACAGTATCCCTTAAGCCCAGCCAAATCAATGGCCCTGACCAGAGAATACGTGCAAGCAGGGGCTCTAGTACAAAGGTCCTCCCCCTGTAACACTCCCTTGTATCCAATCAAGAAAAAAAGGGCCCAAAGGTTCCCCTGACACGTACAGAATGGTGCATGATTTGAGAGCTGTCAATGCTGTCACTGAGAGTGTAACACCAATTGTTCCAAACCCACATACCTTACTGTCACAAATCCCAGGGACCTCCAAATGTTTTACAGTAATTGATTGGGCAAATGCATTTTTCTCTGTGCCTCTACACCCTGACTGTCAGTATCTTTTTGCCTTCAGACATGAGGGGAAACAGTACATGTGGACAGTCCTCCCGCAAGGAGGAATGAATTCACCTACCATTTATTCTACAGCTATGGCAGGAATTCTGGCGCAGTGGCAACCGCCTCATCCACAGGTTACGCTATTGCAGTACGTGGATGACCTTTTGCTCTGCTGTCCAGACCAGACGTCCTGCAAGGAAGC
This sequence comes from Anomaloglossus baeobatrachus, assembly GCF_048569485.1. Lineage (NCBI taxonomy): Eukaryota > Metazoa > Chordata > Amphibia > Anura > Aromobatidae > Anomaloglossus > Anomaloglossus baeobatrachus. Next base: position 209,475,629 of record NC_134357.1, on the reverse strand, counting down.
CACAATTTCTTTGCTGTGTTTTCTGGCAGAGAATGGTTGCAAAGTTTCACGTGAAAAATTACAATACTGTAAGCAAAAGGTAACATTTTTGGGTCACTGTATCTCTGAAGGTACGAGACACCTGACTGAGGAGAGAAAACAAGCAGTCCAAAATCTCTCCTTACCCAGGTCCCACCGGCAACTGCGCACCTTTTTGGGCTTAGTGTCATACTGCAGGCCTTGGATAAGGTCTGCCTCGCAAATGATGCAACCCCTCTATGATTGTCTGGCATCTGACCCCTTTGACCTCACTCAGGAAGCTATTGATTCCTTTCATTCCCTCAAACTACTCATTGTATCTGCCCCGGCCCTGGGTATTCCAAATTACGATCAACCATTTTCCTTGTTTTGCACAGAACAGGGAGGGCATGCGACAGCCGTCCTCACACAGCAACATGGTGACAACAAAGACCAATAGCTTACTACTCAGCACGATTGGACCCAGTTGTCAGAGGGTCTCCCACGTGTGTCCGTGCTGTAGCGGCTGCTGCAGTACTGCTAGGGAAAGCTTGCTAGATCACATTGACATTTCCCTTAACAATTTACTCCCCGCATGACATCCATGCTATACTTGTGCAAGTCCAACCGAAACACCTGTCTATGGCCAGACAGCTCAGACTTGAATGTGCCCTTCTGATTCCTGAGTATGTCACCCTCAAGAGGTGTAATGTTCTGAATCCAGCCACCCTTTTGCCAGTAGATTCAGAAAAGGGGGAATTGGTGACAATGGTAGCAAGTGAGGATGAATACTTTGACATGACGCACGAGCATGACTGCATAGAGCTGATGAGTCAGGAGACAGCAGGTTTTCCACATGTCTATGATACACCTATTACTAATGCAGATTTTGAGTTTTTTGTAGATGGCTCCAGATACCACCTGGATGGGAGATTCTACACTGGATATGCAGTAGTATCCTCACATGAGGTAATCCGAGCTGAACCACTCCCGCCGCACATGTCCGCGCAGGAGGCGGAGCTAACAGCGCTCATTGAGGCGTGTAGAGCGGGGTCAGGTAGGAAAATTAATGTTTATTCAGACTCAAAGTATGGATTTGGGATCTGTCATGATTTTGGCCCTATCTGGAGAAGTAGAGCTTTTCTTACGTCAGCTGGTAAGCCTATTAAAAATGCAGAATTGGTAAAACGGTTAATGGAGGCACTAATGTTACCAGTCCAGGTTGGCATCATTAAGGTGAAAGCACACACAAAAGGTGACTCACTGGAGGTAGCGGGCAATAGAAGGGCGGATGCAGCTGCGAAAGCAGCGGCAAAGAGGCCTAGGGATCAGAGGATAGTGGCAGGGAGCCAGCAAGTCCCAGCCACAGTGAGTCTGGATGTCCTGAAATCCCTCCAGCATCAGGCTGCCCAAACAGAGAAGGAACACTGGGGAAAATGGGAGCTGGGCTGAACTCGAATGGAGTATGGGAAAGTAAGGATAGGTTGTGTTTACCAAGGTCCCTGTTCCCTATGATGGCACAAGCAACACATGGCCCCACTCACGCCTCAAAAAGTCACATGTGTAACCGGGTGAATGCCTTCTGGATCGCTCCTGGCTTCAGTTACGTAGCCTCCAAACACGTACAATCCTGCATTATCTGCGCACAACACAACCCAGGTAAAACAGTAAAAGTCCCTAAGAAAGCAACACCCAGACCGCTCTACCGTGTCAACGACTGCAAATAGACTACATACAACTACCCAAGGTAGGAGTGTATGAATACGTCCTGGTATGTGTAGATCTCTTCTCAGGATGGGTTGAGGCCTATCCAGTAAAATGTGCAAATGCTAAAACAACTGCAGAAAAACTGATGAAGGAACTAGTCTGTCGGTATGGCATCCCAGAAGCCATAGAAAGTGACAGGGGTACACACTTCACTGGAGAAATAATGAGGGACATTATGCAGGCCCTGGGAATAGAGCAGGCATTCCATACCCCTTATCATCCGCAGAGCAGTGGAAAAATAGAGAGATTAAATGGGACACTTAAACTAAAAATTCAAAAGGCCATGGCAGAGACAGGAAAGAATTGGGTAGAGTGCTTATCCCTGGCACTCTTTTCAGTCAGACACACTCCAAATAGAAAGACAGGCTTGTCTCCTTTTGAAGTCCTTTTTGGTAGTGCCCCAAAAACAGGTCTCTACTTTCCACAAGTGTTACAGATGCAACACGGCACTATGACAGCCTACGTCCAGGCCTTACAGGAAAGACTTAATGTGGTGCATAAACATGTCTTTTCATCCATTCCAGATCCCAATGCAAGTGCAGATGTGCATCAGCTGAATCCAGGTGATTGGGTGGTCGTGCGCAGACACGTGAGAAAGAGCCTAGATCAACGCTTTGATGGCCCATTCCAAGTCCAGCTGACCACATCCACCTCAGTGAAACTTGAGGGAAAGCCCACCTGGATCCACGCCAGTCACTGTAAAAAGGTCACTCCACCGGCAGAATGACAGTCTTGCTAATTATCCTGCTAGGTGTAGCAGGGTTGCTGCGCCAAACAAAAACACTGAGCGAACTTTTAAATACGAACTGGGATAATAAACTCATTCGCCACCATATTTCTCTTACTGAGGACATGGAAGGAGAAAAGCCAAAAGACTGTTGGATCTGCACACACAGTCCTATTTCTTCAAAGACTATGCCTTATTTAGCCTTACCTCTGGAACCACAGGAGGCGCTGATATCAGACAGTATACACAATGAAACCTGGACTCTATCGATATTCTGGTGAAAAGATGTATTTGCCACCTTGACTATGGCTGGAAAGGTCACTAATTCCTGGTTCCAGCTAAATATCACACAGCCTAGGGGACAGTCGTGGTGGATGGAATACAATCCGGACATTGAGGGTGTAGTTACCAAAGTAAAGACTAAGATCCCTCATTCAGGCCCCATTACCTACGATGGATTATGGTTCAGTCTTCAATATAATGATCTTGCTATCTGTGGAAAGGACAATGATTGTTTCCGTGTGTTTGTGTCTATGTGTGTATCTACATACATGGTCACCAGTTTTTGTCTGTTCTCCTATTATATGTATATACATGTGTATGTATATATGTATATATATGGATGACTCCAGCGAAGACTCCTGGTGAGGAAATACATTTTCTTTTATGAATCCAGCTAATTGGTTTAAGGGCCTGGCAGGTTGGGTTTCTGGCATTATACAGTCCTGTATGCAAATATTGTTATTCTGTCTACTGCTTTATATAGCTGTAAAAGCATTGATATATGCGTTAGCTAAACTACTGAATAATGTATGTTCTAAGAGTTTCAGTATTGAACCCTCTGTAGTTTACTACGGACCCCAAATGGCCTCTACTGACGGGGAGTAGGTGTCCACACTGAGGGTGGATGGGTGAAGTGGTAGGAAGACCCCTCATGGGTACTAGGCCCATGAGCCAGCAGCTCCTGTTTGGACGCCTACTGACCCTGTAGTGAAGGTTATACCATTTACAAAAGGGGGAAATTGATATAGAAGGGTTAATAGTTTCTATATACCTTCATTAAAGATATTTTATTGTTATTAGTAAGTATATCTGGTGGTAGTTCATAGTCATTATGGAGCCTTCGGAATAAGAGACAGGCTCAAGGATTATTTTGTCTCTAAATGTTCTTCTTATCTTCTTCTTATCTCATATGCATGACTCTACATTTTTGCTTTGCTAAAACTTAAAGGTCATATGAGCAACTAGTAAAGTTCAGCTTAGAAGCCTTATTTGCAATATCACATTGATCTGTAAATGGTATAAATAAAGTGTACTTTGGTTAAATAAACAGAAAATTGATCATGCCCACATGGATGCTGGTCTTTTTCTCCGAGCGCTCGATCTTGATTAGGTCTGAAGAGGCCAAATTGAGAAGACCTCACTGGTGATCCCATAAGCTGACTTGTGACAAAACAGAACAGCTACAACAAGCAGTGATGGAGCAGAGCTGCATTTGTTGAACGAGAAAGACAGAAGGCCATGGATCGTGGAGGGCTGACAGGGGGTAATAAAGATGGAGTCTCTAATGTGTCTGTGTATTTATTTCTATTAAAGTATTTTTTCTCTGTGTGGTGTCTTTTTTTTAACCCTTTATTGGAGATTCTTAATGGCCGGGTCAAACGTGCCTGACATTAAGAATCTCTGGCTTAATACTAGCTAGTAAAACAAAGCTAGTATTAACTCATTATTACCCAACAAGCTACCCGGCTTCAGGGCTGTTGGAAGAGTTGGATACAGCGCCAGATGATGGCGCTTCTATGAAAGCGCCATTTTCTGGGGCGGCTGCGGACTGCAATTCGCAGCAGAGGCGCCCAGAAACCTCGGGCTAACCTGTGCTGCGGATTCCAATCCCCAGCTGCCTAGTTGTACCTGGCTGGACACAAAAATGGGGTGAAGCCCACGTCATTTGTTTTTTAATTATTTCATGAAATAATTGAAATAATTAAAAAAAACGGGCTTCCCTATATTTTTGGTTCCCAGCCGGGTACAGATAGGCAACTGGGGGTTGGAGGCAGCCCGTGGCTGCCTGCTGTACCTGGCTAGCATACCAAAAAATGGCGAAGCCCATGTCATTTTTTTGGTGGGCAAAAAACTTCTGCATACAGTCCTGGATGGAGTATGCTGAGCCTTGTAGTTCTGCAGCTGCTGTCTGCTCTTCTCCATACAGACAGACAGCAGCTGCAGAACTACAAGGCTCAGCATACTCCATCCAGGACTGTATGCAAAAGTTTTTTGCCCCCTGAAAAAATTATGTGGGCTTCGCCATATTTTTGTATGCTAGCCAGGTACAGCAGGCAGTTACGGCTGCCCCCAACCCCCAGTTGCCTATTTGTACCCGGCTGGGAACCAAAAATAAAGGGAAGCCCTTTTTTTATTATTTTATGAATTTCATGAAATAATTAGAAAACAAATGACGTAGGCTTCGCCCCATTTTGGTGTCCAGCCAGGTACAACTAGGCAGCTGGGGATTGGAATCCGCAGCACAGGTTGGCCTGAGCTTTCTGGGCCCCACTGCTGCGAATTGCAGTCTGCAGCCGCCTCAGAAAATGGCACTTTCATAGAAGCGCCATCTTCTGGCGCTGTATCCAACTCTTCCAGCACCTGCCTGCTATACCTGGCTAGCATACAAAAATATGGCGAAGCTCACGTCCTTTTTTTGTAGTTTTTTGGCAAAAAAAATGAAAAATGCTTCCCTGGATTTTCCATTGCCAGTGAAGGTAACACCAAGCAGTGGGGGTTAGCAGCCATTAGCTGCTTGGATTACCCTTAGCTAGCAATACAAAAAATGCAGCGGGAGGCCATATATATTTTTTTTAATTATTTATTTAAATAACTAAAAACAAAAAGGGCTTCCCTGTATTTTGATTGCTGGACATCACAGTGCTGTAAAAATAAATCTTTAAAAAAAATGACATAGCGCTCCGCGGTATTTTTGATTCTCAGCGCAGATAAAGCAGACAGCTATGGGTTTCCACCCCCATCTGCCTGCCGTTACCTTGGTTGGCAATCAAAATACAGGGAAGCCCATTAATTTTTTCTATTTAAAAAATAATTAAAAAAAAATGACGTTGGGTCCCACCATTTTTGATAGCCAGCTAGGGTAAAGCAGACGGATGTAGCCTGAAAACCACAGCTGGCAGCTTTACCGTGGTTGGGGATCCAATGTGGAGGTCCCCCCAGGCTCTTTTTTTCTAATTATTTTATAAATATTAATAATTACACAAAAAAAGTAGGGTCCCCCCCAAATTGGATCACCAGCCAAGGTAAAGCGGACAGCTGTGGTCTGGTATTCTCAGGGTGGGAAGGTCCATAGTTAATGGGCCCTCACAGCCTAAAAATAGCAGGCCGCAGGCACCCCAGATGTGGCGCATCCACTAGATGCGCCAATCCTGGCGCTTCACCCCAGCTCATCCCGTGCCCTGGTGCAGTGGCAAACGGGGTAATAAATCGGGTTGATACTAGCTGTAAAGTCACCTGAGATCAAGTCCAGCAGTTTGTGATGTCATGGCGTCTATTAGATACCCAACATCATAAACTGTCAGTACTAACAAAAAAAAAATCGACAAAAGAAATTTATTTGAAAAAACAGTCCCCAAAATATTTCCTCTTTCACCAATTTATTGTAAGAAAAAAAATAAAGGGGTCCCACGACGACTCTGGACGGTCTAGAATATGGGGGGGAGACACTCAGGGAACGTATCCCCCATTTTCTAGGAGTGCAGACCCTTCATGTGAGGAGTGTGGGTGCAATGAATCTGCACTCTCTCCCCGGGTCCACAGCAGCAGAGTCCATGTCATAATGGTTGCTACCAAAGCTGCAATGCCCTGCTCATGAGTAGAGTTGAGAGCGGTTCTAGGTTCGTGGTTCTCCAGTTCGCGGCTCGAGTGATTTTGGGGCCTGTTCTAGATCGAACTAGAACTCGAGCTTTTTTGCAAAAGCTCGATAGTTCTAGATACGTTCGAGAACGGTTCTAGCAGCAAAAAAACAGCTAATTCCCAGCTGGCTTTCCGCTGTAATAGTGTAAGTCACTCTGTGACTCACACTATTATGAAATTTCAGTGTATAGTGTGCGGGAACAGTGCCTTCAGATCACTGCTGTATGGATAGATTGCCATTTTTTTTTTTTCCCTTGTCTTCCTTCCCTAAGCGCGCGCGTGTAGTGGGGAGGGCCAGCATGTCAGCCAATCCCAGACACACACACAGCTAAGTGGACTTTTAGCCAGAGAAGCAACGGCATGTGTGATAGGATGTTCATGTCACATGTCCCTGCATTATAAAAACGAGTATCTGCCCGTCCGGACGCCATTATCTCTTCTGCGTCCTTGGTGTCAGACATCACTGGCGCAGCTCCGTCCTGAGTCCTATCGCCGATACTGCTGTATGCCCTCTATACACAGCGCTGGACAGCTTAGGGATAGCACTTTCTATCAGTCCTTTTAAGGGCTCGTACCGGCAGGGTCAGAGCCATAGGTGACAGGTCCTGAAAACAGAGACAGCGTCTGTGTAGCTAAGGTCAGGGATTTCCTCGCTGCATTTCCCCATTAGGAGGGAATAGAAAGGCAGGCTTCCATTCCTCTACCCAGAGCCCCACAACCCTGGCACTGTACCCTCCTGTCCTCTGCACACTCCAACTCATTATAACTAAGCCATTATACTAGCAAACACTGAGTGTACCTAGTGGCATCCTAAACGTGGCTATTGGACTTCTGTATAGTCCCAGTAGTGCACAGATATTTGCAGCACGTCCGCCTGCATTGCACACTCAAACTGATAGTTACTAAGCCATTATACTAGCAAACACTGAGTGTACCTAGTGGCATCGCAAACGTGGCTGTTGGACTTCTGTATAGTCCCAGTAGTGCACAGATATTTGCAGCACGTCTGCCTGCATTGCACACTCCAACTCATTATAACTAAGCCATTATACTAGCAAACACTGAGTGTACCTAGTGTCATCCTAAACGGGGCTATTGGACTTCTGTATAGTCCCACTAGTGCACAGATATTTGCAGCACCTCTGCCTGCATTGCACACTCCAACTCATTATAACTAAGCCATTATACTAGCAAAGACTGAGTGTACCTAGTGTCATCCTAAACGTGGCTATTGGACTTCTGTATAGTCCCACTAGTGCACAGATATTTGCAGCACCTCTGCCTGCATTGCACACTCCAACTCATTATAACTAAGCCATTATACTAGCAAACACTGAGTGTACCTAGTGTCATCCTAAATGTGGCTATTGGACTTCTGTATAGACCCAGTAATGCACAGATATTTGCAGCACGTCTGCCTGCATTGCACACTCAAACTATTTACTAAGCCATTATACTAGCAAGCACTGAGTGTACCTAGTGGCATCCTAAACGTGGCTGTTGGACTTCTGTATAGTCCCAGTAGTGCACAGATATTTGCAGCACCTCTGCCTGCATTGCACACTCCAACTCATTATAACTAAGCCATTATACTAGCAATTTATGCTGCCAGTTTAAGGGCCGTAGTTGCATTATCAGGGATATTTATTCTTTATTATTCTGCTGTTAATAAAGCTAGACCACCGCTGCAATCTACACCACCTCTCAATTTTTACTACCACATTTTCAGTGCACAATCTTGTCGCAATCAACATGAGTGGCAAAATGACAGATGCTGGTGGAAAGGGGAAGAGGCGTCCTGGAAAAGGAAAAAAAGGGTTTGTCCATGGGGAAGGTGGCAAAGCTCCATTATCATCTGCTGAAGATAGACCATCTACCAGCAAAAGTAAGATGTCTACTACTTACCGTGGACAATCCGATGTGCTCCCTTTTTTACGGACACGAACAACAGGAACAAAGGTAGATGATGGCCAAAAAAGGAAAATGCTTGAAAGGATCTCAAGTGGTCCAACAAGTGCCCTCTCAGCCACTTCAAGTACCGCATCCAAAAAACACCAGTCCTCTGAGTTGTCATCCCAATCAAACTTGCTTTCTCCCAGCTCTGAAGTCTCCATCAGCCCTGCACAGTATGGTGGAACTGAGATGGCTGAGTCTGCAGAGCTGTTCAGTCACACTATAGCCTGGGAATCAGAGGTCTGCTCCCAAGCTACAGTGAGTACAGACCAGGAAATGGTCTGCAGTGATGCCCAGAACCTTTGTGACTCTGATTCAGGCCGTGAGGACCAAGTTTCTGAGCATAATGTTGACCCTTTGTCACAAACTGTAACACCTGTGGTTATAGACAATGAGGAACATACTGATGAAGATGAGACGCAGATACCCGATTGGGATGACAACTTAAATATTCGGTCAGGGCAAGAAGAGGCTCGGTCTGAGGGGGAGGGGAGTGCAAACACAACAATTGATGATGAAGTTCTAGATCCCACCTACTGTCAACCCCCAGTCAGGCACTCGAGGAGGTCAACAGAGGCGGTGGAGGAGGATGCAACCGACGACGAAGTTACCTTGCGCCTTCCTGGACAGAGTCGGAGCACTGGTAGCACGTCTACAACTGCATCCTCAGACACCACTCTGCCTCTGAGCACTAGTCGGGGGGGCTCAGCAGGTCGCATGCCCTCTAAGCCTTGCCTAGCCTGGTCCTTTTTTGACATAGAAAAAGATCGCCCAAATCATGTGATGTGTAAAATTTGTCGTGAGTCTGTTAGTAGAGGTCAAAACCTCAGCAGTTTGACAACTTCTTCCATGAATCGTCACATGAATAAATATCATAGGTCCCGGTGGGAAGCTCACTGTGCTGCAATGCGGCCTAGCGGAGCGAACCATCCACGGCCTGCCCCTTCCAGTGCATCCGCGCGCTCTTCATCTTCTAGGACTGTGGGGACAGCTGTCACACCTGGTTTTCCACGCACAACTTCCACCACTGTAACCACAACAGGCACTTTGCTTGGTAGGTCGTCAGTTGGTTTGGAAGGGGAAACAAGTGAGTGTGTACAGCTCTCTCAGACATCGATAGCACCAACGTTGGATGAAGGCAACATCATGTCTCCGCCTGCACTTTCCTCACAAACCTGCATTTTTCCAGGGACACCCTACTCAACACCGTCTACACACAGCAGCCAGATCTCTGTCCCGCAGATGTGGACAAATAAAAGGCCATTTCCTGCGACCCATGACAAAGCTAAGAGGTTGACTCTATCCCTCTGTAAGCTCTTGGCTACCAAAATGCTGCCTTTCCGCCTGGTGGACACACAGGATTTTAGAGACCTTATGTCTGTCGCTGTGCCCCAGTACCAGATGCCTAGTCTCCACTACTTCTCTAAGAAAGGCCCGCGCTACACCAGCATGTTGCACACAACATCACCGCTTCCTTGAGAAACTCTGTGTGTGAACGGGTGCATTTCACCACCGATACTTGGACCAGTAAGCATGGACAGGGACGTTACATGTCGCTGACTGGGCACTGGGTAACTATGGTGATAGATGGTGAAGGGTCTGCTGCACAAGTCTTGCCGTCCCCACGACTTGTGTGTCAATCCTCTGCCTGTCCAAGTTCCGCCACTGCTTCTGCCTCCTCCACCTCATCTGGGTCCTCCACCTCCGCCCCAAGCCTGCCTGGTCAGGCCACCAGCGTTCTCACTGCGCAGAAGGAATCACGCACCCCTCATTACTATGCTGGCAGCAGAGCGCAACGGCATCAGGCGGTCTTTAGCTTGACATGTCTTGGGAATAGGAGTCACACAGCTGAGGAGTTGTGGTCAGCTCTGCGGTCAGAGTTTAATAAATGGTTGTCTCCACTCAACCTGCAGCCTGGTAAGGCCGTGTGCGACAATGCTGCAAACCTGGGTGCGGCACTTCGCCTGGGCAAGGTGACACACGTGCCTTGTATGGCTCACGTGTTGAACCTTGTCGTCCAGCAATTCTTAACACACTATCCCGGCCTAGATGGCCTTCTGACCAGGGCACGCAAACTGTCTGCTCACTTCCGCCGTTTAACCGCCGCAGCTGAGCGACTTGCATCTCTCAAGAAGTCTTTCGGCCTGCCAGTTCATCGCCTGAAATGCGATGTGGCGACACGCTGGAATTCGACTGTCCACATGTTACAGCGACTGTGGCAGCACCGCCGAGCCCTGGTGCAATACGTCATGACGTATAGCCTGGGCCAACGAGATGCAGAGGTGGGGCAGATCACCCTGATGGAGTGGTCTCAGATCAAGGACCTATGCACCCTTCTGCACAGTTTCGACATGGCGACGAATATGTTTAGCGCTGACAATGCCATTATCAGCATGACAATTCCTGTCATTTACATGCTGGAGCACACGCTAAACACTATTCGGAGTCAGGGGGTGGGACAACAGGAAGGGGAGGAACTACAGGAGGATTCATATGCGCAAGGGACAACAACATCACCAAGGTCCAGACGTTCATCATCACAAATGCAGCAGGCATGGGACCATGGGGGACAGGGATCAACAAGGGCGCATAGTAGCAGGCGAAATGTTGAGGAAGGTGCAGGAGAACATGAAGAAATGGAGGACGAACTGTCCATGGACATGGAAGACTCAGCAGATGAGGGAGACCTTGGTCAAATTTCAGTTGAAAGAGGTTGGGGGGAGATGTCAGAGAAAGAAAGAACGGTTAGCACCTCTATGCCACAAACACAGCATGGACTTGGTCCGCATGGCTGCGCAAGACACATGAGTGCCTTCTTGTTGCACTACCTCCAACATGACCCTCGTATTGTCAAAATTAGAAGTGATGATGACTACTGGATTGCCACACTATTAGATCTCCGGTACAAGTCCAAATTTTGTGACATAATTCCAGCCATAGAAAGGGACGCACGTATGCAGGAGTATCAGCCGAAGCTGTTACTCCATCTTAGCTCGGCTTTTCCACCAAACAACCGTGCAGGTGCAGGGAGTGATTCTCCAAGTTGTAACTTGACAAACATGGGACGGTCTCGTCATCTTCAACAGTCTACCCGTACCAGTAGGACTGTATCTGGTGCTGGTAACAGCAATTTTATGGAATCTTTTCATAATTTTTTTAGACCCTCCTTTGCAAGGCCACCAGAGACAACAAGTCTGACACATAGTCAACGGCTGGAGAGGATGATACAGGAGTATCTCCAAATGAACATCGATGCCATGACTTTGCAAATGGAGCCTTGCTCCTTTTGGGCTTCAAATCTAGAAAAATGGCCAGAGCTCTCCAGTTACGCCTTGGAGATTTTGTCGTGTCCAGCTGCCAGAGTTGTCTCTGAACGTGTCTTCAGTGCTGCTGGGTGTGTGCTGACAGATAAGCGCACGCGTCTGTCCAGTGACAATGTGGACAGACTAACGTTCATCAAAATGAACAAGTCACGGATCCACCAGGAATTTACTACCCCTGTGTCATCCTGGGGAGAGTAAATGCTTGTGGATTTGGAATGTGCTTGATGCAAATCAAAACATCCTGTTTGCAACTAGGGCACAAGTGCTGCCACTGATAAGGTGTCTGTGTGGCCCAATTTTTGGAAAAAAAGGGAGACTCCGCTTGGAGTAACTCTTGCTTGCTGTGTTTTTTAAAAATGATTCAAGATGAACAGAGCTGGTATCAGGAAATACTTTGCTACCTACCCCGGTGTCATCCTGGGGACGGTTAAGAATAGCGTATTTTTGAATGTGCTTGATGCAAATCTAGCTGTGAAGTGTACAACTAGGGCACAAGTGCTGCCCCTGAATGGGTGGGTGTGTGTGGGGCCCAATTTTTGGAAAAAAAGGGAGACTCCGCTTGGAGTAAACCTTGCTTGCTGTGTTTTTTAAAAATGATCCAAGATGAACAGAGCTGGGATCAGGAAAGTCTTTATCTACCTACCCCGGTGTCATGCTGGGGACGGTTAATTATGGCGTATTTTTGAATGTGCTTGATGCAAATCTAGCTGTGAAGTGTACAACTGGGGCACAACTGCTGCCACTGAATGGGTGGGTGTGTGTGGGGCCCAATTTTTGGAAAAAAAAGGGAGACTCCGCTTGGAGTAAGCCTTGCTTGCTGTGTTTTTTAAAAATGATCCAAGATGAACAGAGCTGGGATCAGGAAAGACTTTGCTACCTACCCCGGTGTCATCCTGGGGACGGTTAAGTATGGCGTATTTTTGAATGTGCTTGATGCAAATCAAAACATCCTGTTTGCAACTAGGGCACAAGTGCTGCCACTGATAAGGTGTCTGTGTGGCCCAATTTTTGGAAAAAAGGGAAACTCCGCTTGGAGTCACCTTGCGGTGTTTTACATGATTTTAGAAGGGCATGCCATGCCTATATCTGTGTCTCATCCTCTTTTTCCTCGTAACGCTGTTATGTTTTCACATGAGAATTTGTCCTTGTCACTTTCCCATGTGTTTGTGTTGTGTTGTGAGTTGTTTGTCACCTTTTGGACACCTTTGAGGGTGTTTTCTAGGTGTTTTTATGTGTTTGTGATTGCCTGCCATTGTTTCCTATGCAGTTCGAGTTCGGTTCGTCGAACGTTCGGCGAACCGACCTCGAGCCGAACCGCGACCGGTTCGCTCATCTCTACTCATGAGGTAAGGGCATGCCTAATCAGGAGAACTATTCTACATTTCCAAATATTGGTATTTGCTGATATTATTGCTATTCCACCTACTGTATATTGGGGATAGGATCTTGGAGATGGAATACCCCTTTAAGTCCAGTTATCCAGCTGAATGAATACTTAACAACAAAGCTCGCTATTTAGATGTGTTTTCTTGTGGCGTATAACAGACTCTCATGTTTGGTAGTCGTTCAGCAAGGAAACTATAAAAGCAAATCCCTCCATTTGGAAATGTAGTATATAGCTCTCCTGATCAATTATGTTCCTTACCTCATGAGCAGGGCATTGCAGTAATAATAATAATTTATTCATTTATATAGCGTTATTAATTCCATAGCGCTGTATGTCTTTGGAGTGTGGGAGGAAACCGGAGTACCCGGAGGAAACCCACGCAAACATGGGGAGAACATACAAACTCCTTGCAGATGGTGTCCTTGGTGAGAATTGAATCCAGGACCTCAGCGCTGCAAGACTGCAGTGCTAACCACTGAGCCACAGTGCCGCCCATTTAGCTTACAGATGCATAACCACCACTCACTGTGTCTGAACACAGGAAGCTGAACTGACAGCCGCTCTGTGCATGCGGCAGCGTCTATTGTGAAGGAGAGGGCCGTGGGGGGATCAACGCTGCACAGGTACCGTGGGACACCGGGGAACACTGGTGGGGTTATAGGGGGTGACCTGGCAGGGCCTGGGGAGGAGTTTTCTGTCGCATGTGTCATGGCACATGCGACAGAAATCAGAGGGGTAGGGTGAATGCGGCCGGCACGCTGCTGTGCGCGTGGCCATCTTGGATTTCTGGGAGGGCATCAGGGGGGGCACTTTGGCGACACCGGGGGACCGGGGAGGAGATTTATCATGTTTGTTCATGCCAGATGGGAGATAAATAATTTTTTACCAGCGCTGTCATTTACTGTAACGTGATCATCGGTGTACGGTGTGTACCTGTGATCACGTGAGCGGGGACCGGAAAAAACATCCTGAATCATGATCTCCAGGGTCTCAGCTAGCCCTGAAACCCCGGAGATTTTCTGACGCTGGGGGGCGTTGTTCACTTATTTCTGCCTGCTGTTTATAAACGGCAGATCAGAATAAGGCTACATTAACATGACCGATCCATTTTTGCGGTCTGCAAAAAACAGTCCGTTTTTTTCACGGGTGCATCCGTGTGGCATCCGTTTCCGTTTCGTAGACGGTCCGTATGTCATCTGTTTGTCATCTGTGTGCCTTCCGTTTTTTTTCTGTACTGCAAAAAAACTGAAGGAGGGAAAATACATAAATTTACCCAGGATCCATAGCTTCATCCTACATGAGGCGGTCACATGTTCACTCCAGTGCCATTTTCTACTGCTTTTCACAGCGTAGAGCGCTCTGGTGATTTTCTTGTGCTTGTGCACTTCATATCAGTCTTTTCTGTCATTATAATGGCAGAAAGACACATAATGTCCCACTCTCCTGCATTTTGTAATTTTGCACCCTTTGGTGCCTTTCATGTGGCACTAAGGGGTGCTTAGCTTTGTATTTAGCCAAAAAAATGAAAAGAAAAATGACGTAGGGTTCCCCTTATTTTTGTAGCCAGCTAGGGTAAAGCAGACGGCTGCAGCCTGCAGACCACAGCTGGCAGCCTCACCTTGGCTGGTAATCCAAAACTGAGGGCACCCCACGCTGTTATTTTAAATTAAATAAATAATTTAAAAAAAAAAAACACGTAGGGGTCCCCCCAAAATTGGATCACCAGCCAAGGTAAAGTAGACAGCTGGGGTCTGATATTTTCAGACTAGGGAGGTCCATGGGTATTGGACTCTCCCCAGCCTAAAAATAGCAGGCCGCAGCCGCCCCAGAAGTGGCGCATCCATTAGATGTGCCAATCCTGGTGCTTCGCCCCAGCTCATCCCGTGCCCTGGTGCAGTGACAAACGGGGTAATATATGGGGTTAATACCAGATGTGTAATGTCACCTGGCATCAAGCCCTGGGGTTGTTGAGGTCAGGCATCTATCAAATACCCGACATCACCAACCCAGTCAGTAATAAAAAAAAATAGACGACAAACACATTTTTATTTGAAAAAACACTCCCCAATACATTCCCTCTTTAACCAATTTATTAGAAAGAAAAACAAATCCAGGTCTGGTGTAATCCAAGGGGTTGCCATGACGATCCACACTGTCCCAGTCAATGAAGAGCAGGATGTTCCCCATTGGCTGGGAGAGCAGTGCAGTGACCTGAGCTAACATCAATGGGTCAGCCCAGGTCACTGCAGGGGATGACAAGTGCTGCTGTCAGCGAGGTACATTACCTGCGCTGATCTCCTGCACTGCTGACAGCACCTGTCTCACTGAGTTCAATGACCGCCGCCTTCACAGCCAAGTATCGCGAGAGGCCCGTGACGTCACTGCTAGTCAGTCTCAGGTCGGAAGCGAGAGAAGGTGATGTGACAAGCAGCGGCCATGGAGGACAGTGACAGCGCTGAGGTCGGGACTTCATCACCGCAGGTAAGCCGAGCGGGACCATGTGTGCAGACTGCAGGTGGGCTGGCGGCGGAGTGCGAAGTGGGTGGCGCTGAGGACGTCAGTGTCGTGGACTGCTTGGCTGGGGACAGGTGAGTGTGAGTGTGTGTGTGTGTGTGTGTGTACATGCCGCGTGCAGGAGGGGGCGGAGTGAGCTGAGCGGGGAAGTGTGGGCTTCCTGCACGTAACTAGGATAAACATCGGGTTATCTTGGTTACCAGCTTCTGGCAGGCTGCCAGCGATGGCTCCTGCACACTGTAGCTGTAAAAAGCCCTGCTTTTTACTGCTAGAACCGTTCTCGAACGTATCTAGAACTATCGAGCTTTAGCAAAAAGCTCGAGTTCTAGTTCGATCTAGAACAGCCCCCCCAAATCAGTCGAGCCACGAACTGGAGAACCTCGAACCGCGAACCGCGCTCAACTCTATTCAGGAGCGGGGCTACAGCAACAGGAGCATTAAGCGGGCTTATCTACGGGCGAAGCATACCCCTCGATCTACTCTATTATACAATAGTGGGGCTAAATCCGGCAGTTCCTCAGATCCTGGCCAAATTCATTTTATTTCTACCTACAACCATGAGTGGTCCAATATGTGGTCTATCTTGAGCAGGCACTGGAATGTTCTCCTTTCTGATTCTACTCTATGTGACCTACTACCCAAAAGCCCCCTGATGACGCCCCGCAGGTCACGTAATTTACGTGACATGCTTGTACGGAGCCATTATGTTCCAAACCGACCTACTACTTTTTTGGATCTTGGTACTCCCCTTAGGGGCTGTTTCCCTTGCGGCCACTGTCTGGCCAGCAGCAATGTCCTTTGCATTTCTTCCTTCACCTCTGCTGACGGTCTGCGCAGTTTTGATATACGCCACTATGTATCGTGTGGTACCAGCAATGTGGTATATTATGCCACGTGCGGGTGTCGCATGATATATGTGGGCCTCACTAGTAGGGAACTGCGCAGATGTGTGAGGGAGCATGTGAGGGACATTGCTGCCGCCCGGACAGTGGTTGACACTTCTACCCTAAAAACCCTTCCTCGCCACTTTCATGCTTTTCATGACTGTGACCCAATGTCCCTGAGAATCAGGGGCATTTATGTCATACATGGGGGGGGGCGAGTGGTGGGAGTGTACGCAAAATACTTGCCTAGTGTGAAACACGCTGGATTTATACTTTGGGAACATTATCCCCAAGGGGGCTTAATGAGCATCTGAGTTTTGCGCCTTTCTTGCAATGATTGCCCTCTTCTTTTATCCCCCTGGTTTTTGTGCCTTGTTTTTAATTTTATTTTTTGTATATTTTTACTTTCAGATACACTTATATATTTATTTTTTTGCTGGCACTTCTATGGAACCACATTTTTGGCATTGATCGATGGACATGGAGATATTACATACTTATTACCTTCCCTTGTATGCCACGGCTGGGACATCTGAAGCAATACTGAAAATTTTACGTTATCTTATGTTTGATGTGTTTTACCCACCTGTGTCACACTGCCTGTACTCATTTATCCTTTGTCTTTCATGCTCGCTCTTGCTCCTCCTCCCCCTGTCGGCGCGGCCGCATCAATGGCTTGCTGGCCCGGCTCTGTCGGCGCCATTATCGCCTGCGCGCATGCGCGGTTTCCGGGTGACGCGTCCCTGTTTCCCGCGCATGCGCCCTACCTTCTAGGGGCGTTGACAGCTGACAGTGCCGGGTATCAGCCGCGATTGGTCCAGTTGCGCTGACACAGTGAGGGTGGAGCAGCTGGAGCGTGTATAAATACACATGGCAGCTTCATTGCGTTCCACCTCCCCCTGACGAAATGATCTCACATTTGTGATCGTGAAACGTATACGTTGGGGCTCTCTCTCCAGGTGGTCTTCTCCGCTGCTGTTTAAGCCTGTTTTGTGTACTTTCATGGGTATGGTTACCTGACTGGCTGGGCCCCTTTCTCTTTACTGGTGTTTTCATATTAACCATGATTGTTCACTGGCATCCATCTAGTATTACCTTGTAGTTAACCTTTATATTCCAATACAGCATTGATTTTATATGATTATGTCACACTGCTATTGTAGAGTCTATTTGTTTACCAGCACTTGTATGAAATAATGTCTATTAGTGACATTTTGATTCTATCATACTTGCATATATCTAGTGCTTCCCTGTTACATCAGAGTGCACATTTTCCTCATTGTATTTATTCAGTGCTGGTCTTCATGACTCCTTTACATGCAACAATTGCTTAAATACCTGTACCTTTGCTTTATTTATGTAGGGTGCCCGTGTCCATTTTTATATGTACTAGTTCTTGACCCAGTCTGTCAGCTTTCTACCTGTGTCTTAAACTAATTTGTACTTTGTACCTTGTACTTTTAGAATTATTTACATTTCCGGCTTGATCCGCTGCTGATCTTAATGTGCCAGTTGTTTTATAAGGCTAGTTTCACACTTGCGTTGGACGGGATCTGTAGCATTGCGTTGTGTGACGCATGCAACAGATGCGTTGCATATAGTGGCACAACGCATGCTACAGATCGTACAAAATAACGCAATCCGTTGTAGTTTTTTTTCCTTGACTTTACACATCTGAGCATGCGCAGTTGTGTAAAGATAGCTGCGTTAACGGAATCCGTCAAATGACGCATTCTAACGGAATCCGCCACCATAGGCGTCCATTATAAAAACAACAGACGCCTAATGGATTCCTGCAGGTTTCGTTTTTTTGACACTCCGCCAAGCACAGAAAAACGCTACATGCAGCGTTCCATCCGCCCGACGCAGCGTCAAAATAACGACGCTGCGTCGTCCAGCGGATGCAACGCAGACACTTGCGTTACAGTGCGTCGTCCATACAACTCTATGGAGAATAGCGCAGTCCGTTAACGGACTGCGCTATTCTCCATAGTGACGGAATGCGCTGAACGCAAGTGTGAAACTAGCCTTATAAATACATTTGCACTATACTCTCTGTCCTCCAGTTTTTGTTCAATGCTTTGAGTGTGCCAATACAGGTGCCATGCTTTGGTTTTCCTGTTTTGTCCTAATTTTTTGGTCATCTTGTGTACTAATATATATTACATAGTGCCCTCTTTTGTTATGTACAGCACAATTCCTTACATATTGGATTCTCTTGTCATTTTTGTTGTTTCTAGAGCTCTGTCTTTATTTCATAGCATCACTATATAATAAAGGACAGCATATAATAAAGGAAAGCACCATACATAACTAGCGAGGATGCTAATAAGGGACAGTGTTATACATAATAAAAGGAGAAACGATGTACTTAAGGATGGTGTTTTACATAGTGAGTACACTAAATAATGAGGTTGTATCCTGCATCCGTGTGCAGTGTCAGTGTGCTGCCTGACTTTTTTTTCTCGGACAGTGCACAGACCCAAGGAGTTTGTCCTATTCCTCATAATCAGATCAGAACAGCACATGCTCCGAGTCTTGCAGATCTCATTCTCAGAGCTGTGATTTTCACAGATATGTGAATGTATCTATGAAACTCTAGGGGTCCGCGTACCGTCTGATAAAAACAGTCTGGCAACACACGGGAATGTCACACAAATGTGATTATGTGGCCTAACGGATTTAATAAATAACAGCAATACTCCAAGTCATACCGTACTGAATATATGTTTTCAGAAAGTTACTTACTGCTGATGTCTCATCTGGTAAGTTATTTTCTGTTGTCTCCTCTTCTGCATCTGGTCAGACCTTCATGTCGCTATCTTACAGCCAGTACTCTTCTTGTCACATTGATCATGTATATGTATATATGTATATATACCTATATATATATATATATATATATATATCTATATATATAGATATAGATATCTATATATATAGATATATATATATATATATAGATAGATAGATATATATATATATATATATATATATATATATAGATAGATAGATAGAGATATATATATATATATATATATATATATATAGATATATATATATATATATATATAGATATATATATATATATATATATATATATCTATATATATATATATATATATATATATATATATATATATATATAATATGTTAATGCTGCTGGAGGTCCCTCAATCCCCTCTACTAATCCCAATCCTCCCCCTCCCTATTATCCCCTCCTCAGTCTATTTAAAAAGAGAAAAAAAAAAACTAAATTAACCCTTACCTATCCTGTACAGACGCGTGCCATGCCGTCTCTACACCTCCCAGCTCCCGGGTACTTTTCAAATGACACAGGCGTGCCCAGCATGATGACGTCATCAAGGAGTGGGTGCCTGTGTCACACAGAAAAGTGCAGGGCAGGGAGCAGAGGATGGACTCCTAAATTCCGCTGTCTACACTGTACAGAGCTGTGGATCGCTCCCTGCCCGGCACGCTACATGCGATGAGGGCAATCTGGCCAGGAGCCCCCAGAGCCTTGAGCAGCTGCAGGTCAGATTGCCCTCATTCCTGACAGGTCAGGAAAAGTCTCCCTGAACCTCGGGGCCCAGTGCAGCTGCATAAGCGGTATCTCCAGCACACGTGGCTAATTTGCATGCAATGCAAATTAGCCACGTGTATAGCAGCAAAAGCAACACTGCCGGGCCCCTCTGCTGTGACTGTGACTGGGGCCTGGTGAAGAGGGGGGAGGGCTCGGCTGGTCTAAGGCTTAATAAAATTAAGTAATTGTCCCTGGCTCAGCCGGGCCCCCGGACCCCCCATCCCCCTCTTCACCGGGCCCAGTACACCAGGCACAGTAGTAATGCTCTGATGGTGGCCCTGATAGTAACTAAGTGTCTCTCTGTCTCTCTCTCTCCCTCTCTCACACTCTCTCATTCTCCCTCTCTGTATCATTCTTTGTCTGTCTCCCTTTCTGTTTGTCTGTCTCCCTCTTTGTCTGTATCCCATTTTGTCTGTCTGTCTCCCTCTCTGTCTGCCTGTGTCTCTGTCTATGTGTGTCTCCGTCTGTGTGTATGGGTCTCTTTATGTCTGTGTCTGTGTCTCTGTGTGTGTGTCTCTGTCTCTCTGTTTCTGTGTGTCTGTGTGTGAGTCTGTGTGTGTCTCTGTGTGTGTGTCTCTGTCTTTCTGTGTCTCTGTATGTATGTGTGTGTGTCTGTGTGTGTGTGTCTCTGTCCGTGTCTTTCTATGTGTGTCTTTTTATCTGTGATTCTGTCTGTGTGTCTCTATGTGTCGCTTAGTCTTCCTGTGTGTCTCTGTCACTGTGTATCTGTGTTTATGTCTCTCTATCTCTGTGTCTCTATTTCTGTCTCTGTGTGTATCTGTCTCTGTGTCTGATTTTGTGTGTTATTGTCTCTGTGTGTCTGTGTCTCTGTGTGTGTCTCTGTCACTGTCTCTATGTGTCTGTGTTTTTGTGTGTGTCTCTGTGTCTCTCTTGGTGTTTCTGTCTCTGTGTGTCTCTGTCTCTATGTGTCTGTGTTTTTGTGTGTGTCTCTGTGTGTCTCTTTGTGTTTCTGTCTCTAGGTGTCTCTGTGTCTCTGTCTCTAAGTGTCTCTGTCTCTGTGTGGCTCTGTCTCTGAGTCTGTCTGTGTGTTTCTCCTTTTCTGTTTGTCTCTTTCTCTATATCAGTCTCTATGTGTCTCTATCTGTGAGTGTCTCTGTATGTCTGTGTTTCTCTGCCTCTTTATCAGTCTCTGTACGTCTCTGTCTCTGTGTGTGTCTTTGTCTTTGTGTGTGTCTGTCTCTGTATCAGTCTCTGTGTCTGTGTTTCTCTCTGTGTATGTGTCTCTGTATGTGTCTCTATGTGTGTGTCTGTGTGTCTCTATCATTCTCTGTGTGTTTATGTCTGTGTGTGTATTTATCTGTGTGTCTCTCTATCTGTGCATCTCTGTTCCCGTCTGTGTGTCTCTGTGTGTGTCTCTGTGTGTTTGTATCTCTATGTGTATGTTGTGACGCCCCTGGACTATCAGGTCGTCACAGGGTACTGCACAAACTGCTCTTCCATGCAGTATTTCAAGTCCCTCATGGTTCTGGGTCCCTATCTTATGGTGTTGCCTCCAACAGCAAATCAAATCCTAGATACACACTGCACAACACCCACCAGGCACACCAGTGGATGGCTTTAGTGGAATAGAGTCGCCCACTTGGGGGGTCAGGGAGGGGAGGGGAGGTGAGTAGTGTAGTAAGTGAGTAGTCAGAGAGTGAGAGGAGGTTGGGAGTGGTGGCTCCCAAGAGAAGTTGTTTAGGGTGCAGACGGTGGTCTGGACCTAGAGGAGTTGGACCCCCAGCTGCAGGGGATTGTGGCTAGGTGCCTGGACCTGTCAAGGAGGACGGTCAGCAGCCTGGCACTATCACCGGTCCGGGACCGAAGGCACGGCGGAGTACACGGACCCTAGGTCGGGGAGAAGCTTCAGGAAACCCGGCAATAAACCTGAGGAGAACGGAGCCTTTATGATCTGTTCCCACCCGCTCCAGAATTGGGGCACTAGCGCAACGAGGGGGATAGGGCCTTCTAACAAAACAGTCCAGAAAATCCCAAGCGTGAGCCCTGAGAGCAGGCTCCCACACATAGCCACAGTGGGGAGCGGGGCCCGGCAAGTTGCAGACTACAGGGCCACCACGTTGAAGTTAAACTTAGTGCCAGGAGGAAGGTCACGGATCACCAGGCAACACTATAGGGGACGGAACCCGGACGTGCTCCCCTCAAGCGGCAGCGATACCCCGAGATTTGGTTTACCCGGTTGTCAGCGTCTGCTATTGACTGAGTGAGAACCTGAGTGACCCCTGCATCCCACCGAGTCCCGGGGCCTTCCCCTACCCGTGGAGGGCAACGACACCTTAGCTGCCCCACTCCATCGCCACGGGTACTCCCAACATCAGCGGCGGTACTCCTAATTACCGTACACCACGGGTGGTGTCACGAACTATATCTCCCCTGTAAATACCCCCTTCTTCATTCGAGTGTGGCCCCTAGCCGCCATGTCCGGAGACCCTCGAGCAATGAATAATCACCCCTGGATCCGAGCGGTTCGACCGCTGCAGGGGCGGCACAGTGTGTCTGTTTCTGTGTCTATGTCTCTATGTGTCTGTTACGCCCGGGTGGTGGATCTTCTGGGCCGTGCACCGGACTCCCCCAGTGAGGCAACAGAGAGCTAACCCCCTATACAGGGACTGGCCGGTCACCCCACCAGAGGGCCTAGGTGCATGGTTGCCGGAGCACAAAGCGGGATAAGGTCAGAGTCCTTTCCAGAAGCTGGAATGAGGAAGTCCCTGGGGACAAATAGTTCCTGGTCCCAGGTGTGATGACGGTGCCCGGGTACCGGTGGCAGGTAGAGACGTCAGACGTGAGCAGAGTCCAACCGGTAGAGGAGGCAAAGGTCACCGGATGAAGCCGAGGGTAAGAGGCAGGTTCAGACTCGAGAAGATGGTGGCGTCTCAGCTGACAGTCCCCATAGGGCCACTCGGACAGGTTATGGTCAGGACCAGGTTTGCTTGGTAGAACTGGTTCTGTGGAAGACACAAAGTTAGAACGAGACACAGCAAAGGGGACCTGAACTCCTAGCTACAGAACTCGTAGAACAGGCGACGCCCTAGAGGCAGGAAGCTCCTAATATACCTGACCCTGACTGATGCAATATCCTGTTTAGGAGTGCTGGGTCTTTAAGAGGAGGTCAGTGACCGCGCGCGCGCCCTAATGCGCATGCGCGATGCCCGGGTGCCGGAGGCCAGAGTAGGGAGCGGTGCCGAGGATGCGGGGGAGCCAGACAGGGTGTCCTGGGTCGCAGAGGAGCGCCGGGAACGGGAGCCTGGAGGGTGCCGAGGAGGACGTGTGGCTGGAGGCAGGGGACCCGGGGACCGGAGCGGTGAGTGGGGAATGGCGTCGGGGCCCGGGGAGCGTGACAGTGTCTCTGTGTGTGTGTTTCTGTGTGTTTCTGTGTGTCTCTGTGTGTGTCTTTGTGATAAGTGGGAATTTGGGGTGATGCAATTCAAGTATGCATCCACGTTTTAATTCATCTGCATTTCAAATCATAAGTCAAATATCAGGCATGCATGTGATATTAAACTACAGAGACCTGAGATGGAGACGGGTCTAAGTAGAAAAGATGACTGCTTTAATAATGGAAGTTCAAATACATTAATAACTGTCTATATGGGGTCCATCCAAGGATGTAATTATATAATATCATTGTCTTTCTAAGCAGCCAGTACATAGAACATAATTGTAATATTAGGACAAAGGATGCAGATATACATTACCACACTTCCTGAAACTGTATTTCTCTAAGATGTGAGAGAAAATGAAAGTAAGATACTAGTTGCTTCACTTGGTGAATTCTATAGTCTAAAATATAGGAACAAAACAGCTTTCAAATGTCCCTGTGTTCAATGCAATGCAAATATGGCTGCAAGAGCCATCTTGTCCTGTATTTTGGATAGCTTCATATATAACACTGAATACTGTCCATAACAGTCCCCCGTTTGCAGATATCCAAAAATCTTTCCCTACTTCTGTCGAGTCTATCGTTCTGTCCTAATGCCGATGGTTACTTACCTGCACACGTGATAGCTCGTCCCTTATGGATGAACCCCTGCGCCAAGGAAGTCATATCCTGTCCTTATCCCCTTGTTTGTCCTCATCAGTTCATATTCATCAGGGTTGGTTGCACTCAGATCTCATATTCCTGAGGGGGTGGTGATGGGACATCATCAAAGGTGGCATGCATTGTCATCGTCTGGTCCACAACCTTGGTTACCATCTTCTTGACACATGGAGCTAAGCAGCACTTAGTTAAACCAATGTAACAAAAATGTAAACAAGTATTATTCCTAACTTGACAAGCATTCTATTTTACAAGGCTATAACTGAAGTGGAACCTAATTGTTCAACAATTCCTTTTAGGCCTCTTTCACACGTCCGTGAAAATAACGCACATTTTTCATGGACGTGTCAAAGGTGCGTATTGCCCTCGGTGAGCCGTGTGTATGGCACACGTGTGTTCTCCGTGTGTTATCCATGATAACACATGGAGAATGGGAACTTTCTACTCACCTTCCCTGGCTTCGCTGTCCGTGGTGCTGATCTTCGGTCTCCAATCCTGTCGACTCCCCACTGCTGCTGCTTCTGGCCGCAGTGACGTGAATATGCAATGAGCATAATGAGCGGCGGTCGGAACCAAGTGACAGCAGCAGCAGAGACAGCAGGGCTGGAGAAGGTAAGTAAAGTTTTTTTTTTTCTCGCAAGCACATGTGTTTTCTCCGGTGCGTCACACGGAACACATCCATGTGTGGTCTGTTTGTGTTACGTGTGACACCCGTGATGCCGGAGAAAAACGGACATGTCTACGTGTGGAGCACACTGGCACACGTATGCTCCACATGTACACACGGTCCATGGTAGAATACGCACGTGAACGCAGACCCATTGATTTTAAAGGGTCTACGTGTGCCCGTGTCTCCGGTACGTTAGAAAACTGACCAAACACATACCGGAGACACGGACGTGTGAAAGAGGCTTTAGGGTGTCTCTAGTGTAATTTACAAAGTGTTTATGTTTCTTGCAGTTTAATGGTGTTATTGCAATTGTTGGGTGGACAATGAATCAACTGTTATAACAGGGAGGATATAAGTGGGATAGAGATTGGCATCTGTTAGGGTTGTCTGGTTAGCGGAATGGGATAATATGCATTTAACCCCTTCACGACCTCGGGCAGTAAGGTTACGTCCAGGGACATAACTTTACTGCCTAAAGTTCATTTGATTGCCGTCGCCACAGCAACGGCTTTCAAATGATGCCCCCTGCTGTTTCTTACAGCAGGGGACCTTTGCTTGACACATCAATGATCGTTGTGATTGGCTGTTCAAATCTGAACCGCCAACCACATCGTTCGCACTGGTTTCGGCTAAAACAATGCCTGAACCAGTGCGATCCGGTGAGATCCTGCTATTTGGTGCCGCAGCAGCTGCAGCAGATCATAGCAGGAGATCAAACAAGGTGCCCCCCAGCCCCTGCAGCACTGATTGGAGCGATCGTGCTATGACGCGCAATCGCTCCAATCAGCGTGCAGTGGGGCGGTCTGATCTGGAGGTGACCGCCCTCCCCAGGTTTGTGTTGGTCTGGGAAGCCCTCCCCCAACATGTCTGCAGCGTGCACCGGCTGGTACTTGTAGCACCACGCCGCCACTGCTGCTGCCACCGCTGCCGCTGCTTTCAGGTTGCCGCTCCTGCTCCCACTGTAAGTATTATGTGCTCCCCTTGTAGCCCCTGCGCACTCCTGCGATAGCCCCTCCGCGCTCCCGCGATGGCCCCTGTATGCTCCCACGATGGCCCCTGCGCGCTTCGGTGATGGCCCCTGCCTGTGCTGATGTGCCCCCCTGCCATCTGCCCCCCCACCTCGATCTGCCCCCCACCGCAATCTCCCTCCCCCGCAATCTCTATTCTGCTCCTATGCGTCTGCCTCTGCTTCTCTGGTCTCCCCCTGCCCCCACTCCATCTGCTCTCCATCTCCAATGTCCCCTACCTGCCCCCACCGGGTCATCTGAGGTCTTCACTGGTCCGATCACTTCTGCCTCCATCGCTGGGTCGTTCCTGGGTCCTTCCTTGGTCTTCTGATGAGCTGTCCTACTTCCTGCCTGCTGCTCCTGTAAGAAGCTGTCCACTTTTTACCTTCTATTCCTCCTGCAGTTCCTCTGGTCAGTGATCCTCCTGCAAATCTTTTGGGTACAGTGAGTATAATTTTTATTTTTTTTTTTTGCATCCCCGTTTTTACACATCATCCGTCCGTGTGTCTCGCCGAGTGCTGATCAGTGATGCAGATAACATATCCATGGTCAATTTTCGGCGGGACTTTTTTTTTTTTGTCCGTATCTTGCGTCGTTTTTTTGCATCTGATCTGTGTGTGTGTCCTGCAGCGGTCGAGGGCTGATCAGGGATGCACATAATGGATCGGCGCCCGTGCTCAATTTTCGGGGTGACTTTTTTTTTCCGTATCCCCAACGCTTTTTGTATCTCATCCGACCGTGCGTCCTGCAGCGGCCGATCAGTGAAGCACGGCGTCTGTGCGTTTGAAAAGTCAAATGGCGCTCCTTTTCTTCCAAGCCCTGCTGTGCGCCCAAACAATTGATTTCCACCACATATGAGGTATCTGCGTACTCAGGAAAAATTGCACCATAAAGTTTATGGTGCATTTTTTCCTGATACCATTGTAAAAAAAAAGCTACCTGGTTGAAGCAAAAATTTTGTGGTAAAAAAAAATAATAATTTTCACGGTTCAACGTTATCAACTTCTGTGGAGCCCCTGGGGGTACAAGGGGCTCACCAGACATCTAGATAAATTCCTTGAGGGGTCTAGTTCTGAAATGGGGTCATTTGTGGGGGAGCACCACTGTTTAGGCACCATAGGGGGTCTCCAAACGTGACATGGCGTCCGCTAATGATTCCAACCAATTTTTCTGTGTAATGGCGCTCCTTCTCTTTTGAACCCCACCGTGTGCCCAAACAATTACTTTCCACCACATATGAGGTATCTGCGTAGTCAGGAAAAATTGAACAATTCGTTTTATGGTGCATTTTTTCCTGTTACCCTTGTGAAAAAAATTTCTATCTGGTTCAAGTAACAGTTTTGTCGTAAAAAAAAAAATGTATTCATGGCTCAACATTATCAATTTTTGTGGAGCCCCTTGGGGCTCACTAGACATCTAGATAAATTCCTTGAACAGTCTAGCTTCCAAAATTGGGTTACTTGTGGGGGAGCTCCATTGTTTAGGCACCTCAGGGGTCTCCAAATGCAACATCACGTCAGCTAATGACTACAACCAATTTTGCTGTCAAATGGTGCTCATTCCCTTCTGAGCCCCGCTGTGTGCCCAAACAATTACTTTCCACCACATATGAGGTATCTACGTATTCAAGAGAAATTGCACAATACATTTTATGGTGCATTTTTTCCTGATACCCTTGTGAAAAAAAATCTACCTGGTTCAAGTAACAGTTTTGTGGTAAAAAAAAAATATATATATATTTTCATGGCTTAACGTTATCTTCTGTGAAGCCCCTGGGGGTTCAAAAGGCTCACCAAACATCTAGATACATATTATTGAGGGGTCTAGTTTCCAAAAATGGGGCAACTTGTTAGGGGGCTCCATTGTTTAGGCACCTCAAGGGGTCTCCAAACCCGACATGGCGTCCACTAATGAGTCCAGCTAATTTTGCGCTCACAAATTGGAATGGCGCTCCTTCCCTTCAGAGTCCAGCTGTGCGCCCAAACAATTGATTTTTACCACATATGTGGTATCATCGTACTCAGGAAAAAATGCACCATAAATTTTATGGTGCATTTTTTCCTGATACCCTTGTGAAAAAAAAGCTACCTAGTTGAAGCAACAGTTTTGTGGTAATTTGTTTTTTCTTTTTATGGCTCAATGTTATAAACTTCTGTGAAGCCCCCAGGGGTTCAAAGTGCTCACCAAACATCTAGAAAAATTATTTGACGGCTCTAGTTTCTACAATGGGGTCACTTGTGGGGGAGCTCCATTACTTAGGCACCTCAGGGGGTCCTTAAACCCGGCATGGCGTCCGCTAATGAGTGCAGCTAATTTTGCATTAAAAAATTCAAATGGCGCGCCTTTCCTTCCGAGCTCTGCCGTGTGCCCAAACAATTGATTTTTACCACATATGGGGTATCAGCGTAGTCAGGAGAAATTGCACAATAAATTGTATGGTGCATTTTCTCTTTTCTCTCTTTTGAAAATGCAAAATTTTATGGCTAAAATAACATTTTTGTGTTAAAAAGTAAAATTTCATTTTTTCCTTCCACATTGCTTTGGTTCCTGTGAAACACCTGAAGGGTTAATAATCTTCTTGGATGTGGTTTGGAGCAGTGTGAGGGGTGCAATTTTTAGAATGGGGTCACTTTTGGGTATTTTCTGTCACCTAGGCCTCTCAAAGTCACCTCAAATGTGATATGGTCCCTAACAAATTGATTTTGTAAATTTTGTTGGAAAAATGAGAAATTGCTGATGAAATTTAACCCCTTTTAACTTTCTAACAAAAAAAAAATGTTGTTTCGAAAATTGCGCTGATGTAAAGTAGAAAAGTGGTAAATTTTATTTAGTAACTATTTTGTGTCACATAATTCTCGGATTTATGGTCATAAATTTTCAAAGTTTGAAAATTGCGAAATTTTCGCAAATAAACGCAAAAAATATCGGCATACATTTACTACTTTCATGAAGGACAATATGTCACGAAAAAACAATGTCAGAGTCGCCGGGATCCGTTGAAGCGTTCTAGAGTTATAACCTGTCAAAGTGACAATGGTCAGAACTGCAAAAAATGACCCGGTCATTAGGGTGTTTTAGTGGCCGGGGGTGAAGGGGTTAAAACTTCTGTTCTAGGATCTATGGGGAATGGTACAGTACCCAGATGAGGTCTAGCTGCCGCATAACTAATACATGATGACCTATTGTTACTGATTGAAGTGTACCTAAACCATTCAAACCATCTTCTTAGTTATAGCACCTTGACCAATAAGACAAACAAGACCAACAAGCTCAGGTATCGTGGAAAAGATATGTACCAGGTTGAACAGGGGAGACAGCCATCTCTTTGTTCCAGTTCCGGCATCTTTTGTAATAGGATACGTGGATCCATGTGGGTCTCCCTTCAATCTTTACAGCAGTGCTGGTCATCAGGAGGGCTTGGAAGGCAACATCGTATCTGGTTCCAAGGTTTGTCTGGTGAATCTCCCGATAAGAATCTAGTGGGATTTGGAGTGGAGGAGAAAACTCGAGAACATATGTTAGTTAAATGTTTAGTTAATTGAACAACAAAGTTAGAGTATCTGGGGGCACTTCCAAACAGGATCTCATAGGGTCTCAACTTAGTGGTCCCTGCTAGGGTGTGCCTGACACTGAACAATGGAAGGGGGAGACTCCCATGCCCTTGTTTCTCTGTTTCCTACACTGCCTCAAACTTTCAACCCTCCCACCAGGGGCGGGCTGGCCCGGGGGGCAGGTGGGCAATTGCCCCCCGGGCCGCTCTCCCAACCGCTGTATAGGGCCGACCGCCTGCGGCATAATGTCATTATAACACATACATGGCCGCCAGGGCCGGCTCCAGGTTTTTGTGGGCCCCGGGCGGAAGAGTCCTGGTGGGCCCCATCCACAAGCAGACACACACATACGTACACATACATATACATATTTAAAGACAAACTCACAAAAATACGTATAGAACTGACATATCTATACAGTCATATACACTGACATACATAGATACACATCATA